>NC_048598.1:31240875-32525875 GCF_003668045.3 Cricetulus griseus | reverse complement strand
ATAAATTATTTAATACTAGGTTATTATCATTTATCATACTTTATCATATTAAGCCTACATTTTGGTCATAATGTTGTTTATTATCATTTATTTGTGTTTTCAAACCTGTGTAGCCTCATTGGGAACAGCATTAAGAATTGCTGTTCTGTGTCCTTCATAAAGGTCAAGTGAGGTGTGAAGGGGCTACACAGTGTAAAGTGACCCCCGAATCTCTTGTGAGTGCCAGGTGGGGGAGGGGCTCCTGGCAGCCTCACTGAGCTCAGTGTGTTGTGTTCTATACCCTTACTTTTGTAGTAGCAAATGATTGTGAGCAGTGCCAGTCCTTTTCTTTAGGAAGTCCGGAGAGAGGCTGGCATCAAAGCTTTTTACTTGTGCTGTCGCTTTGGGTCAGTCAGCTACTTGCTCTGTAATTGGTCTATTTAAGGCAGATGCCAGGGAGCCTCTGCCAGTAAAGATGTTCTGAGAATCTAAGGTCCCATTCTAATGGCAGATGCCACATTTGTCCTTCTGGACCTGTGTCTAGAGCTCAGTGATGACACTGGAGTCACACTCCAGGATGAAGCAGATTGGTCCCTAGAGCAGATGCCCATGGAAGCCATGGAGAGTACTTTGTACTTTTATCATGAGCCCTGCTGGATCAGTAAGCTTCATCACCAGCAGTGAGCTGTCTCCATCTCATGAATGTCAGTGGTGATTACCCAATATACAGGCTAATAGATGGATAAGAAAGGTCTGTATTGTACCAGAAAAAAACGCTACTTTTTTTGCCCATGAAACATGATTAATTAAAAGTCTGGTTGATGGGTGAATGGGGACAATTAGATTTTTTTCTGAAAGATAAGTGGACAGGAAGCGGATACTAGCTATGTCTTGCTGTGCCACTTCCTTTCTTGGCCCTCATCTGTGAGAGGAAGCTAACAGTGGCTGGAAAACACGTGTTCCAGGACACTTTTCAGCTCGACATTCTACAAGTTCATTATTTCCTTTCTTCTAGATACCCCTGGCTAGCAGCCCAGACTAAAAATGGTCTCCGTGAAGGATCACTTTACCTACTTTCTTACCAGGGCTTTTCATTCATCTTCATTTTCCGGTTCAGTATAAATGTATGCTCTCAGCTACTTAGAATACTTTTTTCTCCATTTTTCTTCTTAAGCATCAAAATAAATGAAATCTTGTATGTAAAGTGCTTAGCACAATGCCTGATTCATAATAATGTACTTATACGTGTGTGTGTGTGTGTGTGTGTGTGTGTGTGTGTGTGTGTGTGTGTGTAGTTTCCTGGTACTTCTTCCTTTAAATTTTCTCTAGTCTAAATATCTGTGTCACTTAAAAGACTTTACATTTTTGTAAAATGCAGGGCTACTTACTTAGTTCTTTGCAAGAAAAGTTTACTGGGGTCACCCCTAGCAGCTCCTACATTCGGCTTCACTGCGCCATGTGTCCCAGTCACTAGAAGTTGCTCAGTGCCAAATCAGGTTCTCACAAGACCAAGCTTTTGCCTTCAGATCACTGCACAAAGACCCTAGGGATGAGTGTTTTCTGGAGATGCAGTCCCAACTCAATGATGTTGGCCTGCTGGTAAAGAAGGGACCCTCGTTGGGTCAGATTCTGCCCCTGGGCTGTTGAGCTAACTGACACCTTCTAACAGTGCTATTCCATCTGAGAACACACAACTCGACTTCAGGTAAGCTTGCACCTCTGATTCTGAGCTCTCCCTGGGCTGATAGAAAATGTGGTGTGAAGCCCGGCAGTGGTGGTGCACACCTTTAATCCCAGCACTTGGGGGGCTGAGGCAGGTAGATCTCTGTGAGTTCAAGGCCAGACTGGTCTACAAAGTGAATTCCAGGAATGGCTCCAAAGCTACATAGAGAAACTGTGTCTTAAAAAGCAAAACAAACCAAAAAAAAGAAGAAAAGAAAGAAAGGAAGGAAGGAAGGAAGGAAGGAAGGAAGGGAGGGAAGAAGGAAGGAAAGAAAGAAAAAAGAAAGAAAGAAAGAAAGAAAGAAAGAGAGAGAAAGAAAGAGAAAGGAAGAAAGAAAGAAAGAAAGAAAGAAAGAAAGAAAGAAAGAAAGAAAAGAAAAATGTGGTATGAATGCCCACTGTATGCACAGCCAGGAAATCAAGATGCTCTTGCCAACCCTTTGTGAGAATCCTTCCTCTCTCTGCAACCTCAGAGCACACTCTCAGGAGGTTAGACCTAAAAGTGGAGGTTCTTGTTCTCATTTTCAGAAACTCAAGAGGCTATAGATGAATGATAAAAACAAGGAAAACTGGCCTTGAGGACAGTGGCAGTTCACGGTTAGACCAAGATTAGAATGGGTACTTTGTGAATTGTTGAGCATTGTTTGTAGAGGTCTAAAGACGCTTCAAGTAACCTGGGAAGCTTAGGATCAAGATATCCTTAACCCAGAAAGCCTTCCCTTATTTCAGATGTTTACAGGAAGCATGTGGTCTTTTTGTCTTGTGATAAATTGATACTCACTGTCACTGTCAACTTGCTGCTGTGGAAGCATACCTTTGGATGGGTCTCTGAAGGTATCTCTAAAAAGGTTTAACTGAGCATGGAAGACGTACCTTGCATGTTGGTGGCACCATTCTATGACTTAGGGTCCTGGACTGAATAAAAAGGCAAAAACACAGGTGAACACCAACATTTGTCTGTCTCTGATTTCTTTTTTCTTCCTTTCTTCCTTTCTTTCTCCCTTCCTCTGTCCCTCCCTCCCTCCCTCCCAACCTCCCCCCCCCTCTCTCTCTCTCTCTCTCTCTCTCTCTCTCTCTCTCTCTTTCTTTTTGATTTTCCGAGACAGGGTTTCTCTGTGGCTTTGGAGCCTGTCCTGGAACTAGCTCTTATAGACCGTACTGGTCTGAGATCCACCTGCCTCTGCCTCCCGAGTGCTGGGACTAAAGGCGTGCACCACCAACACCCGGCCTGTCTCTGATTTCTAATGTAATGTGACTAACAGCTTCATGCTCCTACCACCATAATGGACTGTACCCTCAAAATTCGAGGTGTAATAAATCAATCTAACCTTAAGATGCCTATGTCAAACATTTAGTCACAACAACAAGAAAAATACATAATATAAATTGGTTATAAGTCTTTCTACATATTCACTAAATAATATAGAAAATTCCATAGCAGGGCTAGTCCTGTGCTTGAGTGGGGAGAAAAGGACTTTCTAACATCAGTTGTCTCCTACATGAATCTTGCAGAATTGAATCTTCTACCTCATACCATATCTATAGATTAGAATCTTACCACCTTCCTTACACTTGGAGAGAAGAAGAGAGGAGGAGGATGGAGGAAGTCTGTATTGGCTGGTTTTGTGTGTCAGCTTGACACAAGCTAGAGTCGAGTGGAAGGAGCCTCTGTTGAGGAAACGCCTCCATTAGATCCAGCTGTAAGGCATCTTCTTAATTAGTGATCAATGGGGGCGGGTCCAGCCCATGGTGGGTGTTGCCAAGTTGTGCTCGTGGACCTGGGTTTTAAAAGAAAGCAAGTTGAGCAAGCCAGGGAAAGCAAGCCAGTAAGCAACATCTCTTCACGGTCTCTGTATCAGCTCCTGCCTCCAGGTTCCAGCCCTGCTTGGGTTCCTGTTCTGACTTCCTCCAGTGATGGACTATGATCTGGAATGTAAACCAAATAAACCCTTTCCTCCCCAACTTGTTTTTTTGGTCATGGTGTTTCATCACAGCAGGAGAAACCTTACCTAAGACAAACTGGTATCAGTGTATCGTGGTATTGCTGTGACAGACCTGACCATGTTTGGGGGAGGATTGTGGAAAGACTTTGGAATTTGGGTCTATAAGAACCACTGGGTGTTAAAAGAGCTCTGTGAGATGTTCTTTGGGAGCTTGGAAGATAAGACTGTTGAGAGCAGTGCAGAAGATGGGGCCTGGGTTGTAAAGTTTCAGAGGGAAGTTTAAAGACTCAAAGGCATTTGTTATTTTTGAATTAAGATCCCATGGTTCTGGCTAGTTGGGGCTGAAGAATCAGCTGTGCTTAACAAGATACCAGAACTACTAAATTTTGCTTTCCTGGGATACTTGATGCTGGTCATTTGGAGCTAAGAAATTAGCAGTGATTAAGAAGAGACCCGAATCACTGAGGTGAAATCTGGAAAGTATTTTCTGAGAGCACAGAGAATCTATGTTCCAGGAGTGGCCAAGGCTGTACCTCATGCTGGCAGTTGGAGTTGGTAATGTGTAAATGTCACCCAGGTGGTACTGTTTTTGAATGCTTGAAGGGGTCGAGGAGAGCGGCTCAGGCTTGGCAGGTGCAGCACTAACAGCTGAAAGCCCAGGGTTGAAGCAGTCCTGGAGAGCAGCTGAGGCTTGGCACTGTGAAAGGCCAGGAGAGGTCTTTGGTGAAAGTGCAACCTCAGTAGCAGCTGAAGGCCTAGGACTGAAGGGGTCATGCAAAGAACTTGCTGCTTGGCACCATGAAGAGAGCATATGAGAGGCTATTGGTGAAAGTGCATCCCAGTTGCAGCAAGTGACCCTGGCATTTTGGAGATGCCAGTACCATGGGAAGACCATCACCAACAGCTTCAGCAGTGGAATGGAGCCAGCCAGAGCCTAGAAGACAAACTGTGTGCTGCAGAGGGCAGAGCCAGAGAATGTACTTAAGCCCTTTGGAGGACTCCAGAAGATCCTGAGTGAATCCCAGATAATTGGACATTGAGTTAGTTATACTGTTGGAGTTTGGTTTTGCTTGGTTCAGATTGTGACAGTGCCTTGGTTTTTCCCTCTTGAAGAAGGTATTTAATTTTGATTTTTAAAGGAACCCACAGATAAAAGACTTGAACTAATAAGAGATTGGATATTTTAAAGACACTGAGATTTTAATACATTTGAATTTGTCAAGACTGTAGGACTTTTAAAATTATTTATGATTTTAATGTGATCTGGGAATAAGAAAGGGAAAGGTTGTGGCTTAATGTGTTTGTATGTCAAGTTGGCAAGGAGTCAGTTTACTGGCTGGCTTTGTGCGTCAAATTTACACAATCTAGAGTCCTAAGAGAAAAAAAGCCTCAGCTGAGGAAATGCCTCCATGAGACCCAGCTGTAAGGCATTTTCTCAATTAGTGTTCAATGGGGGAGGTCCCAGCTCATGGTGGGTGGGGCCATCCCTGGGCTGCTGGTCCTGAGTTCTGTAAGAAAGCAGGCTGAGTAAGCCATGGGGAGCAAGCCAGTAAGTAGTTCTCTGCCATGTCCTCTGCATCAGCTCCTGTCTCCAGGTTCTAGCCCTTTTGAGTTCCTGTTTTGACTTCCTCCAAAGATGAACTATGATCTGGAAGTATAAGCCAAATAAACTCTTTTCTCCCCATGGTGGTTTTCCATTGCATTGGAAACAAGTTGAAATGATGGCACTGAGAATAGCATGAAGGGCTTGCCTTTTGAGGAAAAAGGACCAGTACCAAAAGGCGAGGGGGTGTACATAAAAATAGGAGAAAGGGAAAAGTCTGTGCTAGAGAATGATAAAAAAGATGAAAAGAGATATAAATATTAAAGATCTTATAGAAAAGCCCGATGTAGAGTCAAAATGCCAGTGGGTGTTGGTGATGCTGCTCCAAAAATTGGAAAAAAATGTTCCTTTGGCCATTCTGGTGCCTCTGGCAAAGTTTGTTCTGTATTTGTGGCACTTGAGCTAAAATAGTGGCCGACCCTTGCTTCAAAGGGTAATAACTTCTAATGCTGATCCAGATTGCTGTTGCCAGCAGGGACTCGGTGAGACAGATGCCCTGGGGCTGAAGGATTAGCAGGATTTCCAGTATGCTTGCCTCCAGGAGAGGAAGGAAGGGTAGAAGTAAAGAAGCCTCTAAGGTGAGAGATTGGATGGATGGATTTGTTCAGTCTTTCCTTCATTTACCCACTCAATGAGGATATAATGAGCTGATTCTGGGTGTCAGTCACTTCTGGGCACCATCATCTCCATTAATCTTCCCAATGTGCTCATACTATGTTTTCTCTATTTTATAGCAGAAAACACAGGAGCCCAGAGTGCATTTCATAAGGTTAAAAAAAAGGGAAGGCTTAAATTCTGTTCTGTCGGATTCAAAACCTTGCTACTTGCTATAAAACATGCTATGAGGGAACTAAAAACGACTTGGATATGAAATATGCTCACAAGTGGCAATATTTATGAAGCTTGTTTGTGTGAAGCAGGTCCTGTTCTAGGCTATGGGGATCTGACTCAGGCCAAGGCCCTGCCCTCTGGGAGAGGAAATGTGGTGGAAGATTTGGACAATGAACACAGAAAGATGGGCTGTAAAATGCTAGCGGGTGCCAAGGGCTATGATGGAAAATATGGCTTGGGAGGTTGGTGGCACTGCTGACTCTTAAAGACCTGGCTGAGGAATGGTGGCCCAGCACTAAGAGCAAGATCAGGCTTCTAAAGGCAGATGTTTATACTCTGTTCACGCATCTGTTGGGCTTCCCCTGTTTTTTTGATGGCCTCTCAAGCTCTCATCCAGTACCTCAAATGATCAGGGCAACACCATGAGGGGTATATAGCATCAAGATGCTTTTTTTTTTTGATGGACTGGGATGTAGAGAGAGGTGTGATGGGCAGAATGGCTTCACTTGAAGTTTAAACTCAGGGCCACTCATCCCTATTTTGTTCCTTACAGAGGTGTTTTTGGCAGAATCTGAGAAGGTGCTCCAAAGCCAAAGTCATAGCTAAGCAAGAGGGAAGCAGCTAAATTGACAAAGGATGCTTATTTAACAAGTCAAGACAAACCTAAGGTAAGAACAAGGACAACTGCCATCTAAGGCTTTCTAAGGATGACTCTGCACAGATGTCTTACGATGAAGATGGGACCACTGGGGTTGCTATTGGACACATGAGGGAACTGAAAACAACCTCTTCTAGACTTATAGAGCAGAATTCCTGGAGTAAAGATCCGCCTGGGTATGTAGTTACTTGGCAGAAGACTTGTCTAACACCTGCAAGGCTCAGGTCCCACAAAGCAAGGATCTGACCCCTAGTCTCCCCGTGTAGGAAGCCATACTTTCCCTAGTACTTCTGCTCACATGTAGCAAAACTGCTGAAGGAATTGTGAATATGGCCATCACAGGGGAAGGATTCAGCTGCCAGAACACAGAACAATGACAACAATCCACAATGACCCCTTGCCTCTGCACCCCTGTTTGTGCTGATGTAACTGTAACCCGAGACCGTTTCAATTACTTTTTTGTTGCTGTGATAAAATACCACAGCCAAAGCAACATATAGAAAAAAGAGGTTATTTGGCCTGCGGATTCAGAGGGGCAATCCACAATGGCATGGCAGCAGGTGGCCAGAGTAAGAGGCAGACTGATCCCACCTTTTATCAACACAAAGGACACATAGAAGTTAGACAAAGCTAGGAACTCCTGGAAGTACTTCATCTACAATGGCTCTGTATCCTGAAAGTTCTATAATCACCCCCACCCAGCCATTCGACTGGGGATCAAGTGTTTAAATAAATGAGCCTGTGTGGAGGGGACAACATTTTTTCCCACTCAAACCACCACAGACTGGGTATAATTTATAAATATAGTCATGGGCTGCAAAATGCCAATGATGGATCAATACAGGACAGCGATTCTCTTAGATTATATTGCCCAATGACATTCCACAGTGTTCACACAATGATGAAACTGCCCAATTATGCAATCCTCAGAACTTAGCCCTGTCATCGAATGATGCACGATTCTAATAGAAATGTGTGTTTCTCTCTGTTCTGGAGGCTGAAGTTCAAGGTCAACTTGTCACTCGTCCAGTGTCTGATGAAGATCTTGGTCTCTTTTTTTTCTAGGATGGTACATGGTTTGCTTCCAGGGCAGATGTTACTGAAAGGGGCTTAGCTACTTCCTTAAAGCCCTTTTATTAGGTACCTAATCCTATTCCTGCCTTGTTTGGGGCTGATGCTTTGTAAGCAAAGGGTTCACCTTTTCATATTGTTGTATGAGGAACAGGAGCTGTCAATCTCAGTGCTGAAAGGGACCCCGACCTTTAAGCCACAGCAAATCTTTGTGTTCCTGATGAGCACACACTCTGTCTGGGAGAAAGGTGGGGTGAGGACTCGAATTTTCTAAAGTGGTTAATGCAGGAGGTAGAGCCTAAAATTGGGCATCTATTTCCTGTTCAGAGGCCACAGAAAATGAAAACTAGAACTCTAAATACAAAATGAGAGTAAGAAGCTTGTGGGGAGAGGAAACCCTACCTGGAGTAGACTGTGAATGGTGAGTGTTGGGCTGCCTGGCTGTGGGGAAGTCCTGCAACAGGAACCTATGCCCATCCCGGGTTCCCATCATTACCCTTGTCTGCAGCAGAAGGAGACCGGCCTATCTAATCCTCTGCTGCACTGAAGGCAGACATCTGCTTTGCTCTCGCTAATTTAGTGTAGGAAGCCTGGCTTGCTCTTGGGTATAGATAACAATTCCTAGCTGGCAGGCAGGCCTGGGAGCCAGGAGCTCAGCTGCATCCCTCCTTGGCTGGCATTCCATCACCCAGCAGTCCTCCCTCCCTAGGCAGGCTGCAGCTGGCCAGGCCCTATGCAAGAAGCCTGCGCGGGGCGGGGGGGAGGGGGGTGTTCATGATTCAGGGAGACAGTGCAGACTTGCTTGCACAAGCAGAGGGCTGCAGTTCCCAGAACAGACTCTTCTCAGAACCCTCTGAGCCAGCTCTGCCCTCAGAGGAAGCAAATGAACTGAGAGGGAGGAGGTGGTGTTCCAGTCTGGGCATGCTAGAAGCCTGAATGGAAAGGTTTGTCACACATGAATAGGAAGACTGGGATTGCTGTCCTCTTGTAGTTAAAACTCCACAAAGGGCCTTGGAGGCACCTATGCTGGCAGGTCATAAGCAGAGTGTCCTTTCATCTGGAAACCAAAGGACAAACAAACCCCAGGACTAATAGGAACTCTGGGGCAGCCCCCTCCATACCTCTCCTACGCGGACACAGCAGTGGCTGCCTATCTTTCTACTGGCCTGTTTTCTATATGTCCCAATGGTAGTTTTGGCTTCCAGTACTTGTCCCCAGTGGAATGAGAAAGAAAATAATGTTTAGCTTTCTGCCTTGAATGCCTAGTTCATTCCCCACTGCTGCTGTGTACTCGTGTTTTAAATGACAGTTCTGAGGTTGCTGTTTAGGGTTTCCTCATCCTAAAGGGAGTTTGAGTTTTCCAGGAACCTTGCAAGCTTTGGAAGATAAACTATAGCAGGGTTCGATGGTATATACCTAAAATCCCAATACTTGGGAAGATGAAGAAAGAGGATCATGGTTTGGAGAATGGCCTGAGCTATGTAGAGGGATGTCGTTCAGAAATAAAAAGGGATAAAGTAGTTAAATAAAGAGCGCCACAAATTAGTTTAAGCAAAGGAGCATACATTACTCATCTTCCTGGGATTCAGAACTCACTGGAGTTACCATCTTAGACAGCATCATCTAGTATTTTCTTCCTGCCCTTGGCTCTATGTCCTGCTGGGAACTGGCATAATTGTTTGTAATTGTGAATGGGGTCATTTCAGGAAACCAGGGAAATGACTATGGTCAGCTCTAGGCTCACATGGTTCCTGTTTTATAAACTCTTAGAGAACAACTTTCTCTTCTTCTAAGACTCTGGTTATGTTATGCTTGGGGTACAAGCTCAGTTTTGAATCCTTTCAAGTATAGGAAAGAAGGGAGAACAAGTCTAGGTCATGAGTGCAGGACGATGCTTGAGATGTTGAATAAGCAGGTTCTGGTTCTAGAAAAAGAATGGGGTTGGGAAGATGTTCTTCACAGGCAAAGTGATAGGTCTACAATCTCTGTTGCAATGGATGTCTACCTTCTTGTGGCATCTAATTAGGCAAAAGATTGGGGGCAAGTGATCTTTTTCATCTCCTGCCGTAACATAATCTCATACCCTGCTTTTTCAGTGAGTTGGCAGAGTTTGAAGGCTGTCCAACAGCCTCCTTGTTCTGTCAAGCCTCCACCTATACTCTTCCAGGTTCTTTCAATTCAGTGTTTTATAACACTGGAGGCATTTTCTATAGTTCCTCTCCTAGCTAATGTCTGCCGGTAGCTCCAGCCTTCCTGTCGCCACAGGCAGCAGCTGTCCCTTCAGAGTTCTCTTCAGACATTATCCTCATCATATAATGAGGTCACCAAGTCCTGCTGAGTCATGTTGGGAAAGAACCCAAGTGCAGTCTTAGGATGCAGGGCCTTCTCTGCCTCCTTGTGGAGGTGAAATTTAAGCCACATTGTCCTCATGGCAAGCTTTAATAATTCCTCCCTCTTACCTCTCAGATTCTCAAATACTTCCTTCTAAACACAACTTATAGCCATTAGGCCAATACAACTCATGTCATCTAAGTTGGAAGGGAATAAGTGAGCCATTGACTCCAATGTTTCAATGTCCACACAGTGTCCAGACAAGTGGCTTCTTGAGTTGGCCCATGTTTAGAAGTCTTCATTATTGGACAATTCTTCATGTTGACAGCTTTCCTCTTGGTTCTTCTCTTCAGTCAGAAGCCACAAGAGCAAAATTAATGGTGAGTTCCTCGTGTTATAGGCCTGAGAGTCCCAGCTCAGCTTCTATGGCATGGTCTGAAGGTGTGCCTCCTGATTATCTGTGCAGTTGATACTGAGAAGCCATGAACTCCCAGTCATTGCAGAGGAACTACTTATCCAGGTGTGGTCATGGTCAGGGACTATGACCTGGGACTATGTCACTCCTCATTTGCTCTTTCCCTCTTTCCTAACATCCTTAGTATCCTGGGCCCACAGAACCCCATAGTACTGCAAATACACCCTGAAGTCAATGTCCTGGCCTCCAAGGACTTTGTGTCTTCATAAAAGAAAAGGGTAATTATTTATAATCCTATACCGCTGTGTCCATGTAAACACAAGACTGGGGGGGGGGGCAGAAGATGCTGCATAGAAAAGGATTGGGAAAGGGGAAGGCTTGCTCTTAAAGAGTTCTCCCTTGAGATAGCCTTTGGTGGTAATCATATAGATTGTCTGCCTCTTCTTGCCATCTCTTCTTCTTATGCTGAGTGAAGCTTTCTTGTCCCCTTGTCTTGTTCTTATAACATGCTGTTTTCTTCTAGCTCACTAGGACAGTGGTGTTGTGGTGGCCTTGATTAGCCTTGGAACAAAGAACTTTGTTTGCCCACTCTGGATTCACTGTGCTCCAAAACAGAACCCCTAGTTTTCCCTGTTTCTACTAAAAAGTCATAGCTGTGTCATCTGAGTCCTTGTGTCTACCCTTAAGTTCCAAAAGGGTGGATCCTAGAAACATCTGGAATGTTGGCTGTGGTATAGCTTTTCCTTAGGAAGGTAAACAATGGTGACAAACTATCTTATGGCTCCAGAATCTCTGGAGGTAGCTAAGTGCTAAGGGTGGCATTCTTATTTGATCTAGCTGCAGGAGTGGAGAATAACAACAAAGAGGAGGGCTTGGCAGCAATAATACTGGTGACCTCCTGCAATCCATTTAGCTTGTGTGAGCACCAGCCTTCTCATTTCTAAATGGTAGGGTAATGCTTACCCTAGGAGGTTCACAATACTCACTCCACCTCTGTGAGTTTTCCATGTCTTTGGCTTCAGTTTCTTAGCTGCCATTTGCTGAGATAACCTCTCATTTTTCCAGTCTCGGCTCAGATGATGTGCTCCTTGTAAAGCCTGTGACCCTCTGGTGAAGTTAGTTTTCTGTGTTCTCATTTATTACATTGCCTCTGCCCATGTCTTGGCACCAGCCTCTGAACTGTCTGGTTTGTGCCCTTTCTCTCCACTTTGAGAAACTGCAAAAAATGGGGACTAAGATTTGCAAAATATCAAAACCCATTTTTACCCTTCCCCATTCCTTTTAATCCAAAGATTTTTAAAGCAAGCCATATTAAGTAAGGAATTCATGACTGAAATTCTGAAGAGAATGGTGAAATCTTATTCAGTACTTATTAGCTGGCATTGTAGGAGTTCAGCCCACCAAATTGCTGGGTCCATCTTAGTACTGTGTTGGGCTCTGGAAAGTGATCTGCTTTAGGGGTAGAAATCAAGTAAGGTGTCCTCTGACTTGCCACTGATGCCTAGTACTTTGCAATTTTATGAGATTAGAAACTGGCTTTGTATCTGTGCTACTACCTCAATCTAAGAAAATGTATTTTTTAGAGGATTTCCAAAAGCATTAGCAGTCCCTGGTTTGTTTGGCACATACAGTTGTAAATATTTTAAGAACTCAGGAGCCACATGCAAATTCTTTATGACAGCCTAGACATGTTATTTAGAATTACAACAATCATTGTATGTATTATATTTGAATGTTGTCACTTCTAAAATGACGTGAGAGTTAGCAGAGGAAGCTCCAGGGTCATGGCAGGTGGTTCAACCTCCTGATTTGTACTAGCTTTGTTATCTTGGGCAAGTAATTTCATTCCTTTGTGTCCCAGTTCCCCAGTTTAAAAGATGAAAATAGAGTATTTGCATTATAGGATTAATGTAGAAGTTAAATGAGCTAATACGTGTAAGGATTAATAGCAACACTTAGCACCTAGTATAAATGCTCTATAAATGTTACCTATTATTTATTTGTCAAGGGCAAATCAAGTATAAGAAGAGTGTTTGGATAAGATTGGGCTTAAATTTCCTGCCAGCTAGGAGGTTCTATGTTTCTATGTTACTCTGATCTTTCAGCATTCCTATTCAGTAGGGAGGGGGCAGCATTATCCACATTTTACAAACAGTGGAATTGAGCCACACAGAAGCAAAATATATAGTGCTCAAGTGGCAGTCGAAAACTAAGACTGACTTTGCAGGCAAACGAACCAAAGCACTTTGCAGGTGGCTGAGTGACTGTGCAGTTAAAAAGTGAGGGCAAGCTAGCTCTTAGAAACTGTGAACACAGACCTCCTACCCCCTTTCTGCTGAGTTTCTCCAGGGATACCAACAAGATCAGTCCTGTCTCCATTCCTGAGATAATATCAGATTATGTCTTCCTGCCTGTCTGTCTTGTTGGCTTTCCAAAAAGCTACATTATAGGGTTGAGTGGAATATCAGTTGATGTCTCCTTCCTTTTCTTCATAGCTGCCTCTTTAGGTAGGCACTCCTGTCATTCTTGACTTGTACTGGGTATACTCAGTTCTCACTTGGTTGTCCCTTGAGTTTTTAGAGTATTCATCGAGGCCTTTAAACCACTTAGGCCCTCACAAATAAACTTGTTCTATTTTGTCCCCAAAGGTACCTTCCATCCCAGGCTGTGTTTTACTACTGTAACCACAGGCAAAGGATCTGCAAAAGGTCTTCATTCCTATCTGTCTTCCTATTTGGCCTCACCAGAGGGAAGTCTCTGTCTTCATCGGGACCCTGGCTGTTTGTGTAGAAAAGAAGCCTCCAAGAGTTTGTGGGTGCCAGATTGTTCAAGACGACCAAAGACGCGTTGCTTTTCTGTCCACTAGGGGGCTACTTGTAGAGGGCTGGAAAAAACAGCTTAAAAATATGCTGTTGAAATTTCAGTAAGAGGGGAAAAGAGAGAGCTTGCGAAAGACAGCAGAACGGTCCCAGGCTTCCTCATCTCGTTCGCGTCAGAGGCAGGAACCGACCGACTGTGCTAAGGCTGTTGGCTCAACACGAAGAGACAGAGCTGGAGCAGCCTCAGACTGGGAAAGAAGAGGGGGTCCTCCCTGACCCAAGGAATTACCACTAGTGGAGTAAAGCCATCTGACTTTTTAAAAATATTATTTGGTTGCCTCTTCTCTCCTTCCACTGGTAGACCAACCAGCTGGGTTGCATTTCTTTCGTGAAGCCTTCTCTCTCCCTCTCAGAAAAAGAGGAAGGAAAGAGAGGGAGAGAGGTGGGCGCTCTAGGTGAGCGCATCAGCTGGTTCCAGCCCGAACAGACAAGAATTCTCTGCTCAGGAAGCTCCTCTTACTCTCCGGCTACCCAGCCCCCCCCCTAATCTGGGTAAGTCCAGAGCACTGCGCTCCTCGGGTTCCTTGCTAGCGAGATTTCAGCACCACGGAGAGCGACTAGATGCTTTCTGTTCTGGCAAGGCGGTTGGCAGTTAAGGTTACATCTCTTTTGACTGCCTGTAAAGCTGGGTTCTGCGTAGGGAAAAGAGAAAGGAGAAAGGCGCAAAACTGTCTACCGAATTAGAGGGGGATGTGGACCTTGGCCTTGGGAGTAAGCCTGAGCAAATGTATGTGTGTGCACTGTTGCATAAGACAGGTGAGGTCGGAGGCTAGCAAGCTTGTAATTGTGCTAGTCTCCGTGTGAGGCTGTCCTTTTTATATGTAGACAAGAGAGGGAGGGTTTGAGGAAAAATGAGTCGTGTATCTTCCTTAATTAACTCTTTCCTACCCAGCCATAGGTGATGGGAAAGTGTTACAGAGCAAGCCTGGGGTGGGAGGTGGGGGGTAGGAGTGGAGGTAGAGTTAAAAGTTGTGCTCCTGGGAGGGATCTTGGAGAGGTGATATTTTAAAATGTCATTTTCCTCTAGGTTTAGCTGCATTCTTGCTGTGGTGAGAGCCTAACCTGACCTTTTGCTTTTCTTTCCCTGGTGTGAATGCATGGTGGGCAGGTGCAACAGGTTAGCCCCAGGCTGGGGTAATTGGGGCTGAGGTCTCCGATTTCATGCTTCTAGGAAATTGCTCAGCCTGGTAGGGGCTGGCTGGTGTGGATTATACTATTTTTGCAAGCAGGCAGGAGGTACCATCTACTTTTCTGTTTTCCTTGGTTGGAAACAGGAAAAAAGTCTGTACTCCCCTATTTTCGGGGGCATCTGTCAATGAAACACACCACAGAGGAGAAAGGCTGTCTCCACTCATATAGAGCGGCAGGAGCAAACAGACTGGTGGCCCGAAAGTGGGAGTTTCTCCTCCAACTCCCACCCAGGAGCTCCACAGCTGGGAGCTTGCCTTTCCTGCCTTCCCTCCACCCTCCCCTTCTCCCTCCTCCCGCCCTCTTTTTTTCTCTTTTTCTTTCCTTCTCTCCCCCTCTCTCTGCCTCTTTGCCTCTCTGTCTTCTCCCCCTCCCCTTTCTCCCCACCCTGTCTCCCTCTCTAAATACGTTCAGTAAGTTACTGCTTCTACTTGTCTTGCCTTTTCCTTGGAGATACAGTCGGCCTGCCTCCCTGTCCTCCAGTTCTTCCCAAACCTACTGCATGAAACTGTTCAACAAGTGGCACTGGGGGTTTTCTTCAACCACCAAAGTTCACAGGAGCCAGTACCCAACGAGGGATTGCAGCATCTTATAAGATAAAGCCTCTACTTGGTTAGTCTGTAACTCTTTGAGGCTCTGGTCACCTTTGTTCATGCTGAGGTGGGGGGTGGGGTGGGCAGGTTGAGTTGTGCAGAGAGCTTGTTCCTGGGATGACTTCAACCATGCTTTTAATTCAAAATCCTGCACTTTTCTCCAAGATGAGGAAAATGCTCTCCGCTTTGGATTGTGGGAACTGAGAGTTCTGAGAGAAATGGTACCCCCCATTCTTCTCAGCATCAGATCTAGAAACTTCCCTGTGTCTTTAGAATGAATGGCAGTGAGTAGATTGTGGAGAGGGAATGACAGTGATGTCAGAGGTTGTAATGGCAGAAAAAGGATTGAAACAGACACATTTAGAGAAACCAACGCTGACTCATTTATACTCCTATACTCCATTCTTTCCTTCTGCATCCCTCTAGTTAGTATCAGTAAGTAGATGGATTTCTGCATGACACATCCCTGGATGCTTAAACAACAACAAAAACATGCCCTTGCAGCGGACCCTGTCTTAAATCGTGTTTGTCACTGATGTCATCATGATCTTATTAATGCCCCTAAATTCTCTCTGGAAAAAAAAGTGTTCAGTGACATTATTGGGCCCATTTTTCTAAAGGAGAGAAAAGCATTGGGCTTGAGAGTGGCAAAAGCAGAATCGGAGCTTCTGGTCTTACTACCCGTGAGTGCAGAAGTGTTCATGTATGGGAGAGTGAGAAAGGATTGCCAGCCTGTAGACACTTGTGCAAGCAAAGCTTGTTAGTGAATTTGTTGGGAAGCAGTGGCCTTTCCCTGGGGAAGAATGAGAATCATCCAGGCATCTCAAGGTGCTGCTGTTGCCCAGAAGTGAAGAGAAGAGCTCTCTGTGCTGATAGTGAAAACAGACCCTGGGCTAGTGGTCTTTAGGCTGAACTGAAGTTATATGCCTGGTTGTCACATTTCCCTTACCTCAGAATCTCAGGTAGAGTCCCTTTCCCAGAGTTCATTGGCATAAATGTCTGGATTTGGGATGGTTGTTCACTTTCCTGTCATGTGACACTTTACGAGGCCACCTTCATTGAGCCCTCTGTGGTTTGGGATGTGAGAAAGATGACCAACAATCAGAAAATTGTTGCGCTTCTAGCACCTAAAGGAGTAGGGAATGGCACATACCCATTGTATGTACCAAGCCCCTACTTCCCCAGATGCCCCTGTTCTGATTCCTGCCAGGATTCTGGAGAGAAAGCTATTGCATTCTCACATTTGTCTCCCTCACTGAAGCCCAGATAGAAATTCTGCTAGGCTTCACCTGAGACCTAGAGAGATAAGACATGCTAGGGAAAGAAGGAGGGAAGGACAAAGTCAGCACCCTGTCTTGTTCTCTATCACTGTAAGTGACCATCTTTTACCTCAAATGGGCAAGCATAACTTTTAAAAATTGAGTCAGATACAATTTGCATGTAACAAATGGACTGAAGTTAACTATTTGGATTAGCAAGTTTTGACAACTGTGTCAAAATGAACACATGATCTCTACCCCAAATTAAATATATAAAATTCTTGCATGTTTCTTCCCAATCAACCTTCTTTTCCATAGCCCTTTTACTAGTTGACTACTACCATCATAGCTCAAACTTCTGCACTGTGTTGCAGAAATATAATGCTTATAGCATTCCATACTAGATCTGTTAAGCGGATTTTAGACTTTTATGTGCACATCTCAGATTCTAGACATATAGCTGGAAAGATGAGGGATGGATGTGGTACATTCTGTATCTCAGCTTCTTGTAACAGTGATAGAAAATGGTCATTTCAGTTGTGTGTATGGAAGGCAACAATTAAGTCCCCCCAGAAGACCCTGGAGGTTCCTGCCTTTGAGCTAACCTGAGTTTCTTTGATGGTATAACTCATGACTATGAGGTTTGAAAGAGTTATTAAACATATGGAATTAAGTTTCAGGTATCTGGTCATGAGACGCTCCATCTGGTCTCCAATAGTGAGCGGAGGAAAGAGTAGCCCACATGGTCTCACTAGAGAAAGAGCTAAGAGAGCTATTTCATAGTGGCAGTCTTTACACCATGAAATCCAGCTCCATCCACAAAGGCCTGGAGTGGGGTATGTGTGCTTATCTTCCTTATTTGTTTTCTTTTTTCAAGACAGGGTTTCTCTGTGTAGCCCTGGTTGTCATAGAACTCACTCTGTAGACCAGGCTGACCTCGAACCCATAGAGATCACTTGCCTCTGCCTCTCAAGTGGATTAAAGGCATGCACCACTACCACCTGGCAATCCTCCCTATTTAAGAGTGACCTTAAAACCAGAAACTATATGTTGACCTCACATATTATCATAGTGCTACCCAAGGATCCTGCATTCAACTTGCTTCCATCTCTGGGCTGCTTGCTCCAGTAATAAGTACATTTTCCTATTTATCATTAAGAAACAATGGAGTAAGGCCAGGCATTAGTGGCACACGCCTTTTGTCCCAGTACTCGAGAGGCAGAGGCAGGTGGATCTCTGAGTTCCAGACCAGCCTGGTCTACAAGAGCTAGTTCCAGGACAGCCTCCAAAGCCACAGAGAAACCCTGTCTCGAAAAAACAAACAAACAAACAACAACAAAAAAAGCAGCAGCAGCAGCAATGGGGTAATCAGAAGGGTTTTGGTGATTTTGTTGAATATATTTGTGTTTGTATGTGTGGTATCAAGACATCTTGCCAATTCTCTTCTATCCTATTCTATTTTGAGGACCACTGGATTGAAGCATTGTACCCAATTGATCCTGGGGTCTTCAACTAAGAAACAGAATATCTGCCAGATCAATCAGCAAATGATAGTCCTCAAAATTTGTCTATGTGGATCATAGATCCATTTACATGGTCATTGGATACTCATGTCCTCTGCTTTCCTCTATTTGGAGATTTTCCTACAGTGCCTTCTTTCAGGATATTGTCCCTCTGAATTCACCATCCTCAAAGGGTGCAAAAAGTTAGTTCTTCTACAGGAAGGGACCTGAGACATCACCGCCAGTTGAAATCCCACAATGGAGAGTATAAGTCACAACGAACTAAAAGATGACCAAAGGGCAGACCCCCTAACATCTAATTTAGATGATTGTGCAAAATTTCAAAAGCAAATTGGAGTGAATGGCCTGGCAGAAGTCATCATTGCTTCATCTTGATCTGGATTTTCACTGATAAAGATGAAGTACCATTGCATTCCTAAGAGCACAACAAGAGGGATTGTGATAAAGTTGTTTCACATCTATTTCCAACCACTCTTAGGACTCATTAAAGCTTTGCCTTGAATGTTCTTTTGGGCTAGATCTGTGTTGATACACCTTGACCACAGGGAGTAATGAGCACATCAGTTGGAAAGCAGACCTTAGTAGCCATATTCTTTTTCCTCTACTTCTTTTTACCCACCCACCCCCAATTTTGGTATTTCATTTGTCTTTTTGGGATCTCCAATTTAGTGACATAAAGAGCTTTCACACAATGTGCAACCATAACCGGTGGCCACATTCATATCATTTCAGCACCCCAAACTGAAACTCTGATAACTCCCACCTCCTTTTTCTCCAGCCGCCACCAACATCGCTCTACTTTTCTGTCTCTGTGAGTTTGATCTAGCACAGAATTATCCAGTTCTATCCCTTTGTACCCCACTCTTACAAATTATTTAATTTATCATTAGCACATGTGTATGGCGTGTGAGTGTGTGTGTGTGTGTGTGCATGCATGTGTGCCCACGTTCACGTGCGTGTGTGCTCTTACATGTTCCATGGTGCATGTAATGGAGGTCAGAGGACAACTACTGGGAGTCCGTTCTCTCCTTCCACCTTGTTTTTGAGGCAGGATCTCTTTGTTTCTGTCATACTGCATACTCTGGGATAGTCAGCTGACCTATGACCTTCTGAGTGATTCTCTTATCTCCACCTCCCATCTTGCCATAGGAGTTCTGGGACTACAGATGCATATCAACCCATCCAGTTTTCCTATGTGGGTTCCAGGAATCAAACTCAGGTCATTAGGCTAAGCACTTTTATGAACTCTGCACCCCCTTCATGTATGATGTATTAAAAATCCATCCATTTTACAGCAAGCATCGGGCTTTTCTTCCTTTTTACAGACAGAGTAATATTCCAATCCATATACAGACCATCATTTATCTGTATGTGAACACTAAGGTTGCTTTGGCCAGTTGCCTGTCTTACTCTCCACACAATGGGTGGCAGGACTCTGATTTGAGTGAAAATTAATCTTTTTCTGATAAGACTGAACAGGTGGTCCCCTAGAATCAAATTGGAGCCAGTGTATATGAATGACCTGGGTCTGTTTCCCACGATTAAACTTTCATTTACTGTTGGTATATAGAACAAAGACAGTCTAAGTGAAGTCGAGTCCTAAATCTCTGTTCCTCCGGAAATGCCCAGCTGTAACACAGGGAGGTTCTAGGAGGCAGGGAGAGACTCATTTCCCACCCTCAGTGAGCCTGTCTTTGGGCTGTGCCGTTTAAGACAAAGGTCCTAATGACAGAAGAACTTCACAGTATTCTGAAGGACTCTACCCTGATCAATCAGGGACTCTTATCTTCTGGGAAGTATACCGCCAAGCTCACGTGGCTTAATAGCAAGCAGTTCATGAACTGTCTATAGATGTTCAGTAAAAGGCCATTATCCAGACGCAGGAGGTGGAGCCTGGAGATCTTAATGTGTCTTATCATGTTGTACATGGTGCAAAAGGGACAAAAGAGGAAGACACCTGAAACATTGGTACCACGACAGTAGCAAACAGGATGGCTAGTGTCTGGTGGCAGCTTAACAAAATCTCAGAGCTAGAATTTGTTCTGTGATTCAAACTTAACTAAAAAAACAAAATATCATATCTGGTCTCTAGCCGCCTGTATCTGTCTATTGACCAATAATAATACTAGCCAACAGTCATTGAGTATTAACTATGCATATTAGCCATGTACTTATCTCAGAAACTTCTCTTAATATTTGTGTTATTACCATTAGTAAACTACTTTGGTGCTTTGCAATACTGAGGGGCTAAACATACAGATAGATTTTTATTCCCACTTTACAGATGAGGAAATTGAGATTTGCTCAGCTTAAGTCTGAGACCTTCCACCCTTGTTCCCCTTTTTAGTAATAACAGCCATGATTTATGGAGTGTTCATGGCTTGCTTGGCTCTGGCCCAGACCCTGCAGTGTTCCATCTCACTTGGTTCTCATAGTTTTAAGTTCATCCACTCTCAGGCTGAAGTTGCTCCATGATGCTGCTGCATGATAATTCTTTTATTTAATCCTTGTAACTCTGGAGTCAGAGCAGCAGGGAAGACCTTCTCCAGCCAACTAGAAAGGGGGAACCCCGAATGAACACCTATGATGATCATGAAAGAGTACATGGATGTAGGGGTACAGAGCTGAGAGGTTCAGAGAGGTTAGCCTTGCCTGAGGCCACACAAGGCTGGCTTGAACCATGGACAAAGCTCATGTTCCTCTCTAGCTTGTGTGTTAACCTCTGCTTTCTTTCTCATGGGTTACACATGTACGGATCTAACAGGACAAAGGCTGTGGGGACATACACCAGTAGGTACATGCTGATGAGTTAGAGGAAAGAGGCTCAAAAACTTGAGGCCAGCCTGGGCCTATACCTTTCAGGGGCTGGAGAGATGGCTCACTCTGTGCAAGAATGAGGACCTGAGTTCAATCCAAAGCACCCACGTAAAAAAGTAGGGCACAGTGGCATGTTTGTAATTCCAGCCCTAGGGAGTAAAATAGAAGGATCTCTGGAGTTGCCAGCACAGTCGATTCACCCACATAAGCAAGCTTTAGGCCAAGGAGAGAGACTTTGTATCCCAAAAGAGATGGGGAGCAATTGGGAAAAACACCCATTGTCAACCTCAGGGCTTCACACATACATACACATACATGCAGATGTGAACAGGTGTATACATGCATAAACACACATGCACACAAAACAGCAAGAAACACAAGATCTGGAAGCTTGACTTTAAGTTACTGCTCTATTACACACTGACCTATGTCCTTGGGCAATTACTGAATCTATTATAATCTGAAATTCCTTATCAAACTTTCTCACCTCCTCCTGCCTCCCAAAAGCTATAGATATTATGTTATCTATAAGAAGTTCTCATGAGAATTAAGGAACAAGTCTCTGTGCTTAGGACAGTGTTGACATGGAACATGTCCCTTAAGAACCATGGTGTTACTTTGTATTTAATGTGGCCTGCAGACTGGGTGCAGACCCTGGGTACTTGGCACCTTAACAAGGGAACAATTATCTGGGCTGACCTGGATTTATATCCTTCTTAAGTGCTAGTGGGTTGAGCCACCCTTCTTTTAATTTATATCACCTTGATTTTAGGAGTATGTGTTGGGCTACTCTTTTAACATTAAAGGAACATGACAGGCTGATATTTTAAAATATCTGAGAGATACCTTTTGACAATTAATTACATAGAAATTGTACCAGAGTGAAATTAATATGAACCTGAAGGAGACATTTGGGGATTCAGGCCCATTCTGCTAGAGACTACAAACCTTTGGCTCTTTCTTCTCCCTTCCCCCTCCCTTCCAGGTTCTTCTACCATCCTGAGTTTTATTTATGAAACATTTCCCTTCCTTTATAATTATGTTTTCCATAAGAAGAACATCTAACAGCCATCTCCTGGCTGGGCTCGCGTAATTGTTTGAATTTTTTGACGGTGTGCAATTTCAAAGCCTTGGGTTTATATAGATTACCTTGAATTTATCTCCTCAAGTGCATCAGGGGAGAAGCTTCTGCCTGCCTGATGGAGTAATGTAAACCATGTAGCTGCTGAGCACCTACAGCGATGGTGTGGATGGACTATTTATCTAAGCAGTTTTCTGTAGAACATATACTTTAATAAGCTAAGGTTTGCCTGCCTGTCCTGCATAAGTGCCTCCTGTTGTCCCCTGTGGATTTGCCAGTGCCAAGGTCAGCAGTGGTGACTTGCCAAGGGACAGGTGGGAAGGAAATCAGCTGATGGCACCATCCCCTCTCTACCTCTGACAGCTGGCCAGCTGTGAGCAGGGGTGAAAGAGCAGGCAAGCTGAGGAACTGGCAGCCCCAAGGCCAAAGAGTTAGGTTTGCCCTGTGCTGGTAGATGCAGGCATCCAGCTGGGCAGAGGAATAGGGTCCCAAATAGCAGATGAGGGCCTTGCAAATGACTGTGTGTTGAAGAGGGTAGAGGCCTGTGCATTGATAAGGGGGGTTTCTCATCATAGTAACCCAGGATGTTCCACAGAGAGATGGAACTTATAAAGCTAGCCATCAAGCCTTGAGTTCAAAGCCATATATATTTATAGAGATATAAATGAAGTTTAATGCTGGTGAAACTCACTATAAAAGCAAAAGACTTCATCTGTATCTACTTTAGGTGCAGATCAGCACAGGGCCTTTTGCCTGCTTCCAGCTGAGGGTGCACACCCCTACACTCTTTTAAGACCCAGCTGCTGGGGCTCTGGAGCCACCAGCAGGGCAGGGGAGAGAGAGGTCCCTTGAGCATGCAACAAAGGCATGCTCCCCTTACCATACAGGGCTGTTTAAAAACAGCAATGAAGAGCACAAAAAGGCAGAAGCATTGCCAAAATCAAGCAGCTTCAAACAGTCAGGAGCCTGGCTTTCAATAAAACAATTTGAGAAAGGTTTGTTTTTCATCTGCTTTGGAAGCTGCCAGTTTCTGCTCCTCATAGCTCCAGACGAGATACAGCTGCAAAGCCCAGCTGACCAGTCCCTGTGTTCTGAGTATCTCCTCCGGCCCTGCATCTCCTGCCATGTGTGTTGAGCATGTGGCAACCCTCTGAAACCCTGCCTGACAGCAGAAGTAGCATCCTGGCTTTACCACCTAGTATGGAGTAGCCTGGGGAAAATCACTATTTCTCCGAGCTTCCATTTCCTCTTACTTGGCATGTGGCAAATAGTTGCTGCCTCTTTGAATTGTTGACTATTTTCAAGAAGATGCCAATTTTCACATGGAGACTTATAACAGCCCATCTATGTAGTGAGGGGCTTCAATTTATGGAGTTCCTACCTGGTGGAATGTCTACAAAAGAGAAGGAGCATTCTAAAGGTGGGGATCAAGGACTCAGACTGCTTTGACATATTTTTTCCCCTACAGGCTAAGGTGGCTCCATGTGGTCCCAACCTGTCTTCATGAACAAAAGTCTCCAGGCAGTGGTTTGAACCCTCTTTCCTTTCTTTTTTTTAAGCTTTATTTTTTAAGTATATATGTGTGAGTGTGAGTTCATGTGGGTATGTTCATATGAGTGCAGGGGCCCATGGTGGCCAAAGGAGGGTGTCAGATCCCCTGGGACCTGAGTTACTGCCACCCAACATGGGTGCTAGGAACAGAACTCAGGTCCTCTACAAGACCATTCAGATCTTTTCTCCAGCCCCAGCCACCCACCTTCTTGCTGAGGCTGCTTTCTGGGTGCTTCCAAAAAGTCTGTGCTGACAGCTGAGGCTTCATGGAAGGCTCCCTGCCCAAACCAAAGAGTGTTGCTACTTCATGTAGCAGGAGTGTGAGTAGGGGCCATCCTTATCTTGAGGACCCGTTGGTGTCCTTTTAACTGACTCACTAGATTGGAGATGATACACATACACATAGATGATACACATAGCTCCCGGGAACACCATTTCCCCGAGGGGTTGTGTCTTTGTGTAGTTGGAGATGCTCTTCTGAACTTGACTATTAAGAAGGCAAGAAACTATACCCAGGGCATGGATTTCCTCCTGGGTCACCCTCCATCTGAGGGAGGGGCAGAGTGGAGTATTCTGGAAGAAGGAACAGGTGCTGTTGATCAGGTCTGATAGAAACTGAGTGGGAGGAGGAGTAGAAAACACTATCACTCCATCACTTATTAAAAATGGTGTGAGGCACAGTGCCTGAGTGATTAAAATGCAAAGTAAGAATGTGCTGTTCCCTCCTCCCCCCATCCTCACATCCCCCCTTTTTTGGTTTATATTTTATCATCTTATATAGTGAGAATGGCAGGCAGCAGGTCTCCTTAGGAACTGGGAAGGAAGGGACACAAACCCTGGACAGGTAACAGTGGCTTCCCTTAGAGTTGACAGGCTTTGTTGGAATCCCAAACATCACCCTCCTTTGTGGCTAGAGACCCAGAAGAACAGTGGACAGTGTCTACATGTTCACTTTCACATTGCTTCTGTGATTTCCCAGGAGGGTCCTGTGGGCCTCTAGGGACTACATTAGACAGAGGGGCTGTAGAAGGCCCCTTGACCTACTCAGACTGTAATATGGGTATCTGGAGAAGACATAGGTATCTTGGGACTATGTGATTATTGGGAAGGTATGACACTCAGCTCATGTGTCTTGAGCTGCACTGCCCTCTTCTCTCTCAGTTCTTAAGGCCAGAAATTGCTAACGGAATTCCTCACCATGGAAGGTGCTTCCTCATGTCTGAAGTTTTACATCTCACTCTGGAGTCAGGCTCAGCTGCCAGTAACAAGCTAGGATGCCTGGGGAATGGCAGCTAGACATGTTTATGATGGATGTTCAGGGTGCCCACAGGTGTTTCTTTGCTTCCCTTTCAGGAGCATCGTCATTGCTAGCATGAACTCCCACTAGGCAATGGCTCTAATACCTCTTATCTGAACACTAACTGGTCTACCCAATTGCCTTTGAGTGTGATGCTTTTCTTCTTCCCATTTTATAGGAGGAAATAGTAAGGCACAGAGGTTCTGGTTTTCCTGAAGATCGCACAAATAGAAGAATCTATATCTGAATCCAGGCCTTTGGTTTTTGATTGACTATGCTAGCTCAGCTTCACTCAGGAACATTCTAGCTCCCCTGTTCTTGAGTCATACAGGTAGCTGGAGAATCAGTCCTTGCAAAAGGTTAGTTGAAAGGAAGATCACAGCAGCTGCACTTTCTCTCTGGAGCTCTGGGCAGTCATTTCTATTCCCTACCCTTTTGGGGAGTCATTCATTTTGTGGTATATTTTTAACAAAGCACCTTCTAGCTCCTTTGAGATGAAAGAATCCAGATGTAAGGCAGGTGAGTTTTCTTGGGCACCTTTTCTTTCCTTCATGCAGTTCTTATTCGAGGGGTGGGGGGAAGCCTCACTCACCTTATGGCTTAGCTACCCAGGGGATCATCTGTTTCACTGTTGTAACTAGCCCTTTATGTGTGGGATGCTTCTTCCAACTCTGAACTGATATTGTGCAAGATGAGATTCTCATAGCGTGTGTCCAAATGATTGGCTGAACCGCCTATGGGGGCAGGACAGTGAGGAAGACAGATGCCACTTTGCTCAATCTGTTCCTTTTGGGGTTATTCATTGAGCACCAGGGGCAGCCAGGACCCCCAAGAGGTTAAGGAGGGCAGGAAGTGCTGTCTGGGATACAGAGTACTGCTTAGTGGCACTCAGCCAACTCTACCCTGCAGCTAGGAGTGGCGAGAACAGCAGGGAGTAGGAAAAAGAGGGAGGTAGATTGTACCATGCTTCCTGGCCACCTACCATGTGTCAGACACGGTGAAAATGAAGCCAAAAAGCAGACTCCTCCCAGAGTAGACATGTTTGAGGACAGGGTTGGCCTGAGGCTACTGTTTAGTTCTTGTATCAGGTGCTGAGTGGGAGCTTTTGGGGAGGGATTTATCACAAGTCAAGGTGAGAGGACTACTGAATGGAATTCATCCCAAGGTTGGAAGAACTACCTGCATGCAGGAGGATGCAGACTTGGAGAGACACTATAAACCTGAGCATAGTTCTTGCCTCTGCCTAGCTGTGCCTCTTTAGTGTGGTCACTTAACCTCTCTGGTACTCGAGTTCCTGGATACAAGTGTGGGATGCTGAGATGCTGAGGTTTTTGCAGCAGTTGAATAAGGAAACCTTTATTAGCTCCCAATGTTCTTTTCCCACTGTTCTTCCTTTTCACAGTCCTATTAAAATTTCACATTCGAGGGCCTCAGAAGATGGCTCAGTGCTTAAGAACACTTGCTGTATAAACGTGGGGACCTGAGCTCCTATTCCCAGCACATTCACAGAAAACAAGGCATGGCTGCACTTATCTGTAACCCCAGGACTGTGAGGATGCAGAGACAGGCTTGGTGTGAGACATTGTCTCAAGGGAATGAGGTGGACAGTGATAGATCAGGATTCTGAGTGAGTACACAGGCACATATGTGTGGGCTTGCACCATACACACACACAGACATACATAATGCAGGTGTGTGCACATGTGTGTGTTTGCCAAGTTCAAAAAGGTGACCATTTAATTACTTCTATTTCTATAGAGTTTCAGTGAACTGTCCAAGGTAGTCCAGGCAATATATTACAGAATTGAGATCACAGCCGCCTGACCTTGTACCTTCCCTTTTAATTATGTATAAACCCCTTTCTTGTGCTGGGATTGAACTGGGTAGCAAAATTACAGTGGTCAAAGACCCACTGTCTGCACCTAGAGGACAGAACAGACTCCCTTAGGCACTGCAGCAGCTCCATACATCACAGATAGGGCCTGGGGCATCATTGGAGGTTTTGGCACCCATTCTTTTATTCCCAGTATTTTCCAAGGTAGCTCCTTGACAGATTGGTGCTGAATTTCTACAATGTGGCCATCTCCTTGGGGCTGGATCCACCTAGCCACTGAAACACCTCCACAAGAACCAAGTTCCCCTCCTGGCATCAGACCCAAGCCTCAGGTGTCACCCCACAGAGACGCCTACTCCCATAAAAGCTCTCCATGTGCTCTTTTAGTTTTCTTCAGCACATTTGTCACCAGCCAACATAGCACATCTTTCTTATTGTCTGGCTCTCCTCATACAATGCATTGTAAGACCTGAACTTTATCTGTCTTACCCAATTGCATTCCCTGCCCTGAGTTGTCCACGAGCAGTAGAAGACTGAGTCTCCATCCATTCAAAAATCCTCTGTTCCAGCGAGTGGTTGCTAAAGGCTGAATTTGAGCCAGTCATTCTGTCAGTGGCTGGATTTTGAGTTGGTGCTTTGTCTTTGAAGAAGATCTTGTCTGGATAGGTAGAAAGAGGTGGTGTGTGTGTGTGTGTGTGTGTGTGTGTGTGTGTGTGTATGTGTGTGTGTGTGTGTGTGTGTGTGTGTGTGTGTGTATTCCTCACTGCATGAAGGACTAATGTCTAGGAAATGGGAAGACTCACTTTGCTTAGAATATTTCAATAAGCTTCTACAAAGGATCACATGTGGGCTATTCATGTTAAGGGTTTGTGGGGGTAACTACCCAGGTTATATAGCTTGAGTAGCAGTACCAGGTCATGGTTGGGATGTTTAATGGAAGGTTAAACAGCCTGGAGGATGTTGGGAGGTTATACTGCTGAAGATGACTAGAATTTAACTTAACTCTCACAATATGCATGAGGGGAAATTGCCAACAGCTTGGAGAACTGTTGAGAAATCTGAAAATACATTGTTCACGAAAGCTTGTTATCTCCTTCATCAGAAAACGAAAGGCCCAGCTTAACCAGTCTGTTCACAATTGAGGTGTTCCTGTATGTTAACCACATCTTTTCTGGACTGCCTCTAATACAGAGACAAGGGACTTGGGGTGGCTAGGAGGGCCCCTCAGAGCCTCCAGGCCTCTCTATTTGCTGGAATTCTCTTTGCACTCTAACAACAGAAGGCCAGTCTTCATCCATAGGTGCTGATTCTTCTAGTGCCCTCAAAAAATGACAACATTGTGATTGGTATCACATATGTCAAAGGCAAGACTACTTAGTGAGTATGGGGCAGGACGGGGCAGGCACTCACACTAGAAGCTTTGAATGCCCATTCTGTTTTTTTTTTTTCATTATTTTTTTCTTTTTGTAAGCTGTGGATTATTGAAGAGAATTGTCTATTTTGTTTACTCAACCCCTTCTCTTCTGGAAAAATGATAAGGCTGGAGATTCCCATGCCAATGTCTCCACTCTAGAAAAAACGTTTCCATATTGATCTGAGTGTCAGTATCCCAAATTGTGGTGTTTACCCTGCAGCTGAACACCTAATCAAAATTTAAATTATTTTTTAAAAATATACAAAGGAAGGCAAAAACAGCAGGAGGAACTTCCTAAATAGAATGCAAAGTCAGACACACCCACAACACAAGAGCTGCTGGTAGGGAGCTGGAGGGCTAGAACTGTGACTTCCTTCAAGATGGGCCTCGGCATTTGAATGTTTCTCCTCCAATGTGGACTTCTCTGCCAGGCTCCATAGTCATGATCTAGACCCTGGCTTCCCCTCATTAATACGGAACTTGAGTCAGTAGCAGGTATTTCTTCCCAAACCTTCCTGTTATAAATAGGACAAAATGGCATTGCAAATGAAGCACCCACACAAAGCTCATGAACAGACCATAGCACGTAGTAGGTGCTCAAAAAATATTCCTTCTTATCCCTGTAACCTGCTTCACAAGATCCCATATTCAAGTCCTTCCTCTCGAGTTCTGCCCTGCAGCCTATTAAAATCTGATTGCCGCCAGCCACTGTCTTACTTGAAAGGCTGTGAGCACTAAATCACACCTATGCATAAATGATTGATAAGGAATTAATAGGTTAGGTGGTAGCACTTATGGAAAGCAGCAGGCAAGAAAAGAAAGAAGCTTTAATAGCAAATGTCAAAAACCAGATATAGGTCTCTGAGGGGACATTTTCGGTGACAGGTCTGCAGCAGAGTCCCTTAAATCATGCCTGTTAGAAAGCCAGCTCTTAGGTCTCCAAAAGGAGAGATGATACACAAGGTCAGGAAAGCAGAGAGTGGGGTCAGCATAGGATTGCATGTGATGGCCCCATGGCCTTATCCTTAACCTTGACTGTGACACTTACTGGCCTTCTCTGCAGTGCTGAGTCTGGCCTCCAGTGCTGGCTATTCACTTTTTTTTTCCTTCGGGCTTCAGCCCTCCAGCCCGTGGCTTTGCCTCTCTCTATCATCTGTTGCTCTCCAGTAACTTTCTTTACCAGGCTTGGACTCTACCACTGATGATGATCATGGATCAATCCCTTGCAAAACCTTTCTGGACCTTTTTCCTGTGCCTGGTTAAACCCAGCTGCTGCCTCTCCATCCACTCTCGTGCTTATAACCAAACAACTACACACCATGAAAAAAAAATAGTGTCCTGCTCTCTGTTATCACAGCAAGGACTATAACTCCCAAATGAGCTCTAAAATCTCCATGGCATTTTTTCCATTGTGTTCTGTGAGTTAGCTTCCTGTCTCACAGTTTTATATCTGTTTTTGCAAGGACAGCCTGCCTGTTCTTTAAATCTCATCTACCTTACGCTTTACAGGTAGACCCTCCCATGTCTTCTTTTCAGACTCTTCCTTATGCCAAGCCTCTTGGTCTACCCTCTTTATTAAGGGGTGCTGTGGCCATGATCTTCCATGATCCCCAAAGACGGGCACCTGAGGTCATCATCTTTCCTCTCCTTCATGATTTCGTATTCCTAGGAAGGTTCTGATAATCTCTGAAAAAGTGAGGTCTGTCTTGATTCTACTTCGTGTCTCTACCACATCTCATAATTCCCATTCACAGAAGAACTCATTGAAAATGTGGCTGGTCCTAATTCTACTCCATGCTTTTTTGTTGTTTTTTCATTCCGTAGGGTGTCTAGAGCTACCCTTCCAAAGACACTCAACCTATCAGCAAAGTTTCCAGAGTCTTCATGTTCTCAAATTTCATCCCCCCCCACGTGTGTGTCTGTGTATGTGTGAGTGTGAGTGAGTGAGTGTGAGTGTGTATTTGCATGTGTTTGACCAACTCTTTGCATCATGGAACAATTATTACTATTTATAAACCATCATTTATTGACTTTGTGTTGTGAACTGCTTAGGTTTTCCTTTTGTCTTGAAAGCCACTTATTTGCTAGGTTCTCTCACTGTCTTCAACCTCTCAAAAATTGAATCTCTATGTGATGGTCAATATTGTCAACTTAATCCTCTAGGCATGCCTCTGAGAAATTACCTAGATGAGGTCTCTTGGAGTAGAAAGACTCACTTGATTGTGGGCAACACCATTCCATGGGTTAGGCCACTAGACTGAATAAAAAGGAGGAAGAAGTTAGATAAACACCCACACTCATTACTTTGTGCTTAACTGCATGAAGTGTGATGAGCTGCTTTAAACTCTGGCTGCTGCGACTCCCCCACCAATCCCTTCATGTTTTCTCCACTTTCTTTTTCCTTTTTATTTATTCTAGGATCCCAGCCAATGGGTTGCTGCTGCCCACACTTAAGATGAGCTTTCCTTCCTTAGTTAAACCTCTCTGGAAATCTCAGAGATACATCCAAAACTGTGTCTCCTAGGTGATTCCAAAGCCAATCAAGTTGGTGATGAAGATTCTATAATCAATAGAAATATTAGAAAGCATCTCATCCAATTCTTTCCCTCTGTAGACAAAAAGATCAAAACAAAGGAATGGTCATTTCAGGGCAAATGAAGAATCTTGATTGTCTTCCTTATCTTCTGGGTGCTGGTCTTGGGCTGAGATACAGGGTGACAGACCCACATTGGGGCAAACACAGAGGACTGGGTACCAGGACACAGGCTTTGAGGCTGATGGGAGAGACTTCTGGGCCATAACAGGTCTCCCAAGAAGCTAGACTTATTGTTACCTCAAAATTTTGTCTGGAGAAGCTTCTCGTGTCAGTTACCTGGATATGATTTTTCTGAACCTGAACGGGGCTTGAATGTACTTAAATGGCTTCTGCTACACTTTGATTCATTTTCTCCTTCTCTGCAACAAGAAAATATGACTGTCTAATTCTGACATGGCCAGAAGAAAATGTCCACCAGCCTTTCATAGGCCCTCTTGTTTTCAGGTGATGATTTGAGTCAATTTTTAATTATCAAATGTTAAGTGGAATGCCTTCTTTAATTATATATGTGTATCTGTGTGTTTGTGTGCATATCAGCAGATACATATAAAAGCATTTCTTTCAGACACAAAGGACAGAAGAAAAGTTTTTCAAAAAGAATCTAGAATGATTTGGTACTCATTCTATTACAGTAATACTGGATGATCTCTTTTCGTTGTTTTGGTTTGTAGAGACAAGGGTTCTCTGTGTAGCTTTGTAGATTAGGTTGGCCTTAAACTCAGAGTTCCTCCTGCCTCTGCCTCCCGAGTGCTAGGACTAAAGGCATGCACCACCACTGCCAGGCTGATCTTTGCCTTTTAAATGGTTCGTTAATTATAGGACAGAGTTTACACAAGGCATATCCTACTCTCAATGTGCTCTGACTCTTATTTAGTCATATGAAATTTAGTAGATGGTATTTGGATTGAATTTTCTTTTAGTATTTAGGCATAGACTGGAGAATCTCTCCAATAAAATATTTAACTTAGAAACGATTAATCATTGTATTACTTATTGTGGTGGTTTGAGTGAAAACATCCCCCATAGGCTCAGATATTTGAATGACTGGTTTCTAGTTGATGATTCTGTTTGGTGAGGGTTGGAAAGTTTGGCTTTGCTGGAGGAAGTACACCACTGGGGGGTGGGCTTTGAGATTAAAAAGCCTCACCAACTCCCAGTTTATTCTCTCCCTGCTTCATGCTTGTGGCTAAGGATTTGTGCTCTCAGCTTCCTTCTCTGGAAGGCATGCCGGCTGCTTGCTGCTGTGCCTTCCCACCTTGTTGGACTCTTACCCTCTGTAACCACAGGCCAGACAAACCCTTTCTTCTGTAAGTTGCCTTGGTCATGGTGTTTTATCACAGCAATAGAAAAGTAACTAATACATTTAGGGTTTTTTTTTTCAACAAAAGTGACTTTAGGATTGATTTATTTGGGGTTTATAGTTTGAGGGTTTGGTCTGTCATGTTGGGAAGGTGTGGCGATAGGAGCACGAGGCAGATGGTCACATTGCACCCATAGTTAGGTGGCAGAGAGAGATAAATGTCGGTCCCAGATTGATTTCTTTTATTTAGTCTAGGACTCCATATCATGGGGTGGCCCACATTCAGGATGGGTCTTCCCATGTCAATTAGCCCAACCTAGAAACTCCCAAAGACTTGACCAATGATTTGGCTCCTTGATTATTCTAGATCCTGTTAAAATTGACAGTCAACATTAACTATCATCATCAGCAACAACTTGGACATGATTCTATATTTAAAGAGCCCTTCACTTGCATAGCCATTCTTCATTCTCTGGCCTCCTGCAAGCCTACACCATATAGATCTTCAGTAAAGACTGGTTGGTAGTTGATACTTTGGTCTTTTATTCTTGTCTGGGAAATCTTTGAGATGTTTTTGATGAGTGTTTTAGCATACTCAAATAGCACTAATAGCTTTATATGTTTTTCTTTGATCATGCTTATTATCATTTAAATAATCCATTTTCGGCTTCATTTATTTGCTTATTTCATGAAGGAAGTGTTGGAATCCTCAGGGTGGCTCTGAAACCCTATGAATTCCTTGTCCTCGTTGTGTGTTTTTGAAATGTATCTGCCTCCAGTTTCCTCCTGTGATTCTACTTCCATTTCCATGGTATATCCTTGAATGTGAAAATCTAAGTCAGACTTTGAGTCCTCAAGCAAGAGAAACCTAGGTCCCAGGCATACCCTCCAAGCTTCTGAATTTCCTACAGAGACAAAAATCTCCCAGCTCACAAAAACAAAACAAACAAACAAACAAACAAAAAAAAACATTACCCAGAAGCTATACAACATTTCTATCACCAAGATCTCTTCATTTTATCTTTTCCGTTCCCCTCATATTTGTGCGTGTCTCTATCTCTAACTCTCTGGTATGTTATTCAAACTGTATTTATTTTTCTCCATTATTATGGATTATATTTAATCATTAGGCTGTATTTATGTGTCATATGTTACTATATAAAAAATCTGAGGTTATAAAGAAAAACTTAGAATATGAACATGTGTAGTACAGGCACCAGGCTGGGTATGAGGTGCCTTCACTTCTTTCTCTTTCCCCTCTCTCTCCTTTCTTCTTTCAAATTTTGGCCCTTGATTTTTTTCTAGAATGATTAGTTTGTTATTGTTATCAATGAAAAAATGGATGCCATTTTTGAACTCTTGTGGTTTGTAGTCATAATAGACATTGTAAAATACTTATTTAGGGTAGAGTGGTAGAAGTCATGCTTCTCTAGATCCCTAACGTTTCATTTTAGGTGTACTGTGCGTATTGAGGCTAGGGAGAACAATGTTTTTTGGTGGCTTTACAATGCTGTTGGTGTGATTACTTGGGTAGCTAGAAGGCTCTGCCTAGATATTCTAATCTGGAGACTGTGGAGTCTAAGATCAGATTGCCATCAGATTAGGTGACTGGTGAAGGGTTGCTTTTGTTTTTATGCATATCGTCTTCTCTTGTGTCCTCATGAGGTAGAAATGGGGGGGGGGTTTCCCCTGTTCTATCCCATTCTCAATACTTTTATTTATTTATTTTTGGGTTTATTTTATTTTTTTGAGACAGGGTTTCTCTGTATTGCTTTGGATCCTGTCCTGGAACTTTCTCTGTAAACCAGGTTGGTTTCAAACTCAAAGAGATCCGCCTGCCTCTGCCTCCCCAGTGCTGGGATTAAAGGCTGCGCCACCAATGGCTGGCTTCTCTATACTTTTAGTAAAGACCATTTCAGTATGGTTATCTGAGCTTGTCACTCTCCTTCTTAAACCCTTTGAGCACCTTCCATTGACATTATAACACAAACAGAAACCCTTAAAGACATTTACCTAGCCTTTCAGGCTTTACCCCTTCCCACTCTGTGCTGCAGCGGTATTGGGCTAGATGTCCTGCAGCTCCCTAGCATCTGCTGGGTCCTATGTTCTTTACTCCTGGTTGTCCCATTCCTCCATATCGTCCCTCCATTCCTTCCTCTCTCCACCGAACTCATCTGCATGTGCATGTCTCAGCTTGGGTGCCTCTTTTTTCAGGAAGCCATTCCCTATCTCCCCTGACCTGACCCAGGAGCTTGTGCTACATATGTTCATAGAACCTTCTTAGTTTTTCTTTATAATCTCAAACATGTGGCACATGACACATAAATACAGCGCAAACATTAAATGCAATTCATAATAATAAACCAGTGTCCCTGTAACTAACTACCCTCCAGGTCAAGTGATATGATACCAATAAGACTGGATGACACCCCTTGGCTCCTCTTCTGACTTCAAGTCCCTCCATTTCCACAGACAACAAGCAGCCTTCCTGACTTCCTTGCCTTTGAGGATTTAGTATTTATCAGAACACAAAAATATCAAATTTCATATTCATGCCAAAATTATGCATTTTAACAGTTAAGAAATACATATATCCATAATAAATAAATAACACTCCTTGTTTGATATACATGCTTCCATTGATTGAAAAGGGCTCATGTCTCTTTTGCTCACCTTTGTATCCCCATGATTTTGCCTAACTCTAGAGCATTTCACATCTACAATAGCTATTTGGAGACTAAATGAATAGAAATGGCATCCATGTCGACTCTAGATAAAGGCTGGGCTATTATGAGCGTCCCACTGTGAAGCACTTTTCAGAGGGATGCTGCAGATGGAGCACTGAGGTATCTGCTGCATAGGAGAAAACATGTTCGAAATCACCTGCCACTTTCTTTCCACCAACTTTAAATAAGAAAGGTGACTGAGAAAGCCATGTGGGGGAGCGATTATGTCTGTCTACCTATTTGTGCATCCATCTATTTATGTATCTAACCACTCATTTATTTATCTAGCTGTCCAGCCAACTGTGTAATATTATACAAACACACACCTACTGAAGCAGACTAGAAAAATAGACCACATTAAAGAACAGGCTGAGGAAAATGGCAAGTGTCTCATAAGTAGGCATAGGTATTGGCCTCCATTCGTGACCTACAGGAATAAACCCTGTCCCTGTCAGCAACCCAGACAAGGAGATGGTGAGAAAATAAACCGTGTCTCAGGAATTTGATTCATGAGGGAGAAAAAAACTGTGGCAGGATCATGGAAACACATGAATTATTCACAATTCAAAGCAGGCAAAGGGGAAGGAGGAGGAAGGGAATGACCAGGAAATGAACAAGAAAATGAAGCTCCCCTGGGCCAGGAAAGGGACCAAGGAAGCATAGGTGGCAGAGGGAGCCGTCTCACGGGGGACTAAACCGTACTGGCAGAGGCAGAAGGGCCAGCTGGTCATGTGACTAACTGAACTGAGACTACCTGGTGGAGAGGGTGATTTGTGTGTAAAATGAGGAGTATCGCTAAGTCAAAAAGCTGGTTACAGCTGGAGTAAGCTGCTGGACAGCTCATGATTGAGTTTAAAAATAAATTCTCGTGCCAAGCTCACTCCTGCCCTGTGATTGCAAGAGAGGAAAAACGCATCTGCTGGGCTGGCAGTCTGGTGTGGGGTGTGGGCACACGGGACTGATGAAGTTGGGCATGGCCTTGCCCCAGCTGTGTTTGAGTATATGAAGAGTGAGTATGAGGGAAGCTAGGGGGAAAAGTTTCACTTCCTTCGGCAGTATCGGTGAGAGACTTGGGTTATCCTGAAATGAAAGGAATCCCCTTGTGAGGACAATGTACTGAAGGGGTGGCGGTCGAAACTGGAGACCAGGAATTGCTCAGTGCAGGTGCCAATGGAGAGTGACAGCCAAGGAACCGTCTAGAACAGGACTAGAGCTAATGTTCTTCAAGGGAATCAGCTTGGAGAGGGCTGGGTGGAGTGTGGACTTATCTGTCCCGCTACAAATGGGTGGTGTAAATAGCAATATACTTTTGGTGCCCCAGAAGGGCCTGGAACTGCTTCTTGAACATTCACTGGCCCCGGGTCTTGACCCCCAAGAGAGGGAGATGCAGGGAGCAGTGAGGGACAAAGGCAAGTTATTTCAAATGCTAAAAGAGATGTGGACCCTCTGGAAGGGGCTTCCTTGGATAGGCAGGAAAGATTTCTCTGAGGATGGCTTTTGTTTTGTTTTATGAAATCGTTTAATTAGTTAAACCAGCCTGGCCTTGAATTCATAGCATTCCTCCTGCCAGCTTCTTACATGCTGGCACCATAGACTTGGGTCACAATACCGTGCTTAGGAGGTGTCCTTTGCGTTGAGCTCTGAAGGATGTTGAGGGGCCAGCCATATGTTGGAGAAGTACAAAGCACAGAGGTCAGCATGATGCAGGGCTGTGAAGAAAAGCAGCATGAACCAGAAAGGATTCTAAATCTAGGCCTGCCCTTGTCCAGTCTTAGTTCGTGGAATGGAAAGGTTGAGGAGATGGTTGGGACCTCTTCAGTGTGTCTTGAGTCTCAGCCCTCTGAGAAAGGCTAAATTTGAGCTAGATCCTGAAGAGAGACCCCCAAATACCAGTGACTCAACATACCAGTAATCTAGGGTGTGTGCACTTTTCATACTGCCCTCTCATGTGGAGATTGGGTGTTGTCTGACCTCTGCTCTGTATGTCCTACTACATATGGGAGTGTGAATGAATCCCACCTGACTAGGCTCTACCCTTAAGACCATACCAAATCCCAATTACTTCTATAAAACCCAAATAGTCACATTTGGTTTTTTTCTTTTTTATTACATATGTTTGTGGAGAGTTGGGGCATGCAGTTCACAGAAACAGGCAAAGACATGAGTGAGGAAGTGCTAGAAACATTCTGAATCTCCCTCTATGTGCTGCCCAGTGGACTAGTCCTGGAATAGCAACAATGAAACCACTTGTCAGGTGAGAGACTTTGTAGGAGGAAAATGCATTTCACCACTACAGGTTCTTCAAGAAGTAGGTTCAGGGCTTGAGGAGGGCTACTGAAAGGCAGTTGGCCGGGGGCGGGGCGGGGAACCAATAGGGAAATTGTAGAGAATTTGGTCCAGCTCCCAAAGGGCCTATTCAGGGATGCTCATTTTGACCATCCTTGCTACAAGCCCAAAAGTTGGCCACATAAACAAATATGGAGCAGGCAAGCAAGCAAGAATGACAGCAAAGTGAATGAAAGCCCTTTGCAATGTTCCTTCACCCAGGCCTGTACTAAGTGTTTCATGTTTGTCAACACCCCGTATCCTCATACCACTTGCCTTATGTTGATGGGAAACTAAGGGAGATGAAGAAATGTCTGCATTCTCACAGCTAGTGGTGGCACATGTGAGCCTTATATGGTTGAGACTCTAGTCACTATAGGGTACTACCCAAGACTGTGACCGCCCTGTCCTATATACCTTCCATACAGTGTGATGGGATGCTGAGGGCTCTGCTATGTAATAGTCTGGGCTGCTTAGCCCAATCAGACTTGTCACTTTCATTACAACCCCAAATACAGTCAGAAGATGAGCCCAGATGGGTATAGCCAATCCTTCTGGCACTTGGCACACTACACAGGAGGGCCGTGCCTTCTCTATAACCTCTCCTGTGATCAGGGGGTTTTCCTCAGCCAAGCCTGTGATGGGAGCCAGAGAAAATAGAGACATGAGAAGGGAGGAGAATGGGGAGTGGAAAAGAGGGCAGAAGCACTAGAGAAATGAAACTACATAAGGGCCTTCATGGCCTCTGGTAATTAGGCATGCCACAGGCATGGAAAGGAGGAGAAAGCAGATGTCTCTACTCAGAGTTCAGAGGAGCATTTGCTTTGTCCAGCCTGTAAGATGGTGATGGAATTGGATATCACAGACCGTGTTATGGGTGTGACCATCCATCTTGAAGAGGCACTGAGCAGAGCCAAGATACACGAACTCCAGTCATCTCCACCTTGGTTGTGAACCTGGATACCCTCACAAATTATGTACTATCCCCTAGGTTGTGTAGATGCAATGGCCATATGACAGCTCTGAGAGTCTCACAGCTTTCACAGTATCCTGGGTTTGACCTCATATTACCAGAGTCTCAACGCATCAGTTTATTTAGGATTTACTATGAGTTTTAACAGATTCATAAAGAGAGCATGAGAGTCCCTATGACTTTGTCAAGCTCTTTCAGAGAGTTCATTCTTTAGCCTTCCCTAGTTTGGAGCTCTGGCCAAGTGACACATTGTGGCTTCTGTCTGCTCACCTCTGGCTTTTGTTTGACTAAAGCACTGGCCACCTCATGCCGCAGTCCAGGCTTCCAGACCCTCTGCTTCACAGTAGTTAGTTTCTGCCTCCTTCCTCTGGTTTTATGGAGGTGGGCAAGGTATGTTTCAAATACCTAGCACTCTTTGTGGTGTGAGTGCAGGGAGCCAGTTTAAAGGACTCTTAATTTAGTTGCTTTGAGATATTGTTCATTTGTAAACACAAATGAATATTTAAATGAGAGCAAAGACAGAAACAGACAGTCTGAACTAAGCTTGGCTAGAATGTCTGAGGAGGGTGAGTAGCACTCTGCAAGCTGCATGGTGGGTACCCTCCACTCCTCATGACATTTTGTTTGACCCATAATGCTGGCCTTCTGCAGCTCTGGTTTTCCTGTTGCAATCTTATACCCCTCTTCTGCAAAATAAATTTTCTTGGCTTACTTGCTATTGTAACAGAAGGGACAAGCTGCAACAAGCTGACAGTGGAAATGTATGGCACGCACAGGGTGGAACACTTTGCTGTGGGTTATAGACAGATGTAAGCCATAATCTCTTTCAGCTTAGTCCTTTATGTAGGGTGCTGTTTATGAATTGTTTTCTGAAGAACCTGGCTTTACTGGTGGTGTGGGTTCCTATAGGTCGTATACACATGCCTGATTCTGTATGTACATGGATGTGTGTTTGTGCGTTTGTATATAGGGACAAGTGCTAATCCATGAGTCTAGCCTTTGTACATTAAAAAAAAAAAAGAATAGTGGCATCTGTGTCTTTGGTTTTGACATGTGATAAAAAGACCATGATTTAAATGCAATGCTAAGAATCAGTGACAAAGGTATTTAAGAAAGTAGATGTCTGTGTACCTAACTACTGTAGGAGGTACAGGGTCTACAACCCTTGGTGTCATTCTTTAGACATTTGATTTTCTAATACAGGATCATTTTCCAGAGGAGAAAAACATCTGTGATAAAAAGCCAAATACATTTGTTCCTTTCTCCAATACCCAGTTCGTAAGTAGTTTGTCCAAGTCACTATTAAGCAACACAATAGATGAAAATTCTTATTAGACTATAGTAGTAATTATTAGTATTTTTATGAAAGAGATAGCAATCATGATTCCCATTCTACAGAACAGGAAATTGAGATTTTTAAATAACCCACTCAACATCTCACAGCTAAGGTTTTATTTGTGAGGTGTCAGAATGAAAACCATAGGACCTCCAACTCAAACGTCGATGCTCCAAGAAATAGTTTAATATTTCAAGGATGTGACATTTGTATAGAGTGGATGCGACAAGACCACAGACCATGAAACAAATAAGAACAGAACCTGTACTATGAGATATAGGGCTATCAGAATTCTGGGGATCCAGAAATTTCCATAGACAGTGACATTTGGATTTAGCTTGGAAGAGTAAGGAGGATTTTCGTTGGTGGAGAGACGAACAGTTATCTTAGGCAAAGGAAGGGGGGAGGGAAGAAGTGGTTGCACACAATAAACAGTTAACCTTGCCTTGAATAGTTGTCCTCAGGCTGACAATGTAGCAACACCTGAGCCGCCTTTAAAATGATGAAAGCTTATGAGCTCTGCATTCGTGTTTTCTGGTTTAGCTGGTTCTAAACATCAGTCTTGTCATTGACACTTTATAAAAAGCTCCCCAAGTGATTCTGTTGTATAGCTTGACTTGAGACCAGCTGGCAGCGGGGATAGAGGGACAGTGGTGTCACGGTAGCCATCACAAGCAGGATCTGGATAAAGGTGGTGACAAAAAGGAAAGAAAGGACAGGTGGGGTGGCTAAGTTCTTTGAAGGGCAGTGTCCATAGCAAAGAGCATCTATGGAATATTCAAGCTGTGATGACTAAGGGTTTGATCCTGGGTACTATCCACAAGAATGGGTTATAACCATGACACCATCCTGCATAAATCCCCAGTCATCTGAGTCAAAAGCTCAGATGTGAACTAGGTAAGGGCAAGCTCAGGGCACTCTTCCCTGGAGATGTGGGAGTTGAGATGACAAGATTCACACTCAGAGACAGAGGAGGAAGAGAGAGTGAAGGATTCAGACAGTAGTACCCATGTTCAGGAGGGGAGGACAAGGAGAAGCATACAAACTATTTATAATGGAGAGTCTTTTCATTTGCATGAGCCAAGGCCAATGTCTGGAGGGGCGGGTTATGGGCAACAGAGTCATTTTTCATGGGTCTGGCTGCCAGCAACTCGAACATTGATCAGCTGAGTCAATAGCTCCGTGCTCAGACAAGTAGCTCTGGCTGATATGTGTGCAGAAAGTGGGGCAAATGCAGCCTAGGTCTCACTAACCAGAAACAGCAAGCCCATGCTTCTTGCAGAAAAATCAAGCTGGTTTTGCCATTCCCTTGAATGGGGAATGAATCTGTAACACAGGTTATGGAGCCACCCATCACAATGAAATCTTTTATTTTGAACCAGCCTCAAGATGAACCCTGGCCTGCTGCATTATTTTAAGGGAATCCTACCATAGCATTATTGTGATTGCCTGACATTATGTCATTGGGCCAAATTAGCTTGAGTAGTACCCTGAAGATTTCCCGGAGACCCATTGTTTGAGGGCTCTAAAAGCTGAGGAGAGCAGTGATGAGGAGAAACTGAACTTTATCAGTCCTGTATGGGGTTGGGAATAGGACCTTGTATCTAGGCAGGTGGTTAGGCTCTATTTTAGAGGACAGAAGAGCAAAGTCCATTGTTGATGATTATCTTCATCCAGCTCCTTAGTTTGCCTGCCTTTGGAAGAAACTGCAGAGTGGAGAGAAGAATAGTGATGCCGTGAAAAACTGTGTTTTGGTCCCGATGAGCACCCCCATACCGAAAATGAAAGACCTCCAAGAAACCTTTCGAGATGGCATAGATAATGCGTCCCACAGAACTGGAACACTGTTTCTACATCCTACAAGACGCACTTGAAAGCAAAGAAGTGCTTCTCATGTTTAGTGTGGGACCTGTGCTAGATGCGGAATCTGGTTTAGTATCTGTGGCAACTGTCTGCATCCCACAGGATGCTGAAGATGCCCAGTCTTGAGAGTAGGCTTTGTGCGATAAGGTGCCTGAACCACGGGCTAGGGAGAGAGCTGAAGGAATGGCTTAGTGCCCCTCTACGGCCCCCACTAGTTCTGTCCTGAGAACCTTTGGGGAACTACCTCATGTATCTTCTGACCAGGGAACAGAGATCAGGAAGGGGGTAACAGGGAGGTGGGCAGGCTGTCTCGGAAGGTTCCCCAAAGCCTGAGCCAGAGTCTCTCTCATCACCTTACACACTGCCCAGTGCCTAGCTGTCTCTGTTTATTGGGTCCCGAGGCTCTTGGCTCAGGCAGAGTAATTACAGTTGAGGCCCTGATGAATTGGGGGCCAGTAATTAAAGTGCCTATTGATTTTCTACTTAGGAGTTCCCTGTAGCTGGAAACAGAAGTGGGGAGGGGAGCGAGAGAAACAATCTGAGGAAGGTATTTCAAAATGGGGGATGGTTGAGCATGCGTTATCTGCATCTGACAGCCACGGAGGGAGGTACTAGGGGGGTGACCATTTATCATTGGCCATCTCTCTGGAATCTGAGAATTGATCGGCTAATCAATATGTTCCTTGGGCATGGTGCCAGCCGGAGTAGGGGAAAGGAGGTTCGTCTTCTGCAGAGGATTCACCCTGAGAGCTCCGAACCATGAATCTGTCTTGTTTTGCTGCTTCATTTAGCTTATTTTAATTGTGTATTGAAGCAATTGCCTCGTTTATATCATCTGCCTTCATCAGGGCCCATGGACTTTTCCTACACTAGAAATTTAGCTTCTGGGGCCAGACACCCCAGAAAATGTGGGCCTGCTGGGAAGGAGGTTGCAGAGGGACAGGGACCGGGAAGAAGTAGAGGGCGCTGGGAGGGCAAAGCTCAGAGAGGGCGCAGGCTTTGAAAGTTGGTCAGTGCTGGAGGCAGAAGGCATCTTTAGAGAAGAAAGTGTAAGACAGCAATGACACTGTGGATGTAGAGAGAGCCTAGAAAGCGACAGGGAGAGCAGAGACAGGGAGAGCAGAGACAGGGAAAGCAGAGACAGGGAGAGCAGAGACAGGGAAAGCAGAGACAGGGAGAGCAGAGACAGGGAGAGCAGAGACAGGGAGAGCAGAGACAGGGAGAGCAGAGACAGGGAGAGCAGAGACAGGGAGAGAAGAGACAGGGAGAGAAGAGACAGGGCCTGAGACTGGAGCAGAAACTCCATGAGAGAAGGAAAGCAGGAAGACGGCTTGGGGGGGGGGGCACGACACATTTAAGTTTTAAAAATTGCTTAAGTTATTTTGGTACATTTAACTCTTAATTCATCTTCCTTTCACTGAGCTAATGGGAAGTGTGAAAGAAAAACTGATGAGAAGAGAGCCTAACCGGCAATTTTATTTTCGTCAGCCTTGGCGCTTGCTCGCTCCCTTTCTTCCTTAGCTCACGCTGGGTCACTTGATCAGAGATGAATTCTTTTGTTTCTGACAGAAATGCAGGCATTCTGTTCTTCCTTCTCAGCCTTCTCCTTCGCCTGCTTGTTTTCAGGGCTGCAGCTGGTTTGGCTGCCTAATGATGAGGAAGTTAGATTAGGATCTGGGTTTGATAATGACTGAAGCTGGGCTAAAGGAAGCTTTTTAGTGTAATGCATGTCCAAACACAATTACCCATTATCCTAGTCAGGGCAGACAATGGGGGTGGTAGAGAGAAGTGAGTGGCGGAGAAGTAAGTGGGCTGTTACTTGTTATAAGTTGGAATAAAAAGAAATTCCATAGAAATCCTGAGTGGATTTATTCAGCATATTCAACCCAAGTGTACAATATGCTTGAATCAAAAAAAAAAAAAAGTCTGTGTGTACACACAGTAAACGGAGCAAAAGAGGGCAGAAGAGAGAGTAGTTCATTGTGTTAAGTAGCTGCTGTGCTTAAGTAGCTGCTGCCAGGACTTTGCACACAGGAGACCTAGATCCTGTCCTCACAGAGCTAAGGGGCAGGGGCAGCAGGGCTTGATGCTTGTGTAATACAGGACTTATCTGGTTTGAGTCTCAAGGACATGTTTTCCTGCAAGCAAAGTTAGGTTCTAAACATCACACAAGAGGTCGTCTTCCATCCACTGCAGCTTCTTGCTTGGCATCCTCCCTCATTGCTTCTCCAGCTTCCCAATTGGTACCACCCCACTGGCTCCTTTTGGGCCCAGCTCCTGGACATTTTCCTGTGTCTCCTGGGTTGGCTTTTTGTACCACCCTTGAGTTAGCTCCCTGACAAGAAGCCCACATACATAGTAGGTGTTCCTTCAAGGCCCTCAATTCCACAGTCCCGGAGCATTGTACTACCTGACAACTCTTGGATCTTGCTTTCATCTTTCTGATTCTTCTGTTGTCACAGTCTGAGCTCACTCTCCAGTGTCTGTAGCTGAAACTCTTGACTTACTGCGGTGGTCATCTTGCTGGGCTCACACCATCCTCTTCCTTGTTCTGGCTGCTGTGTTAGCTCCCATGTAGTTTATCCACGACAAACATTTGACAATGGTATTCTTTTAGTGGCTCCCCATTGCTGCAGGATCAGGTTCTCTTCAGATGTGTGAGCTTGGTTGTTTTCTCCACCTAAGACTGGGACTGCAGTGGCTGCTTTGTGGGGTTGTTGTGAGCAGTGCCTGGCATACAGAGTGATGTCAAAAGTGGGTGAGGGTGTTGATGGCAAAAGGCAGAGGAGTTGGCTCTGATGTTATTATCACAGAAGAAAGTCTTTATGGTTCCGACCAGAATTTACATCTCCAGCTTCCACGTTTCTCCAGAACGCCATCCAGATTCACACCCATATCCATCACGCACCATCTTCTCCTGCATGGTGAATAGTCATCATAAATTCAACAAGTTCAGAATTGACCTCTTTATATTCTATCTTCCAAACCTGTCCACTCAGATTTTCCAAAAGAATGAATGACGATTCCTTTTTATGTGGAGTCTCTTAACACCTTGGCCTCTCTCATTCTTCCATGGATTCTACATCAAAATTTACCCACAAATCCTGTTTTTTATAGCTGCAAAGTTTTACCCAGAACTCAAGTCTTCTCACTAGCTCTCTGGCACCTGCTGCTCCCTTGGCCCTGCCACTGACTGTCACTAGCCAGAGTCTCTCCAGCAGCCTTTGTCCCACCCCTTATATCTGCTCTGACCTCTTCAGAAGTCACTGTCTTCACAACAGCCAGAGGTTGACTTTTACAACAGAAGTGGGGTCACTCCAGTATGCTACATCTCCCTACCCCGCCATTACCACTCGGCTTTCATGTCTCCACTTCCTTCTCTGTCACCAGAACTGCTGTTGACATACTGTCTTCCTTCTTGTTCCTTGGGCAGCTTTAGCTAGCATGTGGCTGGGACTCATGGCCTGGCTATGCACAGAGCTAAAACACTCTCCCAAGACAGCCAATGTGTCATCCCCTTACCTCAGTCAAGTTTTCGGTGAAAATGATGTCCTTTTAGTATCCTAGTCCCTTCTTTATCTGTGGTTTCATTTCCCACAGTTTCCACAATTTTGGTCAGCCATGGTCAATTGGGGTTCAAAAGAGTAACTGGAATAATTTTTAAGCTTTTCATTGCATGGCTTCCTGAGTGGTGCAATTCAATCTTGCACCATTCCATTCTTTCCTCTCATGTGAGCCATACCTTTGTCTAATGTATCTGCAATGTATATGCTACTTACCCATCCATCGCTTGATTATCTGATCATCTGTCATAGAATCACGATGCTCAGATAACTCTTACTTTATTTAGTAATGGCACCCAGATGCAAAAGTGGTGATGGTAGTAGTAGTATTACAATATATTTTTGTAACTGACCATTTTGCTATGAGTTATTGTTTCTAATGTCTAACTGTGCTTATATTATGAGTTAAATGTCATCATAGCTAGGTCTGCATAAGAGAAAAACAAGGGTTTGATATTTTCCATAGTTTAAGGTATCCATTCAAGGTCTTGAAACATGTCCCCCACAAATAAGAGAGACAACTGTAAAGGCTATATTCTGTATCTCAGAGTTTCTTTGCAAAATAGACTTGATATCAAATTGCAGTTGCCAGCCTACCTTGGCGCACAAGCTTGGCTCTGTATTTTCCATGTGACACTTGCTCATTCTGAAGGAGGAGTGTATGGATGATGTGTTGACTATGCTTTCCCCTGTCTCCCATGAGCACATTGGTTTTGATCCTTTGCCTATTGCTTTGATCATTGGCTAGAATGGTACTGAGGATGCAGTAGATGGCAAAATTCCTGTCAGGTGAGTCTTCTGATATCCCTACTGCCTGTCAGCCTTCTATTCTAACCACAGAAGCTCTCTTTGTGTGCATTGGGACATTTGTTTTAATATCTTAGTTCTTGATGGATTGTACATTGCATTTCTCCTCAAGGGCTGGCTTACAATGCCAGACAAATATTGTGTGTGTGTGTGTGTGTGTGTGTGTGTGTGTGTGTGTGTGTGTGTGTGTGTGTGTTATTGGCCACCAATAACTTGAACAATTAAAGATATAAGTAGACTTTCTTTGCATAAAGTTCTTCCAAAATAGACCAAGACTTCATTTGTCCAAAATGGATGGTTGTCAGCTGACATGTTTATTAAGATCTGTAGTACATCCCATCTGGCATCTCCCTAAGTCAACGGTTCATTTGCCTATTGGCGACAAAGCAGTAGAGGTCACAGAGTGAATGAAGCTAGTACCCAAGAGTAGAAATCTGTTACTAAAGGCAGAGCCATACTTTTCACTCTAAATATCTTTCTTTTTGGCATCCTCCACAGGTCATAAGATATGAAAGTGTGGAAGAGGAAGCTAAGTGACTTAAATCAAGGTCACATGTGTCACCTTCAAAGGAGAGCAGAATAGAGGATAGTAGCCATGGATCATCTATGGCAGTATGGGGGTCAGCTCTTGAGTGAGTGATTGTGGTTTATTAGACAGGAAATGGGGTGACAGTGAAGGTTTTTGAAGGGAGTGAAAAACAAAAAAACAAACTTTAGGAAATTAGCATGCCTATTACTAGGAAAGCAAACAGAAATGAAAAAAGATTCATGAGACCAGTTCATTTCTGCCCTTACTCTTCCACCCTCTCCATTCACTCAGGAAAGCCACCTGCTATGCTTTAGGTACCTATAACATCCATTGATTTCTCTCTCATCTGCCTTATCTGCCTGGCAGTCCTCCTTTTCTTCCTAGACAGCTACAGAAGCCTCCTACATGGTCATGTGGTTCAAATCTTACAATTGTCCAGTTAGTTCACTGTAACCTTGTGTAATTTATTCACTTAACCCCCCTCTCTCTGTCTGTGTGTGTGTATTCAATGTGTGTGAGTGTAGATATATGTAGAGGGCAGAGGATAACCACATGTTCTCATCTCTACCTTTTCCCATCTTTGAGGCAGAGTCTCCTATTTTTTGCTGGACCTCCAGCTTCTGGGGCTTTGCAATCTCTGCCCCATCTTACCACTGGCACACTGGGACTACAGATGCATGCTACTGTGTTCAGCTTCTACATGGTTTCTGGGGATCCAAACTCAGGTACTCACATTTTTTGTGTCAAGTGCCACTGAGGCACTGCCTCAGCCTTAAACTACTCATTTTTTTTAACACAATCAAAGTATCTGAAAAAATGCAAGCTTCGTCCTATACTTTCTCTTGAAAACCCACCCACAGATTCACATTATCCTGGCATCAATCCACAAAATCCTTGCTCTGCCTTTGCAGCTGTACCATGCAGTCTCAACCCACATGTGTCTCGATATCACTCTACATTGGAGCGAGTTGCTCAGCCATTGGTATCACCTAATAGCCCTTGAACATTCTGATGTAGGGGCCATATATGAATACCAAGCAGAGTGTTTGGGACATGGAAAGGGCTAAGATGTATTGAGTGGAGTAGGTGGTGTGTTTGGTAGGATGAAAGGCAGCAAGAATACCAAGAAGACTGAACAGAAGCCATGGGAATTGGCACAAGATAAAAAAGACTGATGTCATAGGCATGGCACAATGGCTAGTAACAAAAAGAGATGACATGGAGCAAGACTTATTAAGAGAATGAGCTGAGGGATGTGCCTGCCTAAGATGAAGAGCCAAAGCTTTCAATGTCAACCTTGGATGGCAAAATAATTTCTTCCAACCAAAAATGTGTTTACTTTTCTTTAGAAATTGTATAAAGCAACTATCTTCAGGAATTCAAGTAATTAATAAATGGATATTTCTAGGCTCTTTTGGACTTTTATAATCTATGCTTGAATCGAAAGTAAAGATGGCCTTAGATAGATTTTGAATAAACTTTGGATATACATTTTTGAGAGAGAGAGAGAGAGAGAAAGAGAGAGAGAGAGAGAGAGAGAGAGAGAGAGAGAGAGAGTGTGTGTGTGTGTGTGTGTGTGTGTGTAGGAGGGGAGGTGACAAGGGAGTGTCCTGCTGTGGCTGTGCTGCAAAAAGGGGCACAGAATAGGAAAAGGGCCTCCATTTTCTTGCACATTAACAGCATGGAGTCATTATGAGGATCACATGTGTTAACATTTTTGGAAGATCTTGTGGCTCAGTGTTAACACATGATATACACTCCCTTTTTGTTACATGAAATATGAACCCCAAAGTGTGTGGGGAAACATGAAGTGACAGAATATACCTTTACCAAGATGTTCATGGAAATTAATTCAGGATCTTTCTTGCTTAAAAAAACAATTTGCATATTACTCCTAAAAATTAAGACCACAACAGCAGCAGTGAAAATAACCCAGTTAATTAAGGTTCTAGTTCACCCGAATTTTGCTTTTCATTACTTCACGAGAAGTAATAGAATTGTAAGAGGAAGGATATGCGGGTTGGGTCATCATCCTCCCAGTGATGGTATTCAGGAATGGAGGAAAGGTTCCTCCAGGACAGACTGGGAGCTGAAGAGAAGGTAAGAGATGGCCCTGCATGGAGGCGAAGGTGACTGTCACGGGACTCTAGGGCATGGCCCTGTGGCCAGTGTTCTGCCTGACTTGGGCTGTTGGGTACTTCTGAGCCTCTGTGAGTGGAAAATGATAAGCTCTGCTGGGTTAGCACTCACCCAGGCTTGCCCCATTAAACAAGATGGAAAATAATTCTTAGGTGTGTTTTTTGTTGGCTTGTTTTGTTTTTTTAAAGAAAAGAGAAAACACATTCTGATCTTTTTGTACCTGTCCTTAGTCATTAAAAATGTGTTTTGAATTGCTAAATTTATAGTTAATCGCACAGTTAATTCATTATGTAGCCCTGTTTTTCCCTTTATGAAACAGCAAACTAAAGTGAACTCAACCAATTACTTGAAGTCTCAGAGATACCACAAAAGGAATGACTTAATTTCATAAATAATTTTAACTTAAATAATTATTTACTGAGAGAAAGCTTGCTGAGTGCCCCAGGAGACAGCTTATTACTGGCCTCCTAATAAACTGTCCATGTAATTCTTGATTAATTACTTATACAAGCAACATTCTATTTACTAAGAACAAGCTAGATTTTAAAAAAAAAGGTGACAAAACATTGGTGAGGATGACGACCCACGGCAATATCTCTTGGTCTCTTGCAGACCTGTGACACAGAGAGTGGGGATGAACTCCAAGGCTGTCATCCTTGAAGGCAAGTTATGTGAATTATCTTTTGGGTGGTCTATAACTCAGTGTTTCTTTATAAATTATAAGAAAAGTCATCACTGTTTGTGGTTCTGCTTGAGTTTCTCACATACCTCAAAGTGTCATCGATATGTCAGGTACTCAGAAATAATATCAAATACCAAACAGGTGATATTTGCCAGGCAAGCATTTATAAAACCTACATGATAATTATATAGAGGCCAGGAAAGAACACAGCATTCAGAGTGTTGGGAAATGCAAGGCAGTTACAGTCGTTTGGAAATAGAAGACCAGCCAAATGAGCCAATGATTTCTACTTGCTTCAGATGGCAGATTGGCATGTTGATTGTACTCCTAAAGTATTCTCAGGAACACACTTAGCATTGAAGTTAGTTCGAACTAAAAGAATAGTCTGAGGATTCTATGGGAAGCAGAAGTACTGGAAATTATCAGAAAAAATCACACTTAGGAGTCATTGCCTCACTTTTTAAAAAGCATCGCTAGGCTTCAAATGAGGGGTCAGGTGTTTTTCAAGGAAGATCAAGCCCACACAAGCATCTCAACTGGTGTTTGCCTTTGAACTGCAAGGAGAACAAGACTGGGCCAGGCCTGCATCTCTGAGACAGACAGCCTCTAATCCAGAAAGACTGCAAGCCAAAACAGGAGCTTGGGGCTCCATCTTGAAAAACATCCTTGTTTAACTTGAAAAGTTTCTACTTACTTACTTACTTACTTAATTAATTAATTAATTAATTAATTTGTGGGGAGTAGCGTGGCAGAGGTGACTCCCTCTCTTTATTTGCTTAAAGGGCTGTGTATGTAGAAGGCAGATTAAAATTGACTTGTGAGCCAGGTGTGACGTTACACATTCTTAATCCCAGCAACCAGGCAAGAGGATCTCTGAGTTCAAGGCCATCCTAGTCTACATAGCAAGTTCCAGGCCAATGGGCTGCATAATGAGACCTTGTCTGGGAAAATTTTGATTTGTGAACCCCAGAGTGCTAGCATCTAGACTGGTCATGGAGAATCTGATTCCTACTCAAGTAAGGAAGGATTTCCAACAGACCCACCAGGGAAATATTGCCTTGGGAGTTGATGTTTTACTATCCAGTTCAAGCCAGGATGGACATCCACAGGACACAGAGGCTGTGAGATCTAGGAGAGAAGGATGAAGGGAAGGGATACCCAGGGGCCATGGTCTTTACCGAAGGCCATTAAGATGTCTCACAATCATCTTCTCTTATCCTTGTGTATTACTGTTTTTCTTAGGTTTTAATACTAAACATGGTATTCCAAATTCAGGGCAGGATGCTCAGGAGGATTCTGCATTTTATTAATGGAATTCTACCCTGTGTAAAGTCTCCCTTGTACCCAGGGTTGACATATGCCATCCTAATCTTTGTTACTGTTTAAAGTTGATTAAATTCCAGTGACTTCCTTATCTGAGCTGCTGATAGATTCACCTTATAGAACGGATTATTAAAAATCAAACTTTACATTGTTATATGTTATCTCATTGATTTTAAACTATGACATTGGCAGGCAGAGTGGTAATTTTGAATGCTGATTCTGTAATCTGGGCCCTATATTCCCTCCCTTCCTTGAGTCTTCCTGGCTTTATCTCTTACATTTGATCTAAATCAGGCTGTGCTTTGGCAGTTCTCAGAAAACATCTCTTAAAATTATCCTCTGAGTAACACAGTCACAGGCTGTGGAGAAGTCATTTATGGATATCTAGCTCAACTAGATTCAGATAATCCATAATCTTTGGGCAATACTGTTCAGTAGGCATGTATTTGTTAATATCCTGACCCTACCCTTTGCCTTTTGACACTGATCATGAAACAGCATTGAAAAGCCCTTGCTGGAGTCAAGACTCCCTGTATTAGGGCTGGGATATAATGCAGTAATGGAGCACTTGTTTAGCAGGCATAAGGCCCTAGGTTCAGTCCCAACATTTGTGGGAGGGGGTATCAAAATACACAATACCTATGTCATTTGGTACAGTCATGTTGTAATGTGACATTTTTCTAAGGTATAATGACTTCAAACAAACACAGGCCTCCCCAACCCCATCTGTCTGTCTCTTCCCCTGCCATTGGCTTAGCCTTTTCCTTTCCAAAGATTTACCATCCATATCTTCATCCCTGTAGAATGAAGATGAGTGCTCATTGTGAAGAATGTTTTTACATTCAATTATTTATCAATATTAGGGATTTAAGAATTGTAATGCATGTTTTCAGGGAGGACCATTTGGTGCTAGACAGCTAATTAGTGTGCCCTGGGGGAAAACTGCCTTGACCACTCCTAGATTTCCTCAGTTGCCTTTAGTTCTTTGTGTAAAGTTCAGGTCTCATGCAGTCATGCAGCAGTATTATATAATGGCTGTTCAGTAGTATCATTTCTGCTCAGCTCATATTTGGGTGGTCAAGTCAGTGAGACTTTATGGGTATAGCTTCTGATATTACTAGCAGATACATATATACATACAAGTAACATTATGTGGATTGAACATATTATATTTAGGGAATGTCTTAGGGTTTCTATTGCTGTGAAGAGACACCATGGCCATGGTAGCCCTTATAAAGAAAAATAATGGGGTAGCTTACATTTTCAGAGGTTTAGTCCATTATCATCATGGTGGGCCATGGTGGCATGCAGGCAGACATGGTACTGGAGAAGGAGCTGAGAGTTTCATATAGTAATATGCAGGCAACAGAAAGTAGACTGATTTACTGGGTATGGTTTGAGCACAGATGAGACTTTAAAGCCCACCTCCACAGTGACACACTTCTTCTAACAGGTGTGTGCCTACTCCCACAAGGCCACGCCTCCTAATAGTGCCACTCCCTTTGGGGGCCATTTTCTTTCAAACTGCCACAAGGATATAGATTTCTGTACATATACATAAGTGCTTACAAAAACAATTAGGAGGAAAAAGGCCTTAGATTTGAAGGAGGAGAGTGAGTAGAGATATAAGGGAGGGTTTGGAGGGGGAACGGGAAGGGGAAATATTGTAATCAAATTATAATCTCAAAAATGAGAGAGAGAGAGAGAGAGAGAGAGAGAGAGAGAGAGAGAGAGAGATTTGCAATGGCTGAATTCAAGACTCTTTTAAATTCTGTCTAGCTTTCCTAAAACCAGTGTTCCCCTGTTTCAAATCTTCCCTGTTCCTTGAGTGCAGTTAGCATTAGGGTTTCTAAGGAGCAGGTGCAGGTTCCCTTGGGGAGACAAGGAATTTGCTATGATGTCTGTAATCCAGAGTGAGCCTGGCCTACCTCAAGGATGAGCTTGACTTGGGGTGGTCAACTTGTGAAACTTCCCTTCCTTGTGCCAGCTGAAGGGGAGACACTGGCCTTTTGCCCTAGCCCCACTCCCATTATCCTCTTTGTGCTTTTGTTTCCTATCCAGAATAGGAAACACCTTCTTTCCATCCCCTTTTCCTCTTTGCTATCCAGGCACACACATAGGAACCTAAAGGGAATGAGGGGAGCTGTCAACAGGCCTCTGTGGGCACCTGTGAAGGCACATATCACCTGAATGACAGGTTTGCATGTAAACAGCCCCAATTCATGAAAATAATTTTTAATCTACTTGAAAGGCATATTCTCCCAAGGAAATCAAGCTCCCTCCAGGTGTGCAGAGGCTCTTTGAAAGAGAAGCAGCGGAAAGATAGCCATTATGTAATGCTACTGTTTATGACTTGTTTCTTTCCTGCCCCAGCTCCTCCCCATCTGTGAAGATGTTTATATGGATCTTCGGGGAAAGAGGGATCTAGGGATGAAGGGAACACTCTTCTCTTTCTCCTGGCAGATGAAGGCTGTGTTCCATTGTGGCACTGCCCCTAGCAGACCAAGGCTGTGTTGTATCCCTGGGTACCACTCCTAGCAGACCAAGGCTGTGTTCCATCATGGGTACTGCTGGATTTTAAACCACAGTTTCCTCCTACCCACAACACTCACCTTTCTCAGCCTGTGTGCTCTGTCCACCAAGTCTCCCTTGCCACCTTGATTTCTTTAAAGGAATTTTACAGTTTGTGTCACAGACCAATACCTGCCTAGTGTTTAATATATTACAGCATGGGGCTATTGTTATTACCTCAATTTTTTATTATGGTAAAATAAATACAACAAACTTTAGCATTTTCCCATTTCTCAGTGTTCAATTTAATGTGTGTTACCTAGTAGGATACACATATTGTTGTCTGGCCATGATTACTATTACTTATATCTAGAATGCTTTCATCATTTCAAACAGAAGCTCAGTATCCACTGATTTCCCATTTCCTGGTCAGTGGTATTTAAGTATGGTAATAGAAGGATGCGTTATTTTAAAGAATGGCATAAATGACCTGAAATTTTATTTGGCTGCTACCCAAGACCAACTGAAAATGTATGAGGGCATGCACATACATAGAAACTTTAGGCTTATTTAGTGTATATTGAGTGCATTGGTTACTTTTCTCATTGACTTGGCAAAATATCTGACAAGAGCAACTTAGAGTTTCTTTGAGCTCACAGTTCCAGGGGCTACAGTCCATTGAGGGGAGGAAGTCATGGCTGTCACCTTGAGACAACTGGTCACCTTATACCCACAGTCAGGAGGCAGAGAGTGCTGAATGCTGGTGCTCGGCACATTTTTCTTCTTTCCAATCAGTTTAGGATCCCAGACCATGAAATGGTACCACCCACAAGTTAGGTGGTTCTTCCCACCTAAATTAATCTGATGTATGTTATCGCTCAGACATGCTTAGAGGCTAATACAATCTAGATAGTACTTTACAGGTGTGACAGGAGGCTTGCCTCTTAGCTGATTATAGACACTATCAAGTTGACCATGAATATTAACAATCACATACAGCTATATATGGTTTTGTTCAAACACTATCACAAGTTGCATGAATGCATGCTATTTTTATTAAAACATATTAAGAGACAAGCATATGACAACACTGAGCAGCTATATACTAGCTGCAGAAGATACTAGATGCCTTCCAGAGGGGACAGTATTCATTTATATTTGAGCAACAATACCAGAAAGTTTGTGCTCCCTACATTACCAAAGACTGACTTTCTGCTGAGCACAGTTCTGAATGCTTTATATGTGTTAGAAGTCATTTAATGAGTAATGATATCAATGTCATTGATATTATCCCATTACGGGGCACTTGCAGGTTAAAACTCTTGTCCTAGAGTATACATTGGCCAGTGGAAGGGCTGGCCTCCTCCCCTCCCTCTTCCTTCCTTCATTTTGTATGCATGTATTATTTGCACAAATTAATGGAATTCATTGGTACTTCTGCAAAGGCTGTCTACACTGTGCATTGGTGGTCTCTACCTGCCTGTCATCTGTCTTTGCATATCTGTGCTCACATTCTGGCACCCTTTCCAGTTCTCAGGAACTACTCTTCTCAGGTCATTTTTTCTTCTCTTTCCCCCTTTCTTTCTACATATGAGGGATAATGTGCCATATTTGATTTTCTGGGCCTGGCTCAGTTTACTCATCAAGATATCCTTTGGTGCCATTAACTTTTCATCTTGATGCTAGAGCCCACATCCCTCCACACTGTACACTGGTTTTTGTTTGTTGTCCACCTGGTAGATTGAATACAATGTATCCTGGGAATTTTCATTTGCATTTTCCTGATGGATACTTATATTTATTTGTGTTCTTCATTTTATATCATTTTTAAATCTTTCTATTGGCTGGTTTATTGATTTATAGTTCAAGAAAACTTTTCTGATGACAGATGGATATCTATACCTTCATTAAAATGATAGGAACAGTCAAGGTATAGACAGTCTAGATTCTACCCTAGCTATAAATGCAGAGTTTATAAAATTCAAACATCTTTATAGACATCCATTCAGGAAGTTTTCATAGAAACACAAACATTGATTCATTTACTTAGTGAGCAATCTTTTAATTGAATGATGCCTCTGAACCAAGCACTGTGCAAGATATAATAAAAAGACTATTAGGGTTTGGAAAAAGTGTAAAGAAACATCACAGATTACAGAAGGGTTGGTGGAGATCTTATACAAAACAAAGTGTTATTAACCTTTACAGTAAATTGATATGTAATGAATGTGTTACTAATTGTTTCCAACTGTGGCTGCCAACAGGCCTCTACTAAAAATATGTCGATTCTCAATGAACTAACATTAAAAATCTGCCAACATAAATATTTTTAAAGCTTATGCATTATTACCCTTTCAAGAGGAGAAATTATCCTTGGAAGATATTTATTTTGATCTTCCGAGTCCCTTCTTTTCTTACCTTTCTTTTTCTGTCCTAAAAAAAGCCAACAGAAAATAACTTTAAAGAATTTTCTTGGAATGTCAAAATGTGATGCTCTGTGCAGAGCAGACACTGAGAATTATGGATGGGTATTTTGGATTACCGTATTAGAGCAGGATGCTGTCTGTGCTAGCAGACTGAACATTTTCGGAATTTTGGTGCTTTTTAAATGAAGGCAAAGCCAAGGGGGTTTAGGTGTTTCATGAGCATTTTCATCCTGAGCAGGAAGAAGAAATCCGCCTCCTCATTTGGTATTGATCCAGAACGGTCCTGGAATACAGAAAGAACACTTAACGGCTCCAGATGTTTTCTGTGTATATTGGGCAGGTGCACCCATACCAGACCCCAAATATTCTTAAATTACAGTGCAGTGCCTGCAAATCAGAGAGAAATGGTTTCTTCTGGAAGATCTTTTGTAGTTATGCTTTAGAATGTGCTCTACATGAACATGCTCGTGCATGGGGTGTCTGGAAGTAGGATCTCTTGAGTGCATTTCTAACTCTGCCTCATTTAAGCTTGGGATATCCAGATCTTGTACTCACTCCATATTAATTGTCCTGTCCTCATTTACCAAGGCAGAACCCAGGCTGCCTGACTATCAGCAACAGGGATTTCTTCCTACCCAGAAGTCTAGAACTTGGAAGTTGCTCATGCATCAGAAACCGTGATGTTTCGAACATTTGTCGTCTTTAGATTAGAGAGAATACTGGCAGGTGAGAACTCAGAGGCAGCATGTCAGTCTAAGAATAGCTTGGGGCACTGTGCGTTTGTGGAGATGGGCAGAGATGAGGAGTGCAGTCTCCGAATTTGCCTTGATTCTCGGGGCTCTTCACCAAGTGCATGCTCCTCAGGCATATGTAGCCTCTTAACACCCATGGAAAGTACCCAAACTACAAAGTGTGCATTGGATTAACCCTTAGAATGCCAAGAATCCCTGGACAATGAATACCTTAATTAGTCACTTTACAGAAGACAAAAATAATTAAGAGACTGTTTAACAAGTTGGTCAATGAATAAAATTGGTTCTAGACTACACACTACCAGCCACATTTCCTAGAGGTCTGGAGCCTCTCAGAGGTGGAGGTGTGGCTGAGGCGAGATGGATTTGGATTCTTAAAATGTGATGGGCCTACAAATGAGTTGGGGATCCCATTGAAGATGCAGATTGTGACCCAGTAGGCCCAGGGAGGCAAGTTCTGCTCTTCTGGTCAGCATTCCCATGTGATTCTGGGGTTGAAAGTCACATTTCCACCAAAGCAGAATTGTGCTTCACTGAAAGCCTTGTTAATTTGTTAGAGTGACCTTGGATAGAGTGTCACATACCTGAGTTCCCACTTTACCATTCATTATTGTGGGATGTTGGGGAGCCCCCCTGCTGCAGTCGCTCTAGGCTTTACTCCTGCTAATCCCCTACAAACCCCCTTCTTATGGGTGAGTTCAGGCAGGACTTACTGAATAGTGGCTTTTCTGCTATTGGATGACTCTGACTTTTTTTGGGGGGGGGCTTGTTTTTTTTATTGTTTTGTTTTTGTTGGGGAAAGTAGTTCTATAGTTCTAGGGACCATGATTATTGGAAATCAGCGTGAGAGGAGAAAGTGAGTAGGTTGCATAGATCAGTGAGATCTAATTGATGGTGAAGAGAGAAGCCTGAGAGCAGCAGTCAGGAGAGGCAGGGGTGCAGTGAAAGAGGAAAAAGATACAAAGAGGGCTGGCAATGGCAGGAAGCAATACATTGTGTTGAGGAGAGGAATAACTAGAGCATAAGCCACGTTTTGGCAGCCGGCGTTAAAGGGCAGGGATGACTTGAAGATGCTGCCTGAATTCTACACCAGGCGCTGTCAGGAAATGTGCAGTGGAAGGATTTCCAGAGGGAGGAAGGACTCAAGAGCGCATTTGTGAGGACTATGCAGACTGCCTAGGGGCTGAAGGTGACTGTTTATTTGGGTGCCAGGCCCCAGAAATCAGACTGAGAGAGAAGGACAAAGCCTTTATATACAGTTTTGTGAGGACTAGATTTCTAGGTGTCAAAATAGGAAATAATTTAGGCCCAAGAATTTGACACGACACAAAGAATACAAAACAGACAGGGGAAACCAGCTCTTCAGTGGAGACATGGAGCCTGCTAGTGTACCCAGAGAGTGGCAAATAGAACCCCAGATGTGTCTCCTTCTGCATGGATGGGCAGCTGGGATATACCACATCTTGCCACCATCCCCTTTGAGCCCAGTTCTGACAAATCTGAGATTCATGCTAATTTCCACAGTGGTAGGGTCATTGGCTTAGTAGGCAGCCTGCACATAGTGCTCCTGTCAAAGTCACATAAACTTCCCAGAGAGTGAGTCAGTGTTGACTCTGCCACTGTGTGTAAGGGGATCATCCCAGGCTTCTCTGGAGATGTTCTCAGCATCCTGATCTCATCAAAGGGCTAAATGACAACAATGGACTAAGAGTCATGGCCTCATTTCTAAACATGGTCCTGCACTGGAGCAGTATGGTATCTCTGAAAGCATGCCCTCCATGGATGGTCAGCAAAATAGATCAAGGGTCTCCCTCTGCTGGGCTCAGGACCCTGCTGTTGTATTAGCTCCACCCCACACTTCCCCACATGCTTCCCCCAGCCTAGAAATACTTGTGTCAGGCAGGAAAAGGTAGCTTATTTCTGGGAAGGGAAGTCCTCTGACAGACACCTTCTACTAAAGGACTTCTCAACAGACTTGCAGAACTTTTGAGCCCTCCTTAAGCTGCATAATAATCCATTTTACTTTGCCCAGGGTAAGATAGGTTTGCGTGGTTGTAGGAAAGCTAGGCTGGCTTCTGCCAGCTCTCTACCTATTGCCTTCCACACTAATAATCCCCCTAATGACAAGTCTTGTGTGCTTAATCCATCTTTTATGAGGTACCAGACTAACCCAGGTAGGATAGAGGACATGAGCTAAATTTGTATCAGCTAAGGATAATGAGTAGGAGAATGGCAGACATGGACCCTTAGAAATACATAGAAGAAAAAGAATTGAGCCCAAGAGGAGGTATCTGAGAAGATGATTATAGAAGCCATCTACTGCCACTCTAATTTCTTTGAGCATTCAACTACTGATTCTTACATTCCATCAAACCTCTATTTTAAGACTTTCATTCTCTGGCCACCCACCATATTCTGTCCATTTAGATTCCTCCTTCTGCCATTGCCCACCCCAACAATTCTTCCACCAAAACGCATATCCCATTCACGAGCAGCCAAGACATTCCTCCCCTTCACCCTCTCTGGCTCACCTCTTCCTTGGCCTGCCTACACTCTATTGTATTTAGTTTCCTTTTTTGTATATGTTAATTCATTCCTTCCGTGCCTTGTCTAGCCACTCCAGACTTGCTCATATGCAACCTAAAATGGCTAAAGGAAAGAACATCAACAACAAAAATCACTAGAATGAACAAATAAATAAAAATACTCATAATATCACTTAAAATTCACAACCACAGACCTGGAGTGAGGCCCCAGTCTTACTAGGCAATCGGACTATTTTCTTAGGCTACCAATCACTTTTCCTTTCTTCTGTGGTTATTTTCTAGTTTCTCTCTTTTGGAACCTGCCCTCCTCCTCTTGACTATCACTTGGTTCTTCCTCTTTGACTCAGACCATGGAGTCATTCACATTCAACCCCTCTCCTCTTTCTCTCCATACATTCAAGTTGCTAGGAAACCCTGGTAATTCCATCTTCTAAAGAACTCTAAAATCTAAACAGTTTTCATCATATCCCATGTTCCTACTAACTTGGGCCTGGAGCTTCCCGGGTGACCTTCCTGCATTAGAGGGGAAGTTCTTTGTTTTCTTGCAGCCCTGATCACACCTGGGGCTTTGTATGTTTTTGTAGACAAGGGCTCTACCACTGAACTAGGGCCCCAGTGTGCTTCCCACCCCTTTGCCCCAGGATATTCTTAACATAGCAAACAAAAGGATCTTGTTATTATTGGTTACTGATCACCCTCCAAAGACCCTTCTGTCTTTGGTTGTTGCAAAAAGAAACCTTCATCTTTGTGCTTAGCCACCCTTTGTGGCTGATCCAATCTCTCACAACTGGCTCCTTGCCTTTCTCCACTCCATCCTGGCCCCGTCTGCCAATCCTTCTTCCTAGACTGTGGTTACCAGGCCAGCCTCCTCCACTGTTTATTAGACACACCAGGCACCTTTGCACTTACTGTGCCCCCTCCACCCAAGTGGTGGATTCCCCAGTACCTTCAGATCTGCTTCAAAGTCACCATCTTGATTTAGCCTCTCTGCAAGACCTTTCTCCAAGACCACTCCCCATGCCTTCCATATTTTGCATTCTACCTTTTCTTTTTGAAAGACAGGGTCTCACAGGATAGCCCTGACTGGCCTGAAACTCACTTCATAGACCAAGATAGCCTCTGCCTCTGCTTCCCTAGTGCTAGGATTAAAGGAGTGTGCTACCACACCTTGGCTGGCTTTTCTTCCTACCACTGCCTGGCATGTGACCTGTTTGCTCATTTGTTCTATCTTCCTAAAGTAGAATGTAAGTCAGCACCATCCACAAACCCACTGTAATGGGTTGACTTACAGTTAAAGGAAGGAATTCATTTCTAGTGAGAGGAAAGATACAAGAGAGACATACTCTCATGAGAATATTTGAGTCTGGGAAAAGCCAAGACTGCATTAGACGTCAGAGCTCAACATGGGAAGGCAGGGCTGACACCTGAATCCAGGGCTCCCTCCATCAACTTGAAGCTATTTCTCTGAGCCCTGATCTCTGTAATTTCAAAGTAAATATGGTAGTAACTGGCCTCCTGGGTTATGGTGGGTCTTAAAGGATAGTGTGGTAGTACACAGCCTGACTAGTGAGGGATGATCATAGGAGTCACAGGGCCTCAATTGGGTCCAATAGCTGGATTGGTTCAATCTCAGCGTGAATACTAATCATTGAGAAATATTAATTAGTCACGGACAACCATCTTTTTTGTTTGTTTGTTTTGTTTGTTTTGTTTGTTTTGTTTGTTTTGTTTGTTTTTGTTTTTGTTTTTCAAGACAGGGTTTCTCTGTGGCTTTGGAGGCTGTCCTGGAAGTCTTGCAGACCAGGCTGGTCTTGAACTCACAGAGATCCATCTGCCTCTGCCTCCTGAGTGCTGGGATTAAAGGCGTGCACCACCAACACCTGGCTTACGGACAACCATCTTAGTTAAGGGTCAAAATCCTTAGAGTGGAGATGGTTATGAGGTTGAAATCAGTGTAGTGGAGAACGAAAACAGCTGGGTGGAGACAAGAGGCCCTTTTATCTGGATGGATCTGGGCCAGAGTTTCTCATCCTCTGTCTGTGCCAGACGAAGGAGCAACAAGAAGGAAGCTGGCAGGGATGCATTCTGTGTTCAGAGCACCGATGCCCCTCCAGAAAGCAATGAGAGGCTATTATGCAGGAAGGGAACAAAGTCTGTCATGAGCTTCAAGAAAGAAAGGAGGAAAAAGATGTGGAAAGGAGCTGTTTGTTGCTCTTTGTTCAGGTGTTTGAGAGTCTGTTTATAAAAATATTCTCTTTTACTCAGTCAATTTCACTCTGGCCTGGCTGCTCCCCCACTCCCCTGCCCCCCTTCACCTTCTCCCTTCCCTGTTCTTGTTTGAGCTCAAGCTCTTTCCTTAATTGAATACTGAATAAAAGCTCTTCTACAGCCTGGCTTTTCTGGTCCTTGGGAGAAATTATAGATATATGTACATCTATATACATGCAAAACAGCCAGAGTTAAAGAGGCTCAGGGTAAACAGCTCTAAGATGTTTCTTTTCTTCCTTTTAAGACATGCCATTCATAAACCTTTCTTACAAACAATGCAGACTTAAACTATGGCAGATCAGGCCAAGTGCCACCAGATAGCTTGACTTAATAAAGGTTTCACTTAAAAATCACTTGTTTTTATGTCAAATTATGTTTTTTTAAATGGTTGGAGCTTCTTTCACATGGCTTCGCTAGTTCACTTGGGCACTGAGCCAGCCGTGTTACTTTCCATACAAGGAAGAATGAACCAAACCCTGCCCAGAATTTCTTGCTGCCTTTCTTTCCTGAGACTCATCAGTTAAGGCTCCTGTATTTGTGGTGTGACATCTGCCCAGCTGCCATATCTCTAGGCTAGAGGAACTCATCTTGCAGAACCTCTTCTATATAAAGCCTCTGTAACCATGTCTCACATCTTCAAAGAAGAAGACTAGCAATCCCAGATGTTCTACCCATCTACCCATGAGACTTTCCCCTTTAATCTGTTCTAGGTTAGAGAATCTCTTTCCTCTTGTGGCTCAGAAAGAGTCTATAGATAGTGTTTAACATCCATTCATCCTTCCACCATCCATCCATCTACCGACCCACCCAACAACTATGCCTTAGCTGATTTTTATTGGACAGTCACACAGCAGTGAGCAAAAATAACAACATAGGTGGACTAAGGAGGCCTTTAGGCTAGTGAGGAAGCCAGCCATCAGTCTAATAATTGCCCTAATGAACAAATAAAGAACTGAAAGTGTTCTGAAGGAAAAGGAACATTTTTTTATTTTAAATATTTTTTATATTAGAAGCACTCTTATTTACTTATCAATCCCCCCATGCCCTCACCTCTCATCCTCCCATGCTCCCCATCAACCCCCCAACCCACCCCCACCCACTCCCCAGGGATAGTGAGGCTCTCCATGGGGGACCATCAAAGTCCATCATAACAGCCCGCCTTCCTGTATCTTGGCTGCAATAATATCCCTCCATAGGGAATGGGCTCCCAAATCCATTTGCGATCTAGGAATAAGCACTGGCTCCACTGTAAGAGGTCCCATAGAGTGCCCTGGCCTCTTAGCTGGCACCCACATTCAGAGGGCTTGGTTTGGTCCAATTCTGGTTCCACAGCTTTACAACTGGGGTCTAAAGGAACATTATTTAACATTAATTTGGGTTCAGGAAAGATTTCCCTGAGAAAATAATGTTGGAAATGTGATTGAAAGGACAAGGACTCAAGGAAGAATATTGGGGTACATACTAGAAAGATGTGTTTGAGGACACATAAATTTTTAATTCCAGCTAGAAAACCAATGAGGCTAGAGTTTAGAAAGTGGGGGTGGGGGGACAGAACACAAAGAGTTAACTTTGCTATATGTCTATTACTGAATAACAAAATACTCCAGAGCCTTGGGACTTGAAACAATCACAAATCAGGCAATTTCTGTTGGTCAGGAATTGAGGAGCAGTAAACAGATACTCTGAGCCAAGGTCTCCCCTGAAGTTGTAGTTAAGACATTGGCAAGAGCTGAGGTAATCTGAAGGCCCATTGGTGCTGTGGACCTACTCACATCTTTGTCCTGGGCAGGAGGCCTCAGTCTTCCTCAGGATTCTCTAGAGTGTCTCTTAGAACTTCTCATGAAGTGGCAGCTTGGCTTATCCACAAGCACAACACCTGAGATGAGACCAAAAGGAAGCTATGATGCTGCTTGCTTCCACCTCAAAATTGGGAATCACAAATTGTCACTTCTGTGTTCGTCCCTTCCTTCCTTCCTTCCTTCCTTCCTTCCTTCCTTCCTTCCTTCCTTCCTTCCTTCCATTCTTCCTTCCTTCCTTCCTTCCTTCCTTCCTTCCTTCCTTCCTTCCTTCCTTTTTTCTTTCTTTCTTTCTAAGAAGCAGGCATATAAAAACTTCTCATACTCAGTGGGAAGATACTTAGGGCTTTTGAAGGAAGGGTTATCAGAACATTTGTGGGACTATTTTAAAATCCACCACACCATCTATGGAGGACTCTGTAGGACACTAGTTTACTATAACAAAGAGCCACAGGTCAAAGAGGCATACATGATAGAAATTAAGTTGTTCATAATTCTAGAGTATGAGAACAAGATGCTGACAGGGTTGGCCTTTCCAGCCTCTCTCCTTGAGGTGGAGATGAGTGCTTTCTCTTCATATTATCTTCCCTCTACCTGTCTGTGTCCTGATCCTTCCTTATATGAGCATAAGTTCCACTGGATTATAGTTACCCCAACACTATTGTTCATAATTACTATGGTTAAAGTAAATATCCAAGTGCAGTTACATTTTTAGGTGCTGGATATGTAGGGGGTAGGATTCAGCATGTGAATTTTGGGGACTACAATCAAGTTTATAATGTGATGGCTTTAGTATTTATTCTTAAAGACAGGAAACAATGAGGCAACCTAAACATAGCCTAACAATATAAAATTTGTATTCCAGAACCCCCCTGGCTGTGATACAGGGATCTGTCTGATTGGGGTGGGAATATATAGGCTAACTGGAAAACCTCAAGGTAGTAAGATATTATCTATAGCTCTAGGGGTGACACTATAGTTAAAAACAGTCAACAGATTCACCGAGCTATCTAGGAGGTGAAATTGTTGGACTTTGAGTAGATTGACTATAAAGGCAAGAAAAAAGATCAGTCAGTATGAGTGCTTGGGCTTTTGGCTTGTGCCCCCAAATGATAGTAGAGTTACTGTTGAGATAAAGAGCAATGGACATGGTCTGCATTGTCTGGGTTATATTGGAGGTGGGGAGGAGATGTACTGAATGTGCCATGTTGAAGAATTTGATAACAAACCCAGTAAAGATAGCCTTTGGAATATTGCATAGTGCCTGATCCTAAAACTGAGAGGAAAAATTTAGATTTCAAATGTAAGTGAGTAAGCATTGACAAAGAGACAGCATTTATCATGGATGAGACAGGGCAGTAATATACATGAATAAGAAAAGAAAAAAGAAAAGAAATTCAGAATGCTGGTGCATACAAAGACTGGGTTTTAAGCTTTGTTTATTTTTATTTTTGGCATGAATTGAATTTAAAAGCATTACTTAGCTAGATCTTTATAGAACTACAGAAGTTGATATTATATATTATATATGAATATATACTTATATATAGGAATTTCTAGGCACTGTGCTATTATTAGGGCAATATGTAACAATTGAAATAATTTAAGCATGAGGGCAAATATATATGCACACATATGCACACAGACATATACACACTTATGCACATACAGACACACACACACACACAAGAATGCCATGGCCTTCCTGGCTTTCCTCAATATCTCCTACTCCTACAAGGATCTACTCCAAGGTTTTTTGGTACCTCATGGCATTTTCCCCTTCATTGTTATTTCCTCTTCTGGTAATAGTGCTTACAAAGTATGCCATGGGAACTGAAGTTCTTTGTAAGTACCAAGTACAAAATTGAAACTAATTAAGTATGAAAATTAATATCTGAAATAATCTCTGAAAGAACACAGAGATGAGATAGTTGCTCTCTAATACATATACATATATGTGAGAATAATAAAAGCAGCCCAAACATACTGCAGTGTGGGCCATGATTCTGTTGTGTAAACATATTTCTGTATATAGCTCCCTGGTGCTGGACACATAGAATGACACTGGCTTTATCTTTTATGACCGTGTGTGTGTGTGTGTGTGTGTGTGTGTGTGTGTGTGTGTGTGTGTGTGTGTTTGTGTGTAAATGCATGCATGCTAAGAATTAGATAAAATTAAGGCACTTTTAGTCCTTTCATATGACAGAGTTGTAAAGACTCACCAGTGTTTCACAAAGAACATAGTGTCCACCTCACTGCCACCCATTTCTGTCTGAAGTATGATCCAGGAGAGGAGGTTTGCTGTGAGGGGTGGAGTAGATGTGGGTTCCTGGAAGGCCTAAGGGGAAAGAAAGGAAAATTAAAACAGAAATGAGAATTTCTTTTCTGTTGTCTCTGGAGTTACTTCAGGTCCCCAGGGTAGCCATTCTCACACTTGATGGGGGTGTCAGTGTCGAGATAGAGTTCCAAGTCCTAGAATAATGAACAGATTCCCTTGCAGGAGGAACTTTGTGTAGACAGTCTGAGCCAAAGTAGGAGGGTTACCTGTCACACTAGACCATGTTCCTTCTCTGTACAGAACACAAAGTAGAAGGGTTAACTGTCACATTAGACCATGCTCCTTCCCTGTACAGAACACAAACTAGAAAGGTTAAGACCACCTCCTCTGTACAGAACACAGACTTGGAGGGTTAACTGTCACATTAGACCAGCCCCTTCTCTGTCCGGAACACAAACTGGGAGGATTAACTGTCACATTAGACCACACTCCTTCTCTGTACAGAACACACAAGTAGTACAGGGAATGCAGCCAAGGAAGAAGGTGCTAAGGATTAAGAGCATAGAGGACTGTGGTGTTCTGGTCTCAGAGGTTTCTGGCAAGATACTAGACAATAAGCTGAAGATTATGCACAATCATATGGTACTAAGGGTATTTCTTGGGGTTAAAAACAAAACAAAAACCTGTCTCTTGGAAAGACTTTGCTCTCATCACCCCTTACATCCTACACAATTTATTCATTATCCGCTAGCTTGTGTCACACTTGAGTTATAACTCCATGAGTATAGACACCTGCAAATGATGTGTTCAGTGGTACATTGCCAGCATCCACTCTGAGTAGATGCTTACTAAACATGTGTTGGGTGAATGAACAGAACTGATGAGGGTTTCCATGCAAATAAGGATGACTCACCAGGCCCTCACCTGTCCCTGGAGTAATGTGGAATAAACATTTCTCCTTTGCTATTTGTCTCTGCACACATTAGAGATGGTCTGTTCTGCAGGCATGCTCACTTCTGACTACTGTCCCCTGGCTCCCCTCTGTCTTTTATGAGCCTGTAGTCTCTGACCCCCCACTGAGGAGCCCACTCAGGGCAGTGTGTCCTCTGGCCACTGCAAAGCTGCTGTGCACCTGACAGGCTTTCCCCCACTGTCTTCTCTTAGTCACGCTCTGGGCATGAGACCACAACTGCAAGTGTAAAGGCACTGTTCTCCAGGTGTAAACATCTCTGACTGTAAACATATGGAAAGATGGATGACAAGAGCTTGACACTCTTGAATTCTCTCAGATATTGCTAGGGTACATTCCACATGCCTATTCAAGAGGTTCATTTAGGAAGTATGTGATGGATCAAAGGGATGCTGTAATGGCCTCACTTTCCAGAGGGCTCACACCTCTTCTCTGGTGGACTAGTCAGGCCATGTGTCACTGAAGACTATGTCCCAAGCATTGCTGGGGCAGAAAGTCTGACCCTTTCCAGGACCTGTGTGTCCCGACACAGCCTTGATATACTTGGCTCTCTTCAATGTCCCTTGCTCCTGTGGGCCTCTACATCAAGATTCAGTGACACCTAATAGCATTTTTTCCTGTGCTAGTCCTTTCTCCAACATTCAGGGGTACAGTTTCTCTCTTCACTGTTGTAGTCACCTCTGGTAATGCTTTCAACTGAAGTATGTCATGGGAACTCAACCACTTTGCCAAGACCCAGTACCAAATTGAACCCTATTAAATATGAAAATCAATTATATATGAAATAATTTTTGAGGGACCATAGCGATGAATGAGTTGAGCACTGTCAGAGGAGGTGAGATTTTGGGTGACTCTTGGGAAAGGATGTGAAACTATGTCAGGGTGATGTAGGGGTAAGCAGCTTCAGAAAAAGGAGGAGGCAGGGGAGAGATGTTTTTGTTAGAGAAGGGAGAAGAATAAAAACATGATTACTCTCCCTAGCTGCAGCCTGCTGTCTGTCAGCTAAGCTAGCCAACTTCCCCTGATCTGAGCATTGAAAGCGACAAAGAGACTAATAAACCAAGTGCAGAGCTGAAAAGGACAGGACCTCCCGAGAACTCAGTCAGTGCCTGTTTGGGGTTCAGCAGCTGATTTGTGGGCCATGGAAGGATGCAGGCATTGCCTAGTCCCTAATGATCGAAACCTTCTCTTGGTCCCTTATCATCCTGACATCCTATTCTCCAAGGTCTGTTCTTTTTGTCCTCTGTCCCTCAGCCTGTTCTTTGTCCCTTTCCCCTTCTTTACCTCTGCATGTCCCCATGTGGCCAGAGTAGAACTGAGTGCCCATCTTCATCTGTAGCCGAAATTTGGGTGACATCTTCAGTGGAGCCCACATGGCAATATCCAATTTGCTATATGTATGTTTTTCAAAATGTCTATATTCTTATTTTTTATTGTTTCAGCTTCATACATTTATATAATGAGTTTTAGTCATTGGTCACCCCCAACTCCCTCTTCTCATCCCCCTCGCTTTCCCTCCGGGGTTCCATCAACTGGCTGGGCTCCTGCTTTCCTGTCTTCTTTTGTGTGTGTGGCCCAGTGAGTTTAATTAGAGTCTCCATATGGATATTTAATTAACATGTGAGGTTTTAAATCACCGGAACACATCTTTGACTCCTGTTTTAACCAACATCCCCATAAATTCATCATGTAACACTCCCCACTTGGACAAATGGTACCTTGATCCACTGAGATGCTCAGTTCTGAATGGGGCTTGAGACTTCCTTGGTTCTCTCCCAACACATCCAGCCCAGTGGCAAGTCTGATTCACTCACTCCTGAATACCTAGCATGTATGCGACTGTTCTTCATTGACTACCTCCCTCACTTGGCTACCACAACTCTTGTAGGCTCCTAATTGACCACCTGTCCCTCTAACACTTCACTCTAACACTTCTCCCCTCAAAGCCAGAGGGAACTTCAACTAATTATATCAGATCAAGTCCAGTGACTTCTTATCACAAACAGAATTAAATTCAATTGGCTTTTCTCTGGGCAGAGAAGCCAGGAACAGACACTCTGCTTGCCTCTCCTGCTCCCTTTCCTATCTATCATCTCTCTATGGCTGTGGCTGCTGGGCTAATCCAGAGCTCATTCAACTCATACCTTCCCTTAGCCAACAAGCCTGGGTCCTGGGGTTGGTCCTATGGCAGGCTGCTTCTCTGTATCCATAAGGAAGATGAATGTCACCTTTCTAGAGGGCTTTCCTGCTAACTCTGAGCAGGAAATACTCTCTACATATTTTTACCACTAGCTAATAGTTTCCTATTTTATATTTGCTTTTTTGTGTTATGATGCACAGACACTAAACAGATAAGTTACTGGCTTTAATCATTTCAATATGCCCAGTTCTCACAAGACTACCTCACACAAAGTAGATGTTCAATAAATATTTATTGCATATATTGACTTGTCAAGACCCAAGGCAATATAATTATGTAAAAGCATATAAAGTTTGGGTCCAGACCTCAGCTATAATCCTAGTTATTACTGTATGACTTTATTGTCCTGCCAGTAACCATAGCAATAGCCATGTGACCACATGGAGCCTTGGTTTATTCATCTGTTAAATAACAAAACCACTTACCTTGATGAATTTGTAATAATTACATGGAACAATAGATGCATGGAAAATAACCTTGCTTTCCTATCTATTTTGGGCCTCCAACAACTAATATTCATTCTGATTAATGTCAAACTTTTGAGTAGCAATGAAAATTAAGGCTTCAGGTATTGGTGAGAAGGAATTAGAGAGAGAGAGAGAGACAGAGACAGAGACAGACAGAGACAGACAGAGACAGACAGAGACAGAGACAGAGAAGCCCTTTCCCCATAGAGTGAAAATAGAGTAGGGGGTGGGGAACCCAACCTGAAGTCTTCCCTTACTGCCTAGGCTGGCTACCCTGCTATAATGCTGCTGTTGGCAGTGCTGTTAAAATGTACATAAATATTGCTGCATTCTAATGGGGCCAGCATCGAGGCCAATAAAGGCAATGAGAAGCAAGGTTATTGATGTCTGTCTGAGGGCCTCAATGGGCCCTGAGCCAGGGCTGTAGCAAGAATCCAGAAGTTGCATCAAGCCAATTGATTCTCTATCACCACAGGAAGACATGCATTCAGGGAGCTGGCAGCCTGGTCCACCACAGCTTGTGTTAATGAAAGCATGCAAATGGCCCCGCTCCCAACACTTGTTCCCTCCCTGGAAGCTTGCAGGCCGGCAATCTAAAAGGCATTTGGCATCTTGGATTTATACTGATGAAAATAATGAAAGAAAATTGAAGGTAGGTCTCAGCATTTGGTCATGCTGCAGGTGTGCTATTGAAAACGTAAATTCTTTGTGACTCTCTTATTTTTTTTTTTTCAGCCAAAGGAGATGGTAGAGAGGTTGTGCAGGCACTGGGGATTCCTTTAGAAAATCCTAAGTGACTAGGTTGCTGTAGGTGAAGACTTCAGTGGCAGCTTTTACACCCCCATCAGTAGACTCTGAGCTTCCTCATACTCCCTGTCAGTGAAAAGATCCCTGACAAGATGCCAGAGTCCTGAGCCTGCAGGGTATCCCACACTGTAGTGACCTTGTGATATCTCCCCCCCTAGATCATACACTCCTTGAAACTGGTTGTGCTTTATTCATTTATGTGTCCCAGAGCCTGGCAGAGTGCCAAGGATGCAGAGGTCACTTCATCACATTTGTTTATTTCTCTGTTTTTTGTGGTGCAGGAGATTGAACTCACCCAGAGTCTTATGCCAGGGATGCACTCTCTGTGAGTGAGTTACATCCCCAGGCTCTCCCTTTCTTCCTTGTTTCATTTTGAGACAGAGGCTTGCTAAATTGCTCTGGCTGTCTCTGAACTTGCCTCCTGTCTCAGCCTCTCTAGCAGCTCAGATTACAAACCCAGTCTACCAGGTTTGCTGAGTAAATGGACAGGCTTTGATAACAAGTCTCTGGGCATCTGTCATAAACTCTGTGCCCTTGGCTTTGTGATATGGGAAAAAAATGAGTAGCCTCTCTGAGAGGAGCAGGAAGGTGACTCAGAGATCTGGCATTGGGGTGGATGGAGACTATGTGAAAGAAGCAAAGGAAAAAAATGGCCTGGTTCCACTCTACTCCACCTTTAACAAACACCAGTAACCCTCCCAAGCTGATCTGGATTCTGCTAAACCCAGCTGGCTTTAAGGATTGCTTCTGGCAAAAGTGATGTTCCATGGGCTCAATCAACTGTAATGGCATTCTTCTCCCTCTAATCAGTGATATCTTCTCTCTCCCTGTGCTGGCATGAGTACAACTAAGCAAGTCTGGCTTATAAACAGCAAAGGCATTTGGGGTCTTAAACAAGTGCACACTTTTACCTATTCACTCTTTTACCCGACTAAGGTCCACTGGGCCTGCACTTTGCTGCAGCACAGAGGTTTTCTGGGTCCTCCTAACACAAAGGAAACAGCAAACCTCATGCTAATGATTTGGCAACCCTACTTTCCCTCCAGGCCTCATGTTACAAGCAGAACTGGTTCTGACCCATGCCTTCTCAAACTCTGCCACTCTGATGGAGCTAGGAATTGCAGGCAGGTTTGTCCACCACAGTGTGCACCCTTGTACGGCAGGTCCTCTTTGCCCCCAGCACAGATGCCCTGGAACCTCAGGACCCAGAAGAGTGAAGAGCTAATATGTCACAAGACACCTTGGGGCTTAGTTGTGGAAATATCGAAAGGCACTCATCAGAAGTTGACTTCCTCTGTCTGAGACAATGGTGCTCTTGTCTTGTTAATGGTAGAAGCTGGGGAAGGAAAGTCAGAACTGTGGCCTATCAGACTTAATTTATAACTTATCTCACAACAGCAATTAGTATGTATTGTTTACATTCCTCCTTAACACTTTCCCAATCCCTGGGTGTCTGAGATGGCTGGTGTATTCACGCTTGGCTTGTTGGAAGATTTGAGTATGCTCTAGGGGAGGGGAGATTGTGTGAGGGGGGACACTGACAGCAAACGATGGGAAGGACCAAGCCAGCTTCAGCCATCAGCCATATGGGATGTGTCTCGCTTGAGGCATGGGCTCCTGACAGGAGCATCTGCCTCACATTGTCTGCAGCTCCTGTTTTATCAGCGCAGCAGAGCTCTCGTCTCCTTAGAAGAAAGGAAGGAACACAGGAGAGAAGACTGGGCACGGGGATCTCAGCACATCATGTCTCTTGCTTATTTCAGAGTTAACTGTGATCTGCTGAATTTAGGAAGGTGTGGAGATGAGGAGGAAGCATGCCAGTTACCAGAGACAGAGAGAGGGACATGGAGGAGGGTGGTGTGTTGTTTTGTTTTCAAGGCTGTGTTCTTCCCATTAGAACATGATTTCTTTCTGTGAGTGTGAAGAGTTGATGGATCTGATCCCATCTGAGCTTTTGGGAGAATAAGCATTTATAAGCCTAATGCAGGGCTAAAGGTGCGTGGTGGACAAAGTGCTTGGATAGGCCCTCGAGGAAGTCACCACGGGGCATGAGTTGGGCTCTGAACAAGAAAGGTGAGAAGAAAGTGAGATGAGCTTTGACAGCAGAGTGTGGTGTTCTTACCCCCCCCCCCCCCGCACGCTTGCGCAAGTGGCACTGTGGCCAGGGGACAAAACAGAAACAACCAGGGTAGGCACAGCTGAATCCAGGAGGACAAGTTTCAGCTCCCTGATACAGCACCTGGGGCTGAACATAAATGAAACCATGCTCCAAGGCCTCGTGGGGGGGGGCGGGGGGGAGGGGAGACTGGGAGGCAGGGATGCAGAATTTCTGCAGGTAATTGAAGGAAATGTAGTCTATTGGAAGATTAGCCAGAAATGACCTGAGATGGTGTATGCTCTTTAAATTAATGTTTAGTGTGGATGCTACTAGTGTTTTTTATAACACTTCTTAATGACTCTCTGTCGAGTGGTGTTTGCCTTATATTGTAGATATTCCCAGGTGTTGTTGGAAAGCAGGAGTAATAAGCAGCATTCTTTAAAGATGATTGATTCTCTGAAGCATTCCCTGAACACTTAGGTCAACAGAAAAAAAATCAACTTATGCTTTTTTTTTTCTATAAGAAACTGTGTGTGAGTGCACATGTCTGTGTATCGTCAACATGGAGATCCAGTCTCACACTCCATGGTGGCAAGTTCCTTGGGAAAGGGGCCTCAGCACAGGTAATACTTTAGCATTCTTTAAAGCCTTTCTTTCTCTTAGTTACTAGGGGTGAAATGAAAATGTCTCTGAGGAATCAAATGAACCACAGTGTCAGAGGGGAAGAAAGGAAGCAGACAGCAACAGAAAAAAAAAAAAAAAAAAAAAAAAAAAAAACTAGCTTTGTTTGAGTTGAGGAAATAAACAATTCCCATCAACCGTTTCCTGGTAAAACATTTATGAGATTGGGTCAAGGGTGAGGGTGTTCAAGGTAAACTGGGGGAACTGGTAGAGAGGCTAGTATGTGGGGAAGGGCTGACGTCATCTGAAGTTCAAGCCAATGGAGAAGTGGCTTTGATTCCAAAGTGCAGACGTTCTGTTGTTGCCATTTGGCTTTGTTTGTTGGTGTTTTCTTTAGAGGTAGGAAATTGAACCCTCTTACATGGCTCTACTCATGTCCAAAGACACCCCTGTGAACAGACGTTTACCAGTTCAAGCTCAGGAGCAGAATGAAATTCAGGCACCAGCAGAGGTCAAAACCATGAACGTAACCTTGCCTCCTTATTTCTTCACTTAGTAGGCTATGCTAAGCAGAGATGGTGGGAAGTTGCCTACAGTTGACCTGTCCACCAGCACTGAGGAAGTACTATTTGGCTGCATGAATGAACTCTCCAGAGACACTCATCATAGTGGAGAGAGGTCAGGGGCCAAGCATTGGTCTTTGATTTATCCTAAGACTATGGTTGCTGACAGTTCAAGTCCTTTTATCGACACCTTTGAAGAAAACAAGATAATTACTTAGAGGCAGCAAGATTGAAAGCCCTCAGAAGTGATTCAGAGAGAGCAAGATGAAGGGAAGCAAGAGGCCAGGGAGCCCTGATTCCAGGAAAATGGAGGATCCAGAAATGTGCAGAGTACTGGAGAGAATGAAGAATCAGATCCCGTTGAGAAGGGGGGAGCCAAGAATCCTGCTGTGAGGGTAGATGGGATGTTCAGAAAGGGAGCAGGAAGAAGCCAGAAAGGGGAAGTTACATGTCTGAATGGGTGAGCTTTAGTGATTTCGGGTGTCCCAGCATTCTGAGGTAGAGAGTCCGTGGAGCTGAGATGTGTTGTGTACAGATGTGGCCAAAGCAGTGTGAGCGATGTGGAGCTGGACATGATAAAGTGAGTTATTTCCACACATCTGGAGCTTCAGTACAGAAGATATACATCTGATAGTTCCAACCTTAGCTGACTACAGAGCATGTCTTCTCCCCCCCCCCATTTGACCATTTGATAGAGGTAGATATTCCAAGACATACTCCAGAAGTGTTGCAAATGCCCCAGACATTTTGTACCTCTTTGGATTGTGGTGGTGTAGTATGGCATGGCAAGTGTTAAAGTGGGAAATGGACCATGCCCTTAATCCCAGCACTTGGGAGGCAGAGGCAGGCAGATCTTTGCAAGTTAGAGGCCAGCCTGGTCTACAGAGCGAGTTGCAAGACAGCCAGGGCTACACAGAGAAACCCTGTCTTGAATAAAAAGGGGGACAGCATGGGAAGTTGGGGGAAGGGGCTTTACAGTGCTGTCCATACTGTCTATTCTGGATGTGACTTTGGATGAGTTCTTCCACTCATCTGGGCTTCAGTGTGCTCATTTGTTGAACAATGGTGGGCTAGACAATTCTGATGTTTTAGGTTTCTTAGTTCTCATTGGCTCCTGTTAGATACTGGAACCATTATGGGATGGACAATAAAACCAATTCATCAGGGAGATTCCCTTCTCATTTACTATGAGTTCTACAAGGGCATGGTCTGTATCTATTTTTGGTTCTGTTTGCTTTTCTTTTTCTTTCTTTCTTTCTTTCTTTCTTTCTTTCTTTCTTTCTTTCTTTCTTTCTTTCTTAAGACAGGATCTCACATAGTCCAGGCTAGCCTTGAACCAGCTCTCTATATAAGGCTGGCCTTACTTCAGATCCTCCTGCCTCCTCCTTTCAGGGGTTGATACTGTAGTCATGTACCACCACACATGGCTTGCATCTGGTTTGACTGAATGACTAAATGAGTGAATGAATGAATGAATGAATGAATGAATGAATGAATGAATGAATGCTGTTATGTGATGTCTTTTAGAAAGGCAGATGAAATGTTGACACAACAGATCTCAGCCTTCTCCCAGTGCCAGAGTCAATTGGTCCCTCTGAACCCTTGGTGCTTTTGGACCCTCTCAGGATCAGTGCAGGTCAGGCATGGGTGTGCATGGGACTCCCCCATTTCTGAGGTCCTGAGTTTCTCTTGGACTGGAGACAAATTCTAGGAAGGGTTATAGAACTTGTCTCTGAGATCAGGGTGTTTGCTTATTCAGCAAAGTGAGAACTGATGCCCAACACCATCCTATTGGTGCAAGAACATGAAACTGAGGAACCACCTTCTCCCAGGACAAGGCTGCCTGACAGCAGAGCTCACTTCTTCATTGTCAGCTGCTGCAGACTTGGTGGCTGGCAGTGAGAATCTATTTTCTGTCTCTAAATTAATCACTGTTGGAAGCTGATCTCCTGGGGTTTCTTCACATGCTCTCTCCCGCATGTCCCCTATCCTCTCTTGTCCTTTCCCGGCCCCATCCCTCCTCCTCTGTGGCAGGTGCTTAGCTTGAGATGGGAGATGGCCAGACAGGTGCTGGCATGGAGACCCAACAGATATCTGCATGAATGTCCAGTTTGGGTTGGGTACAGGGTAGAGTGTGTCCACCTACCTCTCATGGAAAGGAACAGGCTGACAAGGAGGCTGCTGTACTTACTCTTGTCCAGTGTATATGGACCCATAGCAATTTGCAGTGGTGGTAGAGAATCATTCCCAAGGAACACACTGCCACTTGGTGAAACTCTTGATGTGAAGACTGGAGGTCTGGTCACTCCCAGATTGAATTCTATCAGTATTGGGAATGTAGTATTGGTAACATGCCACTATTGCATTAAGGGAGCTGGGAATTAACCTTGCTTTTCTGAGGGAAAATTTTATTATCTTCCTTGATTAAACCTCTGTGAAGTATAATCCCTCAAGGAAATAAGCTTTGTTGTTGTTGTTGTGTGTGTAAGGGAGGCAGAGACAGAGAGCACGCTTTTATCTCTGTGTGTGTTTGTCTGTGTCTCTGTGTGTCTGTTTGTGTCTATGTGTAGTATATGTGTGTTTGTACGCATATCTGTGTGTCTATGTACAGTAAAAGAATTACATGGAATTCTAAATAGAATTCTAAAAACCTTCTGTGAAATGCTTTGATCATGGTAAGGAGTCATTCAAAGCAGAGGAGGGGAAAATAAGAACCACAGACCTATGTTGTGATTGTGTCAACCCTGGCCCCAAACTTCTCCATTGTTTCCAGAACAGTGGTCTAGAATAGTTTGATCCAATTGTAAAGAAAGGGAGTCTCACTATTTTGTGGGCTTTCTGTGTAGCTATCTCTGTCTATATAAGGAATACTCTATAGAGCAGTGAAATCAGATCTCAGTCAACAAAAAGAAATACTAGTTTTCAGCTACAGACACTGTAGAGACCTAGGGGTGGAGGATGCCTGAATACCTCTTTTACCCCAAGAGTTTGAGAAGGGGCTCCCTGCTATCTGTGTGTCCTGCTTCCCCAGAATTTCAAGCTATATATGAAAAGGGGTGGGCATGGAGTAAATGGCATCCAGCTTCAAGCAAAGGCTGTCTTCTCCCCCAAAGTTTTGAGGAAGGCATTCAAGTGTAGGAGCAAAAGGCAACGAGAGTTGGGAATTGCCATCTAGTGATGCTTAATTTTTTTTAGCAGAATTGGAATCAAAAGAAAGCCCATGTTCCTTGAGAGAACGGGAGGTAAACTCAGCTTTGGGGAGTGGCCACCCTGATTGGAGAAGCAATTCCCTCCTCTGAGATGCATCCTTGTCCAGAACACAGGAACTTGCCTCTCTGCTCCATGGGGTCCTTGAAAGGATTTGGGAGCTTATGGGGGATATAACCTGCACTCTGGGAGGTTCTCAGTAAGTGATAGCTGTGAATACAATATTCATAACCACAAAGGAGCACTGGCAGTTAGTAATTAATACATTTCAACTTTTTCCTCTGTGTTCTTATGCCTGTTGGTTCAGGCTCAGTTCCAGCACCACAGTCTAGTCAACCTTAGAAGATATGGGGACTTAAGATACTGAATGGTTGTATTTTCTCAGGAGAAATGTTGTGTGTGTGTGGGGGGGGGCATGTCTTACTGAATGACAGGGTGCCGTTCATCAAGTATCACTCATTATATGTAGGGTACTGCTTCTAGTTCTCTAGTTTGATGTGTCCCTGGTATCACTCAGGAGAGAGAGAGAGAGAGAGAGAGAGAGAGAGAGAGAGAGAGAGAGAGAGAGAGAGAGAGAGCCTTTCCATTCTTGGATGCCCACCCCATGCTGGGGACATGAGCTACAATTTCAAGTAGTGGTGGGGAATGAGGCTGTAATGAAACAAGCTTCTGGTCCTAACCATCTTTCTCCTGTAACCCAGCTTTGCTCTCTGCTGCCATCCCTACCCCTTCCCTCCCAGTGCTTGACAATGGTGGGTGTATAATCCCCCCACCAGTGACTACAAGGAACTCATTTCTAAGGTGTCATATCTGTTTGGGAAGGGAACCCCCCCCCAAACACACATGTTGGAAGGCAGAGCAAAGAAGCACCCCAAGCCCTTCCTGGGCTGTACAGAAAGATTCATGGGACTGCTGCTGCATCTCCCTGCAGATGGAGTGTGACCACCTCTTCATCTCCCCGCCCCCATCCTCTTCCTCTGCATGGTGTATTCTGGCTTGACTCTCTTTGGTTTCATGCTCCCTGGATCCCCCTGGCATCTCCAGCAAGTCAGATCTGCTCTCACTTCTAAAGATTCTATTTTGACACAGATCCGAGCCTCCTTTTTCCTCATCTGTCTGACTTCCTCAGCTGACCCGTTGCCCTGGTGCCTGGCTGAGAGTTTCTTTCTCTCCCCAGCTCCACACTTCACAATGAGAAGCCTGTCTGCTGAAAGAAACAGGTTTGCGGTGAAAGGTGGACTCACCCTTGACCTGTTGTCCCTGCTTCCAGCCTTCCTGTCCCTTTGATCTGTGCACCCCCAGATCCTGTCTGAGTCTGCAGCTGTCTGAATGTCTTTTTAATATGCCAAGTGCTATCCTGCTGTTCTAGATGCTTCCATAGTATCTATGCAGCTGTCTAATCTTCATGACAACTCTAGCTCTAGCACTAATATTTCCCCCATTTTTGTGGAAGGAGCACCGAGGCTCAGGCTAGTGTCATGCTAGTTTTTACACCAGGGTTTACCTAGATAACCTTGGTTCATGGTCCCTACCCTGCCTGTAGCATACAGTGGCTTCTTCAACTAAAGTCAGAATACATGACAAATCATGCTGTTCTTTGTGTGTGTGTGTGTGTGTACTTTTGTTTTTGACACACATTGGTTGGTACTTACTCCTGACACTGACCACAGGGTCCCTTTATCCCTGTCCAGCCTCTCTGCAGTCCCCTTCCTTGTCATCCCTCCTTACACTTCTCTCCCATCTCAGCATGCTTGCTTGCTTCTTCTGGCTGTCTCTGTCCCTCGTGTGATTAGCCCAGCCCCTCACTTCAAAGCTTCTGTGGTTTTCTCTTTCTTCTTTCCCTCTCCCTCTCCCATTGGTCTGGAGTTTCCAGCTGTCATCCTGCCAGCATGTCTTCTCTGTCTATGCCAGTCTTTCGGTCTTCCCCATGCCCACCTCCACAGCCCCCCCACACCCTCCTTGTTCCTTCTGCCATGCTTCCCTTTGCTTTCTCTCTCTTGTTCATTCATTGGCCTCGTTTATTGACAGGGTGAAACTAAGAGCATGGCTGTGTGTATCTGTGCCTCTCTCCCCCACCCCCTTTCCCTTCTCTGAGCCTCTCTGCTGCAGATGGGAACCATGTTCAATCCAAGCCCTGTTCCTCACCGAAGAGTAACAATGAAGTCAGGAACCATAGAAGGGGAAGAAAGACTATCTCTGTATTTCAAGAGACATCTTGGTCCATTGGGACAAAAATGACTTCTCTTGGTTTATTTATGAATTCTGGGGCTGAAGAGTGCCATGCATACAGATAGACCAGCTGCCTGGTAGAGGGGGACTGGTTAGAGGCCTGCACAGTTCTCAGTCATCACTCTCCAAAAGCCGAGGCCTGGCTGAGGTTACACATCCATGAAGTAGCCCTATGTCCCTTCAGAGCACTCCACAGAGAAAGCACGTGCTCAGAGTTTTGTGAATGGTGTGATGACTAGTGACCACAGACAATATGCCATAGATATCTGTGTCACCACACAGATGTAGCATGAACAATAAAAGCCCAAAGATTGATATTGGGATTCAAGCTGAAGATCAGAGAAACAAAGCAGCCAGCCACTAGAGAGTTCTCACCTCTGCCAATGCTCAGACCAAAGGGGTGATCCACTGAACCTCAGATTACATTTCCAGACTGCACTGCTCTCCACCAAGCCTCAGAATCCTAGACTGACATGCTTTCCTCAACATAGTTGGAGATTAATTGCTTAAGACTGGCTTTGCTTCTTCCTTATACACCTCTCTAGTTCTGGGATTAAAGGTGTGAGTTCTGTTACTCTTTTAGACCGATTCACTCTTGTGTAGCCCTGAACTCACAGAAATCCATTTGCCTGTCTCCTGAGTCCTGGGATTAATGGTGTGTGCCACCACTGCCTGGCTCGATGGCTGTGGCTAGCTTTGCATTTTTGATCTCTGATGGCTTTATTAAATCATAAACAACATTTCACCACATACAGATGAAACACTGAAGTCATAGCAATTCAGAGACTTGGGCTGGAAGCAGAATGGGATTTTCTTCTCTCTGCAGTCTCCCCTGCTCTTCTTCACCGGCTTCCACCATGTGCTCTGATTACTGAGAAACTCGTAGTTTCTCCTTGGTGGCCTTTTGTGAATGGCCTGGAGTAGGGCCCATTTACCCTTACTTGAGCCTGGCCTCTCCCCAAAGACCGTTGACTCTCTCAGCTCTCTGCAGTCCCTTTTTCTGTGAACATCGTTCACAAAGTGCTTTGTCTTTATAATTTGGGGTAGGGGTTGGTGACATGAGCTTCACAAGGGAGTGGCCATGCAGTAGACAGTCTGACTACGCACTCAACTGTAAAGATGTTGAAGGAATAAATCACATCTTCTTTTGCTGTCTCTTTCTTCCAGCAGTGAGTCTGCTAGTGTCAAAGCTTTCTGGAAGGCCTGTGCCTGCTCAAATTGTGAATCCCCCAGTGCTGCTGCAGCTGCCTAGTCCAGAAGCCTGTCTCCCAGAAAAGAGGAGACACAGGATACCCAGCAGGCTTCTGAGAGAGAAAGCCTAGCCTTAGTGACACAGAGCTTCTAGATCCCAGCCATGGGATCTAAACTGAAGCTTTTAATGCAATTCAGAAAATACTGCCCCAAAGCTCTCTTTTATTTCACTTGGCACCCCCAGGCAAACTGGATCAATAGAAGAACATGCAGAATTAGCTGGAGAATTCTCTCTAAGTCCTTCTTTAAGTCCCTTTGAGAGAAGTACTTTCCTCACCTCAGGCAGTGGTGGCCCATGACCATAGACAATATGCCAAAGATATCTGTCTCATATGTAGAGTTTAAACAGGCAAAGCTGGGGAACAGGGAACTCAGTGTCCAGAACCAGGAAGGGGCATTGACTGCTGCCCTGAACCACCAGTGTTCCACTTGTACTCTGATGGTGCATATGGTCTTCTTTGAGTATTTCTTAATCTCTAGACCCTACAAGGTCTAGGCAACAGCCCTTCAAAGATTTTCATCTCTCCTTCCAAACCCTTGTGGCTTGGTTTTCCTATTTCTATCTAGCCCTTTAGTTTTAGGCTCATTGACTTTGGTTGGTTGGTTACCAGTACCTCCTTTGCCTCTTGACTTGGTCTTTAAGGTCTGCCTTCACCTGGTGCCTTGCAAGTGGCCTCCATCTCAGTCAAATCTCCAAGGACTGTGTCTCTAGTTTAAGAGAAGCCAAGTTCAGTGTGATGATCCAGGAAGGAGAGTTGAGCAGGACAGGAAGATAAAGTCTCCATCACTGGACTATGTTTTCAATGGTTATCACACTCTGTGTATCAGGAGCTGGCAGACAGGCAGACATGTGTGCAAAGCAGTTTGTGTGATTGGGAGATGGAGAGATTCTCATGTATAAGAGTACCCTAGGACCATGTGAGAATCCAGGCTCCAGTCTTGAGGTTTGAAATTGGTAGGTTGTGGGTAGGGGAAATCTGTGTGCTTAATATGCAGGGCCCCTTCCTTCTTCACCTTAAACCAGAATTACTCCATTCCGTCCCAGCCCAGTCTAATGGGGGCCTCACTCCTTCCACCTCCCTTATGCCTAGCATTGCCCTTTCTAGAATGCCAGAGAATATGAAACAGGAAGTGTTGTGTACCAAGCTGGGGCTGGGAAATAATTGAAAGGATTGCTGTGATAGCTTCCCATCACAGGTGCCACCACTAACTCTTAAGTCTTATAATTGATGCCCATTAGGAATAGCTTTTTCTTTATGATCTTCTAGAAAAAGAACGAACATTTGAAAGTGCCTAATGCATTTCTCAGTGGGAAAGCATTCATTTCCGCTGGCACTTACTCCTGGCCCTCTGGCTTCTCCCTCCTCTCTCTCATCATTCTTGATCTTCCTTTTTCTACTTAATAAAAATACCTTTCATTTACCTTTCATTTCTGAAGCCCTTTGCAGTTTCCAAACCACTTCCCTACCTATGATGTCTTCCCAACAAGTAAGGCGTGCATAGGATTTTAAATTTCAGTTAATAGATGAAGTTCAAAAATGTTTAATGAGTTGGCCAAGGTTAGCATACTGGAAATGGTAAACATGGGCTTTGTTTGCCTAGCTCGAGTTTTGCCCATCACCCTGTTCTTTTCTTTAACAATTCTTCCCATCTCTGCCGGCTTCCACTTTTCTCCTGGGATTAAGTTGTCAGACAAACCGTTGTTAAGGGCTTTCTGCTGCAGGCCTGTGATGTTGTACTAAGGGGTCTCCACCTTGGTGGCTCAGTCAGGGGAGGGAGTGATGTGCTCTGACACTTGGTCCCCATGTGGAACATGCTTCCTTACTCCCTGCAGCTGCTGCTAGAAAGCAAAAAGGACAATAAGGAGAGCCACTTTGCCTGGCTCAACCAAAGAGTCGGTGGTGCCAGGGGGCAGAAACAGTAAGGCAAAGGGTGTGAGGAATGTCAGAAGAAAAGGGCAGGGGAGGCAAGCAAGAGGCAGAAACACATAGGCAACATCCCCGAGGGTACTCTGCCCACTGTAGAACTGTGTCACTCTTCCCAGCTTTGCAATGAAACAAATGCTTGGTGATGGTTACAGAATTGCAGAACATTTGCATTCCTCTCCATGGTTTATCACTTCTACCATGTCCCCCTCATACTCCTCTTTGCTAACAAAGAGGATGAACGAGACCTGTCATTCTGCTAGGGATTCTCAAACTTGACCAGAGTCCTAGCTCAACTGGGAACTACTCAAGTTTCTGTCCTTTGATGTTACTGGTCACCTACACTTTGAGCCTGCATCCCCTCATCTGTAAATGGGGACAAAGATGACTTTCAGTGGTGTGGAAGAGTTTGCTGAGCTCATGGGTAGAAGAAATCTTGTGAGATTCAAAGTGTTTTTAGGGTAAAAAGTATCTGTTTTCTTGAGGTCCTAAAAAGTTAGGCTCAGCCACCTCTTCCCAAATGCCACTTAAAGAGATTGAGTGATGGTGGAAAGCAAGGGATTTTACTCAGTGTGGCCACACTTGGGAAGGAAAAAGAAGCAAGAAGACCTCTGCCATGTCTGCCTCTGGCTACTAATGCAAGTCCTGGGTTAAAAAGAGAGTAAGAGAGATAATCGTAATTGAATAGTCCTGATCATCTATCTTTGAGTCATTATTGTTTGAACCCCAGTGTCTCCTGAAAAATGGTCTGGTAAATTCTAGAAGTGTGTGAAATCTCTTCTTGGAGGCAATATCCCTATCCCCCACTCCCAGCATGATATTCCTGGAGAAGTTCCAATTCTTTGGATTTCATTGGTTCAGTAGTCTGATAACACAAGTGTCTCTTTAGAAAAAGGCCAGTTACTAGGAGATCTAGGTTCCCTTTGTATTTCCAGCTCTAACTCCATATGCTTTATGGCATCAGTAATGGGCGGATTACCAATACAGAATCAGGTAAAGATATTAGGGTATTTATTAGGGAGATGCCTTACTTACAGAGCAACCTAGCCAGGGGGCAGGGAGCGGAGTAAGTAGAGCAAGCCGATGATGAAAGGGAGAAGAGGTTCCCACATGAGTGCCCCTCACTCTTAAACCTCCCTCACGTCACCCTGACCATGCCCTGGTGGGCATGGTTGGGTACACCTGTAGCCAGCCCCGAGGAGGCATGGTTAGTGTGTCCCTACACATCAGCATTCAACAAGTCACCCATATAAGAGCTTCAGATAGTGGAGAATGTCTACACCAATGTAAAGACTACAGTTGAGTACCACTCTGTGACTTTTTCACTAATGATGGACCTGACACACACCTCCTATCAAATGGCATTTCCTAATAATGTTAGATTCTTCCATCATGTTGTAAGCATAAAAGTAAGTATGGCTCCAGAATGACAAAATAAGCCACTTAAATTTGCCTAAGGACACATTTCTCCTTTGTTAGGTGGTGGGCAATTGTAATTATATATTAAGAAGAGACACATGAAGAGGAAAGGTTGACATGAGATCTTTTCATTTCCCGTCTCTTTTGCCATTTTGTTTGCTGTGGTTGTGTCTTTTGGCCTCTCCAGCTCTGGCTCTGTCTTAAGGCTTCTATTGCTGTGATAATGAAAAGCACCCTGAGGAGAAGAGGGTTCATTTCAGACTATGCTGTCACATCAGAGTCCATCACTGAAGGAAGTCAGGGCAGGAACTAAAGCATGGAGGGAACCTGGGGGCAGGAGCTGAAGAAGAAGCCATGGTCTCCAAGGATTGCTCAGCCTGCCTTCTTAAACACCCCAGAACCATCTGTTCAGGGTGGCACCACACATAACAGACTGGGTCCTCCTACATCAATCACTAATTAAGAAAATGCACCACAGACTTGTTCACAGGCTGGTCTCATGTGGGGGCATTTTCACAAATGAAGTTCCCTCTTCCCAAATAACCAAATGACCCTGTCTTGTATCAAGTTGATAAACACTCACCCCCCCCGCACACACATACACACTAACTAACCAGGAAGGAAAGTGTCTTACCACCATTTCTTTTCAATGCTACGAGGAGACTCTGACCTGTGTTCAGTCCCATAAAAAGCAGCCTTGCCAGGTGTCCCACCCTTGGCACACAGCCAGGTCTATATGGCCCTGCCCATTAGCTGGTCCTGACCCTCACCTGAATAGCAACGAGAGGCCCTATTTCTTTCTAGTGACCAAATAGCATGGCTACGAGGTCTGGATTGGACTGATTAGAGCATGGAGGTGGTGAGGTACTCTGCCTAAAGAGCATTGTGTCCTCCACAAGAGAATGTCCAAGAAGCTCCCCTTTTCTTAGACAACAGGCAGCTGAACCCCGCTCACTTTCCTAGCAGACTTGCCCTGGGGATTAGTTCAGACAATGGGTGGCTGAGCCCCAGTGAGATATCAAGTGCCTGGGAATCCTAAATCACAGCTTTCTTGCCCTAATCTTATCACCTGCCATTGAAGATCAGACTATAAAAGGCACACATTTGTAAAGCACAGTGCCCGTCATTGTGCTGCAGCAGAGACTCAAAATAGTTCTTCCTTCACCAGCAGTTACTATGGCACCATGCATATTAGGGACTAATGTTCCCCCCCACACACCACCCCCTGGAAAGCCAGCCTGACACTGAGCCCTCCTTTTGTTGCATGCTTCCCCTGGCAGGTGAGATACTAAGTCACCCAGGGCTTCCAGGGTATTTTACTTATTCATGGTTGCCCAGTACCTCCCTACCCTTCCCCATTCCTGGTGGTGGAGAGGCAGGTGAACATCCACCAGGATGAAAATCACACACAACAGTCCCATCCCAATGGTAAGTAGGCACTTAGGACTCAAGGATGGTGATTGGATGGACCAACATGGGTCACAGCAAGGTCAGACCAGAGCAAACCTCTAGATAGGAGGGTATTCATGTGTGGGTTAGGTACCCGAGTGCACTTTGCACTAGAGTGGGTGTTCACTGGTGTGGGACACGTGCATTTCCATGTCATCAATTCCATCTGTGTATCCCTCTCATGCATATGGGAATGTATTTCTGCTGAGTAAAACCACAAGACAAATGCTGGCTAAGTACAGCACACACGTGTGAGCATTTGTATGCTGCGAGCTCACATGACATGGTTATGTGTGAGTGCACTGTGTAATAAAAAGGAGTTACAAATAAGATATTTGTGTTCAAACTGCAATCTGCTTTAACAACGAGGGGCCATGAGGGGGTAAGAGGCCCATTTGCTCCGGGTTGGCAGTGCCAACGCGTGCTACCCTCTGTGAGGCAGGTTCAGTAATGAGTCTCGTAACACTCGGCAGTTATCTATACAGCTTTCTGCAATCCACAAAGACCCATTTGCTCAGGCATTGCTAACAAGCCAGCAGCGACAAGCCAGTGTGCACAATGGGACCAAGCAAGAAGCTGGGAAGAGAGGTCCCTGTCTGGCTGCTCTGCAACTTGCCAGCATTTTGCTTCTGTCTTGCAAACTCAATGAATGTAGCCTCTGCATTCTGTGTTTGGAATCTGCTGCCCCAAACAACAAAAAGAATCTCAACAGTCGTTTTGCAACTCTAGCCACTCCTGTCTTTCCCCAAATCCTGCTCCTCTCTCTCCTGATACTCTTTCTCAGCTCCCACTGAATTAGATTAGTCACATTCTTAATTAACTGTGCTGGTAAGAGCTCTATTAGGTATTAAATGTTTGTCACAATCCAATTAAAAAATCCATCACAGCAGGACAGGTTTTCTTGAGGTCCAGCAGACTGAGGCTGGAGACCCCAATACGCTGAGATTGGAGAAAAGGAATTAAGACCCAGGAGAGCCAGAGAGAGCTGCTGCAAGGAGGTCACCTGGCCTCTGCTAGGGCATTGCTGTCTCAGTAGCCCTAGTACCTGGAGAGTCAGACCAGGTACTCTGGTCCAAGCATCCTAGGGACCAAGAATCCTTAATTGCCCAGTGCTGCCTATTTAACACAGGAAGTAGTTGTCCACCAAGCCCAATATCCTCTCTCCCCATGGAATGAGGGTGTGAGCTCAGTATGATGTGCATATTGGGTGTGTCTGTGCGTACACGTACACACTGGGAGGACTGGAGTGGAATGAGATGGAGAAGAACCAGATTGACAGCTTAAACTTGGCAGGAGGGTTTTGTTGTCCAAATCATCTGTCATTGTCATCCTCCTCCTCTTCCTCTTCCTCCTGCTCCTCCTCCTCCTTCCTCTTCTTCCTCTTCTTCTTCCTCCTCTTCTTCCTCCTCTTCTTCCTCCTCTTCTTCCTCCTCCTCCTCCTCCTCCTCCTTCTCCTCCTCTTCTTCTTGCAAGAACATAAAATGGAATGTGTAGGTGCTGGGTTGTAGTTCTCATAAGTTGAATGCTGTCTTTTTATTCCATTTTTCGCAGACACTTGCTCCATAGGGGAGCTATCTCATGGTACAAGGGAAAGAAAATGAGCAGTCATGTCTGGGGTCTTAGCCTTCCTTTCCACAAGTCCTGAGTGCTTTCCCAGGTGGGGTTCTATTCATTCCATCTCCTATCTGGCCAGGCTGGACACCTTTCAGCTTTGTTTAGTGAACTGTGAGCTACAGATCTCTAATTTCCCACGGTACTGTTGCATTGTGCAATAGTACTGGCTCCCATGAGTGAGGGGGGAAAAGGAAACCTGGGCCTCAGTGCCAGGCACACCATTACCACAGAAAATGTCTCCTTACCTCCCTAGTTTGATCCTACTTGAGCCCCACCCCTGTGTGTTCTTTCTTGAATTTCTTGTCCTTTGGATATATATTTTGAAGCAATGGAAACAGTAATAAATATACAATAATTGTGTTTTATTATAATTGGTATGCTAAAAAAGTCTTACACTTTATTTTTTTATTGTACTCTATTTCTGTCTGTATACGTATATCTTAAAATTCAGCCTTCCAGTGAAGACTGCCTAGATCTGTCTGGCCAAGGGGCGGCAGGGGTGGTGGTGGTGGTGGTGGTGGTTATTCACTTGGGTTGTCAGGTCTTGAGGAACAGGAAGCATGACTCATTCATCTGCCCATCCTCTGTTCAGGGCGCCAGGCAGGGTTCACAGGAGATGCTTAAGAGCACACATTGAGTGACTAAATGAGTGAGCTCATATGCAAGACTCGGGTTTGTTTTGTTTTTAATTCTTTCAGGGCTTTAAGTATGCTGGCTTCTTTGCTTCCACACAAGGCAAACATTTCACAGCGTGTCTAGAGCCTGCTCATTGGTTGGAATGCTTCTGCATTCTCCACCAGATTCACCTTGTGTATCTTGACTTCTAAATCCCCCCAAGGGCAAGATCCCTGTCTGTCTAATTGCCTTCTCCCAGGGTTTTGAAGCCATACTAATTCTCTGGGCATATTGCTGTCCTTACTTGTGGCCCTTCATTCACTTGCCCACTCTCTATCCTTCCAGTCAGTGCTTGCCACAGGGCCAGCCAGAAGGAACATTCTGCCTTTCTCCTCCAGAAGTTTACAATCTGATTGATTAGGAGACAGAGCATTCAGAAGAAATTAAGTAGCCAAATCAAGGCAGAGGACCAGTGAGATGGCTCAGTAGGTAAAGGCACCTGCCAGCAAGCATGACAGCTTGAGTTGGATTCCTGGAACTCACATGTCAGAAGCAGGGAGAATTTCCTGCAAGCTGCCCTCTGACCTCCACACATGCACGTGGCACACACAAACAAGGAAACGTAATTAAGATATTCTGTTTTGCTTTGTTTTTAAATCTAGGTGGATATATTTGAGGGCTCCTGGTGAAAGATGCCAAGGTACCTTCCTTTCTTGGGAATTTAGAGATAAGGAAGGATTTGTGATCCCAGAGGCTAGAGGAGGCTTGGCAGGCTGAGGGGGAGCTAGGCAAAGGTCCTAGCACAAAGCAGCAGAGGTATTTCCAGGCCGAGGAAGGAGCATGAGAGATTCAGCCTGGGGAATGAGCAGTAAGTATGCAGATTGAGTGAAAAGGGTGATGACTATAGCCTAGCAGGAAGCAGCTTTTCAGGAGACATTCCCGAATTGAAAGGGGATTGTGAAAGCAGGCTGATGACAATGATAAATCAGAAACCTGCAGGATGCACAGCTTCATCCTCAGCAAGCTCAGAGCATGCTGGGAACTCAGGGTCGCTGGGCAAGGAGAGCGGCCTGGAAGTTTCTGTCACTGAGTAAAGGATCCAGGGGTGTCCTCTGGCCTGGTTAGAATTCACCTCTAGGACCCTCTAGGACACACAGGCTTTGTGGGCTGTGCATGGGGGATCTTACGCTGAGCTGGCATTAAAAATCTGTCTCAATAGGAGGGATAGCTGTCAGTGAGTGGATATCAAGTGACAAAGTCAGTTTGACAGAAGAGTGACATTTAGGATTGCCCCACCTTCTACTCACCACATTGAGAAAATGAAATAAAATTACTAACTGGGTTTGGTGACACATGCCTGAAATCCTAGTACTTAAGAGGCAGAGACAGGAGAATCAGCAGTTCAAGGCCAGCATTCGCTACATAAGAAGTCCAAGGTCATCCTGAACCACAGGAGACTATTTCAAAAACAAAATAAAACACCCACAAAGGGGAAAATAGATAACATTGTTAATGTTAATGCCATCTCTTTTCCTATTGAGGATAAGTCTCTAGATTGTCCCAACAATATGCTAAAGTCCTAACGCCATATATGTGAGAGTCTCCACTCATCCATGTTGGCCACAGGTGGATAAGGTTAGGGATGCAAAATCACTGACCAGAGCAGTTAATGCAGGCATTAATGTGGAGTGTCTGCATTTGTTATTTTATCACAGTATTTCATTTGGTCTTCACAATACATCTGCAAAAGAATGTTTCATTGTCTTCCTTCTGTTTACGGGAAAGTCCGAACAGAATTCGCCTTACTCCATACAATTATTTATTCAAACATTTATTTAGTATTTACAGTGAGCCAGTACCTCTGAAAGAACCAAACCCATGCCCTTCATGGGAAGGTCAACATTCCTTACCCCCTCTCTACCACTACATATGGAAAGCGCTAATTCACAAGGCTTCTTTGAATAAGTAGGTACACAGAGCCCACAGATCCAGTTAGGGTTACTCATGGAAACTATTTTTTACTAGCAAGAACAGTTTTCTGGACCTAAAGCTGAACCTTGCTCTATTCCCTCTGTGGTTACTAGATTTAGGTACTAAGTTTTCAGTGTATGTATATCCTGTTCACTACTTGGGACATAGTTTTACTAAAACACAGTGCTTATATGGGATGAAAGTTAACTGGATGTCCTGTAATTTATTTGGCGCCCTTTTCTCTCTGGGTGTGATATAGGTGTCTGTACCCATCCTGGTACTGTGACAGAAGTCCCTGGGGTGCTAACTAGCTACTTCCTGTGCATAAACGAGGTGGGACCCACACCTTCACTCTGCCTCACATGGCCAGCTTTCCACAAAGCATCTGCCCTGCCAATGTGCTGCACAATTTCAGCTCCAGGGTGGGTTCTGTTCTTGCTCTTTCTGGATCCCGATGACTAGGTACAAAGAGTTCTGCGAGTACCGCCACCTGGATGACCAAATGATCCTCAAAACTCACAGTCAACACGTCCATAGTGGACTCCTCAGCATCCTCCACACCTGTACTCTCCCAGATAGATCTGTATCCTACCTACAAACTTTGGTCACTCATTCTCTCTTCTGTGACTGCCCACAGATATGCCTACCCCCTTCTTCCTTCTCAGCTCCTATCCTATTCTCTTCATCTCCATCCACAGTCTGAGTCATGTCCATCATTGTTCTCCCCCCTGAATTCTGTTAGTAGCCTTGAACTCATTTTCCTTCTAATCTAGCCCTCATGGAATATTACCAGGGCAAAGATCCCAAGATATAAACCTGATTCTTAATTTGACTATATGCATATTGTCTGGCCTCCTCTAACCATGCGGATTCCAGAATAGCATTGAAATCCTGAGTCTTGTACACAGGCCTGTGATGAACTGTAACTCCAACCCCTTTCTCTATTCATCTGAAAGCACATGCCTTCCTGAATATGTCATATTCTGTCTTCACTAACATAGCTTTTAAACTTATCATAATTGTCCTCTTTCCATGAGCATGTCCCTGGATCCAAGGATTCCTAGCTATTACTCAGTATCTCCCCATCACTCTGTCATGCTGGTCTCCATCCCTTAGCACTGTCACCCTGCATATAGCTTTTTATTCCTGCATAGCACTAAGTATAGCATGCAGTAAGATGTGCAATAGATGGTTAGCTGAAGAAGTAAGTGAATAAGGAATTGTCAGGCAAGGCTAAAAGCTCAGTTCCTTACTAAGTGCCAACTCGGGATAAAATGCTTCTCTTCCCTTGGTTGCTCTGATGGTACCCAGCTTCTCTTTCTTATGCCCTAGTGCAGGGGGGAAAGAACTGCCAAATCTCAGCAGCTTTCTCTCACCTGGCTTTGTGCCCTGCCTGCATCTGAGCTCTCAGGCCCCAAATGTCTAGATCTACCCTGTGTTACTGAAATCCCCAAATGGGCTTTGGCAGCCCTTCGGGGTTAATGAAGCAACCAGCCTCATGCCCCAGGAGGCAGGAAATACTGCAGTGGCAGAGGTCACAGTATGAGTGAAATGAATTTCATGACCCCAATCTGGTGCCTATGAGGACATTTCCTATACTTTGCAAACTCAGAGTGGACCATTAACTGTTGGCTGACCACAAAGGAGAGAAGAGGGGATAAGGAGACTGGACAGAGAGGACTGTCATGCTGCAAGCCACAGAGAGGACAGAAGGGCCTCTCTGACACAGACCTTCTACAAAGTGCAAGAATCGGGCTGTTGGGAATGTTCCTGCTCTGGACCTGAAGATGTTTAGAAGCCAGAGAGGTTTCTGAGAGTGTAAAAAGGATGGATGTCTTGCATTGCTGTGCTTAAGAGAAACAGTCCCTCCCCCTTTCTTCTTGTTCACTACCAAGAGTCCTCCCCACAGCCAGCTCTATGACCTCACATCTGGCAGTTTAAGGTTATCCTCTTCAACATTACAGGTCATCCACCAAAGACTCTAGCTTGGTTGGTGGGTGCTAATATTTGTACTTGTGTAGGGACTTAAAAAAAAAAAAACCATTTAACTCAAGTTTCTACTGGAAAAACATCTACCTGGGTAATTATATGCTCTTGACTGAAGCATGTAGAATTTTACTAAAATGTGATTTATTCCTGAGCAGTGTACTATGTAGAGGGGAAGGGGGGTGGTAAAGTCACCCCACATGGTTACTGATTGCACAACTGACCTGTTTTCTGTGGGCCATGGGATATGGTTCTGAGGAGACCCAGGCATGGTGTTGGATTGACTTTGGGGATTCCATTCATTGGCTTTCAACTACTACACTGCCAGCCAGGCTCATGTTTGGTGATGGGCTTCTGGGGAATTCTTTCTGCTCTCTATTTATGGGAAGGAGGGGGTCTCCGCAGAAGTAGTAATTATGGTGGTTACTTCATTTTATCTTTCATCTGCTTCACTCTCATTATCTCTTCATCACTCTTGGCCCCCAGTGAGATAATTCATTATCACTTACTGCTGCCTGCTGGGAGAATGTGGGGAAACCAAGGCAAAAGCAGATGCTCAGGCTTTGGATGAGGCGGGTAGCTAATGAATCTGGCATGAGCCTGGCAGGCAGTCATTCCCAGTGTAGAGCTTACTCAGCCCTGGAGCCTTCTCCATTGCAGAGGCCTGGGACCTGAGCAAGTTATCTGCCATCCCAGAGCATCTGTGTGCTGCTGGGAAAGGAGACACAGAAACACAGGAGACCACATGACTGAAGGTAGGCAAATCAGAGTACAGCCTCATCTCTCACTATCCAACGGAACTCATATAAGTCATTTGTTTCTTTCAGCTTGTTCATTCTTAAAGGGGAGGCCATGCTGCTCTCTTATAGAGCTGTTGAGATCATTAGAGAGAATATGTGAGATGTTTGCATGGTGCTAATCATGACAGGTGTTAAAAAATGGCAAATCTAATGCCTGTTACAGTAGTGTTCAGTGCCAGCCTCTGGCTTCTTTTGAGATACCAGGTGACTTCTATCTTCTTCCCACTTTTGGGCAGTTGAGCCACTCTGCCTCCTGCCTGCATGGAATGTATCCTGGGACCCAGTAGGCTAGTCTCAGATGGGCCACAGTTAAAGGACATCACCTGCCTGCATATGTGGGTAGCATCAGAAGAAACAATAGTTGTCAAATGGTAGCACTGGGCTTCCCACAGCAGAAGACATTTGTTCTCAGACAACTACCATGAAAATCTCATGACCACTTAAACAGAGGTCCATTGAAGGGCACAAGACGCCTGTATTCTTACCCTGAAGCTCTCATCTTGGCTTCGTTTCTCAGACAAGATGCTTTATAGATAATGTCATTCATGCAGATTTCTTGAATATATGCTATGTGGGGATGCATCTAATCCATGTTCCTACAGTGGAGGTCTCAAAATCTGCTCTCATCACAGTTGGTTGAAATGCCTTGATCATACCAGTGCTTTTCAATGGGAAGAATGGACATAGACATCACTTGGAGATCCCATTAATCATGCAACTTGATGATTCAATAGGTCTGGAGTTATGATGGAGATTCTGTATCTTCTCTTCTTCCTCTTCCTAATCTTTTCCATCCCCTTCCTCCTGTTCCTCATTTTTCTCTCCTATCATCTTCCTTTTCCTCTGTTTCACTGAGATGGAATCACATTATATAGTTCAATCTAACCTTGAACACATGTAGACCAGCCTGGCTTTGAACTCACAGAGATCCGACTGCCTCTGCCTGCCAAGTGCTGGAATTAAAGGCGTGAGCCACTAAGGCTTGGCTACAGCCTTGGCCTCTTGAATGCTTGACTTATACCTGCTCACACCAAGCCAGACTCTGAACAGGCACAGAAGTACTAAACATGGCTGATCACTTTCTTCAAGACAAGGAGCCAAGTTCAGAAGACAGAATAGTAAATTATCAGGAGCCAATCATGAAATAGTGATCCTCAGAGCAATGGGAATCTGCTAGGCTTGATGAAAGAGATAGAGTCATGGTGGTGTCTGGTGGGTAAGCAGGCTATGCTATGGGGGCTGGGACATACAGGATCATAAAGGAAGAATAAAGTAGGATGCATAGGGGAATGCTTTGAAACTCTCAGAGAGTTATGTGGTAAGCATAACACATTATTAAATATGACAGTGCCTTGATTATTCTTGCCCAAACCTGGATATCTGACACTACTCCCAAGTTTATAAACATTGAATTCATCATCCTTTCTGAGTCAGGGAGTGTCTATGGAGGGTATCTATTCCAGGAGGATGTATAGCTGAGATGCCTAGAACCAGGTGGGAGGAAAGCTTACAAAGGAGTGGGAATGGAATCCCAAATTTGGAAAAAGAACTTGGAAGGAGACAGGGAGGGAGAGAAATAGGAGAGAGAAGGGGGATAAGGATGGTAAATGTAGAATAGGAAGAGAATACAAAAATCAACCTGAACTCAGGAGAGAATGTTCTTGAAGGGAGAGACATGTACATCATGGCAGCAACCTTAATCTCTTCAAATTTTCCTTCATTGATTGGGGATTTGCAGCCCAGTCCTTTGCTAAGGGAAGACATTAGCTTTACTCCCACTGTGATGTTAAAGACTACAGAACTGTCCTTGTGTGGAGTTGGAGGTACAGTGTAGAATTCTAGTTCAGCAAAGCCTTCCTCAATGTCCCTAGAATAAAGTTTCACTTGGATGCCTCACCCCTGTTCTGACTCCCTGTCTCACTGTTTACTGCACCACCATGGAGCTGCTGAAAGCAACCTCTACCTTGTCATTTTGCAAAAGCATAAGGATCAGGAATTCAGATAGAGCCAGTTGGATGGCTCATAACTGTTACCTCTCAGGTCATTTGTGGCTGGTGTGACCCAGATTTACTTCACTATGGCAGATCTAGCATCTCTGCAAGGTGGCTCCTTCCACAATGGCTCTGAAGCCTCCAGTCTTATTCCTGACTGGGATCCTTGGTACTGCTTGAAGCTGTGGAGAGCAGAACTCTGTGAATAGAAGCTGGTGATGATAGAATAAACAAGTAGTTGGAGGCACTGCCAAAAAAATGTTCACAGACATCCTGATTCTCTGGGCTAAGTGCAGTGGTGACAAGCTGGTATGTCCAACATCATGCCTCTCACCCTTAGAGACCCAAACTATCTGGTGCTGCCATTCCTATCTTAGGGCCTCAATCCTGTTCTAAGCCATAGCCCTGTCAGATGAATTGGTACCCGCCTTCTTCCATTCCTGGGAAGTAATTGGCTGACCCGGAGCCCTCAATGTTTCTTCTGTTTTCCCTTTACTTTCTCCTTTCTTTGTCTGTCTGTCTATCGTGTGTGTCTATGCGTACCTAGGGGTGTGTGCGCATGTATGCTCACCCATCATGGTATGAATGCAGAGTTCATCGGACAACTTGCAGAAATTAGTTCCCTCCTTCCACCATGTGCGTTCCTGGAATCAGATTCAGGCCATCAGGCTTAGTCCAAGTGCATTTACCCACAGAGCCATCTCACTGGCTCTGCTTTCTTCTTAAAGTAATACCATCATGCCATCCTCAACCACATGTATTATATATGTTGTGCTTTGTTCTTATTTGCCACCCACTACCTTTCTCCTTCCCTTACCTAATCTTGCTGGTTCTCCCTTCTGCTTCCATGGCACATGTGTTCCATTGCCTGTCTCTTTAATCACTAAACCCATTTCAGGAATGTGGCCTTCCCCTTTCCCTCCTTCCCAGTGTCTATGATTATACTGGGCATGTTTTTGTGCTTTCCATAAATACATAATGAACAGAAGAAGGTCTTTGTTTCTTAAAGACCTTTGATAACCACCCTCAGTTGCTATACATGAAGATCTCAGGGGATGTACAAGGTATATTACGGTGGAAAGACAGAGGTATATGGAAATGTGAAAAGATTTGACTGGTCAATGACAATAAGGAAATCTACACTCCCTCCTACAATTCTGTTTCTGCCGGTTGGATGGTCACCTTTCTGTGGGACACAAGGGACTATCTCTGGAGCTGTGCTCAGTTCCCGTGCTGACCTGAGCTCTGCAGGAACCAAAAGAAAGATCTCAACGGCAAATGCAAGTCTACTGTGTCTGTATTTAGTCCTGTCTTACCACCCAAGTTGTCCAGGGTTTCTGAGTCATATCTCATGCAGTTTTCTTCAGAGCTTTAGGCCAATTCAGTGCCCTCATTGTAATGGCATGGAAACTGAATTGGGAGAGATTAATATGAGTTTCTGGAAGTTACTCAGGTTGTTAGCACTGGGAGGAGAACCCAGGCCTCTGGCATACAATGAGTGTTTGGGTCAAGGGTCCTTAATTCTCTGGCACTCACTCCAGATTTACCCTTTAAAATTTATCGACAGAAAAAATTACCATGAAAAAAGTTAAGATTAGTGATGAAGGAAAGATAAAACCATCAAAATTACCCCATTGCATGAGCACCTGTGCTTTCCTAGAAATCTGACACCTGCCCCAACCTCTCCTTACTAGAGTATTGTCAGATTCCAGGTATTACAGCACTGTGCTGTCTGCAACTGTGGTCTCCATGGGGGCACCCAGGCCTCTGAGGTCAAAGCAAGCCTTCTTCGGGAACAGACCTTGTGGGTCTATACTCTTCAGCTCCCCTGTCACTCAAAGTGACTATGGTGATCAAATAGAACAGAGAGCATCTTCCATCTGATCGGTGGAGGGTGTGAAGGAAGCAGGGTTCTACTTAGCTCCTCTCCTCCCCCCTTTAAGTCCAGACTCCTGAAGCTTCTGCCATGAGGATTCCATGTTGGCTCTCCTGGTTTCCTCTAAAGGGTTTGTTCTGAGGGTCTTGAAGGGAGGTGTTTGATGAGTCAACATGCCAAAACAAGAGAGAAGTGGAGTCTGTGGGCTTCTCTGTCACTTCTCCCCATCCCAGCACTCAGAACCCAGAACCTCTGGAGCAGTTGGCTTCTGGCTAATACCCATCCTTGACAGACTCCTCGGCTTCTTCTTACATCCATATTAGATTAGAGAGGGTCTTTTCCAGGAAGCTTGGGATTTATTCTTTTTTGTCCAGACCCTTAACCCTTTCCAATGTGAGTGTCTGCAGTCCCAGGCTTCTTGGCAAGCTGATTCTTTGCCACCTCACTCTATCTGTCCAGCCCTGCCCACCAGAACCTAAGCCACCGACTAGGGTTTCTGATTGCCTAGAATTCTCAGCACTCTAAAAACTGTGCAGAGGGGGTGTGGAAAGAGAGACTTCTACACCCATCCTCCTCCTTCCCCTTCTCCAACCTGAAAAGTAAGGATTTCTTTGAACCTCTCACCAGGCATTTAGTCCCCACCTTCCTGCAGTCCAGCTCAGCTTGGAGTTTCTGGGAAAAAAAAATCTATGTGAAAACCAGCAAGTGTGTGTCTAGTTCACACGGTGAATCTGTTGGTGTTTTCTCTCCTCCCTCACTCTGGTTTAGGTTCTCAAAATGGGCTCTGGGGATGGGTGAGGGAGTGAAAGAGAAATTCTATCTTTTAATATTGATTTTGGAGAGAAGAGAATTCCCTGTTTGTGAAACTCTGCTTTCAAGGAATCAATGGGAATGTGTTTCTCACAAAGCGTATGTGACCCAGTCAAAGGTTTGAGTGATGTGAAGGACTGAAGGGAGCAGAAGGGAAGAGGTATTGCCGGCTCTCAGGCATTGGTTTTGAAAAAGTCCTAGCCTCTGGGACCACTTGAAAATAATACCCTTATTTGAAAGATGGTCTTTAAAGTTCCCAGCAAGGACTTTCACGTCCAGGACCCCAGGTGGTGGCAGGGATAGGGTGGTACTTTGTACTCGGGGCAAGTTATTCGACCCTCTCAGCATTCTATGTATAGCGCAGAGGCTGACTGGCCTACCTGTAAGGCTGTCTTACCTCCCACAGAGTCTCCATGTTTTACTTCAGTCCCTTCGTGTCTTCAGGACAATATATGGAAGAGTAGATTCTGCTTATCAGCTTCTCATCTCAGTTCTCCTCCCTGTTAAGGCAGAAGGAAGCCGAGCCTCCCTCCTCACTGCCGTGTACCTGATAGGGCAGATGCTCACACGATGGAGCAGAGTTCCCAGCTGGTGGGAACCGAGTCCTGCTTACCAGAGGGGCTGCTACCTTGACTGGCGTGTGGCTGCAGCAGGTGTGGCTGCAAACCATGAGATGTGCAGACATCATCACTTCTCTCTGGGGTTGGGTTGAGAGGGAGAGTCCTGGGCTGGGGTTTTGGATAGTGGGCCATGGGCTCAAGGTTCTGAAATGAGTGCCCTAGGGGCTTGTCATCTGTCACAGCCCATGCTTTCTGAATGGCACTTCGTAGTGCATTGAGGCCACCTAAGTGAGGTAGTAGTATTCAGCTGCTGCTTTCCCTCCCATTCATTAACCTGGCTCAGCACTGGGGCCTTCAGTTCATTGTCTACTTAAAAATGTCCCATTACTCTTCTGCTTCTAAGAATCATCCACTCCCATAGGGTAATTATTTCCCCTTTTCATTATCATTGCAACTCCTTACCAGTGTCTCTCTTTCCTCCTTCTTGTGCCTGCCTGTTTTTGCCTTCTTCAAATGTCCGGCCTCTCTGCCTCACCCTCACACCCAGCTTCCTAGAATGAATCCACACAAACACATCTACATACTCAGAAGTATAGACACACACAGGTATACCCGCATCCTATTATGTACAACCACGTGTGCATACCATACACACGCAATGGTATGCACGCAATCTGAGCATGATTCACAGCATAAACACAGCCACGTACAGCCTCGCTTGAAAAGATGTCCCACACCTTGGAAGATGCCCTGTATCTGAGAGTCCTCATCTCACCCTCTACCAGCTCCCAAGATAGGTCCAAAGCTCTATGGTGCTGGAAGCTGCACCACGGGAACTGCTTTTATTTCATCTGGTGACACTGTTACCCTCAGACCGGGCTAATTGAGACAGAGAAGCACACAGGTGTAGAATGGATCAGATGGGAGGTCCAATCCCATCCAGGTCTCTGTCTGAGTCCCATGTACCAGTGGCATCAGTTTCAGGACTAAACCATCATCAGGAGCTAGGCTGTGCCTTGCTGGCTGCCTTAATGGAGTCAGGGGATTTGTACTGAGGGGTCACTGGTTCTGACCCAGCTCCAGTCAGTGAGAACTGACAAATATTTTCGTCTGACAGGTGATGACAGCCCTATATTAGCTGGCAGGGGTTTTTCTGCTTGCCTTACCATACAGGATAGGTCACTTTGGGTCTGTGCTCACCTCAGGGTTCATTCAGGGCTGATGGAGATCTTAGTGTGCTGAAGGAGGCTGGTGGGAAATTAGGCTTTCCTCCTGCTCCCTCTCTGTGGGGACAGATATTTTTTTAGGGGTGCCTAGTCTGGGCAGATGGACCCATGACTTGGTATTTTAATGTAACTCTGCTGTTTCCTCTTTGGCATATCCTCCTGCACAGGGCACAAAGGCTTGGTAGCAGAACCCTGAATTATTCCAGAACTTGACCTTGGCACCAAAACCTGTGGGTGGAAGAGCTGGTATAATCACACAAGGCTACCCAGAACAGGCATCCCCATTCCAACTCCCTACCTAACCCTGATGGATTTCCTCATTAGGAAGCTCTCCTTGCCCCCTTTTCTTTTTGCACAGGCCGGGGTATTGGTCCCTACTTAGGGAAAGGCTAGTACAACTTATCAAGTAAGGTCATGCTGGGTCTTTGCTAATGGTAGTGGGAGATGCAGTAACAATTACAACCATAGAAATAGTTACATTGATGATTGTAGTGGCATCTTGTTTTTCTAGTGGACTTGCAGTGGTGGCTGCATCCTAGGGGTGTGGTTTCAGGTGTGCAGATCTGATCCCTTATAAGGAAGAGTTGGGGGTTGGCTGGCTCTCTTTAGCTGTAGCCAGAGATTCGGAAGGGCAGAGACTGAATCTTCAGGAGCAGGAAAACCGTGGCGGTTACTTACTATAATTGTGTAAGTGCTTCCCTAATAAATACCCGTTCATCATTTATCTGGGTCTTGTGGACTCCTTTAAACCCACCTTCACATAATAGTTCTTCACAGTATTTCAGGTGTTGTCACACATGCCCCATCCTCTTTGAGGGGAGGGACCATGACTTTGAAGATTCCCATAGCATCCAACAGCACCATTCTCTTTTGTCTAGTGTGGTGATAGGATAACTAAGTGAAGAACCTAGCAGAGCAGGGTTTGAGCCTCAGTTCTTGCTAATGATTTGCCTCTCTGAACCTTGATTTATTTGCAATGAGGATGCTACTAAGGACCTTCTTACAAAAACTAAATGCTTTGTTGTTGCTGTTGTAGAGTTGGACGTGGAATGAATGAATGAGAAAACATATGGGACCAAAGTAAGAAATTAATATCCAGGTAAAGGAGTGGAGATTTGAGAGTGTAAAAGAAACAGAATTGTATTTCTTACTTACTTCATGGACCATTTATGGGATACTGGCTGCCCATAATGAGTTTCAAGTGCATGGGTGCATGGGCTGGGACAATAATAAGCCACCATACCTGACGTGCAAGGGATACCACTCATGCAATACCAACATACTGTTACCCTAAACCAGTCATCAATGTTAAACAGGCAGAGGAGAGAATGAAGAAAGTCCTGCATGCTTTGTGGAAGAAAGCATCACAAAAAATGCTTTTGTGATGACGGTTGAAGAAATTCATGGAGATAAAGTTAAAAGCTGCCTGATAGATGGAGGCTAGATAGAAAAAAGGAGGGTGCCTTCCCGAGGAGGGATGAACTCATAGGAAGTGAGTGTGGAACAGTTCATCTTCACGGGACGTTGGGGTCTCTGTAACATGTGATCATGTGATGATGGTCCTCATTGCAACAATATGGAAATTGAGTGGTCCCACACAATCAAGAGACTCAATGGCAGCCATTGAGTCACTCCATGAGTAACTAAAAATGACAATATTACATTGTGATTTAGAGAGTGCCCATCTTCCCTAGGAAGACCACTCAATAAAATTCCTTTATTTCTTCATGTATGTATTCTGTTTTGTCTACTGCTAAGTTACTTTTAGATGTTTTTCAAATATCTCTGAGTTTCTGAAGCTAAACCCGCATCTTGCTTTTGAACATTTCCATTTTGGAAAAAAAAATAAAACGTTACATGTACACACCAAATTGGGTGTCTATGAGCCATGAAAGGCAATAAGCAAGAAGGATTTTGGAGAATTTGCAGAAATACTCTCAAGTATGGGAGGAACAAAAGGCAAATCTGCACATTTGGGACATCAAACCAGCTTGCCTGACGATAACACTCAGATCCCCGGAGGCACAAAACGTCAGCTTCTGAGGCAGTATTCGACACAGGGTAATAAGGAAAAAAAAATCCCCATGGAAAAATATTCTCAGTGACTCGGAATTTCTATTATATTTGTGATCAAGGATGCTTAAGGTTTTATGAACAGAAAACCAGGTACACATCCCTAGTGCTTGGGAATCTTGTATAATTATAAGACAAAAGAAAATTTATCAATTAAATCAAAACCAAAAATAAATCCTGCCTTCAAGTTAATCATGTCAGTTTAATTAGCTATGTTCTTATAGCTCTCAGAATAAATACGTCTGCAATGGGAATGGCAAGGTTGACTACTGAGTAGTATACTATCAATTCTTCCCCCTTCTAGAGAGCCATGTCTGTTATGTAGTAGCTCAGAGTTTGCAGCACATGTGTCTTTTCTGTAAACTCAAGCTATAAAAATTGAATTAATTATAATTCCTAAATCATGGCAAAGTATCTTGGTTTGCACAGAGCAAATGAGTCTCCTGTGCTATTTTAACTTTCTCCTTTGCTTCCTGGTCTCCATTGTCCCAGCACCCTCCCAACCTCACATACTCTGTGTGTTCTTGGACATGTTTTAAAACAACTATTGCAAAATAAATATGCACAGTCTTTTTTAGTTGATATTTATATTGAGTGATGGATAGAATCATCCTGTCTCTCACTGTTCTCATGGACTGCTGTTTCTAGAACTACACTACTGAGTATTGCAAGCTCACACAGCATGTGGGTTGCAGATTTGAAGAGGTCATAGAGAACTGCTGAGACACGACATTGTGAGAGGCCAAGAGGCCTTTGGTGAAGACGCATCATGGGGCACTTAGGTTCCCTCCAGTTTTAGACTGCCACAAATAGAGTTCTGCAAGTATCCATGTAGATCCAGGTGAGTGTTTCCCTAGAGAACTGGCCTGGTGGCGCTCAAATAAACTGCATCTAGAAGATTCCAATGCAGCTGTTCTCTACAGTCATGGTGCTCACTTACACTCTCAGCAGCAGGAAGCATGGCATGGCACTTGTCCCCCTTTCACTTCTTGCCCAACCCAGCAGTGCCTTGTCAGACTTTTAAAATGTTTGCCAACTTGATAGGTGTGAGGTATTCCTTCACTGTTTTAATTAGCATTTAAAAAATCAATAGAGGCATTCACTGTCTTTAGAAACACGTGTCAGCCTGTTTGTTTTCTCCCACAGTGAATTCCCTACCCATAGGTTTTTTCCTACTTTTCCATTAGCTTTCCATTCTGTTAATCAGCAGGAATTATTTAATAATGCAGATCTTCACTTCTTCCTGGTTTCATAAGTTGAAAAATTCATTTTCATGCTCATGACCTCTTGGTGAATTTTACTCCTCACAGCCACCAGTGAGTAGAGATTTTTAATTTTGATGTAATTAAATCTATTAATTTTTCATCGTGTTCTTTGTCCCACTCAAATCTTGTTCAAAAATTCTTTTTCTGACTCAGTGATAAATAAGCTCTCATTCAGAAATATAAAGTAATCTATTTGCTTAAGGGCATAAAATGTCTCTGGCCTTTTAGTATTCAGCTTCATCAGTCTGAGGTAGTTCTGTTCTTATTTTTTAAGTCATTTTTTAAATAAGTAGATTTATGCTTCGCCAAATACTTTGACTATATTAAAATATTAGTACAATTATTTTTTTTCATCCATGATAAGTGATTTGAAGCAGATCTTCTGACATTTAAATACTTTCTCTGTGTGTTAACACTTACTTGGTGGTAGTCCTTCAATTTACTATTACATTTTAATAGTCACTATTTCTTCTATGAGTTTTGTTTCTATATGTAGTAAACATAATACATCTGTCTTATTTTTGTTCCTGTAATTTTCTTTACTCAACTTTAGGTTCACAATAGTATCAACTTTTTTAAATGAATTGGCTTTCTTATTTTTCTATTTTCTAGAACAACGTTCATAATTCAGGCATTATCTGTAACTTGGACATTTACCTTTATAAGTGATCAGATTTAAGACTGAAGTGCCTCAACCTTTTCAGTATCTGGAACACACACACACACACACACACACACACACACACACACACACACTGCTTTGAAAGTTATCCATTCTATCTAGTGTGTTCAATTTTATTGAAACTTCTTACTTTGCTTACACAGGCAATTTTTAAAATATATATTGGCTTGCATTTTTCTTCTTAGGGCAAATAGTCTCTCATTCCTCTCTGGATCTGGTCCTCCTTATCTTCCAGCTCAGTCTTCCCTTCCCCTGGGAGGACTTGCTGAACCCTCAGCCTGGGTGAAAGCACATTCCCAATGACTGGATCCTTCTCTCCTAAGGGCCTCCTCACCTTTGTCTTTTGATTATGGAGGAGGACGTAGAACTGTGACTGGGGAAAGGTGGGGTAGAGGTCTTAATGAGAGAAGAGGGCTAGTGATGAGACAGGGAGGGGTAGCAATGGGGTGAGGATGGAGTAGTGATAGGGAGGGATGTAGAGGAAGTAGGGGAGGGGTCCCTGCTTTCTGGGGGCAGGTTCCTCCTTAGTTTATCATATAAGCATAGCCTCCTTGCTGCTAAGGTTGTAGAGTGATAACACAGCACAGCATTACAGTCACTGCAGAGAACTTGGTGATGAGGTGCAGACTTGATAAAGGAAGATATGCTTTTATTACCTACTACTTTAAAAAGATTGATATCAAAATGAAAGCATAAAATTTAAAAATTCCCTAGGGGTCTGTTGATTCCAGTTTGAGAGGCTCTACTTGACATCATGCTTTGCTCTATTTGTTTTTAATATTAGTCCTTAATCATCTTAACACATATTAACAGGGGGGAAGTCATAATATTTAACCAGTTTAAGAAAAATGAGAGCCAGGCAGTGGAAACAGTACTCACAGAGAAAATAGGAGTGAGTGTGAGGGCGAGCAAGTGAAGGGGTTTCTAGGCAGGTGCAGGTAGAGCAGGCGTGGGGCCTGTGCACACAGCAGTGTGGTGGGGTCGAGGAACACTGTAGAGACGAGAGGAGCCACCTTCCAGCTGCATGGGAGAGAGCACATCCCTGTGCAAGACTCAGTACTCAGTTCTGAGGTAAAGTCAGGAAACAAAGGTGATGTCTGCTGTGGTGAAATTCATGGCAGAACGGTGGGGGAGTGGGCTTCACACTAACAGTTAGCACAGTGACATCATAGTTTCAGATATCTCCAAACCAGTGTTGAATGCTGAGAAGCAAACAGCAGACTGTGTAATTAAGACAGACAGCAGGTGGTGGTCAGGGTGTCCTTTAAACAGGAAATGAAGAAAAGAGCGCTATGGAGAGGACTATTGAGCTGAGGCTTGACTATGGAGCAGGGTAGTCTGGAGAAGAGTTTGGGGCAGGAGATGCTGCACATCAACAACCGCAGGAGAATTCTGTATGCCGGAGCAAAAGTCAGAAGGCTAGAGCAACTGGAAGGATGCAAGTATGGAAACGAGTTGGGCTGGTAGCCTGACTAGGGAGGCCTGGGATTCAGTCTGAAATGATGCAAACCTGGGGAGGGCGTCTGGCATGAAGGAGTTTGGCTTGCCTTTGAGAGTTACTAAGAACCCTGGGGTCAGAGGGCATTAGGATGCCCTTTCTCACGGTAGGATGCTGCTGAGGTGGCACAGGGCTGAACTACTGAGTATTGTATGTGTGTGGAGAGCGAAATGGAAACAGCAGTGGAACGGAGTGGAAGCGGGGGATTTGGACAGCTTCCTAAAGGCAGAGCCAAACTGTGATGGCCATGAAAGGGAAGAGTGCTGGGGTGAGCCCGGGTGAAGATGATTCATTTTCTGGGATGAGGAGATCAGCTGTGACAGAGGCTGAGGACGTGGGCAGGCAGGAGAGCTTGGCCTGAGGAGAAAGAAGACTTGAAGGAAGGGTGCTTCTTCTTCAGCACAACAGAAGATCAAGTATATTTTTTTCTAGAAAAAGGATTGACAAGTGTGAGAAAGGGCCGCTGATGGTATGGTCTGAGAAGGGGCCAGGCTGGATGACAGGGTAATAAAGCCTCAGAGGGACACCAGTCCCCTCTCTGAGACAGAAAGACACTGAAATGTCGAGGACCAAAATTGGTCTATTTATATTTCTCACACAGGATGCCAGGACCTATGCTGCCATTTGGGGTAGAGTGATGGGATGGCATGGGGCAAGGGAGCCACTTTTGGTTGCATTAAGCTTACTGGGTAACCTGAGGCTGTTTTGTGATGAACCAGTATTCTTCTTACCTGGCATCACATGGTCTTTCTTGTTCCAGCTACATCCACATCGTGCATTTTTTAAAAAGTAGAGTCCTGTTTCCATTAGATATGGTTATAGACAAAAAAAAAATATAAAACCCTAGAGATCTTGGAGGCATAAATGGTCAAGCCATTGTTCCAATCTCAAGAAACTCACAATCCAGTTAGGAATGGAGACAGCTAAACCAGTGCTGCACAGCAAGTCAGAGTACAGTAAGTGCCAGGAAGGAGTTGCAACAGGCCAGCAGCAAGGAGAAGGAAAATAGAAGTCTGAGTGGTGGGGGACCAGCCTTTATGGAGGCAAGAACTGAAGGGTGGAGTCTTGCTTGGAGGTGAAAGAGATGGAAGCAAGGAGGAGCCAAGGTCCCAGCCATGTGCATTAGAGACTGCCCTGGGAAAAGTAGGGATTGCAACCAGGGGTGTGCCTCAGGGAAAAAGTCAAGTAATTAGCATGGCATGGGGGATTGATGGTGTCTTTCCTGGAGAGCTGTTTTAGGGCATCCTACCTCACTGAGGCCCTGGAACCACAGGGCTCCCAGGTAAAGAAAGCCCCAGCATCAAGCATATACACAGGAGGGTTCCGTCTGCCTGGCACTTGAGGCTTTCCAACATGCAGTGTGGACTGCTGTTAGGACTATTTCTATTATAGTTACCATCATAATTGGCATTTCACACACTGCCTGTTATCTCCTTCTGGTGTTTAGCAGCTTGGAAACGTTCTGCCTGTGATTTCTTCATCTAGGCAGAGCCATTTCTCCCAGCTTCTCCTCCTCCCCTCGTTTTGCTTTGCTTCTAAATGAGAGCCAGGATCATGAGCTTTTCTCCCTCCACCCCCTCTTTCTCTTTTTCTTTTAAAGCACAAAATAGTGACAAATGTGCTTTCAAATGTTATAACAAAGAAAGACATTGTGTGCTGGAAGAATTAAATTCTCATGTTTCTTAAAATTTAAATGTCCCTCCCCATGACAATTTTGTTGGGCATGTGTATATGGTAACTAATTCAACTTGTTCATAGGTTAGAAAGGGCTTTATTTAAAGGAAACATGAGGCTCCCTTCTTTGCATATGCCAAACATTTTCACCCTGAGTAAAATCAGTTACTGTTTTAAACAAATTGATTTTTCTGGAGGATGCTGTCAAATATTATTGCAGGCAAAGCCAGCCTGGGGCACAATTCGATGAATGGCATGGAGCTTGTCTCTGGCATGCTCCCGAGTCCTTTCCTGGTCATGTGATGGCATGGTCCTATTCAGTCTGCTCTGGGCTTCAATGTGTGGTACAGAGATCTGGGAGGCTTGGGAAGGCAGTGTCAACTCTTGGCTCTGTCAGGAATTCGATGTATATATATGACCTTGATCAGGCCCATCTTCTCTTTGGGACAAAAAAAAAATGAATGTACTAGATCAAGGATTAAAACTCAAATGCACATAGGATGTGGCAGGCCCTGTAAATGGATAAACTGAGGCTAGCAGAAAATTCTGGAGAATACTGGGACTAGGGCAGAACACAGGAACCTTGCTGTGACTAGTGGACAGAGGTTATCCTGCTCTTGTTGATTCACCCATAAGCTGGAGTCAGGCTAGAGAAACATAGCTCAGTTGGTAGAATGCTTGCCTAGCATGCACAAAACTCTCAGTCACTCCTTAGCACTGCATAAACTGGGTATGTTGGCATATACCTGCAATCCCAGCACTCAGGGCATAGAGGCAAGAGGATAAGAAGTTTAAGGCTATCCTTAGCTATTCCAGGCCAGCCTGGGCTATAGCCCTTTCTAGAAATCGCATACCAAACCAACCCAAAAAATAAAAAAAAAAAGCTAATACAGGCCCACTGGTGCCAGACTTGTAATATTTGAAGAGATCTGGAAGTAATGAATTTTATGTGAAAAAAATTGCACTGTAAATCAGTCTATAGGCAATGAGTTTGGGATATCTGAAATGGTTGATGCCTCTGAGCCTTCTGACTGTAGGAATAGGTCCTTTGGTGTCTTTTCTGAAAACTTTTTGCCAGTAAACTCTTAAAGCCAGGACATTTGAAGAGTGAGTCTCCAATGGTAGAGCTGGCAGATTCGCCATAGGCCATCTCAAAGGTTATGTGCAGGAAGGATGCTAGCTGGCTCTGCCCCACCATCCCATCAGACTCAGACAGTGCAATTCCAGCAGCTTAGTGCTCTGCTGTACAAAAGGCCACCATTTCCGGGGCTTTGTTTCTAATAAAAAGTGATCCACTCAGGCCAACCAAGATGCAGTTGCAATGTTCATCTTGTATTCTGAACAATGCTTTGATATATTACCACTTACTCAGATGAGAAACCCTTGAGTAGCCCTGGGATGGGATATTTGTAGAGACCTGAAAGGTGAGTGAAGAAGGAAACATTTCAAGAGTGGACCATATGCATCTGGAATATCTCAGTTTCCCCCTTCCTGTCCCACGCACACTGCTCTAACTTTGTATTGAGTGTGCAAAAGGCCCGTGTGAAAGGCTTGATCTCTGGAGTAATGCTACCGGGGGAGGTGAAACTTTTAAAAACTGGATCATATGGGAGTTCTTAGAATATTGGGTATATGAGCGAGTGTTTTGGGACCTTGGCTCCTTGCTATTTCTCTCTTTGCTTTCTGGCTATGGGATAAGCAGTTTTGCTATACCATGTACTTTCACCTCCATATGCTACCTCCCCAGGCTCTAAGCAGTAGAGCAGTAGACACTGGTCATAGGCTGACACCACCAGAATCACAAGCATATATATATATATATATATATATATATATATATATATATATATATATTATGACCTTAGGTATTTTGTTAAAATCTACACGAACACCCTTTAATACCCTAACGAAAAACTCATCTTTCTGTCTTGGTATGTTCCTATCTTAAGTCTTTCTTACAGTTCCCAGCAAAATAGCTGCCAGTGTTCAGGCATAATTTCTAAAACATGAGACTCTTCCTTTAGTATTGTGTACTTGCCAGTATTCAACACTAAAGCCACTGCCCTTTTAACTCCATATAGGAGGGCAGCTGTGGCAACTGATAAGTGTTAAGTTGGATCAAATTATATGCCAATCATCTACTGCTTTATGTTTCTTAAATCCTTGCTGGCTGCTTAGAAAGCTATATTCCTGGACCACATGGACTTCATCCTCTGCAGAAGCGTCTTCACTGAATTGTGGTGACTATGACTGTTCACAGCTGTGACTTTATAGGGTCCATTTTAAGAAGCAGCCCAGTAAGTACCATTTCGACAGTTTGTCTAAAAATTGTTGTGGAAGATATTGTTCGTTATATTGTTTAATGTTCCTATTATAATGATCCACATTATAAATTCCTGTGGAAGTGTTCGCTTCTCCTGGCAAAACAGAATACTTCCTCTGAGCACATGTGAAAATCACAGACCTCCTGATGCTAATTTCCTTTTTTGCCTTGGTTTCTGGGAATCTGAAAGCCTGTTCTCATGCTGTGGAACCAATCAGATGATCCTGACTTTGGAGCATAATTCTGTCTCTGTCTCATTTTCCTTGTCTTGACCTGTTGTTTTTCAGTTTGTTTTCTGGGGGTACCACATGCTTTACTGTGTTTGTTAAAATAATTTTGGAGGTAAACAGCATATGAATTAATTATGTCATGGATATTTAAGACATGCCATTTTATTGTTTTCAAATTATTTCATTTGCCACCCTTTAATCTTCTCAGCTGGAATCGTAATTTAAAAAAGAAAATCTCTCCAATTGTACTTTCCCTGAATTCCACACCCAGTTAACATTCAATAAGTACTTGTTAATTTGTTCACTTTGGTAATGACTAATAGCTCACTCCCAAGACACTGAAATGGGGTACAGAGCTTAAATTATACGGGGAATGAAAGCTTATTCATAAATATGAAGTGAGAGAAAGAGGAGTTTCCCCATTCTCTTATATCTCAGAAATGAATCACAAATCAGATATCTGACAAAGAGAGCAAAAGTGTGACTTCCTTGATGAAGGCCTGGGTTCCAGGAGGAATTCTTAAGATACAGGGGTGCTTCAAGGAGAAAAGTTCATTTGTTTTTTTAGGATTTCCTATAAATAGCAAGCTGCATTCCAAATTTGCCATGTGTCATGGGAAGACAGGGGTGATGGAGATTTGTCTGTTCTGGAGTGCTGCAGAGAAATGAAAACAGATCTTAGGGCCATAATGCATCAACTGCTCCCAGGATGTTGCCATTAAGGACCCCTCACTTACAGTTGCTCAGCTTTGAGGAACTGGGCCAGGGGTACTGAAGAATAGCAACAATGAAGAGTCAGCCACTCACCTACATTCCGTCACAAGCTCAGTCTCTCTTCACTTTTACTACGTCCACCACCACTATGTTCCTGCCTACAGCCACCAATTTGGCCAGGCTAAGGTGTAGTCCAGCTCACATCAGGACTACATAAATACACACATTCCAGCTGGGGATTATGGTGTGGTGTGACACTGATTAGATCTTGAATTAAACCGAGCCAGCCCCCCTCAGAGTGAAATGATATGCTGCACAGTGTGTCTGTGGGTGCACCCTTAACTGCACCATTTGCTGATTGACCCTTTGGGGAATCTTATACACACCTCCTAATTTATCATGCACACGAACACACTAGGTAATCTGTATCTGTGTAGTTTGTTTTAGTAATAATATTTTTGGGTAAATAGCAAATCATGATCACAATGTATCTCAAAGGATGCTTAGTATTTTAACACACATCTCTGAAATGTGACTTAATCCTGGATAGTCTGTGTGCATAACTGCATTTTAATTTGTTCATGATTGCTGACTCTCACATCACTTAAACAAGCAGGATGCACCAAATGACTGGCTGCTGTCTTATAACACTCTGTTTTCCCCTTTGGAACTGTTGAAAAGAGACCATCACATCCTACAACCATCTGCAATAACACATGTGTATTGCTGAATATTGAATAGATATTATGAGTATTGAATTTGGCATTACTTCTGTGGTCATAATTCTATCTATTTTTCATTGCCTACTGAAAAGAAGGAGAGGAATGATTGAACAGTTCTCTGGGTTTTGCAGAATGGCCTTTCTATTTCTAGATCCTTTCCTCGGTGGCTTTTGTTTTGCTTTCCTCTCCTATAGTGACAACACTAGAGCCTTGTCTCTATGAAACATATACATTTCAAAAGTATTTTCTGGGAAAGAGCTATGTTTGGCCTCACATTGACTCAGTGAGGTGGAAGGGCAGGTCTTATCAAATGCCCATTGTGTATATTATCACATCAAGACACAGAGAGTTGGCACTTGGTAGAGACAAGCATGAATGTTAGTAGTCACTTAGAAGAAGCCAAGAACCCATAATTCTTTTTTCCAAACACTTCTGCCCAACAGAGTGCCTTCTAACTAGAGGTGAATAGACCCAGGATCATTACTGTCACCATGTAGAGAAGAGGGAGCATAATGTCAGAAAGTTAGAATGATTAGGAAACTGGGTGAGAGAGGCCAATATTTATCTATAAGAGGGCCCTTGCATGTAAAGACCTGGATAGTGGTGCTCTTCTTTTGGGGTGCTTTTGGTATACTATCACTTATTAGAAATGACAGAACTATCTTGGACCCTGTGCTCTTCTCACTCACCCAATGGATTATAAAAGCTCAGTCACTATTTCTTTCAGGATACTTGAAACTAGCCCTTGTTTCTCTTTGTAATGGACATTGTGCTATTTCAGGCCCCTTCCTGTTTGTTTATGAGATAGGATCTTGTATATAGATTCATTTTGTGCTCATGACACTTCTGCATTTTCCTCTAGTACTGGGATTATAGACATCCCTGGCTCAGCTCCAGCATTCTAGACAGTCTCAAACTCTTCACTCTCTTCTACCTCGTCTTTCCTACCAATTTCAATTCTTCCTCTACAGCATTGTGGTGCTGTAGATTAGCACAGGGAAGAAACTATATCACTTCATTTCAAATCTCTTTAGTGTCTTGACTGTTTTCAGACTGTCCAAATCCTTTTCCTGACCTAGCCTTTGGCTATTTCTCCTGACTAACCCTCTGTGACTCTCTGCCTCCAACATCAAGTTTCAATAGTATGCAAAATTCCTTGCAGTGTCACACTTTCTTGATCCTGCATATATAGTTTTATAAGTTTGGAACACTATCCCCCAGGACTCCCAACTACAAACACAAATATATATGTATGAATTTGAGCACAGTGCCCATGTACTTTTTACATACCTTGCTATCTTTTGTGGGCTGGAGAAAAATAGTAAGGGGAGTGTTCTCAAGTATTTAGCTCTTAGGTCCTCTGATTAAGGTTGCCATTTTTGACCCCCTTGAGCTAGGAAGAACATTCCTTCCCTTTGTTTTCCAAGTATCTTTTAGGGTTGACATGATCTGAGATTGGTATATTATTTGACCTGGCTCTCTGTTTCCTGATTGTGACCTACTTGGTAGCAGAGACAGGGTTTTTTCATCTTCATCATGTCAGCTTAACAGTACCTAATACATATTAGTTCTCAATAAATGTCTGGAGCTGAAGTGAATTGAGCATGAAAATTCCATTTCCTTACTGTCGTGATGGAATCCAGCACCTTGGATAGCTCATTTCTTTAACCTGAGCTATGAGGCTCTCCTAGTCAATAACTGACTCACACATCTCCCCTCTGGGTTTAATAGAAAGGAGTCTCACACAACCCCAGTGCCTACAGCAAACCATTTGTAACCCAGCTTCATGAACAAAGGGCCACATTAGTGAAAAGTAGTTTTTTATTTCGGTGTCAGACCTAGGAAAGATTTTTTTATCTTTTAAATTGTAGCTGAAAGACAAAAGCATATAAGGAGTCTCAGCACAGCTGATCATGCCCTTATCCTACCCAAAGGGAAACTCCTTGCTCCTTATGACATTCTATACCATTGTGAGTGATGGAGGATGCTGTTGAGCACATTAATCCTTATATTACTGTGTCTTCACTATGAAGACACTTGGAGGCATTGAACGGTATTCTTGTGGACAGCATATTTATTTTTATCTTATACACAATGCAAGCTACAAAACTCATATCTTCTTTTCCCATCTCTCATTGGGCTCGATGAAGGTTGAAATAAAATTTACATTTTTCAGCTTGCTATATGTGGGATCCCAAAGCATGAATTCTGTCTATCAATCATCTCCAGAAATATTTTGACCAATTTCCAAAATTTTCACTGAGTTCTATTTTGCTTTATGGGACACTCTCTACCAGCTTCATTGAGTTCTTTACTGTCAGGATGAGACAACAATTTATGAATATATTCCAGAAAATAGGTATTTTAATTTAGACAATACTATTCATACAATGTGGATGTTGTATACTAAACTAGGGTTTCATCATTTTTTGATCCAAACTAGACCAATTACAGACACCTGTACTTGATAGTGCTTTGGAAAACTTCTTTTATTTGGAGAAGACTAAACAAGCTTATGCTTTGTTTCTTGGACTGTTGGTTAATTTTGAACCTCACCACTCACTGGCACAGATACACACATGTAATAAATATGATATATGAATATATATTACATATTCACTAGCTGTAATATAGTGTTGCTCAGATGAGATTGTGAAATGATGAATGTCTAGCCTTGAGCCTTCAAATGATGACCAAGAGTTGTATTATGCAAAGGAGAGAGCATGTGTTTAACTGTAGATTCCCTACAAACCCAAGGGAAATCAAAGTAGGCTACAAAAACCTAAAAATGAGTCTTTCCACATAGTGAAGAACCATTAAACTGGGACTCTTAATTAATGCCTTCTGAAGTAGGCAAGAGAAAGCAAGCTTTCATAATGAGAGTTCTCAATTAGATGGATGGGCAAGTTTCAAATCAGTCATATGCCAATTCTCTGGTTGATATTGGCAGTAGGAATAATGGTGCCAGCTCCTGGCTTCATCACCAAGTCCCCATAAATTCTCCCTCCAAGGAGGATGTCCAAATATTTTACTGTGTCATTCCCTTACAGTGATTATTTCATAATGTTATGTGCTGAGTTTGCTGGCATACACAGACCTTGTGTAGGAAAGGAAAGCACAAAGCTTGAAGACCAAAGGGAATGTTATTTCACAGCCCAATTTTTTTACTGGAGTAAACTGAGGTTAAGCACACAGAGGTAAATGTTTTTTGGTCTCCCATTAAGGAAAATTATCTTTAGAATTACCTCCTTATTCACACCACCTCATAATGCAAGAAGCTTGATCTAACTGATTTTAATCATGTAGTCAATGAGTATTTGTTGAGTGTATGCTACCCTCCAGGCACTGTTCTAGCAACAAGGGACATAGAAGTAAAATACACTGAAATGCCATTGTGGAAATTTCTGTACAAGAGTCTAAATAGCTCAGAAAATAATTTCAAGAACTGACTAATGTGATCAAATTAAAGTTAGAAGGTTCTGAACAGGAAGAATCACCAAAGTTAAGAGGCAGATTATACAATGTGAGAAAATATTTGCCACATTTGGAAGGAGGTTAATATTTAGAATATGTAAAATAATTAAACAAGAAAATCACCAGTGAATAAATAGATAGGCAAATGATTGAACTTATACTTATAGAAAGAAGAAATAAATAGCAAAAAAAATACTTGAAAAGATGTCCAGCACTCTTAGCTATCAGGGAAATGTACATTAAAAATATATGGAGACAACCTCTTACCACTATCAGAAGAAATTAAATGACAATAAATGCTAGTGAGGCTGTAGGAGGGAGGAAACCCTCAGCCACTGCTGATGGGGATATAAACTTGCGCAGCCTCTCTGGAAACCACTATGGGCATTCCTCAGAAAACTAAAAATAGACCTACCATATGTTCTAGCTATACCATTCTTGAATATGTACTCAAAGAATTCTAAGTCAGTATACTACAGAGTTACTGGAACATACATGATCATTACAGCACTATTTGTAAGTAAATATACAGAACCAGTATAGATGCCCCAAAACAGATGACGTAATAAAACAAAATGTGGTATCCACACACAATGGAGTTTTATTCAGCTATGGAGATGAATGAAATTATAAGTTTTAGAAAATGGATGGAGCTGGAGACCATCATTTTAAGTGTAATAAGCTAGGCTCTGAAAGACAGATACCATATGTCTTTTCTTCCATATGCAGATTCCATCTATCTATGTATATACATACATTTATATATGTCAGATAGATATAGATACATGGATATAGAGGGAAGATTATGTTGAGGTAGTAAGGGGACCAGAGAGAGAGGAAGGACAGGATTGGAGTAAGGGAAAGTGAACATGATCAAAGTACAATGATATATACATACAACAATGCTATAACAAAACTCATCGTTTTGTTAACTAGAGAACAAAAAAATGAAAGAAGTCCTTGCATTCAGTGAACTACATTTTTCATTAAGTTATATAGAGAAAACTGAGCAAGATAAGCAATTAGGGAATTAAGTTAAATGGTATGGAAAGAGCCTATAAAAAGACATCTGAGGAGAGACCAAAATGAACTGAAAAAGGAACAATTTGAATATTCAAAACCAGAATTCAAGCCAAAGGAAGAGTAAATTCAAAATTCCCAAGTGTACCTCAAGACCTGTCATCCCGGACAGGTATATCCCGTTACCAGAGATCTTGAGGGGGGTTGCAATGTTAGCTTAGACAAGGTCATAAAAGGTCTTAAACGTCAGTATGAGAGCCTTGCCTATTACTTTGTGAGAACTAGAAAGTCATTGAAGAGGAATGACATGATCTGATTTGGAATTTAAAAGAACTACCCTGGCTGGATGTGTTGGCTCATAGATTTAATTCCAGCACTCACGAGTCAGAGATAGGAGGATCACCGAGGGAACAAGTTCAGCCTAGCCTACACAATGAGTTCCAAGCCAGCCAGGGCTATGTAGTAAAAACAAAACAAATAAATAAAAGAATATCTCTGGATTACACTGGGACAAAATTTTTAAGAAAGATGCTCGTAGCCTGGTCCAGGACATGTGCAATAGAGCAGAGATCACATTCTGAATATATTTTGAAGATAGAATTGTAGAATTTGCTAGAGTTAAATGGTTAGTGCTGAAGGAAGGAAGTCAAGAATGATCTCACAATTTTTGTTCTAAACTACAAGGATAAATCTCTGTGCTCTCCTAAGAATGAATAAGTGTTTAAAGGCAAACAAAATAAGGGGGTTGTTCTTAAACATTAAATACTTTTATTTGGAACAAAGAGCTATTCTAGAGGTAAACAGATTGTTTGCCTTAATTACACCATAGAGTAAAACTGAACTTACGGATGGGTGATATATTGGAATTTGGACTTAATGACTAAATGTTTCTTACAGCCACTCAGTTAATTGATTTTGCTAAAGTGGCAAAAATGATTGGTGGCATTCTAATATTAGCTATGAGCTTTGGCCCTGACTTTCTCTTTTCCTAGCCCAGGTGTACACTTGTGACTGGCAATCCCAGATACCACACCAATTTTAACTCTTCTCCCAGCTCCACCACTGAAGTCCAAAGTGGCATTTAGCTGTATATTTGATGCTGCTATTTGAGTAGACACCATATGCCCAAGAGCCTGTTCACCAGGCAGTCATCTAAATAAGATTTGTTCCAAGTGGGTTTGGGGTCTTAATATATGAATGAGAGAAAAAGCTTAATACTTAATCCAAGAGAAGTAGGGCATCTTTTGCCATTTATTGATAAAGGACATCTTGTCCTCTAAGAGCTCTGTAATGACTATTATTAGTGAGTGAGAAACGTGGTCTGATAACCACCTGTGTAGGGGAAGCTGTAGCCACGCCTTCTTAGGGGCTGGCTACCGGTGTGCCTGACCACGCTTGTGAGGGCATGGTCAGAGTGATGTAGTGTGACTGCGTTTCACTTTGGTCTCTCTTTGGTGCTTGCTGTACAGACCGCTACCACGCCGGCTGGCTAGGTTGCTCTGTAAGTTAAGGCTTTTCCCTATTAAATACCCTTATATTTCTACCTGACTCCGTATTGGTAATTTCCCACTATACACCTGGACCAGAGAAGATTTTTGAGGCATCTCTTCCAACAGGATTTTTCATGGAGGAAAACTTATTCTCATTGTTTCTGCTTTGTCCAGAGAACATCTCATGGATTAGAGAAATGACCAGAAGGTCAATACTCCCTCCTTCTGAAGAGCCTGGCTCACAAGGTTCAACTTTGTGAGCTGTCGTTCTGTAGAGAAAGCCACTTAGATGCTCACACAGTGCCTGCCAAGTCATGGAGGAACCTGTAAAAGGAATGAGTCACTTCTAAGTTTCAATAGAGGTGGGTGTGCAGAGAGGTGCATATTATCCCTGGGACTGATATTCATTACCCCCCCTCACTATACTCAGTCCTGCTTCTCTGCAGAGCAGTGTCTGATGGTGATCATGAGGCCACATGAACAGGTAAGAAGTCTGAGCAAAGAGATTTAATCCAAAGTCACAGGCAAGACAAGCTTTAGATAAGGAAAAAGAGCCCAGGTGACATTAGATTTGACATTTCCCCTAGTGGAAGATTTCTTCTCGGAGCTGCAGAGAAGTTCATCCAACACTTAATTATTCAGACACTGATTAGCTGATAGTTGGATTATTTTGGTCCCTAATGACAAACCTACCATTAAATTAGAAATACATTTTGTCTCCCTCATTGTCATCTAGGCATGCATGATCCATCAGGCTGTGGATTTCCCAGGACTGTATTCTTTTTTTTCTCTTATTTTTTGCTACTTTTGGTTTTGGGTGATTTTGTAAATCAGTCTTTTCTGTTTGCATGGTAGGTAGAAGCAGAAAGAAACAACAGGCTGTATATTTGTGAGCTAGAAAATGAGATTAGGTGTGGGAAAAGTTAGTGTCTTAAAAATAATGTTGAAGCTCTTTAAATTTTAATTATCCATAAGACTTTCATCATTATGGACCCCCAAGTGTCAGCAGTAATGGTTACACAGTTGACACCTGCACCATGTAATAGCAAGTTTCATCTGCTCTGTTGTCAGACTCTAGCATGCTATTTATCAGGGACCATTAGAACTCGAGGTGCTGTAGGGCAACAAAAAGGAGCTATAATGCTGACATGAATGCCCACTCACCTTCTATTAATCCATACGTTCTTAAATATGAGACTCACATGAACTAACTCTATTCTGTCTTATGAATGTTTACAATCACATCTGTAAGATTCACATGAAACTTCACACTCACCTTTCCAATGCTGATAAAAATTGAATTGATTTAAAATCATACCCAAATACATATTAGTTGTGGAGAAGCACAAGGAGCTCTGCATTGGACAGTATGACAACTTGCAAGCTTTTTTTTTCTTTCTCTCACTTTAAAAAGGACTTTTTAAAAGGAATTGGAATAGCAATGAGACCTAGTATGAGGTGATTGGGGCTCAGGGTCAAGAGGGGTCAGGTCAATCAAAGATTCACAGAGCACAAAGCACTAGGATTCTAAAAGCAGGGAGCTAGCATCAGTGAAGGGTCTACACAGTGGGATCTTAGAAATTGAGAAGAGGAGGGTACAGTCATCATTTGGAAATTCAGCCCCTGAGTAACTTGTCTTGAGCCTCAAGATGGAATTCAAAGTCAGCTCTTTTGTTCTGGAAGAGGAATAAGGAAGAGCAAGAGAGTTAGACATCCAACAAAGAATCAGAGGGGAAGTACTGAGACATGGCATCTGGGAAAGTGGCAGGGCCTCTGGGGGAAAGATCATGACACATGTGTTAGTAGTAGTAGACAAGATTACATGTACAACACTTACATACTTAAAACACTGTTAGTTGCCTATAAGTGGAAGCTGTTGTTATTGCCACTATTACTACTTATGCCAATATCCTGGGAATGCAGATCCTGAATCTATGACAGAAGAGGCAGTGGTTAATAGAGGACATTGGATCTCAGTTCTGTAAGATGATCCATGAGAGCTCCAAATGTTGTGGGTATTTTTCATATCTCTGAATGAATCTGAGATTTAGAATAATGATTCTGCTTGAGGACTTGGATAGGGAAGGAGATGGGAGAATGGAGCAACCTGGGAGTAGCACAAACAGGTGACTCTGGTGCAGCTATACCAAACCAGGCATGCATGATTTCTTTGTGAGGACACACAAATCCTCTTGGATTGGAATTGATTTTATGTATTTCTAAAATAAACACTCAGGAATTCAAAAGTGGATAATGCTAACTCTCTTCTCAGTAATCTATGGGCCTCTAAGGACTGCAGGAGTTGAAAATGAATTTGATCTATAATTTGATTGAGTGTCTCTGTGGTAAGAGGAATCGAAGCCCCACACAGGGGCGTGGAAGCTGGCACGATTGACGAGGACTCCCATGATTAAATCCAGACTCTATAGGGTTAATTTGGTCTGAAGCACACATTTCCAATTCTGTCTGCATTGGCACAACTGGATTTAGGGAGTTTTTATTAAAAATTCTGAAATCAATGCAATACAAGAGAATTACCTCCTTGCCACTCTATATCTCCTGCCAAGTACTTGATAAAATGTGTTCTACAAATGTAGATGTAGAGTCATGATAAGAGGACTCACTCTAGCTGAATACTGGGATTATCTGGCGGACATTGCAGGCAAATGTTAAAACCAGGACACATCTTGAAGAGAGAATTTCCAAACTTCCAGAGACCTGTCAGTTGCCCTGGGAGAAAATTGGGAGAGAGAAATTAGAGACCCTTCCACTTTTCTATAAGTTGGTGAACATAGTCAAGATAGGACTTTCCTTGGCTGCTCAGAACTTCTTGGAAGAGTTTTCATGCTATGCCCAGGTCTACTTCCAAGTCAGGGAGAGCTTCTGAGTCAGCCCTACATGTTGAATTAACTTCTTGTGGTGTGATGATCCAACATACCATTGGCCTTAAGATGTGTGTAGGCATGGAACAGACCTCTATCTGTGTATGGTATAGCCTGATAACTATCTGAGCACCTCTCCTTAATGCCCATGACTAGTCTTACCAGCACCTACAAAGTCATAGGAGGGCCCTGGGAGCAAGCAGGATCAATAGGATAATGTTAAGGGGCCATTTGTCATAGGGGAAGGCAGAGGAAGCCTAGATGGGCAATGGTAGCCTCTTAAGCTTTTGTTTGTTCTAAGGGAGGCTGGTAATATGTGGCACCATGGAAATTTATGAAAAACAAAAAGAACAGATTATCATGAAAAGGATATCAGCTGGGAACAGGAACATTGGGACTGATTTCTGGTACTACAGGTAAGGAAGTAATTTTTCATTTCTGTGCCCCAGTTTCTGTGGTAGGGAGAAGACTAGGGGACATGTTGAGGCTCTTCCTGCTGGAATAGGGAGCATGTTCTCTCCTGTGCCCCGTAAAATGTCCCAGCCACCATCCACATTTCATCCCACTGACTGACTCAGACCTTTTCTCCGTGGATTCCATTTTCAGATACATACATGGGCTATTGAGATAAACCACCTACCCAAGACAGTCAGACAATCATTTAGCCAAGAAAACAAAATGTGAAAGAAGGTAAAAACCCTATCAGCAGAACAAATGACTTTGCACTGCAGGCAGAGAGACTCACAGGTGAGACAGAGGCCAGCTGATAGGGAAGCAGGATAAGCATTGTTGTATAGCTCGATAGATGGGATGGAGGAAGTAGAGCTGGCGACAAGTAGGGATACTGTCTCATCAGCATCAGCATCATCTTGCACACACAGGACATCATTCAAAGGAACCAAAATGCAGGGACATGTAGCTCGGTCCCCAGTAGAAGCAGTAAGCAGTGTCCAAAATCAAAGCAGGGAATTGACAATCACTGAGTGTGCCAGGGGCCTTTCACGGGGTCAAGTGGTTTACATATATTAGCTTCCTTCATCTGCATATTGACCTCAAGAGATTGGCCTTATTTTTATCACCGTTATTATGATCTAGCTGTATGGATGAGAAAAACAAAGCCAGGAAGGTTCACTTAGTTAACAGTCAGTGCTGAGCTGAGCTCGGGTTTGTCTGACTCCTGTGCCCACAGCTGCCATCAGGGCCACTTCTGTTCTTTGGAATATTACCATGGTACATTCCCCAGTGCTTTCTATCCTCTTCCCCTGATTCCGAGACAAAGATCCCAGCTGACTGGAGCAGAAGAAAGCTTTGCTTCACTCTTTTCCTCTCCCCGTCCCCCCCTCCTCAGACTGAGGGTTCCATTTACAATACAGAATGTTCTCATCCATCCACCACATCTCTAATTTTTATGGCATTTTTGATTAAATCAACTCACAGGCTGTGAAAAGTTTAGTAATTAAATAATTTAGGCAACAGACTATTTAATTAATTGTAATTACATATGCCATCTTGAAAACCATTTCTATTTTCATTTCAACACCGGCTGGATTGTCTAAAATCCACTTTGTCATTGCCATCAAAACTTTTCTTTCCTTTTTTCCTCCATTATTCTGCTCCATTTTGAATCTTTCCTCCCTTATTCTTTTTTATTTTGAAGCACAGGCTACGGGAGTATACCAGCACACCCTAGCTCTGTGGGATTGGAGCAGTGGGAAAAGAATAACAGAAAGTTTTGGCCTATACAATGCCAGTGGTCCAAGTGAGGATACTATCCATAAACACATTAAAATGTGAATAATATAAAGTGCCCTATAGATAATAATTGTGGGTGCAGTGGACTGAAGAGGATTGGATATGGATCAGGTCTAGAGATGTGTCTAGCAACTGTATTAACAAAAAAAAAAATTAAGAGCAATTTCCCAGGAAGAAGAGATTTAAATCTGTCAAAGGTGATTTACATGCATTTTTTATTTGTTTATTCACTTATCCTCTCAAGAGAATCTTTAAATGCAATTGGGAGCCACTAAGGGCCACTGAATTGTCTCATTCAGAATCCAAGAAGATTGCCCAGGCTTCTCTGTGCTCTCCCACTTACTCTCCAGGTGTTAAAAATGGAGCCAACTGCTGTCATTGTAACATGGTCTGAACTTGGAATGGCCCCTACCAGCTCATGCTTGAAAGGTTTAGTCTCTAGCTTTTAGCATAGTACTACTTTGAAGACTGGGGAGCTGTAAGGAGGTAGGATTTTATATAGCAGAGGAGGTGAGTATCCTTAAAAGGTTGACTTGTGTTTGGCCAAGAATTAGAGCAATGACTATTTACTTGGTTTTCATAGAAAAAGAGTCACTATAGCCTTAGATGGGAAGGCAGCATAGTACCTCAAGAAGTCCCACTATAGCATATAGATGCTAGATGCTCTGCCAAGTGCTATGGCCAAGCAGAGCTCATAAATTCCCCACATCACTTCCATTACCTGTAAATTAGGTACAATAAGACTCCCAGAGCCATTCTTGGGACCAAACGAGCTCAGAAATTCAGTGTTAAATAGGTATGTAATAGATTTAATGTTAACATTAGTTTTATTTATGTCAAAACTTCTTATAAACTAGTGAGCATTTTAAGGGGATAACGAATTACCCAAACCCTGAAACATTCTTAGATCTCAGTTTTGTTGAACCTTGTCTAACCCTATTTTTCAAGGAGAATAAAATGAGCTGATGTGGAATAAGAGCAAGGGTGACCTCAGCAGTCATGTGGACATCCTGCTCATCACACAGCAGTGCCAGCGTCCTTTGCTCCTGGCAACAGTAGCCTGGCCAGCTTTGGAAATGGGAAGCCAGCTCTATTCACACCATCCACAGTTAGCAGATTTGCTAAGTACATTTGCCAAAGCAGCTTTTGCTTTGAACAAAAGACTTTTTGTTTGTCAAGTTTCCACTCAGTGAAGTGGCTGTTGACAGTGAAGTTCACAGTGTGCTCATTAAACAGACCACTCTGCATGAGCTGGGGCATTGCCCCTAGGCCCAGGGTGAAGTCCCCCAGGGAAATAAGAACCCCTCTCGCAAAGTCTCCTTGGGTACAAATTGTATTAATGAGATTTCATAGTGGTAGTGTTAGCAGTGAAAGCTGTAGACTCCACAAGCCTCCTAGATGATTTCTAAATAAACCTAAAAGTGATTTTATAGTTTCATTCTACACAAAAGCATTATATTTTTAATAATACATAAACAATGCAGGGGTATATACAGAAAGAGCTAATATCCCTGTGACACCTGTAGTCTCATTTGAGTGCATTAAGATTGTTCAGAGTTTGATATATCCATCGATCCTGGATTTTTCCACATTCCCACACACACTGTTTATATTTACTCATTCATATACATGAGCATTCATGCATCACATATATGCTTCCTTGGTCGATTTACTATGTGATATTATTCACTGCTTATTTCCCTACATTTTGTTCCCCATCCCACCTCATCCCAGCCCACAGATCTCTAGAAGTAGCTCATTTTGAAATGAGCACACAGCATTCAATTGTAAAGATGCGTCAGAATTTAGCCAGCTATTTTCTTAATGCTGAAAATCTCCATTGTTTCTAGTTTTTACAGGAACCAGAATACTCATATATATTTTATAGATCTGTCAATAAATCTGCCCACACACATAATACATTTCTGTATGAAAGTCTCATAATAAGGGTCTGCTTACCACATTCATGCATTTTTATTATTGGTAAAGTATACCCCATTCTCCCTGGTCTGGCATGGTGTTGGTCTTTTTGATTTGATAAATGTTATAAACTTGAACTCCTCCACTAAGTGAATGCATTTATTTTCCAGTAGTCAGATGACCTTGGTCTGGGTGCCAGTAGGCCCTGCAGAGGACCTGGCTTGCCTGACCCCTTTGCTTTTTTGCTGGTATGCACAGGCTGTTCCGCTTACTTTGTTTTGCCAGCAGAGCTCAGCTGAGTTCTTGGGTTGTTTAAGAAGCACAGGTAAATTTAGTGTGAAATAGACCAGACAGCTCTTAAAGGGTTGTGTTTTATTCATTAAAAGCAAGGCTGACAGTGGAGTTAAGTACTGTGGTAGAAAGGCATTCCCCTAAACACCCGCAGAAGCACATTTGAAACAGAGGCCAAAAACCCTCCTAATCTTCTAAACTCTCCTATTTGAGACATATCAAAGAGGGGGTGGGGAGGAGAAAAAGGGAGAACAAGAGTAGATCCTGAGCCATTGCAGGTTAGTTAGTTAGTTATGGGGCTTATTTATAGGGCCAGTTATGAAGTCTGGGCAATGCCAACCTCATGCATTCTCGACGAGACCGTTTAATAAGTTGTGTTTGCTGTGGCATTTGTCAGATAACAAACAATATAATTGTTTTCATCTTGCCATAGACACTTCCTCGGGTCTCTGCAGTTTCAGAAAGTTTCCCAGCAAAAGGTTTTACGGGTAGGCAGTTCCTAAGGAAAGAACCAGAGTCCCTCTTTCCTGGAGGCCAGAAGAAAAGGCTGTGCTCTCAACAGTAAAACAGGAACTTCCTACTCCTCAGATCTGTTTTCAGACTCCAGGGCATCAAAGCAACATTTTGTTCAGGATATGTTTTGAGTTATGCAGTCCGTAGAGACTTCAAAAAAAAAAAAAAAAAAAAAAAAAAAAAAAAAAAAAAAAAAAAAAAAAAAAAAAAACTTGTTCCCAGATTCAGATCCTCCCAGTACAGCAGCAGGGGCAAGAACACCTCCAGGTGCTAGAGAAACATGTTGCCCTCAAGGGTAACCTGGAAAGAGGCCATGCTGAAAGCCCCTCCCTGGGGTTCATTCAGAGGCAAAGGCTGGGCTAGTTCTATCTTCTTCACACTGTTGGTGGCCCTGCCTCACCTGCTACAGCCTGCTCTATGTGTGATGTACAGAATTTCTTTCCTCAGAGTACACATGGCTGCATCTGCCCCACACCGGCTCTTTAAGGATCAGGGCAAGTTTCAGACTCTCCAAGGCATTTCCTCCTCAATCATTTGCCTCCTGCCTCTAATGTTATTTCTAACATATAAAGTTTCCTGGTTTTAAATTTCAGCTGTGGTTGAGGTGCCTGAGGTGAAGGCATTGCTCTCTCGGTGCCTTGAAGGGTTAAGGTCTTGAAGGCACTCTGGCTTTTTTAGCCCCATTGTAGCAGTGATTGACTCCAGCCTGTGGAAGGCAGGGTTTTCGCTATGCCAGTCCCTCCCGTCCCACCATTTCTCACCCACAGCTCTCTCTGCAGCAGCAAAATTGACACTGACCATTCCATTAGCTTCACTTCACCAGCCTCTGACACCCTCCTCGTTAGGAGTCCTTCACAGTGCATCATCTTGGCCTGCTCCTAGAAACCTACTTCAGCAACTGTGAGCCTGGTACCATTCCAATGGCTAGGAAATTTGGAAACATCCCAGTTTCCACTGAGAACTTGTAATAGAAACATCTTAGATTGGACTGGTAAGACAGTTCCCACACCTTGGTCCTTCTGGCCATATGCTAAAGCAAAGGGCTGACAAGATGGGGATGGAGAGAAGGCGACTCTCAAAGGTCTTGTGGCTAAGCAGACAGCTGGAGCGTATGTGCCTGCCATTTGAGAGCTCACAGGCACTATCAAAAATCCTATCTGATCCATTCCAACTGGACTATTACACTCTGGGCCTGATAAGATCACTCTCTCAGAACACAGGGTAAATTAAATTTGAGAGAAAATGAGATTTCTTTTGTTTTCTACCAAGTCCCATAGATAAGTGTTCTTCACAACTTGACCTTAATGGCCAAACAAAGCCCCTCTGCAGACCCAGTGGGGATTTACAGACTAATTGAATGAATCAGGTGGTTCCTTTCTTCTCCTGCTGGTGCCACCCCTGGGGATAGCAGACTCCTCTTTTCCATCTCCCTTCAAGCTGGCACCCAATGAATTGCAAAGTACTGTGGAGGAAGATTGCCCCTAGCATCCCTCCATCCTGAAGTACCTCCTTTGTTGTTCAGCTTCCAGATAGCAGCCACCAGTTCCATACCCAATGTTCCTGAGTGTCTCTAACCCCCAACTTGAACCCACTTCATTTGAGCTGAAAGGTTAATAATGATGCAAAACAGGTTAAAATTGCCTCCCACTTAGATCCTTCCACACACGGCCTTCCGGCAAATAATGGCTGCCTTGCTGATTTACAACAGTATTTCGTAGAAGGTAAGTGCAAATGTACCTGGTCAGAATTACCTGGCAAGCTGGTGATGTGCTTTAGTTTCCTGCACAAAGTATGAAGCAGAGTCTCTGCCATGGCTTCCAAGTAAGCAGCTTTTACTATGCCTGTAAGGAGATGATAAAACCTACTTTGATAGACACTGTTTGTAGACTTGGAGGTGTTTCTACCTAGTGGTTCTGACTCCATGTACTAATGGATATTTCTGGAGCAAGAGCAATGAGAGGTTCTTTATAAATTTTTCTTCACTCATGTGGCTTCTTTTATAAGGGACAATGGCTTTGAAGAACAGTTTTAAAGTGTGTGTATGTGTATGTGTGTGAGCACACACCTATATACATGTGGAGGTCAGAAGACAACTCTCTGGAGACCGTTCTCACCCCCCCCATCTTGTTGAGACACAGTTTCTCTCATGATTTTGCCCTTGTGATAAGTACTCCAGCCTAGCTGGCCCACAAGCTTCTGGGCCCATTCTATCTCTGTCTCTATCTCCCTGTAGAAGTGCCAGCATTATAGATACATGCCACCACATCTGGCTTTCCTAGCATTGCCACACAAAGTTACCATAGACATGGTGGCTTAAAATGTCACATTCTTTGTTTTTTGTTTTGTTTTGTTTTGTTTTGTTTTAATTTTTTAATTTTCTTGCATGCCTGACAGTCAGAAATCCAAAATCAAAATGATAGCAGGGCCTGGCTGAGGCTCCCATAAGGACTCCAAGGGAGAGTCTTTCCCTTCTGTCCAGCTGCTGATGGCTCTAGGAATCCCCTGGCCTTTGGCTGTGTCCCCTAATCTCTTCCATCTTCACATGGCTTCAACTTTACTGTGTCAATGACTCTTAATTTCTGCTTTGTATCACCTGCCATAGGACTTAAGGTTCACCCAAATAACACTTGTTGATCTTATTTTGGGATCTTTAGATCAGCAATGACCTCTTTAAAAAAAATAATGTCTTCACATGTTCCAGGGATCAGATCATAAGCAAAGCTTTCGGGTCCCCTACTGTACAAGGTTTCCTAGTATTTTAGTATGTCCCAGAGGCCCCAGTGCCAGCCTGGCTGAGCTTCTGTTGCTGCTGAAGTGAGTGTAACTCTGAGCACAGTGTTCCCACAGGATTCAGACCATGCTCTTCCCCACACAGAGATGGCTTCCATTGCTATGGAAGGAAACCTAGACAGATTATGGTCATTAATGAAAGCTGGAGGGGACTCATCTAGAAGAAGGGGTTCTGAAGAAGCATGAGGAAGGTAAAATGAGGGGCATGTATGATTAAAACATATTTTATACATGTATGACACCATCAGAGAGTCAATTTTACAAGTGTGATGGTTCGTCTTGATTGCCAACTTGATCTAGAGCCGTCTAGGAGACAAATCTCTAGGCATGGCTGAGATAGCATTCACAGGGAGGGCTTTAACTGAGGAGGGAAATGCTCCCCTGAATGTGGCATCATCCCATTGGCACAAGGACCTAGATACAATGCTGCAAAATACATAGTCAGCATGCATACTTCATTTAAGTCCATCTGTCTACCAAGTATTTTCTCCCCCAGGCCTGAGGGCTGCCATGGGGATGCTCATGAGTGAGAATTAAGGGTTTTTTTGGAGCAGATATGCTCAGCTCCCAATAGTATGAGTAGGAGTTTTGGGATTGCAATGGAAGGGAAAGAAAGGAAGCACGATCACTATGCAGGGAGTGTCAGAAAGGAAGTTGGAGGTGCTAGGAAGCTTCTAGAAGCTGCAGCTTCACAGGCACAGCCTGCTACCACCTGTTCCTGTTTGGTTTCATAGAGTTTCCTCTTGTGGGGAAATAGTCACAGACTGGGGTGAGATGAAGGCTGGAAGTAGTGGGGTGCCTTCCATAGCAACAGACACAGGCTGGGTGCGAAACGGAGTGGTGTGAATCCCACGGGGAGGCTATGCTCAGAGTTGAACCCACTTCTGCAGCAACAGTGTGATATTCAGGCCTGGCTGAGTCAATCTAGTACCGGGGTCTCTGGGGAGTCCACTATGCCAGTTCCCTAAGGAGCAACAGCCTTCAAGGTAGGAAAACCTTTTCCGCAGAGTCCTGAGAGCCACTATGAGGGATTACCCTGCACCTTCACCTTGGAGATGGGCTGTTCAGGTCCTTTCATACATACTAACAGGTTCCCTCCAAAAGGGCCAAATTTCAGCCCTGCTGTATTCCAGCATCCGTGACATTCACTTTCTCTGGAACCTTGGAAGGGTGGTTTTGCATCTGATTGGGCAGAAAAGTCACCCTGTTGGCTTCAACAGTTGTAGGTTATTTGAAAAGAAACAACAATAAACATCACGATGGATATTATGGTAGGAGAGATGGGACAATCCCAAGTCAAAGTGTGTTGAACGTTCAGGATTGCTAAATGCTTGGGACAGGAATAAAATATGCTGGATACAAGGGATGGGGGAGGAGCAGAAAAGGGCTAGATGGGAGAGGAGAGCCAGACGGGGAGATTGGAATCGAGAGACATTAACCAGTAACTTACCTGGCAGAAGTTTTATATCTGCCCCCATGCAGATGTTTTATACAACCCTGTAAGGTAGATGCTATTTCTAAGACATTTAGTAGGTTAGGAAAGCGGAAGATAATTTAAATACATGCATCTAGGGAAGAGGGCAACAGCTAAAGGTCAGAAGCATCACCAAAGGTACAGCAGGGGTATGTCTGGGGATACTGGGAAGCTGAGTTTGGCAGGGACCACAGATGCAGGGAAGTAGGAAAGATTGGATGGGCTTAGATGATGATAAATGGGGATTTAAGCTAAGTGTTTGGAATTGATACCAATGGGGGGAAATTAGAAGGCTTTAATCAGCAAGATGAATCTGGCAGCAGAATGCAGGCTAGACTGAAGACAGATGTAGAGAGACAAGCAAGAGACTTGCTCTGTTTCTTGTGTTCATCAGTTGGTCATCCACATTAGAAGTTAGAGTACACACTCATGACTCCTTCTCTACATTGCTTACCATTGTCTTACAAACCAGAGAGAGAGATTCTATGCCAGAAATCACCCCAACACCCTAAAGTCATTTCTCAGATTCCCTTGCCATTCTGCTAAATAGTTCTTAGCAGACAGGACTTTGTGAGGTTGCACATTTGCACAATTACACACCTCTTTGCTTCCCCCTTTGTGCTCTCTTCCTATTTAAATGATGAGGTGGGTTTTATAATTCCCACTTTCTGGATAGGTAAGGTTCAGTTCCTCCCATAAGAGCCCTGGCTATAAGGTTCAGTTCCTCCCATAAGAGCCCTGGCTAATAAGAGTAGAAAGGAGTTGGAGTGACTGTTTTCTTATTCTGAAGCCAATGTTTCCATCCCAACACACAAGCTTCCTGTATGCACTGTTCTTTGGAGCGATCTTCTTTGTTGTTAGATTTGTCCTCCAGAGGAAGGACAGGAAAACGGGCCTGATTATACCAGTTCCCAGACTTTTGCAACATTTCCACTCCTGGCTCAGCCCTGACTAGTGTTGGATTTGGGAGCCGATGCTGCAGCACCCCTGGGCTCTATTTCCTTACATGTTAAATGGTGAGTTCAGATCAGACAGTGTCCCAAGAACCATGTTCTAAACTATGACTAATGTTAGTTCACTCTCTTTTGTGCCACAAAGATAGCTGTGAAGATACTTGTTTTCCCACAATTAAACCAACATTTGATGAAACAGGGAGCCTGCTCAGCTTTGTTCTGGCCAATCCATCAGTTGAGTTATTTATTTCTGTGCCTTTTTCAGTCTCTTAAAACTGAAACAAAAAGTGAAATAGCTCTATGACATATACATGACCCTGTAGGCCAAAGTCCTGGGGCCATCTGGATTCTGCATGGAGTTTTAGGTGTCACAACCTGGTAAGGACTACTGTAAATATTGGATATTCCCTGTAGCCCTTTGGATAGAAAAGGACAGTGTTCTCATATTGATGATTGTGTCCATATTCTGTGATAAAGTTGGGAAAGTTGAGATGGTCAAAGATGAATATAAAAGCATAAGTTATTGATAGAAGATGGAAGAATGGGCCATCTGTCACTAACAACGACTGTACTGGCATCCCAAAACAGCAGTCTTTTTTTTTAAGAGACCACTCACTTCTTCACTGCAGAAGTCCTCCTGTCAGCCCTTAGCCCAGCTGGACAATGGGGCCATCGAGGCATAACTGAACACTAATAAAGAGCCAGGTGGAAAACCAAATAGGCAAATTGGGTTCATGGCCAATCAAATCCTCAACTTCTGAAATGAATCACAATGCATGTGTCAGGCATGCCTGAGCAAAAAGCCAGAGCAGTGTTAGATCAATGACATTGCCTTAAATAGCACCTCAAATAGTCCTTGCACCTGCATCAGCCTTTCTCCAGGGCCAAGTGTCCTCAAGGGGACAGACAGGGTTTGTGTCCCTCAGCAGATAAAAAAGCTAGTATATTCTGGCCACTGAGGCTCCTACTTCCTGAGGTCAGCAATGATGCTATGGCTTTCTGTAGAGTTCTCCTTAGCAAAGCAATGCTGCAAACCCCTGGGCAAGAGAGGATGTCTGACAGCAGGGTAGAAATAAGCAAACAACTGTTTTCCTCTTAGCCAGTTGGGACAGAGATTCCCTGTGTGGAACAGAGCTGCAGTTTAATGGCATGGAACAACAAAGCTAAGTGACTGCCAGTGTGCATCCCAGTCAAGGCCAGGAACCTTCGAAAAGCAATGGATGAAGGGCAAAAATAACCAATTACAACCACTTGATCTGTAATGTCTGCATTGGTATCACATCCATATTCCTGGTTTCTGCCAGTAGGAGGTGGGCTCTGATGGTATCACTTTAAATCTCAAGGCCAGAGATATAATCGCATGCCGTTACTCCTTAATTATGTGGTAACTACTATGCCATTACTTTCTAACTCTGGTCTAATTGCAACTCACTTCTGATTAGTGGGCAATAAACATTCACAAACAGGGTCCAGATCTATTTCCATAAAATTTACTCAGCTTAAATGAAGGAATGCAGACACACAAATTGAATGACTACAAAGAATCAACCCCAATAATTTTAACCTAAGGAATGTTGGTTGAGCCACAATAATCCTCCAGATTAAATAAGCAAACAGATTTAAGGGGAAATGTCAATATATTATTAAAAAGTCAAGATTTTTCAGCCTGGAAGCTTGAATTCACGTTCTCTCTTATTTACTGGCTACATGATCTTGGTCAAGTACTAAATCTTTCTGGGTGTTATTCCCCTATCCTAACAATGGACAAAACAGAGTTGAGATTGTAGCTGAAACAGTGGCAAAGTACTTGCCTAGCATGTACAAGGCCCTGGGTTAGATTCCAAGGGCTACAAAATGTATCAATAACAACCATAAACAGTTAATTCTGTAGCCTCAGAATGTGTAGGTCCTCAGGCCATGGAAGGGTTCTGGTACTTCAGGAAAGAAGGCAGGAAGAAGGAAAGAAATGAGTTTATTTTTGAGGTGGTGGGAAGAGCAGACATTACTTCCTTCACACATTAGTTAGTGGCTGGCAGTTAAAAAAAAAAGCAAAATAAAACAGAATAATAGGATGGCATGTTTAAAGTCACCTTTTGTAGACCAAGAAACTGAGACGAAGTAGCTTTTCTGTGGTTAAACAAAGAAATGAAGGGGACTAGACCACTCTTTTTCCAGTGCTCAACACTATCTTGTTTTCCATGCTCCTCATACTGAGGGAACCTGTTACCTGAAGTGTTCTTTCACATGGTCATGTGCAATGAGCAGATGCCTGGTGGCTGGAGTCACCTGGGGGCCACCAAGGAGCTCACTTCTCCTTGACTCTGCTGAGTGGTTGATGCCTTTAGCTCTCAACACCACCTACTTGATTCCCAAGAGAAGCAATTTTGTTTCTTCTGTTCCTCCTTATGCTATGAAGAAATCTACACAGAACTCCAGATGCTCAAAGGTCAAATTCAGAGAGGTGGCCCATTCCCATGGCTTGACTCCCTCAGCACACCTAGTATCATTTGCCAACAAATAGTAGGTAAAGGTACTTGGAGAGGACTAAGGGACAATGACACTTTTCCAGGGAAGCATACAGCACAGTGACTCTCGGGTGATTGAGGCTTGCAAAGGCAAGTGGGGACCTCATAAGTAGGACCAGACTGCAAAGAGAGATGCTTTGGTAGCAAATACAGGTCAGGGTGAAGGACTCAGTGAACCCAAGAAATCTGCCTCTCTCAGAAAGCACTACAGAATAGAACCCTGGGAACCCCAAAATACTTCTTAGGGTCTTATATGGAGAGATAACTAACCTGGAAGCCAATTAGGCCATGTGAGGAGTCTGGCAGTCTCTTAGTCACACATTGCAAAAGCAGAGCTTGTCATTCTTCAAATCCTTCTAAAAGTTACCATAGTCTGCCTCAGGTGAAAAATATTGATACATATCGCTCCTACAGCATGGCTTTTGAAACTTCAAGCATTGAGAATGGAAAATTGGCTTAATTATCCTTTAAACTAAGTCTTTGGAGAGATATCTAACTAGTATGTAAGTTAAAATGTAAATATACATGAACAATGATATTTTAGAAACCCAACTGAAGGTTCTATGGTACTATGTTTGTAACATAGGCTGTAAATCAGAGTGTTTAAGCTTCCAGCTTTGTTTTATGTCTCCATTTAGTACCATATGGTGTTGCAGGGAAACCCACTCTCCATGCTATTGTTCATTGCCAGCTCCTGTATGCACGGGGAAATGCTCAAGTCCAGAATGGTCAGGAGACTTAGCAGCTCACTGAGGAGGCTGTTCTAGGCTAGGCTTCAGTTAGCTTGTGTTTCACTGCTCGGCATCCAAACTAGGACCTTGTCAGGCTAGGGCAGCTTAAGCCATGCTATACTACTGAGATATACTGCCATCCCTGCCATGAACACAGAATTCACACATTCTGGTTCTAGCCACATCTAGAAAGGCCAGCGACATATAACTCTAGACTTCGGTTAAGCCCTTGAAGTGACACCTCAGACCCCACTCTCTCCAGGTATGGGACTCTTGTGTCTGTTCAGGATAGTACCTGGAATCCTGAATGTCACTGAGGGGTCTCTAGGTCTGCCTTTCCTGTCCCAACTCAAAATTTACAGCTACCATGCTGTCACCCACCAAGGCCTGAAATCCAAACTTAGTGTACAATATCTGTTTCTGGGGAAGTCCATAGAACAAACTCATGGCAGGGAGAAGGTCTCACCCACAGTGTCTTCTTTTCAGCTGGGAAACACAAACTAGCTGAAAGTAGAATTTGCTAGCAGTCTATTTAGACTCTTATCAGATCATACCAGACACTTCCAAAGATGAGATGTTCACAATTCTACAACTCTGATAGCAGTCTTAGTCCCCATAGCCTACTCGCTATTTATAAATGAATAAATCCTTTACAAATATAATTAAAATATTTCCCTTTCCTCCTTCCTACTTCAGGAAGGAAGCTGGGTTGTTGTTTCTTGTTGTTGTTAGGTGATAGGTAAGATTGAGTCTAGATGATGCCCCTAGCAGCAACCCTCCAGGCTCAGGCACACAAAGGGAGTCCTGTGGTTCCTTTAGTATTGCTATTCATTGTCTTACAGCCATGACCAAGTTCTACCAGACACCTGCCCTGTCATTCAGCAGCATTTGCCACTGTACAGGAGGACCCAAATGCTGAGTGGCCTTTGTGTGTTCATGTAGGGGGGAAGAAGAAGCCAGGGTTGTCATGAGGGGCCCTTTGATAAGGTCCCCCTTTGTTGGGGGCAGCTGATACCAAAGAGGGATATTTGTGGAAGGGAATGGCCTGGGGAACGTCTTGGTGATAGCATGGCCACCAAAGTAGCTTCCCAGGTCTGAGTTAAGTGAGTGCCCTGGCATGTGTCAGGACAGTCAGGATCTGGGACTTTAGGAAGTGACACTAGAAGAGTCTTCAAGTGCTTTGGCAGTTTAAACCACCTGAGATGGTGATAAGATCCAGAAAGGATAAAGGAGGTGATCAAGGAATAAAGTCATGAGGCAGATGCCTAGGGGTGATCGACTTCTGTCAAGAAGCCTTAAGAGAGGGCATAGCTGGAAGAATAAGAAGGAATCCTCTGTCCTGGTAAGAGTGCAGATTCCCACAGCCAGCACCGTGGCAGCATCTCAGCTCTGGCACCCTCTAGCCTCTCTCCCTCGTCTCCACAGGGATTGATTTCCTATTCTACATTCCTCTTTCTTTCTACCACATTCCAATTTGACAACAATAAGAGTTTGATGGAGTATACTCAGTTGTTTAAGAAGACAAATAACAAAGAAGCAATATTTCAAAGCTAAAGTTGGTTGAATATTGCTATGTATGTTATCCATAATAGCAGCAGCAGTCCCCCATTTACAGATAAAGAAACCAAGGCTTAATAGAGTGCCTGAAACCACATAGCTAGTGAATTCTGGGGCAAGAATCTAACTGGCTTCATGTTTTCCTAAAGCACATACCTTCTCAGAATACTATAAGATATCTGCAGAGAAGGTAGTAGGAATATAAGTGTGATAAATTAGCTCAAACAGAGACAATATCATGATTATCTTTATAATGGTCAGTCATATAAAGGTTTTGTTTAGGTGGGGTTTGCAAAAGGCCTGATTGAGAGCCAGCCTTGCTGGCCTTGCTGAACTGAGAGGGGAAGGGGACAGTATAATAGAATGATAGAGCATCAGCCTGATTTAAGACCTAAAGTTGGGGTGAAGCATCTGGCTAGAAGATGAAGAACAACATTGCATTTTCAAAGACTTAAGTTCCAAGCATCCTGTTGGTCCCTCTTGTAGTTACTCTGGCACCTAGCATAGTGCTAGTGACACAAAAATATTTGTGTATTCATTGACAAAATGACAGGAATCAAATCTACAAGTATCAATTAAAATTTGAAGTTAGACAGCATATTTTTTCAGGGGGTGTGGAAGAGTTTATATTCCACACTGTCTGATTAGTGTCTCTTTTTCAGTCCTCCTCTCATCCCATACGTAGTTTGGGAGTTTAAAGTTGTTGCAGAAAGATTAAGCGTGCATTTATCAAGGCTGAAAGGTTTGCATGTGTAAACTGTTATGTCATTTTATACCTTAAGGAAGTTTTTTTTTTTTCCTAATTGAAAATGATAATCTATGGATGTCAGTAGTAGGGTGAAGGAGAGGTTGTAATGACTTTGTTAAACCAAAGATAAATGACAAATAGGTCTTTATTGGGGAACGGTTACACAGAAAAATACAAAGAACCATGGGAGTGTTTCCCTGCCCTTCCTGCTGTGTTCACTGACCCACCAGAAAGACCAAGCCTCAAGCTTCTTTCCTTCTGCTTCCATCTGCCGGAAGCCACACCCAAAAGGTGTGGCCACTATTACAGGTTCACAGACCAGATGCCTACAGTAGGGCGTTGAGAGAAATGGAAAAATCTAGTGGCTGTGGACCTGCTCTTTGGCTGATGGAGTAGAATCCTAACCCAATGACTGGTACCTGACTGTTCCCGTAGGACACTTCTGAAAGAGAAGGCCCTTTCCCACAACTTGATGTGCCAAAGGAAAGAGCATATCTGAGCAAAACCATGTGGGTCATCCAGAGTCTCAGAGGCCACCTTTCTCTGTTCCTGTAGTATGTGACAAACCAAGAGGTGGGACACAAAGGTCAGCCTCAGCTACTTACATCTCTGAAACCTAGGAGGAGGGACTTGGATGGCATGAGAAGATTGCGAGGGAGTCCAGGCCAACACTCCCTCTCCAAAACCCTGTTTAGTGGCTGCTTTTCCAAAATGAAGATTGTGTTTGTCAAACCCCTTCCTAGGAAGACTCAGAAGCAGGTGACTAAAGATGAAGAACCGTATTATCCATTTTGTGACCTCTAAAGAATATCTCATTTAAAGAGCCCTGAAGGAGACCGAGTATTTGATACAAAACATGACACGTTTTCAATTGGGACTTGTGCATACTTTGTTCCCCTCCTCTATTGATTTCAATTCAATCCACAGCTTGGCATTTTTCTTTCATATCTCTATTACCAGATTGATCATGTTGTGCTATATTACTTACTATGTCTGTCTGCCCTGCTTCCTGTGAGCTTCTCAGTGACAGAGACATTGTATCTGTGGGTTCCCAGGGCCTGGAAGAATCCCCAGCAATTAAACACCGTTCTATGCAAGCTTGTGTAGTCAGTGAACCAATTAATTAACTTCTTGAAGGGTCAGGATGAGGGAAAGGGAAGAAACGTGGGTCAAGGAAAACAGGAATGCAGAACATGGAGACCAGGACAAGCGTCTGGTAAAGCAAAAAAGCACAGGTGAGGGTTAACTAGAGATGCCATCCCATACTGGATGACAAAGAACCATCCCCCCAGACAGCCACAGGCCTGGGCCGTCAAAGCAAGGATACTTTCTTGGAGGAAGGGATAGGTTAAGTTAGTCAACAGGAAAGGGGAAAGGAAAGGAAGGACTCTTCCCTGAAACATCATGGGGGTCTATTCAAGAGCAGGCAAGAGAATTCACCAAATCAGGGTGCCAGTCAACAGACGGCACACAGGTCACAGGATAGTCAAGTCCTGTGACACCCACAGAGGGGAATAAAGAGGGCACACTGCAGCACCTGACCTCACTGGGAAGAGGGAAGACTGGGTGAGAGAAAGTGCAATGAGAGGCTGCTGTGGTGGAGCAGAAGGTCTGAGAGTGTTGACCCTGGAGCCAGCTTACACTCAGGCGGGGCTGTTAAAAGGAAAGTGGACACTGACTACAGTTCAGGACGCACGGAAGGGACACTTAACACAGGTATAGACAGTACGTGTTTTGTCAGGATAGATCAGATTGCTGGAGCAGCTCCTCTGATCACTTGGGAGACAACAAATGTGACCTTGGAGGGTCCCTGTGGCCCTGGGCAGGTAAACAAATGGTGTCTTTGTGAGTTACAAGTCAAGGGAGGAAAGCTGTTCTCTGTAGTCAGCCATTTTCTGAAATACAAAAGGTTGAGGGGATTTCTTAACCTTGGCTGATTTCCAGGCCCACAAGGCTCTGGTAAAATTCAACCCTGCCAGGTGTGAGAAGCTTTTCTTCCATTTACCCATTTATTCCTGACAGCCTGAGGGGACCTGGCCAGGTTTGTTCTGAGATCTGTTTTTCCTGAGGTGGCTGGTTATATTATTTGTCTGGAATCGGGCTCCTGCTTGTATTCAGAATTGTGCAGGCCCCACTCTTCAGCCTATTTTTCTTCTTACCCTACTGAATTTAATTTGCTGTTTTCTATATTATATGTGTGTCCACATTAGAGCGGGCATATCATCCTACCATTATGGTCCCATCAGCAAGACTATCCTGGGACAATCCATCAATCTCTTCCAGTGAACTGACTGCTTTTAAGATCATTTAAATTCCTTTTGCTTTATCTCTATCCCCATCAAAGGAACCTTCTGATTATGATTTGGCTTCCTGTGTAGTTTGACTACAGGGAGAGAATGCACTAATCAGACAGCTATTAGTGTTCCGGGTGTGTGACAATTCCTTCTTATTGTATCTTGACCAGATGGTCCTCTGACATCCACCTGTTTCACAAGCATCTCAGTTAACACAGGTCAGTATCTAGACCCTCTGCTCCTGGCCAACAGCAGAAGCTTGTCTCCAAGCCTGCAAATAGTTGAGGGACTCATACGAGGTACTTCCTGGAAATGATATACCACTATTGTGTCCTGCTACCATTTCATGAAGTCTTCATCCCTTCTGCCAAAGACTGTCACAACAGTGTATCTTCCAAGTCACGTTCACCTCAGCAGCCTCAGCAAACCGAGAAAACATGGAACACATTCCCAATGTCTATATTTTCCTCTTTTTTGTCCAATTATTGCTGTTTATCTTCACACTCCTTCTCCTTTCTTATCTCCATAGGCAAAGGACTGATGTGTTTTATAGACATAAATATACATATATACATATGTTACTGCTTTGTGTTTTCTACTGATGTGAATCTCACCATTCAATTCTTCCTTTTCCTGCTGAGCATACTTTGGAAGCTCTGTCTGTGTTACTTTAGGTGCATCTATCATATACCACTCCCAGTTTGCAGGTGCCTGGGCCATACATATTAGGTCTATGCATTTCCCAGAGACACTTAGAATCTTCAAGCTTCCCAGCAGAAAGTGCTTTGAAGAATAGCCCCTTGTGGGCTCTTGCAGACTATGGGAAGGTTTCTTGGGTACAGGGGCAGGCTTGTTGGGTCTCAGGTTGTTTGCACGGGAGCTGAAAGTGTGTTGCTCTCTGGAACAGCTACACTGCACAGAAGGGCACTCCTGCTTGGAGGCCTGAGGGTTCCTATGCATCACATTCCTACCAACATGTGTCATCTTCCAGCTTCCATGCTGTTGCTACTCCCCCAAGCTTAATCTGGTACCTTATTGTGTTTTGCTTTTCACATTGTGGTTTCTAAGGAACTTGCTCTTCCTGGACTTACAAGGCTTTGGGTTTGAATCTTCTCTTTATCTCCTGGTCTTACCTTTTATCCACTATTTCTGTAAACCCAACTGTCTTTGCTTGCTGGATACAGAAACTGCTTATTCTAAATATTAGTCTTTTCCCAGTTTTAGACATTAAAATGAAATTTTCTGCTGACATTACTTGCCAGCATTGTCCATGAGACTGTAATCTCCAATTAGTCAAGTTCTGACTTATTTCATAGGCTTTTGAGGTTTTGTTTAAGAAGACATCCCTGATCCCAAGGTCAAAATTTTATTATTGTATTTTTTTTCTATTTACCTTCTACCAGTCACTGCATTTATTTCTTTGATCTGTCTGTGATTATGACTTTATCTGAAGGAACCCCGTTCTCCTTTTCATTTTGTTTTCAAAGCTAGATTCCACAAATAATAGTAGTCAGGTCAGTACATGAAATCTGCTGTTTTCCAAACGCCATCTACCAGGCGATTTGTCTTTCCCTGTTGGTTTGCAGTGCCACCTTGATCATATGCTAAACTTCCTAAGCAAAGTGGGTTAGCAGGAAACTAATGATGGGACTCACATGTTAGAGAACAGAAAATGGAATGACAAAGGCCTCTAAAACCCTTCAGGGTCTCCAGGATGAACTGCAATCTAAGGAAACATTTGTGCAGATGGTGAAGCCCCTTGGGAGTTCCCAGTGGACCACAGTAGCTTTCATCCCAGAGCATCTTCTGTCTTCTCTGACCACAGAACTGACCAAGCTCAATAACAATTGATGTATCAGTTAAGGGCTATAATGGAAATGTTCATGGCTCCTTTAAGTACCTGACCCCATTAGCCCTCAGGGAAACTTCCTATAGCGATTAGTGCCATCTCAGTTTTACCAATGAGGACTACAGAATGGCCTACGTGATAAAATTCTTGCCTTGAAAGTATGAGGACCTGAGGTCAAATCCCCAGAATGAATGTAAAAAGCTGGGGCATGGTGGGGCACACCTGCAGTCTAAGCACAGCGGAGGCATGGAGAAGTGAACCCTCAATTGGCCCGCAAGCCTAACGGAGTCAGTGAACTCTGGGTTCAGTGAGATACTTTTAAAATAATAATAATAATAATAATAATAATAATAATAATAATAATAATAATGAGAGTGATTGAGAAATCACCCAAGCCAATGACTGACCTCCACATACCTGTGCTTGCACATGCATACATATGGACACAAACATACAAATATACGACATGCATTATAGGTACACACAGAATAAATACACTTTTAAAAAGAGGAAGTCGATGTGCATGGAAGTAAGATAAACTTTACCAGCTTGCTCTATAGATCAGGCAGACTTGGGCTTGAACCTAGAGTGTGCAACTCCATGGCTCATGGACTTTCCCTGTGATACTCCTTTCATTACATTATATAACACCTACCTTACCTCTTCCAGAACCATCTTAGACTACTGCAAAACATTGTGCTTTGTGGAAAGGAGTCATCCATCAGATCATACAATGCTGTGTAGGGGACAACAAATGATCAGAGTGAGGGGTAGGGAAGGTGAGCCCACTTAGGGGAGGGTTGAGTTCTGCCCCTTGGTCTGATTCTGAAGGAAGTTTTACAGTCTTTACTTTTGCTCTAAAGTTATTCATTCCTTACTCTTCCCAGTACATTGTGAACACAGGCTTGGACCATTGAATTGCATGGAATTCCTTTATGCCAGGGTTTTCTTTTAGGCTTACAGGAACTGAAGGAGGTAGCCACCATCTGACATGAAATTTCTTTGTCACTTGAACCAGTTACAAGTCTGGCATATGGCCCATGATTTCAAACCACTCAGCTTCAATGATTTTCCACCATTTACATGAATACAGGATAGAAGCTTGTAAACTCCAGAGATGGAGAAAGAAAGGGAATAGATGGGTTCTCCATTAACAGACCCTGGGGACTTTGCAAAGTGTCACAGGTTTGTCCCTTTGGAGCAGACCCCAGATAAGGATGCTTGATAAAGTGTCTCAGGAGTAGCTAGTTGGGAAGGGAGTGAAGCAAGGCAGGGATAGGAACAAAGAAAAGCAACACTTTAGGTAAAGTCTGAGTCTCAGCCTGACCTGGAACAGCACATCAGAGTCAATGTTCCTGGGGCTTTTATACCCTGTTCTCCATAGTGCCTTTAGCTCATGCAGGAATGTGAAGTATTGAGATGCGAACACCAGACATCTATAATGGTACAGGGCCATCCTCTGAAGAGATCAGAGCAGGAGTCAAGGCTCATGGGAAGTGGGGAGAAGTGAGGTCTAGATGCAGCATCCATTGAGCTGCTGTGGATAAGGGTCTGCAACTCGCCATAAATCCAGTCCAGAAGGCCTATCAGCCTATAGCTATCCCTTGGAGCTCAGTTTGCAGATAGGGCATGGAGAAGTTAAAATACTTGTCCCAACTAATTATAACAGAAAAATACTCTCAAATTCTATGTCTCTTGCAACTATTTCTTGTTACCTCCCTCCCCTGCCCTGACCATGCCACTCTGGCTATGGAGGAGATGATACTAGCTTCATAGATCATGCTGTATACATACATACATACATACATACATACATACATACATACATACATACGTATGTGTCTGTGTACACACACGTGTGTGTGTGTGTGTGTGTGTGTGTGTGTGTGTGTGTGTGTGTGTGCACGGGCGCCCACATTTTCATGCTTTACATTCTATATATATTGGTGGCTTTATCCCTCCGGATTCAGGTTTCTCTGAAGCCCAGTACCATTCTTGCATGCCAAGCCATCCACTGAACCTCTCTAGCAGAAAGCAGGCTGCTTCATTTGACAGAGGGCCCGGCAGTCATCTGGAAGACTTATCTGGGCAGTTAAGGAAACCTTGGTGCCAGAAGAAGCCACTCAGAAGATGACAGGTCTGAATGGTCTGACAGATCTTTATTGCCCCCAAATTTCCAGTCTTGTAAGTCATGAAATAAATCTTGGTCCACATCAAATAAATTATTGTCTGTTTAAGAACAAAGGCGGGAATGGAGCAAGGAGTGTGCAATCTGCCTCTCTCTTGCATTCCTCAGCTTGAGTGAGATCTTTGATCCACAGCTTTGCCCAAACCATTCCTAACACTAAATCTCGGCTGCCAATTCATTGATGGACAGCTAAGTAAAATGACACAGACCCATGAAGGGGTTAAGTTTGGTTTTAAACAATTAAGTGGATACCCAGGCAGGGAGTTTAAAAAAAAAAAAAAACTGAAAGATGAGACTGTTACTCTGCTTCCTGGTTGGGCAGATGAAATGATAGGCAATTCTTTAGATCAGTGGAGATTTATTGACAATAGGAAAAAAAATCAATTGTCAGATAACCTTAAAGAGAAGGAAGGAGAAAATCAAAACAAAATAAAACAATGTCAGGGAAGGAAATCTTACAAATGAAATGGGAATATCTTCTTTGCCTTCCCACAGTTCAGACAGTACTTCCCTCATCCCTTGCATGTGACAGAATGAATTGAAATCACCAATTCATGTGTCTTTTTCCCACAATGCCGTGTCCATGCAGAAGAAGATTCTGTCTTTTTCATTCACACCTGGTGTATGTTAAGTCTAGTACAATGTGTGGTACACTGTAGATGATTGTTGTGTGTGTGTGTCAGACAAACAAGTAAATGCATGAATTTACCAATAGTGTTAGTGTTGGTGTTGACATAAGCACGGTGCTAGACACTTGACCTCCTTCAGACAAACAAATCTCTCAACATGGAGAGAGATATTATCAGAGCTATTTTGCAAAAGAGAAAATTGAAAATCAGAAAGGTTAAATAACTTCCCAGAAGCAAGACATCAAATAAATGTAAGAGCTAGAATTCAAAGTCTCTCTGGCTCCAAAGTCTATGGCTTTTCTTGGGTTGGCTACTTACTTCTAGATAATTCTTTCTGATATGAGGTCTGGATACCACCTGCCATGTCACCATCTTACCCTTTGCCCATCCTCCTTCCATTTGGCACCCAGGAAAAAGGAAAAAGAAGAAATTCAAGCCAGTCCATTCAGTGTAGCTTCATGGGCTCTTCTTTCTGGTGCTCCATTTATGTATGTTTTCTTCTCCCCTCTACCTTCAATTCCTTGGGGAGCAAATTCCACATTTTGTGGACTTTTGGCCATTCTTCCTGCAGGCTTGCACACAACATTTGGGTCATAGGCAGTGATGACATTGTCTGTTGCTGCAACATAGAGTGACAGAAAGATGGTTCCAGAAAACCCCAGGATCTAAGGCGCACAGGTAGGGGGTACATAGGGGTCACTCTTAACAGTCCTGCAGAGAACAGAATCAGCCCCTCAGAGGTACACAACATCAGCTCTTTGAGGATAATTGGGACTTGGACAAAGGAAGTGGGGGGCCCAGACGTAGGTTCTGGAAAACCTGGAGCAGAGTGGAGTCAGCCTGTCTGTCTCTAATCCCCTTTCCTCTCTGGGCAGCCAGATAGCATCAGGCAATAATGTGAGCTTTTATTCACTACTATCCGGCTTTACCACTATGACCTTGGGTAACCTTTTCCCAATCCAGACTCCCCCACAACCCCACCTTATGCCTTTTGAGGCCATGGATGTAAATGCTGCTTCTGGGGCTAGTGTTCATTGGGAAAGGAGAGAGTGAGTGTGTGAATCGAGAAGTGCTGAATTAAGCTTATTATTGGAAGGCACCTGAGCACTGGCTACCGAAGGGCCATCCATCTCAGCTGGGTGGAAGGGATGCAGTGTGATTGATTAATGTAGCTGGTTAGAGGGTGGGTCTGCCTCAGCCCATCTCCTTCTCTGGGTGCTGCTTGAAGAATTCATTAGGAGAAAGCATCCAGGAGAGGGGAGTTGTTGCCACTGTCCTCACCTCCCCACCCCTAGCCCACTCCAGTTTACCCAGCAAGGTCAAGGTTGATTCCAGACGACTGGTGGGTCCGCATGTGGGACTCAGAGGGTAATCAGCATTGAACCTATACTGGAAGGGTTAAAAGCTTTAGGGTATATTCTATCGGAAATAAAACAATGAGAATAATTCTCCCCTGTGCTGACAGTGCTGGAATCTCCTCTGAAGATCTGCCCATGAAAGAGCATGCCATCGACACCCCCCCATCTGTCACACAGCCAGCCTCCCCCTGCCCTCCCAACTTAGGCCCTGAAACAGGGAGCATGTAAACAAGACCTCTTACTTAACCACTCCCCAGGCCCAGTGGTCTCCATCCTGAGTTCACCACGGCATCACTTTTTTGGTATTCTATAAAAATCTCACTGTGCTTGCCCTGCTGGTGTCCATTTAATTATGGCTAGAACATCTGCTGAGAAAGAGGAGGAATTGTCATCTCCCTCCTGACTTGAAACCATTCTTTATTAATGACTCAGGCCACCTTGCCACATTTTTACACATTCGTGCTGAACCCCTGCCCTTTCCTTTGGGAGCAGGAATGACTAGGCTTGAAGCAAACTCATTTTATTGATTCCCCAGGTTGCATAACATGATAACTCACACCAAGGCAGAAGCCGAGTTACCTTGGAACGTTATTCATGGCAAGCAGGAAAGAGTAGCCAAAAGGACTCCATCACTGGAGCAGGGAGAGTTCTGCAGTGCCAAGTCTGCAGCATGTAGCTGGTGGATCCTGGGTAAATAACTTTCGTCACCTACCATGCCAAAACAGATAAAACCACGTGTTTATGGACACTAACTTCTGCTTCTCAATTATTTCTTGCCTCCCAAGAACTAGGGCTCATACTCTTCACCATTATTTCTTTTATTATTTATGGGTTTATTTACTCCCTATCCTTATGCTAGGGAGGGTTTTTAAAAATCTGTAGAATAGAAAGACTGAATAAAAACAGATTACAGGACAAATCCTAAACTGTGAGCAGTGAGGTTTGTGCTATTTATTAAAATCAGGCTACTTTTTGGTCTTAGAATTCCAGTTGCTAAATGAAGTCATAGAACCTGAAAGAAGCAAACAGCCACATTGTTCTGGGGAGGGGTGGGGTTGGGCAAGCCATTTCTCCTGCTCTGAGAACTGACAAAGATTTCATTCTTGGCATTCTAATAAAAGGACATTGGGAGACATAGGAGCTGACACTCTCAACAATTTTGAAGTGTGGAGATGCCAGAAATTTCTTAAGACTGTTGCTTGTGTTATTGCTCAATGCCAGAGAAGGACATGGTGTCAGCAGGGAATTCAATAGGAGATCTTAACGACGGGATCAAAACCACGCGCTCTAAGGAAGCCTCTCTTCGTTTAGACTTGATCTAGTAATACACATGATGTTCTCAGCCCAGTTGATCTCACACATAACCCCAAACTTGCAACATCAGTAGCTCTTGGGAACTTATTAGAAATGCAAATTTTTCCCGTTGAACAGGCCTATTGAATCAGAAACACCACAGGTGGGGCCAGTAATCTATGTTTTAACAAGACCAGATATAATTTGAGGACTAGTGATATAGAGAGGAATGAGTAGATTGCATGTCCTTCTGACAATTACTCGAGCACTATTTCTTCCCTCAGAGTCTTTAATTAGACTTGGACAGCAGGCAGTCTGAGGATATATTCTCTTGGCAAAAGCCTGGAAAGCAAATACTTATCTTGCTAATTTGAAGTAGACCCATAAACTTTCAAACCCTGTTAGGCAGAAGTCTGGTTGGTATTTCCCCCCTTCTGCAGATTCTTTGAGGATTCTCCGAGCTCCCTGCCCAGTGCAGAGAGGTGCTGGGGTAAGCCATCATTGACAGGACCAAACATTTCCCCTGAGATATTTCTACTGTGATAGATAGAAATGTCTCTTTGTGGCTTCTTTCCTGTCTGTATGTGCTTTGCATGTCTATTTCTGCTGTCTCCCCACAGTTCCTCCCTCTAAAATCCTATTATTCCCTTAGATATGAATATAATAAAAAAGAGTCCAAAAATTGAAAAGGACCATAGTGATAATGGACTACTCCTGGTTTTAGACATCATTGGCTGGGCTGGCACAGGAGCAATTTCCCTCTGTGGATAACAGATCTTAGTGCCTGGCACATAAGCAAGTGCTTGGTGAATCTTAGTTGATTTGTTGGCTGTCTGCATATGACAAAACCTCCTATAAGTTACCTTATGGCTATTAATCCCCATGTTAGCAAATATATATATATATATATATATTATATATATATATATATATATATATGAGGCAAGGTATCACTCTGTAGCTCAAACCAATCTATAACTTACTACAAAGCTCTGGATAGCCTCAAACACATAGCAGCCTTTCTGCTTTAGTCTCCTATAGGCTACAGATATAGGCCACCATCCTCAGCCTTAGCTCCATTTTTTGAGCTAGAAATTCAAGCTTGCCAGGTAGATATTTTCAAAATCATGACATTTATAACCTTATAAAACTAGAGCTAGAACCCAAGGCTCTAAGCTCTGGGCTCATTTGCTTTTCTCTTCTGTTGAAGTGGTTAATTCCATACTAGCTACACACAGGGATTCCAAAGACATGCACACACATAGTAGCTTGAACGACCAGCTTCTGTGTAAATATTAGCTGTGACCAACATGGTCAGCTTGGGGAAACCCAGGCCTGGGCTTTAACTTTTGCAGCCCCCAAAGGCATCAGTCACACGCAACTTGTCCTATGAGTAAGGGCTAGTTTAGAGCCTTTACCATCATCCCCCTCTCTGCAGTGCCATTGGGAATGTGATAGTTTTACCAAATGCCTCTGACAATCATTGCAGCTAGGCTGTCAAAATCAGCCTGACACAAACTGAGGACAGACTAAAGGCATTTCTGCCTTTTCTACTTTCTACATTAGCAAATGGATTTCTGCATACAGAAAAAAATATGGGTAAATATGTTGAAACCACATGCTATTTCTGTTATGAGCCAAGCGATCTGATGTAGCAAAATTAACCTAAACAAAGGCTGCATAAGGGAAGAAGAAAAAGGACAGCAAATTGTGTGATTGAGAACAAAGCAAGGAGTTGTTTTACTCAAACCACAAACACAGACTCGGGCTTCCTTTGTTGCCTTGGTTTTTAGTCCAGAATTTTCTTCTGTGTTAAATGTCTTGACCCTCCTCCCCCTTATTGCTTGTGGCCCTCACGAAAGCTAAATACTGCTGAGGGTGCCAAGGATGCCATAGTGAAAATTATGAAAAGACAGGTCTTTTCTGAGGGCAGTTGTAACCCCATACCTGCAAGCACAGCTTGGGAAGCAGAGCATGGATTGACTTTATACTTCTCACCTCTCCAGCAGGCACCTTTATACAGGATGCACCAATTCCACTGTACAGGGCAGTCCCGACATGTGTATAAACCATGTATACATTATAATTGTGAGGCCTTTTTAATCAATATGGCCAACATCTGGTAGTATGGCTCATCTAATCCAAGAAATACTTTCTGTTAAGCTGAATCACATTTGCATCATATTAGGTTTTGGAAGTCAGGAATAGCACAGGAGACTATACTTGCAGACCCCTCAAAGATACTGCCATGAAAAGAATCACTTCTTTCACCACTCTTACAAGCTTCCTCACCTGTCAAGTCTAGCTTGATTAATGATGCTACCTTCACTAGCAAGCCCAGATTTAAAGTTTATACTATGCCAGGCATTGTTCTAGATGCCACGTATGCTAACCAGGGTAATCATTATTCTGCCTCTAGGGTAGCTATCAAAATCCCTACTACACTGATGTGGGACTTCTCTGGAACAGAAGTATTAAATAACCTACTTAAGGTCACAGCTAATATGTAGCCAATCTGGGATTTCAACCCTATAGTCCATTTTGAGTCTGTGCTAACTAACCACTCTGAGCTCGTGTAAGACACAGGAAAGGTGTGTAAGACACTAGAGAGATAGGATGCCTGTTTAGGTAGTTATGTAGTCAAAGGCTAGTCTACGGGGATGATAGTTCATCTGGCCCACCCTTTCTCCCTCCCAGAGAAGCAATCTACTTCAGCTTCTCCAAGCCACTGGGTTTCCTATTGTCTAAGTTATTGTATACTTTTGCCACAAACAATATCCCTAGTTATCTGGAAAACGCACTTTAAGTAGGAGGAAAATAGTTGTGGGGACTGTGTTTGGGGTCAAGGAATCTGGGTTGCTAGGATGTGTGTTAGGTGTGCAGATCCTGTCCCAACTTGTGTGTCCTCCTCTGGCCCCTGATGGGGCTGCCAACCTTAAGTCTTTGCCAATTTGGCCTGTACTTATTAGGATGTTACTGCTCCAGCCAGCACACAGGTGTCCCTGCTCAGTGACCATGAATGCAAAGTGCTTACCAGGCCTCATTGGTAGAGACCCCATTAATTCTTCTGTGGCTATGGGAATTACTCCTCGAACTGGGCTGCAGAGATCCTTAAGACCCCAGAGTCTTCCTGTTTTTGCTGTAAGGCTCCAATGGGCTGCTTCTATCACCATGGCAACATAAACACAACTCTACCTAGCAATTTAAGTACCTGAAGTTGAAAGAGAGGCATATTTGCCTCCGAGGGCTGTCATGTAGTTGGCAGGTTGCATTATCTGGCAGGGTGTTTGCTGCTACTGTTCCTGATGAGCTGACCCCCTGAGCATCCAAAAGGAGTAGCAATGGCCTCCAGTTGGGTAGGCTGAGACTCTCCTTCCAGTCATTGCTCCACAAGCTGACAAAGGACTTAGCTTCCTTTGCCTCTGATCTTCCTCCCTCCATCTCATTCTTCTTCAACCCGACAAGTGTCCTCTGGGTTTGCAGGAACCCAGTTCAGCAGCGCTCCCTTCATGTGATAAGCTAGATATGTGAGGGTCTGGAACCACCACTCCACCCTGCCTTTCCAGAACTGAGCATGTGACCTTAGGGAGGCTTTCAAGGCTAGAGAACTAAGAGAGTTAGATACAGGCACACCAACAGAAAGAGACCTGCAAACATAGGGCACACCAACAGAAAGAGACCTGCAAACACAGTTGCTTCACGTCTGCCCTCCCTCATGGAGCTTACTTCTCACTAGAACATTCGAGGAAATGTGAAGACTTAGGAGTCTCAGGCTATTTCATATAGTGACTGAGTGACTTACATTCAAAGCAGCTGGGTGTCTAAATTAATGGAGACTGCCTAGCTTGGTCTCTCTCTCTCTCTCTCTCTCTCTCTCTCTCACACACACACACACACACACACACACACACACACACACTCATCTTTTCATATTATGATTTTACTCATTATTAGGCCCTGCTTCATCTACTCCCCCAACCCCATTTATTTAGCATCTGTGCATTCCACACATGTATACTCTGGGGCCATTTCTAGGACCTAGAAATCATGCTTCCTAAAAACTATAACTGTATTATATCATCATGGATTCATACAATATTTAATGTATATTCTATGTCCTATAGAAACTAACATCATAGGTTTGGTAGTTAGGTGGGGGGAGGGAAAGGAGAGAAGGCTCAAAACAGGCCAACTGCCCTTCCTAATGCCAGCTGTACATACATGGAGGGCAGGAGGTAGAGTCTCAGGGCCACTAAATAAAGATCTCCACTCAGAAAGATTTCTGAATCATGGATGGCTCTTCAACATAAAGAAGCAGGCTTAGCTAATGATCCTATGGGGCATACATGGCATACATGACTTAGGACGATGCTTGATGTGCATCACAGAGGTGCTGTGTGGGGAGTAAAACTGATTAATGTTTGATGACACTTATATCTTTCCCAACCCAGCCCCATCTCAACTTCATTTCTTCTTTTTTTAATAACCCATTAAATCCAGTCAGTACCGTCCATGTGTGCATGAGTGTGAGACCATTGACTGAAACACGGGAATTATACCAATGGTCACAATCCCCAGAAACCATCAGCTTCAAATCGCTCTCAGGAAGGGTGAGAACTGGAGAATATCTGTTGTTGGACTTTTCTGTCCTGCCTGCCTACTTGAAAATCATGACATGGAGACTTATTAGTTATAAAAGCTTAGCTTATAGCTCTTACAACTTACATTAATCCATCTTTCTCAATCTATGTTTTGTCTCACAGTTTTATTGCCTTTACTCTGACTGCCCATGCTGCCTCCTTTCCATCTGGCTAGCGACTGCCTCCTTCTTCTTCCCAGAGTCTTGTATGCCTGAAAATCCTGCCTAGCTATTGGCCAGTCAGCTTTTTATTAAACCTATCAGTGTGACACATCTTCCCAGTGTACAAAAAGATTATTCTACCACAATTATCTACCCCATTTATAGAGGGACTTCAGCCAGCTTGACCTTATGCACATTTTATGAAAGGGATCCTGGTTACTGTTGAGCTCTTGGATGTGACAGTTACATCCTGTCCAGAAGACAGAATTTCATAGCACTCCTTTGCATCCTTCAGCTCTTGCATTCTTTCTGTCCCCTCTTCTGCAATGTTCCTGCATCTTGTTGGTTTTGGGGAGGGTTGATAGGATGTCTCATTCAGGACTGAGCCTGGAGTCTCTTATTCTTGACACATTGACTAGTTCTGCATCTTTCCATTGACTGATGCCCACTGAAAAAAGAAACTTCTCAGGCCAGGGATGAACCTTCCCAGTTCTGTGTCGATGACACAAACAGTGTAAACCTAGAATAGTGTGACTCTGGAGGACTCAATGGGTGCCATTTCTATTGAAATCTATTTATTCTTCTCCAAATGCTATCTACTGATCTTTCTAGCTCAGCCCTTTGTCCCTGTAGGTCAGTGTTCATTTATATGACTGGTCCAGCTAACTGCCCTCTCCTGCCTCCATGCGCACACTCCTATTGTACCTCAACAAGAGCTTTGCCTCATTATCCCACAGAAATAGGCCTCTTGCCTCACTTGAAATCATTATCAGGTATAGAAATTTATGAATGGACCCCAGTGTCTCCAAAGCAAAGGAAAACATGAGGAAATTCATCTCTCGGGTACAATCTGAGCTTTTAGACTAACAAATGCAGCTGGACATCCTAAGACTAAACTGGCATTCATGCCTTCAGCAAGACCCAGTGAATGTCCCCTCTATCTACAGGATCCAAACACAGTTTCCAGATGGGGAGACACAGGCATGGTTTCCCATTACACAAGCCTCTGGAAGCTGCATACAGCCACATGGGGAACAAAGTCGAGTCTCACATCAGCTAGGAGATACTGATCCTTACATGAGGCTCCATCTGGCATTGTGCAGCCCGAGGCTCTTTCTAGTCATAGGGGTACATGGACTGGGATTACAGGCAGCTCATCTCACCTCTGTCCTGCTGAAGGGAGCCATGTACCTAGGGATAATCTCTCTTGAGGTTATTTGCTTTATGGGGATGTCTGAGAGGATTTAATGAGATAATGTTTGTAAATCATTTTGAGGGCATCTGAAGAATGAATGGTGCTATATAAATGCAAAGCATCATTATTGCAGTGATCACAGAGGCATTCACTCTAGTTAAAGCAAGGAGGGGGGGGAACCTTGATTCCATTATAATCTCCTCTTCCCTAGAGCTGATAAGGCTCTGAAATATGCGCCTGTTTTCTGAATGAAATTCTCCACTTTTATAATCGGCTCAGAGGTGAAATGTTTTTCAAAAATTTTAGAAATTTCTCCTTAGTGTCTTTCGAGAAGGGAGAACATCAAGTAAGCACACTTTGCCTGCTGACAAAGGAGCTGTTTTGACCAAAATCATTCAAAGAGGCTCAGCTTTATGACTTCGAATTCTGCTGGTCTTTAGTCCCTACTGAGATAAATGGAGCAGCGTTGAATCTGAAAGGGGAAAATTGGCTTGGCAAGGTTCGAATGTTTGAAGCCGCCATTCAAAGGTTGCAGAACACAGACTGATTTTTCCGTATTACCAAACTGTTTCTTTCTTGAGAAATCTTTCTGGTGATTTTCCCCCCACACTAGAAAAAAAAAGTTTGTTATTTTTGACTATTTCCATCCTTCCAATTTAGAAAGACTTGATTTTCAGAAGGCTCTCAGAGTTCCGGTTACATTTATAGACTCACTCCTCAAGGAGCTGAAGTGTCCCTGTTGAGGTGTCTCAAACTGAAATGGTTCTGGGCACCAGGCTTTGTGGCAGATGAGCTTGGCTTCTATGTTAGGAGGGACAGGAAGTGGGGGTTGTGGGGGACCCCAGAATCTTCCAAAATCTGCCATTCTCAATGCCTGCTTGCTCTTGCCGTGTAGAAGCCCAGGTCCAGGATTTCTTTCTGTCTTCCAAGGGAAACCCAAATAGCAATAATTCTCATACCACTATCCAATTATAAGCATTATTCATAAATTCATTTCCTTCTTTCTTTAGACACTTTGTAGTACACCAATATTTACCCCCTGGGCTACTGTTTTCAAGTATGGTTCTAAGTTCATGTGAATTTTACAATGAAACTAGAGTCCTAGAATAGCAAGACAATCACAGACATCTGACAGCTCCTTTTTCTCAGTTATTACATTTCTCCATCTTCCACCACAAGTTGCTTAATCTCTCTGCCTCAGCCTCCTCCTTCATACGATTAGCATAATGAGCCCGCCCACTGCATGCCCTCATATGGAGGCTGTGAGTAATGAATGAGAATATGAGTAAGAGTGCTAGGATGCTGGCATCTGTTGGGTATGCAACAAACCCTATTTATCATTAATAATCTGAACCATGGACTGAAAAAAAAAAAAAGCTCACTGCCATTTTTGTTTTATATATTGTCTCCCTTGCCCATCTCACTTCAACCCAATCCTTTCTGATAAATTTTGAAAGATTATTATATGCTAGTCACCTCTTATCTGTCAGGCATGCATCTCAAGACCTCCAATGGGTGCTAGAAACCACAGATAGTACAAAACCCTGTCCATATTGTATATTGTTCCTACTGTAGCATTTAGCAACATATATATTAATATGTATATATATTTCCTTTTTAATTAAAGGATGTGCTTTATAACTTTACAAAACTTCTATTTGTCATAAGCAGATGCCAGCATCACTAATCTTGAGTTTTAGGTCTCCCATTAAGCACTGTAATATGGTAGTGGCTCTATTAACTAAGATGGCTACTAAGTGACTAACAGGATATATATATATGTGTGTGTGTGTGTGTGTGTGTGTGTGTGTTTGTGTAATATCCAGTGAGATGGATATGTATCTCACTGGATAAAGGGATGATTTGGGTTTCAAGAAGGAAAGAGGTTACCTCCTTCCAGGTGAGCATGTCTACTGGTCTACTGCTGTTGTCCTTGTTCAGGTCTTGTTGAGGCAGCCATGCTGATAAGACTTCATGGGTACACCTTCTCTGACATTTCTAGGAGACAAAATCTCACAGTAAATACCCTTTTCTCTAACTCTTCTCATAGGGCAGCAGAAAAAATGGGGCCTCTTTCATGAAGAAGATTAAGTTGATTATCCAATACCAAGTGGTCAGTACTGAAATCATACACATACAAGTAACAGTATACAGACTGAGCAGGCTGTATTTGTTCTTACACACACATAAACACAATAGCAACTACAACTACAACAGTTAAAGAAGCAGAGTCCATGAATTCGAGAGGGAACAAGAGAGAGTAAAGGGATTGGAAGTAAAGGGTTGGAAGGAGGAAAGGGATGTGGTAAAATGATATAATTATTTTAATTTCAAAAAATGTATAACATGCAGAGGGGGAAATTCAAGATATCATCATGCTCTTCAAAATATTGTAAACTGATGAGCAGTGGTGGCGCACATCTTTAATCCCAGCACTCGGGAGGCAGAGGCAGGTGGATCTCTATGAGTTCTAGACCAGCCTGGTCTACAAGAGCTAGTTCCAGGACAGCCTCAAAAGCCACAGAGAAACCCTGTCTCGAAATACCAAAATATTGTAAACTTCTACTCAAATTATTATTTTATTTTTGGTAGTTTACCTTTAATTTTGTTGTTGTTGTTGTTGCCTGGATTGACTTCAGACAACTGAGGCTGTGAAAAGTGAAAGCCTGAATAAGGAAGAACTGCTGAAGACTTAAAGAGAATAAAAGAGACCAGCCAAAGGCTACTTTCCCAAGGGGTGGATGGGAAATGGCTGCAAGGAACCCGAGAAGTCCATTTTCTCCATTCACCTGCTTTTAGGAAGAGATCTTTGATGCTGAGCTCCTGCAGAGGCAAGACTTAGGATATAGAAGAAAGCTCTGATACAGGGCTCACTGTAGCTTTCATTTTCCTCAGAGGCTCGGTTGTAGGCATGTGAAAGGTTCTTGTGTTGGCTCTCATGTCTCATTTGTAAAGTGAAACACCCTAGACAACCTTCAAGCTCCTTCTAGCTTTTTTTTTACGACTCCATGGCATTTCTTTGTATCTTCTCCAAGTGACTTATTCCCCACCACTACTAGGCAATCACCAAGTATCTATTCTCAGTAATGATTCTTTGTCCCAAGAGAGTTTTTATCTCCCTGGGGAAGACTAATACTATAAACTCAAATCAGATAAAACTACAATACAACGTAACGTATGATTAAATGCAAAGAAAATGGATTCAAAGGAGGGGTGCAGGAGCTAGAAGTAGAAGTGTAAATTAGTGATAAGGGGAAGGGTGACTCACAGGCAACAACCAGAAAAACAAAGGTGAAGGGCAGAGGTTTCCTTATGAAGAGTAGCAAGAGCAAAAGCTAAGAGGTGGGAAAGATTTAAAAGCTCCTGGGAAGTCCTTTGTCTTTATGTAGATGGGTAGGTAGATTTACAGAAGTGGGGGGGAGGGATGGTCAAAAAGGTAGAATTCTAATCTCTACCAGGAAAACCCCAGATAATTACATTATCTAGTTGGTGCAGCTTCTCAGTTTCTTTAGAAAGTCTGCTAAGGGGCTTAAGGAATTCAGGGAAAATAGCGGAATTCACACCAGGAACTGGGAATCTTGCAAGAGATAGAATGTGGAAGCCTAGGAGGTGTGTGAGAAGAGGAAGGCTCCTCTCTTGCTGGCCCTCCTGAGAGCTCCCAGATGGGCTTTAAGGATGAATAATTACTATAGAAATAAAGTTACATAGAAAGAAATCAGCACTACTGCCACCTCCAAGCTCTGAACCATCAGTGTGAAATATTCTGCCCATGCCTCATCTGTCTGGGGGGACACTGGCACTGTGGATGGGAACTCAGAATGTTTCCCTATCATAGAGAAAACAAATGATCCTGGGCCCTACTTGTCATGCAGAAGATACCCATGTGCATCTCCTCTGCTCAGACAAAGAACAGAGGACACAAGTCGAAGAGGATTCTAGACTGGCCACAGACAGGGTCTGTGAGGGATGGGGGTCTTTGAAATGTAATTTTATTGATTTTTAAGAGATATTTATGGTGATGAGAGGATTGAAAACCTATCAAACTGTATGAGTTCCTAAATTCTGTCAGCTAAAACATACTGACAGAGGTGATATTTCTGTCCTTAGATGTGTGTGTGTGTGTGTGTGTGTGTGTGTGTGTTACCCTTAAACTTGTGTATGTGTTATGCACATGTTTTTGATGTGAGTGTATTCATTGCATATGTGTGCATGTGCATATGTATACAGGTGTGGTTAAGCCAGAGGTCAGCATCAGAGTACTTCTTCCATCAGTCTCCACCTTACTTTTTAAAATAGGGTTTCTCACCATATGTGGAAGTGATTGATTAGGTGAGCCCTGCTGACCATTGGCCTTCATTGATCCTCTTGTCTCAGCACTGGGGTTTAGAAAGGTATGCCACCAGCAACCAGCTCTTTATGTGGGTGCTGGGTCTTCAAATTCATGTCCTTCTGCTTGCATGACAAGAGTACTTAGCTAATTGAAACATCTCCCCAGTACCCCATTTAGTTCTTGCAGAGATTATTTGCCCAAGCCACTTTGTAGCTCTCAATCAACCCCATACAAGAGTGATCTCTACTTTGTCACTACCTTTGATGGTGCAAACTGTTGACTTGGATTGGCCTATATGCTCATTGCTTTTCTATTTCTCTACTAATTGAATCCGTGTGGGCCTTGGTTTAGATGGTATAGTGAATGTGAAGGATGAAGTTGGAGGATGCAGGGTTGGTGTTAGCTGTCACACAGCCTCAACAGCCCCACAACCATAGTTAATTCACTGTGGTTATTCACACACTAGGCAAAAGTAGGAAACTTTATTCAAAGTCAGTTCCAAGAAGAGTCTCCAAGACCTCTGCATTCCAGCCAGATAGTTGCTTTCAGTCTCTTCCTGCATAGAGTTTCTACCACTGTGGATTTTTTTTTAAATGAGAAATTCAACAGGTGGTAGAAAGAATTCTTAGTTGGAGAGATACAATATGTAAGTGCCCCTTTCTTCGTGATAAAGGACAAATGGGTTCATCTCCCAGCACTGTAGGTAACTACCCATTAAATGACAGGTCTGCATGGGGCCACACACCCTAACATCCTGCACTATGGAGCTGAGGTGGGAGGATTAAGTTCCAAGCAACCCTGAGTCCAAAAACAGAACAAAAAACATACAAAAAGAATCACCATCTAGCCTGAAACTTAGAAGAGAACAATTCTCCTTTGGAGGAGACTAAATACTGGGAAAGAACACTGAGATCCAACTCTGGCCTGTGTGAGCTTGAAGAGTCAATCTCTTTGGCTACACTTACTTCATCCATAACTCATGTGATACTTTGCACTGGATGATGCTTAATGGAAAAATAAAAGAGTAATGTCAAAGGCTAATGTGATCGACACTCAAAAATGCATGCCTGGGAAGATGGAGTCAAGGCAAAGACCTCCTTCTCAGCTCTAACAGAAAAAGTAAGAAGGTCATTGACTCCTCCAGCTAGAGGAGGAGAACCCAAAGGGTGCCATTAATAAGGCTCAGCCAAGCAATGGGAACTTGCCCTGAACCCATCACTGTGAACCCATGAAGGAAAACACTGGCTACTCAAGAAAAAGACTCAGGAGAGGCATGCACCTAGTGAAGCATCTAGAACAGAGCTCTTACTGCTCCAGCCTTGCTCCTCAGCTCATAATTCCCACAGACTTGAGGAGAGACCCCAAGAAGACATAATCCTCTCTCAACTGCTCTTCCCTTCCTTGAAGAAAATCCAAGGAGACAGAGTTCTTTGAGGTTTGGCCTCTCAGTCAATCCTCTGGGCTCCTCTTGGTCATTTCACTGCTTGATGCACAAAGACACTTGAGGAGGTTCGTTAGTTTGCCAATGACTTTGGAATGAGGCAGAGGAAGATAGAGTTGAGGCTAAGGGACAGAATAAATGTAGCATTTGAAACACCTGTATGTTTATCTGAGGACTATGCCATTGGGTACATGTCCATGCCTAGAGAGAGTGTGTAGATATCAGAGGATAGAGCCACTGTGAGCCCAGGCAGTTTTTGGGTGCAGGGGAGAAAGCAAGCTATCTGCAAAGCCTGGGCATATGGGAAGAACCTGGGGAAGTGGCGCCAGCAAAGAGGGAAGGCCCTCTTTGAGCTTGAAGAGTCAAGGAAGGATGGTTCCTTGCTCCAGCAGAGTAAAGATGAGCTATGAACCCATGGAGGGAAATACCGGCTGCTCAAAGAAGGGAGGCAGACTAAGCCCAGGAGAGGAATGCATCGGGAAACAGATGTGGCCAGAGGCATCCCTGTGGGCTCATGAAGAGGGAGGCCTTGGTAAACCCAGAAGTAGGTAGGGCTAGCTGTGACTCTATAGCTCCAGCCATGCTCTTCTTGTCCCTTAGCTCTAGAGATCAGAAGAAAATTGGGGTGCATTTTCTTCTTCACCTTCTCAGTATCTGTTGTGTTTACCCCAAAATTTTCCTCTTTGTATACTTTAATACATTGATATAATAAAGAATAAACAAGAGAAAATTGTTTCCTCCTTTGTCATACTGCTGCCTTTTCTATATATGGTTTTGCTTTTAAAAAAGAAAAAAACTTTATGTTGAACCTTCGCTGTGGATTACATTTAGAAGGTTTTTTGTCACTCTGGCACGAAAGTGAATGTTCTCTTTGTCTTCTTTGACCTGAGCTGGGCTAGAAGTGCAGAGTCAGTCAGTACCCTGCCTACTGGCTCTATATTTAATGATACTTTGTGACTCTATATTTCAGTTTTTTTCAATGTGGGAAAAAGACACAATCCCTCAATCCCTTAATATCATTTTTGTTGCTAAGTATCAATGAATCTATGACATCATTCATCACCTGACCAGTGTTTTCTAGGCATCTACTGCTTGTCAAGTGATGCAAGCATGAATATGCCTTAGTTCTTTCACATACTTAGGTATCAGGTGAATGACAGCATTGGTTTCTGGGGGAAATCTGTGAGGGAAGGCAAGACAGAGATGCAATAGTCTAGTGTCCAGAGCAGAACATAAGGCCTCTATAGGCAGGCAGTTTCCACCAGGGAAATGGACCAGAAAGTAAGGGCCCAGCATGATTCAGGGATAGGGTCTAAGCCCCAGATATGTGACAACTAGTTGTGAACTCGAGTTACTTTTATGGTTACCACTGGAAGCATTGGAAATGGCATGAGAATCCAGTTGCTATTTCTAGAGCATAACATGAGGATGTGGAAGACCCCAAGCAGTTAGCAAAGACCCAACAGCCAGAACCGAGGCACAAAAGAAAGGCTAGTTCTGTGTCACTAAACCATCAGGTAACTTAGTCCTACCTGTTGGAAGAGGGTAACTTCCATCCTTTCAGCTTTAGCTGGAACCAGCCTCAGAATGTAGCATAGGGCTCAGCCTAACATGGGTGATAAGTATCTACTGGTGGCATGGAACAGAGCTTTGGACACTGGGGTTATGACATAAAATGGGACAGTAAGTAAATACAATCCTGATGTGATAATAAAAATAAGCACTGCTAAAACCGGCAATCACTGACCAGGTATATGGACTGAATGCATGCTAATTAGTTAGCATAAGTTACCCATCAAAAATCCCACCTAATTCTGTGTGGTGGATATTATTATCCCGTTTGGCAAATGAGAAAGCTGAGAGATTGTGCCACTTCAACTTGCCCCATTTGGGATCACACAACAAATCTCAGGATCTTCAAGCAATATGAGTTTCTTTCTTATCATGTTGGAAACAGCCTAGCAGGGGTCTGTGCTTAATCCGAGTCACTTCAAATCCCAGGCTAAGTCACAATTTATAGATGCTTGCCCCTTCAAAGAAGGTATGGAATCTTGCACTCATTTTTTTTTTAAAGCTCTTACTTGCAATTCTTTTCCCCCCATATTACCAGGCCAAACAAATCACACGGCTACACCAACTCCAAAAGGGAAAGATAATCACATTCTATCACATGCCCAGGTGGAGAATGGGAGTCAATAGTTCTTTCTCAAGCCACCTAGCTTCACAGGACCAGTAGGTAGAGAAACTGAGTCTTAAACCCACATTTCTGGACTCTGGAATCTGTGTGCTAGCCTCGTCCTACACCAAGAGGGGGAATCATCCATCTAGCAATCCCTTGCCCCGTTCACATTCTAACCCATGCTATCCTTGCAGCTTCTTTCCTTTCCATCTCAGGCTGTAGGGTGGGAGACATGCACCAGGTGATTGATGGCTTCCAGCAATAGTTGGGGAAAGATTATCTAGCAGCATGTGCTGAAGGAGCCGTGGCTGGGAGCCTGCTCATAATAGCAATTGAATTGCCGGTTTCTGCGGGGTTTGAAGTGCCAGGGTCTCTGGAGCTTATTAATCCCACAGCAGCCCTGGGAGGGACTCATTGCTGCTGTTATTTATGTCTTCTGCCGTGCTCATCCAGCAAGGCAAGTCGGTTGGGATTATGTTCCAGGGACACAGAGGCCTGGCTGCTATCCAAGCTAGGTCCACCGAGGACTCTTCCTTCTCAGCTGGTTACTGGGTCGCATTCAGAAGGAGGAGTGAATGGAGGCTATTTAGTCACGGTGATACGTGCGCTAACACATGCATCAGGCCAGGAAGGGCAGGAAGATAGAGTCTTGGATCTTCCCTAAGTTCCTTAGTGCCAACTACACAAGATGCCTTTTCTGCAGTGTCCCCTCAGGAGTCCACAATGATCGTCTTCATCTTCCTAGAGCCTGCTGTCCTCTTACACGTTGTCCTCTTGTTATATTTTACTCCCTTTTTTGTAATGTCTTCTGTAAACATGAAGAATTCCTGAGAGCATAGATTATGACTTATGCTAGGTGGGGATGCTTACAGTGTGACATACAATGGTGTGAAATGCCAGCATTTGCAGCCTCTGGTACCTGCCCACTTCGCAGAGCACATCACCAGCCATGACTTGCTTGTTTTGTTTGTTTGTTTGTTTGTTTGTTTTACCATGTACTCCATAGGGCCAGAATGGCAGCTCACACTCCTGGCAGGTTCCTTCTAGATTCAGCCCATGATTTCCTTTGGCCTTGAACATCCTTTACTTTAGCCTAGAACACACTTAATTTCCATCTTGCCAACCATATCACTCAACAAAGTCACCTCCTTCCTTGTGCCAACAGTGTCTGTTGGATAGTTTTTATTATGGGAATAATTGCATTTCAATTGTTGTTTACCTGTTTCCCACTACGTTGAGAACTCCTTGGGAATAAGAACACATTAATTTTATTTTTTATGTCCTTCTACCTTTACTGATGCCTCAATAGGATAAAAATGTAAGGGAATACACATGCAAAGTCTTTGTAATCTTATAATAAATTTTATAATAATAATAATTATTATAAAACCCATTTGTACAACATATCAACATTTTTGTTCCCCTTTTCAGACTTAAACTATACAACAAATTATAAATGAAAAAAGTAAACTGATCGCTGTAGATAAGTAAATGAACACACCAATCATTCTCCCTATTTATCTCATGTATGTGTATGTGTATATATGTATGTATGTATGTATGTATGTATGGCAAGAATACCTAAAATATACAAAATTTCAACACAAAATACAAATATTATTAATGAACTTCTTCAATTTTTTAAATAAAGATGGAATAATGATAGTGACATTGAGTCATATTAAGACCCCAAGCAAAAAGAAAACTCAGAAACAAATTCTGGCATGGGGATCTAACTCAGTTGGTAGAGTGTTTTGCCTTGCATGCATGAAGCCCTAAATTCAATTCTGAATACCACCAGACAATATGGATCTCTCTTTAGTTAATCTTTTAAAACTTTGTTCATCTTGGATATTTGCAGTATTTTATGCAGATTTTGAAACTATTTTTTGTTTTATAATGTAGTGCTACCCTTCCCTGATCCAACCCTAGTTGGTAGCCCTATAGAGAGCCTTCATCACTGATATCATTGAATAAGAAATCAGCTCTTGGAGCAAACCCACTCCCACCCCTAGAAGCATACAACAGGAACTCCCAGGGGGAGGTCATCGGCCTCAGTTGAAATGTGTTCTTGGACTTTTGACACAACCTTATTACTGTAGATAAATGGTCAAGAACTGACCTGGTATCATACTGAGCACTGTTTTTTTTTTTTGTTGTTGTTGTTGTTGTTGTTTTGTTTTTTGTTTTTTTCTCCAGGTAGGCCTTACTGAGCACTGGTGGGAAAGGTACTAGGCCCAGAAAAGATGATCTTGGCTTTGGGCCCAATTCTGTTTACATCTGATCCAATGAAGTTATTCAGCTACTTTGAGCACCAATCGTTCATTAGTCAAAATTGGTTGTCTATAAAATTATTGTTTTCACAGTCTGTTACGTTGCTAGCAGTTGTCTCAGGGACCAATGGTAGATACTTGAGAAAGAGGGAGAGAGCCTTCTGTCCCTCTGTCCCTTGCCACACTCTGATCAATTAATATATTCCTCGGGTGTGTTTTTTTGATTAATGAAAACAGGGTGTTTTGTTTTGTTTTTTAAAGACAGGAGAACCTAGTTTAGATGTTTTAGATAACCTCTCCATCCACACTCTGGGATGGGCCTCTGATCTTTTGCTATATCCTTAGGGAATGCCAAGGGTGCTTCAGCATTGAAGGGCATATTTGCTTAAACCCATGAGATAGGAGGGATGAATTTTTTTCATTCTTTTATTTTGTCTAACATCTTTATCCTCCAAAATGACAATTATACCACCGTCATCACTGAGTAAGAAGAGATCATCAAAGGCTAGTGCAAGCCAGGCATGGTGGTGGCACATGCCTTTAAATCCCAGCAGTTGGGAAGCAGAGGCAAGAGGATCTCTGTAAGTTCTAGGCCAGCCTGGTCTACAGAGTAACTTCCTGGACAAAGAAACCCTATCTTAAAAAGCCATTTTAAGGGTGTAAGTAATAATTTTACAAGACTGAATTATAAGCCAATCCTTTGACACCAGATCCTCAGTTATTTCTATGATTGGTCAGTGGTTCATTGGAGCTTGATAACATCTTGGTTAGTAGTTCAGTATGAAGAAGAAAAGAACAATCTGCCATTCACAATCATGAGCTAGACACTACGTTTACTCTTCCACTTAATTATCATCTGTGAGTCAGATGTTTTTCCTCCATTTTACAACAGAGTAAACTTTGGCTAAGATGGTGTTGTAATTCACTTGAGGTCACTCAAATAGCCAGGTGAGCAGATCTAACTGGAGGTGTAGGTCAGTGGCAGGGAGATTTCTTAGCATGCAGAGGACTTTGGTTCAGTCCTCAGTACCCTAACCACAAAGATGTCTATTTTGAGCTCAGAGTTCACATTTCTTTCACGGCATTCTGTATTCCTTAATTTAGTGGATGTCAAGAATTAGGACTTACCTTCTGTTAGACGTGCTTACGTTCATGACTGTATGAGCTGAAGTTTTGTGGTAATCTTCTAAGCTGAATAAGGGACACTGAACATTTTCTGTTTTCATTCAATGATTTGTTTATAGGTACATTTTCTTGAAGGAAAAATCATGTCGATGTAATGCAGGCTTTGTAGAGAAATAAGTCTTTGATATTTGGTTGTAAAATAAATGTCAGAATAAAATGTTTGAGAAAATAAAGAGCTGTATATGAAATTACTTCCCACAGAGCTGTAGAATACTGAGTGACTATTGCTGCATGTGTTTCATTATTTAGAGTAAATTTGCTATGTAAGAATGAAGCTGTGGTCCACCTGCCATTTCAATCCAGAGGACTGTGATCTCCTTGCCAGGGTGATGGCAGAAGAGTCTCACATTGTGTCAGATACAGGATTTGTCCCATTATTTAAAGACTATCCCATAGAGGTGACCCTCAGCCCTTAACAGCCACAGCTAGCATTCAGTGGCTCTGTGATGCTCACTACATCCCTAGAACACACACTAGTAAAAGAAGCCACCTTTTTCACGCTAAATTGACTAAGGGGTTACCTGTGTGCTGAAGGCACCAGGCAGGAGCAAATGATGAGGTGATAGGTTGAGACAAGAGAAAGGGACAGATGGAACAAAATCAAAACAGAACTAAAAAGGCAAGACAGGCATACATAGAACACTCAGAGTCTCTAACCAGGATCCCCATGACTGTAAATACCCTTCTACACAACTCTGGTCTCTCTTCTGGGTTGTCATGACTTGCCCTTCAGAGGCCATTTTGGAAAGCCTTTCTTCTAATGGGTTTCTCTGGTCACCTAAGATTGGGTTGCTGTCACTTTCATATTCTTGCAGTCCTGTGGAAGATGTTATAGGATGCACATGACTGGGTGGACACTGTTTCATTCCTGATCACTTTTTCTAGGACAACTATGCAGGATTGTAACCTCCAGGTAAGTTACAGTTTCACAAAGCTGTGTGCTTGTCATGCTGGAACTCTGAGCAACCTCAGCTGTCTGTCCCAGTGTGAGGTCAAACATCTCTTTATTCTAAAGCACAGAGAAGACCAGGAGATACCCACCTCAATTAGTGACCAGAAAGAAGGATAAGACGGAAGGGAGGGAGAATGCAAGGAAAAGGAGGGAAGGAGACAGAGAAGAGAAACAGGATGCCAAGACAGAAACTGGAATACTGGAGTGGGTTTTGTTTATTTTGTTTTATGTGGTTGTTCCGTGGGCAGTCCCTGTCTTGTCTGACAGGTTACCATATCACACCATAGGTAAGCCCTACTCCCACCACCATGGAATCAAAAAGATGTATCTTCAAAATTCCCAGTCTGAGAAAATGGCTCTGAGCCCTTTCTCATGCTATTTCATCACCCTTCAGCCTCCTCATTCATAAAACAGGAATGGTATGGTTTGTTTTTAGGCCATTATGAAAATTAACAAGATACTACTTTCTCAATATTCTTGACACATAGCAAATGCAACATTTTCCCTACCCTGTGAGTTTGTTCCAGAACCTCTTTATAAACCACTTACAGAAAGTGACAACTAACAGGCTTAGTGCTTAAGTTTGAGAACTTGAGTTCAAATCCCTGTTTTATATTTATGACTGCTAACAACTTTGGGAAAATTATCTCATCCTCTCTTCATCCCTGGACCTTTGTTTTTGGTATTGGTCTTTTATTTTCCTTTAAGGTATAACTGCACCCACTTACCAGGTTTTGTGAAGAGGACTAAAGAGTTTGATATGAGTCATGTTCTCAGAGTACATGTGCAGGTCTTCCAAGCTTACTTTTGCTAATATCAATGTCACTGAGCAGGGAGCAGCTAAAGGGAGCTAGTGAAATGACAACCTGCAGGCACCTTCATCCCAGGCTGCTTCCATGTGTCTGTGCATGAAACACCGAGGCACCCTTCACAGAGCTGTGAGATGTGGCAATGTTCATTTGCAGTTAATATATATTCAGCCGTACTAATTAGTTATAAGCCCCAAAGGCTAAAAATAAATTAAGTCAGTCCATTTAAAAAAAATGAGGCTGTAGACTAGTAATAATGTTGACAACTCCCTTTCATTGTTATTCTCATTATTGCCAGACTAAGAATATTGACACAAGCCAAGGTTGTCTGTGAATAGAAGACCCTCAGACCTTGTGTTTAGAGTCACCATGTGATGATATGAGCATAATATAACAAGTATTTCTTAGTGCAAATTTCAGGGTTTCAGAAACTTCTATGTGACTGACACTCTTCAAACACAGCACAGTCTGAGTTTGTGGGGATTTCCTAAGCCTGCCATAACAAAGAAGCAAAATGGGATGGTTTAGAAGAGCAGCAGTTTATTGTCCTACAGATCTAACACCTAGAGTGCAAAGCCGCCATGTAAGCAAGCTCATGCTTGTAGTGATTCTGAGGGAGAATCCTTCCCGGCTTTAGTGTCTTGTGTTTGCCACGATTTCTGGTACTGTTCAGATTTTAAATATATCACGCCTGTCAAGAGACTGTTTTCTCCCTGGCTTCCTGTGTTCTTTCCTCTGTGCCTATCTGTCTCTGTATCCCCTCTTAAATTGAAGACAGTCACACAGGAGTAAGGTCGACCCCACTTACTGCACTTGACGACATCCATGGAACTCTATTTCCAAATAAAGTCACCTTCTAGAGAACTGGAGTTAGAGCTTCACCACACCTTCCCGGGGAGACAGTTTAACTTATAGCACCAATAAATAGCAATCACACCCTTCAAGATCTGTATTGTCATTTGCTTTTCAGATGAGGAATTCAAACCTTGGTGCATTCAGATTCCATGGCTGTCACCTGGAGAAATCCCTTGTTTTCTGAAGGCATGTGGGGTGTTGGTTCCCATCCTTCATGGTGTAGTCCCCAAAGATAGAACTCAGGTTGTCAGGCTTGGCAGCAAATGCCTTTTCCCAACTGAGCCATCTCATTGACCCCCAGACTTTTACTCTTTTAGTGTGTCTTAGGGAACTACAGTTGTGTAGACAATTTTTGCTTTGTTTTAGATATTTTTTTAGTTAGGACCTTGCTATATAGCACAGTTTGGTCTTAAGTCTGTGTGGTCTGCTGGCTTCTCAGCTTGGAGTGCTATGGTGACGGTCACATGCCAACTCACAAGCAGGTAGTTCTTAGAGTGTTGGCGGATCTTCCACTTCACTGTGGTGTTACTTCTGGGAATTGGATCAAGCAACATGGTGATTAACGATTGTGTGGACTTTCTCAACTGGAGATGTCTCTTTTCTGGATTTGTCCTCTCTAAATTTCACGTTGAAATGTATTTGCCACTGTATAGCATTGAAAGGTGGCATTTGTCAAGAGATGATTGGTCCTCAGTTCCCTGCCTTTATGAATATACAAATCAATGCTGTTATGGTACTGGATTCACTGTAGCAGAAGTGAGTGTGCTATTTAAAAAATGGCAGATTTGTCTGCCTCTTTCCTTTCCATCTGTGTAGCTGACCATCACTGTGCTGTCCCCAGGTATGCCCCTGCCTCAACTCTCACAGGGCTTTGACTTTGAGGCTCCAAAACCAGTTCAAACCCCACCTGTAATTGCTCTGGCAGGGCCTCCTTGCTAGTGAACTGTAGCCACCTTCTGGGCTGTAATCAAGTTCATGGATCTCCTTCAGGCCCCTTGGAATCTAATCAAGCCCTAAGGAGTTTGGGGAGAAATAGTTGGAGGAGTTTTTGTCACAGACCCTCATTCTATCCACATTGTCCTATCTTGGATTGTTCCTGAGCCGTAACAGAAAACTCAAGGGTGGTCAATTTATAAGGAGTAGAAATCGATTTCTCATTGTTTGGAAGTCTGAGATGGCCTAGATCAAGGCACTGGAAGCCGGTGAAGGCCTCCTTTTTCTATCACAGGATGGCCAAGAGCATCACTTGGCTGACTTCAGAGGTGTCTGGTACTACATCAAGAGTGAAAGACTTATAAGGTAAAAAGGAGTTACATATAAAGGAAAACTCATAAAGAGAGAGTCACAATGTTGCTCTACTTTTGTGTCTCTGAAAGATTTTGCAGTGAGGAAGAGGGTCTTTTCCCAGTACCTCCGAGGGTTTGTGGTTTTAGTTGGCAGAAGAGCTTTTTGAATGGGTCTTGGCTTGTAGGGTTGTCTGGTTTCAGGAACTGAAAATACATCTAATTCTTGTCCATGTGTGATGCTAGTCCCCCTAGGTATAGAGGTGCATGGATGGGTATGAGTTTACCCATGACTATAATACAACATGAAGAGTAACTTACCCCTGAGTTACCCATCCTAGTAACTGGGAACCAAGCCATTCAGTGCCACCAGAGTTACAACTCAGATCATCTTATCAGGTCTTTAGCATTTTAAATCTATAAAACTAACAGTGAGAACATTTGCCCTAAAGATGCCAAAGCTTCACTGTACTGGAGACAAGTCAAGGCCTTGTTCTGTGTAGGCATCAAAACACCCACCATGGTTTCTCTCTTTACCCCCTCCTGAGGAGAGGATTCCTTATAAACCCGATCGACAGATTGTTTTTCAACTATAAATATCCATTTTGGAGGAGGAGCCGGACAAGTGCAAATGCTTGACCCCGAGAAACCCCAATCCATCTGCTCATGGCTGCCGAAGATAGAATTTCTGACGAGCTGGGACCTACTTCTTTGCCAAGAGACTTCAGCGGCATGCCAAGGAAGGATCAGCTTCCTGCTCTGATGTCCCCCTCCCCCAGCTGAGGCTGTGGAGATTACTCAGAAGGCTGCATGCAGCATACACTTGGACAGCCCTTGCCCTGGCCATACAGAAGGCTAGGATCGTGATCCCTGACGGCAATTCTAGGGGATGCTATTGTTGCATCAACAGCCTCCACTACGCCTGGTCCAGCCTTACACCAGGCAGGGATTTCTATGGGTTTTTAAAAGGCAGCTGTCATGCTTGCTCCACTGAGCTTTTAGACTTGACGGCTGGCTGGCAGGGTTCCCATTTGGAAAGCTGGAGAAGGACTTACAGTCAGTCAGAACTGGCCATCTTTCTTCTCAGTGTTTGTTCTCAAAGACTTCCTGAGGATGTAAAGCCCTTTGTTCTTATAAAACTACCCAGACTCTCCCCCATCCTCACAGTAGATAGACAGTTCTGTGAATTTAAATAAATTCACATGCCATGAGATGGTGGGGAATCAGGAAAATGTAAGCTCTCCTTGTTTTGACCCTCAAATGCAAAAACCTACTCCCCCTTTCTCTCCTCCCTCTCCTATTACAAATAAGAGTAAGTAAAATATTATGGACATTTTGAGTCTACAAAATGAAATTTATGAAGAGGCTTCTTTGAAAGCAGGTAAAGAGTCCCACAAGCTTCCTTAGTCTGGAAGTTGCAGAAGGAAGAGAGCATGGTCCATGGGCCCTTGGTGATTATAATATAGTAAGACTGCTATTCTTGTGTGGCTCATTAACCAGTCTTAAAGATAATTCCAAGAGAAGTTCAAAGGATATGTTGAGCAGTGGGAGAATCAGCCAAGGCATTACTTTGAATGACAGCTTTCCCTTGGATCCCTGTAAAAAGTTAATCACATTTCATATATGCAAATAGATACCCCCAGGAACACTGTCTGGCTTCATTCATTTATTCAAATGGTATTTCTGAGCTCTTACCCAATGTGCCCGCTATGTCAAGTGCCATGGGCCATACAGCAAACATGGCCCTGTCTCTGTTCTTCTGACCCTGCTATCTTCTGGGAGGAGTTAGGTTGATATAGCATAAAACACAGTCTGACATGGCAAGACAGAATTGTCAAAATAATTCACCACACCTCAAAAAAAAAAAGTGTCAAACTGTCTTGCACCAGCTATGAGAACCACCTCCCCATTTTTCTGTCCCCCTACATCTACCTGCCAGAATCAGTGTCTCAATTCAGAGAGTTCTTGGGGTCCACGCTATGGGAGAATGCCTGGAGAGTAGAGTCCTCCCTTCTCTGGCTTTGCTTTCTCTTTCTTACTGTTGTTTGGAGTTCTCTGTCTAGGTTGCCATAGGACCAATAGCATCCGAAAAATAAAATAAAAACAAGCTGACCCTGAAAGGAGAAGGAGGAGAGGGAAAGAAAATAATCAGAAGGAAAAAAAAAAGCCAGAACTTACCAGAGACAAGAATCAAAGTTGATTTCACAAGCAGGAAGTATTGTAGGAAATAGGGGGCTTTGGGATGGACGGTACAGTCATCTCCTATCTAGCTCCAATGTTCTGGAAACCCACCCTGGCCTCTCAATCTCCTGCCCCATGTGCTCCTGGTCATTTTATAAAACACCACATAGAACTCTAACTTGGTCATACTTCTCAGAACTCTCTGTGGGTTACCACAGATGCAGGACAATGTTCAAGTTCCCAACCTCAGCTCCACATTATCCATCCAACTTTGCTGCACCTTCGGCCCGTTGCTAGACCCCTGGAAACTTGTCATTACTTAAATACATTGTTTTCTTGGCCCACCCTTTCCTTCTGCCTATACTGTGTTCCTTTCCACCTACTGAACCCACCCTCTCACCAGCTTCCTGCAGACTTTGCCTCTTTACCATCCTGACTGACTATAGCACTCCCTAGTCCTTATAAAATGCCGTGTATTATGTGGTTGCCGCATAGTTATTGAATCTTAATTGTGAGAGGGGAGCAAGGAAGGGAGGCAGGAAGAGAGGGAGGAAGGAATGAAGAAAGAGAGGAAGGGAGAAGCAGGAAGCCAAGAAAATTACCTTTATCTTCTGGCCCAGGATAAACAGTGTTCATAAGGAGTTATAATTAATGATTCTTAGTTGTACTGTTCAGTTGAGACAACTATCTGGATAAAACACTCGGTGGTGATGGAGAATCATTTTTTTTCATTTTTGAGATGATAATATGACTACTTTTCTCCCTTCCCTTTCCTCCCTTCAAATGCTCCCAAATAAGAGGCACTTCTTGACACTTAGTGGCACTACTGTGGACAAGGGACTGGGGTGATGGCAGCAGTTCTTAGCAGGAGAAAAGAGGGCTTTCTGCCCAGAAATAGCCCAATTCCTCTAAGAGTGTGGACAACCTACCCCCGGCTCCAGTATCAGACAGTATAGAAGCTGTTCTTCCCCTCTGCCAGCCAAGGGGTTGTCATCGCCAGACCAACTCTCATTCAAATGCCTCTCAATGACAAGTGTGGAACAAGTGGCAAAGTTTGGATAGGATTTCCCTGTGTTTTTGTTCTATCTTAGCTCTGGGGTAACCTCATTAAGCCACATACTGGCTGCCTTTGGGGGTCCAGAGCCAGAGGCCACAAGCTGGAGGCAGGGGTGAAAGTGGAGCCTCCCTCCTGGCTCCCCTCTCATCCATCTGTGGTCCTGCTGTGGTCCATCCATCTCTTTTCTCCCTGCTGTTGCAGAGCATCTATCTGGGTAATGTGCCTATCTTTCTGCCCCTGTCATTTTCACCTTCTATCCGTTGGGCTATTTGCACTGTTTATATTTTCTGTCTATTCTGTTTTATGGGTCCTTTCCATCCACAGCATCTATCCTGTTGATATTCTGGTCTATTTATATTCCCCTGCAGTGCCTAGCCTCCCATTTCTTCCTAATCTCCTTTATCAATCTTGTTTACCTTCTCTATCAGCCCCTTCATCTCACAATTATCTAGTTATCCACATAGTTAAATTGCCCTCCCACTCTGGCTCTGTTCTTAGCTTGCACTTGGTTCTACTTGGAGCTTTCCTCTCTACCCTTACCACCTATTTCCTGCACTTGACCAGTGATCCCTGTTCAACTCCCTTGGGGTGTCTGGTTAGCCAGACACCTGCTGTTGCAGGCAGGAGGTCTGGGTCCATTTGCTATTAATAGCAGGAGCTGACATGTATTGGGCACCCTGCTCATACCGGACCCTGAGCTGGGTCTTCATTTCCTGCTTGCTACAACTTCTCTAAGCAATTTCCTCCTATGTTACAGAGGAGGAGTGGAGGCTCAGGGAGGTGAAGTAACTAGCTGAAGGTCACACAGTTAATAAGTGCAATATTGACAGCCATTCCTAGTTATCTGCATGAGCAATGTCTTTAATAATCTTTGCCTTAGAAAAATGTAAAATTTGTTTCTAATAGGCTTGGGAATACAGCATCTGGGCCAGCAGATTTCCCTCTTGGTGCTGTTCTGCTCCGGTTGATGATCAAACACAGGGCAGGAAAAGCTATTGTATAGAATGGTTGGGGCAACAGATTCTGAAAACATGAAATCCTAATGTTGCCTTCCATGGTTCTCTGCTGTCCCAAGCTCCCATCCCCAGTCCTACGGCAGTTTCCTTTCCACCAAGCCATGTTGACTAAGCTTTTATGTGGTGCTATTGGACACTTAGGACACCCCAAAAGATGGTACCCCCGAATTCCATGGCCTGTAGTAAACCATGGATGAATCGTTGAGTATCGCCAGGGATGATTAGTGTTAATTGCCAATTTAATAGGATCTAGACTCACCTGGGAGATGGGTTCCTGAGCATGCAGGTGGCATATTATCTTGTTTGAGTTAATTGGTGTGGAAATACCCATCTTTATTGTGGTTGGGATTACTTACTTCAAGGGATTCAGGACTGTACCAAATAGAGAAAACAAGCTGAGCACTGGCAGGCATTCATTGCTCTCTGTTCCTGATTGTAGATTTGATATGAAAATCTTTTTCAAGCTCCTGCAGCCTTGACTTCCTCACCATTATGACTGGACCATTTACCTGCGAGCAAAAATAAACCCTCTCTCCATTGTCGGGGTGTTTTCTCACAGCATCGGGATCAGAAACTAAGACAAGCCTCCCTTCCATGTGTTAGACACAAAAGAGATTTCAGAGATGAACAAATGGATCATCGGGCCATTTGGTCAGTCAATCAAGACTTCTCTTCCCAGCTTGGTGAGCTAAACAAGGATCAGAAGGACAGAGAAAAGCAAGGGAGAAAGGGAGGCTAGCAAGATAACGCATAAGCTAGTGAGTTCTTAGCTTTCCGTTCCTTCCCCATTTTGAAGAGTTGGCTAAACTCCCTCACCAGTATGCATGCTCCGCCCCTCACAAACCACTTGCTGTACTGAATACATGTTTAACTCTGTGCATGGACGTTCTTTCCCTGACAGCTTACAACAACAGAAGGCCCCTAATCATAGTCCATATAGCATATGGGAATGAACTGAAACCCTCAGGGCCCTTGTTTTCTTTCCTCCTAATTACTACAGTTTTATTCCGAGCCTTAAGGGTTTTGTGCAGTCCAGAGGTAGAAAGCTTTGCAAACCTCAGCCACTTATATAGAGCATGGCAGTGAAGAGTTAAGAACACACCTGAGGTGAGATCAGCATTGACTGGAAGCTCTGAAGGAGATGAGGGAGAGGTCTTATCCTGGTAATAGATGAAGGCTTCATGGAAGAGGTGGCATTTATATTGGGTCTTGTAAAATACAGAGAATTGCCAGCCGGTGGTAACCCACACCTTTAATCCCAGCAATTGGGAGGTAGAGGCAGGTGAATCTCTGTGAGTTCAAGGCCAGCCTGGTCTCCAGATCAGGTTCCAGGAGAGGCTCCAAAGCTACAGAGAAACTGTCTGGAAAAACAAAACACAACAAAAATTACAGAGGGTTTATGCAGACATTCTAAGTGGTAGGGCTTTATCAGGATGCAGGGACACTCATGAAACACTTCCAAGCTTGGAATTGGGGATGTTGACAGAAGAGGAGGAAAAAAATGTTTCATGTGAGAACCTGACTTCAGGAAAGATAAGTTCCACAGAAGGAGTGACAGTGTCTTTGTGGCCACTGGACTTGGCACACAATCATGGTTTGTCCTCAGAGAGCATATCTAGTTGTGCGTGATACACTGACAGGAGTCACCATGGGGATGCTGATGCTGCTTTCTGAGACCTACCACAGTCACTGTGCAGCTGAGCGGCAAAGACCAGTACCACCAAAGTTAAGGGCATTTCTGACTATACCTTCCCCCTCTTTCAAGCTCCCCAAACCCTTGCCACCTTACTTTCTGTCTTCCTAGAATAAAACAGATTGTATATCACCAAGCTGACTGAGGCCCCCTGCCCAGAATGATAGACCCTGCCACACAAAAGTAATTTCTTGTTAAACTTCTATCTAGTGAAATCCCGCCACTGCACAAAGCATGCCCAGCTGTGCAGGAACTGCCATCCCGCCACCACAGCGCTGGGGAATAAAGGAAAATGCTTAGCATTAAATTTCATGTAAATCAGACTTTATTTGCTCTGGTGACAGGTTATTACCTTCTGCAGGGAACGAGGGGAGAAATGGCCACGGGCTGGAGACATAGTTCCCCAAATGAGTTGCAGCAGCAGTCTGCAGCAAGGCATGCCTAGCTCACCTGCTATGCTCCACCCTTCCTCTCCACCAGCTGCTCTGAAAATGGCCAGCATCTACAGGGGCCAGATCTTCTCAACAGAATAGCCCTGCCTACTCAATCTACCAGATGCTCCAGAGAAGGCCTCTCTTTATATGGACTGCCTCCTAAGTATATTGGACACTGTCTACTTTGCTTTGTGGCTCAGTCTGTCTCCTACCAAAAACATTCTATGCAGCATGTGGGCGCAACTCAGTTCCCAAACCTCCAGAGCCTTTCCGCACCACCAAGCCTGTAACACTCCTTCCCTTTGAGTTTTGTTCATCTTTTACCTCTGTCCCACCTCTCCTGGCTGATATACTCCTATAAGTAGCCAACACATTTTCTGAGAAACTGAGTGCTTAAAATGATGGTTGCTTTCTTTTGGATGTATAATATTTATGTCTTCAGCCAGGCTGTGACAGGATAAGGGAAGAGACTAGTACCCACTGTGTTAGCATCCACTCACAGTGGATATTCTGTATCCTATAAGCTAAGTAAGGCCTTCCACAGAACAGGTTCTAAATGAGGCTATTGTCTGCTCATAGGCAGATAACAGTCAGGATAGGGTAAGATATGTTTTAATAGCAAATGTCCCCAAACTCTCATGGCTTTAAATAATAAGTTCTCTTTTTTTTCTTTGTTACACTGCATATTCTTTCCACAAGCCAGTAGTCCCTGCTTAATTTGATAAATTGTAGACCCAATTTGCACTGTTGGGGAGGGTCTCACATTGGTTGTGTTCTGAAAGTAGCACAGGTCACCTTCACTCAAAGCCACATAGTTCCCCCAACAGGAGTTGTACACAAAATGTAGTTCCACCACATTTCCTGAAGGCAGGGAGCTCAAAATACTTAAGAGCACTTGTTGCCTCTCCAAAGTGCTTTATTACTGAATTCCACAGATAATATGCTACCTTCATTTGTTCACTACTGAATCATTAATGCTGGGTCAGAATTTAATACCTGATAGGTATTCAGTATACACCAATGGAGATGGCCAGCCTTGTTGTGAGCCTTTGTCATCACATGGGCTCAGCCTGTGTGCTTTGTTAGCCTTTATCTGTTTCCCTGTCATTGTGAGAGAAGAAGCTTGCACTTAGTGTCCTGCAGTCCTTAGACATAGGGTTAGGGTTACTTGGACATATCCTTTCAACACCATAGGAGAAGCAAAGAGGCTTCCATCATCTATGAAGCCTGTTTACTGTTAGTACACAGACACTTCCTGAAAGATATGTGTATACAAGTGTGTGTGTGTGTGTGTGTGTGTGTGTGTGTGTGTGTGTGTGTGTGTGTGTGTTCAGGAAACAATGGAAGGTAGGCAAAGAGAAGGCAGTTCTGTACTTCATGGATGCATGTCTCCCACTGCTAGTTTATCAGTGTCATATTGGATGCAATGTCTGGTCATGGGAATTGGGGGGAAAGAGCCTGAGAAACTGAGGTGTCCTTCTTCCTCTGGAGGCCTGTCTGCTCCACTGCGATCCATCCCTACTCATCTTTTGCTTCATTTGGTCCCCCTTTAATCTATTCTTCTTTATTTTGATTGTCCCAGTGCTTGTCTCCAAACCATAGTAGGAGATAAGAAATGTGGACAGGAGGAGTTGGGGAGAAAGAGGGAAGGTTGGGGGAATATGAGAACAGGCCTAGAGCCTGGCTAGTAACGGTCCTCATAACAGCCAGGGTCCTGTTATGAGGCTTGTTGTTTGTGTTTTCTTCTGTGATCATGTTTCAGTACATGTGACTGATTTTGATACCTATGAGAACAAAAGTTTTGTCCTGAGATTCATGTCAGGGATGGTCCCTTTGGTTATATGTCCCACAGCTAAGGAAAGGGGAATGGGACTGAGGTCTACCCCCAGTTATATCTAAGGCTTAGTTTGGGCTTCCCTAGCAATTCTGATTGAGGACTACACTTCAGAGAGGGCAAAGCCAGCCCAGCAGCATTATTGCCTTCACAGCCTCCAACACTGGATATTTGCCAAGCTCACCATCTGTGCCCTACAGCCAGTAATGTGCACTGCCAGCCCCTGCATCCAACACCACCCTTACTCCACAGCCCCCAGCCAGCGCTGGGAATTTGCCAGGGCCTCAGACTGAATCATGCAATCGGATAAGCTTTGCCAGGTTTATGGCTGGTAATTTATGGCTTTCTTTAGCAACATCTATCACACTGTACAGCCGTTAATCCCCGAGTCTTTGCCCACTTTGCAGAAAATAGCTTGCAATTCCTTACAGTGTAGCATTTGCTAACTTACCTGTCGGGCTGTCAGGCTGGGTGGGTGTGACAAGCCACTCTCTGTTTACTTCCTTCCGTCTTACTTTACTGGGTAAGCTAGGCCTTCTTCCTCCAGAAACAGCAGCAAGGATCTCTATTATCTGCTTCTGGTTTGTTCTCCCACATGGCTGTCTCAGTGGCTTCTCCACACCTAACCACCAAGATACCCAAGAAGATGGGAGGATGCCTAAGGTAATGTAGGTTCATGACCTTAGCAAGGGCAGAGGGCTTTCCTGGCACAAAAGAGAGGACAGATTCTGTAGGACACAACTTTTACCCCTTATCCAAAGTCATGGAGGAAGGAGAATGTGGAGGACCACCAGAAGTTGTAAGTACACGTTGTAGGTATTTGCATGGAGTGTGAAATACTGCTATAGCCAAGCCCTATGTGGACATGCCAATTGAGACCACTGAACATTGCCAACAAGTGCATCCAAAATGATATACAAATGCATTTGGCTCCAGGATGAACTTTGGAGTGTTTTACAGCCAACACTTTTAACTTAAGCTATTAAAATTAAGACTTCTTATCTTAAGGTATGTTTCCCTGGGCAAAAGAATAGGTCACTTGAGAAATTATAAATCATAGAGAGTAAGGTTAGATAAGGAAAAGTAATTTGGATTGAAATCATGTAGAAGTAGAATACACTGGGATATATAGAAATATGCATCCTAGAGTACATAGGAACATATATAATATAACAAAATGGTAGACATGAGACAAACATGCCAGAAGAGAATACACAAAAACAATAAAGTTATTAAATACAAATATTGGGATACACATATGCACATTTTAGGTATATTTTATATGTCGCATATGTATCTTCTAATTTTTATTTTTTTGTTTTTGAAGTTTTCTAAAATAAACACTTTTTTGTACTCAATATAAACACAAAGCCACCTACAAATGATGATGTTCAGCACATCTTCCTAACAGTGTCAAGAAAGTATCAGAATATGTAGATTATATGGGCATTCATTTTCTTTGGACCCATTCTCTGTTAAGGCATTGGAACTCTGTGGGCTTCATATGTGGTTTTCTGACAATAAGTATAGGAAAGAAGCCCTGTTCACCTAAGTATTTTCCTGGATATCATATTCCTTACAGTTTCTCCATTGCATAACTGAAGGTGCCCAAGATATATTTGACTGAATGAAAGAAGTGGCAGTACTTGTTCTCTGAGCCAACTGCATGCCTGGCTGGCCATGGGAAACATTTTCCTAGAAGCCTTGCTCAAGCAAGATACCCTTGAGGATCTATTTGTTCAAGCACTCCCTTATCAGGGGAGGTTATTATTATTTTTTTTGTATGGATTTGCACTGTTACACCCTGGAACAGGGGATGGGTGTGGTCTTGGCTTTAAAGCACTTTTACTTCTCAGTGCAAAACGTGATGTTTCAGTTTAATTGTGAATCAAATCACTTTAACAGTTAATGCTGCTTTGTTGGTGGCCATCCTGCCCAGAAATTTAACCTCATACACACCTCTTTCCTCATCAAATTTCACATTTCTACATCTTTCTACTTTCTTTCACTATAAATCAAAGAGCAACGAGCAATAACCATGCTACTGTCTGGATGTTATGCAGCCTTGAAACATCCCCCATTAAGCAAATTAGTCCATTTTTTTTCAAATTCAGCAATTAGTCACATATTCAGGATATACACGGTTAGGTTTTTGTTTTCTTTTTGTTTTGTTTATTCCAAAATATGACATGAAAATCTGCTAGCCTAATTTCCAGTTCTCATCTTGAAGCTTATGACCCTGCCTCTACTGTCCACATTTCTAACAGTGTTCTTGTCCCCTTACCAGAAGGGCCCAGCCAGCTCTGCTTATAGCACTCCATGTCTCCTCTAGCAACAAACTAGTTCCAAATGCCCAAGAACCACAAGATCAGGTTTATCACAATAACCTCCCCCCTCTCCCACTTAGTTTCTGTACTGTATTAGTTACTTTAATTCAACAGAATGCTTGATAGTATCAGAGTAAATTAAAGGGGGAGGAATTATTTTGGTTCATATTTCGAGGGAATATATGACATCATGGTAGGGAAAGCATATTAGCAGATGACACCAGCATGTGGGAGTATGCAGTTAGAGCACTCTCCTCCTCACATGTTGGCAGAACAGGAAGCAGAGGGATGACCGGAAGTATAGATGAGCTATAGACCTCCCAGGACTGTCTCCCAGTACATCACTTCCTTTAGCTGGTCTTCCCCTTCCAGAGATTTTACAACCTCACTAAACTGTACCACCATCTAGAGAACAAGTGTTCAAATATATGAGCCTATGAGGACAGACATTGTTAGAATCAGAATCAGCATCCCAGTTTTTACAGTATGTTAGGCTATGATACAAGTTAATAAAATCCATCCAAAAGGTATGTCCACTCTGTACCTTAACACACACATTTCTCCTCTTCCTCATGGTGAAGCTACTCCTTCCCAGAGTCCCCAGCAAAGCTCAGTTCCCTGCCTTCCCACTCACCTCTATTGCCCTTAATCACAATTTTAATCAGGGTTTAAGAAGTGAGGAGAATAGAAAGGCAGTGCAAGTGACCACGATTCTCAGTCTGGAATCCGGGGAAGTTTGTAAAGTTCACCCTGGCCCTCTGGAGGTGTTCACAAAGATCACAAGTCAGTTTGTTCTTCCACACACAAAGGATCAAAAATGAAAGAAGCGGAGTTTAGGGGGTAGGAAAGTAAAGTATTGGAGGACTGCATACAAACCAGGAACGGATTTCCCCTAGAAGGACATCCTTTGTATCCATAACTATGTAAGACTATGGGGTGGAGTGGGATGGTGGAAAATGCATAAGGCCAGAATCACAATGCATGCCACAGGCTAAACATAGTGACTCCAAGGTGTACACATTGTCTCTGCTAAGTGTTGTGGGCATGTGAGTGACTAACAGAAGCCACATGCAGCCTTGGGTCCTGGGCATTGTTGATAACCCCCAGCAGGAAAAGCACCTAATTTTTTTGGGAGACTCTTAGTCATCTACTGCAGACTTGCCTGCTCAATAAGAATCAAGTAGTCAATGTTTGGGAAAGTGTTTTGCAAACTGTAAAGTTCCTGAAAGCGCAAAATCTCATTAGAGTAAATGTTTGCTAAGTACTTGTTGAATGAATGAAGAAATGGAGTTCTGCCATGGCATGCTATTAACTGTGATGACATGCTGATATCACTAGCAAACATTTTATCTGTTGCTGACAATTCTATGAGTACTGGTCAAAACAAAACTGCAGAAGCCACAAATTTCACCACAGAGTAATGTATAGCTTTCTACTAGTTTTCTGTGTTAACACTTGACTCTGTCTCATCCCTGTAATTGCTCTGTGGGGTGCTTGAAGGCAAAGATCAGGTCAGATAGCTTGTCTTGGATCCCACAGTTGTGGGCCACATTTAAGGATTGATTCTTCAGATCCATTATGGACAGAATCTGCAGTGTTTCACGCAATTCATACACACAGGACAGCCATCTGCTAGGTGGGCTGGAATGTGGGGAAGCAGGAGGCTTAGCTGGAAGGAACTCTTGCCAACATGTCTATAGAAACTTTCATCTCACATGTTCAACTCACTTTGCTCCTAATTAAGTAAGAGGTAAAAAAGGAATGTCCACAGCAGGTATGAGAGAGAGAGAGAGCTGACCTCGTGGACATTCTATTGAGTTAACTGGTTAGCTGGCTTCTTCCCATCCTGCATTTTACTACTGCATTTCCTCTCCTTCCTGGCCAGAAAAGGGGTCTTTCTTAGTAGTCCCTGGCCAGAAAGTAGAAAAAAATGGGAGAAAATCACCTACAAAAAAGAAGAAAGAAAATACTAAACAGAACAAGCAAGCTAGTTGAATAGGCAGTGCAGGATTGAGGAAGGCATTACAGGGAATGCTAGCTGAATCTCAGTATTAAAGAAGGGCACACCTCTTCTTCTCAGTGAGCCCTGCACAAATACAGTGAAACTGCCCCCACTTCCATGGCATCTACAAGAAGCCCCTCTGTTTCCTTCCAGAGTCTCAAGTCCCTAAGAAGGTTGTTTCCATGAGCTCCAGTGTTGCTCTCTGCACTGTGCATCACAGAGGATTTCTCAAAGGACCCAAGCTTCCAGCAATTGGTCCAGGCATGGATGGAAGGCAGAGGACTGGATACATAGAAAACTGGCTCCAGATGCTTAGATAATGCAGCAAATGCTGAGAAGTGATAGGAAGCAACAACACTTTCAGTGGCACAAACAGGCAGAGATAAAGGATACCACTGAGATTGATAGATGGAGACAGAGAGAGACAGGGACCATTTCAAACCTACGCCCAGCTTGTGATGCAGAGGATTGTCTCTGCAGGGACGATGAAGCTATTAAGAGAGGCTATTGATTGCTGAGCATTGCCCACCAAGCCTGTTCTGTGGACCCAAAGCTCTTTAAACAATTACACCAAACAGGTAAGATCTAGCTATTAGCAAGGAAAAGAAAGCCCAGAGGTCAGGGTTGTTTGTTTAAAGAGAAAACTGCAGTGATTCATCATCATATTTTCAGACAGCTAAATAAATATTTACTAAATGGGGGCACTAGCACATGAGAAGAAGCCTGCCAAGCAGCCCTTTTGAGGAGGCCTCTCCACAGCTGCACTGAGGGGTCACTTTTCTCTAAGACTCCAGGAGCCTGGCCACAAGAAAGCATGTTAGCTGCAGGTGCTACATCACCTTCAGTAAAGTCACACAAGAAACCTCAGAGCTGTTGTTGGCAAGATTATATTATTTCAAATATGTGTGCTAATTTTTATAACCCCCCCGTTTGTGAATCATGTGGGCAAAGGGAATAATCGAAATCAGGAATGCTCAAATTATATCTTAATCATTATTTTCTCCAGTTGCTTGTTCCCATAACTTTGTTTTTTTTGTTATTGTTATTGTTGCCGTTGTTTTGTGAGACTAGAAGAAACCCACTGAGTGTATGTACACCTCTTCATTTGTGAGAAGCACTGGAGAATTCTAGAATGGTCAACTGGGAAGGGCCTTAGGGACCTCCAGTCTTGTTATAATTTTACAGTAGAGGTTGATGAACTCCAGGGAAGACAGGGGCTTCTCTACATCACACAGTGGCTCAAGTCTGAGAGCCTTGCTTCCCCCTCTGTCTCTGTCTCTTTCTCATCTCTCTTCATCTTCACCAGATCACACTTTCACTGCTTAGACATAAGTTCTTTAATTTTTTAGTTATTATTTTATGTATATAGGTGTTTTGACTGCATATATGTCTGTGCACCACACATGTGTCTGATGTCTCAGAGGCCAGAAGAGGACACTGGATCCCTTGGTGCTGGAGTTACAGGTGGTTTTAAGCCGCCAAGTGGGTGCTGGGAACTGAATCTTGACCGCTGAGCCATGTCTCCAGCCCCTGACATAAGAATTCTTAATCGATCCAAGCTTCCTCTAGAGTTGTCACTGAGAGGCCAAATCAGTTCATGGATGTGTCAGGCACTGTTTGCTCCTTACTGTGGCTCTGAGGCCTTTTCTAGTCAGCTACATGCCCTGCCTTCTTGGAAAAGTAGCTCTAGGCAACCCTGTTAAGTTGGTGGTGGGGAGAATACCTGGAGGGATGCTTTTATCCAGGGTGAGACCTCATTCTAGCATGTCCATCTGCAACATTATCAACACCAGTTATATGCTGGTAGATGCCTCAGTGGAAATGTGTGATGTAGGATACCCTTCTGTTTCTGTACCATGGCCTTTCTCACTGCTATCACCAATATCTGGCAAGAGCAACTTGAGGGAGGAAAAGAGTGGTTTGGCTCAAAGCTTGAGGGAATACAACCCATTTTGGTGGGGAAGGTATGGTGACAGGTGGGTCCAGGTTGGCAGGAATGTGAAGCTGCTTGCTCCCATCTCGGTGGATCAGGAGTCAGAGAAAGAGGAATGCCAGAGTTTGATTGGCTCTCCCCCTACCCTATTTTTTCAGTCTGGGACCACAGCCCAGGAGCTGCCCACACTCAGTTGGTCCTCTCTGGAGAAACCCCCACTGCCCCTTCACTGCCCCCACCAGGTGTGCTTCCTTACTAGCCTAGGTATTTATTAATCTAACCAAATTGACAAGCAAAACTTAACCAGCACAATTTGTAGTCCACATATCCTAGTCTCTTTTTTTTTCCTTAGGGAATTTACACTTAAATATTGTTCCAAACATAATTAAACATAATTACATACACAGATGATTCAGAGAGCTCTGAGATCTGAAATTGTTCATGCTATTGCTTGACCGTGAAGAGTAATAAGAAGCTAACGTCGGCTGGCATCTTAAAGATCTTGAGAGATCGTAAAACAATGTGAGTTTAGCTATGGGAAACGGGACAGAAAATAAAAAACTTAAGCAATGGTTTTTGCAGAAAAGAATATAAGACCATCGGGACTGATGGCAAACAGATGTGCTGCATTTCAGTAGGGCAGAAGCAGGAAACATGATTTGATGTATTCTATTTCTAGCCCCTGAAGAATACTTTGAAAAATAACAGTTTAGGGACCAAGGTTATCAGAGCTGATTTCTCCTTGAGAACAAACACATGTAGATATATGGTATCCAGGAGAGTGAAAGATGATGGAGGAGAGAAGCCAGCTGCAGCACACCAACTGTGCTGTTGGCTGATGCTGGGGGGGGGGGGATACCAGCAGACCTGGTTCACCTGCAATCTAATCCAGGCCACTCATGTGGAGCTTTGTCATCACCTTAGGTTTCTGAAGAGACTTTAGGAGTAGGGAGTCAGTAGAGGCTAATCCATAATAGCTCCTTTTCTGTTGTTAATGATAAAATATCTGAGGCTTACTACTTATCAGAGGTGCATACTATTCTGGAAGTTACGAGTCAAAGACTGGGCTTTCTCCATCAGTTTGGTCTCTTTAAAGGGCTCCAATAACTATGTCACAGGGAAGCAGAAAAGAAAGAACCATATGGAGAAGGGATCACATGATGGCACAGAAAATGATAAGAACTTGAACTGACCGCCCTTACCTAAAAAGTAAAGCCCTCAATACCTACCTGCACACATTCATCCCAAGACACACACTGTATCTATGCCCCCAAATTCCCACCACCTAAAGACCTAAAAGTCCTATTCTAGGGCTCACACTTCTGCACACAGACTTATGTGGAACATACTCTTACCACACCTAAGTCCTAACAACCCTTCTGGCTGAATTCTAAGTTACTGGAAATCCCAGGAAATCTGGAGAAGGAGTCAGATGGTTTGGAGACTTATGGCTCCAAGTTTAGGAGTTAGTTGAGTCATTTGATATCTATGCAATGGTTGTCACTCTAGGCTGTTTGTATGTTAGATGTGCTCTTCTGTGAGCTCAGGGCTCTAACACACACACACACACACACACACACACACACACACACACACACACACACTTCTACCTCTCAGTCTTCACCACTGCCCTGGTCCATTATTGTTAAAAAGTAGCAAAAATCGATTCATTTGGATTTTATCTCCTTTTTATTTTCCCTGCTCACCCCATATTGGGGTTGCTAATAAACCACATCATAGGGTAAAGGCTGGCAGCCAGGGGGAAAGAATGAAAATGCAAGTGCTCAGCTAATGAATTAATTGGATTTTGATGTACTAAGAGTCCATAATGAACTCTCGATTATTCAGGGATATGTTCCTAACCTAATGTAGTCTTCTTTATTTTCTTCCTGCTCTGCTTGAGGCTGAGTAATTTGGAACTTGTATAAAACAACAAGATTTTTTTTGGCGGGGGGAACAAGACAAAATAACTGATCATGGTCTAATTGTCTTCTTTAAAAGCCTCTTCAAGATTCTATCTGTTGTCTGTCATCTATGAAAAGAGAAGTTTCTGAGGACCAGGTGTGAGTCTAATTTATATTCATATCCTTCCTGCCTTCCATCCCCATCCTGTAATACCTTATGGATGGTATATTGCGAACAGGTCAACAAACACTTCACTTTGTAGTAGCTTCATATTATTGCATTGACTCATATACCAAAATGTAGGTAACCAGACTCTTAGGATGGAGAACTCGAATGTGCTTCATTTTCAGCATCTCTATCAGTACTTTGGTGGGCATCCTTAAACATTTCCTGAGAGTCCTAGACAGAAACACTGGGTCAAAGTAAATATGTGTGTTTAAGGGTTTTCATAAATGTTCTCACACTACACTCCAAAAATATTACAACAGTATGTGAGGGATTGAGAGTTCTTATTCCTGGTGTGTTCTCTCCCTCCCTCCCACCCCCCCCTCTCTCTCTGAGAAATAGACTCTGGGGTGGTGTGTTGTGCACAATGATGCCGTTATTACAGCATCTTGTTTCCAAGAACACCTTCATAGATAAATACTGTATATTCTGTTTTCATTCTCCACTGGCTTGCCTGACATCATTTGTGGACTTGCCATACTCACTCAGCAATATAACCTCTGGTGGTGACAAGGTGGAGGATTTGGAAGGGGACTGAAAAGGCGAAAGCTACAGAAAGAACCAACGTCTTCTGGATTGTTCTATTGTAGATGGTGCCCTCAGAAACGAAACAACAGCATGGTGTGGCCATTTTGTTTGTTCACATTTGTAAAAAGAGGAGGGGGAAACAAAATACTCATTATTCTCTTAAGATCCAGAATTCTTCATGGCGGAATCATCTAAAAGTAATTGCTCTCAAGCTAGAAAAGGGGCCTCAGTGTTTAGCCATGAATGTTGTGTCATAGTTCTGATTTTACAGCAGTCCAGTGGATTCTCCTGCCTTGCTGCAAGTCTCTATTAGATTGAGATCAATGGAGGCCAGATCTGGAAACAAAGTTAGTGTTAAAGGGAAGAGAGAGCAGGAATTCAGGTGGAGAGCTGAGAAGGAAAAATAGGTGTAAGGAGGGCAACGAGCCAGGGCCTGAATGAGAAGTGGGTGGAGGGAAAAGAGATTAGAAGGTGGCATAGCCTTCCATGTTCTCATTCAGAATAGTGACGATTCAGGAGGGATCAGAATTCAGTAGCTGAGAGCATTCAGGTGTGACCCCATCTCCACTCAGCCTTCCCTGCCTCAAAGCCGCCACCCTTTAACACTTGACTGCAGCATGTTCCTAAGGCTTATTACTCCTCTAAGCATTCTTAGGTGGAAATTCTAGAGCTGCTTTCAAGAATACATAAAGTGGGTATCAGCTATGCAAACAAGACAAAGTTCCTTCTGCATATTCTGGCCCTCGGGATACCATTTGATTTATTAATTATGTAATTTACTGATGAAGTAGATTAATAAAGAACTACTACTCATGAGAGTTCTCTACAGCCCTTGATGAGAAGTTTCTCTGCTATCATGAATACCACAAGCCCCAAGAAAGTGTCCCAGCTGAATGCTAACATGGGAACTTCTGATGTCCATCTGGGTCTCAGCTCCTCTGCTTGCTTCCTAGCCATCTTCTCATACAGGAGAGGAAATTGTGGACAGGGAGCCACCAGGGAAGGTACAGGAAGGTGGATAAGAACTTGGGGAAGAAACTGGTCCTTTTTTACATTTCATAAGGTACCAGGTGCTGGGAAAGGAAGAGTTGGATTTTTACTGTTTGCCTTGCCGAAGTGTATTGACAGCACTTTCAATGGTGATAACTGTAGTTTTGCTAATCCCCAGCGAGTTTGACAACCAGTTCTCTGATTAGAAATGTCTATTATGAGTCCTGTCTAAAGAAGGAGGACACAGCATAGACCCATCTCTGAAGTGACAGCAGAAAGCAAAGAAAGCTGTTTCTTTCACAGGGTTTTATGAACTTGGGAAGCCAGTGACACAAGCTGCAGAGAAAGCACTTTGCTAAAACACAGGAATGCAGGACAAAACCTTTACCATCCTGCCAAAGTCTGAGAGGGTGCCCTTCTCCTGGTTGATTAGAAAATAACAGATAACAGAGAGCTCTCATAGACAATACGAACACACACAGCTCTTCTTCTTTATGCATTCAAATAGCAGTGAATTTTCCCAGTTGAAGCCTCCATATTGTTCCCTGCCAAAGCAGGCAATGAATTTGGGGTGAGGGCCAAAAGAGCTTAGTATGTCTGTCAACATAGTATAGAGCTTTGTGAGTCTAACCTCTTTTAATTGATTAATAACATCTCTTCACTGGGGACTAGCGGCTTTGAGAGGGACCCTGAAGCCCATAACTGGTGTGTATTTTAATACCCTTTGGTGTAGGTATTGAGGAGGAGCAATAAAAAGAAAAAGCGGTTTTAGAGTGTTTTCTTAGGGGACTATCAGCTTGTTAAGCATTGAAAGATCTTGTCTAGAAAACAATGCAAGTGCTTTTTTTTTTTTGTCCCAAGAAATAATTTGATCACCTGAAACACTTGTTTAATCACAGTGTAGTCATTCTCTTGCCTTTTACTGTTTTTTACTCTCCCTGTGTGTGTGTGTGTGTGTGTGTGTGTGTGTGTGTTCAGTCATAGAGAAGGCAAGGCCCTGTCCTTCCATTAATTCTATGAAAGTACACTTTAAAGATAGGAAAAGGGAAGGCCTTGTGGATGTAACCGAGGCCATTGCTGATGCTGAGGATGCTGCAGACACCCAGGAGATGCTTTGGCTCCCTACCACTTTGCCTTGCTTGGCTAGTTCTATGAGGGACAATGGGATCGATCATGCTTTCTGATTGGGCCTGACCATTTGGTCAAGCAGCTGATTGAATCGATCTCTTTATGGAATGAGGCCAGTCATTTGATTGAATTAACCAGCCTGTGTATCTGCTGTGTTTTACTTTTGTTTTGTTCCTAGTAGACATAGCCAACGCCTCAGGTTATCATTGGATGTTTTACTTCTGGTGTTAAGGGCCTGGCAGAGAAAAAGCAAAATTGATTCCCCATGCTAACCACTAAAAGCTGGCAGCTCTTCATAGGCATCCAAATCCCTATGTCCCAATCTGACAGGGTTCCTAGCAGCCTGTTTATGCTGAATTCCAATGGCTCTCCTTTGGCCATGGCATTGCAGAATCCTAGCTCCTGTTTTCTGCAGGGTCTACCCAGTATTTGTATTTCTGCACCAATTCCTCGGGTGTATTGTGTGTTGCCCTCTGCTTAGTCATTCAGCCATACCCTTTTCATTTTGAATCCTGCCCTGCTGATGGTTCAGCTCCCTAGTTCAATATTTTACATTTATCTCTATTGAATTCCAGTTGCCTTCTGTTAGAAGAGGCACTTAAATTATCTGAGCTTTGCTCCACAGGCTCAGATTCCAAGTCCAGGACAAATCTGTTGAGGCACTTAGAATCGTTGGCTGTATGAAGGGCTGGGGAGTGTAAGTGTATCTGAATTGGGCATTTCTTAATAATAGCAGAGGTGATAGGCTTGGGCAGAGAACATGGGAGACACTGGATTTATAAAATCTCAATCAGACTTGCTTAGTATGGGAGGAAATGGACCAGAGAAAGTATTTGACATGTGAAAAAAATGAATCTACCTATGTAGTCTGTAAGGGATGAGCAGCTAGCACATTCTGAGTCCCTATTGGATATTACTACTATTCAAAATAGAAGGTGCCCTTTGTTTTTCTCTGCCAAGGAAATTTGTAAGTATTAGGTCATTAGCCTTCTCATTGCCCATGATTATAGAAAGTCATGATTTTTCTCAGATTTCAGGGATGGGAATGTGTCTTAGGAATGGGGAGAACTATGATGTTATGGGAGGTGTCCCAAGCTTGGCTATTCTATTCTAATATCTTTGCCAATGAGTTATAGCCACCAAAAACATAGATAACACACCAAGGGACCAAGATCTTAGAAATATCCAAGCAAGGGATTCAACACTGCAGCATTATGAATAGCAAGCCATTATGGCAAAGTCTCAGTTTTCATGTGGGAAGAAATGAATAATGGATTGTTCTAACTGGTTTCCTTCCATAGATAAACCCTCCACAGTTTGCAGCCAAGGCGGTATTGACTTTTAGGTTGAGATGCAGCATTTCAATGGCTTCTACAGCTTTCTGCTCTTAACAACAGGTTCTGATTCAAGCTTAAGTCAAAGAGAATGGGATTCAGTGAGCATTTGGAATACTATAAGACCCCCACCCACCAATCAGGGAGACAAGAGCTTTCAGGAGGCTGGAAATCCCTCACATCCACGAATCAATCAGGTTTTCTTCTAGTTGTAATGTCTTTTGCTTCTCTGTGTGAGAAAGGAATGGGACAGAAGATAGGAGGTGGGACTGACATAGGTGATGGCTGTGTTAGCACCCCTTATGCCTTCAGTAGTAGACAAGATACCATTATTTGAAAAGATAGGGAGGGAAGGAGATGGTACCCTGAAATAACATTGAAAAAGTGACAATGACCTCACATATTTCAAAGCCAAATACAGAAGACGGGAGGAGAAGCATACAAGTCAAGGACAGATAAAAAAGAGTATCACCAGTCTGTTAGACAGTGCCAGGATGGAGAAGCCCTGATGAGCAGAGGCTTCAGGAAAATGCCAGAGACAACACAAAAGCTTTCAGTAACTATGTTCAGAGTCAGGAGAAGTAGGAATGGGCAGGCACATTCTTCGGTGAAAGACTAAAGATGAAATGACAGAGGAGGACCACTCAAATATTTCACTTATTTACAATCAGGATCTTTCAGCAGAAGACAATGGAATCAGTGTGGTTGAAATAATTTTGATATTCAAAATGGGTAAGCAAAATGTAAATGGTCAACTAGAATAGTGAAAAATTTCCAAACCCAACAATTTTTGTGCTGGGTTTTAAAAGAAACACAAATGCTTGTCTTTAAAAAAAAAAAAAACACAAACAAAAATGATTAAGGGAAAGAAAGCAGAAGACTGAGGGTTAATAAAAACTTTCTTGTGCGTGTGTGTGTGTGTGTGTGTGTGTGTGTGTGTGTGTGTAAAGAAAGGAGACTGGAGATTGTACAAGCTAGTGAATTTGATACTGATCATTATAGAAAATGTGAAATGAATTATTATTGCAACAGACTATGAAGTTTTAGAAGGAAAGAAGTGATCATTAGAGGCTAGCAAGGGTTCAGTGAGGACAAGGCATACAGTGAAATCCCATTTTGATCAGATCTCTAGACATAAATCAGTCAAGCACTGTAGATAAGGCACCCTCCTTCACAAAGTATGACTCCAGAACACTATTAGACAGCATCATGGTTAACTGGCCAGCAATGGCCAGACAGCTGGTCACGTCACTAATGTGAGAACATTCTGTACTATGTTTGAGAGGCTCATGCTTTGCTTTTCCACCCATATTTTATCAATGGTTTAGGTGAAGATTTCTGAGTCTTCATGTTTGAAAGCATGCTTAGCAAATGTGTGGGTGCGATAGCAGGACTAGGACTGTAAGGATCTTCAGTATACAGGAATGGCTAAGACTAACATAGTAAAGTTGAATACAGATGAAATTAAGGCTCTGCACTTACACATAAACAGAATCATCAATTCATATAAAAATATTTGTGGGTTTCTGTTTGATTAGACTACCAGTAGAAAATTATAGTGTATATGGCCACCAAAGCACTGAAAGAAGTATTCTTTCCAGAAAAAAAACGTTACATTTACTATGTTCTTTTTTTCCTGGACAACTATCCTTGAGAAGTACAAGTTTCTCCAGGGAATTCAAACACAATGGCATGGTGTCCTAAAATCTTATTATGAGAGTATCTGGCAATAACTGGTGAAGCTAGAGATACTCAGGGGTGTATAACATAGAAAAGTTCTCACAGCCATTCACAAGAAGACACATAAAGAATGCTCCTACCAACATTTATTGTCATGGCTATGAGAAAAAATAACTCACATGTCCATCAACAAGAGAATGGCTGAAGAAAATAGGGTATGTTCATGATTCTCACAATTATTATTGTAGAAAAAGAAGTTAAATGGGAATATTTTCAGTATGATAACATTTATATACATCAAAAAGCAGAATGCTATTTATTGTTCAATGATGCATATGTATTAAGTACAATAATATAGAAATTAATGGGAGTGGGAAATGTCAAGTCCAGGCTGGTGGCTGCTTCTCAGTGGAAAGGGAGACTAAGGCAGTATAAGAAAGACACACAGGACAATACTTCTATTAGTCCCCAGTACTTAATCTTAAAGCTGGGATGTAGGGTATATGGGTTATTTCATTTTGTAAACAATATCCTATGTTTAAAATACTTTGGAAGGAAGATTTTAAATATATGTTGAAGTGACATTCACATCTCGTAGAATTAAAGTGAGCTGTTGTGTAGGATTTAGTAGCTCACAATGTATTATCACCACCATCTTTACCTAATTCCAAAATGATTCTCTCACAAAATAAACTGTACCTTAGACAATAATTTCAACCAATGCTCCATAGAAGACTTTTGCTTACATAAAGATAACATTTTATTTATTGGCAAAATTTTAGGTTTACAGAAAAACTAAGTGGAATACCCAGAGGTTTCCCATATACTCCTCAGCTCCACTCACACATGGCCTCCCCATTAGCAGAACAGCCTCAGATAGCTCTCCCACAACTAGAATGGCACAGTTACTTGTTGATGAACCATTATAGTATCAGACAGAATAGGTTCATTACCTAAAATTCCTGTGTCTTGCCTGTCCATGCATTGCCATAATGGGTTTTTTAAGGAAGGCACTTTTAAAAAGTCATAAGAACAGAGGGTATATCATAACCATCTTTAAACATTTTAAAACCTTTCCTGTGGAAGAAGAATTCAATTTCTATCCTGTAAAACTCCCAGGTGATTGATGAACGAATATGAAGAGAAAGACTATGGTTTGATGTAAGGGGGAGTTTCCTAACAAGATTGGTGCAGCATATCAAAGTAGCACAAAGTGTGACTTTGAGTTAGACAGAGTCCAGGTAAAGTCTGCCTGATGTGTATTCTTTCCAGGAAAGTTTCTTAGCTCCTCTGATCTTTCATTTCTTCTATTTATGTGTTAAAATAACAGATTTTAGAAAGAGCAGAAAGGTATGTATTTAGAGCACATGTGTGTGTGTGTGTGTGTGTGTGTGTGTGTGTGTGTGTGTGTGTGTGCAGATATAGATATAGATATAGATATACACCAGTGGTTCTCAAGTTGTGAGTCCCAACCACTTGGTGTGTCAAATGACCCTTTCACAAGAGTCATATATTAGATATCCTAAATATCAGATATTTACATTATGATTAATGACTGGAAAAATTACAGTTATGATGTAGCAATGAAAATAATTTCATGGTTGGGGGGTCACCACAACATGAGGAACTGTATTAAAGGGTTGCAGCATTAGGAAGGTTGAGAACCACTGATATATAGAGAGAATGGATACTCAGTTATCTGAGGTTTTGTTGACGCTGAATGATGAGCTGTCCAAGGTTCTGGAGCAGGGAGCTCTATATCAAAGGGAGACTTAGGTCTGTATTCTCCAGTGTCCTTTTCACATGTTGATGAGTGGCATGTATTGGAAAAATAGGCGAGTCCTATTGTTGGTGGTTTTTCCAGTCTGATTTCAATGGAAAGGAAACTGCTGAAGAAGTAAGACTGCAGTTATTTCCTTGTGTGCTATGGGAGGGATGACAAAGCAAGATACACTTGGGTAAACATACAAAGAGTACAAGTTGAACCACGAAGGAGCAAGAGGAGATGCATTACGAAGGCTGACAGATTAAATAACCAGCAAATCAGGATCCAGAGAAGGTGAATATCACAGGGCATCTAGCCTGACTGAACAGCCTCTACAGATAATGGGTTTTGTTTGCTTGATGTGCTAACAGGCCAACGTTGGAAGTCTGGCCAAAACTGGTCCTGTTTTCACAGAACATAGAAAAGGAGCTTTGGCCATAGTTTTTCTGTTTAAAGAATTAAGTATATTTAGAAAAAAAGAAAGGATATACACTAAAATCAAGCTTTCTCAGGCCAGTCATTTGTCTGCTCAGATATGCCTTACTCTCATTGGGAATTATGTGTATTTGTACCGTATTGGTCCTTGGATGCCTGCCCACTAAACTGGTGTGTTCATCTTGATGTTTTACATTGTTGATCCTCTTGTAAGGAGGAAAAACCAACTTAGGGAGTCCCAGATCGTGGAGCTAAGGCTAACAGCATAAGATGGCATCCCCAGTGGTCAGTAATCCTACATGCAAAATGGTTCTGTTTTGACTTACATTGCCAGAGAACAGGTAGTTTATTAAAATTATTTGGAGATGTGGTTATTAAGGAATCCAGCAACTATAGCTTCATCCCTGGCTTCTTCTCAATGAAGTACATATTATTTTGGACCTCTCAAGATCATTGCACTATTCTTAAGAGTAGGATTGGAGCAGAGTATCTGAGTCTATGTACTTTGTTTTAAATAGGGTCTAGACACAAACAACTAGATAGCTGCTGGTGTGATGGTTTTGATGCCCTGAGCATTATACAGCTGAAGGACAGAAGGAGGCTTCTCTTTAGATCTTGCTATTGAAGGAAGAAATCAGCAAATACTTGAGATTGTTCACAGTTTTATTTCTCTGGATGTAGTTAAGAATAAAGATATGGAGCTTTAAGTCTATGGGCAATGGAAGTTCAGGAAATGGGAATAGCTTGGACTTAAAATGCAGTTACTTGACAGAATTTTCTCCAGATAACCAGCTGAAAGTGTGTTTCAATGACCCTTTTCCCGCTAACTTTTGCATCTTGTGTCTCCATCCCCAGCTAAACTTGAAGTGATATCTTTCTCTACACTTCAGTTACAGATGTCAGACAGTGTGGATAGATGAGCCATGTTACTAGCCAGTGCACTTGAATAAGGGGATAACACAGTGCCAATGCTTTCCACAACTGCCAAATGAGTTCTTACAGACATGGGCCTGGCATAGAGGATTCTATCACAGAAATTGAAAATGTGTTTCCAAAGGAGTAACAGAAGCTGGCCACCAGTGGTCTTTGAGACATCTGTAAGAACTTGACTGATTCATATCTGAGATTGTTCTGTTCTGTGTATCCATGGATGAAATGTGACCAAAGCCAGGCACTATGTAAGATGCTTTCCATATGTGGTCTCATTTGCAATTTATATTGGCCCCTCTCCTTTGGTACTCTATTGAATTTTCTGATACTTACTATCCTTATACTTACTCTAAAAATTCCATAATGGTTGCTTAACTGAAGACAATTGAATCAGTATGTAGAGAAGAAAGGTGTACTGGAGTCTTCTCTTACTAGCTACTGGATGAGTATGCCATTACTAGCTGACTTACATTCTTTACCTATAATTTCTTTCCTTCTTTCTTTCCTTCTTTCTTTCATTAGTTAGCTGGTTAGTTAGATAGGAACCAGTACCTACTACATGTTATATAATACTTCTGTCTCTGAGCTATATCCCCAATGCTCCCTTCCCACCCTTTTAGTTTTTTAGTCTTTTTGATACATGATTTCCTAAGTTATCCAGGCCACCTTGGAACTCACTCTGTAGCCCAGGAAGGCCTTTGAACTGATGAGCCTCCTGCTTGAGTTTCTATAACTTGAAACACAGGCTTAGCTTCATCTATAAGTGGAGAGAGTTGATTAAGAAAACCTTTAAGATCAATTAACTCTTCATAAGGACAACATAACTGATACAAAGAAAAGCATTCCACTAATCACATCAGCCCAGAAATGGGGGACTGGAGGGATGATGTACCCAGTAGCTCATCTTTGTCAGGGCCAGCACTCCCAATAGTCATACCCCAGTCTCAACCACCAAGAAAGGCACAGCCCAGCACTTGGTAAGCAACTCTACTGGAGAAATCACAGAGTAACTAATTACAGGGGAAATAAACCACCAAGTTGCCTGAAATAATAATTTCCAGACAAACAAACCCCCCATGCAGCCTGTCAATCTTCTGGAAAAGCACATCCCTGAAATTACAAGCAAAATTTCTTTTCCTTGAACTCTTAATTAGAACCAGCCTTGAAATATGCCTGGATTCAAAGCAGTCAAAATGTATAAAAGAGGTTATCTGTTTTGTTTGGTATAGAGTAGACCTTTGTCATTCCCTCGGGGGTTTGTATGAGCACGTATTTGTGGCTCATGCACACTCATGGAGTTCAAGAGCGTCATCTCTCAAAAGGAAACTATAGTGCCATTGACCCTTGACTCAGCCTTCAGTGTTATATTTTGTCTGGCAATGCAGCTCCCAGAGTCTCCTCCCTGTTGAGCAAGAGCAAAAGCTAACACAGGCTGAACACACATGCATAGCAAACCCATGAGGGGTCTTAAAAATACCAAGTCCCTGTGTGTCTGATCAGCAAGGAAATTTGCCCCATTTCAGTGTCCAAAGATGGAAGGGCCGCTGCTCTCTGGTCATGTTTCATTAGCACTCAGCTCACTGAGACTGTTCATTTATGGGATGCCTGGGGTTGCAGATGATTCATTTGTTCAGCACACAGAATGGTAGTATTTCCATTAGTGCATTTCAAACCCTGTTTCCTATGAATTGGGTACCTATTCTGTGTCTGTGTGCATGGGCATGTAAACACACAGTAATATGTACGTGTGTGTGTGTGTGTGTGTGTGTGTGTGTGTGTGTGTGTGTGTGTGAAGTGCATGTGTTAACAAGCCTTTATATGCTTTGTATATGGGCATGCATGTATGTGTACAAGAGTGGGTGTTGTTTTAAAGGTATGCTGAAAATTATTTAAATATAACTGAGTCAGACGGCAGAGTTGTTCTCAGATCCACTTCCTGCTATTGTATTTTTTCTTCCTATGCAAATAAAAAATGCTGCAGAACCCAAGAGCTGTGCTCATCTTAATTACCGCAGAAATATTGCTAATTAGAAACAAGGGAAGAAGTGTTAGAGATTTGCCTCAGAATCAAAGGCAGCATTATTTTCCAATGGATATTAAAAGACTTGCAAAAGAGGCTAAGATGATGTGCTAGATAGAGTTGTGAAGTGTGTTTAGGGCCCCAGTGGTAAGACGGCTATAAGAGGAAATTAAATATCTGGGAGGAAAATGTTCTCAGATGTTGGAATTATGCCTGCAGCCATAACACTGGATGCTGTGATCCTGACTACCTCAAACAGGAAATGGGATCAAGAGCTCTCCAAGAATCTGGAGGCTGGAAAAAGCACTGGTGACTCAAACTTCACCCCTCTAACCATAGTGTCCCTCAGCTGCATTTGCAATGGACATGAGCTCAAATACCTAGAGATGTCGGGTTTCCCTTCGATTCCTGTCACTTTGTCCATCTTGTTTCTTTCACTTTTCTTTTTCTGCCTCAAATAAAGCAAAAGAGTAAAAGGAATAAAAGGGCATGAGGAATCCATCCTTTGACTCAATTCTGTGTGACTAGGTCTCTGAGCTTGCAGAACATAAGTCTGAGATGAAATGGGAGCCAGGTAGATAGTATGTGATGGTATGGGGACCTCAGGTCTCCCAGGTCCAATCCAAACTCCAAGGCCATGAGCAGACCATGGTGGCAGCTATCTCAGCCTAGCACACAATGCCACAATAAGGGTTCATCTGGTCAGTTTTAGCATTTCAAGTATTCCAGTTCCTCAAGCCAAGAATTAAATCTGGAAGCATCAATATGAGAGATAAGGGGCCAGAATGAGACCCAAAGAGTTATAATAGGAGTATCATGGGTATGGGAAAGAAAAAGAAAGAGTTGAAAGATGGAGAAGATAAATTAATGTCTCAATATCTGAATGGATAGTGTAGCAGATAGATGCAGTTTATAGAGGTCTCCCTTTCCTTAGATTCGTGACTTCAATTGGAGCATAAAATAGCAACCAGGAGTCTAGGCCATGTGATAAAGAGAAAGTTATACAAACCTTCTGATTCTAGTTTTATTGTTCATATACTATTTCCTGCCCTGATTCTTGGACATAGGCACGCTGAGGATCAAATAAGGTAATTGTGTACACACACTTGGGAAACTGGCCAATGTTAACTGATAGAAGATGTGTGGTTAGCTGTGTCTTAGCACTACGTAGATAAACCTTAACTTGCACAACTCTACAGGGTTAGTCCTAAGATCCATGGGCATTGACCATGTATAAGAGTTTGGCTTGCACCAGGCGTTGGTGGCACATGCCTTTAATCCCAGCACTCAGGAGGCAGAGGCAGGCGGATCTCTGTGAGTTCAAGGCCAGCCTGGTGTCCAGAGTGAGTGCCAGGATAGGCTCCAAAGCTACACAGAGAAACCCTGTCTTGAAAAATCAGAGAGAGAGAGAGAGAGAGAGAGAGAGAGAGAGAGAGAGAGAGAGAGAGAGAGAGAGAGTTTGGCTTGGAACCAGGCTAAATTTATGAGGAATAATGCTTTTCTACCTCCCACCAAAAGCATGGAATTAAAGAGAAGCCTTCTTACTGCCAAGGTGCCATGTCATTTTGTTTTCTGGGGTTTCCTAATTACTGATCCAGAATTCAGAAAATCACAGAGCTACTGGTCTCCTCACAAAAACAGCATTTCCCTGACCCATCCCTCCCTGATCCTGAAATCTGAGTTTTATATGCAAGCACTATTTGCCATTTATTCTAGCATTTGCCTAAATAAAGATTTATAATATATTTATACTGCTGTCTTCGAAACTGTTTCTACTTTTAAAATAATATTATACCCGAGTTACGATGTTATAATATGTTGATTCACAGCTGTGGAAGGTAAGGTTTTAGCTCTTACAACCCTTGCTCTACCACCTATGTTCCTACAACGAATACATGCATACCTTCCCCATCCTTCCAAGATAGTTTACCAAAGTTATCACAAATTTGTATTTCTTATTTTCACTATTTTGCCTTTATAACTATTATTCATAACAAAATTGTGCATAGTACAGTGATGATATTTCTTCATTTATATGCCTTGTTTCTCCCTAGAGTTCAATTTCTCCTCTGCTTATTTTCTTGATGCTTAATTATGGTAGTAACAAACTCTTTGACATATCCATAAAACACAAAAAAAGCCAAACATCTGAAGTAATGCATCATTTTTGATTTTTTAATGAGAGATGTTCTTCTGAAATCCCACCGGTCCTGCCCTGTGATTGGTTGACGACTGTATCTGCAGCACTCCAGTCTTTCTGAGGCTTTCTTTACCTTTAGCTCAGTAATTCATTTCCTTCTCCATACAACCCTCTGTTTCCTAGACCCAATGCCATCCTTTTGACCCACTCCTTTGTCATGTGGCATACATCCTCCACAGGCTATCTGGGAAGTGTCATATGAAAGGTGAATGGTTGGAAAGTAAGATTTTAGGTATTTGAACATGTAGTGAGTGACTCCTTGTACTTTGTTTGTTTTGTCTTTCGAGACAGGGTTTCTCTGTGTAGCTTTGGAGCCTATTCTGGTACTCACTCTGTATACCAGGCTTGCCTCGAACTCACAGAGATCTGCCTGCCTCTGCCTCCCGAGTACTGGGATTAAAGGCGTTCGCCACCAACGCCCAGCTGACTCCTTGTACTTGATTGGTAGTTTGACTAGATATATAAGTTTACCTTGAAAATTATAAGCTCCCAATTTTTGAGAAAATGCTTCATTGTCTTTTAGAATCCAGTATTCTGTTAAAAGTCTAAGTCTTGATTTCAGGGTTGTTGTTTTGGAAGTACTGAAGACTGATCTAAGCCGCATGTGTAAGAGGCAACTGCTCTACCACTGAGCTATGGCCTCAGTCTGATTTCTTACATCTTGTGTATTATCTGCCCTTAAAAAGAGATCTCTAGATTTCTTTATCCATGATCTTCTGAAATTTCATGATAGTGTGTCCTCATCTGATCTTCAGTTTTCTTATTTGTGCTGGACACTAAATAAGCCCATTTAAAATGTGAAGCCATCTTCAGTATAAGAACATTATCATATATGTTTGTTTGTTTGTTTTTGTTGTGGTGGTAGTGTTGGTTTGAGAGGCTCACTGTGTAGCTCTAGCTGTCCCAGAACTGACAGAGCTCTGTCATACCCCCCTCCCATTACTGGGTTTCAAACCATGCATACACAACCACACTCTCCTATAAATTACTGTAATAATGTTCATTCCTCTCTTTTCTTTGCAGCTCCTTTCTATCCCTTTTTCCTTCTCCGTCTTCCATTAGTTGGAAGTTGAGTCTCCATGGTGGATCACCCAACTTTATCATATTTTCTTTCCTGTTTTCCATCTTTTGTGTGTCTCTTTCTGGAAGAAAGACACCTCTTTTTTTCCACATCCTGTTAATCTTAAAGGTTTTTTTCTTGATATCTTAATTTTTAGTACTCCTTGTTTTCTGAAGATTGCATTTGTAAATAATATCCTATTAAATGTCATTTCACGCGGGGTTTTCCCCCTCATCCCTTGAATCTTCTGTTCCAAAGTCTGCTAATTATTTTTTGTTCACACTTTAGCTATGAATAACATAAAAGATCTGATTGATGCTGTGTGTGCACATGCAGTGTACCTGAATCATGCAGAGGAGGTTGGAAGATGTGGTACCAGCTCCATTTTTCCAGAGAACAGTCTGAAGAGACTTTCTTCCCATGACAAAGTCCTGTGCTGGCAGAAGGGTATTGTATTTAGCATAGGGATTTTACTCAGTCCTCCTGTTTTTGGTATTCTCCTCATATTTGGTGCCAACTCAAACAGTGTCCTCAAGTCAAGAATCTATCTTGTTCAGTCTTTTCAGAGAATCAACCTCTGATCTTCCAAGGATATGAGGGTGGGGAGTTGAAGACTTCCACTCTGTCTTCCAGTTGGCAGTGGCATTTGTACTCCATTCTTCAAAGACACTGGTGTCTACCTCCACAGTTTTCCCCAAGTCTCCAATCAGATTGCTGTTTTCAGGCTGCTGCTCCTGTAAGTGCTTTGTCTGCTCTTTTAAACAGGCAACCTATGCCACCTGCTTCCCTTCTTGAAAAATACTGTTCCAACCCCTCTTTTTATAATTATCTCCTTATTCATTTAAGCCCATTTAAAATGTGCTTCCCTCCCTATAGAGAGAGCTTTAGTTTTTCTATTGTGGCATAGTAAGTCACCAGAAGCCCAGCAACTTAAAACAACACAAATTTGATAGTCCATTTTGAGTCAGGAGTTTAGTATGTTTTAACTGTGTCCTTAGCTCAAGAACTCAGCAGGCTGAAATTGTGCAATTGACCGGCCACACCCTCATCTGAAGACTTGACTGGGAAATATCCACTTCTAAACTATTGCAAGTTGCTGCGGAATTCTTTATGTTGCAACTATAAGACCAAGGTCCCCAATGCCATTCTAGCTATTGGCAAGTCTCTTCATATTGACCACTCATGGTCATCCACAAAGACCCTCTCATGTCAAGTCATCCTCATGCTTCATAGCTGACTTCACTCTCTACAACCAGCCAAAGAAAACTCTCCATAAAAGGACTCTTGTGAGTCAAACACTTAACTCCAGGCAACTTAAAACCACATCTCATGTAGCAAAACCTCATCACAACAACAAAGTCACAAGTCCGCAGCCCCAGAGGGTACACATAGCATGCATATCAGGAAAGGGGAAATCTCAGGGGATCTTCAAATTGTATTATTACAGTGGCTCAATCTTTAGAAGGGAGCAGAGATAACTGTGGCTATTTTATCCACTATGGTTAATTACATGTCTCTCCTGACTAACTGACTAATACTAACTACTGTATTGTTAATGTTGTCACATTTTAGTTGTTAAAATCAGTATTCTAGACATTATAACAAACTTGCTTTGCAATGAGAGTGGTGCTCCATTTATTTAAAAGTTTAAGAAAAAATTAGATTTTTTTTTTTACTCTCTCACTTCAATGAGTAAGCCTTATGTGCTTGTGAGACCAATGCAGACCCTAAGCAGGCTCACATGTTTTTTTCCTTCCCAAGTCATAGACTTTCACTGAGCCCAGAAGCCTGCCTTGGGCAGCATGTCTCTATATGTCTTCAGTGGTCTTGACACACAGCTCAGATGCCTGTGCTGCTCGTGTTTTGCACAGGTGTCATATACTGACATACCAGCCCGGTGCATGAAGATATTCCCAATGAGAGACAACACCTTGGCACAGGGACATGGTGATTTATCTTGACTTGGCAGGTCCCAGTGGTTGTCGTTGTGTTTGGTGATGAATCACTAATTTCTAGAAACCTTGACTGGAACCTGAAGGCGAGAGATAAATGCAAGTGGGGGTGTTGCTCCAAGCATTCCAGCAGATAAATGGCCAGTCATGACTAAAAGATGGTTTTACATTTTCTGAGTGTAATCAAGTGAGATGCAACCGATATTCTTTAGTTCATTAGCTTCATGTCTCTTAACCTTCACTGCTGAGCGCCCCTTTGCAGAGTGCCTCCTTGTCCATTCTAGTGTTTAAAAAAATTTAGCTTAGAGTAAAAATGATGGGTGAGTCACTGGCAGATAGCCAGAAGAAGGGCAGAGGGAGTGCTTCTAACGGGAGGAAAAGTCACACACAATTTGGTCTCAAGAGGGAGAAGAGGGAGAAAGTGGGAAACAGGCACAGAAGATTGGCATGGAGAAAATAGTCTGATTTCAGTATCTTTTTCATACTGGTGTCTTTCTCGTTATAGCCAACTGGGCATCAGTAAATCAATAACACATGCAATCTCTGGAAGTGATTCAGAGAGACACCTCCTCTTGCTGCCCCTAGATAGAGCAGCAGCAGGACACACCTTGCTTTATTTTATATTTGGCTTTCATTCCTAGTGACGGTCTCTGGGCTTCATCAGAAAACCAGCTTTATTCATTCATTCTTCTGAGAAAACATAGGTAGGGGGATGAGATCCTTCCCTGTAAAAATGCCACGGTCTCCAGGTAAGAGCTTCCTTCTGTTACAACTGTTGTGGGGCCCAACTGGCCCATCAGGAACATGAATCAGTGCCTGGCTTTGAGCCTGCCGGAATAGGCATTCGCTATCCATCTAAGTCTTAACCCCACTGACCTGGCTCCTCATTGGAGTCACTCTGTCCAGTCACACTCTGGGGTCTTTGTACACATTATCCTTCTGCTCAGATCACTTCTCATTTCTTTATGTAAATGTCACAGAGCATCTACTCATGCTGAAACTTTCATTCCCCCTCTCATTTTCCCTGAAAAATCCTTCTTTACCACTGATTCCCAGCTGCACGTTTCTTCCTCCAGGCATGTAGGAATCTGGAATGAGCTAGAGATTAATTAAAGATCATGTAGACTCCAAATTGTGAGGCGGGAGTGACAGACCTATAGACTCCAAGGAGGGTGCATATCGCTTATATAATAGTATACAGGGATGGGATTTTGCAATGTCCTCAGGTGGGAAGTATCAGTTGAGTGCACAGGGCACTGGAGCAAAGGATGATATTGTTAGAGCTGCTTGAGCGAGCTGTGGCAGGTGCTCCAGAGTCAGCACTCTGCTGAGCATTTTAAGGGAGTCCAACAACTGCCTAGGAGACCAAGAACCATGATATCCACGAAACTGCTAATGTTTGTCATAGATCTGTTTGGACATTGGTATCTTTTAAATGGAAAACTAGGATGAGCTAGGAATTCAAAGTATAAAGTACAAAAGAAGGGAAAGAGAACAGCAGGCCCTCTGTACAGTGCTGCCGATTGTTTATTCAAGTCCAGGGCTGAAAAAGAAAATTTGGAAATAAAATAGACTCTGCCTGGAGCTGAGCCTCTGCCTACTTGCTGGAGTATATGACCCTAGCTAATACCTGAGTCAACACTGTCTATGGAGACTGACACGTTTCCCTGAACCTACACAGGTGTACTCGCAGTAGAGGGAAGTCTTTGGACTTCTAAAGAGGCCAGAGGGATCCTCTCCAGTTCAGAGCATCCTCTGAATGCAGGTGACACAGGTGACAACTCACAATATGTCCCACAGATTGAATAGTGATAAAAGGCCACACATGCTTTGAAATCCCCCTTAAAAGGCATGCCACATTTGGGCGTTTGTCTGTGTGGATAGTATTCAATTTCTCCAAGTATAAATTCTTTAAATCAACTCAGGCCCCCATGGCCTTTCTACCTTTAATCTATGTTGGAAAGACGTTCCATACTATCATGAGTCATGTCTTGATATAAAGAGATAGGGGGAATAATGAAAATTTTTGAGATAGCAATTGCTGGCAATTCTGCTTCTTCCTCAATAGACAGCAAGTTCTGACCTCCTGTGTCCCAATTCCCCTTAGCCTGTCACACAGCACATACCCTCACCCCAATGTCAAAGCATTTTTCTCACCATAGAAGAATTCCTTTGGGAAAGGACAGAGCCTCACTCTGAGCTCTGGGCCCCTGAGTAGTGTTTGGCATGCATGAGTAATGAGAGTACTACAAAAGTTAGCATGGCCTCCTCTTCTCCAATGCTTTCACTCATTGGTCTTAGGTCTTCTTTGTACTCTATGCTTCTCCTCTTTCACTGTTTCTCACTTTTCATTGACATTAAGGAGTGTCACCAAATCAACCTGGTGCTTCAAATGGAATGCTCCACATTCAGTTCCAATCTCACTGTCCAAAAGAACCTAACTTTCTCCTTGTACACCACTGAATATTTCCCTGCCTTACCCTTTGTTCATGATATATACAACCCACTACTCCAACATCTTCCCAGGCAGGCTTAGCATGTGCAAAGGCTTAGAATCTTGATATGTGTGTGGTTTTGGGGGTTGTGATAGATTAAAGACCTGATGTCTGAGGTTGGATGACTTCTGTTTGAATCCTGGCTCTATTAGAATCAGGGCTCTGTTACTCCTTAGCTGTGTGAGCATGAATGAGTTAATCAAATACCCCCTGGCCTCAGTTTACTCATCTATATAATGGAAATCCTAATGCTAACATGTCAGAGTTACCTTGAAGGTTAAATAAGTGCACGAAGGGGAATCAGAGCATTGGGGAGCATACAAGGCTATCTAAACTGGCTATTGTTTCTAATATTATGAAGGAATCAGATGGAAGTATTTTTAGGCAAATGACCTCAATATTTACAACTTTGGTCTTTCCATTTTCACCTAATCTCCCTCATCAGTCTATAGTTTCAAATGCCTCAGGCTCTGAGTAAAATGGTCCTTGTATCCTATCTATACCCCAACCTTGTTTCTATTTTCTTCTCTTTACCATCAGCATCATTAGGTAAACAATCTCTACAGCAATCTCCACCTCCTCACCTCTCATTCATGCCTCAGTCCTTGGTAATCTGGCTTTAGCTTCCAACATACCACTAAAATTGTTCTCCCTGAGATCACCAGTGACCTCCCTATTGCTAAAGCTAATTGCTTCTCTGTCACTTATGACCCTGTTGGCCACTTGCTTTTTCTGGAAATGTTTCTTTCATTGCTGAGATGCTACTTTTTTTCTGGTTGCAGCATTAACTTTTTGTTATGTTAAGCAATAATCCTCAAATCTCAGTGGCTTATGACAATGAAGGTTTTCCTTTTAGCACAAATCCCACATCAGCTGAAGGGTAGATATAGCTGTTCCTCTTTTGTTTTCCTTTATCCACTTGGTGCTCTTAGGTGAGGAAACAGAAGGAAAGAGATTATACAGTAGCCTCTGAAACTTCTGCTTGACTATGGTAGACATTGCATAGGCCATACCAGGTCGTGCGGCCCAAGTCTGACATCAAGTGATCAAAGAAGTACATTCCTCCCACATGGAAGGATCTTCCAGGAAATGACAGGGACAAATAATACCTCATGGATTTTCTTCTACCTCTCTAATCTTTAAGCTTGCATCATCGGGTCATCAAGTTCCATGTATTAATATTTCCTAAATGCTGTGCCCTCCTGAGCTTCCTGTCTTTTAAATGTGTCCTTTAGGTAATCCTTCATATGACTTAAATGTTTATAAGATCCTATATTCCTATGACTTCAACTCTCTACAACAGACCCCCCACTACACATATTCATCAATTCCCCCATGAAATTCATATGCTCAAAATTTAATTCATATTCTGGCTTTCCTATTCATTATTCTCCGTCATAGTTGAAGAAAACATTATTAACCCAAACATCTATATCTTGAACAAAAGAATTGTTGTTCTCTACCTCATCAGTTCCAGTGTGTCAACTATAGTTCCTTCTATCTTTAATGCAAACCTCTAGTCTCTTCCCTACACTCTTACTCTTTGTTAGTTGACTTCCTATCATTGGTATAAAATGTAGCAAGTTATAAAGCTAAAAGGGTTCTTTTGGCTCACAGTTTTAGAGGTAGTAGTCTGTGGCCAGTTGGTTCCATTGATATAGACTTGAATAGCATCATGGTATAGGTGGACACAGGGGAACAAAATCACTCACCTTATGGAAAGTAAAAAGGAGCAAGGAAAAGAGTAGGACCCCAAGATATCCTTGGTATGAATATTCTGAATATTCCCAGAAATGTAAAGATGTCCAGCCAGGCCCACCGCTTAAGGTTTCTTCCACCTCCCAATAGCAATAAGCTGAGAACCTGGCCTTAACACACACACACACACACACACACACACACACACACACACACGCGACACACACCTTTAGAGGGCTTTCTTCGTCCAAATTATAGCACTAACCCTTGCTTGAATTTTAGTAATTATTCTCCAATTGGCCAGCATGTTTTAGTCATTCATCACTAGGGTCCATCTTGGTTACAGAAAAAGATTAGTACTCCATATAATCTTGCCTCTCCTCTCTGGAGGAAACGACAAGGCTCTCCTATTTGCCTGCAGACAAAATTGCATGCAGATCCCATGTGTCTCCGTACCACTCTTTTCTGCTGTTCATCTACATGGACTGTTCGCTGTATCCAAATAAGACATAATGTTTCTTATTACCATCTCATTCCTATGTTTTTTCCTAAACTAGTCTCTTTTCATTATCTGTACTTGGTGAACTCCTATTGTTTATTCAAGATGCAGTGGAGGCATCTTTCATAAAAACTTCCCCAACCTTGTCCCCCTATTCCACAATGTATGACACCATTCACATTCCAATATTACTAATGTTCTTTTCTCTCATATAGATTATGAGTTCCCTAGAGCAAAGACTGATTCATTTTGACTTTTTGAAATTGCCCAGGATTTAACACAGAATGTACATATTAGATATTCAAACAATGTTTGTTGAGGGACGGAATAAACAAATGAATGATACAATGCAGCCTATCACATTAACACAATGGTCAAAGTTTATAGTCATTACAATTCTTCTCTGGCTACTGGCTGGCTCTGGCAGACATGGCCTTTTTATATTAGAAGAAAATCTTCTTGCCTTCATGTCCAAAGCACTGTGCAGTTCTGATGGGCTGAACGTGACAGGTCTGGCTTCTAAGGATGTCTCCGCAAGCCTCCCTTCCCTACAATCTGTATCCTCTACCCTCTGGTTCTCCTAAATGACCCTCCACTGGCCAGCTCAGGCCTTTTTCAGGCTTCTTCCCTGGAGTTCCCCACATCTGCCATCCTCTCAGCCTCCATTTCTGTTTTCTCACTGTTTCTTTTCCTCTCTGTCTTTATCAGGGCCAGTGGTTAACTTTGCAGGGCTCAAAATGAAAATGTGGAGAATCTAAGTATATGTTTGTAAGAGTTAAAACAGTAAAACACTGTCCCAAGCTGCTTCTCCTTCTGAGTACAGGACCCTGGGTAATGTAGATGATGATTTGAGATGCTAAGAGCTTGGATCAATGCCATGTAGAAGTGTTTTAATTCAAATAAGGTGCCTTATCAGAGGCATGTGTAATTATGAAAAAATTGCTCATCATTGTTTTTATCTAATCAGGAAATGGAAAGTGATTGTGTTGACTCCTTGGCTGGGAGGGATAGGTGCAGAAGGATTGGGTGCAGAATGCCTTCACCCTCTAGGAGGACTCTTTCAAGTGGGAAAGGACAGTGGAGTTAGAGACCTCACTACTTTGTTCATCTATTTACTAAAATGTGAAAGTAAAGGACTCAATTTCTGCCAGTTACTCAGACTGGGAAGTTTCCTCAGGCAGGGGCGGAAGAGGAAACAGATGCGGGGGCCATCCTCAGGAGTCTGGCAATGTTCATTGTATGTTGTGGTTGTGTCTATCCATGCATGGCCACTTCCATATCCACTCTCAGTTCAATGGAATATCGCCAGCAAGGCGAGGCCTAATGTGCTCTGGAGAGATGGGTTGGAACAGGAGGACTTAAGTTGGAACTGAAGAAATTCTCTTACTTCTTTTGTTCTCTCTCTCTCTCTCTCTCTCTCTCTCTCTCTCTCTCTCTCTCTCTCTCTCTCCTTAGATTCAGTAATGGCTCTCTGTACAACTCATTCATTTTTAATCAGTTGACTGTAATGACTTGTTACAAATGATCTTTAATTCTCAGCTGCGGTTAATCAGTACTGAAAGGCACTTTTCCTGTTATTTTATTTGGATAGGATTCTTAGTGAAATACTTGCCTGCCATTACTTAATCACTTATTTGTTTTTCCTTGGCACACAGTTTCAAGTGGCACACAGTAGTATTTAATGTGGACGTTTTCCCTTGGCGCCATGAATTGAGTTCTCCAAGCTGTAGGGGTAGGAGACTCATGGGAGCCCTGAGGGGTTGTGTTCTAGTTTGTTACTGACCCTTTTCTACATGTCAAGCACAGAGCCTGGAGCTCGGGTACACTGACTTATATTGAGCAATGGTATCAAACCTTGGAGAGGGTGATTTGTGAGAGTGTATGGGGTAAGAAAGGAAGGTAGATAACCCACCTCTGGACCAGCAGACTCTTGCATGAGGAGGGTCAACACCCACTCAGCAGGTATTTCTAGGCAGATGGAACAGCAGATGTAGAGGAGAGTGGGCAGGGAGAGGAGAGGGAGGGGAAGCAATGGGGTCAGATACAACAGGCCTTGTGTACAACTTAACCATTGAGATATTTAAGCTTTGGAAAAACCCCTGTGGGAGCAGCGTGGAGAATGGGTTAGAAGTGGGCTGAGAGTGGTGGCAGGAGCTAGGTGAAAAGGAGGTAGCATCTGCTCTCACCCCTAGTAGACTAGTTTCAGGCCAAAGACAGTGGACTATGTAAAGGGAATGATAGGCTAGGCAGCAGGTAGGTATCCCCTGTGCCCTCTCTCTTCCTCTCGGGTCTATGAAGTATTATTTGTTTCCAAAGACATTTAAGCACACAACTATAGGCCCATAAATGGGACAGAGCTGTCACCCCGATGAGGCTCAGATCTAGGTCAGGGTGACACAGTTGCTGGAACAAGGCTGCAACCCTGATGGAGCACAGATCTAGGATCTTCCCTCTGATGGCAGTCATCTCCTGAGAGTCAACTGAGAACCTTTCTTAACAGGATCCTGATCAGTGAAGGAAATTGAAATTTTTTCTTTCCTCCCATAAAATCCAGGTTAAGGTACATCTGGCTTTCACTGGGGGATAATACCATCATTCAGGCCCTGGAAGTAAATCTTGGAGCCAAATGAGTCTAGAAGGCTCTTGGCAATTGATTTTGCTCAGGGGGTGTGCCCAGCATGGCGTGTGGAGAGCAGCCTGTGCTTCTGAGATGGGGCGGCCCACCCGGGATTGTCCCACTGCTCCACAGTCTGACCCTGGAATGCAAGAGGTTAGATAAGGGCTCTGTTATCAGGGCAGCATTGTCAGACTCATCAGGGAAGGGCTAGCCCATGAGAGGATTGCCATGGCAGTAAGCGGTCTGATGGCAAAAGCAAAACACGGAAACATAACACAGTGTCTGCTCCCTCTCCACATGACACCAAGGTCAGATTTGCCAGCAAGCTGATGCCTATTTTCTAGAACAGCAAAGTGTAAGCAAGGCTTAGTGTGCTGTCCTTCTCTGCTTTGGTGGCCTCTGCTTCTAGCCCCTTGCTGCCCATGTTAGACATTAACTCTCCTTATCTTGGCATCCTGGATGGTAATAGATGAGATGGATTCACACTATGTGGTCAGTGACTTAAGACTTTGTTTAAAAGACAAGTATCTCTGGGAATGGGAGGTAATAACACAAAGATAAATATTAGAAATTCGAGTTTGAAAAACAGGGACTCCATTGGTTTTTGGGAAGACTCTCCGACTTCCTAGGCAATCAGTTGGCCTCAGAATAGTCTTTCTTGGTTCTGGAAAATTCCCAGAAGACTCTGTGGTGTTGCTTTAGAACTTCATGGATACAAATCTAAATTTCTTTGCCCTTCAATCTCACTTGGAAGAAACAGATCCCAAGGAAAATATAAGGTCCCTATTACTGGTTAGTCTAGGTCAGTGGTCCCCACCTTCCTAATGCTGTGACCCTTTTACATAGTTCCTCACGTTGTGGTGACCCCCGCTATTGTAAAATTATTTCCATTGGTACTTCATAGCTGTAGTTTTGCTACTGTTATGAATTGTAATGTAAATATTTGATATGCAAGATATCTTATATGTGGCCCCTTTGGGGTTGTGACTTACAGGTTGAGAACCGCTGGTCCAGCTGCTTTCCAAGAGTATTTTTTCAGGAACATGCAGGTCTCAGAACACCTAGTTTCCCAGTCTGAATAGTTTTACCTATTTCAGAGTCCAGCACTGCTCAGCAGCCTCCTCAGACTCCATGCTTGGATTTCCAGGGAATTCTATTTGCATCTCTGTTAAATCCTTGCAGAAGCCATGTAGAAACATCCCCATGTCCACAGGACTGTGTATTCTTCGTGCCTTATGGCATTCTCCCTCTAGGGCAGGAGAACCTTGTCATTCATTTCTGTATTTCCAGCAGTTTAGTTATTGCAGATATTAAGTGATTAATGCAGGAATTGTTTGTTTTGTTTTCCTTCCGTTTCCTGGTGGAGAGTGAGAATAAAGTATTGCAATGTGAATGTCAAGTAGACATGGTTTTAGAACTAACCTCATGTCTTTCTCAAGTTTCTATTGTTCCAAGATCAGACCCTCACCAAAAGAATGAGGATATAAAATCATTTGATGCCCTCAAGGATCACAAAATGAAATGTCAATTCATGTATCAGTGTCAGAGTGTGAAACTGTTAAAAGTACAAAAAGATGGTAATGTCCTGAAAACCCACAGCTTAGGCAATGCGCAGATCTGAAATCTCAGGTTTGGGGGAGGCTCCCAAACCTTGGTCTCATGTCCTTGCACATAAAACAATATCATAGAGATCAGTTACTACCCTGTGGGCCATGAGAGGAGCTGGGATAACCAAAGTTGGTCTTCACCTCTCAGTGTGGGCATATTTGGAGATGTGTGCATAGAGATGCTTTTGTCAAACGTTTGGCCAGGGGCAGGATGCAAAGGGTGGATGGAGGCCAAAGAAGGAGATCAAGCCAAACTGCCCTTGAAATGATCACAGTGCACACTCTGAAACACAGGGCTAGGTGACACCTTGGATCATGCCAGGACCCAAGAATTCACAGTTCAGAATTTTTAGTTCTCGTAGAACCAGATGCTGACTCAAGCAAATAAGGTTTCATTTCCGGTGCCCACTTCTGCTAACCCACCATCCATTCCCCTCATACTAAATCAAATGACTTCACTTCCACATTTGAAAACAGGCTACAGGAGAAACATCTTCAGCCTCCTCACATACACAGGAGACTTTCTGATCTAAACACAGGTCCTGTTAAAACCAAGACTTTACTTAGGCCTTTGTAGTCTAAAGGACAGAGGCCTTGTGACTCATGCAGTAGCTGGCTACATACTCTGTTCTAATCCTGTGTCTCTCTGGAATCTAAGCAGATACCTCAGAGCTGGTCATAGTCCACTAGACTCTCTTCATTGCTCTCGTCCGGGACCCACCTTCCTGGGATGCTCATGTATACCAAACTCCTTACCTCTGGTTTCTCTCCCCATATTTGCCTTGGCTCAAATGTCTTAAGGACATATTAATTTTTATGTTTATGAATATTTGCTCTTATGTCTGTATTGCACTATCTGTGTGCCTGGTGTCTATGGAGGCCAGAAGAGGGTGTTGGATTCCCTGATCCTGGAGTTACAGGTGATTTTGATCTGTCATATGGGTCCTGGGAACCAAACCTTGGTCCTATGGAAGATCAACAAGTCCTTTTAAACCACTGAGCATTCTCACCAGCCTCTTGGCTTACCTATCTAACCTCCTTAAATTCTGGCCTTGGTGAATCTAGAACAAGAAAGAATGATCCTACTTAAAAGGCCAATAGTGTCTCCAGTGGTTTTACATTTTGTCCTTGGTTGAATTCCCTTGCTGTCTGATGGGCACTACACCTGTTCATAGGCTCTGGAAACAGGCAGTTGTCTGATTATTGGTAGACCCTGATGAGGGAGAGAAACCCACTACTATTGATGCCTTTGCCAAGTACTATTTTCCCTCCACACCTCAATGTTGATTGGTGGAAAAGCAGTAATGGTTTTGGCTAATTGTCCAATAGAACCCTGTGAAGATTTCTTCATCAAATGCTTGGAAAGTTTGTCACTCTAGCAGTTGATCCTCCATTAATTACAGTATCCAGTGAATTAAAATTGAACTTGTTCCAAGGAAACAGGACTCCCAGACACACCATCCAGTTTCACGCTTAGTCAGGTCCTTTGGGAAGAAATTGGCTTTCTTTGAGGTGAGCCAGATAGTCACCATCAGAAAAAAAAATGCTCTGTCTCCAAACTGAGGTCACATATTTGTTGGCCAACACTGGATAAGCCAGGTAGATAACCTAGAGCCTAAATGAAGGAGACTCATCCCCTTGGGTCTACACATAGCAAGACAAGACCTATACTTTGAGAGAGTCCTCTGCTCCCTTTCCTCTGGGCTTCCTTTTATGAATTCTCCAATAGCAAGCACATGTCTTCAGGCAGGAAATTACCATAGTGATTGATGGCTAGCAAATAAGATTTAGCCCCAGTTGAAAGCTCCACAAGGGGTGCTCTTCCAGTGTGGTAATCAAGATTTGGTGATCACTTTAACAATTATGCACTGAAAGGAAGCTTCTGACAATGAAGGATTTGTCTCTGTCAGGTTTCAGCCCTGGAACATGCCGCACCATTCAGATGCAGAGAAGCTGTAAGCAGGGGAGACTTGTGAGGGGACAGAGGACTTCTGGATGGTAGAGGATCCCCTTTATATGTACAGCCTAGTTGGACCAGGATACAAGATGCCTAGGACTCTCAGTGTGAATTACGGGACAGAGGTGGTTCCAGAGTTCTACATTATTTGCTGCCCCCCTTAAAGCTTGGAGCATAATTCTTTAATTCTGCTATTTTGGGTCTTTAGAATGATAAGCCAAGGAAGGAAGGAAGGAAGGAAGCCTGCCCTTGAAATATTTACACCCTAGCTGCCAAGGTCAAGCACACTCCGTCAGACTTCTAGGCAACAGTAGATAGTCTGACCACATAGAAACACATGAATTAGTACATTAAATATTGACTCATCTGTAGAGCTGAGGAAAAAGACAAAGGAACCATCTGGACTTCTGCCTGCCTAAGCTCCCAGCCCAGTTCTGCACCCTTCACAGCTAAATAACCTTGAACAACTTACTTTAATTCTTTGCTTCTCTTTTTCCTGATCAGAAAATGTGGATGTCCCAGCTCATTTTCAGTTGCTATAATACCATGCCAGAATCTGGGTGATTTATTTAGTTTATTGAGGTCATGGTTCTAGAGGCTGGCATGCAACATGGTACTGGCATCTGATTGGCAACTGAAAGGAGGACCTTCATACTGTATCATAACATGATGGAGGCTATCATGGTGACACAGAGCCTGTTCAGTTGGGTCTTTCTTCCTCTTCGCATGAAGCCAACAATACTGTCATGAGAATCGCACACACGTGATCTCATCTGATCCTGCTTACCTCTCTAAAGCCACTCTTCCTAATCCCTCTAACATGAATTTGGGGGCTAGGTGTCCAGTGCAAGAACTTTTGGGCCACACACTCAGTATCACAGTAATGCTAATATTGGTAGCTTCCTTCCAGGTTTAGTGAGAATTCAGAAAACCATGGCCTTGGCCATGGCAGTGTTAACTAAGCCAGTACCCCCTCTCCCCTCCTTGGCCAGAAGCTCTTAACCTTTTTCATATTGTGAATTCAGTTGGCACCTGGTGAAGCTATGAATCCTTTTTCAGAAATTGTATTATATATATATATATATATATATATATATATATATATATAGAGAGAGAGAGAGAGAGAGAGAGAGAGAATTGCAGAGGAAATTGCATTTTTATTGAAATATAGTTATCAGACTGCTGAAAAACCAAATTTGTGTTATAGTAATATATGTGTTTCTTTATTAGCATAGTAAATAACAAGATCTACTGGCAGGCCTAATAACTGCTATAATTTTGAAGTAGTAATAAGCTTAAACAATATTTCAACATATCTACAACTGTAATGAGATATAAAAAACTCTACAATTTCTATGGGTGACAACATTATAGCTATTGTTAATAACACGATGACTTGTCGCCTAATTCAGAAAGTCTGTTAAATTTTCTCTAGAAATTGGTAAAACTAAGGATGTAACTTTTTACAGCTAAGTTCATAGACTCTGAGCTAAAACCTATTGATATCAGACTTGATTAAAAAATAACTTATAACCGTGATCTCTAAACTTTTAAAACAATATGTATTTTGTCTTTACTAAAGCAAAGATATAAACATAGAAAGTTTAAGAAATATGGCTTAAGGGGAGAACAAAGGAAAAATTTAAAACATCACCCAAGAGCTACAGCTAACACTGGCACAGTTAGGCTATGAGACTCATTGCTAACCCATTTTTCCATACATCAAGTCTGCTCCATTGGAGAGCATTGTGTGGTAACTGTACTCAGAAGGATGTCAGATCACAAGAGATGCTGGCCCAGTTCCTCAGACCATGACTGGAGGCCTGAGTCACACTGGAAGTCCCAAAGGAGAAGGGGTTCTGCCCTTGACATCTCAGTGCTTTCTGTGTGTTAGGCTCTCGGATGGCTCACCAATTTCCAGCCTCACTAATGCAGGCTAAGCCATCCTATTGATCTCAAGACTCTTGTTAGAATTAATGAATCCCCTCAAGTCTGAGCTGTGAATGGTGAATAACAGAAACTTCCCACTTGATGATGGAAAACAACTGACTCTACTTCAGACCTGTCAGATATTCCAATGAGGTTCCAGATGCCTGTAGACTCATCCAAAGAACCCACTTAGAAGAATGATAACTAGGCAGTTTATACCAACACAGACATGTGTGTCTACGGACAGTGTCTTATTTTATCCAAAGTGATTTTTTTCTATGACAGTCCTGCAGCCTTACCTCTGGGGAAGGAAGGTATTTTTTGCACATGTTCAGTGATCCCAGGTCAACCTACAAAACAAGAGGCTTTGTTTACTTGTCTCATCATTGTTAACATCTGTAGAGACCCCACTGTATAAGTTCAGAACACAGAATGTCATCCTCCAGTCTTTCATATTCCTGTGAGCCAGCCTCAGGGCTCTGTTTGCCATCTTCCTAGGGGAACACAAGGGTATGCAGTCACTGATCAAACCAAGGGCTTCCTGCTCCTCCCATATGGGACCACCAGGAACCTGGGGGACATCACTATAGCAAGTTGCCCAGCCTCTTGCTGCTTTTCTCCAGGTCTTCCCTTAAAGCAGTGCCCTCTCCTAGGGTGGGTTAATGAAACACTGTCAACAGATTCATCAAAACGTAACTCTGTGCTTCCTTAGAAGGACCCTGTGACTCTGAAGTGGCATACCTCGCTTCCTCTAAGCCTAGATAAAGGTCACAGCTAGAGACGACAGGCCAGTCAAGCTCCTGAGTGCAAGATACCACATTTCAAAATATTTTTAATAAAACAACGTGGAAAGGGCAGCCTGTTCACTTTATTTTCCACTGAGGTATTCAATTAAACCAGAGATTCTGGGAAAATCTGAACCCTCAACCGTATTTTCCATTAGTAATAATAAAAGATAATTACTGAGCCTGCCTGTCAAATATTCCAGGCCACAGGATCTCTACTTAATTAATTGCTAATTAAGAGATGAAAGAACTGATGTGTCTTTCATACTTCCAAACTTTATTAAGCCACAGAAAACTTTCATCAGGGCAAGGGAAACAAATATTCCAGATTGAGTCCCTCCTTGGTTTAACCAGCCTAAGCGAGGAGTGGGAAGAGAGGAAGGTCTGCTATGGGCAAAGTGCTTTTACCTGTATCATCCAGGGGTAATGGCCTCAGCAGACAGGAAAGGAGCAAGAAGGGAATGGAATGGACAAGGTTTGAGTTTCTACTTTCTGCTCTATACTAACTAAGTCTTTGCCACACACTAAGTACATCTTGGCTGCAATCCTGTAAGGGGCTATTTTATGCCTACTTTACAGATTAAGAAAATGAGTAATTAAAGGCTACATTAATTCATTTTCTCTCTATTGTGGCAAAAATAACTAACAAAAAGAACTCAAGAAAGAGTATTTTGTCTCACTGTTTGGGAGCACAGTCCCTCATGGCCAGGAAGACATGCTGTCAGGGCTGTGAGGTAACTGGAAACATTAAGTCTGTAGCTGGGAAGCAAAGGGTGATGAATTCTGGTGTTCAGCTTGTTTTCTTCTTATGTTCTAGTCTGGAGCCTTAATCCATGGGATGTTTCCACCACCCTCAGGGTAGGTCTTCTACATTCAGTTTAACCTTTTTGGAAGCACCCTCAGACACATCCCAGAAGTGCATTTCCATGGTGACTCTAAAACCCATCAAGTTAGCATCAAGATTAATGACCACACAGGCCTTAAGTGAATTTCTCTTTTATAAGTGTATGTCTGGCAAGGGGTAAGAGTTGGAGCCAAATTCCATGCTTTCCATTTATTGTTTCAGGGCAATTCAGGAAACAAAACTGACTGATTCCATGTCTTCATGATTATGGACAAAGTCAAAAGCATCTGTTGTGTATATTAGGATATTGCAGAAATGGTGAGAAGAGTAGTTACAAAAGATATTGTGACTCCCAACTTCTTCTCCCCTAGACTGCTCTCTCTGGAGTAAGCCATCATCATTTTGTGAAGATACTCAACTAACCCTTGAGAAGCCCATGGAGGAGAAACTGAGAACAAATGTGACAGCTAGCATATTTTGGAAATAGACTATGTCTAGCAGGTCTTCAGGTGACTATAGACTACAAATTCCATGAGGCAGACCACACCCCCATAAGCCATTCTTGAATAGACAATAAAGGCTGGTTGCTTTAATCACAGGCTAACCTTTGGCATGTAAGTAGATAAAACGTGAAGAATTCACAAACTTCTCCATGCTGCACACTGAGTCATAGTTTTGCCAATACCAGTGGGTCAGAGAATTCCTCCTAATAGAAGGAATCACATTTCTATGTCTGAAAGTGGGAGTCTGAAGTAATGGGCATCCAAGATTTCTCCTGGCAGGGGGGGTTTGGGAGACGAAGAGGGTATGAGTCAGATCTCCAATTGCTGCCTAAAGTTCCCATTTTGTCATGTAGATGACTAAGCACAATTTGTTAATTGTCCACAATCTGGTCCATTGTTTAGCAACCAACTGCTGGGAAAATTGAGGAAAAAAAAAAAAAAGACTTGATTATGCTTTCAGGTACTAGGTGATTCTGCCTATAGCTGGTCAGCATCTTTGGAATCAATGGCCATTACTGGAATGTCAACAGCAGTTAGCAGTACATAAATCCATGGCAGTCAAGTTCAAAGTTTATAGTGAATTCCAACATGAACCATTGCTGTAAAATCTGAAACCTCAGCAGTGTTTGATTGCTGTACCTGGCCTGGCAGGGGTCTTTCTTCTGCCCATGTTTCATCTAAACCACAGGGGAGACAAGTTCCAGGCTTGGAGAAAGTCTGTGATTGAAGTCAACATGGCCTCTTGGGAAGTGCTTTCCACACTGTGCAAATACTTAGATCCTGCCTGGTCAGTTGGGAAAGGGGAGCCCATGCTACAAAGACTAAGTGAAGCCCCTTAGGTAGCTGAACTCACTTTCAGTACAAGGTCAGCATTTGATGAGGAAGGAATATATACTGTACAATTTCTGACATACTTCTTAGATTTTTCCCCCAAAGATGAACTATTAGAAGCTGACCTTAGAAAATACTGGCCATAAGAGAGGGTACAGGTGAATGATAGAAGTGAACAGATAAAAAAAAAAATAATCTAACAACCAAAAGAACAAAAACAAAATCAACATCCTAGTTCATTGAAGTTGCCCAGTCAGTAGCCCTTCCCTTTGACCTTTGGGTCTGTCTGTGGTGCCTCTCCTCTCACCCTCAGGGCCCTGCAGAAGTGGGAAGGTTGAGAGCATTTGAGAGCATGAACCCTAGTGTGATATTTACCTCAGCAGAGCCTCTGGGACTTGCCTCAGGAATATGTGCTTATGTTATGGTTTGCCATCTTCACCTCCTGTAATAGCAGTGCTTCTTTTCTCCAGTTATATAAAAATCTGCCTTAACATAAGGCCTTTGTGTGACAACTCAGAGCTATACAACTGGTTAACCAAATTAACTGGACCTATCCATGAGGTAAAATGTGGTAAATCACAAGAGTTGGTGTGTTGGTTCATGATGAGCTACATTCTGACAGAGAAAATGTGGTTATGACTTCAGGAAAATTACCTGGCTCATATGACTCAAATTCAATTCACATTTGACCCTCCCTCAGCTCACAGTTTACAACCTACTGGTTGTAACTAGTTAAACAGAGAAGAGCACAATACTAGACTCCTGGAGACCCATGCATTAGTTCTAACTTTCTAGATAAATGTTCCCCCTATTAGGTTCATGCCTCCAAAAGGAAATTGCCTTACTGTGCTACAACAGCCTGGTACTACAGGTGGGAACTCCTTGACAGCAGAGGCTGTGTTTTGTTCTTCGGGTCTCACGTGTCTCATAGGCTCCACCAATGACCACAAAAGTAAACAATCTCAAACACCCACATTCACACAGGTCTTAAGTAGGTGTACTGTGAAAGAAAGTATATAAGGATATACTCTAAGAAGTCATCATGGAAGATAAATTGTTCAGTCAAGGAGAAGGAGGCAAGCCAAGCCATAGAGAATGGAGAAGACTGACCTGAAATTTCCTTGACGTATATTCTGTTAAAAGCTGTGTATGAACAGGCGGTGGTGGCGCAAGCCTTTAAGTCAAGCACTCAGGAGGCAGAGGCAGGTGGATCTCTGTGGGTTCAAGACCAGCCTGGTCTACAGAGTGCTTTCCAGGACAGCCAGAGTTGTTATACAGAGAAATCCTGTCTCAAAATAAAAGAAGGAAAGAAAGAAAGACAGAAAAGAAAAGAAAAGCTGTGTATGAACACACAAATAAACTAGAAGCAAGGAATGATGATGGTTGTGTTTAGTCAAAGCAAGTTGAGTAGTAGTTTAGAAAAGCTACAAACAAAAACCCTCTGTATACCTGTGGTATACACATAATTAGATTTAAATGAGCAAGAAGGAGGGAGTGTGTGCATTGCTGGTACTGTGAGAAACCACCTCCACTCAGCTGAGGCATTCCCCAACAGATACTGGGAATTCCCTTTCAGCCATAAAGAACATCTTTGCCCATAGCTGTGCCCGCCCATTCCCTGATGGTAGTTCACATGCAAAGAGTGGTTCACTTGGGGTCCAAAGGTCTTGGCTTCTTCCCAGAGAAGGACAGCTCCAGAGCACCATCTGGCCAGTTCTGCTTCCTTCTGTCTCAGCTCAGCCTGTTTCTCGGGAAACCAAAGCAAAGTGCAAGGATAGAACCCAGTGTACTAAAGAACCAAGATGGGGGAGAAATGACTACTTAACACATGTATCTTTATATCGATTCCCTTATTATGATGTGTATGCATCACCTTTATAATTTCAAGAATACCAAGTAAAGGAATTTGAAACATGATAAATACATGTCAGGTGAATGAATCATGACTGTGCCTATACTCTGCTAGAGAAGTGGATAATAGTATGTTGCAGGTTGTGGAGTTAAGTGAACTGATTAGGAGGAGATTTGGCAGCACTTACAGTAACAGTGATTTAGTTGGTTTAAAAAATATTAGATCACCATCTCACACATACAGTGAAGGGAAGAGGGCAACAGGTAGGCAAAATAGAAGAGTGAGTTTTAATTCCATGGTAAGAGAGACTTTAATATTTGAGCTCTCTGCTTCCCAAATAAAGTAAAATAAAATTAGGATGCCTCCTATCCAAAATTCACTCCAAGTTACCTGTAGTTCATCCTTTTGGTGAACAGCTAGATTCTAATTGGAAGAGAAAAATACCTGTTATGTATACAATCTATAACCTCTGTCTCTGCTACCAGCAAACCCATTGTGGACCACGTCTATTCTAATGATGCAGCCCCACACTGCTTGTAGCCCTCCTCTCTAGGGATCCAGAGTGTTCACCAGAGACAGAAACATCTGGTCCTTCTAGAACTAGAACCCTCTGGGGTTCTAGGAGGGCCTTCTGGGAAGACAAATCCATCCAGGGACAACTTAGAAAAGAAGTCTAGGCCTTAGCAGAATGCTTGCTCCTTCCTCCTTTGGATTCCAACCAATTTTTGCAAATGCATCCTCTTTAGGCATCTATAAATGAGATCCCTAAGGCTTAGTGCCCCTTTTGGAGAAGGCTTAGTAGCATTTGTAAGCAGGAAGTCCTTGAAGGCATAATTATCCAGCCACCAACTGCATTGACAGATCCTTAGGAACTGTGTAGGGGGAGCGCCATCCAAGTTCTGCATAGCGCCCTGATTAAAACGGCTGACAAATACGCTTACACAGAAGCTTCTACTCGCAGTACATAGGCAGGCTTTAGGGTGGCAGTGTTTCTAACCAGAGAGGAACATTCTGCATCCATTCATTGATTATTGATCGAGCTTTCCTGGCTTAGTATTTGCTTGGACAAGATCCAAATCAAGCAGGAGAGGGACAAAGATTCTGACCCCCGAGGAGAGTCTGGAAGGTCCTTGAGACTCTTCAGTGAAAAGTTGCACAGATAAAAAGACTCTGATAAATGATACCTTCATCATGAAGGAATACTCAACATGTTGAGGAAATTAAGGGGATGAAGGGGACTCCAATTTGCCGAAGCGATTGGATGAGAGGCTTCTGGGAAGAAGTAACAAATGTTTGTTGTAATCAGATTATCCTAGAATTTGCACAACCATATTTAAAGTTGTTGAATTTGTTATATAAAATATGTTTCTGGACTCATACCAATTCCACAGAATTTTTGCCTTATATATTTGTCATTTTATCACAAGGTTGTGAAACTTAATAAAAAGAATTAATAAAATAAATAAAACTCTGGAGAGAAAATAGTGACTTAATAAGCAACAATTTTATTTCTTGCAGAGAGCTACTTGGTCTATTTAAAGGGGAAAATGGGGAAACTGAGGTTCTTGTTTTAAAGCTATGTATCCCTTCCTGTTACAGGCGTCTGTATCAACTCCCTGATCACAGGACCAATCCCTTCAAGGAGTGAGAATCAAAGAGTACACAGTCAAGAGAAAACATCAGAGAGAGTGACATCACGAAGGTACTGTGTGCTGTGGGCCTTTTACTATCCATCATGCCAATGGCCAGTTTAAGGCTTTCAGTAGGAATTGCATATTCCCTGGGACCTGAGACCCTTTGTCACTGAAACAACAGCCTTGGGGATACTCTCCATGAAATGAGCTGGCCAACAGCGTCAGCTCCTCTGGGCTTCACATGGTCCCTGAAATCACTCGAGAAACCAGGTACTAAGATTTTGGCTACTCATAAAATAGTCCTGAAATGCATTTCATGATGCAGTTGGTAATAAAAATGTCTTACTGAACTCAGTCCCTCCAAGAGGCTAGACTTGATTCTCAGCTCAATGTTCCTGCACTGGGCCTGCATGAATCAATGCTAAATTATTCATGAACCTGACTCTAAAATTTCCAGAGTTCCAAAACCCCTAATAAAGTATTATGAAAAAATATCCATCTCTTTATCTCTACCCATAACTATTTATACAACTGGAGGAAAACCTGTCGTTTTATTTCTTTTAATTTAAATGCTTTCCTAATTCCTTTTTCCAACCACATATATATGTCTGAAAAATTTTTGGGTTGAAATAATAACCTCTAAAAAAATGGTCGACGGGAAAGGCTCTGAGGATTCAGAGTTGACAGGCACAATGAATATTTCGCTCCCTGTATAGCTTCCCACAGCACTCAAATCTTATTCACTGAATTGAGAACTTTTCAAACAGGTGTGTCTGATTTTTATTGTTGTGCAAAGCAATGATGATATACCCATCAGCCTTCTCTTGCTATTTGTTTACACAGTTTTAAAGTTTGCTCAGGAAAAGCTCATTTCTTCCTGTGCCTCATTGTGTACTCAATATCCCTCCCACCACTCTACAGACACAGTGCAAATCTTGTCTGAAGTTCCACATTAAAATCCACCCAGAATGTCCTCAGCTGCATCCTGCATCAGTTGGGGACATTAGTCTACAAAGTATCCCCAGCCATTGTTTTTTTTTTTTTTTTCTCTTAATTCTTTGAACATTCCAAGTCATAAGAGACTTCATCATGTCAAGCTGGCTGTCAGCCATTCGTATTTCAGGTGAATTGGTGACTTTGATGTTTCAAGGCTACCCGCTGAGTGAGATAGACATTACTGCAACCATGCAGAGCTGGAACAGGTTGGACCAGCTAGGCAGTAGTGGTGGCTACCTGTCACAACAGCATCCTGTATTTACATGGTGGTGGTTTTACTGACCTACACTCTACTCAGAGAAAACATTTCTACAGATAGAAGAGTAGTTGCAAGCCACCCGCAGTAGTAAAAGATTCAACCTCCCATCCAAAAGACTTCTTCAAATAAAAACACTTTGTTTGTAAAAATGGCATCTAAGGGTTCAGTGGCAGCAGATCTGGAGTACCGTCATCTCCCCCACCCCTGTTTTTAAATTGATGAATGATTTAAAGTGATTGAGTTGAGAAAAAATTTAAAGTGGTAATAGTACCCCACATTTCCATCCAGCCCTGCTATCTTGGGGCTTTGGCTCAAGGGATTAAAAGGACAGAAGAGAGGCCCCAGGTTCGTGAATGAGACTTACCCCAGGTGGTAAGAAGTGATTTGCCCAAAATGAGCATCAGGAAAAGGCACAATACCCAAGACAACAGTCACTATCACATTTGGAAACAGCATCCTTCCAGTATCAAGGCCCCTGGCCTCAGTCTTGCCCTTGGAAATGAGTGCACAGCCTGAAGCAAAGAGCATTCATGGAGTCCTGATGAGTCTGCTGTTTAAAGAGGGTCCAGAGAATGAAGCCAGATTTCATGAGTGCCATATTCCTACCAAGGTCAGAATCCATCTCAGTCCAGGGTTGCTAGAAGCTCATGGAGCCAGAGAAAGCCAAACCAAGATGGAAGGGAGAAACACCTGAAAGGCAGATAACAACAGTCAGGGACTCAGGACAGGGATGAGGAGTTCTGCCGGGTCCCCTAAAGGGAGAACATCTCAGGAGTATGCAGAAATTGGTTCAGAGGTAATTCTCAGAATCCTCATTCTCTGTCAGTTATTTCAGAAAGCCACCCCCAGGCAGAGAAGCCAGCTCACCTTCCCCTGCCAAGCCTTGTCACATGTGCGTGGTGGACCTCTAAGGAGAGCATGGCTTATGTAGATTAACTTTCTCTCCCACATACTCACAAGTATCTTTTTGCAAATGCTGCTTGGTTATAGAATAGCAGAAGTTACCAAACAAGAAAGTAGCCATGCGACCCCATGGCTCTTTGGCAATTCAGACCAAGGTAAACTCACCAGGCTATAGGGAGCTGCCTGGATCAACTTGCCTCTCTCTCTCTCATCCTCAGTCCCCACACATTTGTGAGCAGCTTATTTTAAAAGCTGATTAGATGAGCCCCTAATAACATTCGAACGTAAATGGCCCCAGATAGGCTTTCAGCCTCTTGCCAAATTGAGACAAATGTGGTATTTGGGGAACTGAGCTTCCAGCTTTGTGCCTACTCTGGTCTGTAGACAGGTCCTGAAGCACTTTGCCTCTTCCCCTGGTTCACTGCAGCCTAAAAGTGGCTGTGTTTGGATCTCCCAGGGCTCTTTCACCTCTGAGGGGCTAGAATTCTATGTCAATGGTCTTGATGATACTGCGTTTTCAAGGGAAGTTAGGTTGGGGATGAGGAGACCAGATCTTGATAATCTACAGGCAAACTCCTCAGTGCCCCCATACCTTCCAGGAACTTTGAGTTCAAGATACATCCTTTCTTGAGCAACTATTACTTTAAGTGATTTAATTTGCCATTAATGTCAGTAATACCACAGTTTGGGTGAAAACAGCAGAAAATGAGGTGTGGTTTTCTGTTGCCTAAGTATGTTTAGCACCATCTGCAATTCATGGGTGAATTCAATTCCAGGAAAGACAGACACATTGATCAAATAAATAGGGATAGCTTTCCAATTTAGTACTCTTCTGTAATTTGGGGGAAAAGGTAAAAACAGAATTGGAAAAGAAGAGAAAAAAAGCAAATGTAAAATAATGTCCTGATGCTGAGGTAAATGTATGACAAGCAAACAAAACTGTTGGGCTTGCCTTCACTCCTGTCTATTCTCATACCAGATTTAACATCTCCAGAACATATTGAAACTCCAAACTCAGGCTTTGTCCTGTTAGATGTAGGCAGTCATTCAAGACTGTCCCTGAGTTTAAGCTTCCTTGGAAACCCACAAGTGCAGCTCTTACAGGTTTGCAGAGGAAACTAAACATTCAGCTCATCCTTGCACTGGGGTATGCACTTCCTCAGGGGAACCAAGGAGCTCCAGGAGCAAACTATGAGAGGGAGAAGAAGCTCAGGCTTAGGCACTATGAGGGACAAACTAGTCCTCCCATTCTGGCCCCACAAATACCAGGTTTACTCCACCCTTCACTCACAGACCATTGGGTGGTTTCAGGTGCATTTAAACTGTGACGAGAATCAGACACTACAGTTGAATAGGCATGGCTTGCTTTAGCTGTGGGGATTGCAGAAGCTCCATAGAGTTCAGCCCCAGGAACATGTTTGATTCTATCTCAAACTCCAGTCAGTAAGGGCTCAAAGGCTGTTTGATGTGGAGGACTATAAAAGGAATGTCAGGGGTCTCAGCCCTATGCTTAGCCCTGCACCTTTGAGAAGTTAAGCACTTGTCCAATTGTGATGCACTTTCATGGAGAGAATATTGCCCAAAAGGTCACTTCTCATTATTGTGCTTTGCTAGCATTGCATTTGTGGTTTTCTCTCAACATTTGTGGCTGTGAGAAACTCGGTGCTGTTGGGAGCATGAGATTGCCTGCCATCTCTCTTCCCTTGCCAAGCCTTAGGCTGTATATAGGGGTCTCTGTTTCATGTCATCTTCTCCATATCTTGCTTTGTTCTATGTCTGTGTATACAGAGAAAGCAACCTTCCTCCTTGCCAAGGCTCACTCTTCCTCTAAACCCTCACCCCCACCCTGCATACACACATCTCTCTCCTCCGAAGTCTGATCTATCCACTATTCTGTTCCAATGTCTTCTTTCTTATTTACATTTTACTTTCTATAAGCATTTCTATCTTTGCCTAGAGAAGTGAAGACTTGTCTCCATTTAAACATATTAAAGCAACTTTCTCTTGCTCCGTTGAACTCAGGAAGAAGTCTGCATATCACCTTACTCGGCCTTTAATCCCAAGGGCAAAAGGGGTGGCCTACTCACCCAAGCAGTGAATCCAATGTGAGTTGACAGAAATACACTTAGTAAATAGCATGCAGCATGGCTAGTATGGATTCTGACCACAAGCAGGGTACACTATAGGGAAAGCAAGGATGCCTAGCTCTGCCCCAGATTATAAAGGACTGGGATAAGTGGAGAGGTGGTGCTGAGTACAATGGAGAGGAGAGTGGAGAATCACCAGCTGTGTCTTCTGGACAGGAGCCAAGCAAGTAGGAGAGGCATTCTCCAGACACACTAGGGGAAAGGAGCAAAAGACAGGGGAAAGGATCCATCTAGGTAGAAGGAACAGCACGGGAAAGGCAAGTGAGATCGTTGGGGTCCAGGTAACATGAAGTGTAATGGCCACTGTGGAGACAGTGTACTGAGGGTGCAGAGATTATGTGACACATAAGAAACTTTAACTCCTTGTCGATCGCAGGGGGAAATGGAGGGTTTAGAGTTAAGGTGTAGCACCATCAGATTGCCTTTATAAAGATCACTGTGGAGCAGCAGTGTGAGGGGGGCAGGAAATAGACATCTGATCTAAATAGTTCAGACAGGAAGAGATGGGACCGGAGTCCAGGAGAGCGCTGGACACGGATGAAGGCTCCAGATGAGCCCTCTCCATTCTCCACAAACACACTGGACTAGGTGATGTCTCTTCTGCCTCAAAACCTCAGAGCATGTGTTGTGCTGTTCTTATTGAGCTTACTCAACTTGTACTACATTTATTGTTCATTTCTGTAATGTTCCTGATCAAATGGTATCGTCGTCTCCTCTTTTTCAAATTATAGTACCTTGCTCACCATGAGCACTGAAAGAAAGGTTATTTAGTTGAATTGAATTTTCAAGAGCTTCAAACCATGAATAATTGAGGACTCAGCCATGTATAAGTGCTCATCATTTACATAATTGTGTAAACAAGCTGATAAAAAAATTTTATTTTCCCCACTACTTTTATTATCCTAGAAAGCCTAACATTGCAGCTCTCCAGGTTTCAGGGAAATAATTTTTTTAAAATGTGTTCTGTAAGCCACATAGTGGCAGAGCCACTGCTCAATTTGAATCTCTCCAGGAAAAGGAAGTGGCTGAAAGGAGGGAACACATGATAACATTGGCTGAGTATTAAGCCATGTACAAACACTGAAAGCCACATTGCCCGAACAGACAGAATCACAGTTCACATTGCATGCTGGAAACATGAACAGAGTCCCAAAGGTCAACGTGAAGATACAAATTGATTAAGCTAAGTACTTACTGAAATTGCCTTGCAACATACAGGGGAGAATCGATCAAAACCAGTACTTGCACCTATGCTGAAAAAGCCTATGGAAAATTATCCATTGCCATGTATGTCATCAAAGCAAGTTTAAGTCACCTATGCTTTGCCCTAGATGAAAATATCTGTGCTATAGTTTCAAAGATATGTTATAAAGAATTCATTGGCGCTTACGATTTTATGATTGAATTCCTTTATGTGTGAACTCTGTTGGCCTCCTGTCTACCTGCCCCACAACTCTATCTCGTCGCTCCATCTCTATGTGCAAAGCAAAGCCAGTCTTGGCTAATGTGGCACCTACATTGTTACTCAAATGTAATCCCAAGCTGGCCCGCATCTAGTATATGTAACCAGTGGCTGAGTGCTACTGGTCTGTGGCATGTGGGCAGCAGAGAAGAAGGAAAAAAATGGGTGGAGTGAAATAGATAAAACGAAAGGAAAGGACATATGATAGGTAGGATTTTAGTTGGGAGGTGGTAAGAGAGGAAGGGAGGGAGAAGGAAACTGGGATTGTCATGTAATTCAATCTTGTTTGTAATTCAAATAAATAAAATAAACAGACAACATCAAGGTCAATTTATAAAGGTAAGTTAATGTAGCCTGTACAAAACCAGTCTTTCTCTTGGAAACTAGTTATCTAAATAAACTCAATAATGAGGTAGAAAAAAAAAAAAGAAAGGCAAGATAAGTGAGGGGAAATGAGAGAAAATGGTAAAAGATGCAGTTAGCAAGTCTTTGGAGTAATTTTGTAAGGAATATGAAGGTATGCACTTTGGGTCACAGAAGGGAGTAGGGGGTACAGATCATGATTCCTGGATTGAGGGTCTTAGGATTTGGTCAGTGGGCAGTTCTAAACCCAAACATACATAGATCATCACAGTTCCTGGCAGAATGTTCAGTACTGTCTGTATTTCTGTACTGGAAGCCCCAAAAGGACAAATACAGAGGATGCTTGGAACTGATGACCCAAGAAAACATCAGAACAGAGGTTGGGCCATCAAACTGAGCCTGGAAGACCTAGGTGATGTGTACTCAGGAGGAGAATGTGAGCCTAGCATCTGAGGCTTTGGAGGGAGGGGCTTTGGGAAGACCAGAAAAGAAGGAAGAAAGAGAAAGGAACAGAAAGAGGAAAGGGGGTGATATATAGAGGGATCAACACAGCTGTCTCCATGGACACATGCACTAACCTTGCTTGGCCAAAGACCAAGACTATAAAGCAGAAAATGTCTCTGATCCCAGTCATCTCAGTGGCACTAGAACAGAGCCAGCCTGCTCTGTCTCTGTGATGACACAGGGAAACATTTCCTCAGTCAGCTATAGAAGGATGCTTCTTGCCCTGACAACCTCATATCTTAAAGACTGAAATAAAAAATCATTTCTGACAAGTAGTAATTGTCCATATTTATGAAATCCAGAGTATCATTTCAAATCACATAGTCACTGTGTAACCATCAAGGTAATTGGTGTATCTATCACCTAAGTCATTCATCATTTCTTTGTCTTGGGAGTTTTCAAAATCCCTCTTCTAGCTATTTTGAAACATTTAATTAACTTTTTGTGAGCCATAGTCACCGCACTCTGCTCCAGACCATTAGGTTAGGAGTCATTGTTCTCATCTAACCGCAGCCCTGCCCTCATACTCATCTGGCCACAGTCTCCCTCTCACACACCTTTCCTGGGCTCTGGAAACCACTGTGCTACTCTACAATGATAACGACTTCTGTATCCAATTGAGATGCGGTCCTTGTCCTGTGTTTGATTTATCACACTTAACCACACTGACACTGACACCTGAATTCTCTAGCTACTAGATACAGAGACCCCATAAAGGTTCTTCAGCAACCTTTGTCAGTGGAATATCTGGACACCATTGCAAGGAATGGAGAGATTGGTAAATTAAGGACAATATACTAGATGAACTTCATGAAAGTTCTATGGCTACCTGAAGTGTATTGTAATTGATGTTGCGAAATTCCCCTGCCCTGAAAATTCAAGGTAATCCCAGTATCACCCCCACCCAAATTTTTAGAAAACAAATAACACTGGTTCCACAATGTTGCCTGAAACTCTGCCATTTGAGACACATTCCTGTCAAAGTGGCCCCTGCCAGGTTCTTCCAAGGCAGGTATGCCCCAAGGTACTTCTTTATCCACACTGCAATACTAATGATTTTAGTGGAGTTTTGACTATTGTTTTAGAGTCACTGGAGGAGGATTATACAGAAAGGAGATGGGGAAATGATGATAGGAGAAAGGGGGAAAAACATTTTAGGACATGATCCTCCTCCAAAATATGCAGAGCTAAGGGTAGCCAATGTACATGGATATACTTGGTGGATGATCTGGATAGCTACCAGATAGTAAATACAGTCAGTGAGAGAGATGGAGGAAGTAGGGGGTGTGGGTGAGGGAGGAGAGGGAGGGAGAGAGAGAGAGAGAGAGAGAGAGAGAGAGAGAGAGAGAGAGAGAGGAACAAAGCTGTTTGAGCAGCCATGACTCATTCTGACATTTCTGCTGACCTTATTCAAGAGCCCCCAAGAAGGCTTAGCATCACTTCAGTGGGCAGCCAGAGGAATGGAGCATCACTTCAGCGTGCAGCCAAGAGGGGTGGAGCAGGGATATTTGTGAGACTTTGCCAGGCAGTGGGCTGAATCAGTGCTTGTGCATCAAAGTCAGACCCAGACCCAGAAACACCACAGGATGTTTTCATGAGACCCAGGGAGGAAAAACTCCCCGAGATCTCTGCCAGTATAGAGTAACTTTGGCCATGGGCCAAGGGACTGCTGCATTCTCCTGCTGAGTCAGCAGAGAGCCCTAAAGCCAGAAAATGATTTAAGAATGTAATGATGAGAACTCTGATAATCCAGGCACATTGAATGTTTAGTCTAGGACTTGAACAATCATTTCAGTTCAGGGAGGATTTAGGGTCCCAAGAAGTTATAATTTGTGAACATTTTCCCTATGCTAAGTACTATTTAGGGTATTTTATATTTATTCACTTATTTTTACCTCCAAGCAACCAATGGTAGTAGATCCTATTATTATTTCCATTTTACAGTTAAGAAAACCAAGGACTGGAAAAGTCCATATGTATATAAATTATATATATAATAATATATGTAATATATATATATATATATATATATATATATATATATATCCTAAACTAGGAGGTGACAGATCAGGGGATTAGACCCAGAGCTCTTTCACATAATCACTGCCCTGAAAAAAATCATAGTCGGACACCAAAATGGAAAGCAAGCTGTTGTTTGTCATTTGAGTCTTGTCACAGTCAGCTCAGAGTGTACATATCACTGCTGGTATAAGAATTTCTGTTAGGGGAGTGGTTGTGACAGAGCTGGTGGGAAAGAGGTCCTGGGTGCTCATGCGGGGAGAGTCTGTTGTGGAAGGGAGGCAAGACACTGTAGTGATGAAGCAGCCTCTCCCCTTCACCAAGGATCAGCACTGGATATAACAGAGCCACTGACACTGAAGAATGATAATTATTGAGATAATGACCGGGAATGGAAGAGTAGATGTACTCACCCTTAGGAAGTTTCAGATTGATTGAGTGTATTGATGAGAGTTTGATGTGATCAATGCAACAAAAGTTGACAGTAAGTGTGAGGATATAGGAGGAGCGGTGATGCATATGCTCATCCACTTAGCTGAGCTCACTGAATGCTAACTCTGGCCACATGCTAAGTACTCCTGGGAGGAAAAGATGGCTAGTCTGTCGGTGCCTACAATTCAATGAGTTTATAAGGGGGTGGGGCAATCATGATGAACTCTCCCTCCCTCCACCAACACTGGAATAATGGAAATAAGGATGACCCTCTCTGTTTTGACAAAGGCACTGAAGGTCCAGCAAGGTGGGTCATAGGATAAAGCTCTTTGCTACCAAGTTGGACAATCAGAGCTCAGTCCCTCAGTTCTGAATGGCAGAAAGGGAGAGAACTGACTCCACCCTGATGTATGCATGCCTCCCTTCGCCCTCTACATAAAGTCTAATTTTTATAAACCAAGGAAAAAAATTGGCAGTTAGCAGCCTGTCTGGATGAGACCTCTTGAGGATGAGGATCACTGCTGTTTGGTGCAGAAAAAAGAACTGAGTGTGGAGGAGTGTGCTGTAAATAAGAGTAACAGTGGTGATGGTGGAATTACTGTGCAAAGTGGCAGATCTGCCGCAGTTAACATTATCATGGGTCATTTGATGAAGGGAAGGAAGGGACTTCTAACACTAATGGAGATGTTGGGGAACATGTCTAGTGTGTAATGGGAATGCCTGGAGCTTTATCAAAGGTGGCCAGGGGCTTGCATTGTAGAGGGGTGGATAAAGGCGTTAAAATTGTTATGGGAGCAATTATGATTGCAACTGAGGTAATAATGAAGATAATGGACCCGTAATTGAAAAGCTGGTGGCTGTAAAGGAGATGGTGAGGGCAACTGAAATGTAGAGGGGGCGATAAGAGAGGTAATGGTGGCTGTGTGGAAGGTAATGGAGTTCTAATGTAGATGACACTAAAAGGTAATGGAGTTGTAATGAGGTGATGACTACGGGCTTGGGGGAGAGGTGGCCATCTTAATGGCAATAAGAGGGGCTGTGTGATGCAGGTGAGAATGGTATGCAGAACATTCATGACCGCAGCTGGAGCTGTGGATGACTAGGAAAATAATGACCAGCTATACCCCAGATTCTCATTATACCAGGAGTTCTAATGGACCCCGGAAGAAGATAATGATGTTAATGGAAAAACTGATGGCTGCATGAACATCAAGAGCTTGTGAAGGTATTTGGAGTGGAAGTGGGAGAGAACAAAAGGGAATGGGGCTTGAGGGTAGGTCTCATGCATGAGGCGAGGTGTCTGAGATATTTGACTAGGCACAGCCTTGTGGTCCTAGGCTTTACACAGCTGCTTTTGCTTGTACACGTATTATATACCTAGTCCAAGATGGACAGACCTGACTGAAACAACAATTTGAGCACACAACCTAAAATTTGCTATTAACATAGGAATGATAACACACTAGCTCATGTATAGTATTTCTGTAAGCAGATGTGTAAGCAAGTCTGGAAATTGTGTGAGTTTCCTGTAAAAGTAATCAATAAGAAGGTTGGTTATTTGTACCTATATCTCTCTCTCCCCCTTCTCCCTCTCCCTCTTCCTCTCCATCTCTCTCTCTCTCTCTCTCTCTCTCTCTCTCTCTCTCTCTCTCTCTCTCTCTCTCTCTCTCTCTCTCTCTCTCTCTCTCTCTCTCCCCTCTCTCTCTCTCTCTCCCTCTCTCTCTCTCTCTCCCTCTCTCTCTCTTTCTCTCCCTCTTCCTCCATATATACTTTTCTATATTCTATTTATTAATCATTTATCTATCATGTATCTCCCTATTAGCCTATCATCTATCTACTCATAGACACACACGCACATACATATTCTCACATATGCACACACGCACACATACACACACACACACCCCACCGATACTCCCTCAAAGTAGGAAAGCAGTTGCTTAATTCTTCAGGGCTCAGTACTTGACTCTAAGTTCTTTCTTGAGGAAGATCATCTGTGCCAGCTTGTGCTCTTCTTCTATTCTGGGAAGGAACTAGAGAACTGGCATACATGAGGGACCCCCAACAATGCAGGTACTGCTACAGAGAGTAGCATGGGAACATGAACAAAGGTCAACCCCAGGCCGTTCTAGGCAGCCAGGAGACATGACCAAGATATAGGGCTTAGGAAGGAATCAGAGACAGTTAAACAGATTCATTCTCTACATGAAGAGATGTGCAAATAAGGAACCCAGATGTTTCCTGCCTTGGAACCAACAATATCAAACCTGCTGAGAAAGACACTACAAAAATTCAGACTCCTAGGTCCCAACTCATGGAGGGTCTGATTCTGTACTTTATAACTTGCTATGAAGTTTTCATTTTTCTACAAAGTGTTAGCCCATATTCCTTATAAGGTTAGAGAAGTGGTGAGGAAAGCATATTTCGTGGAAATGCATCAATTCTCACTCTTGAGTTACTCTCCTCTAACAGTAGGATTTGATTATCCTCTGCTCGCCTGCCCCTCCCCCCTCAACCTGCGTCCAGGGTCTTCTGCCCCAGTGAGGACTCACACAATTGGCTTATGCAGTCTTCCAGCAGCAAAAGATTTTAAGAATGCTAAATATTAAACGTTAGCACAGGGATCCAGATTTTTTCCAGAATAGAAGAATGAGGCGGTACAGGAATTGAAATACATGTCAGGGGCGTAGGAAGGAAATGTCCAAACAGAGATTCAAAGTACCTCTAATTATGGGGATGGGTGTGGATTATGGAGGGGAGGGGTTGGTACCTTCAGACTGTACTAGCCTTCAGATATGCCAGCTTGCTCTCCCAGGTACTCAGAGAACCAGAAATCTCAATATCATAGCAATATTAAATTCTCAGGAAGCACAGAATCATTTCTGTCCCTAATTGACACAGAGGTCATACGCATACCTCCATTAAAAATATTCAAAGATGGCATTAACAAAGCATTACAAATAAAAATATATTTTCCATTCCTGAATGAAACATAGTATTTTTCAACAGCCATGTCCTAACTCTTCTTCATCTTTCCAACCTACACTCTTCCTCACACCTGCAGCTTACCAGAAAGTTCTAGTACAATGTCAATGTCATAGTTACTTAAGGAGAAAACTCCAGGTCTCAATACTAGTTAGTCTCAGAGAAACACAGAAACGTATCCTATTTCTCCACCCAGGATTAGGCAATTCAATTCTACCTGGTTCCCTTGCGAGTCTCTCAAGAGAGTGATTCACACACAGGGTCATTCTCCCTCTTTCCCCATCACCTTTTATGGGATGTGGACCACATAGTCCTTTTTAAAACTTGTTATTTTTTCAGTGATGCTGACCTATTGCTTTAGAAATAGAACCTTTCCCCTGAGCCGTGTTGTCATTTGTTAGGCGCTAATTGCTCATTAACCTCCCAGGTACTTCCTGGAAGCCAGAAGCTAGCCTCTGTTTGTCAGGGTGCTTCACTGGGTCCCCCTTTAATAAAATTACAACTTCAGGAAACAAATCATTTATATCAAATAGAACCCCATGGCTTCTTGGCATGTTAATCATTTCAGGCAGGTGCTATTAGGTAATTCAATCACTGGGCTACAGAACGCTGCCACTGAATTAATGAAGAATGAACTCAAACTCTAAGAAGAGATTTTCTGAATAAATGGCTCTGAATAAAAACGTGGGAGCCAGGCCTGTAATCACAACACACAGCAATAATATAAAATGCATGTTAAGTACACTCTAGCATTCATCCCTTCTCAGTGAATCAAACTCTTTAGGAGCCATAAGAACATATTGTGGCCACCACCAACAATGCTCAGCACTCCACACCTTTTCTGTCACTTCCCAATGAGCAACTTAAGCTGAGGAAATCTTGAAATGCTCCCTTCAACATGGAATGTGTGTTTATTCCCATGGTAGGTCTTTCCTTTCAGACAGCCTCCGTGTCTGCAGCCCCATCTGGACTCCAAGTTCACTACCCCCTGTCTAGTCCTCCTATGTGCACCCCAGCCTCTGGGATACTCTCTGCTCACAGCCACCAAGTAATGGGTCTGAAATCCACGTGTAGCCATGCCAACTTGCTTAGTTCTCTACAATCTCCTTTGTATTCAAAATCTTTGCTGTTCTAACAAGCCAAACACAATCTGGAATCTGGCTTCTGCTTAACTCTCCAGTCTGATTTCATAGCAGTCACCTGATGGAGTGGAGTACACCCCTTGGCTCCTCCAGCCCTGAGTAGCTACCTACCCCCACAGAACTATGTTCTACCCCCAACCCCCACCCCACAGGAATGCCTGCTTAAACCTAAGTCTCCTCACCTGTTGAGGTTATCTCTAACATTGCTTCCCCTTCTTTGACTGCCCCTATACTTTATTCTTGGATTGAGTTAGGACTTCCCTCCCCAATTGCTGAGCACCCTAGGGCAGAGCTCCAGTATTGATCTGAACACTTCGCACTGTAACCCTTGGAGCATAATTGTTTCTCTCCAAATACACTGACAGCTCCTTGAGAATAAGACTGCCTACCATTTACCCATATGTCTTTGGTGCTGAGAATGTGGTAGATGCATAGTAAATACTTGATGAATGAATGAGCCAATGATGGAATAAACAAAATCATGACAGAATAAATGAGATAATTCAAAGGCATGATTTATATGAATTCTAGGAGCCACACTTCCATTCTCCAACTCAGAGCAGAAGAATCTGAAGTTTCTTTTCATAAACTGAAATTCGGTTAGGGAAGACATCGTCCAGAACAGTTGGGTCTCTGGACATCTTTGTCTTTATACTCTTCAGTGACTATAAATGACCCTGCAGCATGAATAGGATTCTTCCTGGAATGGGGAAACCACTATTAGCAATGGGCCCATACTGACCCTCCCGTGCTTAGCTGCACAGGGAAGCCCCCCCCCCCAACTCAATGCACTGCATTGGGCTGTCACAGCACTGTGGTCGCTTGGCATTTGTCATGCTGTGCTTCATCAGAAAGTTAATCAGGTTTGAGTTTTTAACAATGTGCTCGTCATGCTCACTTAATTTAAAATCAAGCCTGTTGAGGCATTGGTTGGTCCTATTCCCTCATTCTGGGAGTTTTGGCATTTAAAACTTTAGAATTTGTCATCAAGGAATGCTGTACATCTTTACCAAACATGCTCTTATCCATAAATCCTTCATCTGGCAGAAGTAGTTCAGGTTTAGAGACAGTGCTACCACTGGTATCATCTTGGTATTGTAACGCATGGCCACAGATCTGGGGGCTGCAAACAATGCGAATTCATTAGCCTATGCTCTGTACTTCAGAACTTGGACATGACTCTAAGGCAAGCTGTCAGAGGGGTTGTGTTCCTTCTGGAGGCTCTAGGGTAGACCTGGTTCCGGGCTTCAGTCAGCTTCTATAGTTGCCCAAATTCCTAGCATTTTGTCCCTCCATGTTCAAAGCCAGCAGTGGCTGAGGGAATCCTTTTCCCATTGCCTAACTCTGACCTCTCTTATGGAAGGATCATGTAACACATGAAAACTACCCAGCTAGTCCATGTATGGACAGCTAATTAGCTAGCTTAATTCTCCCCTTTTCCATAGAATGAAGCATATTTGCAGATCCCGAGGGTAAGAGTGTGGGTATCTCTGGGTGCATCTTTCTGCCTATCAACAATCTGCATGCCTCTGGACATATGAGAGGGGTCTTTTATTTAACAGCAGTGTTTCCAGTGTGGACTTTCCACCAACAATGTGAGAGTCACATAGAAGATTGTTTATGATATAAACTCAGACCCCCAACCCAGATCTTGAGAATCAGAGTCTACATTTCAGTATCCTGGAGGGGGAGGGGTGAGTGAGTGAGTGAGTGGTGGTGGTGGTGGTGGTGGTGGGGTGTGTGTGTGTGTGTGAGAGAGAGAGAGAGAGAGAGAGAGAGAGAGAGAGAGAGAGAGAGATTAGGCAGTCCTGTTCCTGAATTTCTCTAAGACAGTAGGGACAGGCCTTAGGCTCTATTATCAGTCTTCTTACCTAAAGACGTGTACAATTGTGGAACTATCTCATGGAATCACATAGATAGCATCTTTCTTCCTTGCTAGAGTTCTGAAAAAATGGGTATATCACAGGGCATGGTCCAGGTTGGGAGCACGATTCCATCTTGATAAACTCCTTGGTAACGTGAGTTTCCATGCTGCTCTAACATTTAAGATCCTAATGAAGAAGACTTCTTCTCAAACAGTGATGGCTACCCTAGGCTGAGGAAGGACTCTATCTACCATGACCCCTCCAGGCGAGATGGAGCCCACATGGAAGGACTTCTGGTGTACCAGAGAACACATGCATGTCCTCTATAGGCAGACTACCTTCCAAAGGGAAGGGAGATGAGGAGGCTTCACTCTATACACTCAGTTTCTCTTTATAAATTCAAAGTCAGAGAGAGGGAAAGTCAGGGGTTAGACAAGAGGATCACAGCAATCAGAGCTGAGTCCAGAGGATCGAAAACACCAGGAGGGAGAATCTGGATTTCCCCTGGTAAATAGCAACTGTGGCACAGGGGAGTGGCAAGGAAATGATAAGACATGCATGGAAGCAGTTGGCATGGTCAGTGACAAGGATATTGTGTGTTCCAGCAGGTCTGGAACCTGATAACTTACCAGAGTGACCTAAGAATTGGTTATGGAGTATGAGGAACTACAGCCCACCCTATGGGTTTCAGTAGATATAAAGTTGCAACAAAACAACCTGAAATTCTCCAGCATGGGCATGAGGAAAATTGAATGTCTCTGCACCTCTGGTCGTTTAGGTGGAGCTTTGCCTAACTATTCAGTAAACTAGACTCCTTTGACTGAAAATCACAGATACCAGTTCGAACTGTCTCACTTGGTGCACTGCAGAATCCGATGGTATTTTAAAGGGCACAATGCACAGGTAGGGAAGGTACCTGTCCCAAGAACCAGAAGGCTTCCAGATGCCTGGCAGTCACCTCTCGCCTCTCATTTCAGCTTCTTTTGACTGACACCATCTTTTCTGTGTTCTCATGTGTGTGTGGAGCAGAAGATGGAGAATCTGAGTGCAGCTGAAAGGCATTTGAGTTCTAACTGACTGACTGACTGAAGGATTGAGTGACAGCTCAATGCTCTTTGGTAACAGTTCTGAACTGACAGACAGGACAGAGACTGTGATTGGCTTAAGTCATGTCTGCTGCACCCCTCAGGTCCAGGGACTTATGGCCCCAGAACCCATCCCTCCATTTTGTTTGTAATTGACACACAATAATAATATATACCTATGATAAACAGTGTGATAAATGAATGCCCATAAACAATGTGTAATGACCAAATCATGGTTGTTGGCATGTCTCTCTTCTTAAGCACTATGTCATTATGTCAGAGCCTTTGAACTCTTCTCTTTTGCTTTTGTAAAAAATAAATTATGTAACAAGTTGTTGTGGTCACTCTGGCAATTTGTGGAATAGTGGCTGGACTTTACTTACTAGACCTACATAAGTGTAGTTTGACACCTTTTTCGTGTTCTAACTCCCACCCGCTTTCCCCTCTCAGTCTCTACTGACATCTGATTCTATTATTTTCTTCTATGAGATTAATGTTTTGAGTTTCTTGGGAGTGAGAACATATATTATTTGTCTTTCTGTCCCTCCATCCCTCCCTTTGAGGGAAGATAATTTTCAGAGTAATTACCACGTGTTTGGTGACTATTCAGAGAATTCCAAGTCCACACTGGAAAATTATGACTTTGAGTGTCTAATAAAGATTTCAAAATATTTCCAGGCAATGATGGCACATTTAATCCCAGTGTTTGGGAGGCAGAGGCAGGCAAATCTCAGAGTTCGAGGTTAGCCTGGTCTACAGAGCAAGTTCCAGGACAGCCAGGGCTGTTAAACAAAGATGTCCTGGCACAAAAAAAAAAAAAGATTTCAAAATATTAAAATAAATGATTATATTTTGTATTTATTTGGAACCAATACCACAGTACAATTGTGGAAGTTGGAAGACAACTGTGGGGATTGGTTCTTCCTGCCATGTAAGTCCTGGGATGCAAACTCAGGTCATCAGGCTTAGAGATAACCCTTTACATGCTGAACCATGTTGGCAGGCCCATTTTTCTTTTCTTTCTTTGTTTTTTTGTTATTGATTGTTTGTTTTTTTTATTTTGGGGTTGTTTATTTTTTGTTTGTTTGTTTGTTTGTGACAGGGTTTCTCTGTGTAGCTTTGGAATCTGTCCCAGATATCCCTCTGTAGACCAGGCTGGCCTGGAACTCAGAAATCCACCTACCTTTGCCTCCACGTGCTGGGATTGAAGGCCTGTGCCACCATCACCACCACCTGGTGGCAGGCCCATTTTTAATCTCTCAGTGAAATACCAGTTTTAGTGGAATCCTTGAGATTGATCCTTTCCAACTTATTCAAAATCTCCAGAGATGTTCACTTCTATCAAGAGGGTGCTTCTGCTTCTAAGTGGAATGGTTCACTTCCTCCAAGAGAGCTCAGGGACCTGCCATGTGCTTCTCCCTTAAGTGAAACAATTCTTTTGCAAGATCTTTTCTAGAAGTAGATGCCAATTTTACATGTACTGGTACAGTTGTATTTTAATGGATGTCCACCACCCAGGCCTTCTAGGTTTGAGATAGTTCATAGATCTTGCTCATCCTATGGCTATATGTAGCACCTTTTACTGTACCTGGTTCTGAGTGGCTTCCCATGTGTTTGTTTACATAGGAAAGAATGAGAATCATTTCCCCCTCCCCCAAGAGTTGTCAATATATGCTTAATGAGAAGGCAACAATTACTAAGAAATGATCCCAAGAGATGGTCCCTAACTTCAGAATTGCTCTGGTTTTGGGAAGCAGAGTCCACCATCACTTCACTCTGGGTCCCAGAAAGAAAGAGAACTCCCAGAGATCTGAAGGAACTCTAGACCAGAAGTGAACTGTGTCTTCACAGCTCACAGATAAAATTCTCCTCTGGACCTCCCTTCTTCCTCTTGCCATTCCATCTGGTCAGACCCATGCCTCTCACTAGAAGATGTGCCTGAGTTACAGAAACAAGTGGACAACTTCTCAGAGGTGCTGGCTGGTAGCGGTCCTAAATAGTCACAGGGAAAGGAGGCCATGGAGCCTTCATGACTGCTTATTTTAATTGTAATAAATAAGACTTTACAATCCTTCATTCCCCTGTAAAAGCAAATATCACAAGGCTCAAATATCTTTATCAGGATAATATTTTATTCTAAAATGTATTTTCTGACTTCTACAATAATAAAAAAATAGTTTTGGCATGACAGTCGCCTGGCACAAATGAAAACACAGTGTAATGAAATGGCATTTTATAAATTTCAGCTGAAGCAAATATTTGACATGTTTTATTTAAATTAATTTGTTGTGCATGTTCTTCTATTTTGACAGTGTTGGGGTTTGTTTTATTATGTGTTTACTGCACTGGGCTCTGGGAGTTGCTCTGAAGAAACAGAGACTGGGGTATCCAGGGAAGCCTGATCCCAAGGCCCCCTCCAGCCCACACACTGATTCTGTTGGCAGTAGGAATTTAAGACATTTTTGGAAGAAATTATTTTACAAAACTGTTACATCCATTTTTTGATAGGCAAGGGTAAGATTACATCAACCTCTATGTTGATGGCATTTTTGCCATATAAAAATACTGATTCATTGAGTAATTTGCAGTAAGTCACAATGTCCATTATATATATATTATAAAATGAACATTCTTACATATATATTATTTTTAAAAATCCTTTATCAACTTCCATAAAAATAATCTGCCAGTTCTAAGATTATTCCAGCAACTCTCTCTTATCTTTGGTGTATGTATGAGTGGTAGGTAGGGAGGAGAAGGGCTGTGTGTGAGAGAGGGATCGGAGAACTCTTATGGATGTCTTAAATTGCAGATGGTAGCAGGCACTCATAATATAGTACACTTTTCCCTGTATGTATGCCCTGCAGCATTGCTGCATGGGACTGGAGTTAGTCTACCTGCATGCTTTATACCCCACCAGCATATCAGCACTTCTGTGCATTAGGGCTGTTATTAAGATAGTAAGGGTTCCTGGAACACAAACACCATGATGTCACAACAGCTGAACTGATTATAGACAGTTACTAAATGGCTAACAGGAGGGTACTTTCTACAGCTTGGATACTTTGGACAAAGGGATGATTCATGTCCTGGATAAGAAGAATCTGAACAGAATGAGATTTCCTTGTGCTTCTCAAAATGATGCACAATTTTAGCACATGAATTGTTGGTTTCTGGAACTTTCCACTTAATCTATTCAGACTTCTGTTGGCCATCAGTAACTGAATCAGAAAGCAAAATCTTGGATAATAAGAGCCATTTTATTTTGCTTTCAGAGGGAAACTGAGACATGGATGTTTTTGTTAATTTACAACCTGGCTCTTAAAGGAAATGTGTATTAATTATTAGATTTATAGAATAAATTTAAAACTAGCAAATACTATTGCTTGATTTGATATTCAAAATGCTAAAGTTGGGCCTGCAATGTTCCCTAAAGGTGCATGTGTTATAAAGTCTTGGGACTTAGCCTGTGGTGCTACTCCAGGAGGTGGTGAGACCATTAGACAATGGAGCCAATGAAGAGGTTTTCATGTCATTTAGGGAATGCCCTATAGAGGATTGTTGGAACTTTCTCCTTCATTTCTCTCTTCCATACCCCAATCATAAGGTAGGCAGTTTCACACTACTGTGTGGCTCTGCCATGGTATGCTGCCATGATATGCCACAGACACACAGTCAGTGAGGTCAATCAGTCATGGGCTGGAGTCTCCAAGACTATGACACGAAACAGACTTCTTATCATTAAATGTTTGTTATCTCGGGTTTCTAAAAAAGAGTAATGGATAGCTGATTAACATGTAGATACCAACCAATTTTCTTTGTATAGAACCTTGAATAAGTAATTTGTAGATCCAAATAAGAGCTTTCTAACAGTGTTAGAAATACAATTACAGCAGCTATATGTGATTATAGTTATCCCCTGCTTTATGTGTTCACAAACTTGCAACAATGAGACCCATCCTGAAAGGGGTCTTGAGTCAATAATGAAGATGCTGACAGTCATCATGTGTAAGGTCATGGACACCTCAGGTTATGGGTCATGATGTTTGTTTGTTTATCTGTGTTTGAGGGACTGGAGAATCAACCCAGAGTTTTGTACATGCTAGGCAAGTGTTCTACAACTGAGCTATCCTCTCATTAACTTTCACACAACTTGAAAGTAACTTGTAGTGTCCCTTTTAGTTTTCTCTTTTGGGTACAGGTGTTCACAACCCTAAGATCAAGTTCGCTTAAAACATGAAGCTATAATTTATAGACAAAATAACCTGGACTTGGAAGGGAGAAACAAGTGTGTGTGTGTGTGTGTGTGTGTGTGTGTGTGTGTGTGTGTATGTGTGTGTGTGTGTGTGTGTGTATACACGTACTTACATACATACATGTACATACATATGGCATTTCTTTAAGGACTTACACAAGTGTACATGCATGTACACACACACACACACACACACATGTGCACACATACACACACACACACACACACACACACACACATGCACACATGCCATAATACCTAGCTATGCTGCTCTATTGCTTGGAAACTTTAGTTCCCGTCATAGGACATAGGAAGAAATTTTAGAATATACTTTACATTGGTCCTTGAACCAGAACTCTACACTGTGCAAAGCATCCATTCTTCATTGGTCATGTAGAGTTCAGGTGCTTGCCTTTGAAACCAACATCAGGAAGTGTAAATTGGTAGTAGCTCTGGTTTACTGTTTAGTCAAGTCACAGAGTCAACTGAAAACGCTTTCTTCCAAGAAGCCTGCCGTCTGCACCTGGCTTTTCTCACCCCAGGGTCAATCATGAGATGTGAGGCATTTTGTAAGTGCTATGAACAAACCCTTGAAAACGAGCATGGAGAGAAAGAGAGAAGTTCTTCAGATGCCCAGGCAACTGTGAAATAACGAGGAGATAAAAGCTATCAAAATCAGAAGGCAAGGAAAAAGCGAAAGAGGAAAAACACCTCAAAGCAAAAGAATATAGTGGATTACACTTTTCTCAAAGATAACCTGGGAACAGACTGTCATCTGAGACTATTTTCTACCATGTAGGGATTTACAAAGAGGAAGAGATCAGCTCTGCAGCTAGCTCAGCTTATTAGTCTTACCAGATAATTGGAAACCTGTTTGTATGTTTGGGTAAAAGCATTTTGTTTTACAATGATTAAATCAAAATATGACTGAAAGAAAGGGGAAATCATACTTCCCCAGGCAGATCCAGAGAAAAGTGAGCATTGGAGAACCAAACAAAGTAATGGCCTTGGATTTGCAATAAGAAAATCTGTAAATTATGTTGACAGCACCTATTTTGTTTTTGTTTTTGTTTTTGTTTTTTTGGTTTGTTGGTTTGGTTGTGTGTGTGTGTGTGTGTGTGTGTGTGTGTGTGTGTGTGTGTGTGTGTGTGTGTACCCATGTTTGGAGGGCAGATGTGTGCTTCACCATGACAGAATTTATGCCAAGATTTTTTTTTTTTTTTTTGGTTTTTTGAGACAGGGTTTCTCTGTGTAGCTTTGGAGCCTATCCTGGCACTCGCTCTGGAGACCAGGCTGGCCTCGAACTCACAGAGATCTGCCTGCCTCTGCCTCCTGAGTGCTGGGATTAAAGGCGTGTGCCACCAATGTGCGGCTGCCACCAATACTTGACAAGATGCCAAGATTTCTAGCCTTCATCCAGCAGCTGGTGGAAGTAGAAGCAGACACCCACAGCTAAACCTTGAACTGAACTGAAATCCAGTTGCAGAGGAGGACTGATGAACAAAGGGGTCCACACCAAGCTGGTGAAACCCACAGCAACAGCTGACCTGAACAAGAGAGAGCTCTTGGTCCCAAGACTGATAGCTGGGAAACTAGCATGGGACTGATCCAGACCCCCTGAATATGGTATCAGTGAGGAGACCTTGGAAATCTATGGGGCCTCTTTTAGTGGATCAGTACTTATCCCTAGCATAGGAATGGACTTTGGGAGCCCATCCCACATGGAGGGATACTCCCTGAGCCTAGGCAAAAGGGGGTAGGCCTAGGCCCTATCCCAAAGAATATGACAGACTTTGAAGACTCCCTATGGAAGGCCTCACCTTCCCTGGGGAGCAGAAAGGGGAATGAAATAGGTAGGGTGTTAGTTGAGGGGGGCAGGGGAGGAAGAGGGACTTAGGATTGACTTGTAAAATAATTTTCTTTCTAATTAAAATTAAAAATTAAAAAAGAATAAACCTGTTAAAAATGGCAAAAAGACAAACATGAGCCCTTATCCAGTGGCTGATGGAAGCAGAGGCAGACACCCACAGATATACACTGAACTGAACTCTCGAACCTAATTGCAGAGAGGGCGGAATGAAGATCAAGGGGGTCAGTACCAGGCTGGTGAAACCCGCAGAAACAACTGGCATGAACAAGGGGGAGCTGTCTGGGAGGTCAGCACAGGACCCCTGAACATGGATGTCCAGACCCCTGAACAGAACATGGATGTCAATAAGGAGGCCTCCACACTCTAGGGAGCCCCTGGTAGTGGATTAGTATTTTTCCCTGGTGTAAGAAGGGACTTTGAAAGCCCAGCCCATGTGAAGGGATGCTCTCTCAGCCTGGGCACATGGGAGAGGGCCTAGGCCCGGCCCAGGATGATGTGGTGAACTTTAGGGCCCTACCCTACCTGGTGAGTGGAGGGGGGATGGGGTGGGGGGCAGGAGGGGAGTTGGGGGAAGGGGAGGGAGAGGGAGAAGGGATTGACATGTGAAGCTGGCAAAAAAAAAAAAAAAAGATTTCTTCAATTCCTTCTCCATATTCCTGTAAGAGACTAGCTGGCCAATGTGTCCCCAGGGCCCTACACACACACACACACACTCACACACACAGACACTCACACACACACACCCTCACCCTCACCCTCCACCAAGCGCTAGAGTTGTAGATTCACACCATCACACCTACTTTTATGTGAAATTTGAACTTGGCTCCTCATGCCTGTGCATTGAGCATTTATTCCCTAAACTCCTCAGTCCTACCAGCTTACCTTTAAGATACAGTGCCTACCTTCAAAGAATCTGTAATCTAATTCTCATGGAAAGAAAGAAACAACAGCACAAATGCTTTATACTTATGGACTCACTCACTTATACATGGCTATAGAAGTGCGAAGGTAGAACAACCAGGGAACAGGCTAGAGTGCATATCTGTTAATTATCCATTACCCTGAAGTGAGTGGCTTAGAACAATACTCACCTACTGTGTGTCACAGATTCTAAGAGCCAGAAATATGGAAACACCTCAGGGTCCCTTGAAGGATGCTATGCAGGGCTGTAGCCTTCTCAGAATGAGGACTCATCTCAGCACCCAGTTACAAGGCATAAAAAAAGCTTCCATTCCTGCCACAACTCCTGCTTTGCAATTGACTAGTAAGGCTTCTATCAGAGCTAGCAAACAGAGGTGGGGGGGATGGAGAATGAGATAATGAGATAGATAGATAGATAGATAGATAGATAGATAGATAGATAGATAGACAGATGAATAGGACAAAAGCCCCTGATTTTTCTTTTTTATTAATTTATTTTTTACATTGCAATCCCAGTTCCCCTTCCTTCCTCTCCTCCTGCTCCCCCACTCTCCCCTCCTCCCATTTGCTCCATGGAGAGGGTAAGGCCTCCCCTAGGAAGTCTAGTTGAGGCAGGACCAAGGCACCTCTCCACCTCCACACCCCCATGTCTAAGCTGGGCAAGGTATCTCTCCATATAGGATGAAGCCCCAGATTTTTTGTAGCTCAATCTTATAAATGATACTCCATCACTCTGCCATAGTCTATTCATTAGAAAGGAGTCAGTTAACCCAGTCCACATTCCAGGGAAAGGAATTAGACAAGTGTGTAAATACAGAGAAGAGTGACCATATAGGGACTCTCCTGAAAGTTGCCCATCACAGCCACCAAACTATGTACTTATGGCAGGCCCAGCAGATATCAGCCAGAGGAGCCAGCTCCCTGCTTTTGGTCAGTAAAATTATCTTATAGCCACATAAATATGATTACATGTTGCCTACACCTGCTTCCATGCTACAAGAGTACAGTTAATAGCTGTGAGAAAGACGGCATAAATCATGCTCTAAATATTTTGTTGTCTGAGCATTCACAGGAGAAGTTCTGCATAGCTTTGCTCTGGAACAGAGTGCTTCCAATTCAGGCACACCACCTGCAGAGCCTGTAAAACATCTGGGCTCACCTCCAGTCAGGCTGGGTAGGTCCTGAATCTCTGTATTTTTCATAGGCCTCCAGGTAGTAGTGACATTGCTGGTCAAGGACCACACTTTGAGTGGCAAAGTTGCCATGATCCACAAGGAATGGAATAAGGTCTTAGTTAGGTGTAGAGGACCTTATAAGCAGGGAGACATGGCTTAAGAAAACCCAGTAAAGAAAGAGGAGTGTTTTGGGGAATGAGGACAAGAAGGTCAAATTGCTGGAAAAAGAGTAGAACACACAGCCCCATCCTCTCCATGGTGAGTGGTTGGGAAAGCAATACTTGGCCTTTAAGAAATGCAGAAGCTAACAGAGGGGAAAAATAACAGCTCTGAGCCTTCACAGTCTTTTTTGAAAAGGGGCAAGACTGTAATAGATTGTGTATACACCAGAATCTCCAGAATTATAAAAGAAAAAAAAATGATAGAAATAGTAAAATAAATCATGACATGGAAATTTATTTAGCATTCACTTTTTATCACTGGTGTGCTAGGTAGTGGGACAGAAAGTAAATTAAATAGTCTGTCCTTCTCACTCTGCCTGGCTGTGAATAGAGACGTATAAATACATTGGAGGTGATACACTTGGGTAAGTATTTAATGTATTTCCCAGGTGCTGTAGGAAAACAAAGAGAGCAAAGTAGGTGTTGAAGAATGAATGGGAGCCTGTTATGCTTGGTGGATGCACAGAGCATTGGAGGCTAAGGAGTATCACAGAGGCAGGAAGTGGGTGGTTAAGAAGGAAGCAGTGGGTTGTGTAGACCCAAAGCCCAGGCTGTCAGTTGGAGCAATAGTGCTGCGTAGTGTTTTCCTTGGAATTTAAGCATCCACTTTTGGAAGAGGAAGGAGCCTCATAAAGCTCCAGGAAGCTAACACAATTCACAAGGTGCAGAAAGCTCAGAAACTTACAGGATTCACAGTCTCCCCCAAAGCTCTAACAGCAGAAAACAATTGCTGGGAGACAGGCACTGGAGGGAGCTGCTTGCAATTTGTAGAGAGAGGTCCAGGCATGTAGCTCTCATGGCCCAGGCTTTTCTAGTGTGCAGTTGTCTCTGAGACCCCTATTTTGTTGCAAGTAACCCCTCACCCATATCCTTCTACATAACCTAAATAAACTCATTGGTTCACCAAGCTAGACTTGGATGGGATGAACTCTTTGGTCTGTAGTTGGTGCCCTCTCTGGAGGTAATTGACACCTGTTCATGTCTCCTTAGGAAAAGTCACTGCAACAGATGGTAATAGGAAGAATGAAGGAATCAGACAGGAAGTTAACAGAGAGGCAAGGGGAGTCTGCCCACAACCTCAGAGCACACAAGGAGCCTGGGATTCCCTTACTTGTCACTTACTTGAAGGAACACAGTGTCTCAAAGGCAGCTGATGCTGTAGCAGATAACATTGCCATACATAGTTGCATTCAGCTATAATTCATTGTGGTTCTAAATTAGAAGAATAACTGATGGTGACTTGGAGGATTCCACATCCGAGGAGGCAGAAACAGGGAAAGTCTGTATTCCATTTGGCTGGCAGGATAACGCAAATCAGGATTTCCAGGCAGCCTGAGCCAGTTTGCTCCATTGCATCTCTATCTCCCTTGGCTTCCGTCCCCACATGCTGGCCCTTCCCACAGCCAGCTGAGGCCCCTGTCTCTCCTCACTTAAGGAGCACAGGCAAGGACTATGCATCGCACAGAGGCTTGATTGATCACACTCAGATTCCACTTCTCTGTCATTGGCACCACAAGAGCTCTGTGGGTCACTCAGCCCCCACTGCCCCATATCTGTCCTGAGGTGATCTGCTTGCCTGCCTTGACTTCTGCCAAGTCCACCTGCCTTCCAAGCTCTATGGGGCATAGACTGTGCCCATCTCCTCAGTACAGAAATCCAGCCCTGGGCCAGAGTGGGAGCTAGAATATCTGTCAAGTAAGTCAATGAATGAAAGTGGGGCTGATAATATTTCTCACCACATTGTTAGTTTCAAGGATTGTATTCCATCTCTTTAGCTGCTGCATCAAATTACTACATTCCAGGTGGCTTAAAAAACTGAAGCTAATGTTCACATTGTTCTGGCTGCTGGAAATCCTAGGTTGGAGTATTGGCAGGTTTGATTTCCTCTGGATTTTCCTCTTGGGCTCATACATGGCTATCTCCCTGCTGCCTCTTCACATGTCCTTCGCTGTGTGTCCGTGTGTCCTTTCTCCATGTGCCCTGGTCTCTCCTAAGGATGCCAATGTGACTGGATTAGACCCATGATGACCTGATAGCTTCATTTGACTCAGCGTTTCTTTGAAGGTCTCATCTCAAAAAATAGTCATATTCGGAGGTACAGGGGATTAGAACTTCATGATCTGCATGGGACCTGGGGCATTTGATTGACAAGTAGAAGCAAATGAGCCAACCAAGTATGTATATGCTGCCTAATACATACAACCACAAAAGAGCTCCGGAGGACCACAGCACCATTTGCCTCCGGACCAGTTTTACCCAGGGGCACTCTAGGAACTTTGCAGAGAGTCTGAAACTTACTCACATCACCAGAGAGGTTTCTGACTCAGCATTCCAGCCCTGAATCCCCCTAATCCCATTCCCACCCCAGCTCACCTAGCAGAAACTGTGATATCTGTCTTTTCATCTATCACTCACTTCTCACATGATCAGTAGTGCTATTTGGCAGGGATTATAATTTCGCAGAAGGGGGAAAGTTGTTGCAAGAGGTCAAGGAGTTCACCTAAATTCACACAGTTAATGGCAGAGCCAGGATCCCAGACAGGTACTTCCCCTTAGCACACTGTTTACTGATGAGGTGACAGTACAGGTATGAGGACAGTCTCCACAGGAGCTAAGCTTCTGTTTCAGCCCAGGGGCTGCTGACATATTGTCCTTCCACACTGATAGGGTAAGGGCAGTCCTGGTGTGCCAGCTAATGGAAATAGACACCACCCCCGAGAAAAGAAGTGAGCAGAAACACAGACTTTGTGGACTAAGTAACCGTCTGCTTTCACTGCCTCTATGCAGAGCATTGCTTGGCTGCCTTTCATATTAACCAGCTTTCTGCCTGGGAAGCTAGGAACAAACTCAAGGGAAATAGGAAAGAAAAGAGGATTGGAGACAGCAGCTGGAGAAGCCATGGGCAATGACACCTGCATTCCTTTCCAAAACTGTCCTGATAGAGCACCATAGGCTAGGCTTAAACACTAGCAATGTATTGTAGTTCTGACAGCTGTGACCTTAAGGTTGATTCCTTCTAATGGTTGCAAGGAAGGACATCTTGCAGCCTTTCTCCATGGCTAACAAACAGCTATCTCCTTTCCATGTCTCCTCTAATTGTCTTCCCCCGGTTTGTGCCTATATCCTCATTTCCTCATATAAAGACACATGTCCTATTGGGTTATAGCCCACCCTCCAGGATTTCACTTAATATAGCTGCCTCTTTAGCAGACTCTGCCTCCACACAGAGGAGCGTTGTTTTCTGGAGCGTTGAAAATTAGGGGTCCCATATATGAAGTTCTGGAGAGGCCCAGGTTAGCTTGTAACAAAGTTGACCTCACATTTCTGAGGTGTTGAGAGTATTCCTGGCTAAGCCTTTTGTTGTGGAGCCTGGGCTCCATAATAAGCAACCTAACTCTCTTGTCCTGAGTAGGCAACAAATTTGTAGGGGGAAATGTGTATGCTGGCAGGTTAAGGCATGTATTATATACTGGGCAGACATGGAGACCAGCAGCCATGACCAGAGTAGGAAGAAACAGCATTAATGATTCAACTTAGGACTGGATGTGTATCTCCATTGGCAGAGTGCTTATGTAGCATGTGTGATGCCCTAGCCTTGATTCCTAGAATGCTGTACACCAGGCGTAATGGCACAAATCTGTAATCCCAGCACTCTGGAAGAAGAGGACCAGAAGTCCAAGGTCATACTCAGCCACATACTATGTTAGAGACCTGCCTAGAATGTATGAAATATGTCAAAAGAAAGGGAGAGAGATAGGGGCACATGAGAGAGAAAGACATTCTTTTTTTCTTTTTTCTTTTTTTTTTTTCTGTTTCTAGACAAGGTTTCTCTACTTAGCTTTGAAGCCTGTCCTGAAACTCTTACTACAGACCAGGCTGGCCTCAAACTCACAGAAATCTGCCTGTCTCTGCCTCCAAAGTGCTAGGATTAAAGACGTGCACCACCGGTGCCCAGCCAAGAAAGTCACTACTTCAACAGTTCAATTCAATGGAGATTCTTCACCCTAGAAAATGAAAATTCCTTCAAATCTCAATTCCCCATGGGGGTAGCCTCTGCATGTGCAAAGAGTCTCGACACATCACCATCTTAGTACACCCCATCACCTCAGCCATCACAGTGCCCACTAAAAAGGTACCCTGTAGAGGACAACTTTGGAGATGAGAACCTTTCATGAACATATACACTTGACAGTCCACCCAGAAAGGTATCCCATGGGGCAGAATTCTGCCTGGATCCACTCCTCTGAAGGCCTTTTGTGCAGTGCAAGAGATTATCGTAGAAGACAAGCATGGCTGCAGAGTCTATCCATTTGCTTCTTCCTCTCCATATCCTCCCTCCTCCCAGGATCTATTACAGGAGTTTTATTCTCCTTAATTTGCTCTCTGCAAATTGCTCAGCTAGAATACTGTTATTCTAGGGCTCTGTGAATGGAGCGTTGTGAGATGTCAGCCCACTTGCTCTGCACGCAGTGCTCATTCTGCCAGGGAAACTGCCCTTGCAGAATGGAAGCCATGGCCTGCCTGCCTCAGGCTCAAGGTACCTTGTAAAATACCTAATTATGCGGCTTCTTATTTGTTCAGGGATTTACAGTTGCCAGAGCTTTGTCGCTCCTTTCTGCCCATTTACCTAAATACCAGAGAAGAAGACATAATACCTCACATCTCCACATAGAGCTTTTTCATTTCCCCGAGTACTCTCATGCATATTACCTAATTTATAGGTAATATATGATAATATAATACTCTAAAATTATGTTGATTTCTTCTGTATGAATAGTGCTATTACAATCCATTACTGAAAAAGAACATGGGCTTGCCGGTTCCTTACACTCTAAGTGCTGAGATGCAAGCCCTGTCCTTGGTTGGGATCCATCCTTAGGGATTATTGCTATTGAATACAGTCTTTCAGGGGCCTTTCAGTTGGGCTTTCTAGCTACAAATGCCTTCCCCCCCTCCAGCTATGGCCCAGCATCTCTTTCAGTCATCTTCAGCAATGCTTCAGTGTGGGTCGTGAGAATCCGTGTCCACTCATGCAAAGCTGCAGCAGAGAGCATTTTGCTTTCTCTAGCAGCTCTCGCAGGTGGCAGCTGCTGCGAGATGAGCGTGCTGGCTATGTTTCAAGGCTTTTCTCCTGACATTCACATCCTGCTCTAATATTTAGGGCTTTAGAATTCCTGGAAAAAATTTACAGGATAGTGTTGGCTGATCCCATAGATCCAGTCCACCCTGCAGGCTGGGAAGCTTTATCAAGAGGGTATGCGGTGATGCCCTATTCTATCCTCCAACTGTGTAGTCCACTGATGAACTGGGCTCCTCTGAAGCTCAACAGCTTTGCTCCCATCTAGACTTGCTCCTGAGCTATTCTCTTTGCAAGCCTCTCACTTCATCCTTTGCTGTACTAACTCTTGTTTTTGCTTTAGACTGGTTTTCCTGGAAACATATTCAGAGCCAGGGGGCTGTGTACAAAAGATTTATTGGGGAGAACTCTTGGTAGACAGGTGTGTCACAGGGCGAGGAAGACAAGATGACTCATGGGAGAAACTGACTCAATACAGTTAACTGAGGCTTCAGCTGACCCTGCCCGGCACTCTGGGGCTAGGGTGATGCATCAGAACTCTCTCACACTACAGCAAGAGGCTGAGCCTTTGTATCCTGCAAAGATCTGAGAAGAAAAGCTAGCATCAAGGAAGTTCCGATTTGTTTCAATTTTAGTAGGAAATGTCACCCAAAAGCCCATAAGCTAAATGTGTGGGTTGTTGCCAATTACTAGGCTGCTGGGAAGTGATTTGATTATAAATGCTCTAACCTCATCTGTGGGTTAATCAATTGGTGAATGCATGATTTTATACATTATTGGGAGGGGGTTGAGAACCGGAGGTAGGGCCTTGTTGGAGTAGTTCACTGGGGGCTGGTGGGAAAGCTATATCTTGCCCTTGGCCCTTTTACACTCACATTTACACCTCTTGGCTGCCATGAGATTACCTATTCCTTGCTGTCACAAACCCCTGCTACTATGATGGTCTGCCTCACCACAGTCATAGCAATGGAACCAGTTGGCTGTGGACCGAAACCACTAAATTCATGAGCCGAAATATATGTCTCCTTTTTAGCTGCTGTGTCAGGTATTTTGGTATAGTGATAGAAGACTAAACACACTATAGCCTAGGATATTCTTGTTGAGGGCACAGTTTTAAAGCCTTCGGCAGCCAATATTCTCAAAATAGATGTTCAATGTGTTTACCCTAAGAGGGGTCTTAGCAAAGCACCCCAGCTTCATTATATCAGCAGTTCCCAAACTTTACTACAATTAGGATCCGCTATAGAGTCTTTAAAAATTTTAATGCCCATGTCATATCTCCTGTCATTTAAATTAGCCCCCTACCCCTAATAATTAATCAGGTGGTCCTATGTACAAGTCCAATGTCTCTGACCTGAACTTGAAGAGAAATCACTTCCACTGAGAAGCCCATTTACTGCCCCACACTGTTCTGTTGCTGCTCTCTAACCTACCCTGTGTTATTGCTTGCCATAGCATCTGTCACACTGAATCTCCTTTGTATCCCCCTAGTGAAATGTGTTCTGGACACTGTGTCTTACACCTCAGCACAGTGCCTCCCTATGTTGGATATATGACTGAAAACACAAATTCATAGGCAGATGGACCACACCACTACGGATCAGTGACAGAAAGTGAGAGAAGGGAGCCAAAAAGGAAGGAAAGAAGCTAAAATGGGAAGAAAGGTATGGGATGTCCCCAGCTTGCAGCACTTAGCTGGATCAATGTGTCGTCTACTGTAATATAGAAAATCCTTGAAAAGTTCATGGTTTAAATGGTACTCATTTACTATGCCATGTTTTCTATAGGGCAGAAGTCTGGACACAGCATCTCAGGTCCTCAGCTTGGAGCCTCACAAAGCTTTCACTAATGTCTTGGCTGAATCAGGTGATGCTCTGATGCTTGGGGTCTCCTTCCAAGTTCATCCGAGTTGTTGGCAGGGTTTAGTTCCTTGTGTCTGAAGACCTGTATTCTTTGCTGGTTGTTGATCAGGCTTCTGGATCCTACCTCTAGGACCTAGCTGTATGGCCACATCTGTACATTTGTTATGTGGCTGATCATTTAGTTATTATTACTATTGTTGTGATTGTTTTACATATTTGAGTCACTTACTCTCTTCTAAGCCAGGAAGAGTATATGTCTGATACTGTACTCCCTTTTAAAAGTTCACTTGATTAAATCAGAGCTCTAAAATAATCCCTCTTTAGATTAACTCAAAGTCAACTGATTAGGAGCCTTACATACATTCACCAAATCCCCTTGACCTACAATGTAATAGAATCCTATGAGTGGTAACTTACTTAGCATTTCACAGGTTCCCCGTCATGCTCCAGGGGCAGAGGTTATGTATGGTGTGTATTCCATGAGGAGGGGATGTTGGGGCTCCAGTAGAATCTGCTGCACACTCTGAAATAAGCCCATTTGCCAGCTAGCCTGGTCCTGCTTTTCTTCCTCATCTATTAGGGCCAGATATTTCATTGCCAAGATCACATTTAGCTGGAAGCAGATCTGCTAAAAGGAGGATGCCAGGCAAAGGGTTATCCATGCTTCTGCCCCATGCTTCTTTTGTCCAGCCCCTTTGAATAGGATGACTCCCCTTCTGTGACCTGATCTTAATCAGGCTTTTCTAGGGCATGCTCCATTCCTTGTCCTGCTGCCTCCCTGCATGGAGCCCTCTTTTCCTAATTTATTTTCAGCCCTAAAGCAGAGCTCAGAAGCAGCATCTGCTTCTGCTTTTAAAACAAAGCTCTGGCTGAGTCAGGCCAGAAGCACAGAAGTCAAACACACACTTGTCCCCAAGGTCGCTCGCTCAGCCACAGTTTAGCCTTGGTTGCTGCCTGTCGACATGACTTCCTCCCAGTGTCCTCTGTAGTCAACACACAAATTCTATGTACCTGGGCTTATTCCAGGGCTCTGGGGTCATGGGGTCTATAGTTAGGTCAGTGCCACTGGGCTTCAGAGGCCCTTCCAGACCCTAAATCCACTTAGAAATTCTACATCCATACAGGAAAAAATAGAGGAATGTGCTTTGTGAAGGCTAAGTCTGCTTTGTAGCTTTCTCTCCTAGCAAGCCAACTTCTTGGGCTTAATATCCAACATCTAGAAACTCAAGTAACTGCAGAGAGAGAGAGAGAGAGAGAGAGAGAGAGAGAGAGAGAGAGAGAAATGCCCTACTCATTCATGACCCCCCCCCAAGTGCTGAGGAGGAGTCACAAGGGCTGTTCAAGCTTGGCTGGTGTTTGCATTTTATGTAAATTGCAGGATGATCAGGGATTTTATGGAGTAAGGACCTTCACTATGGGGTAGCAGGGAAGGAGGAGCATTCAACAAATGTCTAATGGCAAACTCTTCTGGGGTGGTAGAAGGACTGATGTGGACATGGTCATGGATACTGTATTTTCCTGGGGCACTCTCACTTTCAAATAGTCTATTGTGGATCACCAATTTGTACTTCTCAAACCAGTTCAGTCTTATTCTAAAAATATGGTCATGGTAGCTCTTAACACATAGCTGACTTGGAACAGGGCCAGGGGAAATGTAGTAGGGAAATAGGAGACAGGACAGGGGTCCTTTCTGTTAATGCAACACTTTCTGTTAATGCAATTGAAGGTAGGTTCTTCCTTCACCATTCTTAGGAGCACTACTATCATGCTCTAAGAGGACTTGGTAGGCACACTGGGACACTGAAGGCATCCTAGGGCTATAAAGGGCAACACTTTGCTATGGGAAGTGACTTGCTTGGTTAGTCATTTCTCCCCCAAAGAGCCTAGTAAAAGAACCCGTGGATTCCCCTAACATGCATTCACTGAGGCACACCATACTTGTTAAAGCAAGGGCTTCTAGAAAGGGAGTGGATGAAGGAAGGTGAATAGAGGCAGAAAATATATGTAAGGCATAAGTCCAGCAGGCACAGCAAGGAAACAAAGGCATCTGACAAAAGGAGCAGGGAGAGGACAGTCAGCCCTCACCCCCTTCACAGGGAGCCCAGCTTGGCTTCCCATATTTGACAAATGAAGTCTTTAGTGCTAAGCTGGGCCCATATTAAATCTTCAAAAATGTCAATTATTGTTACTGTAATTAGTATTATTACACATGAGGCATGCTTTTCTTTGTTCTGTTTTAATTGGAGGGGAGGACAGTGCCTCTGCCAGTTTCTATTCTGAAGAAATATTTTTTTCTACCTCTTTATGGATTTAGAAAGGGAAAAACAAAGATAAAAACAAAACAGGACTGAGGCTGTAGCTCAGTGGTAGAGTGCTTAGCTTACCTAGCATGCACAAGGCCCTGGGTTCAATACACACACACACACACACACACACACACACACACACACACACACACACACACACACACACACCACAACTGCTAAATTTGTGGTGGAGAACCCCCATACAATGTCACAACATCAACCCTGAAGGAACCAGAGCCAAAGACAAGTGCCTTGGACTTCTGACAACCTGACTTCTACAGATTTTGTTTCTGGTAAATGTTTCCTCTGTTGTTGTTTTAACTTTTTAATTATGATCAAATGACCTTGTAATATGAAGTGTGGGTCCCTGAATATGAGCAACAGAAGGTTGAGTAAACCGAGTTTAATGCTGTCATCAAATTCAACTTACAACCACGTTAACATGGCACATATTATTGATGGATGATGATACTAATAGCTCCATGTGCTGTGTGGCAATTGGGCCCTCTGGAGAAGTGGTTCACTGAAGTTATGACTCTGGGTATTATCTTCTTAGAGTCAGGCTTGAATCCCCTCCTCCTGCCTTTCTGCTGGTACTCTATGTACTTCTTCAGTAGCATTGTTCTCTGATACCATATCCCTTCCCTGCTCCCATTTAAACTAAGGGCAAAGAGCTTCTCAGCTTGTCAAAAGAAGGGAAAACATTCAGGAAGAAGGAAGATTGGGGCAGACACACAAATGAGCTATGGAAACAAATAGGAGCCCAAGAGTGTAAGCATCTTAAACAGTCCAGGATGAGAATTTCTCTTCGGGATATTTTTTCTCTTATGTAGAGGCATGTAGCTGCATGCCTTCCTTGGCCTGGGAGTAACATGAATCACTCAGACTTATCTCCCATCTGTGAGAACTTACCTTGGATGCTGGGAGGCTGGGGAAATGTAGCCTGTGGCAAGGCAACTATGTGTAGCAGCGGTTCGTACTATGGAAACGCAGCGTGGGTTTTTCATGGCCAGCTCTCCATTTCTGTGATAAAACATCCTACAAGACCCAAGTAGGATCTGTCTTGTGCAAACCCTCCTGATGACTACCTGACAAGGGCACTGAGGAATCCAAGAACTTGCTAATATGACTGGTGGGTGGAGGGAATCTAAGGCAGGGACCACGTCTGTGCCCCTGAAGCTTGTGTTCCTTCGCAAAGTGGAAGGCTGGTCCTCTCTTAAGATGGTACCATACAGCAGTATCATAGCAGCTGAACCAGGCATCAGGATCCAAGTTCCAAGCCTCATTGAAACGCAAATGCCAACTCGATAGCCCTTTACAGTGAAACCTTGTTACACAGATATTGGTTTATCTGAGAAGATACACAATTGGAAGCAATTGTTGTTCCCCAGCTAACTGGATACCCTGTCACACTCCAGTGGAAATATCAGATTATCTGAACTAGTTAATTCAAAATCCATTCTTTCTGGTCCCTTGCCTTTCAAATTAATGACATTTGCTGTAATTGGTGGCAAGAGAGAGGGAAATGGGGCAGATAGAGGAGCACACGGTCCCTGGAAGTTAGTGGCTGCTGCTCACATGCCCTGAGACTGAGCCGGGAGAGTTAGGTGATGAGGAAAAGACAATCATAAAGTATGTGTTCTGGAAAATTAGATTTTAAGTACTGATTTGCACCCCAAAGGACACTTAAAAGGAGAACAGAAACAATGCCGAGCTGTGCAATTAGTATTATAATCAAAAATTCAGGGAAAGATAAGTGGATAAATGTTGTCACCTCTTGGTGAGCTTTGTTCAGGGGGGATTCTCCACTCCCAAGCTCTTGGCCTGTACAAGTGTGACTTGAAGTCCAGGTGATATGTGAAGACTGTGTCAGAGCACTGTGGCTTTGCTAGACAAGTTATTGAGCTGTCTCTGGCCTCCCTTCCCTTATCAGATAACATTAAATAACAGCTACCTCAAAGGGCCATTGTAAGGAGTGTAAGTGTTAATGTTTGCAAATGTTTTAGATTTGCAAAACACAGCCATATGGAAATCAATAAAAAAAATTAAAAGTTTGAATAAAACCCGTCTACTTCCCACTGATAACTTAGAAGACCCTCAGCAAGCTTGTCTTCCTTGCCTCAGTTTCTCGTGTGTGTAAAATGATGGTTACTCTAAACCTCACAGAATGTTTTGCAGGCAGCAGATTAGCAGAGTATGAATGTGGACATGGCTTGCTCTGGATCTGACATGGAGTCAGCAGCTACTCAATACTGAGAGCTTCCTCAGGCTGAATGTCTTAAGCATTTCCAGATCCCAGCAAGGCAGAAAACAAAAGACTTAGTACGCAGTGCCAGAGAAGTTCCTGCACATGGCAGCCCCAAGTCACCAAGAGAGTGTGTGCCAGCCAGCATTTCAATTTCTACTTGTTCCAAGAGATAAGAAGCCATGTGTATGCCAAGTGCCCACCCAGGTTATTAGAGAGACATATGTAACACATCAACACAGATTGGCAGGGTGGGAAAACAGGAAAGAGTGAGGAAATACCTGGTGAAAAGTATTTAAGCAAGCGAGATGAGTCTGGCTCCTACAGCCCTCACCAGCATGGCTGCTGTGGTGCTAAAACAGCAGACACACAGCTACCACTTTTGAGAGTCTGCAAATCAGGCACTTAGAAAATAAGAGCGATGAGCCTTTCTATTTTAATACCAGGAAAACACAAGAACATGAACTTCTCTATATAGAAAAACAACACAGATTGCCAACATCAATTCTAAAATGCCTTGAAGAGGCTAGGATGTTAGCACCAGCCAGCAGTATGTTTTCTGCCTCTCTCTCCAAATATACTCCACTGCCTCTGTGGAGCACAGTGGCAGGATATGGGGAAGTGACATGATCCATTATTTAGATTATGAAGCGAGACTTCTGAATCCTGTTCCTCTCCCTGAATGAGTTAAAAAATGATATACACGGTTTGTGGGTGTGAGGATTGATGTGACTATCTGTACAAAATGCCTGATGTGGTGAGTCCCAGCTCACCACATCACCCATGATGCCATGATTTATTACCATGCTGTCTCCATATGTGAGTCCAGCTAGCTACCTCTGTATTGCTCATAGAAGATGTGATAAGGGGTATCTGCCTGTAGACTATTGCAATGTGCTCTTGTATCACCCAGATGGAGAAGCAGACAATGAGCTGATGCTCAGAAAAGATGGTATGGTTACTTGGATATCCCATATGGGATAGAGTGGGAGTATATGGAAGCTCAGGCAATATCAACAAGGAAGTGCTTATTGCAGATTGCCCTCATTTGGACAGTTATTGATATTTTATTCCCTCAACAAGTCTCAGCACCTGGACAGCAAGGTCCATCTATCACTTATGTCCTAAGGACACCTTCAGTCTTTCATTCAAAAAGCATCCAATAAGCCCCTGCCAGGAGCCAGGTACCACGCAGCGGTGAGATGACTGTTACAGGGCTCTTTGCTTTTAAGGAGCCTAGAAATCTCTTCCAACTTAGGCTATTCTGTGAGAATGCTGTCCTTCTTCCACTGGGTGCCCAGAGCCCTAGCACTGACAAACTCATACAGTGCATGAAACATCTGCCTTTCTTCTGCACTGGTCTTGAGAGTAGGAAAGAGAACTCATCTCTATCCTGTCTGGTGAGGTATATTCACCTTGCAGGCACTGGAGGGGTGACCAGAGTGAAGAAGGGGCAGATGAGGGTGAATATCCATGTCTCCCACATATATGCCAAAGCCAGCATGTGAGCTAAAAGCAGAGTGAAGACCAGAAAGGATGCTTCTGCAGAGTACCACGTTTGCACATTTCACTTATTTTTAACTCCTCTCAAGTATGAGAGATTTGAACTCATCATAGGAAAGAGCCACATCCTCAGAGGCAACCCACGTGTTTCCCAATGCTGAAATATTTTTAGGCTTTGAGAACAGGGTGCTCAGCCTTCCCACAGCAATTTCTCCTTGGAAAGAGTCTAGATTTTGCTTTCTGGTATCAGTCAGGCTTTGTCCAGGCTCCGCTAGGATACTTGGGGTTTTAATAGTCCAGACAGAGCATGGTTCTTAATGTGGGAGAGCAAATGGATCACTAGTTTGTGTTTGAGAAACCAGGGAACTTTTAACATTCAACACATAGCCAGACATATAAAAAGGAAAGTGATAAACAGGCATCCAAGGAGCCTGGTGTCAGGTATCTGCTTGTTCTACCGCGTTTCCTAGCCCACCAGTCAGGCATTGACCAGTGCAGTGACTCCTCCAAAGACACGACCTCCCTGGCAAACAGCAGTTTCTCTGGTCAGAAAGCCCCACCATGTATCACCCCCAAAGCAAATGCAAAAATCAATGCCATCCTCTCAGGGCTGACCTTTCCTGACCACTCTGCCACTGCAGTTATATCATCGCTGTCAGGCCCTGCCCAGGGGCCAGTCCTGGGGACTGCAAATCAGCTCCCTCCCCAGATTAGCATTCAGATGGAGACCTTGGTGATGAATATTTTAATATAATGTTGACTGTTTACCCACATGAATGGAAATAACTTGCATCTGCCAGAGCCACCTGTGCCCATAGAACTACAGCCCAAACAGCCATGTCCCTCAAGAGTCCAGCTGCATGGAAGAAAGGGGAGTGGGCTGGAGAGACGAGCAGGGAAGAGAGGATGGACTGGGTGACTGTGGCCAGCAGGCGAGTAAGATATTGACCAGACATCTGGGAAGGGGACACAACACATAACCAGAAGGCAAGAGAAAGAGGCAGGAAGGTCAGCTGCCAAAGGAAAGCAGGAAGCAGACATCTAAGACAGGGATGTAGTAATCTCTGTGGCCAGTGTCAGATGGAGGGAGAGAACAGAACAAGTTTGACTCAGGCACACAGAGCATCTCTGAGGAGTGGGCGTCTTGCTCAAGTTGGTACAGCTATTTGTGGCCATGCTGCCATATGGAATCTCTGGAAAACAGCTAAGGTTCTCACCTCATTGCCCAGGCTCTGTCTCTACTGGGAACTGGAGCAGCTGTCGCAGGAAAGGAGGGAAGCTGACCCTGGACATCCACAGGCCTAGGAGAGATCATTTATAGTCTTAGTTTACAATGTTTTCTCTTTGGGAAGGATCCTGAAGGGGCTGCCCTGGCTGGAAAGAGAGCCATTACTATTTTCATCAAGGCTATTAAAAGACAGGTGGATGGTCTCCCTTGTGTGTATGGGTCAGAACCAGCTAGTCTCAAAGAGCACCAGGGAGGCAGCAGATCTCTCTTAATGGCCTGAGGTACACACCCATCACCTCTGGCACCTGCTTGGTCTATAACAAGTGGGGGACTCAGCTAAATCTCTGCCCCAGGAGATGAGCCTTTCTAGAGACGCCAGGGTCTCCTTAATCTGATTTTTTCTTTCCCTTCTGTGTCCCTTCACCTTTTTCTCTATCTTTGGTTATTCCTTGGCTCTCTGTCAGAATGTGGCTTCCGTTCATTGTGACAGCTACAAACCTCTTTTCTGGTTATATTTCTAGTCTTCGTGTAACTTCACACATTGTGGGGAGGCTGGAGAGAGAGAGAGAGAGAGAGAGAGAGAGAGAGAGAGAGAGAGAGAGAGAGAGAGAGAGAGAAGATATCCATGGTACAAGAAGAAAACTCAGCTGCCTCCTGGCAGGAGGGTTTGCATACACCAGGCAATGTGTGTCCTGCCCCTTCTTTTTCTGCACCTCTCCCCTTGCTCTGTGGACTTCCCACCCACCTCTTGTTCTTCCTCCTGCTTGAGCTCATTCCACACTTCAGCCACCACTCAGTACCTGGAATCGACAAAAGACTTAAAGTCTCAGTCATACTTGTCCATATGTCGGAACAGATTTTGTTTTTAATGTTTTATTATGGACACTTTCAAAATTACATAGTTTTCAATGAATTTGGTATAACAATCTCTACTATAAAAATCTCCAGCCCAATATGTCTCTTGTTCCATCCTTCCTCTGAAGGTCCCAACTCAATAACATAGGACATTTTTTGAGACAGGGTCTTGCCATATTACCTAGGATTGCCTGGAACTCATGATCCTGCAGTCTCAGCCTCCTGAGTGATAGGATTACATGTCTGCATCACTATGCCAGGCTATTTTGTTTTTTGTAAGCATTCTCAATCCATCATGTTATTTAATTCATAAATATTCACAAATGCAACTTTGCAGCATGAACATTCCAAACTCTCTCAAGTTGACAAACCAACCCATGCCTGGCTGCATTCCTGCCTTTGAGGAGGAAAACCTTGGGACCACACATTTATTTTAGGTGTATATCCTATATAATCTTTTCCAAAGTGTCCTTGTCAGGAAAAATGTTAGAAATAAGTTAACACCCAAATCAAGGGCAGCTTCCTCCCATACACTGGGCAACTCATTCCCAGAGAAATCACTTGGTAAACAAGTCAGTCTGTCAGAAAACACACCTGCATGCCAGATGTGCACAGCTGTATGAGCAATTTCAACCCAGCTGCAGAACTACCTATACAATCTGACCACCTGACAACTCCTGGAAATGAGAGTAGTAACACAGCATCCCAAAACAACAGACTTAGCAAATATGAGCTTCCTCCAGAAGAAAGAAAAAAAACCTGAAAAAATATTTCTTTTCTTTTTTTTTCTAAACTCCAAAAATTAGATGAAATATGGTGTTCGTTGATGAGGATAACCAAGCTTGATATGGAAATGGTTTTGAGGAGGGATGAATTTGGGGGGCGGGCATCTGATTGCCACCAACAGTTCTAAGCCTGCAGTGAGTGACTTTTCTTTACAGAACCTTTTAATAATTCATGTAGCCAACCAATGAGAAGCTTTTAGTTTAAAAGACTAGGCCAGGAATTTGGACATGATTACACAGATGCCTGCGCTGTGGTAGGGAGTGCAGTATTTAAATGCAGGGGTCTAGATGCTCCCACTAACTGAGGGAGAGAATTGCTCTGCTGCTCAAGGGCTCTATTTTCTCATGTGTGAAAATGAATAAATCATCACAGCTCAGCCTTCCTCACTGGTAAGTAGGTAAAAAAGTCAAAAGGTGAAATGCTGGCAGGGCCCTGAGAACGGAAGAAGAAACAAATTCATATTTGAATTTATTATGTTTATAAGAAATACATATAGTGTGGATTGAAAATGCCTAGTTAGTTGAAGTTCACACACACACACACACACACACACACACACACACACACACACACACACACACACGAATTTCAACTTTGTGCAGAACACATTGCAGATGGAATTCTTAGAAAATGCCAGACTCTGTGTGGCAAGTATTATTAATGCTAACCATTGTGAAACACTCCAGGCCTCCATTGTGCCATCATCATCACCATCACCATCAGTGTTTACAATATCCAGTTATAAACAAGAATGTCCTGAGCCTTAGTGAAGTTATGTCTTGCAGGGCAATGAGATAACAGAGAGGGGGTGAAGTTTCCTGGTCTCCACAGGATGACACTGTCTCAGCATCCATCTTAGCCCTTCCTTACTAAACACCTATATGCAACTTATCTTGAGCCAGCAGTCAGGATTTACACATGGAGTAGGACGACCTAAGTCTTTGTTCAAACTCTGGAGATGACCACAGAACCTTCCAGCTTTTTCTGAGCTGAGATTCCAGTTATGACATATCACCTCCATCTGGGAGATAAAATAGCTTTGCAAGAGGCGGCAGAATACCCCAGGATCACATGAATTACTCACTAATTACAGACCTGCCACGCACAAGCCAAGAGAACAGATTCAAATGGTTCTGGGTTCTGCTCCTTCCTTGGACTAGGTGACCTTAAACTGTTAAAATTTTCAGGTAGAGTGCAATGTGTCCACCTAGCTGGTAGAGATAATAAAATCCCCCTTTTCTAACTTCATGGCATTAAAAGGGTGTCTAACATAAACTTGCCAGCAAATGACTCACAGCTCTAAGTTTTAGGAAACATTCACCATGGTTAACTCTTTGACAGACTCTACGTTTGCCTGCAGGTTTAAATCCTAGAAACATAAACAAACCTTTATGTCAAAATTTCTATTCCTTTTTTTTTCATACTCTCCATTATATCTTAGGCCTTTTCTAAAAATGCTCCTGACTATTCTTTCTCATTGCATTAGTCAGCTTATTCATTACTTTGACAAAATACCTCAGATGATCGAGTTACTTGGGGGGAAAGGGTTTATTTTATTTTATACTTTTAAAGGTTTCAGCCTATGGTTGCTTGACCTTTGAACCTTGACAAGACAGTAATACATCATGGCATAAACATGGAGCAGAGGAAGCTGCCCACTCCTTGGCAACCAGAAAACAGAGAGAGAAAAGGACACGGGTTCCTAACTCCCCCTTCACAGTTATTCCTTAAGGAGCTAACATTCTTCAAGCAGGCCCCACCCTCTGAAGGTGCCACTACCTCCAAACAGTGTCATGGGGTGGGAATTTTGTTAATTTGTGAACTTGGGTGGGGGAGGGGGTGGGGTTCAGACCTAAGTATAGCAATCACCCACCCCACAATCTTTGCCACATCCATGCTTCTAAGAACTGGCAACCATGTTCCCTTCTCATTTTCTATCCCTCATTTGATTCGCCAGCTTTTTGGGGTGGCAGATGGAGTCTTGGAATGTCACCCGATTGCTTTTCTTTGAGTGACACATGCACCAGAATGTGCTAGAACTTTGGTGGTAGCTGAGGATCCGTAATCGGGGCTCTGACCTGTCTGACTTTCCAAGAGAGAGAGAGGGGTCTGGGAAGCATTAGAAGCTGTGCCCAATAGCAACTTGGTAGAACTTACCAGCAAAGACAGCAGCGCCTCCAAGGATCCCCTGCCCAGCTCTCCTTAAATCAATTTCCCAGCCCAGCAGAGAAACTGGGCACGGTTGTATTGAATCTATTCCCCTCCATTGCCCCTCACTGCACTCCCAAATCATATCTGCCTCCTAGCCCCTCTTCCAACCAGTACTTAATCCTTGGTGGCGATCCTTTTAGGAAATTTAATTTCATCCTCCACCTTCCTTTCCCATCTAAATTTGCCATAAAAAAATGGTCTTGGGAATTTCCAGATCCTGGCATCATATAAAAATGTCTTTGTTCTGCAAAGCACTCATTCTTGATGCCTAATCCATCTCCAAGCACTGTTCCTGGTGACATACTGTATGTTCCCAGGGTTTATAGATCTCTCATTTGCTGGCTGCTCCTTACGGCAAACTGGAAGTTCAGCCTTTTAAAAACCAATCTGCCTCTCTGCTTTCTTGCACCTCACCTCACAGTTTGCACAGAATGGCAGTCTGCTCACTGAAGTCTCCCAAAGATGTCATTAGCTCTTATTTTTTGAATTATCCAAAGCCTACCAGAAAACAACTTGGTGCTCTCCCCCAAGGCTCACATGGGCACATTCTCAGACACCCAGACACCCTCTTGTACAACACTTCATCCCTTTCCAGGGTAGAACATTTCTAAACATATTAATGACAAACTCAAAGTCCTGGGTGCCGTCAGAGAGTTGTGACCTAAATTCTGTGATTCTATACATGATCTGAAGAAATCAAAATTTAAAGTGATATTTAAAAAAGAAAGAAAGCATGGTTTTTCAGTTGGATGCTTATTGTGGGTAAACATAATGCTATATGCTTTACTTGAGCAACAGTTCCACAAAACTTTTGGTAGTAAAATTATTATCCCCATTTGTTCAGACAAAAGTTGAGACATTCGAGAGAATGAACAACTTTCTTGATATCACACTCAATGAACTATTGAAGTTCAGGCCCATATTTGTATTCGATGTACTATGTCAGTTTCCTAAAAGGCCAGAGGTTGCAGAAGTAGAGAGGAGTCTTTCTTAGAAGTGCCCTGGCTGTCTGTTAGAGCCCAGATTAATAAACTAGGTCTCTGAGGCTGTAAAGAGGGCTCAGTGGATACAGGTGTCTGCCAACAAGCCTGAGTCAATCCCTGGGACCCACATGGTATGAGAGAACTGACTCCCAAAACTGTTTTTTCTCTGACATACATATAAACATAAATCCATACATACATACACCCCAGAGCACAAGTGTGCACACACAGAAGCACACACACACACACACACACACACACATACACACACACACACACACACACACACACACACACACACACACACACACACAAATAAATAAATAAATAAATAAATAAATGTGTAATTTTTAAACCATAAGTGAAAAAACAGGGCTTCTGGAGCAAATAGGACTTTAAGGATGTCAAAGTAGTCTGGGCTTGTGACTCCTTTTCAACCCCATCCTGGGAGGGCAAGGTCCTCACTCTTTCAGTTGGTGTGACTGTTAAGTATGGATGCCCTAAATCTCCAACTTGTGCCTGTTATGGCTACAGCCTGATCTTGCTATTAGAAGTTTAGCCTAATCTTGCTGTTTTTTCCCAGTTCAAGTCTACCTTGAGGAGGAGGAAACACACACACACACACACACACACACACACACACACACCAAAACAACAGCAAAAACCAATGGTAGCCATGTGGATAAGGAGGAGAGAAAGGATGAGAGAAGTTCCTAGGCGGAAAGCAGGCAATGTCCTGAGGGAGAGATGCTTGAAAGGCCATTAGAGTGCTTCAGAGTGGCCTTGAATAGTTGAAATCATCTCACTAAATCTGGGTCCCATCAAAAGGATAACCACGATAGTATGCCCCTCATATAACTTGTGAAGGCAAAATAATATATATATTTGCATGTGTGTGTGTGTGTGTGTGTGTGTGTGTGTGTGTGTGTGTGTGTGTGTGTGTGTAAAATGCTTGGCATGGTGCCTGACATGTGGTAAATACCCAATAAATGCCAGCTATTACTATTAGTAAGTCTGGGCTGCTGCAAGCTCACAGTGCCTGCCTGGCTCAATTTTATTCCTTATAAATAAACATTATTGTACTAAATCCCTGGGCACACATGATTCTCATAACCAGTTCCTTTTCCATCTTGGAAACACGGTGGTAGGAGGGGGGTTGGAATGGACCAGCAGGTGTGTGGGATCTTATGGCTGCATAGAGGATGGAAGGTCCTGTCACAGATTATAGTTCTCCTGTTCTGACCCGGCCTCCCCAAGCCTTCCTCCTTTCCAATGCTCTGGGTCCTCCTTGGCCTGGAATGAATGAGGTTAGGTGGATCTGGGAGAGTAGAACTCTCCATGAGTAAAAACAGATTCCTTGCTGTGTAGGTCTTTTGCTCATAGCCATTTATAATTAGGGTGACCTCCAGTGTTGTCCAGACCTCTCCCACCTGCATCCCAGTGGGCTCCCAGTCAATGAGTCCACCTCTGGCGAATATCCTCTGGTTGGCAGGTTGAGACTAAAGGGGGAAATCAGACACTTGGAGCCCTGAATGCCAAATGCATCCATCTAATTTATTCAGACAAGTTTTCATCTGGGTATTTTCTATACGATCAAACTCTGTATCCTTCACTGAAGACATTTGTCTTAGCTGAATAAAATCTCTTAATGGTTTAATAAAAAGCACTTAACTTCATTTTCCTAGTTTTATGAGTGCCTTGAGGTACTTTAGGAGAGCAAACATCTTTGCTGGGATCATTGAGGGAAACATAATTATTTTTCTGCCTTCTGATATATTATTTTTCTGGAAGGAACAGTTGCAGATGCTCATCATATGCTCACAAACCCTCTGAAGCTTCATCACAGAGCAGAGAATTCTCAGTGATGAACGAAGTGGTGCCCCTCCTTCCTTCCTGCTGATCTGCCAGTCCCTTCAAAGACATCCTCTACATCTCTACACCTTTATCTGCTGAAATGGCACCAATGCTGTTATTGTCGCCAATTTGTTCTGTCTTCGGGTAAATGGAGAACAGAGTCTGGAGGTCAGTTAGAACCAAGTGCATGGAGCAAAGGGCCAAGCAGGACCTGAGGCTAGAGGAAACAGCATTAAGACAGAAACAATTGAGGAAGGGAAGGAAAACAGAGAAGTGTGGGGGCTGGAGAGCAAGATCGAGAGAAGTGCTAGGATAAGCAGGAAGGAGGTCCCAGGCAAAGGGGAAGTAAAACCAAACCAGGAGAGGGAGTAGAGAGGCAGGGAAGGAAAATCGCCATCTAGAAAATCCAAGGGGAAGAGAGAGTTATAATAACATACTACTATCAGGAAAGACTCTGGGTGGTTAGAAACAGAGAGAGGGTGAAATGGAAGAAAAGAAAGTAGGCAGGAAGAATGTGTGGGGCAAGATGGAGGATACATGGTACACTCATAGGTTTTGGGCAGAGTTTCCTGATTAGAAAGGGAAGCACTGATCCTGTTTTCATTTGACCAATAGGTAAGCAAGCCTTGAGGATAGGAAGAGATAACGAGCATCTGCCCACCCATCCATTCTTTTGAATAACGTTTTATTTGTTGGGTACTTTCCACGTGCATTTGGACAAGATGAGCACCGCTATTGCTCTCTGGGGGCTCCCAAGCAAGTGAGAGTAAGTTCCACAGGAAGAGAGTTGATATGGGTCAGGAGCCTTGGGAACCTGTGTGTTCAGTGAAGACAACAGTGGGTAGGTGGGGTGCACTAGATAGCGCAAAGGCAGGGCCAGGAGCCCATGGCTTCAGTGACGTTCAGTGAGTGACAAAGACCAGCCTGCCACGTCTAGCTGCCTTGGCCTTTAGCTTTATCCCATTCAAACTTCCCCATCCTGACACTGCTCAGCCGGTTACTGAGTATCAAACCCAAAGAGCATCTATCTACCTTTTCCATCAGTCATGAAGCCCTACCAAATGACGTCAAATGCCAGCCCACATCCTTTTCCCTGTGGCCTGCGATATTTACCCACCTCCTGCTCTTCCTGCTGTGTGGCAGCCGTACTGATGCGCAGGCAGGTGAATGGGCCTGGAATCCTTTATAAGTGACCCTCCCATCGCAGGGCTACTTCCCTGCCTCACTTCACTCTTACAGTACCCTTGACATCTGCTTGGAACTCATCCCGAGACTCAGCCCGGGCTCCACCTCCCCTCTTCTAACTCTTCAAAACTTCTTTCCCAGGAACCTCTCACCTGAGCCCCTGCTGATCAAGTGTTCCTTCCTGGCAGGCTCTCTGGCAATAGTCACCACAGCTATTGTTTTCTACCATCTGATCTGCCTGCCTTCTTCATTGTTCTGCAAGGCCTCTGAGGGGCATTATTGCATATAGCCCCTTCCCTCTACAAAGTGTTTATAAATGCTTGGGGGCAGGTGTGAAATAAGCCCCCAGTGAGTTGAATAGCAGGCAATCCTTCACTTAGTTCAGAACACTCATCCTCTTTCTCTCCTCACTTGAGAGACCAAATTATGATCTGTAAAAGAGAACAGAAGTTTTCCTCAGGACAGCCTGGCCATGGAAAGTCTCCATTGGCTTAGCCCCCCGCCCCCATTCTCTTGGTGGTGGTGTTGTACATGCAGGGTCAATAGAGAGTGGCAGGCTATGGTTTGCCTTGGTGCTAGACCTATAATTTGTCAAGCCTTAAAGAACATTCATTGAGTTTGGCTCTCTAATCAATTATGAAGGGAGCAGAGGGATCTTAAGCCCTTCCTTTATTGCCTTGTTCCTAGCTAGTTGATTTATTCATACATTCAGCTAATAAGTGGGAAGTGTGGTCCTAGATAACCCCCTTCTTGTTGTATCTTCTCAGCGTGCTCGCTCTTCCACACTCTCGGGGGTACAGTGCTACTGTTCTTTGCTGAATAAACTTTAATCAGCATTTTCCTCATTAGCCTACAGCAGCATATAAACTTATGGTTCCTGCAATTCATTTTATCCTTTTTAAATTTAATAAGGCACAAGTTAGATGGCCATTAAGGGTCCCCTGTTGTGCATTCATGTACCAAAACAAACAGGAATAAAACTCAGTGTGGTTTGTGGTATTCGGCAGGAATGAAGGTTCCATCGCTTCCAGCCTTCAGAGCAAAGGCCATGGAGGTAGTGTGAGGAAAGCTGTTTCCACCCCCTCAGCTTTCCTCTATCTGGGAGACATAAGTTACATGACAGTTGAACATGAAGCCCATTCTATTTTGTTCATCTTACAAGCTCATTTAGATCATCAAGAGACACCCCATCGCACTTTACTTATGAATTCTTTCATTAATCAGACATGTCTTGATATCTGCTATTCTGCCAGACACTGGACCCCAGTGGTGAACAAAAAAACAACAACAAAAAAAAATGTCATTGCCCCTAAAGAGCTCACAACTTGTATATGACCAACAAGGCCCTCAGTGTTGGTGTGTGATGCTGCAACCTCTGTGTTTGTTTTTGGCTCTTTCCTGCACAGCAAAAGACCTTGGAGTTGGGGGGGGGGGGTGGTTTGGGAGTCAGACTGTACCAGGCAGGTCAATTGGCCCTGGTACAAAAGGAATGCCACAGGAGACAGAAATAGCCCATTCCCAACAGGAGCACAAAGACAGTACTTTTGAGATGGAAGAGTATGCTGGCTCTTAGTAAATGTTGTAAATTAATCTAGACTCCCAGATTCTGGCTGGAGCCACCAAAGTAAAGATTTGAAACTTCAAGGTGACTTAGAATGCTGTCAGCTAGCTGTGCTCCCATCTGAAACATGTGCCAAAGTACATGTAGCCAACAATCACTCTCCATCCTACTCAGCCACCAACTTCTCCCAGGCTCTTGCCTAGTGGACATACTGAATTGTATCTCATTTGCTGTGCATGTTCTCTATACTACACTGGTCGCCTAAGGCCTGAGGAAACCTTCAGCCCTCTCCCCAAGCCACAGAGAGCAATTGCTTGTCTGTGCTTGCAGACCTTTCTGAATAGGGTTAATGAGGGAGAAATGTTCATCTCTGATGTTCATCCTTTACTGTAGCAGGATTCCTCACTATCCAGGCTTCCTTCCTTAATTAGCCATATCACAGGTGTGGGAAAATGTGAACAGCGACCCCTACTGTCCAGCCCCCGTATTGCTACATTCTTAATTACAGACTTTTTGGGTTTGTTTGTTTGGTTGGTTGGTTTTGGTTTGGTTTTTGTTGTTGTTGTTGTTGTTTTCAGCAACTGGTTCATTCAGTTAATTTTTTAAAGCAAGAATTTACAGAAAAATATACTGGTATAAGGCAGATATAGAGTGATTAAGATGAGGCAAGAAGGAATTCCCCACTCCTCTTTTCCTAATCCCAGATTTCCTTCTCAGTGGTCCAGACACAATTTGCAAAGCCCTTTCTCCTTGGTATTAAGGTAGGTAGTGCACTATGAGAGTATAGAGGGTTTTTTAGCTTAGCAGTCATTAGCACTACAGCAGAGATTGATTTATTACATCAGAAAGAAGCATCCCCATAATGAACAAAAACAGAACCATGTGAGTTTGATCTAATAAAGGAGCAGGAATGACCTAATAGGAATAGCCTAAGTTCTGCTTTTATCAGAGCATTAAGGTAGTGCAAATGAGACTCAAAGAAATAGAAAAGGAGGATTTGGAAAACTAGGCAGGAGTAAAGAGGGACATTAGAAAGGAGATGGCACAACAGTGCTTTAGGAAAGAACTCCAAGTTCAAATTCACTTACCAGAACTTTTTAAAATTTAGTTAAATTTTTAATTAACAGGCAATAACTGCACATTTTAGGTGATGTAGCAATCCATACATACACAATGTCTACTGATCAGATGGGTAATTTGCATTTCCATCTCTCATCATTTCTTTATTCTGGGAGCGTGCAAGCTCACCTTGTCTAGTTCTTCCTCAATCAACGGGTGATTGCGAACTCTTCAGGTGAGCTTCATGATCTCTCCAGACTCCTTTCTGAAATCTTCTAGGGGTTGGTTAGCATTGGGTTCTATGATGTCATGAGCAATACTCACCATGAGGCCAGGCATTGTATGAGTATTCGGTGAGCATAGTCTAGCACTGTGACCTAGAGGTGCAGCACACTGGATGGAGGTGATGGGGGCCATTTAGGCAGTCCAGCTCCATACTCAGGACTGTGTCCAACCCTTCCCTCCCCTTACTGTATTCTCTGGGTCAGTTGCTGGCACTGATGTCTCAATTTCATTCATGGACACAGCCTTGAGGACATTTCAACTCCTGTCCAGGCAACAGTAGGATGAGCTGAAGATTGGTCCAGATATAAGTGGGAGGAGTCCCCAGGTCACTGTCAGCTCTGAGGCCACTGTGAAGAAGCTGAAGGAAAGACCTTATAGGACTCTAGTGCCCATGAGCAGATGAGCCCAAGCCTTCCTGTCCTTTCCCCACAAGTTCTCCTGGCCGCTATCACCATCAGGTCACCTTCTTCTGATGAACATGAAGATAAGAGCAACACAGTATCTAGACTCTCACCAGAATGCTATCCATGGAGATTGAGGGCTATTTATCAACATTTATGCAGCTTCCAAAATTAGCATGTCTTACAGTTTGGCTTAGAAGTGGCAGGAAAATGCATCTATTCTCAGCAGCTGGGAGCAGGAGGGTTTTCAAAAGAACCCTCCAGTCACAAAGCATATTGGAAGATGTCTTAATCTGTGTTGCTCTACCAAATACCAAAGCTTGCAACTTCATAAGCAAGATGTTTATTTAGTTTATGATTCTGATGCCAGTATTCACTTAGTGCCCCACCCCCAGCCCCAGAGGTGTTATGCCATGCTAGAGAAGTAGAAAGAGAATCTTAGCTCTGTGAACTAGTTAAGCATATAGGGTGATCTTACTCATGGAAATGACTGCAATTACATCCCACCAGGCCATACCTCAGTACTGCCACCCATGAGCCTTTGAGGGTCAGTCAGCCCATGTCCAGACAGAAAGGCAACATGAGGTCCTGAGAAACCTGCACCTCAGACTCTTGCTCTTAAGAGGAAACAAACACTTTGAGCTAGTGCCTGAGCAGTGCTACTGTCTAAACTGGCAACCAAGGGCCCTGTGCAGGGCCAGTTAGAGGCCTGAAGAACTCATCTGCCAGGAAGCCCATGTGTGTAAGAGCTCATGGTGATCACAGAGTTTAATAGACAGGTCTGGGTAACAGGTAACTAGAATTCAAATCCCTATGGAGGAGCAGAAGTTAACTACTGAGAGCGGCTGCAACCTGAGCATCTAGGTAGAGATACAGCAATCAGGTTCTCCCTGGGAATACTATTTTGGGGGTGGGAGGCATCCATTCAAGAGGGACCTGCTGTACCCTTCAGCTGCAGTCTAAGAGGCAACTGGATGTTTATGAAGTACATCATTAGGCAGGAAAACTGAAGCATGGAGAACTCCCATGATTTGCCCAAGGCCAGCTCGTAAGTTGGTGTTTCGATAGGATGCTGTTTCTGTTGGTCGCACTCCTCTTTCCTTCTAAATTTATCCACCTGCATCCGGCTCTGCTCCACTCCCCCACCCCCATTCCTCTTTTTCTCTTCCTTTCATTCTAACATGGCTCCATCTGGACAGTGTGTGCACACGTATTGAAAGTTGGAGTGCAAGTTTTCTCACCTAAAATCTGTGTGGGCCTGTGTATATAAATTAAACCGGGAGCATCCAATTACCCACCCTACAGAGAGGTGCCAGGGAAGTGCAACATCCAGAGGAGCCATCACATATAACTCCCAAACGTTTATTTTTAGTTCGAGGAGGAAATACATGCCCTTCTCTCTAATCCTTCTATTATGCTGCTTTGCTATCAGTAATACTGAAGCAAATTTGCATTCCTTGAACACCCCACAAGTGCCAGCAGAGACAGCCAGCCACCCAGAAGCATGCTGGGTGGCAGAGAAGGCTAGCTGGAGATTAAACACTTGCTTTGCAAAAATCCACACTTAAACGGCAGATCTTCATTACTGTGGACGATCAATCAAGAGGCTGGAAGGCTTCACAGGCAGAGTAAGGAAGTCTGAGATGGAGGGGGCAGGAATGTACAACAACCATACCCCAACCCTGTACTTGCATAAGAACTGACAAGAATGTGGTGTGTGTGTGTTCCCCTGCCCAGTTTTCTTCCAAACACTTCCCCATGTCTTCACATCCTCTGTCTAAGCCCTGTCAGGCCTTGCTTGCTTCCCAAACCAAAACCACCTTTCTGGGTTTTATGTTTGTATGACTTCCAGTGTGCTGGACTTGTCTGTTTTCATTAGATGGCAGGGTAGACTCCACAGGGTAGGGAGCTGAGTCCCCCATACACTGGCAAAATGCGATATGTGTCCAGCTCTTTATAAACAATACAGATGACACGAAACTGGCTAATGCCTGAGATAAGCAGTTGACACAAAAATCTACATGCAGATGGCATCATAATGAGAGGGAGAAGCACAGCTCTCCACGTGGGGTTACGGAAAGCAAGCTCTTCAGAACGATAAACGTTACAACCCAGGAAATTTTCATCAGCAAAAATATTCTGAGCAGGTTCCTCAGAGTGTGTGTGGAACATAAGAAAATGGCATATCTCCTCTTACACAGAAGCTGGGAAAGAAAATGTTATTAGTAGGAATGACATATGTGTGTTTCACTGTGAATAAATATTCTGTGTCTATATATGTGTTATATGCATAATAATAACGCCTCAGATCTATATAGTGCTTTTCCTCCCAGGAACTAAGAATGATCCGTGGTTATTATTATCTCGTTTATCCTGACAGGTTTTTTTTTTTCACTTATATTTTGCTACTGTATCGCCAAAATACAGAAACATTTAAAAGCCATTCTTTCAGATCTTCTTTGCTGTCAAGTTCTACCGTCCCATTATACTCTCCTTAAAGCACAGTTAGAGGAAGGAACGCTAATTCTATTACAGAGACTGCAGTTTATTCCTAAGCCTAGAGAAGGGGATACCTGCCTGGTGTTCTTGTGGGTCTCAAAGATAACAATTGTGAGTTTGCTGCTCTCACCCCACCCTCAGCTTCCAGAGTTCAAATTCCCCAAAGGGCCCCCATTTAGGGTACACAGAGTTATGTCAGGTAATGTCCCCATTACTTTACAGAAAACAGATTGCGCACAAAGCTGTTATTGCCCACTAATGCTTTTGCAAAAGTCAGTTTGCAGGTAAATTAATCCACTTGCCAGCAAGTCCAGAAAGAACTGTGGAGTAGAGACTGTTGGGGGTTTTCTTGGGAGTTGGGGTCTGAGTAGCTGAAGAGGAATAGCAGACTGAACTGTTTCAGACAACAGAGACCTAAGGAAGAAAGGACAGCCATGTGATGCAGACATTTGAGGTTCCTGGGTAGAAAGAAGTCATGGGAAACTCTAGGTCAGATTCTCAGAGGAGTGAGAGGTAGAGACCAGGAAGTGCTGCTGAGGGTCATGGAGCAACCTACAGCCTATAGACATTCCTCCCAGAAGCGAAACAGAAGCCTGAGAAGTGTTGGGAACTAGAAAGACATCGGACATACATCGTCTACTTGACCCTCTGGGCAGTATTACATGCTGGGCTTTAGAAGACTATTCTATAGATTGTGAACTGTTTTCCTGAGATCACCCTATCTAGTGGCCGTGCACACCCTATGATGCTCCAGGTTGTTGGAGGCAGTTATATAGTCATCAGGGATTACTGATTGCTGTCTCCAGCGCCTGAGGAAGGAATGAAGTGAGAACAAAGCATCAGGTCAGCAGGCAAAGGTGCGGGGAGGAATTTCTGACCATTGTGCTGAGTTAATGGGACATGTGTGAGATTCTTTCTTTGGACTGCATTTGGTTCTCCTGTTTGACTCTTTTACCATGGCAGACATCTTTATGCTATTGACCTTGATGCCCCCCTTTCCAAACAAGATAGCTGGTTTCTTAAAATGTCATTTTATTATGTGACTATAGAGGTTTAAGGGCAGCTAGGTACCTCAGAGGCCTTGCTAGTTTAATCTTTAAATGAGTTCAAAGTCCTCATTAAGTCGTAGATTCTCCTTCAGTTTCCTGGTCCCTGGAGAGTGAGTTGGGTAGGTAGGGAGTTTCCTTTTCTGATCCCAGGTAGGAATGGGACCATTTGGGGGGACTCTCAATTCTATTTCAGAGTCACTGTGAAGATCTTGCTCTATTCATATGGAGAGCATAATAATTTGATCCTTGCCCTGGTCCATGGGAGCAGATACTGCATCTCTTCCCACTGCACTATGAACACCCTAAGCCCAGAAAAGTCAGTGCTTGTTCAGCAGGAGAGCCACTGTGCTGTGCTGCCTATCGGCTACTCATAACGTTTAACACAGCATCTAATCCCCACTTCCCGAGCAACACCTGGCCTGTGGTTGTGAGGACAGTTCTCTCACACAGCCTCATCTAACAATACTCTTTATTAATAGTGGCATCGTTTTTGGCATTTGAAGAGAATTTGACTCAGTGACCAACCCCATTCTCTACCTTCTAGAAGTTTCTAGACATCCCCCATAAACCTTACCTTAGGACAAATCTAGCCATAGACTGTCCTCCCTTGCCATCGAATCATTTTAACTCCCAAAGAATGAACTCAGAATTCTTCTCTCTAATCTCAAACTTTGTATTTTCTGATAATTTGGCTACTAACTTGGTAGCTTAACCAACAGAAATCCATTTTCGTATAGTTCCAGAGATTAAACTCAAGATCAAAATGCTTCCAGGGCTAGTTTCTATGGCAGCCACTGTCTGTAATTTGCAGATGGCTACCATCTTGTTGCCTCCTCACCTGAACATTTCTCTGTGCATACACCCTAGCACCTTTGGGTGTCCTGATGTCCTCATAAGGACCCCGGTCACATCTTATTAGCACCTACCCTCCTTTTAGGTTACTCTCCACTTTATAGCCTTTGTATCCAATGATGGCTACATCCTAGCATCCTCAAGATGAGGACTTTCACATAAATTTGGAAGAAGTAGAATTAGTCCTTAACTGATATATTCTCCCCATTGTCTGTACCCACTTGACTCCCAGTGCAATTGTCTCCTAAGACACATCTCTGAAAAGCCCTCATATTGTACAAACATTGAAATGTGTCCATTAGTAACATGGATCTTTTCAAAATAGGGATTTTTTTTTTATTTGTGATGCCTAAAATGACATACTTCTTTCTCGCTTCCACAGACTGGCTTGTACTGTGACAGCTCAAGGGGAGGGAATAGTGATAAAAGCATACAGGCTGGCTATGAATCTCCTCATTTTAATACACTTCATTAAAACCAGCATTTTTATTACAAAAGCCTGCCAAAGTGAATATTAGACAGAAATGCATGTTAAGCTGCCATTGATCTTTCCAGGTAGACTGTACATTAAAGAGCACAGTTTCTCACTCTGTTAGCTGCTCGCACATAAAAGGGAAGCAGAATCAAAGGCAAAACCCCTCAGCCTTATGCCTCCAACATCACTATGGCTACCCAGTCAGGATGGTGGTAGAATCATGCAAGGAGTAGGAGTCAACCAAATACCCTTGCCATGGCTTTTTACACCTTTGTGCAACACTCTATAGACTCCTCTCTCCTTCCGACATCACTAGAAGGCTGCTGCTGGGGTACTCTTACTTTGTCCAACCTGGAACTTTCATGCCCCAGGAAGGAGATGTATTCTTCCATAACTTAGTAACAGCTCATCTTTAAACAGCATTATTCTCATTAAGGGAACTAGCATTGATTCAGGATGAGGGCTGAGGGCAGCTTGTGGGGGGAGGGGGGGTCTGAGGGTGTGTGTGTGTGTGTGTGTGTGTGTGTGTGTGTGTGTGTGTGTGTGTGTGTGAGACCAAGAAATCAGAAATGTAATGAAAGCAAGAGGAAAATGTACTTGGCAGCTGAGGAAAGGGGCCAGATGAAGAAATTGTGTTCCTAAGATTTGTACAGCTTGAGATGGCATCGTGGCTTATCTTCTGACAGCCTATCAGACAATCCTCACTAGGATTCCTGCCTGCTGCAATACAACAACTCAGGAGGAGTGAGTATGCTTTAAGTGCTAAGAGGTAACCCTGCCCTAACAGTATCTGTCCAGGACCACTGCTTATTTTAAGACATTCACCTTTCCCATCGCTACTTCTTCTCAGAATCTTTTTGTCTTTCACTTTGCCCCAGTTCACCATCAGCTAAACCTGTGCTGGTAAGTATTAGAAACCAGACTCAGAGTGGTTCCTTGAAGCGGTACCTTCCTACTTCCTTGAAGGTACCACTCCCTGCACCCCAACTACAAGTGCCTCCTGTCATTGCTAATAGAAACACATAACACAAATTATGAATATTGCAACAAGCACAGACTGAGACATCCACAAAAATTTGTCAAGGCCCCAAAGATATGAAGATCAGCAGGAAAGACCTAAATGAGTTCATTACTTAGAGGAATCCATTCACCAGTCCTGAGACCTGTGAGACAGTTGCTCTGTTTTACTAAGTGTGGAATATCTGTTGCCTTTCTCTCTTTGCTGTCTCATTCAGAGGGGTTCACCCTCCTTTTCTTGACAGCATAAATCTTCCCTGGGTGGTCCTGCTATTCCCCAACCACCAAGTTGAGACTGCAAATACTCCACGTGTATCCAATAACCCCCTGATTGTTTTACTTAGCTGCATTTGGTGGGCCTGAGCTCTTATTCAGTGTTTGAGGAGAATCACTAAGGTTTCATCTCATCTTGTTCCAAGCAATGTACATTTTCAGGCAACAGAAGCAATGGCCACCAACTGTCAGGATGCAGCTAATAGAGAAACAGGTCAATGACCTATCACAAAGCACAGAGACTTGTCCTGTGTTAGAAGGAGGCCTGAGCATACCAGGGGCATCCAGAGAAGGTACATTTCTTCTACTGACTTCTATAAAGTCCCTTTGTGTGTATTCTCTTTTGACCTTTCCATCACTCTTGCTCGCTTCTGTCTTCCTCAGCTGGATATTTGTGTGTTGATGTTTTCACCCCTGCTACATCTTCTGCCTTTCCTTCTCACTCTGTACATTTTTTAATGTTATAGTCCATTCCCAGGAGGTGAACTACACATTTATGTGATTGCTTCATAAGTCTGAGCTTCTTTACAAGCTCCAGATCCATAGGCTGGATGCTTATTAATTAGATTTCTCCATGAATGCAAGATATCTGACAAGAAACTCCCCTTTTGCAGTCCTGCCTCTCCAAATGTATCGCTTCTCATGGTTTTCTTTCCAATGGAACACACTACCATCTTGTTTGGAAGTCTCCTAGTCATTCCTGCTTCCTCTGTACTCTGTCCATCTATCGCTGGTGGGTCAGTGCTTGCTTGCTTTAGTATTTTTTCATCCACCTTTCTATGCCGCAGCAGCTGATACTCATGCTTGGATCACTACAGTAAGTCTCTCTGCTGGCTGCTATGCTTTTAGCCACAGTGTTTAACTTCAGTCCATACTCTACACTGATCCTAAACGAATATGTCTCAATTCATGAACCTAAGCCTTTTATTTTTAAGACCATTAGACAGATCCTGTTCCCTCTGTAATCATGCCTGAACTCCTTCAGCGGCTTTCCAAGTGCTCTTACAATTTAATTCTAGACCACATTTGTTCTGCCATCTTGTATCCCCTGCCTCTATTACAAGGCAATAGTCCTTGTCCAGCCACAAAAGGCTGCATAAACCCTGTGCCCACAATAGAATTCCTGCAAGGCTTTGTGTGTTTTCCCATTCATTGATTCCCTGGTTGGTGAATTTCTACCCACTTTGTGGGGGTCCTGTTCAAAACCCACCTATGCTCTGGGCCTTTGCTGACCAAACTTACCTCATTAGCTCCCCTTTGAGTTGGGTTTTCTGGCAACATGAGGCCTCCCACTTTCATTCAGATGTCTGCCTCCTGACAAGACAGTAGTCTCCTTAACAAAAGAGATTTGATGTGAAGCCCTGAGGTTACCTCACAGAGAACCAGTTGCATTTATCCAGCCCAGCACTGTATGGTCCTGCACTCACTGGGCATTTCCAACTAGCAATTGTGTAGGTCCATCAGACTTCACACAGTATAGGCCCTCAGCTAAGCTCAGCATCTTCCTCCTTCAGAGGTCCTCTTCTGGAATTCTTTATTGCAGTTGATGGGCAATTCCCAAATTAAAAATAGCTGTGACTCCTCCCTCAGGCCTATGTTCTGCTCATTGTCCTTTCTGAATGTCTGCAGACTCTCTGCTCTCCATTCCATCCTGTCACCAACATGGCGTTCTTCCATCATCTCTCCCTAGACTGTTACAACAGTCTATTGCCACTAGTCTCCCCAAGGCTGACTTAGACATCCTGCCCGTGTCATGGTCACATCGGTATCTGAAAGCCCTCCCAGGATTCTTTTCCATTACTCAGAAGCATCCCACTATCCTTTGCATAGACCCTCCATGATGAGTACTGACCAAGTCATCCTCCTCTCCTCTTCCCCGACTCCACATCCTGCTCCTCCAGCCATACAGAAGCTCTCACAGCGCATCAGTCTGCACTTCCTCTTATCATCAGCATCATGCCTTTGTGTAGTCAGAGCTCTTCCTAGAGGGCCCCTGCCTGGGCTACCCCTGCCTGAACTTCAAACTAAACATTGATTGTTCCTTCTCTTGGCTGCTTTCTCAGGTTTTCCCTATGTCCTCAGAGTGGATTAATCCACTTCAGTGTTTCCCTAGTGTCTCCTGTTGCTATATCTACCATAACATCCTTGTCTGCCTGTGGTCAGAAGGCATGTTGCAAAAACTTAGGAACTCGATTATCTTCTACTAAATGGGCATATCTTCTTGAAGGAATGTGTAAAGGTAAAATAAACAAACTAATATGAGCTTATGCCAAGTGCTTTATCTGTATTAAGTCTCAAAAGAACTCCGTGGGACAAGTATTGCTGTCTTCATTCATATACAGCAGAGGAAATTAAAGCTTATAGAGAGTGAATTGCCTGGAGATGGAATGGAAGTTCAAAGTCATCTCTGCACTTCCTGTGTATGCCTGTCCCTCACATTATACCGCCTGTTTCTCTCACTTGCACATCTCCAGAAGATCCCAAGGGAGAAGGTGTCCCATATGCACCCAAATGAGAACAACCTATGCCTCTCTAGTTCTTTCCAAACCATGAAAACTACCTGAGCTCTGCATGTCTGCAAGCACAGAGCTCAGCCAGGCTGCCTCTGCTTCCATATCTCATTGCAAACTTCTATCTAATTTGCCATTCCCTCTCTCCCTAAGGACACATTTACCTTAGTACTTTAAAGGCAAGCTTCTCTCTATGAGGCAGGCACGAATCCATTTTTCACTGGCATTCACATTATAGGAAATGCAGGGCTTTATATATTAACAAGTAATTTTCTTTGCCCAATACAGTTCCAAATTCAGTAAGTGCTGTTTAAGCCTAATTTTCCCACTTATAGGTCAAAGAGCAGCCTTGGATGGTGGAGAGAAAATTCCCACATCTTCTTTTTATTTGCCCCTGCTTTGCACTACTGTCCCTTTAGCTGGCAGTGTGACTGTCACTAGTACCCAGCATGTCAGCTGCAATTTCCAGTTTCATGGTTCAAAGGGGCCTCCCCTAACACTTCCAAAACCTCGTAGTTCTCTGTCTCTATCTCCCTGTTTATAAACCCATCAAACATTTCTCCAGTGGGCTGAAATCCCACTGCTTGGGAATGTTGTTCCTCAAAGTGTTGCTTAGTTCTTCTGTCCTTTTATAGAATGGAAATTCCCCATGAAGCCACTCACTTCCGCACGTCACAGAGTTCATTCATGGTTTTGGCAAACCAGGTCAATATGTCATTTGAACTTAAATTAGAAGGCAGTAGAGGAGACAAGGGAGTTGAAGATGCACTGCTCTGCCTTTCTTACCCTTCCAAGGTTGTCACTTGGTAGTGATGTTATACAGAGTATAGGACAAGGAAGGAAGAAGCTGCCTCTGGTCCCATATTGAGGGAAAGAGGTTATCTCCCTGGAAAGGACTGCATTTGCCCAATTCCCATTACAAGTCCCTTGTGCACTTATGAGCATGGGTCTAGGTCTGTCCTGTTCGGAGAATAGTAATTCAGTAAAATCTCAATTAAAACTAACTCATAAATCACATTTAATGTTGCCCTGGTGGGTCAAATCTAATATGCCAGGCCTATTAATCATTTGCCAGACCCTGGAATCCCAGTCTCCATTTTCCAAAATTTAGACGTAAAGGCTAAATTTCTCCTACATCTGCTACAATCTAATTATTCTCCAGAGAGCAGAAGTCAGGGAGGTTTGCGCCTATGTCATGGCTCAACTGTGCTATGTGGAAGTACCACTGAGAACCCAAATGGAAATGCGAGACCAGATTCCAGACTTGTGAACAAGTTAGTTTGTCTGCTGGTGTGGATCTTATTAGGTGGGACAGGATAAAGTATAGATGCAGTCGTTGGACCTAGAGTCAAATCTGGAAGGTGAATAAGCCTTTTATAGTGTCAGACAATATCAAGTGGTTCTTCAGATGAGTAGCAGACCTTGGTGAGTCAGAGGAAGAAATACGATTAACTTATCTAAGGTAAGCATTAAGGGTTCTCCCAACAGAGAGCTGATAGACACAATGGCCAACCAAGATGGATGGAAAGGCCTAGTAACAAGCAAAGATTCAGAGGTAGGAGTTAGCCTATGGGAAGATTAAGCCCAGGAAGGCCCAGGGCACTACCTGTAGATCACCCAGAGAGTTGAGAGGAGGGAAGTTTTGTTCAGCTGAGACAATATTAAGGAACCAACTGAGAAAGTAAGCCATACTACATAAACTTAAGGGTGGAGAAGCTTCCTAAAGTATTCCAGGGACTCTCTGGTGCAGAAGAATGACTAGAATAAGGAGTTGGAAGCCAGAAAACATCATTTGATTCACAGATATAGGGAATTGAGCCTCAGTTTCTTTGCCTCTTAAGTGAGGTCCATAATATTTAATTCACAGGATTGATGGGGGTGCAAAGTAGAGGTTCATAACAGAGCTAATGTCGGAACCACATGCAGGAAGGAGGGGCTTCAGCAGGGAAATATTTCATGCAAAAGCAGGAAGGCTGCTTCTGCACAGCAAGTTCAAGAGAATAGAGGCAAAAGTGAGGTCAAGGTTGCAGAGCCAAGGGCCCAACTGGTAAAGCATTGTTGGACTAAAAAAGCAAACCCAAGGCCCAGGAAAGAGCTAGTTATCTCAAGCTATCCCACATTGCCTTGGGTTAAGCAGGTATTTATAAAGGGAATGAGGCTTGAGCACTGAAGGTAGACAATGCTGGCAGATTGCCACATTGATGTGAAAGTTGGGAAGTCATTCTAGCTCCAGAGTTTAGTTGGGCCCATGGGCAAGTAAAGGTGAGGACAAAGTGTCACCCTTAAATAGCTTCCTCACTCTTTTCTTTTCTTCCTAGTTTATTTTATGTTTCTGAATCATGCATTATGTTCCAGCCACTAGAGGCCTGTACTTAGAAATCCTGACACAGCTGCACCTTAGTGGTGAAGAGACTGGAAAGTGGGCCTCTCCACCAACACCAAGGGTAAAGCAAACACCTTCTTAATTTTAAAGGACTCTCTTAAAAAGTAAATATGACAGTTACCAGCTTTCTGATCAATGCATGTTGAAAATCTATTTAATAATGAATGTGACATCAAGTCTCATTTTGAGCCACTGATTGACACAGCATACTAACCGGCACATGCCAAGCATGAGTAATGGACCACCATGCCCTAAATTATAGCGGTTATTTCTAAACGCTTCTAACTTAGGGTTATCAGTGGCATTCTCCCCATTTTATAGATCAGGAAATTGAGGCTAAGAGATGTGAGTGGGTGTGCCCAATTTCTTATAATAATTAAGTATTAGAGCTAAACTTTGTGTCAAAGACAATGCAGTTTGGTTTGTTTTAGGATATTTGAGACAGGGTTTCACTATGTAGCCCAGGCTGCCTTGAACTCGTGATCTTTCTTCTTTAGTCTCTTGAGTGCCAAGATTACAGGTGAACGTCATCATGTCTGGATCCAGCCATGTTTTGCGATTTTAGCAGCTCTGTGTTACTGACTTGCAGATCTCCACCCAAGCATCAGTGACTTCCTCCTTCCTCCATGGTGACTGATACCACCTGGCAACAGGCCTGGAGAATATTGATGCTTCTCTTACCAGCTTCAGAGAGCTGGGTTGCCTCCCCCTGCTTCTCTAGCTCCTATCTCTTAGTTTCTTAGCTTCCTTAGAACTGGCAAGGCCTCCTAGCCCTGTTCTAGCTGCAGTATTTATTAATAGGCTTCTTGTCCTTCTTCAAGATGTTTTACATTGTATTCAATACTTTAATTCTGGATATTGGCTCTCTGAAGCCCTGTGGCCTCTAAGACTCTGTTAACCTCTGTCTGTTTAACCTGGTGGGCACACAGATGTGCCCCTCACTCTCAAGTACTGAGTTCTGTGGCTGTTGGAGTTTGTCCTGTTATCAAATAATTCCATTCCTTGATGAATCTCCCTTTGCAATCAAGACTTTCTGTTGAGTGTTGAGCAAAAGAGGTTTATGGCTTAGATTTTGTGAGGGAAATGATTAACAGTGTTTGACTGAAGAGACCAACTATTTGGGAGTAACAAGCCCATGTTACTACCGCATATTCTTTTTGACAGCATGTTGGTGGCTTGGTTTGGATTCAAGGCTCTCAAGACAAGGTAGACCAGGGAAGGAAAATTACTGCCCCTTGGCTTCCCACTCCCATGTACTCTGCTTATATCGCCACTTCTGCTGGAAACCATGTAGCCTACAGTTATCTGTTAATCACCCCTAGTGTCTTCTTTGCCATAGAATCTTGATTTGGTTCAATTGTTTGGTGGCAGTTTATGGGAAGCTGGGTCATACTACAGTCCCTGATGGGAATGAAGAAATACTGATGCGTCTAAACCAATCATGATGTCTCTGTTCTCCCTTTCAGGCAACTGCCATAGAAATGGACACATGGCATAATTTGTTCAGTGAGCTTCAAGGTAGCTTTAGGAAAAGCTTTTTACTTTTAAATTGGTATTAAAGTAATGGAAACTCACTCTTTCCCCACTTATAAACTTTGATATTGCTGGGCAAAGTGATAGCTTGAGCTCTGGCAACTATTTTGAGATCAAGAGGAAGCTAGCATGAGAACAAAACTCAGTGTAATGAGGACGTCTATACAAGAAGACAAAAATAACCCTACTCTTTGATGGTAGATATTGAATGGGTGAGAGTTGTCTGTACTTTTGCTTTTGTAAAGTACATATATTGAAGGAAGAGATAATGGTGTAACCGAGAGGATTTGGTAAATTTGTAAATTAAAACAAAAGAGGCCATTGGTACACCGAGGAGGTGGGATAGGAGCCTTGCTTTAGACACTAGGCTGGCTGTAGGTGGAAACAGACACAGAATCTTTTAAGGTGGAGCACACATGGTGCAAATCAAAGAAGAAAGTCCTCTGCCCTGGCTCCTGGCTTCTAGAAAGTTACCATTGACCTGTTTCTTTCTCAAATAAAAAAGTATAACAACCCAATTCTACATTCTATAGATGTAATTTCCAAACCACAGTCTATTGCTACATCAGAAAAGATAAATGACCTTGTTGGAAAAGCAAATTATTAATAAAGAAAAAAGCCACCAGGGAGAGTACAACCTTCTATTCCTCCCCTACCACCATTTTAACCACTGGCCCACTGCCGGAGTTCTCAGACGAGCTGTTTTTGTCCTGTTGCCATTGTTATTTGGTGTGGAGGTGGAGACCATTGGATGTTCCTGTCCCTGGTAGGGGTGGCGTGGTTTGTGCATAATCAAAATAGGCCTGTCAGTGTGAGTTAATTAAGTTTTAAGGCAACTAGGGTATTCCCACATTTAATCATCATTACAATTCTGGAACTGGTTCCCAGTGAACCCAAATATTGAGACTGCTTGTTTTACTGCAGAATCCAAATACACAAAATTAGCAAGATCAGCGCTCAGAGCGTCGGCTGCTGCCAAATAAGAAAGAACTGGGAGAAGTCCTGTGTATATTATTAAATTGTGCATAATGATGGTGTGTGTCTGGCCCCCAGCTTTCATGGACGAGTACATCTTTATCTTCCAGGCTATGACAGCTCATTTGAACCAAAGAGCGCATTTTGATCTTTTCCCCCTTCCCCATTATCAAGATGTTTGCAGTGTGCACACAGAGCATGAGCAGACTGACCCCTTGCCTCATCACTCCCTTCACTGTTTAAGTCACTGCTGTGTTTTCTTCAGTCAGCATCAAATCAAAGCTGTCTTGTTAGTGGTTGTCATCCTATAGCAAGTTAGGAATTGACTGTCCCATGAAACCTGATTAACCCGCATAGCCTGTTCAGTGTAACTGAATGAATCTGTTAAGAACCAGTAATGAGGATGTATTTTTGGAGAGAGTGACAAGGATAACTAACTGGACATTCTGTGGGTACCTATCTGAGAACAGGTGCTTCCCAGTGGGATCTCACTTTATTCTTAGCACAGCCCTACATCATAGCTATAGTAACCTCAAATTTCTGATATTTCAATAAGGGTTTTGGGGTTTGAACATGTATCTTGTCAAGGTCATACAGAGAGTAAGTTATGAGAGTCTGGGGTCAGACCAATGTGTGCTTCAATCACAAGTTCTTGCTCAGTCTGCAAGCCTGCTTAGAAAGGATAGACAGCGAAACACAGAGGACAGGGTGAAAAAGAGCCAATGCACAAGAAAAGGCAAAATGATTGGAAGAAATATGAGATCATCCAAGAGAGGTCATTAACAATGCATGTGGGTAGGAGGAAAGGATATAACTGAAAAGGAAAACAAAGAAATAAAAAAGAAAATTATGAGAAGCAGTAAACATCCTAAAACATAAAAAAAAAAAAACCTAAGATTTCCCAAGGAACGTCTCAGAAAGAAATCAAAATAAATGATGAGAAGACTGAGGGGGAAGGAAGGAAAAACAGAAGATGGATATGGAGGCTTCATTCTCTGTGGTTTCCTGGAAAGTTTCTTACAGGTTATTTGAGTAGGGACTCTGATAGAAACATGATTCGGCTCTGACATTAACATTATCTACTCTTTAGGGAAGGGAATCTAATATTTAAAATTTTAGACAGCCTCTCACCTCTCAAAGCAATTCCTGAAATCTAAAGGTGAGGCAGGGGAGGTAAACCATTTTCCTGGGAGCAAAAGCTGTCTTCCTGTGAGGTAAATTACATCTTCCTGGACACTGAGAGCTATAAATCTTAGTCCTTGCAAATTGTAACCATGGACTGCTATGAACCCCAATGAGGGGTCAGCAGCTAAAAGGGGCCCTGTATCACGATTCTCCAAAATTGCAGACCCCTGCAGTGTGGAAATCATTTCCTGGGGCTCCCAGCGTGCTCCTCCCATCCATCTGGGACCAGGGATAAAGTGATTCTTGAGGCTTTGAATGATTTTTTTCACTGAAGCAAATAAAAATGTACTGACTAGCAGGATCCCTCCCATGCTGGGATGCCTCTGACTACAGCCATGGCAATATACATCCATATGTGTGTACTGGCATGCGTGTACAAGTACCTGTGTGTGTGACACATATATGCATCTGGATTCAAGTTGTACATATCTGTGTGAAGGTGTGTGTGTGTGTATCTAGGGGAACATGTGTATTTCTCTGAACTCCTGGGTGTACGCTTCCCTTACTCTCCCCGGATACAAGTAACAACAGGGCCCTGTGGAAATGTCTCTAAAGTGACAACCTATAAAAATGAAAGCACTGACTTCGAGTCTGAAAAATTAACTGGAATTCAGTTTGAATTAACTCTTCCTCTTACTGGTTTGCTGCATGGACAACTCCCCAGGCCTATCAAACCTCAGTTTTCATATCTGTCAAATGGGATAACAATTCCTGCCTCATTACTGTAAGGACCAAATGAGGTAACAAATGAAAAAAATGTCTGTTCTCACTGCCTTTGAGGCAAAAGTGGAAAGTAATAGATGTTGGTTAAATACCACTAATTGCACATGAGCCCAGTATTGTCCCCTTGAAAGCCAGAGCCTAGCTGAAGAGAGAATCGGGTGAGTTTTCCAATACCTACAGGCAAGCCAGGAGCCTCCAGTGACTTTTGGACCAGTCCTTCCGGGAAAGCTCAGGATCACATCTCTGTATTCTTCTCAGAGTCCAGGGGGTCACTTGGATTGGCTTTGACTCTGAGGAAGAGAAGCCAAGAGCAAGGCCTTCAAAGCATAGCTGTACTGCCCTTGTGGAGAGTCCTGGTCTCTCCACTTTGGGTACACATACTATCCTACCACCCATTCCTAGGGGCCCAGAGCAAAGCAAGTTGTCTCTCCATCCTCTGCCTCCACTCCGTAGTTCCTCTGAAAGGCAAAAATGTGGTGCCTCCAGCTCAAGGGGAAAGCCAAGTTAACCTTTCTAACACTACAGCAAATGTTAACAGTCTGCCTTGCCTTTCATAATGCCAGTCCAGGCACCAGTCAGTAACCGTCTGTTGGAAATACAGAGAGTATATGTCAAAACCCACTCGCACATGCTGAATCGAAAAGGAGCAGTTATTACTGCAAACTCTCTATGCATTATTTATCAAATGAACTCTCTGCAGCAGGAATACAATTCATTTCTACTCTCTCTTTCTCTCACTTGTTCTTTCATTTCGATAGAAGATGAAAGGAACCATTTGTAGGATCTTTCTGGGCATTATTCATGCAGCAGTATCCTTTGCTAGGGTTTAAAGTCAGCCCTGCCTGTTGCTTGAGTAGAGTAGACAAGACAGCCTATCTGGCAGGCTTTGCCAGACTCCCCTGTCAATGGCCAACACCAGCACCCTATCTCATCTCCTAGAATTTGAATAGTTAGATTTCTTTTCCACATGATTTGAGGAGATGGGAAACTTGACTTGGAGCTAGCAAATAACTTTAGTGTATTTTCTCTGTGACACAAATTTTAACAAAATACAAGATAGAGAAGAAACCCACTAGTCTTCTAAAGATCATAGTCAGAATAGAAAAAAGGGAAATACCTTTTACTCAGTTTGGATTGATATAAGCCTATTAATCTTCATAATTATATAGGCTGAAAGGTTTACCTGGTGGAATTGGTGGTGATAATGGTGGTATTTGAGATGTTAGTAGTGTTAAAGGCAATAATGATGGCACTGGAAATGATAAAAGTAATGATAGGGATGTTATCAAAAATAGTTGCAGTGGTAATGGTAGTGGAGATGGAGGTAGTGATAGCAGTACTGATTATCATGAAGGTACGAGGGAAATGGCTTGTGGTAGTGTTGTGTGTGGTGAATATGATTGTGTTTTATGTGTACTATGGTAGAGGGTAATGGTTTAAGGAAATTTTCAATAGGATACATCTTCTAAAAGAAGGCACATTGCTCCTACTTCATATCAGAACTCCAAAGAACCTCTGCTCTTATTTCTGTCTGATTTGTGTCTGTCAGAATAGAAGTTAAACAGTGAAAGTTCCGTTTCTGAGGGAATACATTCCTGATGGTAGCACAAATACCTTCTCAACTTAAGCACTGGGTATCTCAATCCCTTCTCTTCTAATATCCAAATCCTGATTGTTTTAGACCCCAGCTATAACTTAGATCCATACCGCTGGAGCATGGTTAAACCCTACTCAAAGACTGTTCATTGGACGTGGAACAGTTATTTCCCTGGTTATTATTTAGTTTAGGTTGTATGAATTTGGTCACCCCAACCACATCTGAATGTCCTTCAAAGTAGGGTACATGCTTTATCTTTTCCCAATTCCATATCCTTTACATAAATATATATTAAAAATGAATGGATGGCTAGACCAATGAACAAATCCATGGTATTGTAGTTTTCATCTCAAAATATGTGGCACACAGGCATCTAAAATAGTGGAGAAATTACATTAAGCATCGTTAAATTTTAATCTGTCCTACTTGGCTCTAAATATCCACTTGTGCAGTAATGGTCCAATTGTTATGGAAAAAACCAATCACCATCTAGTTGGATTGTATGCTCATTGCACCACCCATTCCTTCTTCTATGAGCTTGGTCAATAACTCATGCCTGGAGAAGTTATAGGCTCAAGAGAGAAACTTGGTTTTGTTGTTTAACTAAATTGATGCAGCATCAAACTGCCTTCTCCTAAATGTCTCTGTTTATACTCATAGACAGGCTCATGTTTGGAATATTTGTTCTCCAGCTAGTGCCATAATCTTGAAATCTGTGCATCACTTGGGATATTGGTCACTGGGGGTGGGTCTTTGAAAGTTAAACCCACCCCTGGCTCCTGTTGTTCATTCTGCTTGCTGTTCTACCACAGTGTGAGCAGCCTCTGCCACATATTCTCTTTAACAGGAATGGAACTGTTCTTCCATGCCTTCTTTATCACCATGCATTGAAAATATAAGCCAAAAGAAGTCTGTGTTACATGCTGTGGTCACAGTGGGTGTGCAAAAGTAACCAATATAAGCACAAACATCTTCCCAAGTCTTGCAAGAAGAGGGAGGTAAATTACAACTGTACTACTGTAGCAGTCCACAATTACGGAGCTATGTCAGATACTCTGCTAAACACTTCACATGCTTTATCTTCCTTAATTTTCAAAGAGCCTGTGAGGTGGATATCAGTTCCCTACTTTCAAGGTAGAACACTTGGAGATTTGAAACAGTTTGCATTATAGTCTTAGGATTAACTATAGTTTGGATTTAGATTCAGATATAAGTTAAATAACTGTCATTTGCCATTTACACTGCCTTTATTAGACAAATTCTCATCTGTGAATCTTTGCATCCACACCTGAAAAGTGAAAAAAGTACACTGAACTTCAGGGGGGAGAATTAAATGGAAAATCCTTCTTTCCTATACACAATTATGATTAGAAATGTATAATTGATGTAATATAAATTTTGTATACACATACACACATCTCTGTGCTCTTTGACTAAGATAAAAATAAATTGTTCAGTAGACAATAGCACACCCCCGCCCCCTGTGTTTTCCTGCTTAAGGCCCCTAGCTTTTAAGTGATAGAAACAGGTTTGATTACAGATCCAATTGTAAAGACCATGCTTTTGTACATGCAGTCTTAAAAGTAAGCTCTTTCCCTGAGCACAGAAAATGAATTCTAGAGTGGGTCTAGGACTGTGACTGTCATGTGACCCAGTAATGACAAAGCAGGAAGACTGGTTTAACAGCTAGCTCACTCAGCATAACTAAAATTCTTCACCAGCAATGCCCTTGTATCTGAGTCATGGCAAAGTCAGGAAGGCCACTCCCATCCTTCTGACTGTCTATGAACACAAAGTCACCCCAACACAGCTATATGATGTGGACACTTGTGCAGATCATCAGCAGGCCAGGCCTCCCTTGCCACCCAGCAGCCTGCTCATGACAGTTCTGGGGCTATGTTTCTCTCCTGCTGCTCTACACAAGTGCTGAAAATTAATTTAACTCTGATCATACCGACAGAGGAAAAGTTAATAGAAATTTTATTTTTAATATATGAGGAACCTTAACAGGATTTAAGCTTAATGCCTCAGAAATGGGAAGGACTGCTGACAATTTATCTACCAAAATCTGTAGACTTTAGTGGGGAGCTAAAGAAATGGAAGAAGTATTATTCTAGCAGCTAGCAGCAGGATTGAAATGCCCCCCACAGCAATCAGGAGAAATCCCAATAGTCTGCCAGCCCAAGAAATTGACTCATAAATTGTCCAAATCCTCAGTTTCCCCTTATTGCCTTGACCTCCAGTTTTCTTTGCTATCCAGGAAATATATCATCTCAATTTTTTAAAGCTATAATAGAGCTTGTCACTTAGAATCATAGAATTTTAGAGTTGATTTCTTCCAGCTATAATAATTTATGATACTAAGAGATGTGAAGGGAAAGTTTATAAGAGCAAATTGTGCTGAACATGGGCCATACATTTCCTTTTAGACATGGCTCTTGGCTGTTTTCAAGAGCTACAAACAACAACAACAAACGCTCTCATGCAAAACATTCCTCTCTACACTTAAACCCAATTGCTTGAACTATTCAGTGTTAGACTACGTTCTGTATCAGTCACTGCTATAGGCATGTAGAAGAAAAGAAGCAACTGAAACAAGTCAAAGGCCTTTGCCTTACTGGAACCTTCACTCTAGCAAAGAGGAAACAAAACTAGGCACCAAATAAATAATAAGCATAGAAAAAGATGATGCTATAAAGAAAACCAAATAATGGAATAGGAGGCTGCTGGGAGAGCCCACTTCATACAGAGTGGACCCACAAATGAGCAACACTAAGAGAGAGTCAATAAGGAAGACAGAAGAAGACCAGTGCTAGATATTCCCAGGCAGAGGGACCCAGAGCTGCAGAAGCTGAGGTAAGAGAATCCTCAGCAAAGCATCATGGGTTGTGAGTGCAGCTGAGCATAGGAGATAAAGCAGGAGGTGGTGTGGCTAAAGAGATACCAAAGAGCTGGTACACGCAGGGTGACCACACTTCCTGACTGCCCAAGACAACCCCACAATAAGTCTGCTCTCTTTGAAGTAGCATCAATAAGGCCCCTGCTCACTTTCCAAATGCCTCTATTTGGGTGATAAATGATATATTCATTCTTGACTCTGGGACATTTACGACAATGGTTTTTCATTTTGAGCAAGGTGGGAACCCTGGGAGTTGGAAGAGAGATAACTTTAACTCGGTGACTTGTGTTGGTTTATGAATGTCTGACTGGCAGCCTGTGGGACACATGTGTCCAAGGATGGCTATGAATGAGTCTCAACACATTTGTACAAGACAATTCCTTGTCAATATTAGACACGCCTGTAAGTCCTCTCTTTTGTCTGGAAGATCCTGACCAGGAGCTCCAGTAGGAGTAATGAGCTACCTCAGACACCTTTGTCATTTGCTGATTGTCCCTTTTATCCCTGCAACCTTACTCTTCCATTTTGCCAACTGTTGACAACTACTGATCTTTGAGTATATAATTTAAATATTTCCTCCTTTAGACATCACCCTTGACATGCTCCACAGCCCCAAATCCCTATAAAATTAAAGGGCTCCTTGACTGATATTTTGAGTATTTTGCTTCCAACTCTATAATGTTTGCATGTTGTATTTAGCTCTTAGCATGTCAACTTCTACTAGACAGTAAGACTCTCTCTCTCTTTTGAATGGAGAAACTCCCATTCATTGTGGCCATAAAATAGGCTGGATGTTGTGTAATGTTATTCACTTTTCACTTAAAGCACAGATTTATCCTATGAAATGTAATACCAACCCCATCCTGATTATCAGGGTAATAAACCTTCCCAAACATAGGGAGTGCCATGCTGGCCATTCCATTTTCCCCATGGAATCTATGGGTTGGGAAATTTGGATGGAGCCTAGAATACATGGTGTGTATCTGGCTAGTAAAAATGACTAGAGACCAAGAGAACAGGGCTGGCAGGTTCTTTCTGAGATGGTTTCTTAAATGTGTGTCTGGCCTCTGTTGTGGGATGACTCAGCTGTCTTCACGTATGACTTCTCTAGCATGGTGGCTTATATAGGGGCTCAGTGAGTAGGTGTTTCTTTGACTTCACTACTAAGCCTTGGCAGTCATACAGCCTCATTCCCACAATACTGTGTCGATTACAGTTTCTCAAGGCTATCTAGATGAGCAGAGGGGACATCAACCTCACCACTCAATAGAAGAGGTCCAAATGAATTTGCAACCAACCTTTTCAAACGCCATAGTTCCCACTGTATTTGGAGAAGTAACCAAGGCTCCCTACAAACAAGCATGTTGGGAGCCAACAACTCAGCACGCTCTTGGACCTCAAGTCATTATGTTCTTTCTTCCTTGTTGGAGATCAGAAACTGTCACACTATGAATCAACTAGACAATGCAGTATGGCCAGCAGCTCCTGCATGACTTCTGACTTCTGCCAATAACCTGTATGAATGTCACACATTGTGGTAAGAGACATAGAAGACATTTGGGAGTATGACAAGACATTTTAGTTAGGCTCCATCCACTTAAATCCCTTTAATTTAAAGACATGTTCTTGATCCCATCACCAATCCCAACAGACACATGTTTAGATTCATTTAGGAGCAATAGTTGGGAAGCTATAGCAACACTAGGTTTAAGTACAAATTTCCTTCGCCTATGTGGGTAATAAGAAGCCACAGCATAGGGAGGCTCTCTGGTATTACACCCTCTCTACTCCTCCTGCCCTTCCCACACAGTTCAGATATGGTTAAAATGAACATAGCTTCACTCTCATTTAAAAAAAAAAAACAAAAAACAAAAATAAAACTACCAATCAAGAACATGACATCACAAGTTAGCTGTGTGTCCCAGAGCTCACCTTACCTCTTTGGTACTTTATTACTTAATAATATTCTGTGACTTTGTCACTATCCTTCCACATATAGCTTTTTACTGTTCAAGGAATGAACCTTATGTTTCTCTTTTTCCCTCTGCCCCTAATCTGGCCCATCATAAAGTCTGTTTATACTTTGTAAAATGTTTCAGTCACCTACATAGGACTATAGGGCATCTGTGCCCCATTCTTGAAACTTTTTTTTATAAACCTGAAGTTATATCTTCCTTTGCTTTGCTCTCTCTCTCTTTCTACATCTCTCTCCATTCCCTCCTTCCCTGGTCCAAACTGTCATTGCTTCTGACTCAAACTGTCAAGTTGCCGCTTCCCTGTGATTGGTGGGTTGGTTGGTTGGAGACACCTGTTCTTGCTCTCCTGCTACAGATTTCCACAGAAGCCATGAGCCATTTTGCTTTTGCTGTTTTCTTTTGTTTGTTCTATTTTAGTAAAATACACATAAATTTATCATTTAACCATTGTGATTCACTGGGTTCCATACATTCTCATTATGTGGCAAGCATCACTACCATCTTTTCAAGAATAGCTTCATCATGCCAAGCCCAGTCTCTTTATCCATTAAACAGAAACTCCTGACCCCTTATATGATTGGCTAATTTTACTCAGCATAAAAGCCACATGGTTTCTCCATGTGGGAGCGTGTACCACATTTTATCTGTCCATGCTTCAATCAGTGGACATTTGGGCTGCTTCCACTTTTAGTTGTTAAGTGTAACGTTGGTACAAATGGTAGTGTACAGGGTCATCTTTAAAAAATACAAATGAGACCCTGTCACTCCCCACCTATAAAAAGCTTCCAGAACTTAGTGTGAAGAATAAAATCCAAACCTCTTCCCTGATCCACTAAGCCCCATACATCCCACCTCTCTCTCTCTCTCTCTGTCTTTCTTGTCTCTCCTCCTGCCCCTCACCAGGCTCCAGCCACAACATCCTCTGTCCCATCCACAGCACACTAACACATCCTCATGCTAGCCTCTGCACCTGCTCCTCGCTCTGCCTGGAATGCTTTTGTCTGTGCCCAGAGGAAGGCCAGCTCCTTCTCCTCATCTGGGTTTCTGCTGAAGCATCTCCTTAGAAGGCTTGGACATCTGAGTTACAGTAACAGCATGGGCACATGCAGTCACCACTCTACTGTTAAATGACATCAGTGCTGGCTGTTGGGTTTCCATGTTCTTCTAGACCCTGAAGCACACTGCAATACCAGGACAGAGCAGTCCCTGGAACACAGGAGGTTTTCGCAAAAAGTAAGGTCTGGACATCTGATTTCACTGCCCTGAGCAGAGACAAAGCAGAGTAAAAGAGTCTCGAAACTCCCCAGAAGCTGACAGGAAGGAAACACAGAGTGCATAGTGTTGGCTCTCATTTCCTTCTCACTTCACTTGTAGCTCCTGCTTCCTTTTCCCCTGGCCGCTGCTCTGGCTGCCTTCCAGTGGAAGCCGGGGACAGATAAACATATGGCATGGCAGGGTACACCTGATAAGAAAGTACCCAAGCCACATGTCCACTCTCAACTATATCAAGTGTTGTGTTCTCAGACAATGTAGAGATGACAGGTAAGAGCTGGCTGGGTACCACCAGAGCAATTCTTTTTCGAGGTGCAACCTAAGTCACTATGGCACATAATATGCATAAAGAAAGAGCCCATTAGCCTGTGTCTCTCCACATTCAAAATGCTATGTCATTTTTCAGCCTGGAATTGATTTCTCCTTCATCAGTAACAGCAACAGTCCTGCCACACTGGCAACAGGTAGCTCTCCCTCCTGCCAATATAGGCTCCATGAACAGCTAGGAGAATGCCAGCCACTGTACAGTGTTCAGCAGCTCAGAAGCTCCAGAGTCTACCCTTAGACTGGGATAGCCTATCAGGAAATGTGCTCTCTGTCATAGCACCATGATCAGGAAGTGTCCTCTCCATCATGGCACCATGATCAGGAAGTATCCTCTCCATCATGGCACCATGGCAACAAAATCCCCCTTGGGAGAGGCTTGCAATATGGCAGGGTAAAGGACAGATCTGGAGATTGAATGTTTCTAGATTACTCCTTTTACTTCCTGTGGGATCTTGAGATGGCTTTCAAGCTCTTTGGGTCTCTGTTTCTGCAAAGGCAAAAGCAAGTTAATGGGTGAGGATGACCTTGATGGCTCCTCCTACCTTGGAGATGATGGTCAGGTTTGGCAAAAGGATGTAAAGATATACAAGGGTGAGAACAGGGCAGAAAAGCTTCCTTTGAGGTCCCAACGCCCAACAGCTCACTGCTGGGAGTATACTTCAAGACGCTAAGCAAAAAGGGAAACTTTCTTAGTCAAGGTAAAGGATGGGAAAGCAGAATTTAAGAAAAAAAATCAATCCTCCTCCTGATAAAATTTGCACTTGTAAATCCATAGAATGCCAGTAGCTGACAATATTTTCTTGTCATAGGATGTGACTGGCCATGCTTTCAGAGCCCCATGAAGCAGTTGGTTCTTCAGGCCTCCCTGATTGTTCAGGGAGAATCCCTGACCCCCTTAGCTTTGCCCATATCACGCCCTTAGTCAGAACCACGTTCCCATAAAGGATGAATATCAGTTGTTCACTCATCAGACAAAACGTGCTGAGTACCACCTACTTTGTGTCAGTCCCACCAGCTAGAGATGAGCTTCATTCTTTAGGAGCTTGATGTCCAGAAGGTTAAGGAGATAGGATTAACAAGCCATTTTGGAGGGATCCATGCTAGAAGCTACAGACAGTCACACAAGCTGCAAAGGGGGCCCAGAGAAATTAAGCCAAAGTTGAAAGATGTCTTTGCCTTCAAGGTGGGTCTCAGGAAAATAGGGGATGTTTAAGCTCTGCCTTAGGGGAGTCTAAAGGTCTCTGTATGTCATTCCTAAAAGATCAGCTCACAGTTGCAGGGGACTCTGAGAAGCTGGTCCACTGTGTCTGAGAGAGAAGAGTGAATATCTGATAGGGGAGCAACAGAGAAACAAAGGTTATGAAGCCCTGCCGAAGACCCAGCAGAAATCGATACAAATTGTAAGGCTGGTCTATCACTTTTCCTCTCTGGTGTCAAATAAGGCAGAGCGTCCCCTTGGTGGACAGAGGTTTCTCCCAGGGACACTGGAGCTAAATGAGAGAATGGAACAGCTAACTTTCTCACGAGAATGCCTTAAGTGAAAGGCCTAGACTGGGAGGCCTGGTGAAGAGGGAAGGGGGGAAGTGGGCAGGGAAAGAAAATGGAGACACGATGCAACAGGGAATCTGGGTGTAGGTGGATGAGTGGGCACTCAGAAAGCAACTCAGGGACCTATGAGGCTGCGACTCTGAAGTTGGTTTATATCAACTGAAAATATGATGCTTCTGGTACTAACTACAAAGACAGACTCATGGAGGGGAGAGAAGCCCTGGCAGGCAGATCTCAAATACAAAGTAGCAGAATCCCATTGTCTCCTGCGACCAAGTGAAAGGAGACCTGTCACAAAGTCCAGTTCAGTGAGCACCTGAAGTGCTAAGTAGCAGAGAGGAGGCCCTGCTTCCTCTGTGCATCAGTGAAGCCTCACTCTATTACCTTACAGCCATGTGGCTATCCTCCATCATTTAATTTCATCTTCATAGATGTCTTTTCAGGGATATGAGGCCATCATGGGTCTGTAGCTTTCAGGGCTCACTTAATGGTGACCCAGCACACAATGTAAGTGTCTCCTAACTGGTCTGCAGAACCACCCAATATATCCAAAAATCCAGCACTTGCAGTGGAGATGGGGAAAGAAAGGGAGAGAATGATGCCCCAAGGCATCCTGCAGAACTAGCTTTTCATGAGACACCCCAAGGGTGGTGTTATCCTATAGGCATTGTTGTGGGTATAGATATGTGTGTATGTGTACATGTATATGTATTTGTGTGTATGAGTACATGTATGTGTGTTTGTGTGAATGTATGTATGTATGATTTATGTAGGTACATATCTGTGAATGCCTATGTGTGTCTGTGTGAGAGGGGAAGGGACAGCAAAACTCCCTGGGAAAACACAGGTTCTTCTGCCTGGTTCAGTAGAGGTCTGCAAATGGAATGGGGCCAAGGTGCTTGGGCACTTTGCATCGTTTCCCACAGCTCCATTTGGTCCTTGCTGTTAAAGACGAAGGTTTAAAGCTTCTGTGAAACCTCCCATTATCTGCCACCACTTAAATATGTCAGCAAGTACCTATACCAGCAGGCTGATTGTTGTGTCAGAAGTCAGGAACTTATAAAAAAAATAAAAATAAAATGATCTGCAGGCCCTGAAGTCAGGTCTTCCTCGACCCCAGGAATGTTGAAGTGTGTCCGAGCAGCTGTAGCATTTCCTGGGCTGCCTTTTGTGGTGGTACCGTGGCAGGCCCCGTCCTTTCTTGATGTGGAAAGCCTGCTACCTTACCATACATTCCATTCCTTCTCACGCTCCTCTGCCTGCCCTCGGGACAAGAACAGCTCCAGGTTCAGTCCTGTGTTCCAGGTTCACTGGAGACTTCCAGACGTAACCAATTGCACATGAAGAACCTTGAACCTAGAAGTATCTTACCTGCTTCCCACATGGGGAGGACAAGTGATTCATCAGCCTTCTCTGCGGCTTCTGGGGAACATCATTGGTCATTGGAGCTTATAGTAGCTACTAAACCGCCTCTGCTGGGAGGAGGGCGTGGCTGAAATAGAGGGTGTGGTCGAAGAGGAGGGGCGTGGCTAACTTCAGTAGGGAGCATGGTTGAATCCGGGAGGCTGCTTTCTTTTTTCCTAGTGGACAGCAAGAAGCTGCAGAGTAGCAGGAGCAATACTAACCCCCCCCCCCCGTTACAATCCCCAACAGTTAACCAGCCCTTCCCACTTCCCGGCCTGTATGTTAAGTGTTTCTCCTGGATTCTCTCATTAAATCCTCATAACAAGCTTACACGATAGATACATAATTGGCTCCACATTACATGTGTTAGAATGAAATTTAGCGGTATTAACTGAGGAATTTTCCCTCGAGCTCTGCACACACCCCCTGACTACGCAAAGACAAAAGACTTTCTGGCGCCAGAAATTATTTTTGTCCACAAGTAGGGAAGATTTCAAAATATCAAGAATAAATAGCAACTAAAAAGAGAGAATAAGAACAGTGAGAGCAAGGGGGAGAGGGGAGGAGAGAGAGAGAGAGAGAGAGAGAGAGAGAGAGAAATCACTAATGTCTCCCAAACAGTGGTATAAATTCCACAACATTGGCAATAGGCTTGAAGTCTCATGCTTTGGATTCCCAAAAGAATTTTGTTGTTTAATTGAGAAAATGTTTTCTGACTTCCAAAAGCTTGACTTGTTTAAGAGCAGAAAGAGGAAGAGTAGGAAGGCTGCTAGCTGTGCAAGTGTGAAGGCCTGAGTTTAAGCTCAAACTGGCATGGTGGCACATGTTTCTAATCCCAGCACTAGGAGGTGACAAGAGGATTTCTGGGGCTCCCTGGCCAGCAAGCCTAGCTGAATTGGTGATCCTGAAGTGCTTACCTCAAAAAATAAGGTGGCTTGCTCTTGAGGAATGACACCCAAGTTGACCTCTGACCTCTACAGCTGCATAAGCACACACATACGCAGGAACACATATGTCTATACACAAGGAACATGCATGCCAGGCCAATGGCAGCAGCACACATAGCTGTAAGTGGACTTTCCTGTCCCATCAGCCCACTCCCCAAATCACCACCTAGACTTATGGTTAATTATAAATGCTCGGCCAATAGCTAGGCTTATTACCAACTAGCTCTTACAACTTAAATTAAGCCATTTCTATTCATCTATGTTCTTCCCAAAGGCTCGTAGCTTTTACCTCTCCTGCATGTCCTGCTTCCTCACCTTCTGGCTGGCCACTGTTGGCAGAAGTTTCTGTCCCACCAGGCAGCCTTCAAATAAACACATCGAGCCTTATATTAATTACAAATGCTCAGCCAATAGCTCAGGCTTATTTTTAGCTAGCTCCTATAACCTAAACGAACCCATTTCTACTAATTGATGTACTGCCACGTGGTTCATGGCTTGTTACCTAATTTTGTACACATCCGGTTCCCTGAGTGTCTGACTCCTCTCTTCTTCCTCCCATCACTCTCAGTTTGGCTCTCCCACCTACCTTCCTCCTGTTCAGCTATTTGTCAGTCAGCTTCTTTATTAAAACAATCACAGTGACAAATCTTCACAGCATACAAAAGAATTATTCCACAGCACATGACTGTGGTTTGTACACACCTGTAAAAATAAAACAACTTTAAAAAGAAAGAAATGGAAGAGACTAATGTTTCCTTTTGTTGTGGTTTGAACAGGAAATACCCTCCCCTAGACACACATGCTGATACTTGGTTCCCAGAGGCAGATCCCAGTGGGGAGAAGTGGTCCCGGGAAGCAGCACACTTTTGAAGGTTGGACCTGTTCTCAGCCCCTCCCCTTCTGTCTATTTCTTGTCCGCCATGAGCTAAACAGCTCCTACTCCACATGTCCCTGCCACCATGATGCTTTACCTCACCATAAGGCCAGAAATGGAGCCAAGTGGTCATGGGATGAACCTTTGAAGCCATGAGCTTAAATAAAACTGACTCCCTTAAATGGCTTCTGTAAGATTCTGGAGACAAGGGTTACTAATCCATAGCTATGTGAAGAGACTAAGGAAAATCCATGAATGATATAAGAGCCAGGTCTCCCCTCCTCAAAAGAAGCAAGGATAAAATAGGAAGTAGGTGAAGACATGGACTGTTTGCAGAGCAGCTGAGCAAAGAGCAGGAGAGGGAGGGAGCCAAACTCACTGCTGGCCTCTGAGAGGAACCAGAGCTCTCCTCTCCTCACACCCTCAGTACCTGTCAGTACCCTGTACTACCCACCATCTCTTCCAGAAGATAAGAACCCAAGTTAAATGTGAAGAAATGCTGATGTACCACTGCAGTACACACATGAACATGAATATATACACACATAGGCACACACACACACACACACACACACACACACACACACACACACACACAAAGCACACGCATGCACACATATGCAAGGCTCCCACACAAGTGTACATGCACACATGCACATATGTAAGCACATGATGCTATGAATATCCTAGACACATTCCACTTACCTTGAATTTGAAGGCTCCTACAGACTGGCATGGTGGGGCAGGGTTGGGGAGAACATGCACCCTGCAGAGGTCCGAGATTGTTGTCTGGTATTACCCTCCATCTCTCCCCTCCCTACCCTTTGAGACAAAGTCACCATACCTGGAATTCACTGGCTAGACTGGCTGGCTAGTGATCCTCCATGATCGTTCTGTCTCTAACTGCCAACCCTAGGATTAGAGGCACATTTTACCACATTAGGCCCTCTGCATGGGTGCTGGGGAATCAGACTCAGGTCCCTATGCTTGCACAGCAAGCACCCTAGCCACTAAGCCATCTCCCAGCCTTGGCAATCTATTTTCATGTTCATCATTTCCCCTCCTTGCCCCAATATGCCATGACTGCCAGTTCCTTTGCTCTAGGCACCAAATTGAGAAATTTATCCTTTGCTTTGTTTTTTATTAGACAAATTATTCAAATCTATTGAAAAATTAGAAAACATAAACAAAAGGAATAATTAAAATCCAGAGAGAGCCACAACTAAAATCTGTCATGTATGTATGTACAAATACATATCCATAGATATAAATAAAGGATGTATGCATTTCTAGTAATACCATTTTGAGTCCGTTTTAAAATCAGATAGTACAAAACATGAGGTATAAATTAGATGATCCACCAACAGCTACAGGGTATTCCTTACTTCAGGAATTTCTGTATAGTTTTGGGAAGCTAAGCTAACAGGCATTTCTTGGAGGGGGAAGTGTATCCCAAGCAATAAAGTGATGACAGGGCTGGGCCAGATCCTGTGCATCGCTCCCTGGGGACCAGCATCATGCCAAATGGCTGAAATGTCATTTTCCTTCTGCAGTGCACAGAACAGGGACATAATTCATGTCCAAAGTGTCCGGTGCCTTCTTGCAGCATGTTCTGAGTTTGAAACTCTATTTTCAGGATCAGGTAGCCTTTTATTGAGAAGCAGGGGGACAGATTAACCCACAAGAAAGTGAGAACCATGATGCTTTGCACCTAGAAAATTTGGAATTGATCTCCAAACCACAGTCTTAGACAGCAGTGCGAAACAATTGAAAAAGCCAGACACACAGGAACCATGTGCTCCCTATAATGGTTCAAATGAAATTATATAGTCCAGAACATTTCAAAAGCAAAAGCTTATTTCAAACAGGGGCACATCCAGGCTACCAATGTACACTGTGAAAACTCAATAAAAGAGAACATCTAATGAAAACAGATAAAATGTACAACCGCAATCACAGGTCATGCATGAATTATTAACCTCGGGGAGTTTTCTATCGGTTCTTGGAACTGTGGATCGCATCTCTGCTATATAATTTGGGAGATATTGGTTCTCCATTTCATAAGAGAGAGCTGGAAGCAGGAAATGTAGTTATTTCTTCTTTAAATATACCCTGTAATTACCAGCAGCCGACTACTAAATGTTATTCTCCATCTGTTGCCTGCTGGGAACCTGCAACGAGTAAACCTGAATGAGGCCAGACCATCATCTACAGCATACGTGGCTGTGGCCTGCACATGCCTGTAAAGTGTTAGGAATTTATTATTGAAAATCTCTGCAGAGAGAAACCAAGAAATGAAAACTTCCTTGAACAAGTTTATTAGCTGTGGATTTGTACCACAGCCCTGAAAGAATCTTTGGTGTCTAATATCTTACATGATCTGGTCCAGCTCTTTCTGCAGCTGGCACACATGCTTCCTGTTACCTTCCTAGCAGTGCTTCAGCAAGGCTGTTCTCCCAGTCTTCAAAAGACCCAAATTTTTTTTCCAACACCACGCCTTTGCGCATGCTTTCCCCCCTCTCTCTCTGCTCCATTGCTTGCTCTCTGTAAAACTTTCTCATTTTTTCAGGTCCCGGTTTAAGCATCACCTAGGCGAGGCTTCCCCTGAACACATTTTCTTTAGTAGCTTCTGCTGCTTCACAATCATCTCAGCATCCTGTTAATCTCCCCCAGGGCACTGATTACCATGTAGAGCTGTTTGGTTGTACATCTGCATGTTAGGCTGTGGTGTCTCCCATGGGGCAGGATGACAGTGGCTGTCTGCTTTACTTATCATGGCAATTCTAGCAATGAAAATGCTGCTCCCTGCCCTCTACTGGTTGAATGCATGGATGATTCAGTGTTTTCTGTTATTTCTTGATTGTGGTTTGTGGAGGGCAGGTTTGAATGAATCTGGACTCATTCTGCAGAGATGGATCTCAGCAAGTTTTTTTTGCTCATAGACCACAAGGTAAGGTCTCAGTGAGGAGCCAGTCACATTTGTTGTACTCCCAGGAGACTTGCTTGTGTACCACTCTCACCTATTCCCTTCAGCAGACCCAAAACTTCAAAAGCTCTATTAAATCTTGCATCTTCCTTGCAAAGGCTGCTTGGGCAAAAACTCAAGCACCTCCTTTGAGATGTTCCTTACTTTGAGGACTCTTCTGCTCACATGGTGCCACTCCATTGCGTTCTGTCTCTATTACAGGTTTTGATTTTGGTGTTGAGTTTGGCTTTCCAGTCAGGTTGTTAAGTACGTTGGAATCTCTAAGTCTGGTATAACACAGAAGTTGGCTGGAATCTCTCTGTCGTAAGAGAAATAGATTGAGTGGACATAAGCCATGGTGATAAAGCTTAGGATCTCCTGTTGGTTTATGTCTTTGTGAATTCCATACCTCAAATTCACAGCCTGTTATTGCACCCCTCAGCAGAGACCCTCTGCTGAAGATCAATCCCTAAAGAGAACACTTGTATAGTCAGCAACACTTTCTGAAACACTTGAAGTCACAAAGGAAATCATATCTCAAACCAAAGAGCAATCAATCCCAGAATGCACCTTTCTGCATTAACTTCTTCCCAACGCCTTCACACTACTTCATTATCATCTATTTTCATGAGTCCCCCTTCTTGTTCCCATCTTTTCTCTGCTCTTTCTGATGATAAAACAACCATCCTTAGCTCTGATAAGGAAATGTCATCGTGGAGAGGAGTTGAAGGACACACAAGAAGTTTCATCCTCTACTGCAGCCTCTTAGCTATAATTTTGAAAACAATTTGTATCAGACCTTGACTTTGATTTTCCCCCACAGTCCTTCCACAAGGCTTAACACACAGTTGATGACCAGGAAACATTTTCAAACCATTAACAAAAGGTCCTGGTTGGCTTGGAACCCTAGGTTAAAACCATGTGCCTATGCCCCTGATCTTTCTGCTGAACCAGGGAATATTCTTCTTCTTCAAAACTCTCAGAGTAGAGCTAACCAGAGTCAGGAAATGCATAGCTCAAATTAAAATAAGACGGCAATAAAGTGACACACAAATGTATGGTTGTAAACGCCGAAGGGACTTTACTTAATCAAGCAAAAGGGCACAGCTTTTCTATTGCAGCATAATGCAAAGGCATTTTATTACTCTGGCAATTGCCAAAAAAAGTCAAATGACTTTATGGGGGCTTCTTCTAAATTACCTTTATTAATGCATGTAATATTATTGAAAAATTATACTACAGAGTAAATGTTCCATTGAGCTACAAGTTGCCCGGAGGAATGTGTTGTAAATATATGTGGGTGAACATGTTACTATCTTTACAACCCACTCTACACTTACTACAGTCTTCCAAAACCAAACTAGCACTGACCCCCAGAAAGGGTGTGGAGATTTTGCAATGAATGTCCACCATAGGTAAATCTGCATTGCCTGGAGACAGACACATTGTCTTTAAGCAACATAACCTACTTGGGAATTGCTTCCAGACATTTTCCCAGACTCCTTGGGTCTTTCTGATATGTTGGCATCTGTTTTTAGAAACCTGTTCTGGCTGATTTGAATAAATATGGTCTGGGGCAGTTGACAGGACTCTTCATATTTATTGCAGTTTAATGCTTGGAAACGGAATGACTAATGGCAGAGGCCGGCCAAGGTGATGTGGGTGAAAGCTTTCTCCTCTTCCCTCTTGTCACTCTGTGTGCATCTGTCTCCATGGAAAAATGCATTTTGTTGTGGTTTGAGGATTCTCGAATTCTTTCTTCTTACCTCTTGAGTCAGCCCTAAAAGCACGCTCCCACTCTCAATGTCCATTGATGATCAACTGAATGTAACTTTAGAGCCGTGGGTCGCAGATGTTTGAACCCACTTCTCCTTGTCCCATCTTCAGCGCCACCCCCCATCTATGACACCAGGGCTCCTCATTCTAACTCACACTCCTCTTATTTTTTCCTGAAGTCTCCAACCACTTTTATGGACTCTCAGTCAAACTGATGGGAGTCATCTTGTCTGAATTGATAAGGCTATTTTACGTGTCCTGCTGGCTTTTTTTTCCATAATAATGCCTACAAATTGTTTGAAAATAGACACAAGAGAATGGGGTGGGGTAAAGGACAAGAGAAAATGATAGGTAAAAGAAGACGTGAGTGAAGCAAACTCAGATTGACCATCTGCTTACCTGCACTCTACCACAGAACCACCCAACTCAGAAGACAAGCATGCAGTTGCAGTGTAATGAAGCCACAGCCCAGGAAAACCTACTGACAGATGCTTGCCCTGCCCCCTATGTCCCCACTGCAACTAGATTCTGGCTGGGAAGACTTCCAAATGCAAAATGCACCATGCTGCTACATCACTCTGCAGTTCTGTTTAGTAATTCACACTCCTCTCCTCTGCTTGTTGAATCCCCACTGCCTCAGTTTTATGATTTTTTAAAGCCTTACCTTATATTTTTGTCTAAGCAGTGTGATAGGGTATTATAAGAAAGTAGAGGTTGAGTTTCTAAGAAAGGAAGAACAGCATGGCTGTACCTGGACAATCTTGGGACCAGACCGAAGCAGTGTTTTCCCTAAACTGCTAGAGAGAAAACCTGGGGCCTCTCTCTACACCAACCACTCCAGACCCTCCATGGGTCTCCCACAGACCTGAATTCCCACAATCTTTAAACTGGTGTAATTTTTAAACTGTACACAGTGTGCAAATATCCACCGTGAGTGTCGGGTGTGTGTGTACTTACGAACCCTAATGAGGACTGAGAACTAGTCATTGGATTTGGTGATAGAAAAGTCCTGAGTGACTTCCAAACAGAAGAAAATAGATGGTATAGAGCTGAGAGGGTATGCCTTCATTCAAGACCAGGGCTGACCTGGAGGAGTTCATAAACAGTTCAAAATAAAGAGGAAGTTACATTTTCCAGGAAATATGAGGATAAATAATCCTAATGTCAAGTCACTACTCAGAGCCTCAGTTCAGTCACCAACCTGTGTGTAATGCCAGCCATGTGCTCAGGCACAATGCTAATTGCTGGAGACACGAAGCCAACACAGAGATGAATAAATTATATGTGGTTGCTAATATTCATTTGGGGGCTGGGGTGTGGCTCAGTTGATAGGGTGCTAGTTTTAGTATACATGAAACCCTAGGTTTGAACTCCAGTACCATATAAACCAGGCATAGCAGCATATGGTACTTGTGATTCCAGCACTCTGGGGGTTAAGGCAGGGAGATCATCAGTTCAAGATTATCCTTGGCCACATAGCAAGTTCAGAGTAACTTTGTGATACATGAACCAGAGAGAGAGAGAGAGAGAGAGAGAGAGAGAGAGAGAGAGAGAGAGAGAGAGAGACCCATTGTCAACTTGACAGGATTTGCATCACCCAGAAGGCACATGGCATACACACCTCTGATGTTCTCTCTAGGGGAGTTCCAGAGATCCCTAACTCAGGATAGAAGCCCACACTGAATGTGGACATGACCATTCAACTGCCTCAAACTCTTACCATCATAGGTCTTGGCCTCATGTCTTCCTCACCTCAAACTTCGAGTCAAAATAAATCCTTCATTAAGTTTCTTTTGTCATGTATTGTGTCATGGCAATAAGAAAAGTAACTAATACAACAGATGCAGCCCCCTTCATCCTCTCCTGGTCACCTGACGCCTTTAAGAAATAAGGCTAATCACAAGAGTGATTTTGCCCTTCCCACTAACTCATCTATCTACCTGACAGCTTGCTTTCACTGCTGTAGCCTATCCTCTTCCTTCCCTCCATAGACTTTGTTTTTCTCGGAAAGCAGACCCTTTTACTTGAATACTAGGTCCACCCTCTCAAGCCTACTGAAGACCTCAGTCCGGTGAATAGAATATCCTTTGTACATCAATTTCCCTGTGCTCTGACATCATTTGTGCCTTCCACACTGACAAACCCAGTGATCAGTTGTCCCTACTGGATCTGTTTACAGTTCTTAATGCGAACAGATTCTCCATCCTCTTTGCATTGTCATTTACTTGACATTAGGGTCTACTCTCTGGATTCTGCTCTTACCTCATCAGGTGCCTCATCTCAATCTTCCTTGCTAGTTCCTCCTCACCCATCAAATCACTAAATGCCAGTGTGCCGAGGAACTTGCCCCTCAATTCTAAAGTAACTGGAATAAGCATAGGCAATGTGCTAACTGCTAGGGAAGTGGCAGAGAGGTTACAGTTTTGGAGTTCAGTAGAGGATGCCAGGAAGCAGCTACAATGCAGGTGGACTGGAGCTGGATGTTGGTCAGGTCCCCTCCATAGCAGTAGAGGGTGGCTAAGAGGCATATGGGGATGCATGCAAGACTCACTGGAGGCAGGAGTTAATGGATTACTTAGTCCAAGAAAATAACCAGAGTTTCCAGGGGCAGTTGTCACCCCGAATGTTGTCATCATGAAAGGTGGAGCTTATCTGGAGCCCCTGCTTCTAGAAGGTACCCTGCCTCATACCTGTTGCCTAGAAATGAATTCGCCTTACCATAGAAGTTGCCAGAACCGTCCTGGGAAACCAATATGTTGATGGATTTTGAAAATGTGATCTGGCTACATCCTGAGAGCTTCGCACGCTGGCTCCCTGGGACCACACACTGAGACGCTTTGCAAGAACATTTAACAGAAGACAGATGGCAAATGCCATGGAGCCTCACACAACTGAAAAGACAAAGGAGAAAACTAAAAAAGCAATCCATCGAGGACCAGAGCTCTTAGAGCAGGCAGAGAAGTGGTCACTTCCCCCTGCCCTTTCAGTGGCCTCCTAATGGAATAGCTATGGTCTTGGTGACCCAACAGATGAGCTTGAGGCTTATAGATTAAATTGCCCCACATTTCTTCATTCTGAATATTCTTTGAGCTTATTACATTGACTCAGAATGAACACTCTAAATTTAGACCCAAACTCTTCTGTGTTTCCAAGGGAACTGTAAATTACTTTGTGAACGTACATACAACACAGCCAGCAAAATCTGTTTGATGAAGCCTTCCCTTACTCTCAGTGTCAAAGGCATCTCATAAATTGTTGCCTTGCCTAGACTCCTGGACAGTAGCTGACAGCCCAGACAGATTGTCTTTGCTTCTCCATACACTGTGTCTGTAGGAGACTCAGGCTGGGGGCTCTCAGCTGCTATAGCCCACAAGCCCCCAAAGTCCCACTCTGAGCCTGGGTGGAGGAGGGATGCTGGACACGGAAGAGTCAGAAATGCTCCATTGCTTATGATGTGTAATCTCACATGATGGGGCTCAGGCAGCCCTCAAAGTTTCACATTCTCCTTGATAGAAGAGATGGAAGAATAAATTACAAAAAAGGGAATAATGAAGTCTGTGGAGTATTTTTATGAGGTTATTGGATCACTTGGCACTGAATTCATCTACAGAAACTGGAAATAGCAATTGCCTATACAGTATTGAAATTTACTTATTTCTCATGCAATGGAATATAGACATGTCCAGGCCAGGGTTGGTATTGTAGACACACAGTATCATGGTGAGCTCAGGCTCTTCCTGTCTCCTCTCCAGTCTTGTTGGTGTGGGATTTCCACTTGGAAGTCCTCTGGGAGTCCAACAAGACTCCTAGCTCCAGACATCATGCTCATGGCACCAGTCAGCAACAGGAGAGAGGACAGCAGAAAGGCAAAGTGGATGTAAATATTAGCTGGTCAGCTTCCTGTATGTGCAACTCACATTATTACTCTTACATATCACTGTCCATATCTTGATCTCCTGGGCACTCTGGAGAAGAAATAGTGCATGCAGTGAATGGCCCCAAATATTAAGTGTGATGACCACAAGGAAAGATGAGGAGTCTAACAGCCTCGGCTCCAATTAGACTTTTATCAGGTGAGGAGCACAGGACATGAGTGAGACCCTTGATATAACACATCATCATAAAATAATGGTTGCAAACACAGAAGATGTGAGGCCCAAAAAGATGGAAAAGAAACAAAAACTTAGGAGAAGAGGAAAAGAGAGTGAAGACATGGAAAAAAAGGATGAAAAGAGAGTAAAAAAGACAACAGGGAATAACTGGAGAAATAAGAAGAAAGCTACAGGAAAGAGAGAAAGGAAAGTGTCACTCAGATGTTTTAGATTACCTAACATGCCAGGCACTTCCTTTCTTTATGAATGATGTTTGCTCCCTGGGTAATTTTTTGCCTTCTTTTTCTAGGGCTGTTTGTTTTGTTCTGTTTTGTTTTGTTTTTCCATGTGCTTTCCCAGTTGTGGGGTTCCATCCTTCTCCTTACAAACTAAAAGCATTCTAATTCCTTCTCCCATAATGCCCAGAAAACAGGATCCATGTTCCTCTATCTTTGGGCCACCTTGACAATCAGTTTTCACCAGATCAATATTCAGTGACCTTTACCATAAGGTCAGGTGCATCACAAATGTTGACAGTGCTACCAAGTTAGGTGACTCTTTCCAGACCAGCCTCTGCAATCCTATTCCTTGTGTGAAGCCTTCTACCTATGACACACAGGAGAAAAACACATGCCTTGTCACCTCCACCTATAGCCTGCAGAAAGCAAGAGGGTAGTGGACTCCCCTGTGAGAGCTGGGACTAGCTTAGTTGCTTTACTAGTTACCTATAGAGTAATTACCCATTACAGAGGCAAGTATTTGTTTTCCTCAGCTTTGTGTCCTGGAGTTTAGGAAGCAGAAAATCACCACCATAGCCAGGACTGCCTCATGGGACTCTGCCAGCAGGACTGGATCCTCCTATTCTGCCTGGGATCTGGCCCTACTGCAAGAGAAATTACAACCAGAGGGAGCTTTCCTGGCTATGTGGAGGGAAATATGCTGTGCTGGTTGTTTTTGTCAAGTTGACACAAACCTAGACATACCTGGAAAGAAGAAATCTTAATTGAGAAAATGCCTCCATAAGATTAGCTGTTGGCAAGCCTGTAGGGTATTTTCTTCATTGGTAATTAAAGTGGGAGGGCCAAATAAACTCTTTCTTCCCCAAGTTGCTTCTCGTCATGGTGTTTTGTTGCAGCAATAGAAACCTAACCAAGACAGGTACCCATTCCAATAGGGTGATTTTTATTCTGGACCTTCCTAGAACCTATACTACTGAGACAATGCTAGTTCAACCCTCCATAGAAGGAAGAGAAGGGGAAATAAAAAGATTGTGGTGTCCACAGCAGCTGCTGAATTTAAGCTCATGTAGAACAGACTGTGTCTCAAATCTGTTTTACATTATCATCAACACCAAATGCATTGCTCTCTACACATGGTAGGCAATTGATAATTCTTGCTAAACACAGAAAATGACTATTATTTCTCAGAACCACTCAGTTGAGAAACAAACCTAAATATCTTTTAAAACAACAAATCTGTGCAAAAAGCATCCAAGGAAGGGTTTCAAATTCTGATGTTTCTCTCAGTTGTCTTACTCCCCCCTAAAGGTCCATTTGCTACAGTCTCTAAATGAAAAGAAGTTTGGAGAATACCCATGCTAAATGTCATGCAAAAGAATATACAGGATGCAGGCCTTAGGAGAGCTTCACTTTTGGAATAGGTACTCTGATGAGAAAAAGGTGGGTAATGAGTTCAAGCACCTCCTCCAGCTCAGCTGTATACCTGCAAAATAAGGGTTCTCAAATTGGACCCTAGAGAGACTTCAAAAGGCTAAGACGAATTAAAATGAAATTTCTCTTCTCTTACAAAACGGTATTCTTTGGTGACAAAATATGAAAGAAACCTTTAATCTGGTATTCATTTTTCTCTAACTAATAGCATTTCAGTGAGCCCTCTTCCCTATATGATAGCTACCAATAAACTTTATCCAAAGAATGAAAAGAAAGCAGAGAAAAAATATTTGAAGGATTTGGGGGATGATAAATACAGCATTCTTCAGACGCAAAGGGAAAGTACCACCATCGAGCACAGGAAAATGGTTATGTTCTGCAGGAGAACGAACACGGGGCCAGCATTAAACTCAGCTCCTCAACTAAGAGTTTCCTTACCTCCTAAGGTAATCCCCACACACTGCTCTGGAATTCCATGATTTGAAGTCTGTGTCCACTGTACAACCCCATCCTTATGACCATTTCATGGATGAAACTGATACAAGAGAAGTTACCCAACCAGTACCTGCTGTAGTCAGGGTTCCTGGCAATCCAAATCTTGAATCTGTTCACTTAACCACTATGTGATGGTCACCTCCCATTTTTCTACCTACATTTATAATGTATTTCTTCATCTACAATATGCCTTTACATCTTTATCTTGCTGATTCACAGACCACGTTTGTATATTAGGGACTCTGAAAATTTCTATAAAGAAATCTATCAAACTCTGCTGACTTATTAGATTCTTCTTACATTTATTGCATCCAAAGAATGCCCTTCAGGAACTTTTTTATTTTTGTTTTGTTGTTTGTTTACTTAGCTCCAGTTAAGAACTAGTGTTACAGAAAGTTCTAGAGCACCATAAAAAATAACTTGTGAGGACTCAACTTTGAAAACAGAAGCTTGGGACTTATAAAGCCCAGGTTCAGTTTTCTGTTTTATTTCTACCAATATAAATAGCAATACTCAAAATCTAGAAGAAAGTTGTTCATTTCCAGGTACTAAAATGCCTTTAAAGTAAGTTGGTAAAATTGAAAAACAATTAATTCTGTCTCTGAATGTCCAATTAGTTGCTTAAATAACTAATGATGGATGATATGAGTCAAATCAAGAATAAACTGAGAACGCAGTGAGCATTTCCATGTACATGAAATACATCAAAAAATGCATCAAATGTTAGAAAAAAGGCTTGAAAATCTGTCAGAAGAGACTTGCATTTGAATTAAACTTTAAACAGCAGCGTTAAATTTATCTCCTGATATGTGACCACCATGTGATGTGGTACCTGATAAGTGTTCAAAAACTATTTGCTGATTCAAACCAATGTAGGATCTTGAACAATTTACTTAACCACCTGGAGCCTAGTTTCCTCAATATAATATGAAGATGATAATAACAATGTCAACTTCCAGGGCTGCTCAGAAAATTAAACCAGATGATGTATTTGTAAGCAAGTTTTAATTTTAAAGACTGGTGTAAATATCAGCTGCTAGTCTTGTCATCATCATCAATAATAATGTTAACAGCATTTGAAACACAGCCACACTAGTCCCATCAATTCTCTTAGTTATGTCTTCAGTACTTGTACAGAGAATAGGGAATGTTGGCTACCATGGGCCTGCAGAAATACATGAGCTACTTCCCAATACAAAAAGAGGTCAAAGAAAGGCTAATAAAAAGAGAGGCAACCCTGGCCAAATTAAGCTTCTGGAAGTGAGGGAAAAATAGCCTCAAAAGTCCTTCAGTGAGCCAGTGAGATGGATCATTGAGTAAAGGCAATTGACACCAAGACTGAAGACCTGAGTTTGATCCCTGGGATCCACATAGTCGAAGGAAAGAACTGACTTCTGCAAATTGCCCTCTAAACATCCACAAGCATGCTGTGGCATGAACACACACATACATAAACACACACGCATACACACACACACACACACACACACACACACACACACACACACACTATTTTTTTTAAACCATGGATGCCAACTCACTGATTTACTATTAGGACATAGTTGCTGCCTAAATGTTTTTACTCCCTTCTACATCTTGAGGTTTACTTGTAGAGGAAGAATGTCTTTCTCCTTACTCTTCTCTCCACTGTTCTCCAAAGACTCACACACAGGGTATCTACTAGTGAATATAAAGTCCAATTCAAAGTCTATTCTGGTATAATGCATTTTTTGGTGCTGGGGCAGAGCTGCCTGAGAAATGCAGCTTCAACAACATAAAAGGAAAGAAAAAAACCATGTTGCCAATACCTCACCCCCCTGTGAACAGCACGATTGACTATTCTTCTCAAAGTGTCTGCTAGAGCCACCCTGCTTCACAACGCAGGCACAAGCCCTGCAGGAATATTGAACACTTAAGGTACAACAGGTCCTTGTTCTAAGTGCAGTAAGATACATACCAGATTCCAAAAACTTAGGATGGTAACTGAAGAAAACTATCACACTGGTCATTTTATGTGTACTGTATTCCAAAAGATAATCTAATTAGAGAAAATATTATAGCAACACTCCTCTTAAATAAGATTTAGGATTATATGATGTGTACAAGAGTCATAAAATTGATTTAGTAGATTACAACTTGTATTTTTTTAAAGAAGGACAGAATAAATAGATGGGAATTGAATTATAACATTTAGTTAAGGTAAGACTTGCTCTATGAAACTTTGGTTTCAATTAATAATATATATGTATTTATACATATATAATATTTATATACCAGAAAGTAAAAATATGTTAGTATATCACAAAGATAGTGTATTTTTACAACCAGTAGAGTAAAGGTATTTGAACATGCTTTTTCTAAATTATGTGTGATGGGGCAAGGCTTCCTTACATCAGTATGTTCTCACATAAAGCAAAAGGCTATGATTTGTGTCTAACCAGGGAGATGGAAAGAAAAGCCAGGTTAATGCTGTAGGCTTTCAAATTCAGCCCACAGAAAATATGCAGCTTCTCCTGGGGTTGCACTAAATAGCAGCAGAGCTGCTCTTTTCTATCTTTTAATCCATCTATGAGTCACAAACTTACAGAGGCCTGTTCAGGAAGCAGCTACAGCACCAATGTCCAACCTAACCAAGCACCTACTGGAGCCCTGGTAGATGAACAAATCAGGGAGCCAACACCACATCCCAGCATCAAATTGCTCAGTGAGCATCTCATAAGCGAATTAGACAGTGGGTTGCTGATTTTATCCAGTGAGATGTTTTTCTTCCTTCAGCTCATCCCTGCATGGCAGGAAACATTCCTCTGCAGACTATTCATGATTTTACAGCCGCAAGTTCCCTGTCCCTCAAGGTAATTATATTAGAAAAATAAGATGGCTGCACCTTTCTGGAGGCCGTGTCTTTCTCACTGATCACAACAAGCTCTCAGGGTAGCTTCCTTTGGAGAGGCAAAGGCCCTGTTCCTCGTTGATGTAAGACCCAGCAGCACTGTGCTGAATCGTGATTAAATAACCCCTGCCTTACAGGGGCAGGGACCAAGGCCATCTAAGACAGTGGCCTGACCTTCCCCTGTTGATGCAAGGCCACAGAAGTCATGGCTGCCTGCATCATGACACCTACTTGCCCTCAACATTGCCTTGGAACTTTTAATAGTGCAGCTCTCTGTTTCTAGGCACAAATCTATACTGATGCTACACTTTACAAATTTGAGTGCAGAGGCAGTAGGCAATGCATGGAGAGAAGGAAGGCAAACGAAGCTCTTTACTCTAGCTGCCATCATTGTCACTGGGGGATGTTTTCATAGTTTGTAAGAACGCTTCTCCAGGAACTGACATCATGGGTTTTAGCCAAAGCCAATTATATTTCCATGACCTGAGATGTTTATATTGAGCATGCCTGGTAGCAAAAGCTCATTCACCTTGAGTCCCACAGAGTACATGAAAGGACCTTGCTGGATGGGCTCCAAGAGTTTTAAGAGAACATATTTTATGGTAGACCCTTAGTTAAATGCTTAATTCCCACCATATATTAAATGCTTCAAATAAGCACTCGAGATGAATGTTATGATTACTTCCATGTTGGAGATTAGGAAACTGAGGATGCAAAAATTTATTGTTTGCAATTTCAAAACAGGAAAATATTTTTTAAAAAGGAAAAATACATCATTTGCACACAACTATGCAGCCAACATGATTGGAGTAGACTTCAGGCCTGTGCAATCCCCAAGCCTCAAAACTATGGCAGTATCATGTTCCTCGCTTCAAGTATTTTTTTATAAAAATTTTCAAATATTTTCATTTTAAATTAAATGTAATTACATTCCCCCTTCTCTTTCCTCTATCCAATTCCTCCCATTTCCCTATTTGCTCCCTCTCAAATTCATGAGTACTTTTTTCTTCGATTGTTTTTGTTACATAAATGCACTTATGTGTGTGTGTGTGTAAATATACAAATACAACCTTCTCAGTCTGTTTACTGTTTTTGTATGTATATGATTTCTGGGCTGATTATTTGGTGTTGGATAACCAATTAGGGGGCTCATCCTTGGGAAGACTATTTCTCCCTCTCTCAGGAGTCACTAGTTGTTTGTAGTTCTTTGTCTAGGGCTGGAGCCCTGTGACAGTTCTGTCTTCCATGTTAGCAGGAGTTGATTATAGATATGTTGTTGGAGGATGGGCTTCCCTTAATCACTTGTTCTCTGCATTTTGACCAGTTGTGATTTTCTGTAATGGTCTTCCATGATGAGGGGTGAGAGCTACAATTGTCTGTGGGTATAAGAATAAATATTTGTATGTCTATGTTCTCTTCTAAGATCCATGGCCATACTAGCTCCAGGTAGTTGGCTGGGTTCCCAGTACCAGGCATGATTCCCTACCTGTTGAGCAGGCCTTAAGAACAGTTAGACAGTTGTTGGTTACCATCCAAGATATGAGTGCCACTATTGCACCTATAGGATTATTGTGACATTCTGGTCATTATTGTGGTTCACAGGTGTCATAACTAGGTAGGACTATTGGTTGCTTCCCTCCTTGTTCAGTTTGCACAGAACCTTCTGGCACTTTGGAAGCTAATCCTCAGAGGGGAGGCTTTCAGATTCCAGCTCATACCCTTTGTATCTGCCCTCTGCCCTTGCAACCTCCCCTGCCCAAATAAAATAAAATTTAAGAGGAAATATATAGGAAAAGTCAATCTCATCATGGAAGCTGTATTGTGACTCAGTGAGTCATGCAGTAAACTCATTTGTCCATGTAGCTTTACTTGCAAATGTTCATTGCAAGGAGTCATTGGTCTGGTTTGAGACCTCTGGCTTCTGCTACACTGCCTATGCTTAGCCCTCACTGGGCCTCCTCTTGGGTATTCTGTTGTTGTCCTGTGTGATGGAGATCCTGCTGCTTTGGGTCTGCAGGACTGGCCCCTTCATGTGCTCCAACAGCTCATAGATGGTGTGGATATTGGGGAGGGGTAGTTGCAGGGTTGGCCAGCAACCCCCCCCCCCAGCTTTCCCCTGTCTTTACCACCAGGGTGAGCTCTCCAGCATTGACCTGGCTGGTTTACCTTTGTAGCAATGAGCATGGGGTGGGGCCAGTTCTCCTGCTTCCACATCCTCAAGGTCGATTTTCCCACATCTACACCTTCAGGGCCAGCTCTACTATGTCACCCAGGTGTGGTATAGGGGCCACTGTCCCGAGTGCTACCACTGATGAGAGGCAGGAACAGTGCTCCTGCTCTTCTGACCTCAGGGTTATGTCTCCCTCCTGCTTCAGGCATTGACTGTGAGTAGGGGGGTTGGGAAACATTCCTCTGTCACCTATGCCACCACATGACAGAAGAGTAATAGGGACAGCTCTCCCATGCTCACAACTTCAGGGCTGACTCACCCACACCTCTGCCAACAGGGTTGGCTCTATTGCACTGCCCAGGTGAGATGCAGGGCCTGCTTTCCCTCCCCCACCCCTGTTGGTGGGGATTGTTTGTCTAATCAGATTTTTTCCTTTAACAACATATGTACACTGATTCTACTTTATGCCTTTAGTGCCTTGATCTGACTCCCAGGGCCTACAGTGTTACTGTAGTTTGCCTGGCATGCACATGCCTTGAACCCCTTGACTTGTAGGGTTTCCATACTGGTTCTCTCGGTGTACTGTCTCTTCTTTTAGTTCTGGTCCTCCAGGCATTAATCCAGCTCCCTGAATATTAATTGATTCTGGCTTCACCTTCGATTTACTACATTGTTGTCTCATGCCATTTTCTGTGGATATAATAAATTCAAGATGAGAAATTTATATAGGATAAAAGTTTACTTGGCTAACAGTGACGGTGGCTAGGAAATCCAAGAGCAGTGCTCAGACATCTGCCAGCCTTTGCTGCAAGCCTCTTACTGCATCATCACACAGGTATCTCAGGAAATAAGTTAGTGTTGCCTCTCTTCCTAGTCTTAAAAGTCACCACTACAATCATGGGAACCCCATCCCTATGAGCCCATCTAATACTAAAATTCCCAAAGCCCTACTTCCATGCTAATGTGGGGATTGAATTTTAAAAGTGTGAACTATAGGTGATCAAACTGTCATCCAGCTTGGGGCAAACTCATGGCACTGAATCCTGATGCTTCCCCTCTAAGGCCCTATGTGCAATTGCTAGAGCTGAGAGAACAGCTTCAACTACTGGTGCTTCATGGCTTCCCTTTTCAAGGATCACAGAGCCATAGAACCAGTGCATAATTTAAGGATCCTTGGAACTCCTAAGGGATTATGGTCTTGATCTACACTCTCATCAGTCCCACTTGGGAAGGAGCGTCGACTGTTCCCTGAGGGTTGTCGATCATCTTCGTGAAACAGTGTTCCTTCACTTGTGGGTCAAGAAGCATCGCCACAAGTGCCACCAAGGGATTTGTCACATAAAGTTACCCAAGTCTCCTCAGTTCTGCTCAGTGCTATGATTAATTTAGCAGACAGTGATGACTCACTCATCCCCTTGCACAGTCTCCAACGGTGGCGCTGAGAGGAGGAGGAGGAAAGATGACTCCACAGCTGGATGTCCCAGAATGAACCTCTGATGCACAGCTCAATGGAGAGCACGTGCTCTTTCATTTTTGTCTGTTAACAGCTGGTCTCACCTTGCAATCAATGACATGTCCCACCATAGATCATGCAATAAAATACCTCCATATGCATTTGACTCCCCATAGAAGTAATTCCTACTTCACAGTTATGGAAATTGAGATTCAAAGTAGTCATATGACTGACTACCCAAACTCACGAAGCTAATGAACAGACATGACAGAAGACACTGTGTCTCCAAAGCAGTGTGTCCTCCCCACCAGACAATGTGTCTCCAAAACCTCCCCTTGGAGGGAAGTATCCGCAACCATCCAGCAGACTACAGCCTCCATCAAATCCAAGAACAAAGATGACAGAGCTCACTCCTTAATTTCTGAGAAGCAGCAAGTCAATCAATGGAAGACTGATAGGGTTGGGTAATCAGAGAAAAGAACCTTTCAGTGAGGATGGACATCTGATGGGTAAAGGCAATTACAAGGTGTGGACAGTCTGGCGGTTACCAAGGTCAATAATAAGCCTCGGTGTGGCTGGCAGCAGCAATCAAAACAAAAGTAAAGGAGGAAGGCCTGTAATCCCCGGAGTTGTCAGGGAGAGAGGCTGGATCAAGGTCTGTCTCACCCTAAGAGGCAACAGTGCCGATGGCTATCAGGACACTGTGTCCTGGTCTTCCCAGGTTACCCACACCTGGGAGCATCCCCCACCTGTATCCGTGCAGAGAGGAGCATGTTAGAAAGTTTAGAAATAGGAAAAACAAACTGGGGAGAACAGGCAGGATATTCCAGTAACTAAGTCTGACCGAAAATATATCATGTGCATTATGTATAAGAGAGGGGGTTGTGTGGGGGGAGGGGTATTATACATCTGACTTCAGGCTCTGTGCCAGATGCTGGGATAAAAGATACCTTGTTTATAACCTGCCCTCTAGGGAGTTTTTCTTCAGGGGAAACAAGCAACTGCAGATAGCTGCGATGATAAGTGTAGCAACAAGTTCTGCCAGAGTTCAGAAAGGGAATGAGTGTCACAATTACTTTTGTTTTTTTTCTTAAAAGACCATGTCCTAGTCCACTAGAGCATAGCTTGAGATTCAAAGACTTTAGAGTAAGGTGTGGAAATTTTAGCATCCACATCTGAGGGCTTTGTGATTTTTATAGACAAATCATTTAACTTCCAGTGCCTCAGTTTTTTCCAGCTGTTAAATTGGGACAGTAAAATGGTTTATACAATTGCTATGAGAATTAAATGAGCATATACACAAACTCTTGGACACAGCCTGATGTATTCCTAGACTAAGAGTGTGTCAATCAAAGAAAGCCCTCCCTGCCCTTCATAGCATAGTTCTTGGTGGGTATTGCAGGAGGGCCAAATGCACAGGCTTTGAATTCAGCAATTCTGTCTGATAGGTTTTCCTGGAAGGTGAGGAGGATTTTCCCTTCCTAAATCAAATGCAAAGCCAGCTACTATTCTGAAGGCTTCGGTCTTCTAGGAGAAGCCCAGTGATTTTATTATTTTAGAGAAAAGCAATAAATATTTATTGCTAACTTAATACTGTAGATCTATCTTGCAAATAAAAAGTTTGGATTATTCTAGGTACATTTGTAGATATAAGCAAATGGTGGTATAATATTCCAGAATAATCTAAGGACATATCACTGCCTATTTCATAATTATCTTCAAATACCATCCCTGATAAATAAAGCATGGAAAATTGTCAGAGTCATATTAGAAAATAGCTCACCTACTCTGAGCTTTCCATTTAGTGAATGAAGCCGATGCCTTGCTCAGTAGAGGGAATACTACTCTAATGATTTCCCAGCGGGAATCCTGTTTGACAATGCAAACAAGGATCTAAAGGATAGCTTTCCCCATTGCAAACTCCCAAGAAGGAGACATGCTTTGAGTTGTTGCTAGGGAAATCTGCAAGCCTCAGGGCATAGTTCCGGAACAAGAGTGTTGTTGAATAAATTCCTTAGTGAAAGACAGACAGACAGACAGACACACACACACACACAGAGAGAGAGAGAGAGAAAGAGAGAGAGAGAGAGAGAGAGAGAGAGAGAGAGAGAGAGAAGGCCGCCCTCTGCTCTGACAGTGTGCATGGGCCCAGCCACTCAATGCCTCTCTCACTGCCCAGGCACTACTGCACTATCAGTTCTGGGATTTAGAATCCATGCTAATAAGCCTCCTTCCCACCTCTACCTGAGAGAGCTGTTAAAGCATCTCAGTATCCTGACATGGGGAAAGCCAGGTCCGAAGTTGTCGGCATATATATTTAACTCAGAAAACACTTTGTTGCAGAGACAAAAACAAGTAAGATTGTGTTTTTGTTTATTTATTTTAATGTCACTATATTTTTCTAGTCTCCCTAAGAGGTAAACAACCTTATAAAAGATAGGGACTCCATTTCTTTTCAGACAGTGAATTTCTTAGGAACAGTGGAGATTGCCCTCAGAAAACTAGATTTCCTCAGTGGTAATCCTATGGCTTGTTATTCACAGGAATGAGCCTTCCTAACTCTGATAAGGAGCAGTGCATTCACACAGCATCCTACACAGAATTGGTAGAAGGACCAACCTAGTTGACGTGTATGGAAACATCTTGAAAACCCTAACGAGCTCTACAAATGCCAGGTGTTCTCCTACCCTGACTCATTTTAGTGGTTTTCAAAGGGGGAAAGGCGGAAAGATCAATGTGAGAGAAATGTTGGGACCTTTTACAGCCCATGAATCTTGCTCTCTGCTACAAAATGAAGCCACGCTGAACCGTGTCCACTGTTAGGTTAGTTGAAGGCTGTTGTTAAAATGAAAATGTCATGGTTATTTATGGTTTGAGGCTTACCTGTTTCCAAATAGGTTTTCAGAAGGCATTAATTTATTGCCAGTGCTATGTCTGGTATTACTTTGGCATTTGACTAACAGAAAGGGAAGAAACATGGAGGAAATGAGTTTTTAGCAGAGCCTAGCTAGTAAGAAGAAACATCTGGATTTAAAAGCCCTTACCAGCAAGCCATGTCCCTGCATGGATGTGCAGAGACAAGCCCTGGACAGCCATGTGTCACTGAGGGCATTGAACACAGGTCTGTGGGGGATAGAAGCTAAGCTGGAACCATCTATAAGCCAACAAAGGGGCAAGGGGACTAAGCAAGAAATGAGAGGGACAGTCAGGGAAAGAAAAGCAAGCGCTGTACCCCTCATCTTAGGGGCACAACCAGCACTAGGTGGCCTTCCTGAAGAAGGAACAGGGACCATACCACCCTTCTCACTGAGTTCCTGCTGGGCAGGATAGGCAGCTCTGGGGAAAGAAAGGAGACAGTATAAAGGAGAAGAGAAGACATAGGTGGGCAATGGAAGGTTTTCAGGACTACAGAAAGGAACTGAGTAGAGTGGAGTACAGCAGAGGCTGGGAAGGATGGAGAATGCTGGGTGAAGATAATTGGATATGGAGTTAGTTCAGATAAAAGCCCGAATCTTCTTGAAGCACTCTGCATCCTTGTAGTGAGCAGTTTGGGGCCCTACTCCATCACACATGACCTCTGATACACCTCACTTACCAAGGCCTTAGTGGTCAAGCTACACTCAGAACTCACTCCATGCCATCTGTTTTTAATTTGTCAGCAAGGCATCCTCATAGTTAAATGGCCAATTCTTGTCTTTGTTTGGATCAAACCCATTTAAAAGCCCAACATTGTATAATATGTACCCTGGATTTAACAGTTAATAAAAATGGCATTTGAATTCCTCAGTGCCCCCTTTTAACAGTAATGAACAAAGATGATGTACTGTCCCTTAATGGAGACCAAAATGCTTTTTATCAGAAAAAGAGTGGGAGAAAAGGAATTAAAGAAATTATGTACCCTGAAAAACCACTCCCTGAAATAATGAGGAAGCCTAATCTGAACCTTACAAATTGAATAACTGTAATTTTAAAAATCCTTGTTCAATTTGGAATTTTATCTTTGGGGCCAATTATAAGTACAAATGTCACATGATTTCTTAACTATGTCCGGCTCTAGAAAAAAAAAATGCTAGTGATTCATCAGACCCACAGACTCAGAGAGAATTCATTTATTTATTGCTTTTTTTAAAATTTAATTTCTTTTTGGTGGCATATATAACGTATACAAAGGTGTTTTATTACAACACCCCATGCATACACATAACTTGGTTATGTCCATGCCTGGATGCTCTTTCTTATCCCCATCCCCCCCTTTTCCTTCCCCTTCCATGTTCCCCGTGGTGCCCCCATTAGTGCCACATTCTGTTCTCCATCTTCTGCTAGGAGAGAGCACGCACAATAGTTGTTTTCGAGGCTGACTTATTTCACTAAACATGATGATCTCTGCTTCCATCCATTTTCCTACAAATGGTCCAATTTCATTCTTTTTATGGCTGAGTAAACCTCCTGGCAATTTTCTGAAGATACCAACCAAGGTGATCAGACATCTTAGGACACTCACCTCTGAAAACAGACTTCCCAGATACCCACCCACCCCAGGAACCATGACTATTGTGTTTCTCATTCTCTGCACCCCTCATTTCATCTATCTTTCATTGCCCCCTCCGATCTCCAAATCTTTAGTATTTATTCTTCAAGCCCCAGTTCAAAGGTCACCCTTCCCACTGACCTTTCTATAGCTAGTCTTATAGTGAATGAGAAGTTGCCTTCTGCTGAGCTCCTAGAAGAATTCCCATGTCTCTGACATGGTACACACCATGGTCTGCTCTTTATCCTTGCTGTGTGAAGACCTTTCTTCCAGATACATAAGGAGTTGCTTGATGCTTCTCTAGCTGGCCCTTGGCATCTCAGATGGATCCTAGCCCAGTTCCTGGCATGCAACCAGCATGTAACTAAATTTAATTAAGCAAGTTGTGCTCTATATACCACTATTCTCAGAGCTTCAAATTTCAAGTAGAAAATGATTATGTTATTTCATGCACTAGAAGACATACTTTACCTGCTTGTAGTCTCTGGGTCAGGATGGTGCTATTTCATGCTCTAAAACGCATAATTTACACAATGAAGTCAATAACGCCTGTAGACCACTACAGCCAAACTTTAATAAGTTGCCACCACCAACATTCAAGTCATCTGAAGAAATTAATGGCTAGCCAAAGTGAGTATAATTATTTGGTTCCTGCTAGAAAGATCAACTCCAATATCGCTATGCCATATAATTGGAAACAGCATGAACTTGATATGTGAGCTTGTCATTAGGTAGTTTTGAAGCAGACAAATTCCTGCAGTATTCTGGATACAGGTAGATATTATTTTTTTAAAGTAACTTCTTCTGAGATTTGTTTTTCTAAAGAGTTTTGGTGGTATTAAAATTTAAGCAATCAGTTCCTATAGTTATACTTACAATTATTAAAAGTTTGGTCCCCAAGACCCTCTAGTCTATGCACAAGAGGCTCTGGAAACACCTGATAGACACACACAGATATTCCTGCACTGGATTTTAAGCCTTCACGAAGACAGACAGAGCTGGTTCCTTTGGAGGCTGGACTTCCTTGCATTTAGTCTTAGGGCTCTAATTATTTCTGCTACACTGCCATTTTGCCCCACATATGTTGCTGCTCCTATCCACAACCCTTAAATCTGGGTTGAGATACCACTGTTTCTGAAAGCCTTCTCCCACAGTGATCCCTATTTGCTATGAGATGCTTACTAAACTTAAAATAAGTGATCTTCAGTTTAATAGACTAAAACAAAATACCTAATCTTGTTCCTTTGGCTCATATGTATCTTGTCACCCCAACTAGATTATAAATTCTATGCGGGCAGAGACCACTTCTTTTTTATTTTTGTTTTATGTATTTGAATTAGAAACAAAATTGAATTACATGACGATCCAGTTCCCTTCTCTCTCCCTTCCTCCTCAACCACCTCCCCAACTAAAATCTTACCTGTCATGTGTCCTTTCTTCTAATCTACACCTGACTCAAAATTTCTGCTTCCTCATGACCTCGCATCTTTCCTTTTCTTCCCTTCTCACTCTCGTAGCTTCCTCCCCCCTCTTCCCATGTTCTCAATTTGCTCAGGGGATGGTGACCCTTTCCCCTTCTCCAGGGGACAAAGTTTGTCTCTTTTAGGGTCTTCCTTGTTTCCTAGCTTCTCCGGCAGTGTGGATTGTAGGATGGTAATCCCTTACTCTATGTCTAAAATCCACATATGAGTGAGTACATATCATGTTTGCCTTTTTGTGATTGGGTTACCTCGCTCAGAATGGTTTCTTCGAGTTCCATCCATTTTCCTGCAAATTTCAAGATTCCATTGTTTTTTTCTGCTGTGTAGTACTCCATTGTATAAATGTACCACATTTTCTCTATCCATTCTTTGGTAGAGGGGCATCTAGGCTGCTTCCAGTTTCTGGCTATTGCAAATAATGCTGCTATGAACATGGTTGAACAGATGTCCTTGTTGTATGAATGTGCTTCTTTTGGGTATATGCCTAGGAGTGGAATTGCTGGATCTTGTGGTAGACTCATTCCTATTTTCTTGAGGAGTTGCCATACTGATTTCCAAAGTGGCTGTACAAGTTGGCACTCCCACCAGCAGTGGAGGAGTGTTCCTCTTTCTCCACATCCTCTCCAGCATAAACTGTCATTGGTGTTTTTGATTTTAGCCATTCTGACAGGAGTAAGATGGTATCTCAGAGCTGTTTTGATTTGCATTTCCCTGATGGCTAAGGATGTTGAACACTTTCTTACGGAGACCACTTCTTATATTCTAAACCACTTGCTCAATCAGTTTTAAGAGAAATCTTGGTCAGGAAAACCATAAGCTTGGGCTCCAAGCTGGCTGGCAACCTTTCTTGCAATAGAACTTCCTTTGCAGTTTATTAAATGACGAGAAGAGAAAGATGAAAGTGAGTCTTCAAGAAGAATAATTGAACAGCAAATGGTGACATGCTGTTCTCCAAGCTGAAGAAGCACAGATGAAAAATAGTCATTAATGACAGAGAAAGGTCAGGCTCTTGAAAGAACTTTTGACCAAAATGGTTAAGATTAATTAGCAATCCATTATTCATGCCCTACCTATTTCTAAGGGATGGGGCAACTGATGCTGTACCTCTATTACTGAATTAAGAACCAGAAATATGACCCAGCACTTTGGGTGACCCTAACTTACTGTGGGTAACTGTGAAAAGCACCCAGACTTAAGCTTCACCTATAAAACAGGAGAAATTCTATCAGATGATGTGAGCATCAAATGGAGCCATAATATAGAATTGTCAGTTGCTCGACAGATACTAAGAATTCTCCAGAGTCTACAAAATTGGATAAATTCTCACCTAAATAGGATATCTATCTACCAAAAATCACAAAAACCCCAAGATCATACATCATAAAATTTTGAAGCTGAAATTACCAGGCAAGATTTCCCGTCTGCCACAGTAGCCAAAAAGAAATGTATTCCCAGAAACAGCTTTTACCCTGCTCTGCATTTGTGTTTTGAAGCAAACCTGAATGACCTTCCCCTCACTTGTACTTCCAGTCTAGAGATTTTGATCCCTCTCTTTATCATTCCCTTGATTGCTATTCAAGATCCCACTTTTCAGAATGAATAAGTAGCTGCTTTGGGGGGTCAGGGCAATTAGAGTTCCCCCAGATAGTACAAGATGGGGCCAGAGGATGAGAGCAGCAGCTAGATTCCCCTCTGGTCACCACATGACCTGTAATCCATGCTGACACAAAACCTGGTACCTACTGGGCTCTAGACATGTGCCAGGGAATAAAGGTGGATCCATTAAGTGCTGAACCAAAGCCTCTTCTTACAGATTCCCACATGTGGACACATCAAAGTGCACATTATTAGGGGCACTGGGCAGCCAGGACCAGTGGGTGGTAACACCCTAGCCAGGGCCAGTATACTGTCTTACCCCAACCCTAGTCCTTCTATCAACTCCTGGCCAGCCATGGAGTCCTGTCTGCGGGGAGTTTTCTGCCCTCAGGTTCTTTTCAGAAATCTGACAGGCCCAATAAAGGTCCAGTGCTGATGGAGACAGCCAGTTCTGCCTTCTCCCAGAAGCCCAGCACTGCCTCCACTGACACAATGGGGCCGGCTGTAATCACATTACACCCTCGTCTTTCATAATTACCCTCTTTCTCTGAGTGACAGAGCATCCCAATGGCAGAGAGGGGACTATTTTTAAACTAATTCTAACTTACAAGGGGAAAAAAGGCAAAGAAAGTGTCATTTTCCTACAGATACGCTTCTGGTTTATAAATTACCCCTAGGGACTGAGTGGAGACTAAGGTTGGCAGAAGCTAGATAATCTAAGCAGAACCCAGGCTACCCACTCTGGGGGAATGTTCTAGCCTAGCCCACCCAAAAACTTATACACTCATTCTCTCCTGTTTCCACCCTGAGGTCCCTCTGTCCCACGTCACCTCTGAACAAGGAAAAAGAAGGGGGAAGAGTCTGAGGGAGACCTACTGTCAACAATGCACCTGCCTTCTGGCTGTCTCTCTTCTCCTTTGTCTTTCTCTTTCTCCACCTTTCCTCCACTCCTGTCCCTAACCTTGGCCCAGCTTCTGTGACCAGTTCTTTCCTTCCTTTTCCATGTCCATGAAAGCTGATGACTCATAGAATATTTTTCTATAACCTTCAAAGATCTCTTCAGTGTGAAAAAAAAAAAGTCAGAGAGGGCTTGGGGGAGGGGTGGGAAAAGAAGAGCCATGTCAGAAGGACTTTAAGTAGTTGAAGAGGCTTTCAACCCAGCTAGGGTGACCTGGCCTCCCCCACAGACCTCCCTGGAGACAAGTGAGCACCTCATTAACTCAGCACTAAATCAGCCTTAAGGAAGATCCTGTTATCCACCTCTTACAAATTGCCCGCAGACACCTCTGGTACTGGCCATGATAATTATATTGATAAGGAAGCTGGAGCAGAGGAAATGAAATCAATAGAAGCACAGGATTTCTGGAGTATCAATCTATCGAATTACCACAACTCCTTTGCACTCTCATTTGTAGGGTCATTGGCTATCTATCTTGTTCACCACTGTTAGCATGTCATTGAACCTGGGATGTATTATCTGTCCCTCAGGTTTATGTTTTCCCATCCTACCTGTAGAATTCCTGCCTTTTTCTCTTGCTAACCAGGTGCCTTTCTAACTCCTTCTCTGCCTTCCCTCTGTGCCTTCCTCCTCTGAGTTTTCCTTCCTTTTCCATTGCCCGAGGCTACTAGGCAGCTATAGTCAAATAAAGTCACAGACTGAGTAGTTGAGAAACAACAGAAATTTATTTCTTACCATTCTTGGGGCTAGGAAGCAGAGATCAGGGTGTTGGCAAATCCTGTGTCTAAAGACCTGGTCTCTTCTGAGGCAACTTCCAGCCATTTCTTTACATGGAGGAAGGACTGAGGGGTCTCCCTAGAGGGGCTTTCATGAGATCACTGATTCTACTTATGGGGGCTATGCCTCATGACTAGGAATGCCATCGCTTTGGAAGTAAGGATTTCAATAATAAATTTGTGGCATGGGGAGGGGTATGCAAACATTCAGACCACAGTGTCCCTGACTCCTACCACTAGTCCCTATCATTAACAGACCCTCTGGGTTCCAGCTTTTGACTCTTGCTAGTTTGTCTGACCACCATCTGATATTAAGGAAGAAATAAGGAAGACAGGAGCTGCCAAGCCACCTTTAGAGAGGTGCATTTGGCTTCAGTGGATGCTACCACTTTACACCAAAGACAGGACATGGTTTTCCAAGCAGGGGCAATGCCTCAAAAGAAGACAAAGCTGGACAATGTACCATTCCCAGGTGTGCTGCAGTAGGCTGGGTCTTCTTGGAAAAATTTGCAAAACCCTGACCACCGCCATTATTAAAAAATGAAGACAAAATCAACTTCCTGCATAATGGCCAGCATTCTTGCTAACATTGAGGAGTAGGAAACAGACTTGCAGAGCAAAGTCAGGGAAGGGAAGCTTTCAGGAACATAGGAAGAAAAGCCACTTTGAAAGAATTACTGACATGAGTCTGGCAAAAGACAAGGGCATATTTGGTGAGTAGGCACTTCAGACACCTTAGTTTCTGCCCTCTTCTGCTATAGACTTTGCCTAGAAGCCTTTATCACCTCCCCCTGTCCTTTCTAACTTATTCCATAAAAGCAGATTAAGAGGAAAGCAGCCCCCACCAGTGATTTGGTCTATGTGGCTTGTGACTTGTGAGCTTCAGAGGATGCTCAGTACAGAAGGAAGCCAGGAGTCAAGCATCCAGGGCCTGGCTCCCTGCAATGGCTGTCTGAGCCAGGCTTTTCCTGGGAAGGGGCAGGTCTCAAAGCTGCCTCCCTAGCTACCCTTCCTTTAGTAGCAAAGTTTACTGGTACAGATATTTTCCCTGATGCTTGGGACAAAGTGGAGGCTGGGTGCCTATAAATCAAATGCCAACAGAAAAGCTTTCCCCCAAGGAGGAGAGACTAAAGCAATTTCTAGGGAAACTGCCCGGATTTGTGGAGAAAACATTAAACTAAAAGTCACAGCTGTCAAGAAGCCCTAAATCTGAGCCCAGGAGAAGAGAATGTTGATAATATAAGAGCCCTCAGTCTTTCTTTTCACTAGCACAGTATGTGGCTGCTAATTAAGCTGGTTGTAGAACAGTAGTGAAGACCCAGGCTCCAGTCAGCAAGATCTGGGTCCAGCACCAGCTCCTCTATTCATTAGCAGTTCACTCTTGGTCAAGTTACTTGGCCTTTTCTGATGCTCATTTTCTCCATCTTAAAAAATAGAAATGAAAAGAGGACCTACCATCATAGAAAATCACCACAGGAGCTCACCTGCCCATAATGAACTAGAGTGATTAATGTCTCATTTTCACGGGTAGATATCCCTCATTCTGTCATACTCATGCCAGAAATATCTTGAATATCCTAAATATCACTAGCTTACAAGTGTTATTGCAAAAGTAAAGTAGCACAAAGGCAGATGCATAGCTTGTTCCAATTACTATTGTTATTTGTTGTAGGTTGAGTCTTGTCCTCTCACTGTGTCTAGGTTGAAGCCCTAACCCTCAGCACCTCAAAATGTGGCCCTACTTGGAAGTGACCCATTACAGATATGGTTGATTATGTGAAAATGTGGTCAAGCTGAAGTAGACTTGAGCCCCCATCTAGCACAGGGGCATGGGTCTCAGAGGTTGGCCATGTGAAGATTCAGATCACAATACGCAGGCAGAAGGTGCTAATATGTCTGCTAGGCAAGAAATGCCAAGGCCCGAGGGTCATCAGCTAAAGCTCAGGAAGAAGAATGAACAGAGTCCTGCAGAACCCAGGGAAGAGATAACGTGAAGATAACTCGATGTTGAAGTGCTACTTCTATTATGGAAACCTAAAGAAACCAGCACAATGTGATAGTGGGTATATTTCTAAAAAACCCACTAAGATTATGAATTTGGAAAATACCAAGGAGATGTCTAACGTTGATTTCAGTCCCTTTTAGTCTCCTCTGATGAATGAACCCCTTCTTTAGCATTTTCACAAAGGAGTGTTTTGGCCTGTACCTGGGTACCTTCAGTGGCCAGAAATTCACAACCTGCCATCGGAGTTACTAGTTCACTCCACTAGGAAATCTGTTGCTTACATTAGGAAACTGCCTCTCTGGGCTCTTGTGCCATGTAAACGTCTGATCCACCAGCATCAGGCAGCCCTTTAAATACTCACTGAACAAACCATGTTCTGAACATTAGTTTCAGAAAATGCAATTCTAGAATGAACAACTTCTCTCCTCCTCCCCTCTCCTCCCTTTCCTTTTAACCCAGGGCATAATCTATTAAGATCCATGACCATGAGATCTCTGGGTAGACTAAGTTATGTGTGAGAAAAATCAGTCCCAAAAGCTGTGCTGCAAAAACCAAAAGATGTGCTGCAATTTGGCTGGAATGGAGAAAGGGTCTCTGTTTCATGCAGTCACTTAGGTGCAGTCACCCAGAGTGACATCAAGCACCCACCACCTTACACACAACTAGCTACCACAGAAGGGAAAATTGTCTAGCAAGTGTCCTCTGAACAACTGGATACCTCAGGCTGAAGGAGACACTCAGCATTTCCTCTCATGATTCACTGGACTAGATATATGATCTCATAGACCCAAAGGAAGGTTAGAAAATCTAGTCCTACTGTGTGCCTGAAAGCCAAACCAAACAGTACCTTTTCTGTTGTCAGCAAGAGTCTCGATCTTCTCTGGGTCACTTTCCCTGCTCAGAGCTGTCCTGTAACCTTCTCTAGACAGCTGGCATGCTGTCATCACCATGCACTGGCAGACTTGTGTTTTTCTCCTCTCTGACATGGGGGTTTCTCAAGGAATGGGAGCAGGTGACATAGGAAGCATTTGAGAACAGTGGTCATGTCTCTGCAGTGAAACACCAAGTCCTGTGTATGTTTGGCAGGGCCTTCCCACATCCAACCCCTGACCTCACCCCAGACACTCTGTTACTCAGACTCTGAGGACACCTGCCCCAGAGCCCCTGCATTTGCTGTTCCCAGTGGTTGCGTTGTAATCCTCTCCTCTACCCCACTTTTGTCAAGATCTCAGCTGTGATCTGATCAGACAAGCCTTTCAGGATGTCACTCTATGAATATGGCCATGAACTCTCACCTTCTTCACTCAAAAAACTCTGTTCATTGATTTTTTTTCTCCACAACAGCTCTCTATCCCTGAATGAAAATAACACAGACCTATGTATCATATGATATCATCACATGACAAATATCAAGTAATTTATTTGTATATATAATACTGAGTTTTGTATTCATTTACTCTGTTCCCTTATATTCCACCCTTCCAAATCCATACATATGGATGTAATTTCCATAAACACAGGTCAGGGATCTAATAGCTACTCAATAAATATCTGCAGATGAATGAGAGATAAAATAACATGCAGACCTCCCATGTTCTTACCTCCCTGAACGAAATGCTAAATTTCTCTTCCTCATATGACAAGGTTTGCATTCTTTTAACATACTGGTCACCCAGAAATGATCAATTATTGATGCTGTAAGGGCAGACAAGCCCCTTGTTGATTTTTCACTCTGTAGTTCAATTATGAAAGGCTAAATTTAAAAAAGAATTTGGGCTTACAAAAATTACATGGTTGAGTTAGTTAGATAAGTTTAGTTATCCACTAAATATTGACCATGCTTCTCATGTAAAACTCTAACTTTCCCTTTCTATACACTTTTTGGTGGTTGTTTTCAACCTACACATAGAATCTAACATCTTTCTCCCTCATAATTTCCCTGTCATTGGCCATCCTTTTTGTTTACAATACCATTTATTTTTTATTTATTTCCTACCTACAATTGGTCAAAAAATCTATATTAAGTGCCGTAGAATATTATGCAACAATTTCACATGCTCCATGAAAATATTATTCAGCAATATCAATATGAACCAGGTAAATGAAGTTTAGTTTAAGAAAGATAGCAAGGCCGTGTGTGTGTGTGTGTGTGTGTGTGTGTGTGTGTGTGTGTGTGTGTGTAGGACTGTTGACAGAGTCACTGTGAGGCTGTTGTGACAAAAATGCAGAAGTGAAATTCAAGAGTGTAATAACTGGAGTCATTCAAAGTGAGCAGACAAGTACAGCCTCAAATGAGAGGGGTGTGGGGACAGCTTACCACTATGGGTCAATTTAGTTTAGATATGTCAGTCCATCTGTTCCCAAGGTGGATTTACCTTATAGATGTGGCCAAGGAGTTATCATCTCCCACAGTGTTTCTGGAACCTCATCATCATTGTTCAAGGATAATCTATGAGCTGGGCTTTCCTGATAACAACTAGGAAGACATTTCACATGCCTCTGCAAATTCAGGGTAGTCTTTAAATAGAAGAACCAAATGGTCTGAAAACAGCATTTTTTATTTTTTTCACTCAATGCTAGGTCCTTAATAAGTATTATATAGATAATGGTAGAATCATCACTCTAACTCTATAAAGGTGGTACCATTATTTATCTCCACTCTACAGATAGCAAAAAGCTGACAGAAAGGTTAAGTGGTCTTCCCATAGATAAACATTTATGGGGATGAGGTTTGATCCCAGACAGTCTGGCAGTCTCGGCAATTCTGGTCAGCCCTGCTTCCTCTCAATATTAAAAACAGGGACAGAAAAATAAAACAATATATAACATAAGAGCTGAGTAAAAAGATATGATTTTTATTCTAGTCACTAATACCAGTTATTCCTAATTCAATGAAGTCTTAGACATTGTCCAGAGCTGAAATTGAAGAGAACAGTAAGTAACTTAGGGTTAATGGAGAGAGATTAAATGAATTGGAAAATGATTCAACCTTTTGCTCACTGAGCATTTAGTCATTAAATCATCGATTTATTCATTCTTTCATGCATCTGCCCATCCATTCATTCAACAACCAAATACTGAGTGCTTTCATGTCCTAAACATACAGCCATGTGCTGCAGACATGACATGGTCTGACTCAAAACAACTTAGCAAGCCAGCTGGAAAAATCAGGCATAGGGAGTCCATGGTCTAGCATGGTCAGCACTCTAAGAGGAGTGCTCATAGAAGAGTGTGGGTCCAGGCAGTCCAACCTGTATTTGGAGAATATGTGAGGGGACAGGAAGGAATGAGAGAAGAATGGTTCAAGTAAGAAAAGAATTGAACCATTCCCAAACAAATTTTCTAACTTTAGTATTCCTGAGAAAGTTCTAGAATGTACAGTCTCTGTCAATGACAAGAAAAAATTTGAACATTTTCTTAAAAAACAAAAGACAGACAAAAACACAGAACCTCATGTTTTCCGGGCTGATCTTAAGCTTGCTATGTAGAGGAATCTGGCTGTGAACTCCTAATCTTTCAGTCTCTATTTCTAATATACTAGCATTAAAAATGTGTGCCACCATGCCCAAGTTTGAACACTCTTCTTTAAAAGGGCATTGAAGCATAGTAGTTAAGAACACAGGTTTGGGATCAGTCTATCAGTTCTATATGAACCTCTCTAAGCAGAAATTGCTCTGTTGTAATCTAAGTGTCATCTAAGACTCTCCTACGGGTAAGATAAGATCACATGTGACTGCCCAGCACCATCTGTGCCCTGTGCACAACCAGTGAGTATTAACTGACATTTGTCACCTTCTTCCCAGGCTCAGAGTTACAGCTACTTGGTTCCTTAGTCCTTAATCTTCTTAGTAGCTCTGACTTTATTTGAGAACCGAAGTGTCTAAGTCTTTTTTTCTTTTACACAGGGAATAGAAAGGAAATATAATTTTTGTAAAACTGAGTTTTATTACTGTGAATTTATTATACTGCATGGTTCTTGGTGACTAGGTAACCAACAGAGGAGCTAATTCATTATTTTAGCTATTTAAACAGGACCTCAGAAGAAAGGCACCCTGTGGTCACAGAGCACAGGGACTATATTAATGAGAAGATTAAAACAAAGCCCGGCTCACATCATCCCAGATAAATCACAAATGTATGCAAGGATAATTAACAATCACAAACTGCCTGGAACTACATTATTTGGCTGGTTGATTATTGTAAAGTCAACCTCTATTGAATAGGTGAGCTTAAAGAGCTGATGGTGGATAAGTTATTTGACATGCCCAGTGAGATCCCTTCATAATAAATATCTGAGGCGACATGGGAATGCCCCTAAGTTTCTGTGGTCTGCTTCATCCTAACTTTCATTTAGAAGTGAAAAGAAGCTCCGAGCTCTCCTCACTGGAAGAGGTTGTTCATAGAGCCTCCATTTCTGGAATATGTTCTAGAAGTTCCTTGTGCACTGTAGGGACAGACTATTGGATTCTGTGCCTAAATTGCAACATTAGTCTGACATTTCAGTTCTGTGATAAAAGACCTGAATAAATAAATAAATAAATAAATAAATAAATAACAAATAAAAACATCCTCAGGGAAGAAGGACTTTTTTGTCTTGTTATTTCAAAGGTTTCCATCTATTGTGGCAGAGGAAAACTGCTTGCCTCATGGTGGCTAGGAAGCTAGAGAAGACAAATGGCTGGGGATAAGATGTACCCCTGTCTTAGTCACTGTTCTATTGCTGTGAAGAGACACAACTACTAAGGAAACTCTTATACAAGAAAACATTTAGTTGGGGGCTTGCTTACATTTTCAGAGGTTTAGTTTATCATCATTGTGGTGGGGAGCATGGTGGCCTGTAGGCAGGTGCTGGAACAATAGCTGAGAGCTACATCCTGATCTATAGGCAGAGACAGAGAAGAGATTCTGGGCCTGGCATGAGCTTTTTGAAACCTCAACACTGCCCACAATGGCACTTCCTCCAACAAGACACACTTCCTAATCCTTCTAATCCTTTCAAATAGCCCCACTCCCTGGTGACTAAGCATTCAAATGTATGAGCCTATAGGAGCCATTCTGATTTAAATCACCATAGCCCTTCAAAGGTATGCCCACAATATGTAATGCTGTGAATGTATGAATCCTTCAATGGATTAACCTACTGATAGAATCAAAACCCTCATGATCCAAACACTTCTCAACCCTTCATCTGTCAACAAGCTTTAAGAGGGGGGGCCATTTGAAATTAAGGCCACAACAATACCCTTATATAGAAGTACTATCCATTATCAAGAATCCAGTCTTCAAGAGAACAAAGGCCCAGCTTTCTGATATAGAACCCAATTTCCTTCTCTTCCCAGTTTCTCCCACAGCCTCAGAGAACTTCTATCTATGTATGTTCTAGCTTTACAGAGTGAGCCATGGTGCCCAGGTACAGGTTTCAGAGGCCATCTGAACCTTTGCCCCTTGCTTTCTCTTGCAGATTCCCAAAACTCCATGCTGGCTACTACAGGGAGCTCTTGAACCACACTCTGGCTGAGAGGATGGGGATCGATGGGGAAACAGTGGTCTTGAAGAACATGCTCATTGGTGTAAACCTGATTCTGCTGGGATCCATGCTCAAGCCATCTGAGTGTCGGCTGGAGGTGACCACTGAACGGGTCCAGAGACAAACTGTGGAGGAGGAAGGAGGGACTTCCAGCTACAACACATCCAGCAAGGAACAGCCTATGGTTTTCAACCATGTGTACAACATCAACGTCCCACTGGAGAGCCTCTGCTCCTCAGGGCTGGAGACTTCAGCAGAACAGGAAGTGAGCACTGAAGATGATACTCTGGCAGAATACATAGGCCAAACCTCAGATCACGAAAGCCAGGTCACCTTCACCCACAGGATCAACCTCCCCAAAAAAGCCTGCCCGTGTGCCAGCTCTGCCCAGATGCTGCAGGAGCTGTTCAACCGGATCGAGTTGCTGGAGAGGGAGGTGTCCTTGCTGCGAGACCAGTGCAACACAAACTGCTGTCAGGAAAGCGCAGCCACAGGTAGAGTCTAAAGCTCTTGCAGCCTGGTCCCTGGTGGGAAAAGAAGAGAGCTGAGCAGAGAGGGAGGTGGAGTGAGAGGAGGAGAAACCCAGCATCTCTTCACAGGGTCAAAGAAAAAAGTGCCTATTATATAGCTCTCAGTTAATGTGTCATCTGTAAGATCTAAATGCAGCCGTTCCCTGGGGATTCGGTTCAGGGATTCTCAACACTGCTTACCCAGTTTGAAATATATTAACCTGATTTTGGAGGGATGAGTCAGGTAATGGTACATCGGCTCGGCATGGCAACTTTGATGGCAGGCAGGGAATTTGATGTCTGTCTTCATTCATCTTTAGTTTTCACAGGCTGTTGAGTTGATATCCGTTCATGTTAACCTGACTGACTAGAGTGTGTGGTGCTCTGTCCATTCACTTGCAGTTTGCTCCCCTCTGAGCAAATGGAAGTCATCAAGGTCACAGAGGACCTGTTCCCCTCTCCTGCAGCAAGATGGGAGTTTTATCCTGATCCACTCTATAAACTAGACATGTGCTTTTACACACACACACACACACACACACACACACACACACACACCTTATCCTGTTCTCCAAAAGCCTGACTGTTCAGTAGATTTGCTTTTGTCTTTGTCCATCTGTTCCTTACTGTAAGATGGGATCAAGACTTCAAAGTCAGACTTCGAGTTAAGACCTGCTCTGCCACCTCTGGATTGTGATCTAAGGAAGTCACATAACCCATGCCTTTCTTTCCTTGTCTACAAACTGTGACAGACGAGAGCAATACTGAGCTATTAACTATTAACACACCTAGTTGGATGAGAGCCTGGCTGCTAGCAAGCATTAAATTAGCAATGACTACCATTAGCTGCTCCCAGTCAGCCTTGTGCCCAGCTTTCTCCATCCAAAGGATCCCCCAGATGCTATAGTTCCAGTCCTGGATGACAAGGACCAACCATCATATTAATCTTGGGTGTAAGTGTTCACCTCTGTATGATCTGACAGTTCAAAATGAAAGTGGAGGAAAGTTTTATCAAACTTTGGGACCTATAGCTTCAGAAATGAAAGCCATTCTTCCCAAGTCAAAGTAAGATGAGGGCTAATCTGAGTAATGGAACATTTTATAGAATTTCCTCAGATTATTGACAAGCAATGTGGTGATTAGACAATGAAGTCAAGATGTCCACATTTCTATTCTTCAGTGAGTCCTGTTGGTGGGTCCATCTTTTTGGTGGAGTTTAAAAACAAGAGAAAACCATAGATTCCCCTAGGTATGTTCTCTCCTGCTCCAGAATCCAACAGCCAACTTAGATCATTGGCTGATTAGGAAAAATCTATTAGGATGAGTTCCATTAAGCAATGTCAGTGTAGTATATTTTTCAGGCAATGTGGACCACTAAACTGAACTTGGACTTTATTATGCAAAAAGACTGGGGCAAGATATATACATGAAATCATGAAGGTATTGTAGCAAAAAAAAAAAAATAACTGCAACTTTGCTTCAGGAAGCCTTTGAAGAAACCTTGGGGTTGACACATGTGCAGTAGCCAGTGGCAGGAAAGGAGAAGATGGGGCAGGTCTGTAACATGTGACTTCCACCTGCATAGTGGATCTAGTGCTCAGCCTGCATTCCCCTGCAGCCCCTCTCACACCTATACCTGGCACCTGGACTTCTTCTGCGGAAGAATGTCTTTAGTCTATCATAACACTTGACATGCCCAAAGAGGGCCCTAGAACTTGCATGTGCTCAGAGAAGGACCTCAGCTCATGAGGAAGTGTGCAATGTACTGTTTCTAGAATACTGCAGGAATCTGAATTACTCTTCCTGGGACTTTGCATAATCGTACTCTGGCTCAACCACATCCCTTCCTGATCCCCCTACCCATCATACCACAGAAAGCTTCTCCCAGGAACACTTTTTAATAAGTGTTCCTATTAGCTTACTTCTAGGGAACCTAACCTAAGATGCTCAGAAGTTTATCTGAAAGAGGACAATGGCCCAAATCTTGCCCATCTTCACCTTCAGTGCTGTGTTAGGCACAGACGATTGCACTGGGTGAAAACATTTCTTAAGTTGCATTTGTACCAAACTAAGTTGTAGTTAACTCTCAGCAGCACCAATGTGATCAGGGGACGAGTATACGTCTCTGTTCAACCCTCCCCAGTATGATTTATGAGAGGCCACTGCTGCCCTCTGACCTTCTCCTTGGCCATTCTAGGACAACTGGACTATGTTCCTCACTGCAGTGGCCATGGCAACTTTAGCTTTGAGTCCTGTGGCTGCATCTGCAATGAAGGCTGGTTTGGCAAGAACTGCTCAGAGCCCTACTGCCCACTGGGCTGCTCCAGTCGGGGTGTGTGTGTCGATGGCCAGTGCATTTGCGACAGTGAGTATAGCGGCGATGACTGCTCTGAGCTTCGGTGCCCAACAGACTGCAGTTCCCGGGGGCTCTGTGTGGATGGGGAATGTGTCTGTGAAGAGCCCTACACAGGCGAGGACTGCAGGGAGCTCCGGTGCCCCGAGGACTGTTCAGGGAAGGGGCAATGTGCCAACGGTACCTGCCTGTGCCAAGAAGGCTATGCTGGTGAGGACTGCAGCCAGCGACGGTGTCTGAATGGCTGCAGTGGGCGAGGACACTGCCAGGAGGGCCTCTGCATCTGTGAGGAGGGCTACCAGGGCCCGGATTGCTCAGCAGGTAGGAAGGGGAATGCTGTGGGGCTAGAGCTCCAATTGATTGGGGAGAAAGAATGGAGGGGCAGGGACAAAATAATTCCCAGCTTGGTTGTACTTTATCTGTTTTCCGTGGCAACTGTTTTTGAGTCCATAACACTTGGTGAGGTCACATTCAGGATGAGATCTGGGTCTCTACTGAGACTAGAACAAAGACAGTGGTAATAAAGATGTCTACACCTTACTGTCCCTAAGGTAGGAGTGCCTGGTTTATTAGTTCATTCTCTATTGCCAAATAACGTAAGAACCATGTGGTTGCATTATAAAGAGGTTTATTTGGGATCTCAGTTCTAGATGTTCAAGGTTAAGCAGCTACATCTAGTTATAGCCTTCTTGCTGGTGGAGCAGCAGAACAGCACAAGGAGTCACATGACAAGGGATGGGGAACATGTGTGTGAATCTTCCTATCTCTGTCCTTGTTTAGCACTAGGACGCGACCACCGGGATCTACAGTGATGACCCCGCTAGTCTGAATCACTTTCCGGTGACCCGATCTCTATACACCATTGTCAGATTAAGTTTGAAATCCTTTTAATAACTCAGAATGGGGATGAAATTTCAACTCCCGAAGCCTAGGGGGACACAACGCAAACCATATTCAAATCACAGCAAGTCCAAAAAGGTCAGGGAATCATGCTAGGTAAGGCTGGTCTTTAACTCACGGGAGTTCACGAGTTGTACTTACTCATCTGCTTCTGTATCTCAACATCTTACATCACTGCTTGAGGAAGGATGGCCCTAGTTCTCTATTTATCTGGCTATCTTACAGATAGCAGGATGAGATTACATTTATGAAATTACCAAGGAGCTGGCATTTTAGCAATTAGTATAGACTATTAAACAGATATGACTCATTTTGTTCCAAATGACTATAGCACAGACAGGAACCAACTCCATATGTAGCCTATATTGTAGGAAATGATAGGACAGCCGTGTCCTGCCATGGTGCTCTAAAACCTAAATCCAGCTGTGAGAGAGATGGCAGTATTTCACGGGGCTGGGGGTGATTTTTATGTTTTGTCCACAGATGATATTGTTTTCATTGTTTCTCTACTGTTCATCCTCCTCCGACTAAATCAGGAACTATTGCTGATACATTCGTGCTCTTACAAGTATAGATTAAGTAATTGATCCTTTCCGTTATGAACTCAGAATGCCTCCTGGGAAATTTTTAAATAAATAAAAACAAACAACATTTTTAAACTTTCTAATTGAGCAGTTCTAGTAATTTCCAAGGGACATAGCCTGGGAAGCCAGCTTCCACAGCTTTCTGTTATTCAGCATCGGCATAGGTGGCTTCAAATTGAACTCTTCTAAAGGATTAATGGCAACAAAGTGCTAAACTCGCTGCTTAGAAAGATTTTTCCCCCTATGTTACATTTCTTCTATATTTAATTATTTCATCTAGCCTTTCAATTCTGTTTACTGAATTGAAATTCCTTTCTAAAAGTATGGTCATTATACCAATTATTCCAAAACAGAACTGAAACAGACATTAACCCTCAGCTCTTCTGAATCCGAAGCACTAGGACAATTGCTGTAAACCTGAAGCATAATCTTGTTCCCCTCAAGAGTATGAGGCTCCTGGATGCCCCTTATGGAGGAGGCCGAGGGTCAGCTTGAGTCATTGCTGTTTTAATGTTATTCTATGGCACACATGCTTCTTAATACAATCAAAACATGCTTTTCCACGGGGTCAGGTCTGTTTGAAAAACAAAACAACCTGTTCCAGTGTTCCAACTGAACTTAAGTTATGATACCTCGATCATATCAGGCAAGATTCACCAGCTATTAATATAGCTACAGCTGGGTCAACACCTAGCCTAGCATACATGCTACTTCTGACATGTCAGCTCTGTGCATCTTGAGAAAGATGTCTGCAAACCCAGATAAATTTTCTTTACTGGTTCAAAGCCCATGAGGAAGGACAGTTGCATAATCTCCATCTGTTTCTATAGCAACCATGGAGCCACCTCTCATTGCGGGAGGTCCTCTTGATGCCTGCCTTTAAAACCAAATGCCACAGGTCTCTTCCAGAAAGGGATGTGTGTCATTATCTAAAGTGCTATTTTACTAGCTCTTTGAGAAGAGGATGTAGGAGTGGGGCCTATTTACTTACTGTTTGACATTTCTGGCCAGGTACACACAAGATAGCTCCCAGGAGTGCAGAGAAAGAAGACAGAAGGGCCAGGAAGGGGAAAACATGGGCAGCCACAAAGTAGCCTTCCTTGTAGGTCACCATTTTTTCTTCAGTGGGACATGTAGAATAGCTGTCCAACATATGAATTTCATTGTGAGGTCCCATATCCTAGCTTTGGTACAATTGACTAGTGGCAGCAAGGCCATTACAGTTGACTGCTAGGCTTGACCTCTGCTCATGGTATGTTTTTCTGCCTTGTGCTCTGCCTGTGTAAAGATAATACAACAAAGCCTCCTGAGTCTGAGCACTTAAAACAAGCCTTAGAGAAAAGCTGCTTTGGGCTTCTCCTACAGATTTGAAAAGCAGCATTCAGAAATGGGTTCTTCCCAGAACTAACAGCTCATTAAAACGGACTAAGAATGGGAACTCTGGTCACCCACCAACTTCTAGCATTCTCTAAGTCTCTTTGTGATGCTAAGCCAAACAAACAAACAAAAAGAATAAAATCTCTGGTATCAAATACACAAGGAGCAGTCTTTTTGACATAAATACGGGGACCGGCAAATGTGTTTTGTTTTTAATGAGAAGCACCTAGAATACATTGTGTATATCCATCCCACAGTGGTGGTTAGGGCAGGAGCTGGTGAATGAGCTGTTGGAAGCCCCCTAAGTGTGAGCAGGACATGGTTCCCTGGAATTCAGTGAGATGTGGGCAGATCCATTAACATCCTTGTCAGCTCTGTCAAGACAAGCTGCCCTACCTCTGCCTCCTGGAACCACTTGCTCTATGGAGCAAAACACGGCCTGGAAGTGCCTCCCTGTGTGCTCACTAAGTACAAAAGTGATGCAAGATCTGAAAAGTAAATGGCAAGGCTGCTTTGGAAATAAACAGTCCTGCATCCTCCAGCCAGCCTCTTCCTTTCTAGCCCCTTGCTTCTCCATGAGACTCAAGATGAAACTGGCAATAAGAGTAAGAGTGCAAATGATTTGCCCCCCACCACACACACACTGCGCACATCTCTTTTGCAGTTTGCTTTATAGTTCTGTATTGCTTTGTTTGAGAGTGATTGCTGACACCTTCATTGGCCTATCACTCACCAGAGTACTTCTACCACGGATACCAGCAGATGCCATTCCCTTGGGCAGATGTGAAGGCAGTATTAACATGTCTAAGATGGCAAGATGAAAATTTCCCTGCATCTTATGTTCTTGAAGATTCTAAATACTAAACTTAGATCACCCACTGCTGTTATCATTAGCTCCATTTTTCTGGAAGAAGGAACCAAAAAAGGAATACACTGACTAGTCCCAAGAGCTGTCAGTGATTTGAAATTTGGAGTGACCATTTCTGACACTGACAGGAAGAGTCCTGACAATAAGTCTCAGAGTAAAGGTGTTGATTTGCAAGAGGCAGGACAAGAAAAAATTCTGTTGAACACAAGTGTAGGTCTTCTGGACAATTTCTCATGGAGCTTCTACACAGTCCTTGAAGGGCTGTACATAAATGAAAGAAGACAACAGGTACAATGGATAGCCCCCTCCAGGAAAGATCTGAGTGTGGGAGTTAGTTCTGCTCTGACTCAGTTCCCTGGAGTTTGACACACCCCTCCACTCAGCCCCCCAGATTACCCTGCCTTACTGAACTACCTCCCAGGACTGCTACAAAAGGATTTTTTTTTTAACTAGTTGAATGGCATGTCTGACATGTTTTAAAACTGTAATCCAGAATTATGTGTTTGCTGACAGCTTCTCTAGTCATTGTGCCCAGGCTCAAATCCTTACTTCTGTCTTTATTTGCTGTGTGCCTCAGTTTCCTTGTGTATAAATTAGGAGAAATAATAAAACCTATCCTGCTGTGCTGGTGGGAGGTTGAATTGGGATAACCCAGGATAAAGTGATTAGTGTTTTGCCTGGTACATAACAAATATCCACCAGAAACACCATGACAAATAATGGCAGGCTGTCTACTAGTGCACTTCAGCGTTTATGATGTCAGAGCCATAAACAGGACATTTAAGGGTTTAATTAAGTTTTATTTATACTTAGTTTTTAAAGTTTGTTCGGAGCAAATTTTAAGACATGTATGGGAATAATGGTACAGAGCTATAATCCCAGAAATTGGGGAGATGGGGTGAAGCAGGAAAATTGTAAGTTCTAGTACAGCCTGGGCAACATTGTGAGAACAAAAACAAATCAATTGATTATATAAGAAGAAAGCATAGACTTCCTGCTTCAGATAGTGTTTTCCCTCTTCACTTGGAAGAAAGTTTATTTTCTCAGCTGTTTTATGCACAGAATGGTTGGGGGCAAAGCAAATAGCCAGTATTGTAGGACTGTGATATTATTCTTACCCAGGAATCTTGAATCAGATAAGGGTTCCTCAGCTCTGTTAGCCAAGAATTTGAGGTTTCTGGTGTGAATTTGAGGCAGGGGCACTCTCCTCTCATACTCTCATGTTGCTGTGAAAAGTGCCTGGCCAAGCCCTGCTTGTTTCTAAAGGGTGAGGTTACCCAGAAGAAAAATTCAAAACCAGTGACAACTCTGAAACCAAAGGGAACCAAACCTCTACTACCTACAAACATGAAAGTTAATTACAATCACTTAAATCTTGGCCTGATCTTTGCTGTAATCTATGAGCGGGTCCAATTATAGACACTAGAGTTAGCCTTCTAATTAGCCTTAAAGGTTCAATGATTTGATACGCATCCTACAGTGAAGCTTGGCTTCCCAAGGGAGCTATACAAGAAAGGCTATCTCAATATGGTTTAACCTTTGGCAACTCTGCAAAGCTGGACAAGTGAGAAAAGCAAAGCTCTCAAGAATGCTCCCTGGTTGTCATCTGCAAGGTCAAGGCTAATGAAAATTAGTTTGAAACAAGTTACATTTGCTTCAGAATCTAAATGTTGTCCTTTTAAGGGGGAGGGGGATTATAATAAAGGACTTCTGGGCATCTTCATTAGGCCGTGAGATACAGGACATGTTGTTTAGGCTTCTTATAATTTTCCTGTAGGAAAAACAGGAAATAGTCTTAATTTCCACTTGCTGAATAAGACCCTGACTGTCAGGACAGTTTGATGGCAGTAATTTATTAAACTACTAAACTGTTTAGCTGGTCACAGTGTGCTGTGAAAAATCTAACTGGCTCTCTGAAGGAAAACAAACTAGCAAGCTCTTATTTGTGGCTTTTGCAAATTTCCATGGTGTAATCACCTCCATGGCCGGTTTCAAGCCGCTTGTGTGACGTGATTAAGCATGGGGTTGTGAATAGATATGCAACAGAACACAACTACATAGTATTTCTACCACAGATGCAACACACAAGAATCAGCTTAAAGGTATAGTTAATTGTAAAATGCAATGAAATGATTTGAAAGTGGCAGGTCTGAAATAATTACCTTTTAGATGCAGTTTGCTTAATTACCATTTCATAGCACTCCATCTTTAACAATGACAATACCCAGGAATGGTCAGGCAGAATTCTGATAATTTAACAGTCAGCCTTCACAAAGCAGTAAGGGACCAGCTTCAGCACCACATTCATTTATGGCCTTGTGGAGCTTGGCATCTTCCAGTAGAGGAGCAAGTCATGGAGTCCAACAAAACTCCAGACTTTTAACTAGGGGGTGAAATATGAGCAAGAAAGTTGAGTCCAGGCTGGGAAAGGCAATCCTCTGAGCTCATGCTGTCTGTGTATTGCCTCCTGGTAGTTGCCCCTCCAGAGGACTTGCGAGTGGCTGGTATCAGCGACAGGTCCATTGAGCTGGAATGGGACGGGCCGATGGCAGTGACGGAATATGTGATCTCTTACCAGCCGATGGCCCTGGGGGGCCTCCAGCTCCAGCAGCGGGTGCCTGGAGATTGGAGTGGTGTCACCATCACGGAGCTGGAGCCAGGTCTCACCTACAACATCAGCGTCTACGCTGTCATTAGCAACATCCTCAGCCTTCCCATCACTGCCAAGGTGGCCACTCGTACGTACCATTTCCCCGTCCTGCTTCATTTTTATTTTCTCCTACATGAGATCATAGGCATTCATGATAGTAGTGTCTTTTCTTAATTCTTTAGGGATGCCTGCAATAGTTTGCTCTTGGGGGTAAGGGTTTCAGATGTGACCTATTTTTAAAAAGTGTCCACCATTAAACAGGCACTTGTGATGAGGAGAGCTTCTAAATTCAGGCAACATCCATGAATTCTAGAACAAAAATATTTTAATTATTGAGCACCTGATTTGTTAGAAACTGGACTCTGATAGAAGTCGAGGAAGGTGTGAGATTTATACAGACTTTGAATCTAGTTAGGGATTCAAAACTAGGAGCTCTGAAATATAACAAACAAGAGCTCAATGTTACAGGTGGTGAGTGCTAAGCAGAGTGTGGAAAAAAAATAGCATTATTTTAATTCACAGATGACAACACCTACTTCTATAAGTAGCATCACTTCTTTATGACCTTTCATTTTAGCAAAATCTCTTGATATTCACTTTAGTAATAACACAAGTTGAGGTTCTAGAAGATAACTTAGAAAACTACAATGATGAGAGTGATAGTGAAGATGTGGACAGAAAGCAAGCTGGGCTGAATCCATGATGCATAATTTCTGAAAGTTTTCATTGTTTCTTTATAACAAGGAAGACCTCCTCTAGATCCTTCTCTATGTTTGGTATATGCATAGTTTATCATAGAAAAATATAAGTGATAGCTTACAAGTGTTCATATTGAATCTGCCCAAAAATAGAGAAAGGAAATGCTGTTTCTCTTCTCTCTCTCTCTCTCTCTCTCTCTCTCTCTCTCTCTCTCTCTCTCTCGTATACTTATTTCTTAAATTGTTATAAAGAGTGTGTATTACTTTCAACTTTCCAAAACTAAAATGAGCAACTCCCCTGAAAGAAATTTCCAGTAGCTGGCCAGCAGCCCACATTTGTGCTACCCTGAAGGATCTAGTACATAATCTGTGTGAACAGATGCCTATACACTTCCTAGAGACATCAGTGAAAGGGGGCTGTGCCTAACTGGATTCTACACAGAGAACATGGGAACGATGAGGGCTGAAACAAGAGACTGGAACAAGATGGGTGGCCATGGAAACAGGGACCCTTAGAATTCAGAAAGCCCCTAGGGTCTGTAAAGAGAACTTAGGGCCAAATAGAGAATAAGAGATTTGAGCCCAATTTATGTAGGTCTCAAATGAAAAATGGCATTTGGATAGCAATTGCCAGAAAAACTCAGAAAAAAAGACATGTCAAAGTAAAAGAGTTGGTCTTGAGGACCTCAAAGAGGTCAAAGACTGAAATTTGAAAGCTGCAAAGACAGAGACAAAGGCTTAAGAAAGTTACCTTGTCCCATTTGTAGGTGGCCAAAGTTTTACAATGTTATTGGACTCCTCCACAAATGCTAAAGTGTGTTAATCTGCCTACAATGATCTCTGTTTATATTTGACTCTTTAAAAACAAATCTGGTGCCTGAGAACTAGTTTTAAACATCTTCAGTGACTGTGTAGAGGCAGGTCACTCTGTTGCTTTCCCCACTGTGCTGGGCGATGCGTCACCCACTGGAGTGCCTGGCCCATCCGGAAGCCACTCCTCTCTGATCCATACCCATGTCTTGATGTGTTTTCCATCTCTGATGGCATTTATTGTGCCAATTCGGGGCATCCCCTCAGGCTCACTCCTAGGGTAACAAAGACAAGTCATGTAAACACACCTGCCATTCCTTCAATTGGCTTCAGAATTGGCACTGCCTTTCCATCAAGGAGCAAAAGAAGCTTCTCCACAGAGAAAAAATAAAATAAGAATCTGTCCTTTTCCAGTGGGAATAGCCTGAGAAGCAACACTAAAATGGGAGCAGGCTTCCTAGAGAACTGTGAAAAGTCACACTGTTGTATTTCAGGGATGGTGACATACTTCCACCTCACTAAACCTGTTTATGTGTGTGTGTGTTTGGGGCGGTGGCAGCAAAAAAAAAAAAGAGAAGATTAAGAGCAAAGCAAAACTAGATAAGTAAGGCAAAGGTGAACAGGAGAAGAAAGAACAGGAGGGAATTTAGAGAAGAAATGGGAGCAACACTCTGTATGTGCCTATGCTATCTTTATATACCTAAAGTGGCAAGTTTACCATCCAAGGTGTAATGGTTTGAGTCCCAATACTTTGCATGCACCTCAGATACTCATGGAAAGCATCCAATCTTTTTCTGGAGCTGGCTTTATCCCACAGCTCCAGCCAGCCTCCTCCGTGCCTCCCTTTGCCTGGGTCTAAAATGGGAATGCCAATATTGGCCACTATTTTGCCTCCCAGGAATCCTGCATGACATCTTACATGAGTCCTCTGAGAAAGGATTTTTATTCAGTGCCAGGATCTACCACATGAGTAAGGAAAAGAAAACATGATTTTTAAATTTTTAGCGTTAACATTTTCTATTATGTAATAGAAAGCACAGAACTAATGATTACATTTGTTAAGTTTGCTCATGTATTCCCACACACTGAGCACCAGGACCACATGACAGTGTGCTGATCCTGCCACCGAGACTCTGTCTGCAGCAGGACTGGGATTGCCCACCACACCTCTCCTCACCCAGGACACCAAGGGAGGTCACAAGACAAAGCACCAGGAAGCGATCACTGCCCCTGCCAGGGATGGCCATGACATTGCCACCCACATTGCTGTGTTCCAGATGTCTCCACTCCTCAAGGGCTACAGTTCAAGACGATCACAGAGACCACCGTGGAGGTGCAGTGGGAGCCCTTTTCATTCCCCTTCGATGGGTGGGAGATCAGCTTCATTCCAAAGGTAACACTCAACTTGCAGCTCGCTTAAACAAATCTGATTTGGCATATCCCTATCCTCAGCTTAGATTTAGGGGCAACAAGGAAGGCACTATCTGATGTAACTGCCAAAGCCAGTGAAGATACAGAAAGACATGCTGTGAGTGTCTGGGCTGTAGGACACTGTCCTCACAAAGGCCAGAGGACTGCCTAACAAATGTAACCTGAGCTCAGCTGCAGGCCTTGTGTGATGGGACATGTAGAAGTAGAGCTGAGATCCAGCTGTCTGCTGAGGGAATGCCACCAGAATTTGGAGAGCTGTGCTTGTAGTGAGCCTGAAAACCAAGCCTTCAAAGAGTTGAGTCCTCCCCTTTGCACAAATGGAACCAGTCACACAGAAAGCCTACAGATAAGTGTAGAGAAAAAAATATATAAAAGTTAGCTGTGGCTTTCAACCTCTGATGCTTAGAGATGTAAAATGTGTCTTGGTTTTCCTGAATTAGTCAAAAATGAATTTAGAATCCATTAAGTAAGTTTTTCCTTTAAGAAATTCATTATTATAGCTCATGAGTAAAAGTGTTCTGAGAGTCCTCTCTGGTCTTTAAAGTAGTGTTTTATTTTATGGGTCCCAGAACTGTCTGCAAGTCACCAGCGCTGTTCCAGTTTCCAGCATTTGTTGGCTCTGCTCATATTCTCCCTAAGCATCACTCATGGATGTGGAGTTCAGCACACTCTTTTCCTCTGTCTCCATCCCTCACTATCAAAAAGCATTTTTTGAGTCATTCATCAGACCTAATGACAGCTGACACATTTTTGGCTAACAAGACTGTGGTTTTACTGTTCTTTTACTCCAAAGTTCCTGGAGCCATGACTGTTGTAGCTACAAAAGACCTTCAAGCAAATGGAATATGAGCCTTCATTTTACATTTAGTTTTGTTTAGTCTAAGGAGACCAAGACACAGATCTTAAGTGACATCATTTTCCAAGTTTAAGTAGAACCTGAGTCTCAGGCTCTACTCCAGAGCTTACACACTCTTTTGTGGATATAGTAATGTCACAGCAAGCTAAGTACACCTAAACAGATGTTCTATACAAATCTGTTAGAATATGTCTTACCTGAATTAAATGGCCAATAAAGAATTGCAGGCAACTGGGTTTATAACAAGGCAGGAAGAATCATGTCATCCTGCTTCTCAGACAGGAAAAAAATAACTGTCAAGTTTTCCTGCTCTACATATAATATATAAAATGTAGAATGAGACGAGCTAGTCAGGGCAAGTCAAGATCAAATACATGGCTGCATATATGCTGTAATATATAGGCTGAAGCCACAGGAAGGGAACATTTATCACATTGATTTATAAGAGCATGGCTATAAGTTATATATGGAGCACCCAAGTGACATAAATAGAGACCAAAGAACACATAAGAATGGCAGGGTTACAAAAAGATCTCTGCCTTTGCTATTTCCAAAGCACACATTAGAAAAAAAAAGTAGGTAGACAGAAAATGATAGATGGAGGTAGGTAGGTACATACGTATGTACATACATACATAGATGATAGATTAAAATTAATAATAAATCCTGGACCCAACATCATCAGATTGCTTTTTCACATTTCTTTTTCCACATATTTGTCTCTTTTCTCTGTCCTTCCCATTTCTATTTCTTTCTTTGTTCCTTTTTGTTTTCTTTGTATTTCATGGTGTGAGTGAAGGAAAAACATGATGGTCACAGATTGGCAACCAGGGTGGCACCAAAAGAAAGAAAACAGAGTGAGACAATAGCTCTGGGTTTTAAAAAATATGATAATGTCTTGGATTTTAATATAACACACACACGTACACATGCACGCACACACACACACACACACACACACACACACATATATATATATATATGCACATATAAGTACATTATTATATACAGCTAATGGCATACTCATTACAATAGGTGCCAAAATTGTTATGGACCATCAAACATTAAATCTTTGATAAGAGTCAATCTGAACCACTGTATGACTAGTTGTGTGTGTGTGTGTGTGTGTGTGTGTGTGTGTGTGTGTGTGTGTGTTGGGGGGTGAGGGGGTGGCAAACTCAGAAAAGTCAGGACAGGCCAAAGAAATGTTCTTGAAAACTTGTTCTTATTGAGCCTGTTCAGCATGTTCCTGGCCCCAAGTACTCAGCTGCTAGGGTGTAGGGAACAGGGGCAGTCTGCTTTTTAATTTCCAGTGTACACAGTTGGTTAGCATCCTGCTCCTGCTCCTTTATCTTTTTCTCATCGTATTTCTTTCTCAGTGACCATTGTGATTCCTCTGTTTCGCCCTACTCTCCAGAACAATGAAGGTGGGGTGATTGCTCAGCTCCCCAGCGATGTAACCTCCTTTAACCAGACAGGACTGAAACCTGGAGAGGAGTACATTGTGAATGTTGTGGCTCTAAAGGAACAAGCCCGTAGCCCTCCTACCTCTGCCAGTGTCTCCACTGGTAAGTGCCTCCAACTCTTTCCATGGCTGCCCAAAGAACTACAAGGAATGGACAAGTAAGGAAGATGCTAGTATTCATCACAGAGCTGAAATGATGTAGGAACTTGAAAATGGACATGCTCTGCCAGGTGCTTAGCAGACTCTATTCCCTTTGTACTCATCTTTGCAAGCACAGAAACCTGGGGAATTGTTCCAGTGTTCCTGAGGAAATTCTCTATCAATAGCTCCAGTATGTTTTCCTAGTCTCACTCATTAAGAAGCCTCATTCATCAACCTCCTATTGTCATAAACTTTGAAGCCAGCAAGAGCCAACTCATTCTCAACTACATTTTTGAAGAAATTTAACTAAATCTTTCTAAACCTCAACCTGTTTTATAACACTTTCTCTATTGAATTGAGGATTAGATTAAATACAGTATACAACATAATTACTGTTATACTGATGATGCTTAGTACTTGGTATACATACATATATACAAAACATGCTAGAAGTAAAGGCAGTAGGGGGCAGACTACTTGGAACCAGTAGACAGAGTTAAATCACTGATCAAAGTGATGGCTCAAGTTATTATTTTGTGCCACACTTTATCTCATTCAGAATCATTATATTTTCAAGATCAATTCATTAATCATGTCATATTTTGGCTTATTGTACTCTTAGCTGGCAAAGGATGTTCAGCTTGAGTGCTGTAATTTATTCACTGTGATGTGCATGTGTGTGACCCCTCAGAGTTGCTCCAAAGTGATAAGTAACATCTGGTATTCATTTTTGGCTCTCATTTATTGATGGGGAAGCTGAGATGTAGGGTTTAAGCAACTTTCCCTGTTAGCAACAAAAACTGAGATAGATGAATATTAATACAGTTTTCTTTTCCATAACCAGAAAACTGCTCTTAAGTCCAGAACAAAAAGTTGACTTAGGTAGAAAAGGGAACCATAGCACTATGCAATACAACAATGTTTATGGATTAATGGTTCAATCTTAGATAGCCATATCCAAACTAACAGCATCAGATTCTGAGACTTAGACTTAGTCTAGAAAAAGTTGAGCATATATATATTGGCATTAGCTTATGTTGTATTGGTACATCATGGTTCCAGAGCTGTGTCTCAAGGTCAGGATGGGGTGTGTGTGATCCGCACCTCTAATTACTTCTCTCCCATACTGCCAGATGGAAAAGTCTTGCTTTGACCTGTTTTGTATTTTGTACATCCATTTAAGATAAAAAAAAAAAAACAAACAAAGTTTCACTATGAGGAGGAAGCTCATTAAAGCACTGTTATAATTAGGTGAACTTGAGAAGAAACCCCATGGAGGCAAAGCCATGGTGCTCTGGAGAACTCTCCAGAAGGCCAAAGGCACAATTCTGTTGCTTAGGGTTATGTTCAACTCTGAAGCAGGGACCTTTGTTAACAAGCACTGATTACTCACTTCTGATATGTGGTGTCTCCCACCATTCCTATGACTGCCATAAGAAAGCATTAACTGGTAAAAGACTGGAAAGAAAAGGCAATTGGGAAGAGCAGAGAGATTGTTCTAGTTGAGTAATTTACTTCCAGGGTATTGAGGGCACTTAAAGAAGCAATCCAACCCAGCCTTGGTTTTATATCCAAAGCAATTTTTAAAATAAAATTTGAAGTACTTTTTGAGAGTCCCTTAAAATTAAAAGCTCTAGATTTAGGAAACCATGGGAAAGCTAGGCAGCTTTCAATTAAGAACAATCCTGCTCAATGGAGTCGAGTTGTGGACAAAGTTATAAGAAAAGTGTAAAGAAGAGAAAGAAGAAAAAAACTCATGCATTCCACTTTTTGAAAGGACTTGTATTCATTTAGAAATTAGTGCTGAGACTGAAAGCAAGCTGCTACAGCCTTGATTGGAACAGGACGTTATGACCAATTGACCAAGGAAGGGCAGAATCCAAGGTGCAGCAAGAACGATGGCTGGCTCCCATCCTTGTCTGCCGCTTTTAAGAAACAATCATTTGATTACTTCCTTCTGCTAAGCTCTGACCTACACCAACCCCCTCCTGGGAAGCTCTAAGTCCTCATCTGCACTCAGACTGGCTTTTACCAGGCAGGCCATTTTATGAATGCAAATACAAGACCTCCTGCAGCTAACGCCCTGTGTGCTACATAATCACATTCTAATATGGCCAATCCATTATGATTAGGGTTTTTTGGATCTAAAGAGTTGAAGGACAAAAGCTTTATGTGGTTATCTGATTTTCCCCCATGCCATCTTTTTTTTTTTTTCTCAAAAAGCTCCAGTTCAGTGAGATCCTCTCCCACCCCTGTTCTAATGGATGAAGAGGTTTGTCCATTCACTCAGCACTCGTTGAGTGTATATTGTGTCTCAGAGAATGAACTTAAGCCATAGCTAGAAGGGCCCCGTTTGGCCAACCTGTAATTAAATTAAGTGAAATAACAAAGGTTCTGAGTTACCTGAAGCTGCATCATGCTACAAAGAAACCATATGGCTGCTTTCTGTTGAAACACATGACTACCTCCAGTTTGAAACATTGAAATTCATTTTAATTCCAAACCAGGTAGTACCAAAATAGTCTAATGATTTTAATTTTAGCTGACACTAGACCAGAGCCCTAAGTTTCTTAATAGGAAATGGGCTGAGAGTGGGGTGCCTGGCGAATGGCCCAACTTTGAAAAGTTGAGCCTGCGGTGGTCCTGATAGAGATGCCCATGCTGGAGACAGAATAAAAAGTGTCCAGTGTGCACAGATTTAAAAACAAAATCTTAGCCAAAGATTCCAGAACAATCTATGGAAAGTCACTTAAACTAACTGAAGCAAAAGAAAATTTACTGGAAGGTACATAAAATGTTTCTTAGAAGCCTGGGACCAGAAATATACTTGAGCCACATAAAAGATTTTAACCATAAAATGGAATGCCAGAAATTGAGTTACTCTTTATGTCTTTTCATAAGCTCACGTGGTCACGTATTCCTGGTTATCTATAAACCTATACCTCCCTCCCATCATCCCTCCCCTCCATAAGTGTGGCAGAGACTCACCACATCAGCCCTGGCTCTACACAGGCTAATTCTAGAACCAATCTCTAGTGCCAGAGAACCTGGGCAAATCATTTGTATCCAGTGTCCTCAGGCTCAGAAACATGCATGCACTTGTTGGGTCATGGGGTGGGGTTGGGGGCTTGCAAAAACAACTCCAGGGTTCAAGCTCTTTGTATTCAGATGAGCACATTTTCCTGAATGCCATGTTTCGTGTCCACATATGCAAATGCCAGGCTGGTTGGCCAGCCTGAATGAAGTTTGATAGGAATAACTTCTGAATACTCATGATGAGACCTTTGGCAACCAAAGTTGGGTCTCATTTGTCTCCATTATCTCATTGAGCTTTCCTCTGGGCTCAGTGAAGGTAAGAGCTGGGCATCAGGCAGAAGTTTATTTTCTCTTCCTGTGTCATTACCTCTGAAAGAAATAGGTCAGAGTCATCCAAGCTAGTAAGTGTCCTTCCCCTGCCCAGACTGGAAAATGCCAGGACCTGAAACCTACAGTCAATGGATGGAGAAAGAGACCAAGTCCCAGGAGAACTGAATGTCAGTGTTCATGGTCAGCAAATGTTTGCTCAAGGAGGAGAATTCTTCTTTCTATAGCCCATATTCCCTATATCAGAACAATGGGGCGAGGAAACCCATCCCACCAAGCAAGCTAGTGTAAGATGCAAAGGGGGTAAACCGATGCCAAAGAATGCTTACTTCTGAATCAACAGCATGTTCTATTTCTCCTGCAGTCATTGATGGGCCCACGCAGATCCTAGTTCGAGATGTCTCTGACACTGTGGCCTTTGTGGAGTGGACCCCACCTCGAGCCAAAGTAGACTTCATTCTTTTGAAATACGGCTTAGTGGGTGGGGAAGGTGGGAGGACCACCTTCCGGCTGCAGCCTCCCCTAAGCCAGTACTCAGTGCAAGCACTTAGACCTGGCTCCCGCTATGAGGTCTCTGTCAGCGCAGTCCGGGGAACCAATGAAAGTGATGCCACAAGCACCCAATTTACAACAGGTGAGACTGGGGTGGGGAGAAGGTAGGGTGGGAAACATTAAAGAAAAATGAAATGATGCATGCTAGACAACCCTGTTCATGCAGAGGCTACAAAAAGCAAGTTAGAAGACTCTATCGCTATTGCTATTCCAGCATTAAGAAGAAAGAGTATCCCCAAGTAAGGTGAGCTGGGTTCTTATCTTAACTCTGCTAGCCTTCAGAGACTCATAGAATTGTTGAGCTTATTACAAAGGCATTTGAATATCCATATTGTTGGCCTAAATGGTGAATCTGTGAAAGTTCAGAGAAGGTGTCTGTTTCTTAAGACGCTTTATTGTCATTTACTGGAAACTGTAGGAGCTCTCTACATTACCACAAAGACACCAAAGCCTTGTGCAAAGCACAACCTGCATAGTCATCAGCCAACCTTCTGACTGGGGTCCCTGAGTCATTCTGCCATTTGTAACCTCTAGCAACAAGGCTAATTGATAGAAGACAGGCCATAGACACAGCCATGGATGGGAAGCTGAGTTAAGCCCATCACACTTTTTTTTTCTGGCCTTGTAATGATGCCCACAAGAGATCATCCTTGAACTTAGCAGTAATCAGAAAAGCCAGGCCTCAGGGTGACTCACTTCCTGACTCGGAGCCCAATAGCCTGACCAGCCAGTGGGTAAGACCAAAAGGCCCCACTCAAAAGGTCAGGTTTCCTGACTGGGTTAGCAATGGCCTGTGATCAGGTTAGAGACACTGAGTCCCTGTGTCAAGAATGTCAGTCTTGGCCTCCCTTCCTTGGGGAGGTTACATGTCAAGGAATGTTTCTGCCAGCTCCAAGTTGTCCCAAGGATCGGAGGAAACTGATAACTCCTGGAAGACCTCAGAACCATTGACTTCTGAAGAAACACTAATCTACTTCTCCTGTGTTGGGTTGTAGCTTGAGAGTCTGGTACAAGATGGAGTGAGTCAAGGACTCCAAGAATATGCAGTAGCTACCACACCTTCTCTCCCTAGATGTTGAATTACCAAAGAACAAAAGTAAGATATATGCAACCCCAATACATGACCTCAATTGTAGCCGATGGCTAATTGTTACAGATAGACAGGTAGGAGAATCGAGTGGCTGGGGAAGATGTGGGCTAGACTGCTCAAGGGGAAGTTCTAGACTACTTAGGTTAGGACTCAGACTATGGAGAGACTGGACCCCTATGGTTGCCTGTCCCATAAGAGAGTCAAGTGGACTATCAGTGTCCATCCAGGCTTTGCTGTATATCTCACCACGTAAATAAGCCCATTTTCCCCAACCAAAGAGTGCATCCTAGAGTCTTAAACGATGGACTCCTCCATAGCAGCAAGCAAGTATAGACTCCGGTGAACTTCCCTTTAGAAACAAGTGTGGACTCTGGCAAGCTTCATGGGATAGGTTAGAGTCTGCTGGACACTCTCTAAGTTCTTCTCTCAATCCTTGTTATCAGACTCTACTTTTTTTGCCGGGGTGTAACCAATGGGCTGTTTCAGTAAACACATCTTGAGATCCCCTAAGGTCTACAAATACAATCAACACACTCTTCCCAAGTCCCCAACCCACCTCCTCCTGAGAAAAAGCCCACATGGTGGATGGGGAGGACAGCCAGCCAGAGAAGGATCTTTTCTGTGACATTAAATGGGGGAAGAACAGCTGGGATTTCCCCCATTTCCACCTTCCTCCAAACTTTTGATAATCAGTGTTGGAGCCTCTTCGTTCCCTTGGCACCCCTTGGTGATGATTTTGGCAACTTGGGGAATAAATGGCAATTCTCATGGGAAAGAAAAAACAAATTATTCTCCTTTTTCTTCCATTCTCCCCTATGTAGGCAGAAATGTAAAGCATGAGGAAGGATGGTCCTGTAATATCCATTAATGGTCTGAAAATTTATGCTCAACCTCCAGTGCACATTTGTACACACAGGTGCATACACAAACATCTCACAAACAATATGACTTGCTCAGGCTGGTGGTATCTGTGTGGGGCCACGTATGCTGGGCATTCTTCTCTTAATTTCAAGATGGTTTGTATTTGAAAGTTTTTTTTGTGTGTGTGTGCTCTGCTCTGATAAGGAGTTTGAAGAGGCGAGAAAAGAGAAGGGGCCTCTCAAACAGCATGATGAAAAGTGAATTTTTGATGTTCAGGTCAGCAAGATGGAGCAACGTTGGCTGGTGGCCCAGGGAGATTCCAATCAAGACAATTACATGCCACCTGCTCTGAGAGAGCTCCCCCTGCCTTTCAGTTCATTGCAGCGGGAATCTCAGCTTCGGGTTGCCTGGTGGATTGGCAGCTGTTAGGTGACTGCTTCTCCCTGCAGCCTTCAGCCTATGCCTCAGACCCAAGCCTGCTCTCTTGGCTTCTAGATGGGAGGGGGAATTAGGGGTGGGAAGCCACAAACAGCTTTGCAGGCAGATTCTCCAAGTCCAGAGTTGGCAGATGCCAGATGAATGATGAAAGGGTATGCAGACCCTCACGGTAGGGCCCTCAGTCATTTCAGAATTTCGCTTAAATTCAAATTAAGCAAAGTGTTTTTCCAGGTGATGGCTTCGACACTAGGAGCGCACTAATTGCACAGGCAATTAAAACTGAGATTTGCTTCCTGCATGGTGAGTAGGATGTTAGTCTGGGTCTTAGAGCTACCCTGAAAACAAAAACCCTGGTGGAAGCACACAGAGGCCAGTAATTAGAAGGAAGCCAGACTAGGAAACCTAGAGTCCCCTCCCACTTCAACAGCCTGATGGCGACTCTGGGGACAGTTTCCCTTACCGTGGAGGACTTCATGCTGGCCAGAATCCTCAAAGAACTATAGCCACCAGTGTCTTTGATCTGAATGGCCCACGCCTACGCTTAGTGTTTCTATGTGTTGAAAAGATGCTAAAGCACTGAGCCTCCACCCACCCCACCCCCAGTATGTTTGCATGTGACCTTTTTTGGAAATAGGGTCCTTGCTGATGGGCCAATTGAAGTGAAGTCATTGGGATTGGCTCGAATTCAACAACCCTGTCCTTACCAAACGGGGAAATCAGGACAGAGAGAGACATGCACACCGGAGAGTACCATTTGAAAATGAAGGCAGAAATGGGTCAGAGGATACCCAAGATGGCCAGAAAATCACAAGATGCTGAGAGGCATGTCACAGATTCCCTCCCAGCTCTCAGAAGAAAACCACCCTGCCAGCACCTGCATCTCAAGATTCTAGACATTGCTTTCCTCTCAGACCCCAGCTTGGGCTGCCATGTGTGGCAGCTTCAGATAACAAATACAAACATCCAAGGCAGAGTTTCATTCCTGTCTCTCCTCACTGGGATTCTCCGACAAGTTATTTCAAAATTCAACCTGGGAGCGCTTGCTGCCTCAGCAAAGACACTGGTTGTGGACTTCCTGCTTTTGCAAGGCTGGCTGCCTTTGCCACAGCTGTTCTGTTTGCTGCGCCACCTCACTCCAGGCAATCTCAAAGCCCACAGTTAAAATATTTAACAAGTCATTTCTGAAGGCTTGGCGGGAACAAACAAGATTGAGAAGTGGATGATACATGTCTGGTGACTTACCATGTACTTATTGAACATCTTCTGGGACCACAAACACTGCTCTAGGCAGAGACTGTAAACAGATAAGAGCCTATTTCACATGACTGGTATCCTAGTGGGGAGAAGTGGGTGACAACGGGAAAAGAAACATGAAAGATCATTTCAATCATGAGGTTTGAGACAGGGAGTGAAATGGATAGGAAAGAACTCCAATGGATTAGGTCTACCCCTCTGGGAAAGTGGCATTCTGACTAAGAACTGTATGCCTTAAGTCACACAAGAGCTAGAGAATGTTCCAGGAAGACATGGCAGCTGGTTCAAAGACCCTGGAATACAAAGTGTTGTGTCCCGAGAATAAAAGAGTAGAGGCGTTTAAAAAGGTCTGCTCACTCAGTGCCCAGTTAGACCCTTACTGTTGGTATTAAGGAACATTTAGCATGGAGCAAAAGAACGTTTTAAACAGAGAAAAAAATCTGATCTAACTAATATTCTTGAGACTGGACAGGCTAGTGCTATACAGTTCATAGACCCAAGGCCCTCCCGAAAGGCTCCATTAGCCATCTGTCTTAATTGACATGTTTCAGAGACCTGGGACCGTCTCAATCCCCTTTTACATGGATGTCTCTGGGTCTAGGAAGACCCAGAGGGAGCACTGCTTTCATCTCAGCCCAGTTCTAAGACTCACTGGCCAATCCCTCATTCTAGCAATGAGCTCTTTTAAAATTAGAGATTGGAAACACCAATTCCTTTCTGATAAAACACTGTCCCCTTCCTACAGAGTACAGAGCCAGTGGCCATTAAACTGTACTCTCTGCCCTTATAAAAAGAGGAAATCTCTAAAATAACATTTTCTAAGTATAGACATAGGTTCCCTCCCTAACCCCGATTAACTGTCTGTACCTCTTTGATGGTTAATACTCATCAACTTGACAGGGTTTAGAAACACTTGGAGACACACTTCTGGGCATGTGTATAAAGGAGTTTCTAGATTGGGTTAACTGGGGTGGACTCACCCTTAATGTGAGAAATGCATTCCGTGGGCTGGTGTTCTGGATGCAATAGAAGGAGAAAGCATGCTTAGCATCTGAGTCCAGCCTTCACCTTTTCTACTTCCTGGTTGTGTTTGGATACAAGTGACCAGCAATCTCATGCTCTGTACCCTGGAACTGTGAGCCACAACAACCCTTCCTTCCTTAAATTGTTTACATCAGCTCCAACAAAGAGAAATGTTAAATCTGGTCAGTTCAAGACACAGACTCTACCAGTTCTTTCTTCCTGCATGAGATCTACCTCCCATGTGTCTGCCCCCATGTTCCTCTGTCCATCCAACTCCCAGACAAATAACAGTATCCAGTATGATAACACACAGCAAATGAAGACCAATGTCTCAGAAAAATAAGCTGCAAAGACATCCATTTGCTCAAGACCCCCACCCCACCTCTACCCCTACCCCCACCCTCACCCCCACCCCCAGTTTACAACAGAAGACAGAAGCCTCCTTTTTCAGGTGGATTCAGTTTCTCCATGGGGACAAATGGGGGTGGGCTACTTGCCTGGTGGTGATTGACACAGTCTGCTTAGAACAAGCAACAACCACTCCAATGTTAAATTCAAGTCCCCAGATTGGAACTGTCTTGGGCTCTTTAAGTGACAGATTTTTAAGACAAACTTATGTTATACTACAAGTTGTAGTGAGTCTGTGGAGGTGGTCAGTCTTGGGGGAGAGAATTAACTCCTCTAGATTCTGAGAGGAAATGCCAATAGTCATGGGATCTCTTGGAAACCCAAAAGGCACATTCAGGTGCCATACTGTTGGATTCAGTAAGCTTGTCTGGGATAACAAGAAGCCATCCATCCAGGCTTGGATACCTGCTTTTGTACCCTGTGCCATGCTATGAACTTCACTTGCATCATCCAATCTGTACAACTTGGATTGATTTCCCCTTTCTAGGAGATGGCCATTCAGTCCTAAGAGCTTGGAAGAATTGTCTGTAGTCCTGTTACTGTCGGTGTCAGAACTGGTTCCCACTGAGACCTGACTTCAAAGCCCACACTCTTCCCACTATATCACACCTATTATCCACATTGTAAATTCCCAACTTGCATGCCTTGCAGTAGCATCTGTGCAAGTAAACCCATGGGAAGGTATCTCGGAATCAGCCATCTCCCTTTTATTCAGGGATCACATCTGGCATTCCTCTATTCCATTTGAACCACTTGGGATCATCTCCTGTTTTCTCCAACTGATTATCTGTTGCCTTTCTTCTAAACTTCTTATGTTAATCAGCTCCTTTTCAAGTTTCTAGAATGCTACTTGAATTCTCAGATGATATAGAGTAAACATAGAATTCATTGAAGTCTAACTCCAAACCATGTGACCTACCCAAAGACTTGTCATGGCAGAACCAAAAGGAGAAGCAACATCTCAGACTTCATTCACATATGAGGCCGAGGGTCAGAGGTGTGGGCTTCCCACCTCAAACATCCTTAGAACTGAAGAAATACCCTAAAGTGTGGGTTAACATGTGATGGTGATGATATTTGTTTATTTTAGAGATTGATGCTCCCAAGAATTTGCGAGTGGGCTCCCGCACAGCAACTAGCCTTGACCTTGAGTGGGATAACAGTGAGGCAGAGGCTCAGGAGTACAAAGTTGTGTACAGCACCCTGGCGGGTGAGCAGTACCATGAAGTACTGGTCCCCAAGGGCATTGGTCCAACTACCAGGACTACCCTCACAGGTGAGTAGGACCTGTCTCTTGGAACGTTGTTGGATCTGTATCATCACAGCTCTCTCCTCAACTTACTTTTCTCACATCTACTCCACCAACAAATCCTTCTGATTTAATAATATGTTAAGTGTCTACCAGACATGCCCACAACTTTAGAGTGTACTGTTATCCATCATTCTAAACTTTGCTCATCTCTTGTTTGAACCATGACAATAATACCCCAGATTTTTATCTCAATCTATGCTATTCTTTATCCCAGCGACACTGAATAGTCTTTCAAAGTACATTTTTATTATACCTTTATATTATGTATACATTTAAGGCATCTAACATTGCCTTCAGGATGAACAGCCCCTGAAACTGGCCTGCTTTTCTCTACTTACCCCAAGCCACCTCCCCTTGATGCCCTGGTGGTCTCCATGCTCCTAACCCATAGGTCTGCTTCCTTCATTTCCTCAAACACACTGTGCCTCCTACCCTGGGGCATTCTCGTTGCTTAGCTCACGCCATAATGGCTTTCAGCACCCAAATTTACATGTTACTTGATGAGAAGCAAGGTCAAAGAGACCAACACTCAACCAGTCATCTCTGCACCATTCTGATGCATGTGGGCAGGATTCTTTGACTTTCACCCTATACCTAAAGCTCCATGAAATTCAGTCCACATTTGTTTTGTTCATTGTTGAATCCATGGTTTAGCACAGTGTCTACCATATACTGGATCCTAGATCAGTACTTTTTGGATAAATGAATGACTAAGTGAATGAATGAAGCTGCAAAAACTTAAAGTGAGAGCCTAGCCATGCCTTTTATGTCCTATAAAGAGTTTGAGCTATGGTAGAGGAGAGTAAGCAACCACTGAGAGATTTTATGTATTTATGCGTTTACTTACGTGCTTTCTAAGACAGGGTGTTACTGTGTGGCCTACGCTGGCCTCCAACTCATAATCCTCCTGCCTCAGTCTCCTAAGTGATAAATTATAAGTGAGCAGCATCATGCTGGGTAAGGGATTTCAAGCAAGGCAGTGCAGCAAGTAGGTATGTACAGACAGGGTCAGGGCTGAGACAGACCCATAAGAATCTATTGGTGATGTCAGAGAAGAAAAGACAGTGTATGGATTGAGGCAGTACCCTAGGTTAACGCAAGGCATGGCTGGGGTTGGGGAGCTGGGGACAGACTTTGGAGGAAATGGGACTCAGTCATGGTTCCTCCTGATCCCATAGCACACCCATCCTAGAAAATACACCTCCTGGACCTCACCAAAAGGTGGGTGCTTGACGTATGCTATGTGGCTTCCATATGACAGATGAACTGTACAAAATGCTTGTGGGCCAGGGGCTGCCCATGAGTCCACAGACTTTAGTAACTTTTGTCTTTGCTTGCAAAAGCCTTTGCTCTCTTTCTAGTCCAGGGATACTCAGTAAGAGTAAGAACAGTAAATGAGAGCAGTGTGATCAAAGCTGTTTTCTTCCTGACCTGAAATCTCAGACTTCCTTGCCAAATGAAGCTAGTTAAAGTAGATATTAAAGAACACCTTTTCCAAACAGATACACAGCCGGAAACACAACAAAGAGATAGGAAATATGCTGATAAAACAGGTAACAGGAGGGAATTAGGCCTGGAAGGGACCACAAGCTGGTGCCAGGGCCTGGCTCAGAGCTGGCGACATTTATTTAAAAAAAGAAAAATTCCTGATCCAGAACCCCTGAATGTGGGTGTCAGTGAGGAGACCTCAGAAATCTAGGCCCTTTGTAGTGGATCAGTACTTATCCCTAGCATTGGAATGGACTTTGGGGAGCCCATCCCACATGGGGGGATACTCCCTGCCTAGACACAAGGAGGTGGGCCTAGGTCCTATCCCAAAGGATATGACAGACTCTGAAGACCCCCTAGGGAAGGCCTCACCCTCCCTGGGGAGCAGAAAGGATATGGGATAGGTAGGGTGTTAGTTGGGGGGGGGGGGGGACGACGACCTGGGATTGACATGTAAAATAATCTTCTTTCTAATAAAAAGAAAAAAAGAAAAAAAAGAGAGAAATTCCTTCAGCAAAAAACTTAATTAGACGGGAGGAAGCAGCTCATCTCTGTCCACAGATACAGGCTGATTTGGCAAGTAACCGCTTTACAAAAATGGTGGCTAGTTGTTTGGGTAGAAGCTACTCTGTAGAATCATAGAGAACCAACCACAGCCTAGTTGTTATTCCCCAGTATTGGGAGGGGAAAAAAAAAAAGAAGACTCTGTGTTCATTGATACCAGTCTTATACCACATATTTGCAACTATGAGCATCCCCATTGTATGGATGAGGAAACTGAGGCTGAGAGACTCTAGAAACCTGTACAAGTTCACACTAGCAAGGGACACAGTGACTCAGAGCAGCTTCTGAATCCCAGTGTGGAGAATTTCCTTCCCTAGCTGCTGCTTCCACTACAGAAGTAAAATGTAAAGGAAAGTCCAAATTTGAGTGCTGCAGACCTGTAGGGCCATGGGAGATTACTGAGTAATGATCTCAAATGGGTTGATATTTTGCATTTGAGTAGTGCTTATATATATATATATATATATATATATATATATATATTATATATATATGGCATATATGTATATATGTATGTATATATAATACTCATCTCCTATAATTGTCCTAGGGAGTTCACTGCTGGGAGATTTATAAATGCTAACCACTGCATGACTTAAGGGGGATTATAGGCATGTAAGAAAACCAACTACAGTGCATATGCTGAGACTAGTTCCAAGGATCGCTGTTCTTTTACTGAAGTATCTGGGGGAAGAAAGAGCCAGGAAGGAGAGAAAGGAGAAGGGAAAATGATTGGTCCCAGTTCTAAGTAACTAACTCACTCACTGCCCTACTTGGACCATGAATAGAACCCAGACTCATCACTTTCCATGTGCCTGGGTCAGCTGACCCCCTTTCCAAGCAACACCACTCACCTCATAGAGCCATCATGAGAATCATATATTAATTTTTTTACTGTCTTTAAATAATAAGATAAAACAAAAACTATCACACTAGAGGCGGACAAGACAAGAGCCCAAGAGAAGGCACAAGCAACCCACTCATTCACATACTCTGGTATCCCATAAAAAAACCCACTAAACTGAAAGCTGTAATATAAACACGGAGACCTGGTACAGACCTGTGCAGTCCCTGAGCATGCTGCGTCAGTCTCTGTGAGTTCATATGAGCTTTGATCATGTTGGTTTAGAAGGACTTGTTTTCTTGGTGTCCTCCATCCCCTCTGGCTCTGACAGAGAGTCACACATTTATTGAATGAGTTTGAGTAGTTCTGCTAACAGGGAACTGTAAGTAGGTGATAGCAGGAGAGGAAGGGGATGCCAAGGTCCAATAGCTGATTTAGAATGACCTCTTCCGATCAGCATGGTGCCCTAAATGGATATGGGCACCAGCCACAGAGGTGGCACTGAGGAAATGCAAGAGGCCTCTACGGTCCAACCCATTGAATCACAGTCTATATGTCAGACCCTCAGAGGGCTTGTGGACACATGAACACACACATTGGAAGAAACAAAGCACTCTATTAGGGCACAGCTTTTGATCTCACCCTACTCAGATTTGAGGTATACAGCTTCATGACTATGCATCATTTGCCAGATTCCATACATTGTCTGTTCTTCAGTTTTCTGATCAAAGGGATTAAACAAGACTATATTGCTATTGTGTGTAAGTGCTGAATTTGGAACCTGGAACACACTGACTGCACATTAGCCATTGAGTTTTCAGTGTTTTGCCTCTCTACAAAGTTCAGCCCCAGACCCGTTGCAGCCTGGTCTTTCCACGGTACACCTTTAGACCACCTTTATTCTCACAGGTGATTGCTGCTGTAGGAGGCAGTGGTTCCTGTGTTTACTATTCTTGACAGAAGCCTTTGTGTCTGAGGCTACCATTGACCCTTTTGCTGAAAAACCCAGGACCTTCTTGGCCTTGAGGGTTCTGAGTCATTTAAAGGGCCCACAGCAGGTACACACTGACCAGTCCCCTTCTGCAAGCTTTGTTCATCACAACACAGAACCTAGGCTCAGGTCTAGAATCCCAGACATTCCCTCATTACTCTCTGTAAGTCATTGCCTGGAGAATTCCCTCTGTGGCACCAATTTGTTTCTGAACAACAGACTATGTGTCTGCAGTGACTTTTTGCTTTTCCTTGCTTGGGTGGCTTCTGAATCTTAAATGCTAAGTCATTTCTTTTAAGCTCAGCCTCTGAGTCTCTACGGCATCTGCTTGGTCAATGTTTTATGCCTAGAGTTTCCACAGGACCCCAAAGTATCACAGATTTACAGGCTCATCAAGGCTCCTCCAGGTTAGAACCTGGCACTACATAAAGACTGAGAGCACAAGGCAGCCCTTTAACATTGAACCATATATAGAAGACTCCTGGTGGAGGGAAGAAGGGAAGAATGGAGTAAGGGAAGGAGGTTCTGGAATGCCTTCCTGCCAGAGACCAATGGAAAATAAATCATCATCATCATCAGTTCCCTGGTCATTGTGTCTGAGCTGACACCTCTGCTCTGTTCCCAGAAAGGCATGTACAGTACAAAGGAGTAGGCTCTTGGCCCTTGTGCATCCCCCCAACCCTCTCTTTTCCACCTGGACACTGTGACCAGGAGACAAAGTGAAAGGAGCTGGTCTCCATGGTTTCTCATGAGCACCACCTTCACTCTTTCCCCAGATGTGGATCTAGAGATGGGAAAGTGAACTCTATAGGATATATGTGCAAATAGAGTATTCACAGGGAGCTTTCTAATAATGAAGGACTTTGAAACTTCAAAGGCAGGACAGCTGTCAAATCAAGGCATTTATGTCCACGTCACCCTGTCTGTACTCCCCTGCCATGTTTGTGCAAACACCATCATCAGTGCTAGTCCTTGGGCACTTCTGACTGGGAGAGGTATGGGCTAAGGTAAAGGTCTAGAGGCCTGGACAAGACAAAGTTCAGACTCCTTTGGACAAGGTCATAGTGACCCCAAGTGGCCACTTTGGTAAGGCACCCTTCAAACGATGTAACCTGTCAGTGACCTGCAGAAACAAAAGCATGCCTCTCCTCATAGACCTGAAGAACCAGGTCTCCTACGTATTCGAGAACTCCAGAGCAAGAGAAGCCAGGAGACAAGAGATCAGACTGCATCCTTCAACAGGGAACACTTATTTACAGCAAAGAACCAGAAATAGGATGTTACTAGAAAACTAGGATGATGAGCCATACTCCCCATTAATCTCACTGGTGACAACGTTCCATCCGAGAGAATGTTGTTAGGTATTACTTTCTTTTTAAATGTGATTTTAAAGTCAAGATGGAGTTACTGCCTCTTTAAGTGCTTTAACCTCATCCATATCCCCCGGCAGCAGAGCGATATTCTTGAAAGGCTGACTCACTGGAAAAGTCCCCAAAAAGCCCCTTCTTATCCAATATGGGAGGGACAAGCCAGGGGTCTTGGCTTTCCATGTAGCTAAAATGCAGACCATTGCCCATGAGGTGTGATTTCAGAACATCTTAGAAGGTTCCCTGTCTCCAGACCTCTCTCCATCTGTGACAACTCTGCCTCAAAATTCCACTACCAAAGGATTTTGCTGTGCTGGGACATGGCATCTGGTCTTGTTTTCCTAAGTAATTTTTGTCATATATGACTTGACATATGCTGTCAAAATTAATAAAATGACTGTAAACTCCTTAAGGAAAGGAAGGATTCATGGTTTGTCCCTCTCTGTGAAAACAACCAGTGAACTATGATTACTAAATCCTTACTCCCAGTTTGGTAGCCTTGAGTTTCATAGCCTTGTGGGAGACAGACCTGGGGATTTAGAGAGGATGAGGCCCTTAGCAACTCATGCCACTTGAAACCAATCAAGCCTACAGATGCCAGGTGACTTATGTTTTGCTGGCAAGAGACAGTTCCTTAGGCCCCCTTTACCACCCCCACTGTTCTCTACTAGTCCTGTAACCATAGGTTTCCTCAACAGTGAGTTATTCTGCCTTCAACATGGCCATCCTTGCAGCACAGCTGAGAACACTGGCTCATGTCCATTGCCTTCCAGCCTGCACTAACCCATTGGCGCTTACTGTGCCCTGTTCTGACCACAGGAAGACTCCACTTTGTCACTGTCTTTCTTCATCTTAGTAGGATTTCAAGGCCCTGCCCAAGTCCCTTCTCTGGCTGCTATAGCCAAGCTGTGTCCCTTCTCGGAAGCCACTTTTAGTTAGCAGCACACAGAATTGTCATAAATGACTCTCAGATTCTAGTTTGTTCACACCAGTCACCAAAGCCAAGTTGTATGAAAATTAGGGAAAGATACCAGGTTCTAAACCTTGCTTTGTCCTGTACTAGGCTTTGTGGCCAAGGAATGAACATCTCTGAGCCCGTATTTGTTCATGAGCCAAGCTACACGGGAGTTAATAAGGGCACACATGGGTCTCTATAAAAGGTACAGTTGGACTGTCTTCACCATCAGACACTCAAAATCCTTGTTTTAACCTCATCTTTCTTCTTATTATTTCTTCTTCTTCTTCCAGATCACCTATTACTTGCAGCTCAGTGTTTGGCATAGCATGGGTTCTCAATAAGTAATTAATTTACTTGTCCAGTACAGATGCTTTGTTGACCCTCAAAAGGACAAGGCGATGTCTTATCAGCTCACTTCATATCCACAGCCTCACGCCTGACACAAAGGGGACCCTCGGTGATACTTGCAGGCTGGATGAGCCATGTGCTTTAGGGATTCGGAGAAGAATGGGCATGTAGTTTAAGTTTAGGGAAGTGTCAACCCTCAAGCCGAACAAAGGAAGTTCTATAAGGGATGGAGAATAGTGACGTCCTATGGGAAGAATTGTCTGAGCTTTTGTTAAGAAAAGGGAACAGAGCCATTTATGTGCTCTCGGTCACAAAAGTTGGATGGAAAATAAAGGGAACGTTGATGGAAAGCAATGGGGTCTTTAAAGTGAAAAAAGTCCCTGAGAGTGAGGGCTCTGTGTGCTGAGAGGGAAGTGCACCGGCTATGCCTCGGATACACATTTTCTTCTCTGGCAGAACTGTTTTTTACCTGCTGGCAAAGAGCAACAATTCACTTGCAGTGCAGGAGGAAAGCTGCTGAAAATCAAAGGGAAGCAGCAGGCACAGGCCTGTAAGAGAGTCCCGCTTCCCTGTCCCCTAGACAGAAAGCCTGGGAAGAGCGCTTTAACATCTGCTGTTTTCTGGGAGAAGGCAATTCTGCTGTAAATTATTGAACGTTTCATTTAAGCTTCATAAATAAGAAACTGGGATGAAAACATTGCATGCTAGATCCGTTTGGCAACATATAATTTCTGTCTTACTCTCTTGATCTGTCACCCTTTGCCTACGTTGGAAGATTTCTACTTCATTGTAGGCGATTGAAGGTCTCAACCAGTTGCCTGAGAAAAGCAGTTTGTGCCCCAAAGATAATCTTTCTCAAGCTAGGAGTGTTCTAGGGATAGTGGACTATACCAGTGGCAATGAAGGTGTGTTTTAAACAGGTCTATCTATATGCATTGCAATCGTCCACTCAGTCTAGAGACAGGTACCATGACCAGGCAGGGAGCACTCCTCACTAACACCCTGACTCCATGAACCATTTATTTATTTATTGTTTGTTTGTTTGTTCATTTGCATCAGAGTCAGGGGCCAAGTTTCAGCAAACCAACAAAAAGTGTACCTAAAACCAACCTGTGCATGCCTGGGCACTTTTTAAGGATGATAAGACCACTTACATGAAAAGACTCTTTTTAAAAAATGCTAGCATACTTCTCTGTGCTGGGTAATGATAATATTGACGGCATAATTATGGTCAAGGACTTGTACACAGAAAATTCAATGACTCCTCATAATGACCCTCTAACATCCAAGCAGATTATTCCTGTTCTTCAGAAACTGGGGCCTAAAGATGTTACGTAGTCCAAGTTATACACGTGGAAAGTGGCCAGGCTTGAATATGTAAAAGCACACCAGACTCCAAAGCCTGCTATACTTCAAACTTTACATCTTCATAGGTCGACAGTATCAGGAAAGAACCAAGTAAGGGTTAGAGGAGGGACAAGCTGGTTTGAAGTGGGAAAATGGGATCTAATTTTAATTCCACCCAGAGAGGGCCCAACTATATTCCTTCAAGGGAGACAGATAGGTAAGACCAAGTAAGTGTCTGCTGTAATCACACAGAGTGTGAACTGAACTAAAGCTAGAAACAGGGACCTTCTGATTTCCATTCAGCACTCCCTTTTGTTAAAACAAGCCATTGGTTAAGGAGAGGCTACTCAACACATTCTCTGTAAAAATCATTTGTTTTAGCTTAGGAAATCCACAATAGCCTAAAGGATCAGATGCAGCTAGGGTAGGAGAAACTACCCAGGCCTTGAACTCTGAGACTAGAAGTCTGGGCTTCTTCCCAAACTGATCACAGATTTCTCCCCATTGTCTCAATTTCTCATTATTTTTATAAATGTTACACCACGTTGAATGATGTTGTCCTTAAAATCCATGTCCACCCAGAACCTACAGAAATGACAGCATTTGGGGAAATGGTCTGTGGCTCTGTGATCAGTTTGAAATGGGCTCATCTTAAACTCTAATCCAGTGTGACTGCTGTCCTTTTAAGATTAGGAAACAGGGGAATGTTACAAGACTGAAGAAGTAGAGACTGTAGTGGTGCAGTTGCAAGCCAGGGAAAGAAAACTAAGCATTGCCACCAGAAGCCAGGAAGAGGCAAGACAGGATCTCTTAAAGTCCCTTGTTCTCTGACATCTAGACTCCAGAACTGTGAGAGAATATGTTTCTGTTACTTTAAGGCACCAGTTTGTAGTAGTTTATGGCAGCAACCACTGGTAATCAATAAGGATGGATACAGACTACCCATCCACCTTCATGGGATTGTTATGAAGCCCCAAACACATTCATGCTTGAAAAAAACACAGTGTTGCACAAATGCAAGAGAGTCTTATGATCCGTGGTGCACAGGAGCCCAGGCAGGCCTCATAATAAACCTACTGGAAGGATTTAGCCCAACCCCTGAAGGCTCCCAGGGGTGGCAATTAGATTTCTGCATTTTTCTATAATCTGAGTCTTAATAAGTGAGGGTGAGTTGGAAGAATAAGAGTCCCTAAAAGTATCTACATCCTAATCCCTAGCATCTGTGACTATGTCACCTTCTGTGGCAGAGACTTTGCTCGAGCTATTCAGGTGGGTCCAACTTACCGACCTCGGTTCCTACAAGTTAGAGTCAGGGAGGTCAGAGTCAAAGTAGGTATGACAATGGCATGTAAGATCAAACAGAGAGAAAAGGTTTTGATGATGTTAAGCTTCAGGCTTTGCAGGTAAATTCACAAACAAGAGACAAGAAATTCATGCAGCCCCTAGAAGCTGAAAAAGCAAAAAAATGGGTCCTCCCTTGGGACCATCGGAAGGAATGCAACCTTGCTGAGCCACCTCAGATCCCAGGCCTCCCGCATTAGAGGATCATTAATTTGTATTGTTGTGAGCTACTAAATCGTGGTAATTTGTCACAGTAGCAATAGGAAACTAGTACATCAATCAAACCAGTTGATCTGAAAAGGAATGTGGAACAGTGGAGAGAAAGACTCCAGAGAATTCCAGATACTCCAGGAACCTGTCAGCGATCCTTTGAAATGAACTCCCAAAGGATTTCCCATAAGGCTTACACCCTTTAATTTTGAATTCCCTTCAAACGTTCATAGTTAACCAGAAGCCAGTCTAAAGCGTAACTGATCAATAGCTTACATACCCTGGACTGTGTGACTGACCTTGCTGGGGCATTCACAAGTACTGGACTTATGCCCACATCTGTGTTAAAAGCCTGATAGTCCCATGTTCAAAGTAAAAACCTACATTATGGCTTTCAAGAAATGACCAGAGAATCCCCAGATGGTCTCAGGACCTATTTGTAAAATGTGTAATATAATCCTCATACACATGATCAAGAAACTCACCTAAGACTCAAGTCTACACTGTCCCTATTGGTTACATTCTCTTCACACCTCACAGTTTAAACAAACCACTTCACTGTTTTAGCTAACATAAGACCCATGTACACAGGGAACCATTTTAGACTTGATCACTTTTTCCAAGGACACTAACAGGGGCAGCCTCACTGCCATTCTGAGACCCATAATAAGCATCCACTTGGCACTGGGAAGTTCATCCTACTGACATCATATGGATTTACCAAGTACAAAACTGGGATTTCTTAATGGGTAAAATTAGGAGAAAACTGAAGGTGGACTAAACATGAAATCTAAACAGGGATCTTTGATCATTTTCTTCTCTCCTTTTAGCCTTTCTCATCACTTACGCCTGTGTGTTCATATATGTGTGCATGTACATGCACACACACATGCACACACACACACACACACACACACACACACACAACACACACACACACACACACAGAGAGAGAGAGAGAGAGAGAGAGAGAGAGAGAGAGAGAGAAGAATAATTTCTATTTCTGCATCTATACACAGATCTGGTGCCAGGCACAGAATATGGAGTTGGAATATCTGCAGTCATGAACTCAAAACAAAGCATTCCTGCTACCATGAATGCCAGAACTGGTAAGTAGGAGAATGATGAAGATTCCCACTACTGCTGTGGATTCAAAAGTTTCCTTTCCAAGTCCTTGGGAAATTTCAAAGTCACTCCAGTAAGCTTAAATATAAGTATTTTAGACTGGGCAGGGCTAGGGGTTTGGACCAATCCCTATCCCCAAGTTTCAGCCTAACATAAATAAGCTTGCTAGAGGAGCACACTGATAAGAGTCTCCAGAAGCCCTCAGACCTGTACACCTGTGGTTAGAACAACCGAAAATAACCCCTGAGTCTGGGAGGGAAAGATGGGAAACCTAGTTACCATGAACACCTTACCCTATGTGGTGCTGTCTCCTCTTCCTCCCTCTTTGGCTTACCAAGGGAAGGTGAGTGAAAAGTATACAACGCTTGCAAATCAGCAACTAGATCTATCCCAGGGGTGGATGTATTCCAGTGTTGTCGCTGCTAATAACCCCTTTCTGCAGACTGTCCATCAGTTTGCATATCACTGGCCATCTTTTAAAAGGAAGCTGCTTACCAAAATGTGAGAAGAGTATCAACCATGACAAGCTACAGCTCATGGTCAGCAGGTCTACTGACAGCCTGGAAACACACAGGGTAGTCCAATAACCAGTGGCTGTCCTACAGAGCCAATGTGAAAAGGCTAATTGCTAAGTAAGGTGGTACATGTCTGTAATCTTACACTTGGGAGGCAGAGGCAAGAATATCAGAAGTTCAAGGTCATTCTCTGATATATAATGAGTCCAAGACCTGCCTTTTCTACATAAGACCCTGAATGAATGAATGAACAAGCAAATAAATAAAACTTATCTTAATCCACAGAACTTGACAGTCCCCGAGACCTTATGGTAACAGCCTCCTCAGAGACCTCTATCTCTCTCATCTGGACGAAGGCCAGTGGTCCCATTGATCACTACCGAATTACTTTTACCCCATCTTCTGGGATCGCCTCAGAAGTCACTGTGCCTAGGGACAGGACTTCATATACACTGACAAATCTAGAGCCTGGAGCAGAATACATCATTTCTATCACTGCTGAGAGGGGTCGGCAGCAGAGCCTGGAGTCCACTGTGGATGCCTTCACAGGTACCAGGGGTGGGGTACCAGTGAGGTTCAGAAATAAATAGATCTTAATGTGAGAAGGTCATTCAGATGTCCCATTCTTCCAAAAGAGAAAACTAAAAAATATGGGTAGGAGGGAAGAGAGGGAAAACTAATATATACATGAAAAGGAAATATTTGGTAGTAAAGGGAAGGGGTAAGTGAGGACACCACACATCTGAAACTTTATGTTTGATTTTTTTACAGCCTAGACACAATAGCTGATTTGTCCATCTTGCCCTTTCTTCATCAAATCGTGGGAATGCTAAAGCTCAATGTCATATTTTTTCCAAGTTAGAGGTATTTTTAAAATCCTGGATCAGTACTGCAAATATTCCATAGAAATACTTCTAGTTTTCTTAGAATTGATGATTCAGTATATGGCTGGGGAAGAATTGACTAGACTGAACTGGAGTGTGGTGGGTAGGACCTCTGAGCCAGCAGGTGAGAGTAGAGCCCTCATTAGCAAAGAGGGAAGTCAAGAATCTTGTCTGCCCAACGACCTACTGCCACACATGTGTTTCAGGACATGTTTCTCTATTTTGCAGGCTTCCGCCCTATCTCCCATTTGCACTTTTCTCATGTGACCTCCTCCAGTGTCAACATCACCTGGAGTGACCCATCTCCCCCAGCAGACAGACTCATTCTGAACTACAGCCCCAGAGATGACGAGGAAGAGACGATGGAGGTCCTCTTGGATGCCACCAAGAGGCATGCCGTCCTGATGGGGCTGCAGCCAGCCACTGAATATATAGTGAACCTTGTAGCTGTGCATGGGACAGTAACCTCTGAGCCCATTGTGGGTTCCATCACCACAGGTGAGGCTGGAAAGGATGGTGAAGAGTGTTCTCACAGTAGCCTTTGACAAGCCAATACAACTTAAAAAGGGGAACATTCAACGAATAGTATATCGAGTTTACGGCTAACAGGCCTCAGTGAGTTGTCCTGAGCAGCTACTTCTTCCAGGGCTGCATGATAGACCCAGTGCTCGGAGGGCTCAAGTCTTAAATGCATTAGTCCTATATCTAGCAGCCTAGGAAAAAGCCCTGGGAAATCTGGTCTCCAAAGGAATCCTTGCAAGTGAAAAGATGACATTTCTGTTCTGGAGAGCCATCTCTTGACTACCTAACAGGTGATTCTTCCCCAGAATCAACACAGAGCTAGCATGCAACCATGTAGTGACCTGGCACTCAGAGATTGGGGTTAATGTGCACATTGTTTGGAAAATACAACACTCTGAGATGAACTGGGTCATTTCCATTTAATCATTTGTAGATGTAATCCCAAATATGATGTGTATGTACATAAGAACACCTGTGTTTAGGTAGTTCACTACGTACTGACAAGAACTCACAAATTGAAAAATATATTAAACCATCAGCTGCTTTAACACAATTTAAGTATGTACCATAAACAAAATGCAACTTAGGAAAGTGCGTTGGGATATGTGCTCTTAAATCCCTCTACAGTTAATAGGCAGTTTTTCCAAATTGAACCAAAGGTGGCTGCTAAAAAAAATAAGAGATGGTAGCAGCATTGGGTCTTTCCAAGAGCAGTTTCCCTCAGAGAAGATAACTATGTAATTCCTTATTTGAAATAAAATACAGGAACTTAAAGGAAAGTTCCTAGTTGGTCTAGATGGGTTCACAGGAGCACAGATCTTGCCAACTTGACTTCCCATTGTTAGAATGTTCATAACTGGCTTTGGCCATAGCTATAATGTTTCAGGTGTGACAAGACTGACTGACCATCTTGTTAGGGATGTGCCATTAGTTACGTAGAGTCGTGCCTGTCTATGGGACACTATTGGAGCAATGCAAAACTAGGAGTAGAAATTCCATTTTCAAACTGTGCTTCTGTCTTTTTCCCACATCTTCCTGATCTTTGTAGGAATTGATCCCCCCAAAAACATCACAATTAGCAATGTGACTAAGGATTCAGTGAGGGTTTCCTGGAGCTCTCCCGTTGCACCTTTTGATTACTACCGAGTGTCCTACCGACCCACACAAGGTAAGGAAGCGATTCTATTTCTCTCAAAAGGAGGTTTGAAGCCTGATGGAGACTAATATGGGGTTAGTATCACATCCACAGGACGTTGGCCCCTCTCTGTAGCATACTGCCTCAAAATGAGCATCAGTGAAGAACAACTGGGAAAACATGAGTTCACCAACTCCTCTCAAAATAGGCTTGATTGCATTACCAAGAAAGCCAGACACTTCACCAGTGGGAGCAATTGCAATTGGACACCATTAGCTAGGCTGTGCAATGAGAATGAACCCTAAAAGTCTTTGCCTGAAGCTAGGGCTACATGTACTCTCCTGAGCATAAAGTCTAAGGCTAGAATCCAGGATGTGGATAAAGACCCAGCAGAGCCAGATGGAGCCCTGGAGGGAACCACAGCAATGTGATCCTAATTCTGCCATTGTAACCAGTCTGTGAGTCAGAGATGTTAGCTGGGACTCTGCCTGCATACTGCCAGCTCTTGCTGGTGCATGAGGCATTGTTAACAGCGTGGAAGGCATGCCCACTTCTAGCCAGAGGTAGGACAGGTTTCCAGGCTACATTTCTCTGGGCTGCATGGAGCACTGTTTTCAGCTGTGCCCACAACAGTTTTGATATGGTCACCTTGGAGAAAACCAGTCTGATAGAAACCAACATAGTAAATAATGCATTTATTTTTGTTCTAAGAAGCCTATAAAATGAAAGAGTGAGGTCAGCATATAATATTTATTTAAACTCCACCATTACCATCTTATTAATTATTAATCTGCCTTCCCTATTGCATGCTGAGCCCAACTCCTTCTGTACTTCATGACCTACTGTCCCAATGTACACTGAGCCATGGACCCACTGATGAGAGAGTTGTTGAACTTTTAATGATGGGTTTTGTTCTTTAGTGGGACGGCTGGACAGCTCCGTGGTGCCCAACACCGTGACAGAGTTCACCATCACCAGGCTATATCCAGCTACTGAATACGAAATAAGCCTCAACAGTGTTCGGGGCAGGGAGGAGAGTGAGCGCATCTGCACCCTGGTGCACACAGGTAAACATGGCTTCCTTATTGAGTGTCAGGTCAGGACACGAGCAGCAGGCTTGAAACAAACACAGGAAGCAGGGGGACATTATTCCAGTTCATACAGCGGATATAGGTTCCAGGGCCTGAGGCGCCATTCTTTGGCCTCCTCTGACTCACTATGTCCTGCAGGACAACTTGTAATATCTCTCCCCAGACTGTTTTTTATCTAATTATAGGAGTTTAGTGAGTCACACTCAAGGAGTCTCGCTGGTTCAAGGTTACGAATTTTCATGGAATTTCCACTATGAAGAATGCCCTTTCAAAGATGCACAGTGGAGACACATTCCACAGCAGACATTTGAATCTTGGTGGGGGGGGAAGGGTGGCAGGAGAACCTCAGGGAAGAGTTATTACCCAGTTACAGGAAATTAGGGGTGAGTTTATTCATCTTATATAGCAGCTGCTTTGCCTTTGCTTTATGTCCCAGGAAAAAGGTTCTAAGCCCTTCACCAGTAGGAAGGCAGTAGCTGTGGAGGTGAGGTTGACCTCACATAGCATCTCCAGCCCCCAACAGGAACATTATATAGTCCTTGTCCTCCTATAGGCTGTATAACCAGATCCAAGCATCCTCTGTATCCTCAAGCCACTTCACAGGAGAGACACAACAGCTTGTCATATTGGATAGTGGGGAAGAGAAGTCCATGCCTTCTTCAGAAAACTAGCTCTTTGGATAAGCCCAAGGACAGGGCTCTATTTTGGCAGCTCCCCTAGCCTTTCTTCTCTGATCCTTAAGAAGCATATTGGTAGAATCAGCAAAGGTTTGCTATGGATGTCACTAGAAGGCACAACCATCAGTTTCTATCCTCAACATCAGAAACAGACCTTCTAGTTAAAGCATAGTTTCCACTACGTGTAGGAAAATATTCAGCCTGCCTCATTAAGTGAACACCTGGATTTGCTGACATTGCTTAATTTCCCTGGAGATGGTGTTTCCTGAAGGAGGGAAACGTGCTTAAGAATTCCTCACTGTTTTGTAGATATTCTTACAAATGCTGAAAAAGCATCTCTTCACACAGTGGCAAAAACATCTTTCAAAGACATAAAGTGGCCATCTCATGACAGCACAGGGTGTTCTAACCTTTCCCAGTCTCTCTACTTCCAGCTCTTTGGCTATAGATGCACGAGCTATGTTTCATCCTTCAGTCTGGCCCCAATCTTCTAATTATCTGTGATCCTTAAAGCATCTGATTAATAAATGTTGACCAGAAGTAATGTCAACTGAGCCAAGAAAGCCCTGTTCCTGCCCTCCTGAAAATTCTCACTGAAAAATCATAAAATGAATTTCTAGAACATCTTGTTCCCAAGATAAGAAGGATATATGACTAGGGCCAAAGGCAGCAGACAACTGAAAAGTAGAAACTCGGTGGTTCACCAAGCCACACTGCCCTCCTTCAAGTTAGCAAGAACTGTTCAGGTAACTTCCTGGACCTGTGCTGCACTCAGAAGTCTTAAAGTAGTCACAATGATCTTAAAATTTTTAGAAATGAGAACCACCTTCAGGAGACCATCCAAATCTCAGAAATTACCCAACTATACTTTAGTAAGAACATCATTTGAAGAAGTTTTTGGAAGCACAGATTATAAATAAAATTCAAAACATTAAATTATGAGGGTTTTTGCTTGTTATTTTATGGTGAAAAACATAAACAAAAGGAGAAAAACAATACCAAATACAACTCACTTAATTAAGAACAGGGATAGACTGCTGGGCAGTAGTGGCACGTGCCTTTAATCCCAGCATTCAGGAGGCAGATGCAGGCAGATCCAGCCTGATCTACAAGAGCTAGTTCTAGGACAGCCTCCAAAGCCACAGAGAAAACCTGTCTCATAAAACCGGAAGGAAGGAAGGAAGGAAGGAAGGAAGGAAGGAAGGAAGGAAGGAAGGAAGGAAAGAAGGAAGGAAGAAAGAGGGGTAGACTAACAGTGGATATTGGTTCCCAAACATAAATCATATGACTAAGGTTGTACTAACATTTAAATTGTTATAATAACACCCAGTTTTTAAATAAATTCCAACTTTATGAAAAGCACAAACATAAGTGAATCTAAGAGTTACAGCATGGGTGACTAAAATCATAATGCATTCACAAGCAAACTTTCTTCCCCTGATAGGTAAGCTTGGCTTCCCTACACTTGTGTGAATCCCCTAGGCTCTCGTGCAACAAAAAGGATGCCCTGAACACAGTCTAGAGTAAAGCTTGTGAATGGTGGTGTAAGAATTCAGGAAGTGGATATGACTCTGTGACTGGGAGTTATTTATATGGATGCCCTGAACTTCCAACACAATTCCTGAGGTTCACAGATATCTATCCACAAAGGTCACCCTTATATGTGTGAAAGAACAAGCGGGCCAGAAAGCAGAACAATCCCAGTAACTAAAGAATTGTAACCTCTTCAAAAGGTCCTTCACACAATCTAGATTGAGACATCTAAAGGACAACAGTGTATTTTGAATTTTCTGCCTCCCATTGAATTCATCAAAGAATTCTGCACAAAATAAGTTAATAAATTAACTTAAAAGAAGGACTTAGGGCAATTGGGAGACAAGTGGGTATTTGAAAAGTAAAAGAAAAGGGGAAAAAGAAAGAGATGAATGGAGCCAGACAGTAGAAAAAGAATCAGTCTGTACTCCATTGTTTTATCCAAAAGAGTGACAGACGTGCACCACATGGGAAAAATCTGATGGTTTGTGGTACTTCTGTCCTGCAGTTGCTCTTTCTTTAACCCGATATTCTCCTGCTCTGTTTCAGCCATGGATAGCCCTGTGGATCTGATTGCTACCAACATCACCCCCACAGAAGCCCTGCTTCAATGGAAAGCACCCATGGGTGAAGTGGAGAACTATGTCATTGTCCTCACACACTTTGCAAGTGAGTGTCTGCAGGTGAGGGTGGTGGGGCTGGAGCTTCAAGCCAGTATGGAAGTGAAGAAGTAATTCGTCTTGCCCATCTGAAAGTCAAATCAGAAATTACCTTAGATTGGGGAAATTATGTAACCCCCAAGCTCTATAAAGTCCTCAAGATATCCCCCAACTCCTGAGAATCACACAGTCAGCCTGAAAGGCTCAAGGAAGGTGAGCAACAAAGAAAAATCACTAAATCAGAGCTACACTAGGAAGACAAAACTCAAAACTGAGCTAAGATTTTCACCAAAGGGCTGCAGATAAGAGAGAAGAATTTTCTAGGTCAGCAGTTCTCAACCTGTGGATCACAACCCCTTAGGAGATGGAGTAACCCCTTCACAGGGGTTTCCTAAGACTATCCTAAAACATAGATATTTACATTATGATTTATAACAGTAGAAAATTACAGTTATGAAGTAGAAATGGAAATAATTTTATAGCTGGGGGTCACCGCAACATGAGGACCTGCATTAAAAAGTCCCGGAATTAGGAAGGTTGAGAACTACTGTTCTAGATGTTTACAGAGCAAGAAAAATAAGTTATAGGATCAAACTTGGCACAGATTAACATGTTAACCGGTGTCTTAGCGTTCTATTGCTGTGAAGATACACCATGACTATGACAGCTCTTATAACAGAAAAACATTTAATTGGGGTGGCTTACATTTTCAAGATTTTAGTCCATTATCATCATGTAGGGGAGCAAGACAGCATACAGGCAGAGCTAGTGCTGGAGAAGGAGCTGAGAGTTCTTAGATCTTGACTCACAGGCAACAGGAAGTGGTCTGAGACACTGGGCGGTATCTTGAGCTTATATGAGACCTAAAAGCCTGCCTCCATAGTGACACACTTCCTTCAACAAGGCCATACCTCCTAATAGTGCTACTCCCTTTGGGACTCATTTTCTTTTGAACAACGGCAACAGGTGACAATTGGTTTAGAACTGCTAAGTGATGTTTCTGTCGTACTGATCTTCCCTACCCACATCTTGTCCCAAAAGTTTGAATTAACACCAAAATTTGAATATCGGTACTGCTTTCACGGTGCTCATTCCCCTTACACTATCTGAAGTTGAATAGAAAAGCTCAAAGCAAAACAGTAGCATTTTCCAAATATCTGGGCTTACAGAGTTATTTCTTTTCCAAAATTAAACATGTGATCACAGAATTTTGGCAGGTTATATTCAAGAATCTAGGTAACAGAGATGCCAGAAAACAGAAAGCAGGTGGATGGCATGACTTTCAGAGATGGAAGAGAAGGCAGATCTACAAGCTTCAAAGAATAATTTGTCATCAAAGTTGGGGAAAATGAAAATGAACACACAATTATCAAACAAAATGGAAAAGGCATTAGTCATCATTACTATCTACCATCGTAGGTTCACAAAGCTTTCTTGTTGATTTCAGTTTGTTTTGGCTTTGCATCTCTATTAGCACATTTGCATTTCAGCAAGGCATTAGAAAGCTGAATATCATTTAGTCTTTAATTAAGATGGGAAAATACATGATAAACCATGATTTTGAGTTGATGGGAACTATAGCTGATTGCATAACCCTTCTCAAAGGAAGATACCACGGATACATCCCAATCCCTTTATGTTCTTGCACAGCCCCTCCCAACTCCTACTGTCCCTTGGTATCATGACCCAGTATTTCTTAGATCAGCATACCTCTTTAAGACTCTTCAAATCTCTATGCATTTTCCCATGTGCCATTTCTCTGCCAGGGAATTCTCTCCCCAAGAGTCAACCTAGAAAGCCTGTCTTTCAGGTCTTAGCTGCCATGCTATATTTTCTGACAAAGTATCCCCCATTTCTTTAAGGCAGTCAGCACCCCTGCTCATAGTGACAAGGCACACAGTTCCATCCTCTCCATTCACATCCATTCATTCAGCAAATGCTTTTGATGACCTCCCATGGGCTGTGTACTCACTGAGCCTAGAAAGGTTCAGAAGCAATGCTTGGGTGCTTATCTTTATGGAACCCATCTCTAGTAAGGATGCAGTGAAGTAAATACAGCCTGACCTGAGCTGTGGCCTGAACTATGCAAGATGGAGCATAGTGAGCTACACCCAGTGGACCACCATAATTTAGAATTGGGGTACAGAGGGGAAGAAAGAAACAAAATCTTATAGAAAGTAAAAATGACAAGGGAATCCTAAGGAAATGTACAGACTGCCTGTATTTGGAGAGAGATGAGCTTTTAAGTATCTGTCACAGTTTAGTGCAGTAAAGCATTGAGTGATGGCAGGATGTCCCAACGTAGGATAGCAAAAAAGATGGTCATAATGTATATTCTTCCAAAGAATGTCTTGTTTCATTTGCCCTTAGATCACAAGAAACTTCAAATATCAGGTCTGACCTAGTTTGGAGATGTGCCTAATAAAGTTTGTTAAATGTTGAATGATTCAGAAATATTCTAATTGTCTAACAGTGGGCTTGGCTCTGATATAATGAACAGTTTTATTAACAGCTTGAATGAGTACCAAGAAGACATGCTTGCAAAATTTGTATATAAAACCAAACTGTGGCTGACTGAATCCACATTAAAGATGTTTTAATAAACTGAAACTGTGGTCCAAAACTCAATCAAGGTAAAAGATGATAAAAAAATAGAAGCAAAACTCTGCCCACAGGTCAAAATGTTCAACCAAGGCAGTAGTAACACAGTCATTGATTGTTAATAACTTCATCATGTAATGGTGATGATGCATGGCTATCCTAAAGCCTGGAGTAACACAAGTGACAGGTACAGAAGCAGGCTGACCCTGTTTACAGCACTCATCAGTGGCTCCAATTCTTGTTCTCAGTTCTCTCCCAAGAGTTGCAGAGAGAAGCAGTCAGGACCATGGGAACTTTAGAACTGTTGTATAAATGTAATGAGAGGCAGGCACTGAATTTTCTCAGTACAAAGGAGGGAACAGTTGATGGGGAAAAGTGGATGGAAGGGAACAGATAAACAAGACCTCTTCTTCCTCTTCAATTCCAGAGGAGAGCATAGAAGGGAGAGATATTCCATGTACAGAATACTCTTTCTGAAGAATAAAAAATAAAAATATGAAAGTGGATCCTTGTAGGGGGCAATAAGCTCCATCACCAGTAGTTTTCCCAGAATTCTTGGGTACTGAGTCCATGTGAAATGCCTTTAGATATGATAGGTGTTTCCTTATCTGTATGGATCTGATTTCAGTTGCTGGAGAGACCATCCTGGTTGATGGAGTCAGTGAAGAATTCCAGCTTGTTGACCTGCTTCCTAGCACCCACTATACCGTCACCATGTATGCCACCAGTGGGCCACTCATGAGTGGCACTATCACCACCAACTTCTCTACCCGTGAGTATAGGCTCCTGCATGGATGGTATAATCCATGGAGGATTATGTAGAACTGAAAAATGATGCTTCCTTGTAATGGAGTAGATAATAAGCTATAGGTTTTGGTGATCCAAACATGTTTTGACCAAATGTGGTCCAAGTAGTGTTTGCTATTCAATTAGCACTTCTGTTTCTACACCCAGGGTCTATGTGACAATAGCAGAGCCATACAAGAAATCTGGCACTAAGACTCTATCTGGTACAGGAAACTCTGAATATTAGAAAGCTTGGTATGGTAGTGGCTGTGAGCTGCTTGGTAAAATCATGACCAGTAGAACATTAGGACAAGAGAAGATCCAAGAGGGCTGCAAATTCAAAGAGACAGTGGTTGATGGGTTCAGGAGCCTAAGCATAAAGAGTTGTATTGGGGGATGCCATGAGTCCTGCTTGTGGAGGTGGGAGTAGCTTCAAATGATAATAGCACCCTTTATGGTCCCATCCAAGCCAGAACTAGAGTCAGCAGGGAAACAGCCCGGTGAGCAAGCGTACCATGTCTGAAATCAAACAAGGAAGAGATAGGAACACTTTAGCATTTTCTCTGCTTTGCAGTCCTGGATCCTCCTTCCAACCTGACAGCCAGCGAAGTCACCAGGCAAAGTGCACTCATCTCCTGGCAGCCACCCAGAGCAGAGATTGAAAACTATGTCTTGACCTACAAATCCACAGATGGTAGCCGCAAGGTAAGCATTAGCTGGAAAGGGGGGAAAACCATCACTCCCACGTGAGCCCATGTGGAAACTGACCAGTGGAATGATCCATGGAAATTGCAAGGATGGAGAAGGATCCAATTCACAGGCAACCAGTGAGGTTCCAGATCCTGGATACACAGCCTGCTATTGAGGAGAGAGACCAGGTTTTCAAGCCAGGAAATACCAAGCTGTGGCTTTGCTATTGCTCTCTACCCACACTGGTAAAGCATCAACCCTCTCTCAGTGTCAGTGTCGTTTCTGGATCATCACTAGGTGTGATGGTGCTCTGGGCATTATGGTGTAAAACATGACAAACTCCTAATCCTGTGTTACCAGAATGATTTCTTACTCACAGGGCCAAGAAAATGTGAGCCAGATAATAAACCCAAGAGGCCTTTATGGCTTGATAAGCATTATAAAAGCACCATCTATATAGTCTACAGTAAGGAGATGATAAATTTTGGTTTTATACCATCACTCTAAACAGTCTATTAGAGCACTAGTTGGCAAGCCTTCTCTTGTGGTAGGACCCTTTAAAAAGTGAAAGTCATATATAGAAGTCAAATCCAGAGAACAAGTATAAGTAAAGCAGGTTTGTTTGATGATGGTGGGGAGGCCTAGGGTTCTGCTTCCTCAGCTGCTTCTACTCCACAGCAAGGCCAATGAGGTCTCAAGTCACTGGCTCAATAACCCAGGTACCTAAATTTATCCCATGTGCATTTGTGAGATAGGAGCCAGCCTAAACCTCACATGGGAGCTGTCCTCCCTGCCTATTGGCAGTTTTCTCCCTGCTGTGGGATGGAGAGGACAGCAGTGCTGACCCAGCTCTCCTCCAGTCCCATATTGCAAGTTAGCTATTCCCACAGCCTCCTTTATTCTGGCTCCCTGCAGGAGCTGATTGTGGATGCTGAGGACACCTGGATCCGACTGGAGGGCCTGTCAGAGAACACAGACTACACAGTGCTCCTGCAGGCAGCTCAGGATGCCACAAGGAGCAGCCTCACCTCTACTGCCTTCACCACAGGTGAGGGACTTGGAGTCACTTTGATGCCTTCTTCTCCCTACATGGTGCCTACCTCTTCAGCGTCTCTGCTGAGCCTTGGCCTCAAAGGAGCCTATTGAAAACTCAGCTTCCTCTTTCTTCCTTACCCTTTCCCAAGGCCCTGCCAGAAAATCCCTACCACTGAGGTTATCAGGGAAACACCAGCCCAAATCTGTAATCTATATAGACCAACTAAGGACACCAAGTAGAGATGTCAACTTGCTTCTTGTACCAATTTCTGTGTTTCTCTAGAAAAATTATTCTGTCTCTCTCCCTCCTTCCCTTGATGCCTGCCCTCAGCAACACTTCTAGTAAACGTTACAGAGGAAACCTTCAGTACTGAACCCTCATAAACCCTCACACCTTCCTAAGCACAAAGTACTTTTGTGTATTCAGTATCTCAGTCAATCTTTAGAACCAGTGGTAGAACCATTTCAAAGGGCAAGAAATGTGAGCTAGCACATAGATAGCATAGTGGCAGAGCACTTGCTTAGCATGTATGAGGTCCCAGGTTCAATCCCCAGCTCCACTAAATAAATAAATATAAGAAGCTCAGGAATAGGAGTGTGGCTTAATAGAATACTTTTTACCTAATATGTTCAAGGTCCTAGATTTGATTCTTGGCTCCACGGAAAGAAGAAAAAAAAAAAGGCTTTTAAGAAATCAAAGACCTACATGACTTTCTGGCAAGCATTTTCCTAAACACATTACATGCATTATTTAACAGCATTTAATTTCACCTCCACAACAGCCTCTGTCCTATAGACTATTACCTCTATCTATGTATTTATTTTTACAGGCAAGAAAAGTAGGGTACAATAGAGATGAGATAACTTATCTAAGATTTTATGGCTTTTAAGTTAGATAGCTTAGATTTGACTCCAGACAGTCCAGCCCCAGGATCTGAACTGTTAGTATATTCTCTCTGCCACCTCCATGGCATCCCTTTACTGTTTGTGATGTGTAACTGCCCACCCAGCCCATTTTAGGAATGAGGGTGTGTTCATCAGTGGGTTAATATAAGCACATCCCTCATCCCTAAACACAGGTTTCCTGAATTTCAGAGTACCAGGATGACTGGTCCTCCTCCATGTCCCAGAGCCTGCCCTTCCATCTCAAAAGAATCAACAGAAAGTGCCCCCACTCCTCCTTCTCTCCATATATTCATTCTAGATGTCAAAGCCAGGAACTGATCAAGTACTTCAAAGTCACTGTTAGTGAAATGAGTCCCTTTCCTCCTTTTTTAATACTTTTCAATACTTTCCAGAGTGTCTTCAATGGGTTCATTAGTCAAAAGAAAATATTTTAATGGGGAAATAAAAATAAACAGTGATCTCACAACCAAGACATGAATCTATGACATATCCTTACCAAGTGGAACTTAGGGAACTGTTGATGTCTGTTCTGATGAAGTTTATCTTGCTGTTTCAAAGATAACTTATTAAGAACTAGGGTGTTACCTCTGTTCAAACCCAGCCCTGCACACTCATAGGCTAATTAAAGGGGCCTTTATGAAGCCACCACTTAAAGACCCATTGGGATGAGTTTTCTGCTGAATTAAGATTTTTTTTCACCATAAAAGGAACACAGCTAACAGAGGCACAGAGCTCCCAATGTGCATGTTTACTAGGTTAAACGAATCATTTTGTTACCAAAATGCTCAGTGTTGGATGAGCTTTTCATTCCCATCCTGCTAATGTCACAGCTGGCAGTAGTGAACAGTGTGTCAAATGTCTGAAGTTTCTGTGGTAGCTACAGCAGCAGCCCCTTTCCAAATCCCTCTGGACTGTAGCACAACCATTTCTTTGACCATCACTGCCTTGTCTTAGATGCAGTAGTTTGGGTATGGGACTCCAGATCTGGCCAGGGCCTTGGGAGGATTAAATCAAGTAATTGACACCTTACTTGGAAATGTGGAGAGGATGCTAGCTAATGGCTTGGTTTGATGGGCAGTTTAGGTCACTGTTGGTGTCTGTTTAGGTTCATTTGTTGTTCTTACAGGACTCCAGTTGACAATGGGCTCATTAAACATAGCCAGTGTCAGCTCATAAAAAAAGAAAGAAAACTGAAGAGCTCAATTTCTATGCAATGAATATAGCTACCAACTGAGATACTCACTGTATAGAGTTTCAGGGTACCAACAATGGACTCACACTATCCCCAAATATGTAACAATAGAGTGTCCATGTTTAGGAGGTGTGGTTTTAGGAGGCTGAAATTTAAGTCACTGATGCATCCCAAATCCTGCTGGCTTTGTTTTGGAGATTTATCAGAACCCACTGAGACAACTAGATGCTGAGTGAAAATTTCTTAGGCAAGAAATACTGCATGTCCAATTCCCATTGCAAGCCTGATATATACAGACATGATAGATGAACTGAAGAGTTAAATCTCAGCTTCAGAGTGCAGAAGTGGAGGCATCACGATAAAACAAAACTGAAGAAGAGAACCAAGATTCTTAATACCCTGTGCAGGGATGCTAGGAAGACGTGCAGCTTGCAGGTTATGAAGGCCAAAGTCCCTCTCTAATGTCAGGTTCTGTCTACCACCACAGTACAAATCTTCCCAGGTACATTACTCTGGGCTGTATTGTCATTGGCCAGTTAATAATTGCTTACTTCCTGCCCCAGTCTCTGCCCCCTGCTAAGAGGAAACTTTATCAAAGAAGAGAATACAAGTGCATTTGCTTCCTAAAGGTAGGGGTGGGAAAAGGTTCAAAAAGGCAAGTAACCAAAGTGAAAAGAATAGCTTTACCCAATTCAAGATTGAAGAGGCTGCTTGTCTAGACCCCATGGGCAGGAATTCATCCTGCTGAGCATGTCTGGGGACCACTGAAGGCCTACATGACAGTACACCAGGGCTGAAGGAGTTAGAGTTTAACATCCTTTATGCCTATAGCATCCTTTTCAACTTAATTGCCAGTATCTGCATTTTCCACTTAGCAGCATCCTATTCTGAGAATGCACTGATCATGTGCAAGTTTTCTATGCCTTCTTTTGGACAAGAGAGTTTAAAGTTTGACTTCAAAGTATCCCCCATCCCTAATAAACACTAATCTTGTCCTGGGGTGGCCAAGATAAAGGAGTCACTCAAGCAGGTGCTCATCTAATTGTCTGGGAAATAGTTCAGATGCCAATAATAATAGTAATAAATAATAGTAGACAATAATGGTACTTTTTTCCTTTTTACAAAAATAAATTTTTCCCCTCATATAATATATCCTGGTTTTTGGTTTTCCCTTCCTCTACTCTCAGTCCACCCGGCCCTATCACCACTATTATAGACAAGATCTGCTCTCACAGCCTCCTTTGATCCTGATGCCTTTTCTTATGTTCATACTATACAACATGAGCCCATTCCAATCTTTCCATCATGTTAATAGCTTCCTGTCCTCTTGTCTCTGGTGTTTGCACAAGGCTCCAGGGGGAATTATATACAAGTCGTATGGGAGAGAAAAAAATATGGATACATTATTTATAATTTGCCGTCTCCTGAAATTTCGTCCAAGGTCTACTTGTCTTTTAGAGACATGAATTTAAATGAGGAAACAAATATATTCCCTGCAGAGCCACAGGGACTTGGTGAAATGATCTTCTGAGAGGCAGGTTTCATTGTCTCTTTTAATACTATAAAAGGCAAACAAAACTCGGGCTAAGCTCATCCTCAGAGGCAGTGAACACTATAAAAGGGTTGTCTTGACCTTGAGGTTAAGCGAAGAGGTAGCAAGACATGAGTAATGAAGAGGTTGATGTTTTGGTTTTTTTATTCGTTTTTATTGCCTCTACCCCCTGCTATCTCCCTTCCAGGTCAGGCTGTTCTGTGATACTCTCCAGGAAAACTCTGGGGTCTCCTCTGACATAAAACTCAGTTTTATTAGGTTGTAAAAATGAATGAAAATTGGCAAAATCTAGACTCCAAAGCAGTGAGTAGTGGATTCTGGAAAAACACATGGTTACTAGACTTTCTGTTGGAAAGGGAAGCCTAGTTATCTATACATCAGGACATCATGTGCCCCTTCATCGATGCAGGAAGTGGGGGCATTTCCCACTGCTCTACCGCTTAGAAACAGTTTGAAGTTTTGTTTTCCTGTGACAAGCAAGCGTGGCAGGGGAGAAAGAAGGGTGAGACAGACAGACAGAGCCACACACAGAGGAAGGTCTGCCTTCAGCTTCCTCTGAGACCTGGCTACGGAGAAGGAAGTGGCACACTAATCATGCCATATGAATATACCATCCCAAGCATGTCCAACTGAATAGCTAAATGTCACATCAAAGGTTTGTATTCATCAAACTGCCCACTTTATTATGTGTGATCAATATCGGTCCTCCAACAAGGCCCCTCTTCCTATTCACTCATTTATTTCCTTTTGCCCCAGCTCTTTTTCTGCCATCCCTATACAGCCATCCCAACATGTACAATGGGAAGCCTCTTGATTCTCCCTTTGAAAAACGTATTCCTCCAGAATTGCTTTGGTTATGAATGATTTAAATGTGTGTAAGGTGTTTTGGATTATATAAATCATTACAAATCTTTATGTTTGGACACTTTTAGATTCATCAGTCTTTTACTTCTAATTATTGTAAACTATTACTTGATGTGTGCCCAACCCATTTGCCTCTCCACTCTCTCAAAGACAGGCATCAAATTGTGTCCAACCTTTCACAGCCCCAAATGGTGCTGTAGTATACACCCTCAATGTATCCATCTATGGATCAGTGAGGCAACCAAAAGTTACATGCCCAGAAAAGGAATTGCTAGGCACAGGGTATGTACTTATTTGGTTTAAGTATAGTTTACTTACAGGCTGGGTACACAGGAATGTCCCTGTTTTCTGGGAGTCCATATCATTCCTAATGACTTTGACACATTCCAGCCTGGTCCAGCCTTGGAACTTTTGACAGTTTAATAAGATTGATGTCTCATTGTTCTTGGTGAATCCCATTCAGTAACAGTAAGCTTGAATTTAAATATCTCAGTGTTTGTTAGCCTTTTTTTTCTTGTAAATTACCTGTTCATGTCATTTGCTCATTTTCCATCAGGGTTCCTTATAGTATCTATCCAGTATTACTTGAGCCTTTAGCATCTTTTGTAAAAAAAGATTTTTCCTGCCAATAGACTCAGAGCTCTTCTTCAGTATTCTTCTGTTCACTCTGTGATTTATTATCTTACTTAGTCTATTTTATATGTGACATTCAGTTGGGATACTGTTTCATTTTTCTTTATAAAGTGAACCAATTTTACCAGCATCATGCACTAAGGAAGCCATCTGTTCATTGATTTGATATGCTTCCTATATATTAAGTTCATACATGCACATAATCTGTCTCTGAACTCTGAATTATCTATTTTACTCCAGGCTCTATTCATCTGTTTTTTTTCCCCAAAGCCTACATTGTGTGTTTATATAGAGAGTTAATTTTAATACATTTACACATGGTAAGACAAGTTTCCTTGGCTCCAGTGTTTAAGGTTCACTTAGCTATTTGATGGCATTTAATTTTCCATATGTGTCATGTCATCTGAATTATCCCATTTAGGTATGAAGTCCTCCAAATTAAATTTAGATTAGAACTGCAATGTACATATAAGTTAATTTGAGAAGAACTGACATCTTTATGATAGTAAGTTATCCCTTCTAAAATGCATAGACTATATCTTCATTTATTTAAATAATCCTTATGTTTCTCACAATGTTAAATTTTTCCCCCATAGCATTCCTGTGTTCTCAGTTAATCTCTGGAAGTTTTATTAGTTTTATTGCTTTGTGACTTGTCCCTAATTAAAAAAATATTTTCTAGTTGATTATTGCTGGTGCAGAAAAATACTATTGATTTTATATATTGATCCGGTATCTAGCGATCCTGCTGACTTTCTTACTAATTGTAATTATCCATTGTTTCTATTAATATTTGAGGTAAATATGGAGCTGGGGAGATAGTAAAAGTAAAGTGCTGCTTGCTGAGTTCCAGTCCCCAGTACCCTCGGTAGTACCATTGGTAGGGGAGTAGAGGGTGGCAACCCAAGCCTGTATCCCATCACTGAGGAGACAGAGAGAGGATGCCAGGGTTTTTCCCAGCCAGCTAGTCTGGCTGAATAGAGGAGTGCCAGGGTCAGTGAAAGACCCTGTCAGAGAAATGAGATGGAGAGTAGTAGAGTTAGACACTCCAAGTACCCATGCATGAGCAAATATTTTAGGTATTTGGTGTCACTTGTGGGTACTAGTTTCATATCTGTTCTGCACATTAACTGGAACCTATGAAGCTGTCCGTGACAGTGAGGTTCGTTAACCTTGACCTGTTCACAGTCTTGGAAGGAGCACATTTAACACTTCAGATGCACAATCCTCACTAACTCCTCATCTGCTGAACCTCTTTAACACAGTGACTGCTTTCTAAAATAACAAAAATATGTAATCGGCTAGCCATAAATAAACAAAAATATTACTGGCTAAGATAGGTGGTATGAAACACTCATTAAATTATAGAGAATTTTCTTCTACTTCAAGTTAGATTTGCAATGAATTTTATCAAATGATAGTTTTTAATAAGTCATGGTTCTTACACTTCTGCTTACTAATGAGGTGACTTACATTAGTGACTTTTAAAAATATGTGTATTTACTATCATTGAAAAAAATCAACTGAATGAGTTTTTAATACATTCAGATTTACTTAACTCTAACATTTTACATCTCTATAGTCACAAAGAAAATTGGCCTTCCATTTTTACTGTTTATATCTCCATGATTCACCAACTTAATGAAAAAAAAACCACAAACTAGCCAGCCTTCAGTACCATAGACCAAATTTTCTGTCCTGCCTGGTCCCCCGTGGCTGCAGGACTGGGCAAGACAGAAACCTAATGTCCTCACAGTATCACTATTGTTATTTTTTCTGAGACAGAGTCTCACTATGTATACTGACTATCCTGGAACTCACTATGTAGACCAGGCTGACCTGAAACTCACAGAGATCTACCTGACTCTGCCTCCCAAATGCGGGGATGAAAGGCATGAGCTATCACACTTGGCTCCTACTATCTTTTCATGTGCAGTATTGCCTTCAAGAAGACTAATTAATGCCTAATGGCTTCATTCTGCAGATGACTAAATTTTTCTATCTGGAACCTTTTAGAATATGGTATGTATGTGTGTATGAGTGTATGAGAGAGAGAGAGAGAGAGAGAGAGAGAGAGAGAATTGTGGGGGAAGACACCGACACAAGTGTGCATGTACGTGTATGTGCACATCTCTGCATGTAGAGGCCAGAAGAAGTCAACATCAAGGATCATCTTTGATTACTCTTCCACCTTATATTTTGAGACAGAGTCTTTCACTGAATAGATTGCCCATTTGGCTTGAAAGGCTATGCCATGAGCTCTAGGGACCTGACTGGCTCTCCCTCTGCAGTGCTGAGATCACAGATGTAGAAAAGCATGGTAGCTAGGTCCTCATGCTAGTGTGTGGCAAGCACTTGCCCCACTGAGCCATCTCCCCAGACCCATGTTTTTCTCTCTTTCTGGCAGTCTTACAGTTCATTCTCTCTTAGAGTCCATTTATCTTTTTATCTCCAGTTTGACATTCAATGAGGCTTTTAAATCGGCAGCATTTTATCTGTACTTCTTACAAGTTTGTCTTTATTATTCATTTAAGCATTTCCTCCTATATTTTTTTCTTTTCAGGACTTCCATTAATTAGATGTTAGAATGTGTGTGCTGTACTCCAAATCTTCTAATTTTCTCCCTCTTTATTCTTTCCTCTTATCTTCTTCAAGAGGTTCTCAGCCATACATTCCAATTGATTGCTGGCATTTTAACTGTATCTAAATCCTTTATCATTTCAAACTCATTGTTATTTTAAACCTTAATATCCGAGTTTAACATTTCTGCTGGGTTTTAATTTCTTGGTTTTTCTTCATGATGCTGATATTTTTCCTTACCCCTTTAAATACAGTTAGCTTGTCTAATTAAACTGTTGTTCTAATAAACTGAACTAGATAATCAATGTCATATTGATTGTCATCTTCCTTCCAAAAGTACTCTTGTTCTCAGTGCATGGAGTTGTCCTGTAAGCCCAAACTCCCTTGGGTTATCAGACCCTCCTTCTGGTAGTTTATGTCCTACCAAATGCAGAACAAACTGCCCAGGCAATGAGTTCACTTGTGGCAACATAGAGAAGAATAGATTTCAAAACTATCATCCAACCTATGCTATCCCTTTCAGTGCTGTTTTGTATAGCTATTTAATAGGAATAATCCTGGCCTTGCTGAGCAAACTGAGAAATTTATTTGATTTTTACCTCTTCTGTTTCCTTAAAGGGATTACCTCTTCTGTTTCCTTAAGGGATTGTATAAAACTGATGAGAGTTCATCTTCAAATTCTCAATCTGCTCTCACTAGACTCCACCTGAGTCTGGAGAGTTATTTTTGTTGCTGTTTTGTTGTGTTGTGTTTTGTTTTATTAGTTCAAATTAGGAACAAGCTTGCTTCACATGTCCATTCCTTCTCCCTCTCCCTCCCCTCCACCCAACCGCCCACCATCCCCCACCCCATCCCCCCTCTGCTACAGGGAGAGTAGGGCCCTCCATGGGGGCTCCCTAAAGTCTACCACATCATCCTGGGCCAGGCCTAGACCCTCCCCCAATGTGTCCAGGCTGAGAGAGCATCCCTTCACATGGGATGGGTTCTCAAAGTCCCTTCTTACACGAGTGGAAACTACTGATCCACTACCAGGGGCCCCATAGAGTGCCTAAGCCTCCTCATTGACATCCATGTTCAGTGGTCTGGATCAGTCCTGTGCTGGCCTCCCAGACAGCAGTCTGGGATCCATGTACTCCCCCTTCTGTTCAGTCGACCTGTGGGTTTCACCAGCCTGGTCCTGACCCCTTTGATCATCATTCCTCCCTCTCTGCAACTGGGTTCCAGAGTTCAGTTCAGTGTACAGCTGTGGGTGTCTGCCTCTGCTTCCATCAGCCACTGGATGAGGGCTCTAGAATGGCATATAAAGTAGTTATCAGTCTCATTATAGAGGAAGGGCATTTAGGGTAGCTTCTCCACCATTGCCTAGACTGTCAGTTGATGTCATCCTTGTAGATCTCTGGAAATCTCCCTAGTGCCAGATCTCTTCTCAGCTCCCTCTATCATGGTATCTCTCATCCTGCTCTCCTCCATTCTGCCTGGACTCAACCTTTCTGCTCCTCCATTTCCTCCTCTCCCCTCCTCTTTTCCTCCTCTCAATCTGCCAGCTCCCTCTCCCCTACCCTCATGCTCCTAATTAGCTCAGGAGATCCTGCCCCTTCCCATTCTCCGGGGTCCATGCATTTTTTCTCTTAGAGTCCTTCTTGTTCTGGAGAGGTTTTTTTTAATGTGAGATTTTTTACCTACAAAATAAATTTTGAAGAATAGTTGTCATACTCTCTATATATTATTGTATTTCACTTTGGGAGACCTCTAGGAGGTGGTGGTGTTCAAGGAATGGTCCCTTTTATCTAAGTTTCTGAACTTATTTACATAGAGATTTTGCACTAGTGAACAGAACAGGGATATGTGGCCGCCCTTTGGGGTAGTAGTGAGTCTTGTTTAACAGTACTACTATTTACTGTAGCTTATAAGATGACCTCATAAGTGCTCTAGGGAGAGCTTATACATCACCAGTCACAGAATTTGATTTAGCCCATTTTAAATTATATCATCACAAATGTTTTCAGAAAATCTAATTTTGTGTCCTCTTTCATTATTATAGGGATGGATGCTAGCACTCACATGACTCTAAACAGCTAATAAATGCTGACATGTTGTTAGGCTGTGTGCTAAAAGCTAAGGACAAAGTGGTGAATAACATTGCAGATGCCTATCACTATGCTTTTGTTTTTGTTTTTTTAATAATAAAAGGAGATTTGGCCAGGCGGTGGGAGCACCCTCCTTTAATCCCAGCACTCAGGAGGCAGAGGCAGGAGTATCTCTGTGAGTTCGGGACCAGCCTTGTCTGCAAGAGCTAGTTCCAGGACAGGCTCAAAAAAAAAAAAAAAAAAAAGAAAGAAAGAAATAGATTTGTTAGATTTGTTACATTGGCTTCCATATTAGTCTGGGTAATTCAACAGTGGCTGTTTCACAGCAGAGAGGTTGAGACTATAAAATTTTTACTCAAAGGGTGGAGGCACCAGAAAAATATACCTCCACCTCTAATAGGAAACTCATTGCTTTAAATAACGCTATATCTGCAAAGATAAAGAGTAAGGTATCTCTTGCCTTCAGTAGAAGGTCCCTCTCCTTACACAGCGTGATTCGGTTACTGGTATCACATCCATCCAACCCAGAGCTTGTTTTGTCTGTTAGCTAAATCTTCAGTTTTCCAAATGTTCCGTGCTTTTTCACATGGCTGGAATACCCTTCTCCACAAGTTCGTGGGTAATTAGTCAGTTCCTAAAGTCAGAAAGCTTTCTGATTAGCACTCATCAAATTCTACTCCATTCCAGAATGTCACTTCTCGGCCCCTGTTCACCAGCCCCCAGCTTCACTGCATACCTGCTTTGATACCCTTCTATCTTCCCATGTTTGTCTCTGTCTCAGAGCACTGAGAACTTGAGATCTCATTTGCCCTGGGCCTGTAGATCTCATAATTACATCTAGAAATACTTAACCAGGAGACATTTCAGTATACTGATCACCCGGCATCTCTTTCCTTCTAACTTGGTAATCACTGTTACCTGTGCTTTTAAGAAAAATGTCAGCTTATTCATCTAGGCTCAAGTTACTGCACCAAAGGGAAGAAGAACCTCCTAGGTTATGTGTTTGGTTGGAAAAAGTATTAGGATGATCAGTTTCAGCATTAAAGGTAGGTCTCTGATTAGATGGCCTAGCATTCAGAGAGCTAAGGATGCCTATGATTGGCCCTGATAATCCTCTAAAACATAGGAGGTCCATCTTGGGCACATAACCCAACAGGTCAATCAGAACATGGGAGAGATTTTATAATTGTTAGCTGAGCCAAAGTCCAACACCTCCAAAGCAGCAGGGTGAAATGGTAAAGGCGGGTCACAAGGTTTAAACTCAAGCTGAAATATCCCCTCTCCTTTCCATCCCACCCAAACTGAAAGGTAGAGTACCCAGGACGAGGTTACTGAAGAAGAAAGAACATAAGAAGAAAAGGGGGAGACAGGGAGATGTGTGTGAGAGAGGAGGGAGAGAAAAATTAATTCTGTGTTATCCACATGGTCATATGATCTAAGCAGGAAGGGCTGGCCTAGAGGCCTCCAAGGCATCATCTCATTTACCATTTCTGCCTCTTGGCTTCTGAGAAGAGAAACATGTAAACTATGAATAGCTCTATCGGAAGCACTTTGGTAAGATACTGACCTCTGATCCTATCTTCCCTGCTTGACACTCTGATGCAGTAGAGCAGGGATAGAACATGGGGATGTGAACAATAATAAAGTAATGACTTGGGAGCTCTCAGCAAGCCTCTGCTTTCTCTTATGAGATAGAGGGACTAGGTCGATTGAGGACTAGTGACTCTGAGACAAACTTGGAATGCTTTCAAGGCTGGAGCAGGATGGAGAAAAGCTTCATGTCCCATCTTCTCCAAGTTCCCAGGGAAGGAAAATCCCATGTTGCTGCTTCTGATCATCTATAAAAGCAAAATGCTTCTTGATTGCCTTTCCACTAATGCCATAGACTAAATTACAGCAAATCGAATCTATTAACAACCAGATGGCCTTGTAATTTGTCAAGGGTAAGGCAAGTGTACTCAGCGACTATGTATCAACCTCCCACACACTTGGACAGCACCTCCACCTGCCAGCTTACTGTGGGAGCTCAGGAGGAGGGGCATATGGTCCTTCCTCTCCCAAGGATCATCATAGACCTTTATCCCATCCATCCTTGGCATACTGTAGACACTTATTCTTTCAGCTGATCTTATTCTTCCAACCTTAAAAATAAGTGAATGTCTCCTTTATGACAGCTACTTAGATATTTAAAATTTCCCTTCCCCAGAGCAAGCCATTTTAATTTATTACATGTGCCTATATTAGATCTCACTTTAGAAGAACTAAGAATGGATTTGATACCCTCATAAAGTATCTATAACATAAATTTTAGTCATTATCAATGAAGGAGAAGGAACTGACCTAAAATTGCTTACTTCTCCAGTCTCAAGGTGGGTTTGACTTTAAATGTGTATTTTAATGAGTTGCTATGCTGAATTTGGGAAAGAGATTTTTGTGAGGGACCCAGGGAGTACTGAGAAATAAGAGTTCTGTCTCCCTAAGAAGCTGGGCTGATCTAAGGAGGAACTCTTCCTTTGGGAGAAATAGTGCATAGAGTAGCAGTGAGCTGGAGCCCAGGAACATTATGTGCTGATCAGAGAGAACCACAGGCAGCCAGGGAGGAGAGAGGAAAGGCAAGTAGGCACGCTGGTTGCTCTAGAGACCAGGGTCAAGAATAGCCTAGCCGACTGGAAATAAGGTCAGTATTCCCAAAGCAATACAGAGAGGGGACAGAAGCCACTCACGGCTGTCCTCTGAAATGAAACTAACCTTCAGGGATAGGTGAGATAGGAGTTTTCAAGAGGTCTAGGACATACTGTAAATAAAAGCCAATAGCTCTTCTGCGGTGACTACAGGAGTCAGTTCAGAAGGGAGCACATTTAATTGGGACATAGTGCTTTCTGAGGTCACTATCACCTGGAGTATTTTGTAGTTACATGTTAAATAGAAAAATCAGTTATGTTACACAGAAGAAGATCCTCAACAAACTGGAGCATAGGTTATATTTCTTTTCTAAGGTTTGCTTTTCAAAGATTTCATAGTTTAATCTGTGTATGTGTATATAGGACATGTGTGCAGGTGCCAACAAAGACCAGAAGAGGGTCTGGAATCGCAGGTGGTCGTGAGCCATCTGATATGATATGAGTGCTGGGAACCAAACTTGGGTCCTCCGAAAGAGCAGCAGATGCTCTTAAACACTGCATCATCTCTCCATCCATGGACGTAGTCCTTGTTTTAATAGATTTTACAGCGCACTTGACTTGGGCTCTGAAATCTTGAATTCAAGACTCCTGAATAAGCCTGAGCAGTTTTCCTTCAAAAATTAAAATAAGTCTCCGATCTATATCAACCCGCCTCCCTCTAAAGCTTCTCACAAGAATTAAATAGAAATACAAATAGACTTTGTAAACTGTGAGTTTTTATAGAAATATATCAACAGTCCTTGATGTGGCTATTCTTGAAGTGTCTTATTCCACCAAACCACTTAGGCAAACCTGTGGTAGTAATCGGGAACATGGTCCTCGGAGTTAATATATCTCTGGGTCAGGCGGCTGGGTCGGGGCTGGGGGACTTGCATTAAGACCAGTAGCCTTTTCCTAACACAGACTGCTTTATAGATAACCTGTGATGGGGACTCTCAGGAAAGTTATTGTGGCGTTTTCCTTGTAGGACATGCTCTGCCTAAACCGTCCACTGTCCTGCTTTTCCAAGTGGTGGGGTGTCACATCTGTGGTGTGTGGGTAACACCACCAGGAGGCGCTGTGTTAGCTGACACCCGCTGCTTGCCTCAACCTCTCTTCCTGTCTATCTCAGTTCCACACAGAAACAGAGCTGTATCTTGTGACCATATTCTTCATGGACCCAGAAGCCCACATTTACAGAGCTCCCCAACCACCACTCCTTACATGGCAGCCTGTGCCTTTAACTGGCCCTCTCAGCAGAGCTCCCCTAGTAGACTGTTCTTGGCTCGCCTGATAAGCACAAAACTTATCTCAGAGAAAAGTGCTCCAGGATTTAAGCTTCTCTCACAGCTAATTAGCTATTGTTTTACAGATTGGGCTGTTCCTTCTGAAAGATGAGCTGCAATTTACTTCCCCTGCTCTCTCCTTAAATTTAAACTGAACTGTAAAACATGGCTGTTTGATTGTTTGGTACAATCAAGAGATTGCTTTGTACAGGGAATAGACATTCTTCTCCATGCTGACGCTAAGCTTGTTTGGGACTTCCTTAATGGCTGCCGCGTGGATAACAAAGACTTTGTTCAGATGCCTTTTGTCTTTTTGAACAGTGGTCCCTAGAATGGTCCACTGGCCCATCTCTACACAATCATCAATGGCATTAACTGGTTTCCATGCTGCAAGGAGGAAGTATTTATTACCCTCATTATACTGATGAGAAAGCCGATGGTTAAGGCCTTTAGCTTTTAGCCAAGCAAACTGATAAGCAGAGAATCCACACCACAAACTCAGCCGCTGGTCCTCAGCGTTTGTAAGTCCAGGTTTCACATCCACACATTGGATTTCACACCTGCGCATCATGAATTATACTCATGATGATGTACCAACCACAAAACTCTTTAGCACATCCTCTGACCATAATGGAAAAAAGGAACCATTCTAAAAATTGCTTTGGGGGCTGATAAAATGGCCAGCAGGTAAAAGGCATTTGCTGCTCAGGGTTAGCAATCTGAGGTTCATCCCCAGAATCCAGTGGTGGAAAGAAACAACTGGTTCCCTCAAGTTGTCCTCTGACTCCAAATAGATGCTGGGGCCTGAATGCATGCCCATGCGCGCGCGCGCACGCACGCACACACACACACACACACACACACACACACACACTAAATATAAAATTATCAATTGTTTTTCTTCTGTAGGGGGCCGGGTATTCTCTCATCCTCAAGACTGTGCTCAGCATTTGATGAATGGAGATACTCTGAGTGGCGTTTACACCATCTTCCTCAATGGCGAGCTAAGCCACAAGCTGCAAGTATACTGTGATATGAGCACAGATGGGGGCGGCTGGATTGTAAGTACACTGTAGGCATGTCCTCGGGCTTCTAGCCTACCTGACCGAGTACCTGTGGATTATAACGTCACCATCCTTTGCACTGTCCTTTTATCTACCCCCTTCATTTGGATCTTGGTCTCTTCACTACCTTCAAGGCCCTCATTCAGTAGCCCTCCACAAGCAGGGACAGAAATGACCATGTTTTTGGTTTGTTTTTCTGTTTTTTAAGTTTCATTTTGTTGCTATGATAAACGCCATTGACCTAAAGCAACACAGGGGAGAAAAGTGTTTATTTAGCTTACACTTTCAGGTCATAGTCCATCATTGAGAGATGTCAGGGCTGGAAATCAAACAGAAACTAAAGCAGAAGGCATGGAGAAATGCTACTTACTGGCTCATTGGCTTATGCTCAATTCGATTTCTTATATAATCCAGACTCACCTCCCTCAGGACGGTATCCCACTTCAGTAAAGACAACTCCTCATAGACAGAGCCACATGCCAATCTAGCAGAGGCCATTCTTCATTTGAGGTTTCCTCTTCCAAGATGACTCTGTGTTAGGTCAAGTTGACAGTAAAACCCAACCAGGACACATGTGAAGGATGCAATGGCCTGGCCCAAACAAGGGCTGTAAGATGCCTGCCTTGCTTTGGACTCTTTCTGCAAACAGAGTGAATGCAGGGAGTGCTGGAGAAGGGAAGGAGTGAGGCACATGGATTCTGCTTGCCCAGGGCTAGAACTAAAATGAAGAGGAGGTGGCTGCCTTATAGAAGCACTTGAGCCTCCCATGGTGAGGCAGTTAGTTTCCTTATCTTAGAGGGTAGCATATGGCAGATTAGATCTGAGGCAGAATGTGGACGGCCCTCTAGTTACCAGAGCTGCTTGTGACCTCATTCTGTCCTGAATCCCTAGAGCCGCCATGGCCTTCAGGGAGCAACAGTAGTTGGGAGAGGGACACTACTTGCTGACACCACCTCCTCTCATACCTGATAGCCTAGTACAGAGCAGATGAAATAGGGCAGCCTGAAGGTGCTAGCCACTGTACTTTTTTTTTTTTTAGTTCAAATTAGAAACAAGCCTGCTTCACATGTCAATCCCTTCTCCCTCTTCCTCCCCTCCCCCAACTCCCCACCAGTCCCTCACCCACCCCTCCTCTGCTCCCCAGGGAGGGTAAGGTCCCCCATGGGGGCTCCCCAAAGTCTGTCATAAGGCCTAGACCCTCCCCACGTGTCCAAGCCAAGAGAGCATACTCCACGTGGGATAGGCTCCCAAAGTCCCCTCCTATACCAGGGATAAATATTGATTCACTGCCAGGGGCCCCACATAGAGCAAAGGATTACCAGCCTATAATCCACATCACCAAAGGAACTAGGAAACAAGAAGGACTCTAAGAGAAAAATGCATGGACCCCAGAGAACGGGAAGGGGCAGTATCTCATGAGCCAATTGGGAGCATGAGGGTAGGGGAGACGGAGCTGGCAGAATGAGAGGGGGAGAAGAGGAGGGGGGAGGAGGAAATGGAGGAGAGAAGGGTTGGATCAGGGGCAGGATGAAGGAAAGCAGGATGAGAGATACCATGACAGAGGGAGCCATTATAGGTCCCAGGAGAGATCTGGCACTAGGGAGATTTCCAGAGATCTACAAGGATGACATCAACTGACAGTCTAGGCAATGCCGTTCCCCTATAATGAGACTCATGACTGCCTTACATGCCATCCTAGAGCCCTCATCCAGTGGCTGATGGAGGCAGAGCCACTGTACTCTTGAGCAAGTACCTGAAGCTGGCTCTAAATTGAGCAGCAGGGGTTGAATCAGTACGGATGGAAACAGCCCTGCCCACCCTCCTGTACACACCCTTCTTCACACAGCTCAGATACAGCACTGGAGCATCAATGCTCCAAAATGGGAAGGTTTTGAAGAGTTAAATGTTGACTGCACTCACAATACTCTTGGGAGACATTTTCTTTTATGTTTCTGACATATTTGTGCCTCCTTCTTAAAGTATAATTGGAAATTGAAGCCAAGGCTGATGTATTGGAGGTTAAATGAAATTAGCACTTAAACAGCTTGGAAAGTGAATGATATGCAATTGCTTTGCCTGCAATAAGATGATGGCAGTGACTAGATGATTTGAAGTTGGTCCCAGTCCTTTGGTGAGAAATACTTTCTACTACTCTCTGTGGTGCAAAGAGATTAATTTGAGAATCAAGCCTATTTCCCCTGACTATTTGGAGCTTGATATGTATCCTGAATCTTTTCTATATCACAGGGGTTTGCAAATTAGTGTCGATATCACACCCCCAGCCTATTTGTCAGAGACATCAGCACTTCAAGAAAAGGGCTCTGAGCATCCCCCTGCAAAAGCTGCCATGAAAATATTAAGCTCACTTCTGAAATGGTCCTGATGCTAGCCAATACAGAACCCCGTCATATGGAGCATCTCCTCTCTTTCTCTTCACAGGTATTCCAGAGGCGGCAGAACGGCCAAACTGATTTTTTCCGGAAATGGGCTGATTATCGTGTTGGTTTTGGGAATCTGGAGGATGAGTTTTGGCTAGGTAACATCCACTTTGTGTTTTCCCTGCACAGGCTGCCCTGGGTTTCTGTCCATCTCTCTCCTTTCTGTGTCTGCCTGGGACTGTCAGAAGTCTGTGTCCATTGAGAAGTTGACAGCTTGTGAATTGCTTTTGTGCCTCTTGCTCCGTTTGGCTCTGCTATTGATCTGTTTTTATCTGACTGTGGTGTTTTCCTCTTTGCTCTGTCTCTTCCCATCCTCATTAATAGTCTTTTATGCTGATGGATCTTGACATGAGGCAAGTACAAAGGCAGGAATTTGCCTGGTAGGGAAGGGGGCACAGGGAGCAATGGGCAGGCTGGCCCTGTCTCAGAAGCTAGGCAACCAGCTAGCCAGCCTTCAGGTCCAGAGAGAAATGAGACTCTGCTGGGTTCCTGGGAGAATGTTATTATCTGACTTGGGAGGGAAAGGGGAAAAATGAGAGTGACATTAGAGGTAATTTCCTGGAGGTCTGACACAGCAGGAAGTTTAGATGGAGGTTTAGGTGGGTACAGGAAGATAAACACACTCAAGCCAGACTGATGGTGCTGATGCTGGCGCATAAAGCAGTCGAAGTGTGAATGCCCACGATTCTCCGTGAGATTTTCCTAATGGTTGATAAGGGGAGGCAGACAGAAAGGCAAATACATGGTGACACTAGATACTTGCACTCTTCTCTCTCCCACTCCTGCCACATTCTTCTTCAAGCCTCACCATCTTCCCATGGGTAGCAAAGTAAGAGCCTTGGAATGAGTTCCCTGCCCTCAGCATAACTCTGTTGTCTACATAGCCCTAGAATGAGCTTCCTTGTGGTCTGAATCTGAGGGAAGAGTAACACAATTTGGTAAAGCCTTTCAGTGACTCCCATCATCATCCAGTTAAGGTGCAAGACTTCCTATTCTCCCCTTCTGGATCCTTCTACCACCAAGCACCTCACTGTCTTTCATCCCTCTTCCCCAGCACCCACCTTCAAACCTGCACAACCATGGAAGTTTCCTCTGTAAGATACACTCCTTCAATCAATTGTCCCTTCCTCACCTTGGTGTCTACCTACCTATATCCAAAGACCCAGTTAAGCACCTCCTCCTCCATAGAAGTCATACTGGCTTTTATTTTTTTTTTCATCCATTGTCTGTGGGATAATTAGCCATGTTCTGCTATGGCTTGAATCATGGTATTTTACTTTATCTGTCTAGACTACATTGGATGCTTCTTGGGGGCCAGGCTCTCACCATTCAGCTTTAAACATCACTGCCTAAGACTTCTTGAGGGATATGTACCTCAAGTGTAGATATTAATTAATGGTAAGAACTTATTGAGTATCTTTTAGATAGCCAAATCTATGTTTGCCAATATATGAAATAAAAATGTACAGTAAGAACCATATAAACCCACTAAGAGAGAATTCAAACAAGCAGAAAAATGTGCTTTGATTTAAAACATCTTCAAACAGCTTGGGAGTCAGTAATACACATGAATCAATGTAGACACAAGCAGTCAAGACTCATAGCTACAGAAACCTAAGCCACAATGTACCCGGTTTCTGTGAAACATGTGAACTATTCAGCACTTAAATGATCTATATATCACTTTCTATTTAATTAAATATATGTTTTAAAAAAGCTTTATCCATTGCCAAAATGGAAATCTGGTTGTTATGTGCCATAAATAAAAGGATGCCTCAAAAGTAAAAGTATCATTTAAAAAATGAAAAGTGAAAAGAAAGCAGCATTATTATGATTAAATGACAGTTACATGCAGGAACACCACGTCTATCGCTGCTGCTGCTGCTGTTGAATGACGATTAGAAAAAGCTCTATGTTCAGCCAACCATGAGATACTAGGATAAAACCCAGACTGGGAGTTAAGATTAGGGTCAAGGTTTGGGTTTCATGTCCCTCTTTTAAGAAAAGCTGAAGTGGAATGTGCAACTATCCCTGTTTGTTCAAGGTTATTTAGTTCTTTGTTCCCTCATGTGTCTCATATCACCAGAGATGCCCTTTTACACCCCAGACTAACTGATGAACTCCTGACAAAAAGCCCCAGGTATCAAAGACAGAAAGATCAGGAGAATGGGAAAGAGGGACAGGAAGAGAGAGAGTAGGAATCCTTTTGACACATGCAAACTGGGGACAGGGAAGAAACCCTCCGAGTGGATGAAAGGAACAAGCCAGAGAAGTAAGGAAATGTGATGTGGCGGACTGAGTGAGAAGCATGTTACAGAACTCAAATATTAGAAAGAGAAATCTTAACATAAGATAAATGAGGAGTGTTAGTTATTCCCCCCCAGCTGCAACAAAGTAACCAATATATAAATAAACAAACAAAGCATCAGGCATGACAGAGGGAATAGGAGACAGACAGTCAGGTTGCATCTGGAATAGAAAGGCAGAGACAGACTTGTGCTGGAACCCAGTACCCTTTCTCCTTTTCATTCAGTTGATCATGCAGTCCACATTCAGGATGGGTCTCCCTGCCACAATCAGTCTAATCTAGATCGTCCCTCACAGACACATCCAGAGGCTTTTGTCTAAAGATGCTTCTAAATCCAGTCAAGGTAACAATGAAGATTAATCACCATCTGAGGCTTTGCTAACAGAGACCTGAGGCTATGTAGTTAAGCAGCAGTACTCTGGCCAGTAAATCTAAGGCCTCACAGCTCATGTTCTAAGTTGGGTTATCTAGCACAAGAATCCCTATTTTAGGATCTGGTCCAAGTTATTTACTGGGGTGAGTTCTTATTCAAGTGAGTTATTGAGTTGAATTACCCAAGAAGAGGATTGAAAGAACCAAAAAAGATCCAGGAAAATCCTAGCATGGCGCATTGATTGAAGACTCCCTTTAGATGGAGCCCAAGAGATGCTCTGGCTCATGAATTACTCCTCTGGCTTAGATCCCACTGGGCAAGGACACTAGCCTTCTGTACCCTCCACTGCAGTCATTGACCAGAGTCTGCTCCAAGGTATGAGGAGAAAGAAGAAGTAACTTACTTACTCAGAGGAAATTAACCATCAAAGAGGCAGCTGTGAGGCACCAGCAGCCAACATGTCTAGCAGCTAAGGGTTGGGTTCCCCAGCTGAAATGCAGCATTCAGGAACAACATCACCTGCAAACAGAACAACTGCACAAGTCAAGGACAGGCTATGGGTCAGCGGCTGCACAAACAACATTTGAAAGCCTTCTGTTTGCAATCAAGACAAAGCTTGAACTCTTAAGCAGCAGGTAAAGGAACCAAACACTTGGGCCCTTGGCCACCCACTTCACCCTCTAAATTCCCTGACACAAAAGGAAGAGGGAGATTTAAGTCATCTCTAAATTTCCTTGTACCTATACCACTTTTTATTTCTAAATCATGGTATACTAAGATAGATAGATGATGTCACAGCAAATGGAAAGAATCCAACTTCACCAGGCACATAGAAATCTGGAAGGCTCGGAGTCCTCAGCAATACAAGGTCAATAGTGCAAAGTTTAGGGAGATAGATCAAAATCAGAGATAAAGCATGTGAGAAAATCTCACCAAGAGCATCTAGGCTCTGCCTGAACTCTGACTTAGAGTGTTTTGTGTCTTATAAGAATTTCTTATCCCAAGGCCTGAGATGCTGAGAGGGCAAGTGAGTGGGAGTTTACAGAGACCAGTGAAGAGGCAGCCATGCTAGATAGCCATATGCTACATGTTTGACACAAAAAACAAATGGATCCAGGATGCAAATAGCAACAGAGATGCTCCCCAACTTGTAATAGGTTATACCTATTAAGAGCATCTTCAGTGGAAATTATTGATAAGTTAAGAGTGTTTAAAACACTAACCTACAAAACATCACAGGCTAGCTACACAGTGTTCGGCAGAGCGTGGCTGTTTGCCCATGTGTTCACATGACTGACTGGCAGCTCTACTCAGCTGATGCCAACCTAAGGACAGAGTGTAGTGTAGTGTATCTCTAGCCTAGAGAAAGACTCAAATGTAAAGTGCAGTTTCTAACAAATGCAGATAGTTTTAACACTATCATAAGATGGAAAATTCATAAGTTCTCCCCATTTCTCTGACCAGTCTCTGGGGGCCCCAGGAACCCTGGATAGAAGGGAAGGGCAGCACAATCCAAGGTGGCCTGAGCTTTGAGGCTGCTGGAAACCCTACTGTGTTTGGGTATCTTGGCTTCTCTGCCCACATGCTTCTACCCGTTGCTTCCTACAACTCAAACCAAAAGAATCACACTTGTTAAAGACTTCTTGGGATTTTGCTACCATAATTTGACACAGAAGATTTTTGGGAAACAGGACCAAGAATCTTGAGCTTTGGGGCTTGACAGTTACTAGGTCAAGATTAGATGGTATGATCCGATGTTATCTGAGGTGGCACTCCTCAGCAGACCTGGGGTGACCTCCTCACAAGAGGACAGTTAGAGTCTCTAGCAGGGACTCTTTGAAACCATCCTAAGAAGGGTGGAGGACAGAATAATGTGGATGACCAATGCCTTCTCCTTAGCATGTGTTTCCCTCCCATTGCCAAAGCTGCTGCGGCAAAACTCAGTACACTGTTCTTCTCCACAGGACTAGACAACATCCACAGGATAACAGCCCAGGGCCGCTACGAGTTACGTGTTGATATGCGGGATGGCCAGGAGGCAGCCTTTGCCTACTATGACAAGTTTGCTGTAGAGGACAGCAGAAGCCTATACAAGCTCCGTATAGGAGGCTACAATGGCACTGCAGGTACCCATGGGTAACCGGGTGTGTTCCAGTCCTGAGTTACAGAGGAAGAAGAACTCATCGAGTTCGTGAACCACGACAGAAACAGACAGCTGAGTCTGATTCCTCCTAACCATTCAGGAGACCTAGAATCAATTTCTTGGGACTTTAGTTTTCTACCATGAAAAATTATAATAAATAGTGATATCTGGAAAATTTTAATAGTGCTATCTAACAGAATAGTCAGAAAAAATTTCTGTAAGCCCAGTAAGCGTGTCTGTGAAGTTGACTTGAAAAGAATGTAACTTGAGAGCAAAGGGTTGCTTGTCTTATCTAGATTAACCTGTGTAGGCTCCCATTTAAAGAGGGCAGAACTACTACTCATCTTAGTAGACATCTCCTTGCAATGGCAGCTAGGAAAAAGGACCTCTGAACTAATGAAACAATTGAGATTCTCCATTCTTGGAGACATTCCTGTTCTGAGGGTTTCTATTGCTGCAATGAAACACCATGACAGAAGAACAGCTGGGAAGGAAAGAGTTTCTTTGGCTTACACTTCTAGATCATAGTCTATCATTGGAGGAAGGCGGAACAGAAACTCAAGCAGGGCTAAGAACCTGGGGGCAGGAGCTGACAGAGAGGCCATGAGGGTGAACTGCTTACTGGCTTACTTCTCCTGGCTTGCTCAGCTGATTTCTTATAGAACCCAGGACCACCAACCCAAGGATGGCCCCAGCCACCAGGGGCTGGGCCCTCCCCATTGAGAAAGTGCCTTACAGCTGGGTCGCATGGAAGCATTTCTTCAACTGAGGCTCTTTCCTCTCTGATGTCTCTAGCTTGTGTCAAGTTGACATACAAAACTACCCAGTACACTCCCCCTCACCCAAATATTAACAGTCATCATAGAACCCCATGAAGGAGCAAAGGACATTGCTTTAAATGTCTCTTTGTTCTCCCAAACAAAGAGACCATGTTGGGTTTCCAGTGTTGATTTTTATGGCATTTTTTACCAAGCAGAACAACCATCTGTTTCAGCTCTATGTACTCACAGTTCTGTGAGAACACATCACCCGAGCTATCCCTCAGCCTTTGCCTAATGTGCTCTATTACAGTACATTTCATGAAGCCTGTTGTACCGGGTATGCTACTGTTTGGTACATGAAGTTATTGGACATTTCATTTCTCTAATTTTAGAGCTAAATGCTGGTGTTTAATTTTAGCAGCATTTCCTATGACTCTTGGAATTAAAATGAACATCAAGGTGTTACCCTTCCAATTACTGCATCTGCTCCATTATTTTCTTTTCTCAGCCAGATATTGTTATTCTAAAGAGAAGACACACTTACCTTTGCTATTGTTCACAGCTGAGTCATTCACAGTGGCAATCAGAGAAGCCTGAAGAGCCCCAACAAAAGGCCCAATTTGCCACACTTTGAGCATAAAACAGCCATTGAAATGGACATTAAACAAGATGTCAGACTAAATCATTTCAAAAACTCAATGGATACTATTCTCTCCCTAGAATTAGAATTGTGCCTACAAAGAAGCCTTTCATGTTTCTCCTATGGGAAGAGAAACAAGCCATCTCTACCTCAGTCTGTCTCCTCTCATCCCTCCTCTTTATCTTTCTCTCTGCAATCCCATATGTTATCTGTCTACCTTGGACCTAGCCCTGGAAACCTCTTTCCCAGCCCAGTCTCTCTGCTGCACCACACAGAGGTCAGAACTGCTAGACTGCATACCTCTCCCTTGTGTCAGAGGCCAGTGTTTTCTAAAACTTGGCTGGTCATTCTCAGAAATTAATGATGATTCATCTGTCACCTTAAATATCCAGTTCACCTTCTTCACCAGATAAAACCCTGGGTTTATTTAGGCTACTCCACCTCTAGGCAACTGCAGGCACTTCATATTGGGATAGAAAACCAGGACCCCTTCTTCTTGGCGTTTGCAACAGTTCCCAGTTCCTCTGGCTCTTACCACTTCTCCTGGCCTCACTGGCAACCCCAGGGCCTCCAGTCCAAGTGCAGCCCATCTTCTACTCCCCATTTCTGAAGGCCCCCAACCTCCATGACTATCTAAGTAGAACTCTACTGAGATTCAAACTGAGACTTCCAAACTGTGTCATCAGTAAGGGCAGAGTAACTCTTACTGACCTGGTTTTGGAGGCTCTAAGGGTTACCACCTAGTTTAAAATGGAAAACACTGGGAAGTAGCTCTTTGCACAGTAAATGGCACTGTTAGGTTAAGGATACTCATAGAAGGCTATCTGGATGGTAGACGAAGGATCTTTCACATCTGCCTATTTGTCTGAAATCACTACCAAGAAAACATCTGGTGGACAAGAAGCCATAGATGGGCTAGCTTCAGTAGGCGGGGTAAGCTTGATGGGTTACTTACTACGTTGGCCCAGCCACATGGTTGGAAGGATCAAGAGTGAGGGTAGTGAAGCATACCTATAATTAAAGCATGTGAAAGGCTGAGAGGGACAGATTAAGCATTAAGGCTAGCCTGGGCTATATAGTAAGATGGAGTAAAAGGGAGAGGCAATACAGGTAGGAAAGTGGGAAGAGGAGGGTAGAGGGCAAGAGGGGGGAGGGGAAGAAAAAGGGACAGAGAGAAGACAGGAGAGAGAAAGATTAACTCCAGGTAGTCTTGACACTGAAGGAAAAATTTAGTCTTTACATGGAGAAAAGTCTTGTAAGTCTGTAGTGGCATAATGGGATTTGGATTTTAGAAAGCTCTCTAGGACAGTCTGTCCCAAGCAGCATAAAGTAGATCTGAGGGAAGAATAGAGAGACCAACTGGTGGCTGCTATATTAATCCTGATGGGAGATAACAGGAGCTCTCACTAATGTCAGAGCTATGAAAAAGGTATGAATCTGAACAGTGGATCAAGAGAGTAAACCAGGACTTAGTTCATGTCTTGAATATAGGAGGTAGATGTATGAGGCAGGATACAAAGACCAAGGGGACCATGTCTGAAACAATTGGCTGGCAACATCACAGTAGAAACCATCAAGAACTGTTAGGAGAATAATGAGGATATATTCTAGTTGCAGAAGGTGAGATGATAGGAACGTGAGTAGACACAGCCTAGTCAGTGAATTGATGGTTCAGGAATAGGTTGCTGGAGAGTACAACTGAACCAATCATTGTAAGGTAATGGATATAAGTATGACCTGGGATAAAGGAGGTAAAGATGATATTTAGGAGGGGAAAGTAAGACATCTTTCTTGACTTTTTCAAGCAGGAATAGCTAACAAAAAGTGTTTCCATTGGTGGGATGGGCTCTGGATGGGGTGCCATGTCTGAACCCTTCAATATTATAGACGAGAATGGGATGAAGCATTTTGCCTTGGGGACTCCTCTCTGAGGTGAAAGCTTCCTTGAAAGACTGACTGTCCAGAGTTCAGTGGATGTGGAGAAGGAGGTGCTGAGTGGACAACAAGAGCATAACTTGAAAGCTATAGAGTCAGAACTGTGTCCCTCTTAGAAGAAAGCTACCTTGAACATATCTAAGATCGTTTTTCATTCAATAAATAATGTGAGTTACCTTCCCAGCATCTCCAGCCACAAAATCCTGCCAAGGGCTTTCACCAATCATGATAAGCAAATGATGGTCTGGTCTCTCACCTTGAATAATCAGTTCATCTGAGTCACCACACATCTCTGACAAGAGAACACCCAGTCCCCATTTGTCTCTAAGAGAGAAAAATCTCACCACAGTATTAGGCAGCTTTTCTGGTAGTATTGAGTAATTTCTCTTTTTCTATTTAGCCAAAACTTTCCTCTTTGTAGTCTCTACATATTCATCCTCCCATCTCCTGACAAAGTTTACTTATGTGTTCTTCTTTTCCAGTAGCTCATCATATATTTGGCAATAGTGACCATGGACACTTTCTCCCCATCCAAGACTGCTTCTCCCAAAGGACACAGTCCATTTCCCTACCCACTTCTCCTTTAACAGGGTTTTCATGTTCCTGTCACCCTGTTTCTTGTAAATTGGAACTCTGGCTGCTATTGTTCCTCTTCATAGGCAGAACCAAGTTCTCAGTGTGGGGTATTGGGTGCAGTTTGATCAGGGCCAGCAAGCACAAAGGGAAGCCAGGATGAACTTACATAGTGAAGATCCAGAATGATCCAAGTCATCGCAGTGGTCCCTTGCTATCTCCAAAGGACATAATGGGAACATGACTGTTCACTTTCCCAGAAAATCCTGGAAGAAATAGACAAAGGTGTTACAATAGTGCTATCTGGGTGGAATTCCCAGCAAAATCTCAGTAGTGAAAAGGTAGATTAGAGAGGGAAACATGGACACTCCCCTGCACCCTATGCCCCATGAGGTAATGTGTTCATAAGTTCAGCAGAGCATGTTTCAGCTCAGAAGGAGCAAGAGAGGTAAGCCAGGATTCCATGTGGAAACCAGATATCCAGAACAAATGGGACAGGCCCCTGATGCTTTTGTTTTAATTTTCTTTTTTGCAGGAGACTCCCTCAGCTATCACCAGGGACGCCCTTTCTCCACAGAGGACAGAGACAATGATGTTGCAGTTACCAACTGTGCCATGTCATACAAGGGTGCTTGGTGGTATAAGAACTGCCACCGGACCAACCTCAATGGGAAGTATGGAGAGTCCAGGCACAGTCAGGTAAGCCATGGTCTGGCTGTGGTCAGAGTGGTTCAGAGGATGGAACCCATATAAAAAGAAGTACTCTAAGGCTGAGAAAAGACCTTGTAAAAAGCTTTATGGAAGGAGCTCATCAATTCATCATTGGCTTAATGGCACTCTAAGAAGGGGCCCCGAAAGAAAGATCAGAATCCTAAGTAATATGGGCTACTTCCCCAAGAGATTGCAAGTCCCCCATCTGGGCTAAGAGACAAAGAAACAGTAGAACACACTCAGGGAAGTCCCCTTAGTTCTTGGAAAACCCCAGGAGTTGCTCACCCCAAGTGTAAACCACTCAAGTCTCTACTTCACAAATGAGCTGTCCACAATTACACTATCCAAAATGCTTCCACCTAGTTGGGAGTTGGACACTCACCACAATCCCCTAGTACAAGAAACTCCTGAAGGCAAAAACATAAAACTGGCAATAAGAAATGACCCACAACTTGCCTTCTATAAAGACCCAGACCTGTTTAAGGGGAAAGCTGGAAGGAGACCCAGCTCTCTTTCTCACACTGGGAACTCTGCCATAAGCTGCTTGTTGACTAAGAGCTAGGTCTCGAGCCAGTCATTCTATTCTCAAGCTGTGGGGGAAGGGGGCTCTGACATGTTCATCTTTCTCACACTCAGGGAATCAACTGGTACCATTGGAAAGGCCATGAATTCTCCATCCCCTTTGTAGAAATGAAGATGAGGCCCTACAACCATCGTCCCACAGCCGGAAGGAAACGGCGAGCCTTGAAATTCTGAGCACTGGGCAGACAGCCATCAAGCCAGACGATCTTTTCTGTCACTTGTTTGTATTTTATAATATGGGACAAGGGGGGAGGGGCATCAGTAATGTGCTTCACAACGTATTCAGACTATCTGAAGGAAGCAGGGATCAGTTAGGTACCATCTGCTCATAGTTTCTGCTGCCTTGGAGCCTGACACTCGGGCTACATGTTCCCTGCTAATCAGTCCTCCCTAATCATCCCCTCCTTTCTCAGAGGAGGAAAACTGGGAGTTTAAAATACAATTCAAAACCAGGCCATTAAGTACAGAATGTTATGGCAACAGGCACACACACCTACTTTCTCTACCCTCCTTTTGAGACACTTTCCCACCTCTAAGTGATAGTGAACTGGCCACAGCTGACCACACCAGCTGAGAGAGAAGCTTGGCCAGTCTCCTCTTAAGAGGAAAGAGGCTCAGCACACCCTAACACAACAGCCCCAGTTCATTGAAATGGGCTAAAGATCCCCACGTTCTGACACTTAACTCTGAGAAGGAATGGCCTCTCTTCCAGCCCCACTCCTCCCCTAGTTCTAACCCCCTAGATACTATAGACCTACCAACCCAACCATTGTTTAGAACTCCAATTGCCAAAAGCTGTCTGCCTCCAGCCCTGGGTTATAAAATAGCTATGCCCCTGGATGTCATAAGCCACTGTCATGGAATAACCTTCTTTGGTGGTGAGACTAGAGAAGGGTTTTGTTTCTAACATGTTTGCATCAGGCATTGAGAAAGGATGGGAGTAGAAATCAGGGTACCTATCAGGGAATCTGTAAGTCCCGCTGTGAGTCCCACCTTGCTTAGAGCTGCTTTTTTGCATTTCTGACCAGATTTACCATGGATTCCCCTGATATCCTAGTTGAAGGTCTCTAGTTCTGTCCTCAGCCAGGCTCTATCCTCAGTGCAAGCGGCTTAATAAGAATCAAGGAAAGAAGCTGTGTGGCCATCAGGCATTCTCCTGACTAATTAGCTCTGGGAGAGGATGGAATGCTAGTTCTGGTCTTTTGTTTGTTTTGATCCTGTGGTAGGAAGAACCCACCCCTCATGAGGTGAGATCATGGGAGACATTTTCCATCCCCCTTTATTATTCTGCTTTGAGAAGAAAGATGAAAAGTGCCAGAGGAAATTGCATTTAGAACTCCAAAGGTGAGAGGCATGAACTCTCCACCCCCACATGATTTGATTTTTAAACCCCCGGGGAACTGGAGGCTATAGAAGCCATGACCTTTCCAGCTTCTCCTAGAATCAAAAACCAGCCAGTCTTCCCTGCAGCATCTGGCCAAACTGTGCCAAGTTTCTCAGCTGATCTCTCCCTATCCTCACTCCCCCCTGAAGCCCCAGTACATCCACTATAGGGCCCATGGTTGCCACCCGGGGCATCTTGTACCTTTGCCAACTAGTTACAGGATGAGTGGATATTTTGTAATAGAAACAGCCACCATCTAAACAAGCTTTGAACTTGAAGCAACAGTCCCTCTTGACTGATAATCTCATACCTAGCATTATGAAGTTGGAGTCAGCTTGCCATTTTCCGTAGCCTTCTCTGTCTTTGTGATGGAGACTCACAGCCATACTCAAGGCCAAAAAGTACAAGTGGAGTTTTCATTTCTTAATCCAACATGGACTTCAAACAGCTAAGAGAAGGAGGAATAAAGAGGAGCCTATAAGCTATATGAGATTTAACTAGATATAGACCAACCATGCAGAATTGGAGCTAAGCACACTCAATGAGGGACTTGCAGGGTTTTGACATCTCTACCACCATGCCAGCTACAAGACCTTAATGGTTTTTTTCACATCTCTGGGCCTCAAGTTCCTCACCCATTCAACTGGAGCTTAGGCCAAAAGAGTTTCTAACACCCCATCAGTTTTAGCAGCTAATAATGCTAATCTGTGATAGGAAAAGCAGGACCACAGTTGGTCTTGGTGAGCTATGAAAATTAAGGAAAAGTCAGAATCCCAGAGGAGTTGTATTCAGAATGAACTCTCTCTCTCTCTCTCTCTCTCTCTCTCTCTCTCTCTCTCACACACACAGAGAGAGAGAGAGAGAAGAGAGAGAGAGAGAGAGAGAGAGAGAGAGAGAGAGAGAGAGAGAGAGAGAGTAATGCCAAAAGAAGATGAAGCCATTATGTCTGTGCAAGAGAGCCAAGGACCTGGGTGTGCCCGCACAGCCCACCTCATCAAGGGAGCTGAAATGGAACAAGATTGCATGCCATCAGTTCCAGGGAAAATCAAGAAACATCAATGGAAATCCAAAACTGCCTTTCATTGGAACTATTTTGTCCTGTGGAACATTTTTATAAATAGTATCGGCAGCATCACCCAGAATCGTTTAAAAGAATTTTAAAGTAAGGAAGGGACTTCAAAGATCAGCTCAGCCGACCTTCTGTGAAAGGGTTTATAGATCCCTTCTGTTAGGTAAAGATCCCCACCCCAAACTCTGTTTTGAAGAGACTGTGCATGCCACTGTCTTCCCCAGGATCCATGGCAAACTTGACTGACTGAACCTCTGCACTGGGCTTCTTAACAGATTCCTTTAATATCTGCTCCTTCCCACACCTGGTTTTGTCCCTGGAGACGCAGGCAAGAACACTCAACACCCATCCCAAGCGTCCAACTTTCCCATAAGGAGGGACTCAGAATGACTGGAAGTGGGCAGACACTTTAGAATACACACAAGAAAACCCAAGCATCAACCAGTCACTAGTGACTGCCATGGATTCACTGCCTGGAGTCGAGAGCCAGGCCACTCTGCTCTTCTTCTGTGCATGCCCTTTTGTCAATTGTTCCTGCAGATTGAATTCACATTTTCTGGAAGGTGATTGGCTGTCAAGACTCTTCATCAGGGGCAACTCACCTGTAGAAAGTACAAGCCTTCAGACCAGACTTAATGGGTAAAGGGGACTTGGTAAGGGGACAAGATGGTGTTCACAGCACCCAGGTGCCCCACTTAACTGCTCATGAGAAGTGGGGAATGATGCAGCATTGTTCTTCAGGTTCCTGGTAACCTCAAACCAAACCAGAGCCCAGAACTCATTTATACAGGACATCGATTTATAAAAAAACAGCAACATAGCAGCAGAAAAACATGAAGCAAACTTCTATGGATATTTAAATTTCCCCTTCTCCCAGCTACTAACACCCTATCTCTAAAGAGGTGAGATTCACCCCAAATGTCCTGTTGCCTTCCACAGGGGAGCCAATCAGCTCCTCCTAGGTAGAAAACTCTCATTTCAAAGACAAACTTAAAGTACCAAGGTCATCTTGCCAGTGAGCTGGAGGCCTAAACAAACTACTCTAAATACATTTTCACCTTTAAAATCCCATGTCAGAACAGAGCTATAGATTATGGGACAAGAGGTCATTAGAGAAGCTTTTCAAAGAGCATCTTCAAAGCATCGGTTGAGAAAGGTTTGATGAGTTCCCCTTTGTCCTTTTCTCTGGAGAAAGAAAAATGGGACCCATGAGAACAGAGGATGCACAAGCAGGGGACTTGAAAAAGAGCAGTCAATGACCACATTTGAAAATGTTCCTGAGCCATAGACTTGCCTTTTTCCTTCACCCAGGATTTCCAGAAGGGAGGAGGCACTTCCCCAGAATATGTGCTTTTCTACCCCTTGCTCGCTCATCCCAAAACTCCTATTCAAGCCAATTCCTTGGTTGTGCTTCCTTTCCTCCAAAAAGGGAGAGTGGAGATCATTTTCCACCTCTATTTACATCCTACAGTCTACTCTGAAATGTCCGTAACAAGACTCTGACAGACTCAAATAATCCAATTCAGTTCTAGAGATGGGATAGTGCTAGCTTACTTCAAACTTGCCCAAGCTACAAGAAGGGGCTTGGGAGCCCCAGAGACTGGGGTGGGTCTTTAAGGTCTGGAGTTCAGCCTCTCGTCCATCCTCCCTGGGTGGCCTACTTTCATTCAGATAGCAAAGCAATCAAGGTCCCCTCTTCTGGAGAAAAGGACACAGAGCTGGCTTCTGGCCCATGACTTGTGATTTCTCTTTATTGTACCACTGGGTCCCCAGAACAAACTTCTGAAGTTCTTTGACTAACTGCTTCCCTAAGCCATTGTTTCTTTCATAGCTCCCATAGGTGATAGTATCTCTCCTGATAATAATGCAGTATTTTGGCACTGCCAGGCAAAATGGAAACTCACAGAACAAATGAAATTAAGTAAGGAAACCAACTCCAGAAGGAAGAGATGTCACAAGAATGAAGGAACACTCCTGTTTTCAGGGGATATGTTGATGCAGACTCAGTCCCTTTGGAAAGAGTGGCTTTGGCTCATCCTAACTAAATCCATGCTGGATTTAGATAAAGCCAGTTTTGTCTTCTTCAAGCTCTGAAAACATAGTTAGGAAGAAGAAAATAAAAATGTAAGTTAAATAGAGATGGACCCACAGGGGAAACACAGAAACCAGGTGAGGGGCCACAGTAAAGGCAACGGCACTGGCTTCTGAGTTTGTGCCTCCAGACAAAGTTCTTCCTGGACAGGAAGCCTTACTCTGCAGAAGCAGGAAGCAGTAGATCTTTCTATGCTGCTCACCCAATCTTGCCTCAACCTCTTTTCCTTTCCCAGCTAGCACAGCCTGGTTTATTTTCCAAGGTCACTCCTCGCCTGAAACATGACTTCATTGCACCTGCAGCACTTCGTTGTCCAAATGTCCTTGGCAAACTTCACAGTCTTTGGACAGGGTTATGTTTTTTCCAAACAGGAAATCCTCCCTCCTTCCACAGCCTAAGAAGGCTATTACAGAGTTTCCATTAAACACAGTCCTTGTTCCTAAGACCCCCTTTATTAACTTAATAGAACAGCACCCTAATTATCTGAGCTGTGAGGCTGGGCTAACATTCAATTTCTAATTTAGAAATATCTATCCCTTTCAAAGCCTTCTAATGGACACTTTCCTAAGTACAGTCACTAGCTACTTGCTCCGGAGAGAAAGTATAAGAATCTTTGAGATGTAGGAATGCCATACTGAGAGAGCCTGAGAGGGGGTTAGTGTTCAGGGCCAGACACATAGATGAGAACTCTTTTCTTCTTGTCAGTGGTTTCAGAGCCCCCAGAGACACCTACTGCCTTTAAACAATCTGTCATTGAACCTGACATGCTCAACCCTGTCTCCTAGGTAAATATTTTAAAAAAACACTACTTCGGAGTGAAAGGAAATTCTTAAGGTCACCTAACATGACTCTCTCCATTCATACTCGTAAAGCAGGGCCAAAATAGGTTGGCAGCTTGCCCTAGTTCCCACAGCCAATGAGGCATAGAACTAGGGGCAGACCTAGTACAATACTTTTTGTTTATATTTTGTCTCTCCTTTATCAAAGACTGAGGAAAATGTACTTATTGTACACCTACTCATCAGATTCTGTGCAAAGGGCTTCATGTCAATTACTTTACTGAATTCTCACCACAGTCCAGAGTTTACAAATGAGGGAAATGAAAGCACAGGATTGTTAAGTAGCATGCCTGACATCACACAGTTTCTGAGGAGAGCCTTCATCTCTAACACAAATGTCCTTGAGTTTTCCTATTTGTAAAGCTGCTGACACAGTGAGCCATGTAGCTGCCATCTTGGATCTCAGTAACATTCTCATGGGATATTTCTAACTCCATCTTCCTCTCCTTTTCCTTTTAACAGATGAGAACCCTTGCTTTTCCCCCCATGCTACATACTCCATGGGAGCCTCAACCCACACTGTCAGAAGTAGTAAAAAATAGCCTAGCAGCAATTCTCTTTAAATTTTTGAAGATGGGGCCAGGATTCAAATATGGTTTCCCACCCAGTCCTGGGGCAGCACAGAAACCTCCCTCTTTTCTAACATAGACTACTTTCTCATTCTAAAGCAAGAGATAGAACCAGGATCAAGGGAGGAGAGACCACAGATTAACACAGTATAAGTTCCTAGGGTGTCGGTTTGACCCTAGAATTTGCAAAGAGTTTTGAGTGTTCAAACAAACTACAAGTAGCAGCAAATGCAAACATTCTATGAATTTCTGGGCTAAGATCAGCAGGGTACAGGCAAAATTCACACAACCCCCTCTGAGACTCCCAGGGCTCTGTGAAGGAACACATTAGAGGGCATTTGTGAAGCCGGGAGCTACAAGAAGACAGGAAAGAAGTTCTATGTATTTATTCCCTCACTTCTTTCTCCCACTCCTTATCCCAGTCAATGAGAAGCCTAGGAGAACAACTGACTACAACCCTAAGTTTGCCACTTTAGAGAATGACTTAGAAAGATATCAGAAACTTGATGGTTTCAACTATCAGACAAAAACTCTAACACTGAACCCCTTTGCCCTCTTTGAATTTTCATGTTAAAAAGTACTAGATCTCCCCAAGATGGAATTCAGGTCCCCTTGGAGTGGTGGCTCCTCAGTGACACTTCAGACATACCTTAGATACAGCAAGCCCTGAAGTTCCTACAAAACCATCCTCTAGCAGAGAGGTCTATGCTAGCTCCTTTCTTCACTACCCCTACCTTCAAGGCCTAGCGCCACTGTGGGGGCTCACAAACAAGGGTCAGAATCTGTGAGTCTATTCCTTCCTGCCTCTCCTCTACATACATGCTCTTCCCTCTTACACACACACACACACACACACACACACACACACACACACACACACACACACACACACACACACAAACACTATTCCAACCCCAAGTACTCTCAAGCCTACAGGAATTCCCAGACACCCTAAACAAGTCACTATGACTCTGAGGGATTATTACCTGGGCTCCAAGCAGATGAAACTCAACCTGGTAGCTTCTCAGTTGTCATCCTGAGAAATCATAAGCACCAAATCCTCCAATCCCTCCAAATTTGAATTTGTGGTTTTAACCTTTAATAGCCTTTTCAGGTAAAAATAACAAAGACCAATTTACTGACTTTGTGGCTACTCTGTACTTGAAAAGGCTCTTGCTTACAAAGAAAGGTCAAAGGAAGAAAGAGAGAAAGAAAGGGGGTATATGACTATGCTCGCTAGGTGACGCACACTCTGATGAAATAAAATCAAAAGCTAGAGAGGAAGGAAGAGGGAGAGCCAGCTTGCACCATCCTGTCATGGCACTGTAGCTCAAAGACTGGAATCTGCTTGTTAACCATTGTTAACTAGTATTTTTAGTCCCGGTTGCTTTTAGCCTCTGTATAGTTCCTTTTTTAAACACATTTTCTATACGTTAATAAAAGATCCTGAAGGAAAGGCATGTGTCCTCTCCATTCTTTGGGGGAACTATGGACAGGTGCCGTTTTAACCCTGGTTTCTCTGGGCCCCTCTCCTCAGCAGTTACCAGCCTACTTCTACCCACATCTCTTCTGCGTCACCCTTGTCAGTGAGCTGTCCTTGTTCCTAGTGTCCCTGCTCCCTTTTCTGGGTCCCAGATCCACTCTTCCTATTATTCCATTTCAGCCTTGCCCACTCTCTCCCCATCCTTCCACTCTCTCGTGCCTCCAGCATCCTTTCTTTGCATCTCTTTTCCTTTCTCGCCTTGCTTCCCTCCATCTCCTTGGAAGTCTTAATCTCACTCTTTGTTCTACCATCACAATAGGTCACTAGCAAATGGCAGACTCTAGTCTTATCTACAGTTTGGTGTCCTGGATCAGTCACCATGACAGTGGTCCAGTCTACCTCCCTACTGCCGCTCTCCTGGTACCCTCAACCCTGCAACAGCCACGTCTTCAGATCTCTGGTGCCACCTATGGGTGTTGGCTGAGACTATTTGACAGACCCAAAGTTCTAAGCCCTCTTTTGCCTTTCCTTATTCAGAGAGCCCTGGCCTGGCCAGGCTTCATCATTCCAGCTTAGAACTAGTTCAGCCAGTTCACTACCAGCCATTCTAAAGGTGGCTCTGATGGTCACCTTTTCCTCCACTTGGTCACCTATGACAGCCTTTTCGCTTTACCTTTCTGTTAATGCACAGTATAAGATCAACTCTAACCTCCATTTATTCTAGGTAAGGCACTAGCTGGAGAATAGTCCCAAGAAGGGGATGACGAGAGAAACACACCCTGTGCACTTTATAAGGTCACAAAGTCAGAAAGTTTCAGGGTAACTGAGCAGTAAACTGCATTAAATACAGTAAACCAAGAGCTCTGCCCCACTGAAAGGAAAGGGGGTTTGTAGGAGCCTGCCTGGGGAGGGTGAAGTGGCCAGTTCCCACAATAATGCAAACTGTCAAAGTGGGAAAGGGCTAAGAGGCACCAGGCAGTGTATGGATACTAAGTCAGAAGGGGTTCATATGAATGTTTGCTAACTCCCTGGGACCACATGAGAGAGCAGGAAGCCTTAGCTCCCCACAGGCAGCTACCACAGGCCAAGCCTTGTGAAATCCCCAAACCCCCAAGGAAGAGCAGACTTTCTTCACATCCCTTGTTTAAATGGAGAAATAGTGACTATTTGAAAGAAGGGACTAAATTGCATTTCCAAGAATAAGCCAGGAAAAAGGATTCATTACTTTCCCCCTGGTGCCAACAAGGTTCTTTGCAAATCTGGGCCATCCTCTGAGCCACTGATGGAGCCCTATATGAGCAGAAGATGTGGGTATAGGGGCACTTCCTTAGCCCTTGCCCTGTGTCCCATTTCCTATTTCCTCAACACTACGCACTCCCCTCCCCCCAGCTTCTGGAATGTCAATCAAGGAAGGCCTTTAAATAGCCACATTTCCTGGCCATGCTTTGAATAAACCACCTGGAAACCCAGACCTCAGAATTTTGAACCAGAGGAATGATTACTATAATATTGAGATAAAACCCTGCCATTTGAATCTCATGTCTCTTGCTTTCTGGAAACTAAAGTGATCTAGTGGAACCTAAAGGAACTTCAGTAATTAGTATTTATTCTGAGAGGGCTGAATGTTAGCATTATGTTCTAACTTAAATGGGTATAATTCACCCATCGCTTAAGACCTCTGGGTACATTTACAACCATCTGAACACAGATTTAATTATTGCTGTGTTGTGGGAACTGCAAACTGCCATGGGTAAAATTAAAAGTGGATTATTAAGCAAGAGAAATCTTCACAGCATTAGTAATCAGTGCAATTACCCTGTATCATCGTCTCTCCCAGAATGCCCTGAGTGGCCCTGGGGACCTGTGCTGCCGCACTGGTCGCTCTGCCAGTCAGCAATAAGACATCATCACAAAATGAGAGGCCTCCAGGCCTGCATCTCTCCTTTCCTATAACAAGCAGAACAGCAGTTCTCAGCCTGTAGAGGTCATGACCCTTTGGGGGAATCCGATATCAGATATCCTACAGATCAGATATTTACATTGGGATTCATAACAATATAAAATTACAGTTATGATGTAGTAACAAAATAATTTTATGGTTGGGGTCACCACAACATGAGGAACTGTATTAAAGGGTCACAGAATTAGGAAGGTTAAGAACCACTGAGATAGAGTGTACCCCACTGCCTCTGTCTGCAAGAAATTAGAAAACAAATATACATTATACTCTTAAACATACACAAGAATGTGTGTCTTGTTCTTCACTCATCTTACCTCTTCTCTCATTCAATGAATGCCTATTTTATAGCAAACCCAGTGCTGACTTTAGTTAAACAGATGGAGACTATAGCCTGGGGAAGCACCCCAATAGTTAAGAGCACTTGCATGCTACCAAAGTTACCCTGCACCCAGACTGGGCAGCTCACAACTACCTATATAACTCCAGACTCAGGAAACTCGTTGCCATTTTCTGATCCCTACACCCTTGAGTGCACTCACAGAGATACACATGTGCATGCACGTGTGTGTGTGTGTGTGTGTGTGTGTGCGCGCGCACACACACACACACACACACACACACACACACGGAAAAATAAATCATGTTTTTAAATGATAGAGACTTCCTGGCAAGTTCAAAAGGCCTTCCATCCCTACCCCTTTGAAGCTCTCCTTCTCTCTCTCTCTCTCTCTCTCTCTCTCTCTCTCTCTCTCTCTCTCTCTCTCTCTGTGTGTGTGTGTGTGTGTGTGTGTGTATGTGTGAGTGTCTCATCATTCAGTGAAAAGGAATTCTTTTATTTATCCCCTCGCTATATACTAGTTAAGTCCATATTAAGCACTGGGACTTTGGGTACCATTGTGAAACAGTTCTAGCATGATAGAGTATAGTGATTATGGCAGAGGACAGACAGACAGACAGACAGACAGGAATTGATCTATGTGACCACGGAAGTTAAGAAGTCTCATGATCTGACATCTACAAGCTGGAAACCCAGGAAAGCTAGCGGTGTAGTTTAGTTCAAGCCTGAAGGCCGAAGAACCTGGAAAGCCAATGACAATCCCAGTCTAAGGGCAGGAAAATACCAAAGTCTCAGGTCAGCAGACAAGCAGGAAGATATAGGAGGCAAAGTCCTCCTTTCTCTGCCTTTCTGTTCTATTGCTATCATCAATCTTTGAGATGGAACCCACCCACACTGGGAACTTACCCATTTACTTACACAACCTGCCAATCCATGCCTATCTCCTGCAGTAGTGTCCTCACAGACACACATGCGGAAATAACTTTTATGATCAAGCTGACACACAAAATTAACCATCACATTACTGGCTGGCAGTAAACTACGTAGGAATGACTCCTTTCCCACAGATGTTCCTGTCATGGGAACGTCATAATGCAGACTAGAGTTTTAGCAGGCTGATTTTCAGGCCACAAGCACCCTTTTCTGCTCATTTTCCCTGAAAACCCTTCTTTCCGATTCAGATACTTCACATGTATGTAAGTCCCCTCACTCAAAGCTTGTCAAATAAAATAGAGCAAAATTTCCAAGCTTATGTTTATGTGTTCATGAGGAACTGGAAAGAGACACGCAGTGAAAGAGCTCAACTAATTAGGATAAGCGTTGTCATTTCAATATTGAAATTTCTTTTTTAAAACTCAAGACACATTTCAAACATTTCAAACACTGAGAAAAGTGGCAATTAAGGAGCTCCTTGTCTCTGAGAGCCAACAGAACCTTCTCCAAGGACTGATTACTCCCACATCCTCCTGATAGGAAAGAGGGGGTGTCCTGAAAGGTGATGGCACTGTTAATGTTGATGGCTTTTAAAGCTTTAAATAAAAAATGCTGTCATCAGAGATCACAGCCAAGTGTCCCTTCACAGCTGTGTGAAGTCTGCGGATCTGCTCTTCGTGACAATCAGTTCTTTGGAGGCTTACGGGAAACAGATAGAAGTTACCAGAAATGTAGTAGCAATTATGAAAAGTCAATTTACTAGCTGTACAGGGAATGTTAAGATTTTTTAAAAAACAAAAGCAAAAAAGGGTGAGACCTGAGAGAGGCAGTGTCGGTATTACATATAGATTCAGGCAATACCTTGCTTGATTTGGGATCCACATACTCACTTTGCATGATTTAAATAACACTCCGAGTTGCTGCCCTACAAGACTTGGCAACAATGGCAATCCAGGTTCCTGAAGGGAGCTCTGTGGGCCTATTGTCAGGAGGAGTCGTTAAGGAAGTCCACATAGAGCTACTACTGCCCGACTAGCCCATCCCCAGATCCTATCACGACCCATTTAAAATATGAAATATTTGAGAAAATGTATTTGCAACTTGTGCATCCTTAAAAAAACGATTCAAGTAATAACTCAGTTTTAAATGCCAAGGCTTATCAGAGACTAGATATTCACTGAGACAATCATGTTGATGTTTCAGTTATTCATTTCCTTGTCTTACAATACTGTCCTACATTGTAAGGTGTTTAGCCATATCCCAAGCATCTACTCACCAAGTTCTGGTAAGACTGTCACCATCCCACTAAGTAGTAACAAAATCTTTCATGGCCAAATGTGCCCAGATCACCCGTTACTGAGAGACACCGTTATACAGCATTTATGGAAGAAAGAAAATAACTTCATTCCAGACTCTGTTGCTCTATGGAAGCAACATAGTAGGAAGTGGCAGTCTATCTACTTCAGCTCGAAACACACAAGGCATCCCCCAGTGGAACATTGTTAGAGTTCTTCTATTAAGTTTATTTTATATAGTTTATAAATGTTTGAAAAATATAGAGCTGTGTCTTATTTAGTTTATTTTTGCCCCCTTTTGGGGAAATTACTCTGGGTATTTTTATGGTCCAAGATTAGATTCTGGGGTTAGGGGTGGAATTTAGAAGAAGGTGCTCATAGAATGTGGGTTTGACTCAGACTCCTTTAATTTGCCATGGTTCTCCTGGAGTCAACTGGGTTTCAAACCAAGAGTTACTTGTAAATTAGACCTTTGGCTCCGTTGCTTTTACCTGATGGACAACAATAAATGGTAGAGATTGTTTGAGAGCCCCAAATACCTCACAATCCCTTATGCACTGTTTCTTTAAAAGAAGAAAAGGTTCAGCTCTAAAATTAGAAGAAAAGATTGCTTTTCTTGTTTAAAAATCTCAAAATTTTACCTAAGAGTGGGACCTACATCCAAGAGTCTGCTCAGCTGAGCCAGGAAGGCCAATGCTTCCTGACTGTGATCCCCAGAGGGTACACATCTCAGTAACGTTCCTAGACAGGACTCTATGATGAGAGGGAAAGTGAAGGATTACCAGGTACCCAGCCTGGGGAAGCTGTCCGTTGTGTCCCAAGAATGGAGATGGATTAAACAGGTAATAGAGCCATTGACTATGTAAAAAATCCACTGTCCCTTAGCATCAGGTCCAGACTCTCCTCACACTAATCCCTTTCCCCAACTCAGCGTCCTAGTAAGTACTGTGGGGCACTGGGAAAGATGGGCACCATTTGCACCTGCAGATTTTTTCAAACATTTGAGATATTTTCTTTCCTACCTCATCCATACCTTCAGGGCTGCTTGGGTCCAGTGCTGTGTTTTGGAAAACAGTAGTCACCACCACAGTTCTCATATCCTATTTCTTTTTCTCTTCTGCCCCCTCTTATTTATGTTTTCATGCAAGGTCCCACAAAACTCAGCCTAGCCTTTTCTATGTATACAAGGCTGATCTTGAACTCCTGATCTCCCTGCCTCTACCTCAGCTGGGATTACAGGTTTGCTTTATTATGCCTAGCCGTGGCAGTTCTCTATAATAATGCACTAGTTGTGAATGTTTTATGTAATTGGGAGACAGTCAACATGCCAGCAGGACTGGAGTCAATGGCCATTGACTTACACAGGCAAGTCTTGCTCCCTTAATTACACAGGCAAGTGTCTCCTCCTGCTGGGTGGTAAGTATAGCCACAGAGCTCAGGGCATGGAAAATTGGGGTTCACATCTAGGTGCTACAGGAGATATGTATGCTGTCTCTCATCACACTCTGTTGCCATAAGATCTTGGTCCAGATGGATAGTTACTGAATCAGCTCACTCCTATTAGGGTCTGGCTGAAGCCCATTCCCAGATTTCCCAGCTGTTTTTCCTCTTTTAAAATCAAGCCAGTTTGAAGCGGCAAGACCTCCAGTTGGGCAAACGAAATGGTTTCTTTCTTTCTAAAGGGCTGAAGGGCATTGAGAAAGGACTGGGAAGACATGGAGAAGAAAATTTTCTTTGTGTATGAGCTCTATGAAGGTAGATCTTGTATTTTTTCACTTCTAACCTTGGTATTTAGTCTAGAACTCTGTGCCACTTGCAGAAAAGTCTACATAAACTGAATTGAATCTATTGTTTTTCTTAAAGACATTTGACAGCTTTAACTGTGCTAAAAAATGGGGTAGACCCCAATATATTCAGGAAATGCTTAGCCTGAGATTCCCTGAGCATCAAAGGCAAGATATGGGGCTTAAGGTCAAAGGGCTTCTGGCTAAACCACTACTGCTGGTAGTATGTCCAGGGTGAGTCTTCCTGACTCCCCCAAATGCAGTATCTTTCTGTAAAATGAATAAAGATAGCCACTTGCATATACTTTTAGGGATATAAAGCATTATAATATATAGAAGTACTTTGCAAAGGGCATTTATTATAACTGGGAAAGTGATGGTTCAGTAGAAATTAAAAGATATCATAAACCAGCCTCATGGCCTAGGGCTGTAGAAATGCACAAGGCCCTAGATTCAGTCCCCAGTGTCACATAAAACCAGCCATAGTGGCACAGATCTGCAATCCCAGCACTTCCATGGTAAGGCAATATGATCAGGAATTCCAAGTAATCCTCAGCTACATTGTAAGTTCAAAGCCAGCATGGGATTATGTGAGACCCTGAATCAGAAACAACACTACCCCAAAGACACAAACAACAATAATGAAAAGCCAAATCATAGCCAGAGAGATGGCTCAATGGGTAAAAGAACTTGCCACACCAACCTGAAAACCTGTGTTCGGGAACCCACATTAAAAAATAAAAGTCAAATATAGTGATGCACATCTGTAATACCAGCATTCCTAGCTGAGATGGGGGCAGGGGAAGAAGGAGAATTTCCCAAAAGCTTGTGGACCAGTTAGAAATGACAAGAGAGCCTGCCTCCACAAGGTAGAAGGAGAAATCCAAGTGACTCCTAAAGTTGTCCTCTGACCTCCACATGTACACACACACACACACACACACACACACACACACACACACAGGCTGATGATCTGTCCTCTGATCTCCATATGTATGCACACACAAACACACAGGATGGTGATTCAGATGATGATTATGAGATGACCGTGAATGGAGAAAATCAGCCTTATATCACAAATACCTTCACATCGTCAGAGTAGTGTGATGGCCTGAGACTGAACCAACATAGTTCCTGTCAGCAACTTAATTGCTTTAAAAAAGCACTTGCTATTAGTAGCTAGCTGATAGTTCCTTGAGAACAGGAAGGGGAAGAGTGGAGGAAGTGACAGAGATGAGAAGTGAGCCATTCAGGGAGGTGACTGCATTTATGAAAATTCACAGGTGAACAGGTCCGATAGTTTCCAATTATTAGTTAGGAACCTATTAAAGTGTATGTTTCTATAGCACAGCTGAAAACTATACCAGGCTTTTTTCTTTTAAGCCACCAACCAGCTCCCAAATCATGACATGGAGACTTAGTTTGAATGCTTGACCTAGCTTAGGCTCTGTTCTGGCTAGCTCTTTTAACTTAACCTGCTTCTCTTTATCTACCTTTTGCTTTGGGACTTTTTACCTTTCTTACTTTTGTATATCTTAGTTTCACTGCCTCTCATGTCTAGTTGGCTGGTGGCTGCCTGGCTTCTGGCCCTGGGGGGGGGGTCTCCCTCATTCTTTCATTCTCTCCTTCCCTTCTTTTTGAGCCTAGATTTCTTCTCCTCCTCCTCAGTCTCTCTGCCTGCTAGCCCCACCTATCCTTTCTCTGCCTGGCTATTGACTACTCAGCTTTTTATTAGACCAATCAGGTGCCTTAGGCAGGCAAGGTGAAACATCTTTACAAAATTAAACAAATGCAGCATAAACAAAAGTAACACAACTTTACATAATTAAACAAATGCAGCATAAACAAATGTAACACACCTTTGCCTAGTTAAAATAATCTACAACAGAAAAGGGGTTCAGGATGGTTTCTGGGGAGCTTTGGGCTTCTGATGTGTTGGGTGGAGTATCTAGAGTCAGCACTGTATTGCTCAAGTAGCACAGAGTACCATACTGCCCATCCCCCCAAATGAGCTTATAGTCTTAGTCCCACTTCTGCATAAACATCAACCAGATGTTTAAGCATGCTCATTTATAACATTATCTGGATTCTTCTCATGTCTCAGCAGAGTGTTGTCTTCATTCTGCACCGGAACCTCACATAGGAAAAACATTTTCTCCTACAACCCAGAATAGATACAAAACTTCCCACTGGTAGAAGCAGAGCCTCTTAATATTTCAACCTTGCTCCCATTTCTACCTCATTGTGGGTGATGCAGGTGCTGGGCACTCACCTTTGTCCCTCTCTCCTTGCTCCAATGTACTAGGATCAGGAGAAAAATGTCACATATGCCAGCCATGAGCCCTCCTCATTCTGTCAGGTGCTATAAGGAGGCCCAACGCCCAAGCCACAAAAATACAGAGTATGCATCTTGGTAATGGCTCACTTCGTGTCTGTATCTCTGACCGTCATCTATAGACACTCATCTGTGCTAAGTGCTAACTGTAACAAGACAAAGAGCAGAACCTATCACATCATCCTCACTCCTGCTTGCACCAGGTGGCACTGGTGCATTCGAGGCTTACTGTATATTGTTTTCACTCTGCTGGTCTCCTAGCCACTGTAACAGATGCACAGAGGCGTTGAGGCTCTCTGCTACAGTCCTCCCTCTTATTGAGATTTACGTGCTGAAAGTGAGAGTGCAGCAGCCTCATGCAGAACAAAGAGAGCTCTGGCAGAGCAAGAAGGAAAACCATGTCCTTCAAATGCAGCATCTTGCCTGAGCTAAATTCTCCCAACCTGGGAAATTCTTTCCTTCCCTCGATTTTCCATGTAGTCGTTTGTTCACTCATCAGAAAAGCCATATGAAACACTCCCTGTCTACTGGTACTGTGTGGGAAAACAGGTGGAAAGCCAGCAAAGCAGGAAAACTGATGGGTGGGGATGGGTACAAGCAGCAGCTGAAAAAGAGGCCAGGGACTACTCAGATAGAACTCTGCCATCCACACATGAATTCTGATCATTTTTCTAAGCAGGAGAGAGTGAGATGAGTGAGTTACACAATGTACATGCTCTCAGATATACAAATGGTGGAGAGATAAGCTAGATTCTGGAGGGAAGTCTCAAGTGATTTAGAGCGATATTAAGGTAGCTTGGACTCAAGTGATTTTAGTACAGTTGTAAGGTAGATTTAGAAGATAAATAGTCAGAATTTGAGAGGCAATGAAATCGCAAGAATGAACTATAACTTCAGAACAGCATCTGTGGGTAGATTTAGATCACCTGGCCAAGGAGGAGGGATAAATTTAGGAAGAACTCATTTTGACTATCAACTGTAGACACCTTTAGATACATAATCAAGAGAGACCATGTCAGGGCCTGGGAACAGAGTTCATTGGTAGAGTGATTGTTTGGCATGTACAAGGGCCTGGGTTCCATCCTCAGCACTGCCAGGAAGAGACAGAGTGGCAGCTGCATGTTTAGGAATGGACTTCAAAGGAGAGCCCTGGGCTAGATATGCCAGGGCATCACACACAGGTTCAGCTGCATGAACTTATGGCCTTTATCATCACAAAAGGGCCACATGCATCAGTAAGACTTGGGATTGATTCAATATTGTATTAACAGTTTCAAATAGGGGACCTCACAGTTCTTACAGCTTATAAATTTCCCTCTTAAACACAGATTTGGCTGTACCCCTTAATTTTGGACATGGTGTGCCTTCATTTTTATTGAATTCAAGGTGTTTCCTATGTTCCTTTCCACCTATTTCTTTAAAGTATTTGTTACTTAGGAGTGCTTTAATCCTCCTGAGTTGGCAAATTTCCAAACTTTACAGTTGTTGATTTATATTGAAAACAGAGAATGTGTTTTATGATTCAATGTTGCAGGTTACTAGGGGCTGTTGTGTGCTCTATCCTGGAGAAAGCGAATGTACACTTGGGATAAATGAGTATTTTTCTAATTTGAGGTAAACTGCTCTCGAGATGTCTGTTAGAGAAATATCACCTGTGATGCTTGAAAGCTTGCTCTCCCCCCTTTTTGACTTCTTACTGATTGCTCTGTTATTGAAAATAGAGTATTTTCAATGGTAGAAAATAGAGATTCTACCATTATAGTTGTTGAAGTATTTATTTCTCATTATAATTGTATTTGTTTGTTTCTAGATACTTTGATACTCATTATTAAATGTATGTGTTACAATTGTTCTACTGATTTGATCCATTGACCTTTGATCTTATCAAACATTTTTCTTTGCCTGAAATTTGATATAAAATATCAATTCTCATCTAAAAGTCAAATATTGCTACCAGATGTCTTCATTATTCTTTTCATGCTCCTACTTTGAGTGTGAGTCTAAAACATATTTTGTCAACAGCAAAGTTATATAATGCTTTTTCATTTTGATCTGAGTATTTTATCCCTTTATATTTAATGAAACAACTGATGAGGTAACCTTTGTATGGCCTGAAACTCACTATGTACACCAGGCTGGCCTTGAACTCAGAGATCTGCCTGCCTCTGCCTCCCAAATGCTGGGAGTAAAGTCATGCACCCACCATGCCTGGCTTCTTTTACATGTCTTGATTCTACCATTACAGATCTTTTGTGCCACTTATTTTCTAATGTTTCATTTTATTGGTTTATTGTTTCTGTTATTACATTTTTGGCTGTTTTCTTCCTGCTAACCCTGGGCATTAGAGTTATCAACATAGCTGAGAGCTCCAACTTTAAGAGGAGAAAAGAGCATGAAAATGAGGGGACAGGAAAGAGAGAAGAAACCCTGGAAAAGATGCCTGAAAACCAGCCCAAGGAAGCACCAAGGCAGACAAAGATCTGTTGTGTTGAATGCTGCTGGAAGAGGGGAGGCAAGGTGCTCATGGAGGGCTGTGGAAAGATCTGTTTGAGGTCTTTGATCCCAGCAGGATTAAGAGGAAAAGGAGCATGAAAAGGAGGGGGCAGAGGCAGGTGGAGGAGTTCAGGGCTAGCCTGAATTTCAAGTGAATTCAATAGTGAATTTCAAGCTAACTAAACCTACATATGAGACCCTGATGTGGGGATCTAAATAGAATGGGTAAAACTCTTAGTGGAATACTTATGTGGTGATGGGGGAATCCGATGGGGGATATCCTTCTATATATGTTTCTCTTATTGATTGATGAATAATACACTGATTGGCCAATAGCCAGGCAAGAAGCATAGGCAGGGCAACCAGGCCAGGAGAGGCTGGGGAAAGGAAGGCAAAGAGAGGTAGTGAAGAGATGTCATGCTGCTGAGGGAGTAACATGCTGGATTACAGGTAACCACAGCCTCGGGCAATACATAGATTAATAGAAATGGGTTAATAATTAAGAAAGAGCTAGCCAATAAGAAGCCTGAGCCATAAGCCAACAGTTTTATAATTAATATAGCATACATGTGTTTATTTGGGGCAACTGTGGACCAGGAGGGACAGAAACCGCCATCTTCATGGATCTATATTCAAGAGGACTAAAATAAAAATAAAAATAAAAAAGGAAAAGTCATTTTAAGGTCCTTGCCTCATTTTCCCCCTAAGAATTCAGATAAAAACAGGAAATATTCCCATGTCTAGAGAATGGGACGGATTGAAAGGATATTTCCAGAAGTCTGGAACTTCTCTCACTTGTCTAGAAAGCACTATGCAGATCTCTGTAAATCTTTTAGGCATTTCATCTCACAGAACCTAGTATTATAAGAAAATGCGGTGTGAGTATGAAGTTGGCTTGCTACATGCCTAGCTGGGGAGGCAAGAACCAGAGACTACATACTAATTTGGGCAAATCATAATTCTTTGGTGTCTACCCAAGGCAAATTTGTGTAAACTCCTACTTAAGATAATATTATACTATTCAGAGGCCATCAACAACATTTCAATGCTCTTCATGCTTCTAATGAAAAGGAAAAATGACTTTTGTTTTCCCAAGTGGCTCAGAACTGGGGCAATGCACATGTGCAGACTTATACTTGTGTTCTCATGTCTGTTCCGTTGTCCATTTCCTTTTTTTCCCCCTATTTTTTGCTAGAAAAATTTCTCCAGTTTTGTTCTGAATTCTACATTTTCCTCTGGGGCAGCGTTTCTCATTCTGGGCATTATTGACATTCTGAACAAAACAATTCTCTGTGATCATACAGTGGTTGCTGCGTGGCATTATGAACAACAGGACAGGTGGTACTGTGAACTGTGGGATTTCATATTACCTCTGGATTCTACCAACTAGATGCCAGTAGCACACACTCCTGCAGTTAAAAACAAGAAATCCCCTTGAGGAAAGATCATACCTCCTTTACAAACATAGCCTAGGAGCACAGTTGCCCAGTCCTAAGCCGATCAGCATGATCCCATTTTGGACCACGGTTACCAATTCAGCAATGACCACATGTCCCAGTTCAGTCCAAGAATATTACACCAAATGTTTTTGGTTGGCCTCAAGAAATGAAATTCTAACTACCCATGAATTTTGCGATGTGGGGGTGAAATCCCCAGAACTAAGGGCATACATTTTCTCTCAATGAAAAAACAAAAACCAAACAGGCTCAGAAGGAATTGACACCACATGAGGCTAAACTGTGACAGCAAAGAAGCTAGGCTCTGATTACGGTGCCAAGCAGCTAGATCAGGTCTCTTCTGGATTTTGAATACATCCCCACCTTTCTTGTTAAAGCCAGTTTCTGTGGTGTTTTCTGTTTCTGGGAACTTTGTAGAGTAGAAGTTCAAATACATTAAAGTTTAACAGAGTTTGAATAGACAATGATTCACAAATCAGGCATCTCTCAGAACCAGATGAGGTTCAGAGAACCGTAGTGCAAAACATGAGCAGCAGTGTTTATGGACAAAAAGCAGAGCCTGCATAGTGCGCAGGCGCTGCTGTATTTGAACATGGTTTGAGGGGTCAGCCACAGTGACTGACTAAATCTCCACCACAGGGACTGATTAACGCTGTGCCATCTTCCTGAAGATCCATCTGAATAAAGCGTTCAATTAATTCACGTTCTAGATTAAAATAGTTTGTTATACACGGACTCAAAGTTTTGAGATATCCTTAGGCCAAACTTAGCTTAAAACACTAAACCTATAAAATATATTATAATACAAGATACAAAAATAATACAAAAAGTAGGCCAATGATATTTTGGCAAGGAAATTTTAAAGGAGGTGGAGTAAGGAAATGTTGAAACGTGGCTGTTTTTCTCCCATTTTTGACCTCACTACCTTCATCCCTAAAGTCCTGTCTATCTTGTATTCAAATAGGATATGTTAAGAAAGCTCCATTCAAAGCCCATTACTCAGACATGATGGTGCATGCCTTTAATCCCATCACTTAAGATCAGTGGTTCTCAACCTTCCTAATGCTGCAAACCTTTAAAATAGTTCCTCACGTTGTGGTGACCCCCAACCATAAAATTGTTTTCATTGTTCATTCCTAACTGTAATTTTGCTACTGTTATGAATTGTAAACATCTGTTTACTGATAGTCTTAGGTCATCCCTGTGAAAGGGTCTTTGGACCCCCAAGAGGACCACAACCCATATGCTGAGAACCTCTTCTTAATAGTCTGAGGCACACCGGGCATTGGTGGCGCAGGCCTTAAATCCCAGCACTCGGGAGGCAGAGGATCGCTGGGAGTTCGAGGCCAGCCTGGTCTCCAGAGTGAGTGCCAGGATAGGCTCCAAAGCTACACAGAGAAACCCTGTCTCGAAAAACCAAAGGAAAAAAAAAAAAAAAGAGTCTGAGGCAAGTGGATCTCTGTGAGTTCCAGGTCAGCCTGGTTTACAAAGCAAGTTCTAAACCTGACAAGTCTGAAGAAAGACTCTGTCTCCAAAAATAAAAATAAAAAAAGTGACCACATTATCAGATCAGCCATGATAGTTCTGGATCATTCCACTGCAGAAAGTTGAGCCATAAAACACCTGAATTCAAGGGCTTTTCTTACCACCATGTGTGGATGCTGGGGAAAACACCCACCTAGGGCCTCAGTTGTCAAGCCCCACAGATCCACATCTTCAGGAAGCCCACAAACTACAAACTGTGTTTACAGTAATTGAAGAGATTATTTCACTGTTTTGATATTTGTACCATAGCCGCCCAAAGAGCAGGATTCGTGGGACAGATCAAGGCAATGACAACAGACTTAAAATTATCACGTTCTTTACTTGAAGGAAATACAAATGTTAATTTTATTTAAGAATGACCTTGAGTCTGGTATAATAGTGCACGCCTTTGATCCCAGCACTCCGGAGGCAGGGGCCAGCATATCTCTGGGAGTTCAAGGCCAGTCTTGTCTTAGTGAGTTCCAGGACAGTCAGAGCTATATAAAACAGAGCCCCTGTCTCCAACAAAAAAAGACCTTAATGAAGAAGTAAGGTTGTAACCCAGAGGGCACCTCTTACCTATGCTATGAGCCATTGAGAAGAATGTCAAAGCACATGTGCAACCTACCCAAACCAAATGACCATCTCCGGAAAAGACCCTGTGCTGTTCGTTGTCTGAGTCCCCAGCTGTGCTAGCTATAGTTTTTGAAAGAAACACCATTTTCACTTGAAGGGACGAGTGACAGGCAAACTATGGTGTTTTAGATTGGGTATTTGGCAGACATTTCTTCAAAAAACGAGCCAACTGAGCCTGTCACTTCAAAGGGAACAATCAACGGTATTTGATTTTGTCACCAGTGATAAAAATCCGAGCTCTCTGGAGAAAATTAGAATGTTGAAAAACGTGTATCTGCCACAGTAGGCTTGACAGCTTCCTAATACTTAAGAATTTTCTGATGAGATCAGTGTGGTGTTAGAAATGTGCCTTCTTGATATTGTATAATAAAATATGTCAAATCAGGAAGATCTGGGTAACTCATTAAGGCATTTTCTATTGGGTTGCTTGTCGCTTCCTTGTTGACGTGAGTTATTTTTGTATATCTGCATAGCAAGCACTTGTCAGTCGTGAGTATCGCAAAGATCTCATTGTGGTTTGTGTTTGCCTCTCTTCCTTCTTTATGGTGTCTTTAATAAAAACACGTCCTTGGCTTCAGTGTAGTCAAATAGTAATTGTTTGTTGGTCTTGCTTTAAACCTGAAACATGAATCTGTTCTCCCACTTTCAACAGCTTTGTGGAGGTTTTTTTTCTTTCACATTTGGGGTTTTTAATCTACCTGAGTATTTCTTTTATTGAGACGCTTACATGATATCGCCTCTATTTTCCTGTCTTAACCTACAGAAGCATATAATTCTATATAGTGCAATATAATATCTGATGCCCAGCTTCATTCTGAGTCTGTTTTTTTTTTTTTCACTCCTTTTCATGTGCCCAGGACATTAACCCATTATAACTGATTGGAAAATCTATCGTTACCCACTGATCTTCAATGTCACCCTTCTCATGTAGCCTTTTCTGTCAACCTTGCCTTAATACCACACCATTGTAACTATTATAGTTTTGAGAGAATTACTGATGTCTGCGTGACAGGACCTCTTGCCTTGTTCTTTTTCTGTTTGACTCTTTCGTGACTGTGTATTTCCAAATTAATTATCTAATCTACCAAAAATCTCTAAGAATTTTTTCATGGAATTGCAGTAAATCTAAACATCAACTCAGAAGCACACACCTCCTCACCATGTTGAATACTCCAAACATCGAGGATCTCTCAGCTTAGTCTTCTTTTATGTCTCCCAATGAAGGATTATAGTTTTCTTCTAAGAGACTTTACACATCTTTTATTAGATTAACTGCTGGGTACTTTTGGGGATTGAGATTTGATTTTACACTACTTACAAGTTAATAAGTTTGGCTATTTTTGCTCTATGATGCTGGCAGGAGACATGAGGCTCCTGCAGGGATGAAAGTGCTACTATTCATGCATAGCAAGCAGCCTGCACATTGGCTCTCCCAGGTCTGGCCAGTGGATGCCAGTGGATGCTGTTCACAGAGTGGGTTTACTTTACAGCTGATGAACAACAATCTTGGGAAAGCTACTGTTCTACTGCAAGTGATAAACACACTTGAAGCCTTTCCCAGAGGAAGGCATCTCATCTAAGGTTCCACTGTAGAAACGCAACCCTAAAATATGGCCCATTTGAAGACTTCACAGGGTCTTGAATTCTTGATACATCCATTGGATGACAGACTCAGTATTTCCCTCAGCCTTGTAAATTACTCCCTTTCACACAGTGATTCATAATACTGTAAATTATTAAAACAGCACTTCACATAATCTCGTGCATACATTTTTTATTTTCTAACTGTTGCCTGCACACAAAAATATAAAAGAACCTTTTATATTAATTTTCTATTTAACAATGTTACTCAGCTCATTAATTCTGATCATTTATCCTGAGATTCTATAGAATTCTCTATATTATTTATATTTTTGAATAATTCAGTGTTAGCATTTTGAGATATATATATATTTATATATATCATATATATATATATATGAAAGTCATATATATATATGACTTTCTTTCACTGGCTGAACTCTTTAGGCTTTAGGGTAAATTTTAAAAAGTTCTAAGAGATAGCATTCTTATCTTTTGTAGGTTATTTATTTTCCATTAATTTGGGAGTTAGCATATACAACTTAATGAATTTCATTATGACATGTCAATGAATATGAATCATTATACTTTATTCTTATTCATCTCCACTGCCCTTTCCCAGTGTATTTTCTTATCTCATTGCTCACTTAAAAGAGAAAGTTTTAGAAGTTTGATCATTATGAGTGATATTTTCTCTATTCCTTTCCTTGTTGAAAGTCTCCTTACTATATCCAAAAACAAAAAGTTCCTTAGTAGTTGGTTGCTAAAAGTTTACAGTAAGAAAATAACATTTATTTCTTGCTCCCATTGAGATTATTGCATATTCCCTCCATACATCTAGGAATGCAAAAATATATTACATTTTCTACATTAAAACAGTGTATTCTTGAAATAAAATCACCATGGTGTGCGGGCACTTTTATACTGCTAAGTTTTATTTACCCTTTTTTAATTATGTAAAAAAGTTTAGCTACACAATGTTCTCACATTTAGGATTGTAGTATTTTTATTGTAATTCAGCTAGATGCCCTCTAATCTCTATAAAGTCCTGGATTATGCAGAAGCACCTTCTGATTCTAGCTAAATGGTAACACTTTTGGTTATCACTTTCAGTGTTGATGTGTAGCTTATCTTACTAGAACGCAGAAGACTAGCTCTGTATTTTTCAACTTTTAAAATTTTGTTACTCAGGCATGATGGTACATGCCTTTAATCCCAGCACTCTGGTTTTTGTTATTTGTTTGTTTGTTTTCTTTTGTTTTGTTTGTTTTTCAAGACAGGGTTTCTCTGCAGCTTTGGAGCCTGTCCTGGAACTCGCTCTGTACACCAGGCTGGCCTCTAACTCAAAGAGATCATCCTGTCTCTGTCTCCCAAGTGCTGAAATTAAAGGCATGCATCACCACTGCCTGTCTAATCCCAGAACTCTGGAGGGTTAGGCAGGTGAATTTCTGTGAGCCAAGGCCAGCCTGGTCTACACAGTGAGACCCTGTCTCAATAAATTAAAAAAAAAAAAGCATCTTTTATAATTTTGTTAAGGTTTACTTTATGACTCATAACATAACCACCACTGGTAAATATTCCATGTATTTTGAAAGACTATATACACTATGATGGTCAAGATTACATATTTTTTTCAAAAGTTTTCCTCATGTTGTCCATATATCATACTTTCCAATGCTGGTTTTATCAGTTTGCTAGTAAATTATGGCGAAGGTTGTTAAATGGCCAACTATAATTTATGGTTATGTCTATTTCCTCTTAAAGCCCCATTTTCTTGACCATTTAGCAATCCTGCTATTAAGATGTGTATAATTTTAATATCTCTCTGTTTCTTGCTCCCTCATTCTTTCTTCTCTCTCTCCTGAACTTAACCATTTTTATGGAGCAAATACCTTTATCTCCTTCCACTCAGGGTTTTAGCTTTTCTAATCTAAAATAACTGTACCAGTTTCATTTTGGTTAAATTTTGCCTGATATATCATTTTCACTCTTTTTTATTTCATCCTTGTAATATCATTATATTTTAGATGTTTCTTTTATAGCTAAAAGCTAAAATATATTTGGATTTTATACTTTATTCAAATGTACAACATTTCCTCATTATTGACATCTTACATGAACTTATTTTATTGCAATTATTGAAGCAATGTGGATGCATTCTTGTCATGTATTAAAGTCAGATTTTCTTAGTTTGCACCCAATCCCCTTTTTCTACAAGAAGATACTAGCTGGGATACCACATTACATTTAATAACAATGTCTACATCTTTCAACAAAAACCCCTGTTGGTGCATGCTTGTGTGGACATTTTTGTATGAGGGGTGCATGCATTTTGTTTTTTTGTTTTTTTGTTTGTTTGTTTGTTTGTTTTTGAGACAGTGTCTCTCACTTGCCTGGAACTCCAAAGTAGATTAGTCTGTCTGGCCAGTGAGCTGCAAGGATCTGTGGTCTCTCTCTCCTCAGCACCAGCACCATAGCGTGGTTCTTGCCTGACTTTAATATGTGTTGAAGGGAGTGAACTGCGGTCTGTGGGCTTCAAAGCTTTATCTACTGAACCACCTCCCCACTAACCCATAATGTCTTCTCTGGTTCCTGCTGGCTGTGGTGATTCCTTGGTTTCCTTTGGTTTTGATTGCCTTTACAATTTTGAGGATTAAGAGTCCTTTATTTTTCAAGATATCTCGGAGTCAGGATTTACCAGCTGCCTTTCTCATAATAAGAATTGGATCAATTGTCTGGGAACAGAAAGCCACAGAGGCAAAAACATTATTTTCATTCATTGATGCTGACCTTACTCCGTTGGTTTAAATGTTGTGTATCAGGTTTCCCTGTAGGGGACAGTAAGCCACACCTGTTAGAGGCTGGCTACAGGTGTGCCTGACCATGCCTGTTAGGGCGTGGTCAAGGTGAGGTCAGGATGACTTGTGAGGGGTTCTTAAGGGATGGCAAAGCACTTGGGAGCCCTTTTCTCTCTGGCCTCTCTGTCTTGCTGCTCCTGGCACACTCTGGCTTGCGTTTGGCTGGTGTTTTTCTAATAAAGGATATCTTTATCCCAAGCTCCTTATTTCTTAATATCTGGTGCCCTACATCCCAAGCTCCTTTTATTTCTTAATATTTCCCCACTACTCCATTACTCTCTCTTTCCTCTATATCCATACCACAGTATTTGAAAGGAAGTCACTGTGTGCAGACTACATTTAGGCAATAGAGATTTATGACTCACCTCCCTGAAGGAAAAATACCATATAAATTATTTGAAATGTTTCTGCATGAGAAAAATTGTCTTTATCTCTCAACTATTTATTCATTCAATAATTTATTTATATGTTTACAGGCTTGTGGGCATTTATTTTGTACTTTGGGTTATAAACCAATATTATTTTTAACTTTCTCACTCAAATTGCTGTCTTTGGGTGTTGGGTGTTCTTCCCCGCCTCTATACCAAGTCTGGTCTGCCTATGTGGCTGGGGAGTTCTCATTTGTGGATTTGCTGTTTGAATACTTGCCATCTGGTCTGTACATTCTCAACTCTTTCTGAAACTAGGAGACGTTCCATACTCATCCTACATATTTCCTACCCAGCTTACAATCAGCCAGTTGTCCACGTCATTTCATGGCTACTCTAGGATAATGGGAGTGCAAACTAAGATTTGTTCAATGTGACTAGGGTGTCACATCTTCTAGGTACTTTCAGCTAACAAATAAAATAAATAAATGTATTTGTAGTAACTCAAAAGCAATCATTTTAAGATTTCTTTTTAATTTTTATTATGTGTACATGCGTGTACCTCTCTCCCTCCCCCCCCTCTCTGTGTGTGTGTGTGGGGGGGATATATACACATGAGTGCAAGTGCCCACCAAGACCAGAGGCATTGGATCCCTAGAGATGAAGTTGAGGACAATTGTGAACCACCTCCCACTGGTGCTTAGATCTGCACTTAGGTCCTGTGGAAGACAGTACATGCTCTTGAGCCATCTCTCAAGCCCTAGTATGCAATCATTTTTTATCTAGTTTCAGCTTCCAACTCCAACCTGCTCCTAATGAATCACCCCATCCCCCTCTCCTTACTTAAATGCAAGGTTCAACTCCAACATTAAGAAACCTATTTTTACCATCTATCACCCATTCATAGTAGAAACAAAAATGATAACTCTATACTTTCATGGAAGCATTTTCAACTTCAATATATTGCTTACATTCAATGACTTTTGCCTTCAGCCTTGACAGCCATTATCATTTCCAAAGGAAGTAGGCCTGCCACTCTTCTCCCACCTTTTTCCATGACACCTCTTAGAGTACATTTGTGAGGGTTTGGAATATCACTCAGTAAAATATTTGCCTGCCAAGAAAAAAGCACTGTGTTCAATTCCCAACACCAGCAAGAGCCAAAAGGATGTCTTCTTAACATGACCCAGCCAATGTGCTCATGACCTCACTACAAAAACCCTGGGGCCCATCAACACTTCATTATGGATGAAGGAGGAACCCATGAGACCCATCTCCTGAGGAATATGGGCAGTTAATGGTTGTTAGGGGAGGAAGTGCCCCTCTCTTCTGTGGCTTAGCAACTGAGAAGTTTCCCTTGCTCCAGAAAATAACCTTCCTCCCATGATCTGGCAAGTAACTCTAATCAAACTCAGGGGGTCACACACAAAAAAAGAACACTTGAAAAGAGGAGGAACATGGTGTGAGGAAGGGTTCCAGAGAAAGAGAAAGAAACTGCGTAGATTGAAAATAGCTGAAATTCATGTTATAAATATATGAAGCTGCCAAGCAATTTTTAAAAAATTTAAACCCCTAGCACCACATAAAACCAAGTCTGGTGGCGCATCCCTGTCATCTCAGCCCCAAAGAGATGGGGCAGGAGAACCAGAAGTTCAAGATCATCCTCAGCATCATTATCAGTTTGAAATCAGCCCAAGATACATAAGACCATGTCTCAAAAAAATGAAAACAAATGAAATGAAATATAGTTATGACATAATCTGAGATCCTGTTGTCATGGTTCCCATTCTTCCCTGGGATTCCCCCAACCACCTAAATGATTTTTTTTCTTAACTTGCATGCACTGAGATTCATTGTACTGTAAAGTTCTGTGAATTTTGATAAAAGCACCAAGTCACATGTCCACCATCCCAGTATCATACAGAATAGTTTCACTCCTGCCCACTGTGTCCTCTGTCACCACTACTCCCTCCATGGTAACCACTGGTGTTACTGTCTCTAGTTTTATGTTTTATGCAAATTTCATATAATTGTAATCAAAGAGCATTTAAGGCTCGATTCTTTCACTTCAATATGTGGTTGTAAAGTGTCCCATGTCTTTCTATGGCTTGATAACTCATTTCTTTTTTATCACAGATTAAAAGTTCATTGCATAGACTACCATTCACTTATCCACTTCCCCAACATCTTGTCTGTATCTAGTCTGAGGTGAGTAGAAAGAATACTGCCCAAATAATTCCTAATTCTTCTATACAGCTGTGCCATTTTAAAGTTCCATCAGTAATTCATGAATGCATGAGAATTCTTGTTACAATGAGTCCTACCTATTTTGTATATTGTAGGAGTTGCTTTATTTTGTTTGGGGGGGGGAGACTGGGGAATTTTTTGTTGGTAGAGTTTTCTTTTGGTTTTGGACATGCTAATTTGGGCCTAGTAAGATCACTTTGTTTTAATTTGCAACTCTCTAATGGCAAAGGACGATGGGCATCATTTATCATCTGCTTGTTTCCTTCAATGAGGTGTCTGTTCAGATCTATGAAGGTTAATATTGATTGCTTGCTTGGTAGAATCTAGAACCACAAAACCTCTGCAAGTGTCTGTGAGAAATTATCCAAGTTAGGTTCATTGAGGTGGAGGATCCACCCCAAGTATAGGAAGCACCAGTGTGTGAGCTGGGACTCTGGACCACCCAGCACAGGGGTCCTCAAGCTTCCTAACACTGTGACCCTTTAATACAGTTCCTCACATTGTGGTGACCCCCAACCATAAAATTATTTTCATTGCTAGTTAGTAATGGTAATTTCTCTAATGCTATGAATCATGCTTTCTGATGGTCTTAGGAGATACCTGTGAAATTATTGACTATCTCCAAAAGGGGTTTTGACCCACAGATTGAGAACCATTGGCCTACATGATGCCTGGCTAAACAAGAGCATCTATTGCTCTCCACTTCCTGTCTCCACAGGATATGATACAATGTGGCTAGTTGCCTGCTGTTCCTTGCCTTCCCCACCATAGTGGGCTGCATCCTCTGAAACTATGAGAAAAAATAGACCCTACCTCAATTAAGTTACTTCTTGTCTGGTAATGTCACAGAAATGAGAAAAATAATATATCTTGCCCATTTTCAGTTAGTTCATTTCATATATTTTTTACTATTATTAATAACATGTAAACCAAATGGTCACTTGATACAGTAATTTGAGTCTTCTAAATAACTTCAATCTTTTTAATTTAACGTAATTACTGACATAGTTCTACATTTATTCTCCCATTTATTTTTAGTGATGTGCATACATGTAGGTCTGTGTGTGGGTGTGTGTATGTGAGTGCAGGTACCCACAAAGGCCAGAAGAGGATGTCAGATGCTCTGAAGCTAGAGATATAGATGGCTGTCAGCTGCCCAGAATGAAAGCTTGCAACTGAACTCAGATCCTCAGCATGAACTGACCCACCAATCATTTTGTGCTTTCTATTTTTTGTTCCACTTTTTCTTCTGTTCCTTTTTCTTCCACTTTTTGATCTTGTTGTAACTGAGTGAGGATTTTTTTTTTCTTTTAGCCCTATCCTTTCCTCTTCCACGCCTTTGGAAATTGTATCTATTTCCTATTTCTTCTTTCAGTTACATGCTACTAAGTATCAAACTTCAAACTTAAAGAACACTATTTGTCTGGGCAACACAGACTCCTAACACTCATCTTTCTTCAGATTTAGATTATTTTTTATTTCTGTTTTATTTCATTGATTTTGTTTTTCTTTTTGCGTTTTCTTTCTTTTTTTAACAGAGGGTCTGACTATGAAGTGGAGGTTGGCCACTAATTCGTTGGGTTAGTTACTTTTCTGTTAAAACTATCTTCTGATAAAACACCAGGACTGAGGAAACTTGTGGAAGAAAGGGTTTATTTTGGCTTATGGGTCCAGAGGGATAAGAGTTCCTCATAAGAGGGAGGCATAGCATTGGAGTGGTAGCCATGGTGGCTGGAACAGGAAGCTAGAAGCATGAAGCAGAAACAGTGAACTGGAAGCACTTTAAGACTTTAGAGTCTTAAGGCCCACCTCCAGTGATGTACTTCCTCCACAAGGCCACACCTCCTGTTCATTGCTGCTCTATTCACAAGAGCTGGGAAATGCCCTTCAACCGAGGAATGGATGATACAAATGTATTCATTTACATAGTGAAATGTTACTCAGCTGTAGGAAAATAAAATCATGAGACTTTGCAGGCAAATGGATAGAACTAGGAAATATTCTGAATGAGGTAACACAGACTCAGAAAGACAAGCACATAATGTTCTTTCTTATGTGTATATCCCAGCTCCGAGCCTTTAGATGTGAGCATGTAACCTGGAGTAACTGAAGATACAAGGAACGTATAAAGGGATTCATGGTGATGGGAGAGAGAAGCAGCTCTACCGAGGGAAATAGCAGAACACAGGCACTATGTAGAGGGAAACTGAAAAACACATGGGTGAGACTTACCTGGGGCAAGTCAAGAGAGCGACCCAAGACCTAAATAATGTCAATACTCTTTGCCAAGTGGATGGAGAAAGTCACAAAAGACCCTACTCTCACAGGGAATGAATGACTGCTGAGAGAGGGATCAGTCTTCTCTAGGGACAAACCCTCTGGTAGGTGGTCCAATCTCAAGTGATTGGACATATATATACATATGAGCAAAACTAAGTGAACTCAAGAGGTTGCATTTATGAATTTTATGTACATATGTTTAACAACAATAATAAAAGAATCAGAGGTCATGAGTTTGAGAAGGAGAGAAGTGGCAGATGGGAGAAGTTGGAATGAGGAGAGGGAAGGGAAATGATTTGAATACCATATTCATATATCTTAGAAAAACAAACATTTTCTATTTTAAAATTTTAAAAGCCTAGTTCCTATATCAATGTTTTTCTAAAGGTAACCAGTCTTACATCACCACCCACTTGCTATTACTTTTATGTTTTCTTTGCTGTCCATACCCTAAAATTTCATTGCAGTATGCCTGGATGTTTGTGCATTTCTGCTTATTTTTCTGGAGACTGGTAGGAAGTTTGAACCTGCAGATTTTATTCAACAGTTATCAAAAAAATTCTCAGTTGTTATGTCTTCACACATTTTGTGTGTGGCATTCTCACCTATCCTGAGCTCCCGGGAGATGTGTCCCCATGTCACTCTCCTTTTGGACCAATTTGCATCTCTGTGCTGCCCTCTGGATAACTTGTTTGAATCCTATAGTTCACTCATCCTCTCTTCACCTCTCTCTAGCTGACATTAAGTCCATTCACGCTCTGGGCTTTTAATTTTTATTATAATTTCATTCCTAGAAATAGCATTTGGTTCTTCTTCAAATCTGCTTAGTCCCTCATTATAATTTTATGTTCCCTACAGACATTTTAAACTCCTCTTTAAACATGGTAATCATATTTATTTTGGATTATGAACTTGGTCATTATAGTACCTAAAGTCTGTGCAGATCTGTTTCTTCTGTCTATAGATCTAATGTGTCTGTTAACTGCTGCCCATCTCAGAACTCTTCAAGGCCTTCGTGAGTGCTTTTGTTTTGTTTTGTTTTGTTTTGTTTTTGAGGCGTTGGGGTGGGGTCCAGTTTATTTTCACCAGATGTTTGGGACAGTGCTATTCTGGGAATACTTTAAAACTCAAAGTAGTTTGGACTGCCCAGGCCATATGACTTTGACTTAAATGTGCACATGAAGGCCAGAGTAAGTTCTTAATTATCAGAAGAGTTGTTCTCCCAGTTTTTAACTCCCTATTTGCCTTGAGCTTACACACATTGCCCTAGAATTTGTGTATGGAAGGGATGAAGAGCAGCGTTAGTTCTGGGTCACATTTACACTTAAAACCAGCATTGGGTGCTCTATGTGAGGGGAAGGTGTAGTGTGTGTGAGTCTATGTATATATTATCATGTGTATGTGTGTGTAGTGTGGTGTGTGTATGTGTGTGTGGTATTATGTATATTTGTGTGTAGTGTGGTGTGTGGGTGTGCTGTCATGTGTAAGTATATGTAGTGGCCTGTATGTATGTGTGTAGTATCGTGTGTGTGTGTGTGTGTATGTGTGTGTGTGTGTGTGTGTGTGTGTGGTGTCATGTGTGTGTTATATGTGTCTGTATATGTGTATAGTGTCATGTTTGTGTGTTGTCAAGTGTGTATGTGTGTGTAGTGCCATATGTGTGTCATAAGTGTATGCATGTACATACATGTTATCATGAGTATGTGTATGGTGCCAAGTGTGTATGTAGTGTCATGTGTGTGTGGTATTGTGTTTATGTGTGTATGGTATCATGTGTGTGTCAGTTATCATGTATGTAGTGTCATGTGTAAGTGTTGTGTGTGTGTGTGGTGTAGTGTCGTGTGTGTGTGTGTGTGTGTGTGTGTGTGTGTGTGTAGTAGTAGTAGCATATGTATTTGTGTATAGTGTCATGGGTGTGTTATCATGTGTGTGTGTGTATGTGTTATTGTGTGTGTATGTATATGTAGTGTTGTGTGTATATGTGTATGGTGTATATATATGTGTGTAGTTTTGTGTATATGTGGTATCGTGTGTATGTGTGTAATGTCATGTGTGTGTTATAATGTATGTGTAGTATCATGTGTGTATGTGTGCGTGTATGTGTCTATGTGTGGTAGTATGTGTTATGTGTATGTGTGATGTTGTATGTGTGTGTTACCATGCCTGTCTCTGTGTGTTGTTTCGTGTGTGTATGTTATATGTGTATGTCTCTGTGTATGTTATCTTGTGTGTATGTGTTACTGTGTGTTATGCATGCATATGTATATGTTATCATGTGTGTATGTGTGGTATTGTGTATGTCTGGTATCGTGTATGTGTGTGTAGTATCACGTGTATATGTGTGTTATATGTATATGTTATGTGTGTATGCATATGTTTGTATGTTATTGTGTGTATGTGTATGTGTTATTGTATGTGTTTAGTGTCACGTGTAAGTGGGTATGGGTGTGTATTATCCTGTGTGTGTGGTATCATGTGTTATGTGTGTGTAGTATCCTGTGTGTGTTATCACGTGCATGTATGTGTGTGGTATCGTGTGTGTGTTCTTTCTCCCACACAGAGTTACTAACCAAAAGAAAGAAAGAAAGAAAGAAAGAAAGAAAGAAAGAAAGAAAGAAAGAAAGAAAAGCCAAAGATGAAGTCTAATCATGTCAGCAACTACACTCAGGGTAAATCTTCAAACATCAGTGTACTGATTTTGGCTCCTGGCCCCTTTAGATTCAAACTGGTAACCATTTGCTGCTGTGTCTTACAAATTCACCCATGTCTTAAGACTTTAAAGAATATGCATTCACTCGCTTTTTTGCTGTTTTGTTAGGAAAATTGTTCCAGATACCCAGCCATTACAGTGCAAGGAACAGAACTGTTTCCTGAATTTGCAGAGAAGTCAGAATCAATTCCTACTCAATAGGAGGAGGCAGAAATCAGTACCTGACTTCTCCCAAGGAACTGGAAGAAAATATGACAGTAATTGCCTTTACATGCCTGCACATACAAAAGCAGATTTCAGGTTGGTAGAGATCAGTGGGTCCCAGTATCTGTGTGGGGCCCAACCACACTAGCTCTTCTCTACAGACAGATTTCATTAATTCAGCAAACATTTATAGTGTAACTATTGTACGTTCTATAGATAGAGGTGAACAAAAGTCCCTGTCCTCATTGAGTATGAACATCATAAACTGATTATATAAATGTAAATACTATGCAGAGATTCCTATCAATGCTTTTAGAGTACCATGTTCCAAACAGCACATAGGTCTGTAGCACAATTGGGACACAGCTATCAGTAAGTGTCATATTTCCTGGAGCCAGCTCAGCAGGTGGAAAAAAATAATAGAGTGGAAAGGTTTTATTTCTCCTTTAACAGCCAGGACCCCATGGGTAAGCCATTATTTTTCTTTCCCTTGAGTTAACTCTCTCTAAGTCTCTGGTCTTCCACACTGGGCATAATTGGGAACAACAAGGCTACTTGGTCTCCATTTGCATGACAAACCCTGTTGCAATTGGTCATGTTTGAATTTTTTCCTTTGAAGAAAATCGGGTTTTCCTTTCTTTCTTGATAGTCTGTGTCAAATCATGCTGAGAGGTCTTACCCTTAAGCTAGGGGTGGATAGGAAGTTGAATACAGTTTGTAGAAAGGTAGAAATGTCCAAATAAATTAAGTTCGCTTCAGGATTTGGAGGTCTTGACCTTAATTTTAAGCTTTGACACTCAGCTTCTATCAGAATATACATGAGCAAAGATTAAATGCCAAGAGGGGGTTGGCTAGCCCAGGGCAGGAACTACTACCTTGCCGGAATAACTCAGGTTAACACAAAGACCCCAAAGAGAGGAGATTTTTCTGTGCAAATCTATACAGGGAACATGACTGCATGTGCTCGGTCTTTACCATTCATTGTGTAGATGCCTTGGATAGACAGAGCATAAGGCAACACTTTGCATCCATTTGTGTGCCTTCAGATCCCTTGAAATGCTCCCAGAGAGGAGAAAATATATTTGTTTATCTCTGTCTTGAAGCTTTTTGAATGCATTAACATTCAAAACATTTTTGAGAAGTTATGTAGCCACTTTTTTTCCCAGAATATTCCCTCAATTTCCAAAACCATCTGATAAAGGCTTTTTTTTTCTTCTGTCTACATGACATCTAGAGTTCAGTGGAAATACTTCAGGATTGTGCCATCAAGAAAACTTAGGGCTGCTGTATTTTTGTTGTTGTGGAAACAAGAATATTATGAACGTCCTTCCTTTCCAAGCATTCTGTATTCTAAATTGTTTGCTTGCTTACTTTTGTGTCTGGGTCCTAACATTTAATATGAGTGATGGTATTTTATAGTAGCTCATGGAGTCTCTTCAGAATCAGAATCAAGCTAAACTGGGATCTAGACACCATTGATACCTGTAGCTTCACCAAGATAGATTATCTATAGCCTTAGCTGTGTTTTACTCCTATGTTCCAAGTTAAAATCTACCCTGGCAAACAAGGACTCATCATGAAACATGTGTCTGTGATCCAACTGTGAGAAAGGCCAGAATGTTGAGTATCTAACTTCTACAGAAAGAAGACTGTTCTGTGCCAAAACAAGAAAGTCTCCAAGTCCCAAGCAGGGATTTGTGTAGAAAGCCAAAAATAAGGTCATATTTCCTCTTCTCTCAAATAGTTTTTCATCTCCCAACTTCCTTACTTCATTCTAAATTATACTTTGTTCCTTCATCCCTCAGAGCATACATTTCTCTCTTCTGTCCCATAATCATCTTGCAGCAGTACCAAACATTTCAAATATAAATCCACACACAGCTGAGGCTCTCCGGCAAGCTGAAGTAGGATGTTATTTAATAACCCAAGCTCATGAAAATCTATTGTGCTGTCACTGCTGATGATGGCTCAAGTTGAAAAGTTCTGATCCAAACTTCCTATGTTTCTCTGGATCTCTTTTCTACCATCTTCTAGCCCAAGTCACCCTTCTGGGCAACACTGAACATATTTGCATTCTAAAAGAAGATTATCTGGTTGGAGAGATAGCTCAAAGGTAGAGAGTGCTTGCTTCACAATCATGAGGCCCAGGGTTCAGATCCCAGCACCTGTGTAATAAGCTAAATGTCCCTGCAAATACCTGTAAGTAACCCCAGCTCCAAAGAGGACAGAGACAAGACAGTCACTGGAGCTTGCTAGCTTCTAGCCTAGCCAAGAAAATGAAGCCCTGGGTTCGGGGATCAGATGCTGCCTCAGAGGAATTAAATGGAGAGTGATGAAGGAAGACATCAACACCTCCTCTCTGCACCACATACAAGCATGTGCATGCACACACTCATGTGCAGATATATGCACACAGACACATATACATGTAGCCAAACATAGATCATTTTAAAGACTTTTGTCCAAAAATTTTTATATAATGTTTTTTGATCATATTCTTGCCCCTCTCCCAGCTCCTTTCAGATCGTCCCCACCTCCCTACCCACCCAACTTCAGACTATTTCTGTCTCTCAAAACAAGTAAAAATCAAAAGAAAAAACCAATAAAACAAAAAACCCTACAAATCCCTCTCTAACATACACACACACACACACACACACACACACACACACACACACACACACACTCAGCATGGATTATGTTTTGTGTTGGTCAACTACTCCTGAGCATGAGGCCTGCCCTGGACTGTGGTTGATATACCCAGTGACACATCATTAGAGAAAACTGATTTCCATTTTCCAGTAGGCATTAGTTGCAAACAGCTTCTTGATTAAGAGCAGGACTCTGTGTCTACCTCTCCTTCTCAGAGCTGGGGATTTGTCTGGTTTGAACCCATGTAGGCCTGTGTGCATGACGTAATGGTTTCCATGAGTTTATATGTGGCAGTCCTGTTGTGTCTGGGAGACATTGTTTCCCAGTGGAGTCACCCACCACTTCTAGCTCTTGTAATCATTCTGCCTTCTCTTCTGCATAACTCCCTGAGCCTTGAAGGGAAGGGTTTGATGAAGACATCCCATTTAGTACTAAGAGCTCCAAAGTCTCTCCCATTGTCCAGTTGTGGGTCTCTGTGTTAATTACCATCCACTGAAAGAAGACACATCTCTGATGATGGTTGAATAAGTCACTGATCTACAGCATAGAAATATGTCATTAGGAGTCATTTTATTTCTATGTGCCTTTCTCATAGGGTCCATGACCTATCTAGTGTCAAGTCCTTGGCCATTTTAGCAGTGTCAGATACAGATTCCATCTCACAGGAGTGGGTTAGGATAATCAAATCTTTTAAAAATAGTCTATTTATATCAATCAATAAGTAAATATCTCCCTATTCTAACCTTTAACCAGCATGAACACACGCTGCCCACATTGGTGATATTAGGCCACATTTTCATCCAGAAGTTCTTGGTATTCCCTGAGTTAGCTCAGGATACTTAGGAAACTATCACAGGGGTAGGGAACATTTGTGTGGAGGGTCTTCTGCCCAATCAGGAGAGGTGGTGGAGATTGGCCTCAGGAGAGCTCGTATAGTTGCCTGGTGAAATGCTGGCCTGTTAGAGCTCATCAACAGAGTTAAACTTTAACAGAGGTTGGTGGCAGAAAAGAAAACTAGGATTCAGGGAAGCAAAGGTTTTTTTTCCCATTCATTTATTTAGCTCATAAATAAAGTCATGCACAATTATGATACATAATACAGTATGTTCACAATGGCATGGCTAAATTAAACCAATTAACATGTTATATCACACATATTCATCATTTTTGTTTTGAGAACACTTAAAGTATACTATCTCAAACTGTTAAAATATAGCATATTGTTATCAACCATATTTATCATGCTCTCAGTAGACCTCAAGACATCACAGATTCCATGCCTCTTGTCCAACTGCAGTTTTATATCCTTAAACCAATCGTTTCCCCATTGTTAAAAGACCCACATTGAAGCCTAATAGCCACAATTCTGCTCTCTGTTCCCATAAGTTCATCATTTCTGGGTTGCACATAAAATTGAAATTGTGTGACATTTGTAAAGCAAAGGTTTAAGAGGAATGGAATATAGTATGTGACATCACCCAGCAACCCGTCCTAGATATGTTGTCCACACTGGAAGGCATGGGGAATAAGGCAAAGATGAGGCTTGGTAGCTCAGTCATGCGAAACAGTTTCAAAAGATCTGGTCAGAAGAGAAAGGCATTCTCAGGGAGCATTCTGCCAGAGGTCACAGACCAGCTAGAGGAATACATAGCATTCCACTTTGGCTAATGACCCTGGCTGTCAGAGCTGTTGACAGAGGCCCTGATTATGACTGTGAGAAACTGCTGCCTCCCTAGGGTGATCCCCAAAGACCAAGGGAACATTTGAGATGAACAAACAAAATCTGTGAGAGAAGGCCTAGAAATATTTGAGGAAAGAAACTCCTAAAAGCAAAGGGACTCTTGTCTGTCAAAGATGAATGAGGTCTAAGCCTTGATGTCTGGAGTATTACTGTAGATCCAATTCATCTTAATGTCTACAAGTGAGTAAATATAGACATTATGTCACAGATGCACTATTGATGGACTATTAGAGCATGCTGCCTAGAAAAGTATCACCTCACTACCCATTGTCATAGTTAGGGTTCCTATTGCTGTGAAGAGACACCACAACCACAGCAACTCTTATGAAGGAAAACAAATGTTTAACTGGGGTGCCTTCTAACAGTTTCAGAGGTTCAGTCCATTATCATCATGGCATGGTGTGCAGGCAGACATGGTACTGGCAAAGTACCTGAAAGTACTACACCTTGCAGGTAACAGGAAATGGTCTTGAAGTCACACTGAGGGAAGTTTGAGCCAAAGAGACCTCAAAGCCTGCTCCCACACAGTGACACACTTCCTCCAACAAGGCACTCCAATAGTGCCATGCCCTTTGGGGGCAATTTCCTTTCAAACCACCACACCCATGCAACCTGATCTTTATTCTAGTATCAGGAGTGCATGAGATTATAAAAATATATTTTTGGTCTTTGGACACAAAAGCTCCTAAACTTTCAAACTCAATAAACATATTTCAATGAGATAACTTGTGGCTGAGAGCTGCAAATCAAACTATAAGAATAATCTGCCAGGAAAGGTGTGCCCACTCCACAGAAAGGAATCCATATCTGGTACTATAAACCTGCTCAAAAACCTACCCTGCATGAAATCATAAGCCTGAGGGAGGAATGAATGCTGTTCTTTAACTAAGATGACACAATATTAAACTGCCTTCTTATATTTTATGTTTATATTCATAGACAAATGCTACTCTCAGCCTCAATCAGAGAAGCCTCATTCTACTGAAGAATGGTAAATGGGGGAGACTCGTGACTGCTTCAGGTACTGAAAAAAGTAGTGCCCAGCCCTAAATAGACATTTGTACCACCCCCTCTACAGCTCAAGGGCCATTGCAGAAGAAAGAATGTAAGAATCAGAAGAGATAGAAAATGGTTGTGAGATGCCATCTTCAGGCCAAGACATAGCCATCAAAATCATGAACTCAAAGCAGTCCCAGATACCTACCCTAGGCCCACTCAACTGTCAGGGATAGATGGAGAAGGAGATAGGGAAGCTCAACCCACATACATACTACTGAACTATCTGTTACTGATAGGTTCAAAGAGAGAAGTCATTTTCACTGGTTATATACCCCCGGGGACCCCATCAGGCTCCAATGGCTAGTTTCAATTCAATATCCCTCAGATGGCCCTGGCTAAACTAAATGGGTCATGAAACAAAACCAAAAGACATGAATTTGGAAAGAGATTCTAGGAACCTGCAGAGGGATATGGATAGGGACAGGAGAAAGAGAAGACTTGGCATAGAATAAAGTACATTACATACATGTATGAAATTGCCGAAGAACAGAATTAATCAACAAAAAATCTTAAGACTAGTCTTACACTTTCTTCAGTCTTCTAAATCAATTTCCACTCTTCCACCTATTGTATAACTTCTAAAAACTTACTATTGTTTTATATTCTGCCTTTTGTTCTTATGGATTACACCTTCATAAAATTCCTATTATAATCCTTTTGATAGGAAAAGATAGATTAATAGCTAATTTTTCTCTTCTTTAAAACACAGCTCCCTAATATTTTAATTACATCTCTTGTGACCCAACAATGTTAGCAAATTTGTTCTTCCAAATGCATTAAATTCTCTGTCTCTTTTACTTCTGAAGCTCACATATAGTGTGTTTATTGTTTCCCATCTGCCCAGTTTTTCCTTCTCATCTCCCTCACCCCCATCTCTGCCTGAGGAACTTTCACCAGCAGTTCTTCCTCTGCAAGGATGTGCCCTCAGCATCTCCCTCAGCATCTCCCGCCGCAGCACCCACCATCCTAGACAACTATAAATGCTTGTTTATTTTTCTGTCTTTCTGGATGATAAAGACACACTGCTTTCTCGCTGGACTCCTTCCTCCAGGGATGCCTCTGGCAAAAGGAGAAGTTTTCCGCTAAGTGGGAATCTAGAGACTATATGAGATTCTCCCCTAAGGCAATGTTCCTGGCCAATAGAAGACTTCAGTTCAAACCATTAAAAAAGTATTATTATTACTACTGTAAAAATCTTTTCCTAGATTAGTCTTTAAAGTTAGATCAGACATTAACTACCCTAGAAATTATGTATAGTGTTTTTTGTATAGTCAAAGCACTTTAGCATCCATCAATTAATTTTGATAATTTACCATCATTAGTTAGCTAATTAAATTTGAAAATGAACCTCTAGAGGAGAAAGACCAATTAGAAAATATTACTTCGGGCAGATGGCCATGGGCTAGCTCCTCCTTTCTTGACCTTCCAGAAAATTAGTGAGCTCTGGGATGGAACTGGGCCAACCAAGAGTCCCCTGGGTTTCTCCCCCTCCTTATGTAGTCTAAGCCCAATGCTGTCCTTTCCAGACCTTCCACAACAAACAGCCAGGAGAGACCCCTCTGAGGTGTTGCATTCTTCAAGATCACCACATCTTTATATTCTGCATCTCTACCACAAATGCATCCAGAATATAGAACTCCTCTGGCCCTTGCTCTTGCAACAAAAGGCAGAGAGGTGGGGTATAAATTGGCTTTGGCTGTAAATCCAGCAAGCCTCATGGTGTTTAGGGGAGACTTAAAGAAATGGTTGCAAAGGACTTAACGTTTGTGTGTCTCCAAAGGCATTCGCTAAAACGCTAACCATCAATATGATGATATCGTGAAGTGTATCTTTTGGGAGGAAATGGCTTAGTCCTAATAAGTGGAAGGAGTGTCTCTATAGAGGACTCCAGGGTTTGAAACCATAAAAAGTAAATGTCTGATGCTACGGTTGCTACTATAGGTGTAACAGAGAGTGGGGTAAGTGTCTTAATGATTTCTTTCTGACTGTAGCTGCCAAGATTGGATTGATGAATACAGGGAAATGAAGGGAGAAATATCACCTGTATTATTCCAAAGAAAACTTACATTTGGGCTTGCATGAGAGATGATTTAAACAACAACAACAAAAAATCTCTCAACCACTCTTCCCTCATTGATTATTTCTTGAGAAGGCTATAAGTAATTGCAAATAAGCAAATAAAGATTCCTGCTGTGTAGAAATCATCCAGTCCATAATATTTCTCAAAGAAACTCGAACTAAGACAGTGGCTTTTGCAAGGCACCAGGAGGGAGAGCACTGTGAAACAGATGAAGGCCCCTCGCAGAGCTCCACTTGGAGAACTAAGGTACAGATGTACCTTTTAGATTTACTTCTCTTTGATACATCAGAACCATGACCTTTCACCTGAAATCTGTAGAGTGACCGAGAGCTCAGTGCAAGCAGAGTGGAGTGGCCTGGTACATGTTGTAGCCACATAGGCAATGGGTTGCTAGAAATAATTTCATGGAATGTTAGCGCTGGAAGCCACTTGACAAACTCCCATTTGCTTATCAAAAGATGTCACTTCTGTATCCCACTAAGGGACTCTGCACCCCAAAGTATAACCCATCTTGCTATTCTGCACATGCTCTTAAGGAAAATGGAACACACAAATATCTCAGGATGTAGTGATTTTCCTGGAAGCACAGGAAGATTTCAAAGTATTCTCCCTGCTTATGGAGCCTGGTGGTGGCACTGCTACTGACATACCACATAATATTAACAAATATAGCAGGGATGGTGACATTTCCAGGAGCGTCATGATTTGTGTCAGAACTTCACCTTGTGAAATGGATATTTTATTATGTGCACTTTTATAATCAAGAGAGCCCTTAGAGATGAATAATATTCCTGATATCATCGGGCTGTCTGGTACTACAGTTGAAATTGACTCTGGCCCTGGTATGCTGGTATTTGATGCTGGTATGACAGAAGGAATCCCTGTCACTCTGCATCACTGAAATTTATCTAAATGGAACCCTAGATGAAAGTTCAGAGGAAGAACTCAATTTATCCTCAATGACATCATCAAGGGTTGGGGTTCTTTCTCCTTTCCCTCTCTACTACTCTCATTGTGTCAAATGTCATCTGTTTGTGAATCCAAGATGTTACTACCTCAGTTTGTCTGCAGTTGACAAAGACGAGTGGGAGAAATGGTATTATCTGTGTCATGTATATACTATAAATGTAAAGGCAGCTTCACCTTCTGTCCTGTGAGCTACAGTTAACCATATACTCACTGTCATCTCAGAAGCTATTGACATGTCTTGATTTGTTTAGCCCAGTCAAGGTTCCGTGTGTAAAATAAAGTCTGCAAAAGAACCCAGCCCCTGCAAAAAAAGAAAGGAAGGAAGGTAAGAAGAAAGGAAGGGAGAAAGGAAGGATGAAGGAAGGAAGACAAAACCACAGATTATGAGAAGGAAAATAAAACCCACCACAAAAGAATAAAGGATAAGTGTGCCAGAAGCAGCAGTGACTGTCACCACAGCCAGTTCAGCAGGCCATTTATTTTCGAAGCATCTTACTATGAAATAATGAAGCATAGCATCTAATAATTATACAACCAGCTATGAAAAGTGTGAGGATAAGGTCGTGGTTCAATATGATTAATTGTGTGTGGTGTTAGAAACACAACACGAGAACAGTGACTCCAGTGACTAAGAATGGAGAAAAATTCTTCTTTTTCTTCAGATTTTTTTTATTTGAATTGGAAACAGGATTGTTTTACATGACAATCCCTCCCATCCTCCCCTACCATCCCCCCAACTAAAACCCTACCTATCACATATCCTTTCTGCTCCCCCTGGATGGTGAGGCCTTCCACAGGATGTCAGAGTCTATCATATCCTTTGAGAAAGGGCCTAGGCCCACCCCTGTGTGTCTTGGCTCAGGGAGTATTCCTCTATGTGGAATGGGCTCCCAAAGTCCACACCTTTGCTAGGGATAAGTACTGAACTACTACAGCAAGTCCCATAGATTTCTGAGGTTTCTCACTGAAACCCATATTCCTGGGGTCTGGATCAGTCCCATACTGGTATTCCAGCTATCAGTCTGGGGAGCAAGTGTTCCCCTATGTTCAGGTCAGCTGTTTTTGTGGGTTTCACCAGCCTGGTCTGGACCCCTTTGCTCTTCACTCATCTTTCTGTGCATCTGGGTTCCAGTTCAGTTCAGTGATTAGTTGTTGGTGTCTGCTTCTACTTCCACCAGCTGCTAGATGAGGGCTATCAGGTGGCATATAAGTCAGTCATCAATCTAATTATCCGGGGAGGGCATTTAAGATAGCCTCTCCTCTGTTACTTAGATTGTCAGCTGGTATCATCTTTAGATCTCCAGACACTTCCCTAGTGCCTGATTTCTCTGCAAACTTAAAATGTCTCCCTCTATTATGGTATCTCCATTCTTGTTATCTTCTATTCTTTTCTGACTCAGCCTTTCTGCTCTCTCATGTCCTCTGCATCCCTCCTCTTCTCCCCTTCTCATTCTCCTAGCTCCCTCCCCAATCTTCCCGAGCTCCCCATTTGCTCAGAGGATCTTGACCCTTTCCCCTTCTCCAGGGGACCGTGTATGTCTGTTAGCATCTTCCTTGTTTACTAGTTTCTCTGGCTGTGGGGATTGTAGGCTGGTAATCCTTTATGTCTAAAATCTGCACATGAGTGAGTACATACCATATTTGTCTTTTTGTGACTGGGTTACCTTGCTCAGAATGGTTTCTTCTAGTTCCATCCATTTGCATACAAATTTCAAGATTCCATTTTTTTTTCTGCACAAATTTAGCTCTTAAATACTCTTTATTCATTTTTATGCTTATCTAATTTGTCAGTCTTTCACTTCCATGTAAATTGGTAGATGAAGAATGCCAGTATTTGGTTTACAATTTTACTTGTCTCATCTATTGTGACTGAGGATTTTTTATTTTAAACTATGGTCTCATTGTATAGCCCAGACTGGTCTCAAACTTGTGATTCTCCTGTCTTGGTTTCCCAAGCACTAGGATTTAGAGGTGTACTCTACTATGCCCATCTCAATCTATTAACATAGCTTCATGTTTTTCTGCAGCCTTATTCCCTTTCATGCCTTGATTAAATTTTCTCACTAGGACCTACAAGTAATGAATTCAGTAGAGCTTGTCTTTAGTGCCTCATTTTCCTCTCCCATTTCCCTTTTAAGATGCCCTTGGCTAATTATTAATAAGTCTCTTTGTATTAGTATTTTATTTAGAATAAATGAATGAAATGAAAATAGTTTAAACTTATTTTAGTTCTTGGCTAAAATATTGAGATTAAATTACAATTGCTTCACAAGTTGGAGAGTCTGATAATCAATTTTAGAACCCATGGACCTCATAAGTGAAGGAAATAGGAGATTATTGCCTATGACTCATCTTTTGACTGATTTTGAATACTTTTATATGATCATAACTTCATTCAAAGACAAAACCATTTCTTAGGCAAAATATATCATGTTTTCACCTTTGAAATTTCCAATACTTCTTGAGAGGAAAGAGGCAAAGAAAGTATAGGAAGAGAGAAACAGCTACTTTCAGGCCCCCACCAACCCCACTCCTTACCCTATTGCTCCATTCTAAAGTCTACAGCTCTTTATATCTTGGATGATGTTCTACCTATTGCCTCTCTCTGCCTATGAAGTCTCCATTAACATTTTTCTAATTCTTTTACCCTATGGCTAAGATAACCTGGCCTAGGATCCCCAGCAGCTACAACTCTTGTGCATTTCCATTTCAATGTCCCCAAAGTAGGAAGAAAAGAGATGGACAGCTCACAGTGACACTCTGTCAGACCACCTGACAAAACACAAATGGAAACATCAACAGGTGGCTCTCAGGTCCTCCATGATCTGGAAAGACATGGCCATGATTCATGTGTCCATAGAAAACAAGGGACAGAAGCATCTGTCCCTGGTTAGCAATTGTCCCTGCTTTCCCCGTCCACACACTGTATCATTTCCAGTTTAAAAATTATTCCTTAACTTCATGATCAACCTACATTTAAAAGTTTCTGAAACAAACAAGTAAAAACCCTGGGTTTTTTTTTTCCACTACTACTCCCTCCATCTCTGTTTGCGTTGATAAATTTTCATGATTGGGAAAAAGCTAAGAAATATGCAAGAAGTTAGGAAACTCTTAAAACTTACTTCTCAGAGACAAATTTCTCCATGTCCTAATAAACAAACAATAGAAAATTGCTTTCTAACGTAGCCTGAAGTCATTAACAAACAAAAGCCCCCCTTTCCCATATACCTCCCACTTCTCTGAAATTCTGCCACTAAATTACTGGTAGATGTTTTCTCCTCTTTCTTGTTGTAGGAAGGGTGGGAAGGGACATGAGACAATGCACATGAATCCATGTACTCCACTTTGCCAAGAACTAAACTTACTCTCTATTTTTCATGTGTGTTTAGAAGGATGGAGAAGGTCCTAGTTGGATGTTGCAAGCTCTAGAGTTGTATGTGGTAAAGGGAAGCAGCGCAGAGGGAGGAACATCTCCAGACTAGAAGTGACTCTGTCCTTATATAGGACCCTTGAAGTCCAAGAAGAAGCAAAGTCATTTGTCTCACAGTCTCCTGCAGACCCAAAAGTTTCTTTCTTTTGATGAGTGATCGCTTCTCATCCAACAGCCATAGGTAATGAGAGAGGGAGAATGAGCAATATAGGAAGACAAAAGACAACTAGAATGGCATTCATAGTGGCCTGAAAATGTATACAACAATTTGTTTATGCACATTTGGTTTTCTACAAATAACTTCAGAATCACAAATTGCTTGTACTATTTCTTCTATGTGAGTATGTAAAGAAATCTGTCTAAGTGCCCATGACAGTGTCAACACAAAAACACAACTTTCACCTCAGAGGATAAAAGATAGTTCATTCTTAAGCCAGATATATGCCCATGGCCTAGGAATACAGATTCAGGTTATCTTAAATTTCATGTTCCAACTTATTAATATGTTAGAAACTTGGTAAAACTAACAGAAAAAGAACAAAATTGAGATACCTTTCAAATACATTGGTGGAAACATCAGATAACTAGGTTCCTGAGGACCAGGAAACTCTTAACTATAGGACTTGGATGCTATCTGACCTATTTCTAGTCTTTTGGTTGGTGGAAGCTATGTTTGTGCATTCCAAAGGATTTGCCCAATAGTCACGAAGATGTAAGTTTACATACAGTGGAGGACAATAAACAGCTGTTAAGGGAACCAAAGATGGCCCAAGGTAATTTGACTCTTGACATGCAACATTCCAAACTCTCCACAATCATCAGAATTCTAGTCAGGTAACCAGCCTTGCAAAAGTTTCTGTAAATGGAGGTGGAGCTTTTCTTTTGTCCCGACACCCTGTCCCAAATAAACACACAAAAGCGTATATTAATTACATACTGTTCAGCCTATAGTTCAGGCTTATTGCTAACTAGCTCTTAAAACTTAAATTAACCCATTTCTTGTCATCTTTATTTTGCCAATGGCTCGTGGCTTTACCTGTCTTCTAGAATCTTCCTTCCTCAGTGGCTACTTGCATCTTTCTCTGACTCCACCCCTCTTCCTCTTTGTATTTTCACTTTGGCTTTCTCACCTAGCCTTTTCTGCTTTGCGACAGGCCAAATCAGCTTTTTTTATCAACCAATGAGAGTAATGCATATTCACAGTGTACAGAAAGACTATCCCACAGCAAGTTTCAAAGTTCTTAACATGAACTTTCATTCATACCAGAAAAGTGACAAAAGCAAGTTGTTAATGATGACAAGATGGAAAATATAGTGCCAGAGTATCAGAGTTTTGTGGGCATAAGTCACAGGTACTCCTTCAAACTTTAAGGAGGCCAAATCTACAGATGACTCTAGGATCCTGAATTCCCTCAAGAACATATTTATCTGTGCATTCATTCATTTAATGGATATAAAGACAGACTGGAGAAGGCTTTGTGGTTGTTCACGTATTGCTCTTACAGAAGACCTGAGATCTGTTCCCACCTCAGACAGCTTAGAACCCCTATAACTTCAACTTCAGAAGAACCAATGATCTCTGATGGCCTCCTTGGACACAAGCACTCAAGGACACATACACATGAATACACATAGATACATGCACACACATGTAAAATAATACATCCCTACTATGACCTAATAACAGACAGATAGTAATAAGATGAGATCAGGTGCATTCAGGGTGGTATGGCCATAGACATAGGCACTCTATGGGGCCTCTGGTAGTAGATCGGTATTTATCCCTGGTTTAAGAAAGGACTTTGTGGATTTTCTTGAAGAACCAACTCTTTTTTTGTTTTTTTGGTTTTTTTTTTTGTTTGTTTGTTTTTCGAGACAGGGTTTCTCTGTGGCTTTGGAGGCTGTCCTGGAACTAGCTCTTGTAGACCAGGCTGGTCTAGAACTCACAGAGATCTGCCTGCCTCTGCCTCCAGAGTGCTGGGATTAAAGGCGAGCACCACCTACATCTGGCTAGAGCCAACTCTTTGTTATATTGATTTTTGAATTGTTTTCTTTGTTTCGACTTTATTGATTTCTGCCCTCAGTTTGATTATTTCCTGGTGTCTACTCCACTGGGATGAATTTGCTTCCATTTGTTCTAGAGCTTTCAGCTGTAATGTCAATTCTCTGGTGTGAGTATTCTCTAGTTTCTTCATGTGAGCACTTAGAGCTATGACCTTTCCTCTTAGTACTGCTTTCAAAGTGTCCCATAAGTTTGAGTATGTTGTGTCTTTATTTTCATTGAATTCTAGGAAGTCTTTAATTTTTCTTTTTTTCTTCCTTGACCCAGGAATGGTGCAATTGTGTGTTGTTCAATTTCCATGAGTTGGTAGGTTTTCTGCAATTTGTGTTGTTTTTGAATTCTAACTTTAAATCATGGTGGTCTGATAAGACACAGGGGGTTATTCCAAATTTTTTGTACCTGTTGAGGTTTTCTATGTTGCCGAGTATGTGGTCGATTTTTGAGAAGGTTCCAAGTGATACTGAAAAGAAGGTATATTCTTCTGTGTTTGGATTGAAAGTTCTATAGATATCTATTCATCCTAATTGGGTCATAACTTCTGTTAGTTCCTTTGTCTCTTTGTTAAGTTTCTGTCTGGTGGTCCTGTCCAGTGGTGAGAGTGGAATGTTGAAGTTTCCCACTATAACTGTGTGAAGTCTTATTTATGATTTGAGTTTTAATAATGTTTCTTTTACAAATGTTGGTGCCTTTGTATTTGGGGTTCTTTGAGAAAAAACAGGATAGACAAACCTTTATCCAAACTAACCAAAAAGCAGAGAGAGAGCATCTAAACTAACAAAATCAGAAATGAAAAGGGGATATAACAACGGACACTGAGGAAATCCAGAGAATCTTCAGGTCATACTTTGAAAACCTGGAAGAAGAGGAAAGATGCAGAGAGCATGAAAGGTTGAGTCAGAAGAAAAGATATGTGATAGGTAGGGTTTTAGTTGGAGGGGTGGTAGGGGAGGAGGGGAGGGAGAAGGGAACTGGGATTGTCATGTAATTCAATCGTGTTTGTAACTCAAATAAAACAAAAAGAAAAAAACAAACAAAGAAACAAAAAGAAAACCTGTACTCCACAAAATTTGAAAATTTAGAGGAAATGGACAATTTGGTAAGATATCACTTACCAAAATTGAATCAAGAACAGATAAGCAACTTAAACAGAACTATAACCTCTAAGGAAATAGAAGCAGTCATCAAAAATCTCCCAACCAAAAAAAGCCCAGGGCCAGATGGCTTCAGTGTAGAATTCTACCAGAAATTCAAAGAAGAGCTAATACCAATACTCCTCAAATTGTTCCACACAATAGAAGCAGAAGGTTCATTGCCAAAATCTTTTCGAGGCTACAATTACCGTGGTACCCAAGCCACAAAAAGACACAACGAAAAAAGAGAACTATAGACCAATATCCCTCATGAAAATAGATGCAAAAATACTCAATAAAATACTGGCAAACAGAATCCAAGAACATATCAGAAAAATCATCCACCATGATCAACTAGGCTTCATCCCTGGGATGCAGGGTTGGTTCAACATTCGAAAATCTGTCAATGTAATCCACCATATAAACCAATTGAAAAAGAAAAACCACATGATCATCTCACTTTATGCTGAAAAAGCCTTTGACAAAATCAAACATACCTTCATGATAAAAGTCCTGGAGAGATCAGGAATAACAGGAACATACCTGAACATAATAAAAACAATATACAGTAAGCTGACAGCCAACATCAAACTAAATGGAGAGAAACTCAAGGCTATTCCTCTAAAATCAGGAACAAGACAAGGCTGTCCACTCTCTCCACATCTCTTCAATATTGTCCTTGAAGTTCTAGCTAGAGGAATAAGACAACAAAAGGAGATCAAGGGGATACAAATTGGAAAGGAAGAAGTCAAACTCTCACTATTTGCAGATGATATGATAGTCTACATAAGTGAACCAAAAAACTCTACCTACAAGGAACTCCTACAGCTGATAAACACCTTCAGCAAAATGACAGGATAAAAGATTAACTCAAAAAAACCAGTAGCTCTACTATATATGGATGATAAATGTGCCGAGAAAGAAATCAGAGAAACATCACCCTTTACAATTGCCACAAACAACATAAAATACCTGGGGTAATGCTAACCAAAAAAGTGAAAGACCCGTACCACAAGAATTTTGAGTCTTTAAAGAAAGAAATTAAAGAAGATACCAGAAAATGGAAGGATCTCCCATGTTCTTGGATAGGTAGGATCAACATAGTAAAAATGGCAATCTTGCCAAAAAGCAACTTACAGATTCAATGCAATCCCCATCAAAATCCCAGCACAATTCCTCACAGAACTTGAAAGAACAATTCTCAACTTTATATGGAAAAACAAAAGGCCCAGGATAGCCAAAACAACCCTATACAATAAAAGAACTTCTGGAGGCATCATAATCCCGGATTTCAGCTCTATTATAGAGCTATAGTTGAAAACAGCTTGGTATTGGCACAAAAATAGACAGGTAGACCAATGGAATTGAGTTGAAAACCCTGATATTAACCCGCACACCTATGAACACCTGATTTTTGACAAAGAAGCCAAAGTTATACAATGGAATAAAGAAAGCATCTTCAACAAATAGTGCTGGCATAACTGGATGCTGGTATGTAGAAGACTGCAGATAGATCCTTGTCTATCTGCCATGCACAAAACTTAAGACCAAATGGATCAAAGACCTCAACATAAATCCAGCCACACTGAACCTATTAGAAGAGAAAGTAGGAAATACCCTTGAATGACTCGGTACAGGAGACCACTTCCTGAACATAACACCAGTAGCACAGACACTGAGATCAACAATTAATAAATGGGACCTCCTGAAACTGAGAAGCTTCTGTAAGGCAAAGGATACAGTCAGCAAGACAAAACAGCAGCCCACAGACTGGGAAAAGATCTTCACCAACCCCACATCTGACAGAGGGCTGATCTCCAAAATATACAAAGAACTCAAGCTAGTCTCCAAAACACCAAATAATCCAATTAAAATGTAGGGTACAGAACTAAATAGACAATTCTCAATAGAGGAATCTAAAATGGCTGAAAGACACATAAGAAAGTGTTCAACATCCTTAACCATCAGGAAAATGCAAATCAAAACAGCTCTGAGATACCATCTTACACCTGTCAGAATGGCTAAAATCAAAAACACCAATGACAGTTTATGCTGGAGAGGTTGTGGAGAAAGGGAAACACTCCTCCATTGCTGGTGGGAGTGCCAACTGGTACAGCCACTTTGAAAATCTGTATGGCGATTCCCCAGCAAAATGGGAATCAGTCTACCACAAGATCCAGCAATTCCACTCCTCGGCATATACCCAAAAGAAGCACATTCCTACAACAAGGACATCTGTTCAACGATGTTCATAGCTAGAACCTGGAAACAACCTAGATGCCCCTCAACTGAAGAGTAGATAGAGAAAATATGGTACATTTATACAATGTAGTACTACTCAGCAGAAGAAAAAAAAAAGCAATGGAATCTTGAAATTTGCAGGCAAATGGATGGAACTAGAAGAAAGCATTCTGAGCGAGGTAACCCAGTCACAAAAAGCCAGGCCTTGTATGTACTCACTCATATGTGGATTTTAGACATGAGTAAAGGATTGCCAGCCTGCAGCCAAGGCTGCCACAGAGGCTGGTAAACAAGAAGGACTCTAAGAGAGACATACATGGTCCCCTGGAGAAGGGGAAAGGGACAAGATCTCCTGAGCAAATTGGGAGCATGGGTGGAGGGAGGAGGGAACTAGGAGAATGAGAAGAGGGAAAGAGGAGGGGTGAGGAGGACATGGAGCAGGGAGGTTGAGTTGGGGGAAGAACAGGAGAGAGCAAGATAAGAGATAATATAATAGAGGGAGACATTATAAGTTTCAAGAGAAATCAGGCACTAGGGAAATGTCTGGAGAACTACAAAGATGACACCAACTAACAATCTAAGCAACAGAGGAGAGGCTACCTTAAATGCCCTCTCCTAATAATGAGATTGATGACTAATTCATATGCCATCACATAGCCCTCATCCAGTAGCTGGTGGAAGTAGAAGCAGACACCCACAGCTAAACCTTGAACTGAACTGAAATCCAGATGCAGAGAAGGACAACTGATGAGCAAAGGAGTCTAGACCCCCTGAATGTGGGTGTCAGTGAGGAGACCTTGGAAATCTATGGGGCCTCTTGTAGTGGATCAGTACTTATCACTACGATAGGAATGGACTTTAGGAGCCCATCCCACATGGAGGGATGCTCCCTGGGCCTAGACACAAGGGGGTTGGCCTAGGCCCTATCCCAAAGACTATGACAGACTTTGAAGACCCCCTATGGAAGGCCTCACCCTCCCTGGGGAGCAGAAAGGGTATGGAATGGGTAGGGCGTTAGTTGGGGGGGCAGGGGAGGAGGGGAGGGAGAGGCACCTGGGATTGACATGTAAAATAATTTTCTTGCTAATAAAAAAAAAAGGACTTTGTGAGCCCATTCCAGGTGGAGAGATGCTCTCTCAGCCTGGACACATGACGAAGGGCCTAAGACCTGCCCAGGATGATACGATAGACTTTTGGATCCCCCATGGAGGGCCTTACCCTCCCTGGGGAGCAGAAGGTGGATGGGATGGGGGGAGCTGGTGGGGGTGGGGGTAGGGGAGGGAGAGGGAGAAGGGGTTGTGAAACAGGCTTGTTTCTAATTTGAACTAATAAAAAAATTAAATACAAGAAAACAAATGAATAGTTAAGATACAAACTCCTAAAGAAAAAAAGATAGTAATAAGACATCTCTTAAAAGACAGAGAATTGTGATAGAATTAAGAAATGGCATTCAACTTGTTGAATTAGAATGCCCAAGTAGTATGTACATGTGATTGTAGGTTGATAAATGAATTATATGGTATGCATAGGAGGCAAAAGATATTACTGTTTGCTGAAGAATAAACTGTGAGACAATGTTGCAGCAGATGAACACAGAAGCAAGCAGGATGTCTTCCTTCATTGTGTGCAGCTGTACTAAATGCTGCAAAGTCAGTCATTTATAAAGAATAGAGGCTTATTGAGTTCCTGGTTCTTCACTTAATCTCAGCTAACTGGCCAAAACTCTTCTGAATATTCTGAATCTCTCTTGCATGGTGCTAGAGTTTGCTTAGTATTCGGGTAGAGCTCTCTTGCTGCATTGTAACATGGCAGAAAGCATTGCATAGTGAGACAGAAAGTAAGCCACAGAGTACTCATTTATATGGGAGAGCCACTCCCACAATAACTCATTCATCCACTAATTAATCAATTCAGGAAGACAAATACCTTTTGGCACAAGTAATTCCCAAGAGTTTCACCTCCAAAGACTAGCATTGTGAATTTGAAGATTAAGCTTCCAATAAATGAATTATGTGAAACAAAGATTCACACTAGAAGAAAAGGGTTGCTGCTAGTGAAAAGCTCATACGCCATATTAATATACATTCATCACTCTGTAAAGAAACCTGGGAAGACATTGACATGATTCAGTCAAGGAAAGGTCATTACCAAACCTGGTTATGAAGAAGCAGCTCTCCATTGTTTACTCCACTGTGGAGCAGGCATTGGAGACATTTGAAAATGAGAGAAAGTAACAATGAAGTTATTGTGTGGTTAAGAGACAAGTAATCAGGCTGACACTGGACAGGCATCTTTTGGAATGAAGAAGTGGGAGTAGAATTGAGACCTATACATGAGGAAAAACTATAGCATGTGGCAGTGCATTGAAGGAGGAGATAGGAAGAAAAGTTAATATTCAGGATGGCCTTCCATCACTTAAGTGTCTTCCTTAAGTGATAAGTAGATGATGAGGCAACAAATCTAACTGAAAAATTATTAGGAAGAAAATGTGGGGGAAGTCGATGAAGTTTCCCTCTCCTCCTCCCCGGCTCCCACACGGATCCTCTATCCCATCCTCTTTCTGCTCCCCAGGGAGGGTGAGGCCCTCCATAGGGGATCTTCAAAGTCTGTCATATCATTTGGAGCAGGGCCTAGGCCTTCCCTCTTGTGTATCCCTCTATGTGGAATGGGCTCCCAAAGTCCATTCGTATACTAGGAATAAATACTGATCCACTACAAGAGGCCCCATAGATTTCCCAGCCTCCTAAGTGGCGCCCACATTCATGGAGTCTGGATCAGTCCTATGGTGGTTTCCCAGCTATCAGTCTGGGGTCCATGAGTTCCCCCTCATTCAGGTCATTTGTTTCTGTGGGTTTCACAAGCCTGGTCTTGTCCCCTTTGCTCATCACTCCTCCCTCTCTGCAACTGGATTCCAGGAGTTCGGCTCAGTATTTAGCTGTGGGTATCTGCTTCCATCAGCGACTGGATGAAGGCTCCAGGATGGCATTTAAGGTAGTCATCAATCTCATTATTGGGGAAGGGCATTTAAGGTAGCCTCTCCACTATTGGTATTGCTTGGATTGTTAGTTGGAGTCATCCTTGTAGATCTCTCTAGGAGGGGCTTTTACCATGAGGGGAGACAGGTGAGAAGAGACTCAGAGACACTTACGAAAGAGTGTCAGGTCTCTGCATAGCCCCTGGGCTCTAGATAAAAAGTCATAAAAGTACTGAGAAGCATGAGAAAATGAGTGATCAAGAGGCAGAATGTAAATGAGGCCAAGTATTGTGAGAGATGTGACATAAGGACAGAAAACTATGATCAGTGACTAGGATGCTGGAACAATGTCTAATCCAGGTCTGAAAAGGAAGACAGAGGTGAAGGACACTGCCCAGGAGTTTGAAGAGCAGGTTAATGGATTGTGTATCTGACAAATGCTAAGAATCCTAGCATTGTATATGAAATAAAAGATGACCAACATTTGTAGTGAGATATCCACCCTGCCTGCATCTGTAGTGCTGACACAGGTGCAGACATGAGGGAGAGTGGTTTTAGGGCTGCAGTCAGGGCACAGGTGGCTCTCTCTTGCTTCCAGTCAGGTCACAGAGAGCATCCTGTGTTGATCCTTGGAGAGGGAACTTGCAGGGGTCATCTGTTTCCCATGTAAGTGCCTTCTACCTGAATAAAATTATGTTAGCCTATATTGAACCTAGTCCAGTGAATCTTGATCCATGCATGTAGGCATTGGTCATCTCAAAATCAACAAGGAAGGGAGGGAAACAAGCAGGAAATGGACAGAAGTCAGTGACCAGAAAGAAAACACAAGGTGTAAGTGGGTGGTATAGTTTAGATGGACAAAGACTTTTGCCCTGAGGGTTGTTGAGGGTCTGGAAGTGGTGTCACATGAACATGGAAGAATGATCAGCCATGTTGGTGAGGATAGCAGAGGAGGGGGAGGCTCTCAAGTTTCACTTAAGAAAAAGGAATTGAGAGTTTTCTGGTCTGTGAGGGCACAGACGACTGGGTGCAACCAACTCACCAATACCCCCAAGGGATTCTCAACACATTTGACAATGACAGGTGATAGCCTGTCGAAAACTTAGAGCTTGTTTCTATACTTATAAATCTTCCATTTACCACGGGAGAGTTTCAAAGTGACCATGACTTCCACACCCGATAAAACATTAACAATGTCATTACTAATGCAAGGAAAGATTCATATGCCAGAGCAAATAAAAATAACAGTACAAGTTCAGATATGAGGCAATGTGGCTCTGAGCAGGAATTTGTGTTTCTGCTCAGTTGGCTCCTGCTTGCAGGTACCTGGCTGTCTCTCATTTGCATTTCTGCTTTCTTTTCTCATTATGGTCACTATTTACTTGAGAGATGATAGACCCTCAGCTGAGGGTGGAGTACAATTAGCATATAAACAGGTTTTTTAAAGAACTGAGACAGAAAAAGACTTTTCAGTCTGCTAATGTCTAGAGACTTGACCCCAAAGTAATCAAGGAAAAGGACATTTGGGCAATCCTTATCCAGCCCTAAAATTACCCCTGTTTTGCTTTGACTAACCTAAGGTGTGTCATCATTTAATTTGGCTGCAAGCTGCCACCAGGTTGACTTTAACACTCTAAATGAACTCTAAGTACCAAGTACACCATTCCATAAAGGAAATATGGTGTAGTGGGAAAGTAAAAAGTAAAGGTCTTAGTGTGGCAAATCTGAACTCCGAAACTAGTTGCTGCACTAAGCTTATTTTCCCTTGACAAGTTATGTGAACTCTGAACAACAACAATAGACATCATTATTTACAGGAAGATGGGAATGAGTTGATTCTTTAGTCACATCTCTAGAAAAACCCCAAATCTACCACCACCTGGGTTCAACTTCCCCCAGTTAAATAATTGGAGCCCCTACCTAGCATACTTAATTCAAATGGGACTTTGTTCAGATTTTAATTTTAATTACATGTATGAGTGTGCTGCCTGAATGGATGTATGTATACCATGTGTCTGCCTGGTGCCTGCTGAGATCTAAAGAGGGTGTTGGATCTCCAGCAACTGAGTTACAGATGGTTCTGAGCCACTATATGGGTGTTGGGAATTACACTGAGGTCCTCTGCAAGGGCAGCAAGTGTTTTTAACCATCGAGTCATCTCTCCAGCCTCTAATAAGTTGTGTTTTAAGGTAGGTTCAAATGTTCAAGTTCCTGAGATCCTCTTGCATCTTGGTTCCTCTCTCCATCTTCCTCCTGAGATGCCATCTTCCCTCTTCCACTGAAGGTTAAACCCAGCCCCTTCTAATGAGGTCTCCATGTAGCACCAACATCAAACCTCTTCCTAAAGGTTTGGTGACAACAGAAAAGGAAACAGACTGATAATTACTATCACACAAGGGATATCTGACCCTCCTCTTACAGACCTCTTACCCTGCCCATGGCTGCTGTGTACCTAGTATTACACCTTCCTACTGTGCAGTTTATCTCATTCTCCATCTTCTCTAAGCTCCAGAACTAAGGGGCATGCTTTTTCAATGCTTCATTGGACAGTACAGTTTCAGATTTCTTTGTCTCACATTGCCTCTCTAGAGTTTTACCTTCAACCACCACTAAAGGCCCTTTAACTTGAGTTTTCAGTGTGGACTATACCATAAACAATACAAAATTACTTTTGAATGCTGAAATGGTGATTTTTTTCCAGCACCTTTCCCAGAACACCAGGTGTCCCTCTCCACTGTAAATGGAAAGGGGGGCAATCAAAAGTTACTGTCCCCCTGACCCTGGCACACTCCCAGGTCTGTCTGCTCAAATGGGAGTCACTTCAAATGCTCACAGCAACATTGTGGATTGTATATCATTGTCACAATTTACAGGTGGTGAACACTAGCCTTAGGAACTGAAGTCATTTGCTCAGTGTCACAAAGATAACAAGTTATAGTGTCAAGATTAGAACTCAGGGCTTGGGCTAATGGACTCTCTCAGAAGCCAGCTCCACACAAAAAGTCGAGCTACCTTGAGCCACCATGCTGTGAAGAAGCTCAGTGAGCTCTATGGAGCTGGGAATGCTCTACAGAAATCATCAAAGAACTAAGCCTGGGAGTGAAGCTATCTTGGCCTATTGTTGGTACCCACTGAATGAGAATGAGAAAATGAGCCCAACCAATATCACAGAGAAGAGATCCATCTGGCCAAACTCTATTAGGATTGCTAACTGTTCCTATTTTAAAATCTAAAAATTTAGAGGCTATGGGGGAACTTCCCTAAGGAAATGGATCATTTGAACACCAGATGACTTTCTCACCAACAAGTTATTCCCAAAGAAGAGGAGTGAGGAGGACATAAAGGAGCAGGAAGGCTGTGTGTGGGGAAGAACAGAGGAGAGCCAAATAAGAGATACCATCAGAGAGGGAGCCAGTATAGGTTTAAAGAGAAATCAGGCATTAGGAAAATGTCCAGAGATCTACAAGGATGACACCAACTAACCATCTAAGCAACAGTAGAGAGGTTACCTTAAATGCCTTCCCCTGATAATGAGATTGATGACTACCTTAAATGCCATCCTAGAGCCTTCATCCAGCAGGTGATGGAAGTAGAAGTAGATACCCACAGCTAAACACTGAACTGAACTCGAATCCAGTTGCAGAGAAGGAGGAGTGTAACGATAAGTCTTTACTCCATCTGCCCAAGCCTCGCCGCCATGTGGGCGCCCTGAATAACACACAGAGTCTTATATTCTGAGTCTGCCTGCTATGTCACTTCCTGCCTGGACCACAGACTTCGTTAATACATTTCCCAGAATCCTCCTCAGCTCCTAGTCCCACCTATCTTGCTTTCCTATTGGCCAACAGTACTTTATTTATCAACCAAAAAGACAACATATACACAGAAGGACCTCCCCTATCAGAGGAGTGATGAGCAAAGTACACCAGACCAGGCTGTTGAAACCCACAGAAACAGCTGACCTGAACAAGTAGGAGCTCTTGGCCCCCAGACTGATTACTGGGAAACCAGCATGGAACTGATCCAGACCCCATGAATGTGGGTGTCAGTGAGGAGGCCTCAGAAATCTATGGGGCCTCTTGTAGTAGATCAGTACTTATCCCTAGCATAGGAATGAACTTTGGGAGCCCATTTCACATACAGAGATACTCCCTCAGCCTAGACACATAGGGGAGGGCCTAGGCCCTATTCCAAAGGATATGACAGACTCTGAAGACCACCTCCATAGAAGATCTCACACACTCTGAGGAGCAAAAATGGTATGGGATAGGTAGGGTGTTATGGGGGGAAGGGGAGGGAGAGGGAACTGGGATTGACATGAAAAATAATTTTGTTTCCAATTTAAATTTAGAAAATGGAGGAAAAATAAAAAAATAAAATCGTGGCTTTTGAAAAAGACTCAGATGAATTTGTGAAGAAATAGGGGAGAGACATTCCAGGCAGAGGGGAGAGCTTGTGTAAAGACCCTGAGGAAGAAGCAGGCCATTTGAGGAAGACCAAGAGTTGGAGTGTAGTTGGAGTGAGAAAAGGAGGGTGAGATTGGGGACCTGCACAGGGGTCAAGGCAGAGGCCTCATATCCACAGAAGAAGTGTGGACTTGGTTGTGGTGTGTTGTCAGAAGGCATTGGGGTACTGCATGTGACTGTCTCCGGATGCTGTGTGAGAATGTGACTCTCTAGAGGACAAAGTGTGGAAGCAGAGAAAACAGTTGAGAGATGACTGCAATTGTCCAGATGAGTGATGCTAGTGACCTGGGCCTTGGAGGTGAGAAGTGATAAGCTGAAAGATGTATTTAAAAGGAAAACATCTCAACTGCATACACAAAATCACTATTCAGTTCCAGTCCTCAGCTCTGAGATTTGGAAGCATTTCACTTTCTAAATGGATGATGATTCGAAGAGCTAAGCTGGGGTCTTCATCAATGCCCTGTGAGGCAATGTTTGGCATTTCAAATCTGCCTCTCATTTCTCCAGCTAGGTGGACAGATCCAGTAACTTTAGTCATCCATACAGCTCTCTGCAGGGTTTTTCCATCTCACTTTCTTGTAGAAGGATCCTGGTTTTCTGCCCTGTTCCTTGAAAAGCAATGTGATCAAGCTTTTTGTAAGCGAACACATTAATACTCACTATGAAGATCTAGTTTCTAAGATCAAGAATTAGAACTAATTCATGGAAAGAAACCAGAACCTCCTGGGGAGGAATTAACATATATTTCTATACATTTTCTCCCAATATTTACATGAATGAACATGTGTTATTTGATGGCTCCCTGTAAGCTCCTATGTTTGAACTCCTCAGTTTTAGAACTCTTTGAGAATGATCAGAAGGTGCATCACTGGGGATGGGCTTTGAGGTTTCAGAAAACCCATGGCAGCTCCCTACCTTGTGCTTTTGGATGAAGATGTGAGCTCTCAGCTACTTCTCTAGCACCATGCCTTCCTCCCCGATGCCATGCTCCCACCATGAGGGCCATGGCCTCTAACCTTCTAGAACTGTGTGCCCCAAGTTAATTTTTTTATGAATTGCCTTGCCATGGCACTTTGCCATGGCTATCAAAAAGTAACTAAGGCATATTAGTTACTTTTCTTGATGCTGTAACCAAAGACCTTACCAAAACAAACAATTGAAGCAAAGAAAGGTTTGTCTAACAGCTCATGGCATGCTGTCCATACTGACAGGTAAGGCATGTCAATGGAACCAGCTCTTGTCTGCTGTAACAGGAGGTCACTTACATCTTGATGGGTCAGTAATCAAAGAAAGAGAACATGGGTATTCAGCTGTCCCTGCCCCTTATTAAGACTAGGATTCCAGCACAGGAGATTGGCACCACCCACTTAGAGGACAGGTCTCCCTCCCTCCATTAAGTCTTTCTGGAAACACCCTCACAGACATGCTCAAATGTGTGATTCCTTAATGCTATAGGGGTTTCCTCAGCCAATAAGTTGACTAAACTGAGCATCATGGAAAATAATATTATCTCTGACCATATTCTGTTGCCACAGAATATTCCTGTGAGGAGGGCCCTGTGTCCTCACTGGAGCCTGAGATTGGCACAACTGGACCAGCTAGCTCAAGGATAAAGCAGCAATGGTCTCACAGTACAGCCCCAAGAGTCCTAAAGTGTTCAGGAAATGATGATGGAGAATGAATACGTGCATAGAGAGAGCTATTCCCTTGGAGCCCAAGTCTGCTGTTTTTCAGGGAAGTAATGACAGTCTAGACCTGAGAAGCGACAACATGTGGCCACTAGAGAAACAAGTGCCCTGAACTGATTCAGATCCTCCTTTATCACCTCCTGCTATGTTAGAGATCTGGCTTCCTTTGGACTGAGCCTTATTGGTCCTGGTCTAGCAGAAGATGGAATCCTAAGGACCTGATGAAAGGCAAAGCACCTTGCATTTGGCAATGGGTGCCACATGGTATGGTGTCTAGAGTGGCTCTTCCGTGATAAGAGATAAGTACAGTACACACATGCAAAGGACAGTTGCCTTCCAGTCATGATGTATGTCACCAGGTGCCTTTACTGGTAGGATAATTGTTTTTATTAATCTATTTGGTTGCATGGATTTTCGAGCATTCTATAATTTTTACACAGAATTCCCTTTATAAAAAGGAAGAGGTATATCAAATATTAAATCAAAGACTATTTAGCCCATAGCCCTCACTGTGTCAAACAAGTGCCCCGGTTGGTAACCCTAGAAGCCTACAGCCCAAGATACATTCTACATGCTTCTGTGGCTCCTGTGATGGCAGTAGAAGACAGGAGTTCTGGGCTAGGCAGCAGATAAAGTTGGCATTGCCTTTCCACTGGAGAGGATCTCCCTGTCCTCCCCAACCCCAGGAGCAAACAGGGTTCTCTCTGCAGGTAGGTGGCACTGATGAGGCACTCACCATATCTTGTTCTCCAGTGAGGTTCCCTGAGAACCTAGCCTCTCACGGCTCTCTAGCCTCATAAGAGTACTTTGCAGTTTCGCTTCCATACTAGACAGAAGCGCATAGCAACAGACAGTCCCTCTCTCCTGGAGTTTGCATAACACAGCCTGTGCTCTGGGGATCCCCTCTTTGTCATGGGCATTTGAGTACGGTCTTCACCTGGCAGAGCTGAATCAAAAGGCACACAGACATGAAAGCTCTGATTCTCAGCCTTCAACAAACCAAAGTGGTACAGAATACAGAAGATTATCCAACATGACGGAGAAGTTACTGGTAAAATAGAGCGTGTGAGTAAACACACAATTGACTTCCTCCCTCACTAGCCAAAATGACTTCTGCTACCTGGAATCAGGTTCTGCCTCCCCTGAGTGAATTCTCTCACAGTCATTCCCAACTCCTCTGAAGTGGATCAGACTTCATCCAGCAGCAACCAAGACTCTTTCACAAGCGTATGGCTACTTTTTAGTCCATTAGCCATACATTGCCAGAAGGATTTTTCAAAATCCAAGTTTCCCCTCCCTTCCTTAAAACCAGTCAGTCATCTCCCATTGCTTTCTGTGTGAAGTCCTAACTCCACAGCCTGGCATTAGATGCCTCTCCCAAGGTAACCATAATCTATCTTGCTCAATTGAGCTGTCTCTTTATCTTTCTTTCCTTTGAATCCTCAGAAAGGCCTACAGACATCTGCTACTCAGAAAACACACACACACACACACACACACACACACACACACACACACACACACACACACACGAAGGAAATAGGGGAGGGATGGGGTGAGTAAGACAGACAGAAAGACAGAGAGAGATGCAGAGAGACCATTAGAAAGGATAGACTTATCAACATATCTCAAATGTAAGGCAGCCTAGAATATCTTTTTCATAATCTCTGCCTGTCAAAATTCTATTCATTCAATGTATTTAAACCAACCGTCAAGGAGCAGCCAGAATAAAGCCTTCTGCAAACACCAGCTCAGAAGCACTTGGCTTACATCTTCTTGAATGCACTCATCACATCGTGCTTCCTGGTCCTCTAGATAAACCTCGAGCTCCCAGAAAACAAGTGCTGCATTTGATTTCCTGTGTGCACCCCACAACGTGGGTTGTTGTTCATGGTGGTGGATACTTGTTTGCTACTCAATAAAGAACCATGTCTGTCTCCGCTTTGTCTCAGTTTCAACACACTTAGGGAGCATCAGAGCTCAGAGAATGTTTCACAGCTGCTTCCAAGATTGGCATCCCGATGAAAATTTGCAATTTAATTTTGTTCAGGTTACTTTTTTAGACTGATAATTTCTCTCTGTGTGCCTCTGTCTGTGTCTGTCTCTTTCTGTGTCTCTGTCTCTCTATCGCTATCTCTGTGTGTCTGTCTTTCACACTCTCCCTCCACACATACACCTCTTTGTACAGCAGGTGCCCATATCTGCAAGGAATACCATTCCTAGACCCCTAGTGATGCCTGAAACACAACAGTGCCGATGTCTATACATACTATGATTTTCATATACATAGACAACCAAAATAAAGTTGCATCAACATATCAGGCACAGAAAGAGGGTAACAACAATAACTAATCTTAAAATAGATAGCCATGCTGTAGTATAGGTTATTTTCAATTGATGAGTCATTTATTTGGGGAATTTTTCATATAACATTTTCATATATCAGTTAATTGTGGATAAGTGAAACCATGGTGGCTAAGGGGGGCTACTGGACACTTACACAGTTCATTGGATGCCCAAGCGTACGGGTTTAGTCATCAGTGTAGCAGTGACGAGGTAGTCAACTGAGGGTCTCTAAGAGGCATACCTGATGAGTTAGGTCTTTGGGTCACTGAGTTCACACCTTCAAAAGGAATTGTAACACTGTAGTTTTTGAAAGAATTGCCTCCATAGGCCCATGTTTTAATGCTTGTTCTGCAGTTGGTAGAATGGTTTCAGAAGGGCTAGGTGATGTGGTTTTATTGGAGGAGGCTCTTGGGACAGAATTTCAAGTTTCAAAAGCCTAAGCCATTCCCAATTATGGCTCTCTCCCTCTCCCTCCTCCCACATCTCTCTCTCCCTCCCCCCTCTGCCTGCCTTGATTAGACAGAAACTCTCAGCTACCACTCTAGTATCATGCCTGCCTGCCTGCCTGCCTGCCGCCATGTTCCCTGCCATGATGGTCATAAACTCTAATCCCTTGGAACTGTGAGCCCTCAAATTATTTCTTTTGTAATTTACCTTGGTCATGGTGTCTCAGCACAGCAATAGAAAATTACTTGAGAGAGACGGGTCTTTCTCTGACTTACCATCCACATTGTGAGGACTTCTCACTGGCACACACACTCCCTCAATTGCAGCCCACCACGGGGTGATATGGCTAAGAGGAAGCCCCTGCCAAAGTCTGATACCATTTGGAATTCCAACCCCCCAAATTATGAGCCAACTGAGTCTCCTTTCTTTAAAAAATTAGCCCATCTCAAGTATTTCGTTGCAGAAATGAAAAACTACCCAATGAAACATCTCCTGCTGGTAAGAGTCACCTAGGCCTTTCTTCTTCCCTTTGTTTTTTCTTTTGCATTTTTACACTCTAAGGTTATATCTGGAGGAATTTCCAGCTGTGTTATCTTGAGTTAGGCAAGCTCACCCAACCCTGTGCTCACAAAATAGAGCACTTTGTCTCTCACTGTAAGCTGTGTGCCTGACTTCGTACCTCAAAATAATAACGGTGATTTCTTTTCCATATTTACTGTCTTATTTCCTATTCAGAACCATGGGTAGGGAAGAAGGCCCCAGGCCGAATATGCATCTTGGCTTCCCAGTTTTAGGAGCACATCTAACTAATGGCCCACAGTGGACCTTTAAGCCCAGAAACCTGGGATGACAGAGCTGAAGTGGCCTTGAAGTTGGCAAGTCTAATCCCTCTTGGTTCTGGAAAGCATCACTGTGCTTGCTTCTAGTTTGTGGGAGGTTATGGGGACAAAATAAGAACATGTAGAACATATTTTCTGTAAAGTGTGTCCCAGCATATAAAGGAGAAGCAAGATATCCATTGCAGCGTGCAGAAGGAGGGTCCCAGACACCCTCCTGACCTAGAGCCACCAAGTAGAAGACTGGGAGTGTTCAGGAATTGTCCTGTAGGTGCTCCCCAACACCAGAATCAGCACCAGGTGCTCCTCCCAGTGCCATCTACCCCCAACCAGGAATTTAGGTATCTGTGACAAAATATGGAGAATGCCTCCTTCCCTGGCATTATGAAGCATTTCCAGACTGCTAAAGCAGAAAGCCATAGCCCTGATGTCATGTGGCACTAATGCACATTTTTGCAGTTCTTCCTCTCCTCCTAGGCACCAGGCCAGGAGCAGACCTGTCTTGCAGACACTGAGCTTACACCATCCCTTTTTCACTTCAAAGTCTTGGCCTAGTTTCCAGACCAAGGTGGTGGTGTTTGCTTCATGTTCCCTTCAGAGGAGTCTTCTAGGGCTCCTAAGTCGCTGTCTCATTCATGGGACCAACATGCTGGAGATGCCCAGAAGTGTGTTTTTAATGTAAGGTGTACTACAACTCACAGTGATTGAAATGATCAGGTCCCAAGTCCTCATAAGACAGCTACACAGGTGTTCTCAATAAAGAGAGCCTCACAGGCATATACCCGTTACCATGGCAACCCAAATGGACCCTGGGCTCCTTCCCTCCTATCTCCCTCTCATTCTATCTTTCCAACAAGAAGAAGTGCAGTGAGGAGTGTGAAATATGGAAATATGGAAGAAGAAACCAGCAAGAACTAACATGAGGATGTTTTCCCTCTATGGCTCAAGCAGACAATGTGTCTTACATTTGGCTAGTTCTGAGACAATGATGTTTTTGTTTTTATCCTCTTTTTGTGTGCACTCACCTCCCTTGGGGAAAAGGACAATACTCCCCACTATGGAGCAACCCCATGAATAAGTAGTCAGAGTTCCTATGCTTATGACCAAAAGGCTGGAGAGCAAGTAAGTAAGAAGGCTGGTGCATGTGCAACTGTCCTCTAATTCTCCAGAAACTTCTCCTAGACAGCAATGGTGATCCACATGTAGTTCGTGGTTCCCATTGGTGGGACAGTCTCTTTATGAAAGGTCCAACTTGTCTGCCAGCTTGGACAACTGGTTTTCTTCTCCCCAAAGAGGGCAGGAGAGGCAGTGGACTGGGGGAAAGGTGCACAGAGCACAACGGGGTCAAGTTGGAGTTTGTTCTCTTCTTAAAAGAGTGCTGTGCCTACTTCTTAGGAATCTCCCTTCAAGCATTGCTAGTATTGAGAACACAGCTGAGGAGGCTATCTGATTGCCATTGATAATCCCCATCATGGGGCTCATGGAGGCCCCTGACACCTTAACTTCATCCTGATACTGGAATGTATGTGCCAAGTACTGTGTGTGTGGTTACAAACTCCTAAAGAGCCATGCAATGCAATACACCTTTATACACTTCCTTTCTAATCTTGACCATGAGTCACCTTCCTCCAGTCATCACTGCACACCTTTCTCTTAGGTCCCTGGAGACGCTTATGCTTCCCCAAGTATCTCTCAGGGGTCCCTCTAGCCTGTACCTGCTTACTGCACTGTGCCTCACAGGTTCTCTTGGTTCTAACCTTTCTGAAATAACTTGTTGCATACATGTAGCCCTAGTCCCTTGATCTTAGGGTTCTATTTTCCCAGGTGCCCTATCCTAAAATTTTGGTGATTTTCCTAAGATATTATCAAGGAGAGGAGCTCTTGGGGGGGCTGAGCTAAAGGCATCTCCTCTCTCTCTCCTGCTGTACCACTTTTCCCTCAGAGGTCTTAGCTTCTTTCTTTCTGTGCCCAAGATATCTAGTGTAGTATCTGAAATGAACCTACAGTGGTGATCCCAGGCTGGAAGCTTACAGCACAAATAATCCTACAGATATGCTTTATATAACTAGTACACAGCATCTTAAAATTTAAATAGTTGCCACATTGAAAGATGTTCTTTAAAAAAAATTGTGTGTTCTTACTTTGTTTTGGTTTGATTAGGATCTTATTGTTATTCTTTTGTCAATTTTTGTTGTTTTCTTCTGGTTTTTTTTTCTTCAAACAGTCTTGCTATGTAGCTCTGGTTGTCCTGGAATTTGCTAGACCAGGCTAGCCCCAAACTCACAGAGATCCACCTGCCTCTGCTTCCCCCATGCTAGGATTAAAGAGATGCACCGGTACACCTGGCCTAGACTCTTAAAACTCATAAAATACAGAAAAGCATGCCCTTTAGATGGAACCTGGACTATCCACTCCTCCTTCAGTGTTTACTAGTAAACTGTTACATGCAATGATAATATTAGAGGCTCTAGAACCTTATGTTACACAGACTGGCAAGGTTCCCACCTTCGTTATGTGTTACTGCATAGAAATGGATGATAAGCAAAAGCATAAAACAAGATCCTTTTGGTAGTAATGAGATACGACAAGAAAGGATACCAGATAAGCCAGTCCTGGAGTAATGGAGCAGGTTGGGACTCAGATGAGAGATGACCAACTAGAGATACCACTCACCATGAAGCATGGCTTAGGGACCCTGGTAATGGACTTGAAGTATTAAACTGCTCCTTTTTAGGTTGTAATTTTCTGGTGTTCACAGGTCCTCAGTAAAATTTGTCACATGCACAAGATCCTGAATTAGCTGTTTGAGGGCAATTCAGACTGTGGTTCTCCAGGCAACTTAAGGGAAGTCTGGAAAAATGGTTAGAACAAGGCCAGAGAGCAATCTAAATCAAGCCTGATGGGGAAGCCTGGGGCATGTGGAATACAAAGTTATTCATGGGACTTTCAGAGATACCCAGGGAATAGGCAGAATTCCTGAGCTATTCAGACAGGGAGACCAGAGGGCTAGCTGGTACAGATGGTGGCCACATGTATCTAGAACTAAGGAGAAGTAGAAATAAACAGATGGGAAACTACAAACAGGATCCCAAACAAAACACAAAGGCTCTGCTTAAGAACTTCCCTTTGCTACATCATGACAAAGCTGGGACAATCAAGTTCCTAAAATATTTGCTACCAAGACCATGTGTTCTCTCTCCTACTTGGCTGCTCTGTTCTTCCCACAGCAGCACAGGAAGGTTGGTTCTCATGCAGCACGGTCACTTTGAGGACCTGACAGGTCTTCCTCATGCAAAGCCAAGGGTCATATTAAAGATGGGGTGGGATAGTTCAGCTGAAGCAAAGCCCTGTCAACAAAGGGCTGTGGTAGAAATGTGGGACTCTGTGGGATGATTTTGTCAAACCCAACTTTGGTCAGTTCACTTATTCCACATCATGTCACTGATGCTTTGATGGGATAGGTGCTTGCAATGCACTAGAAGTTCTGAGCTCTTGGGGCTTACATTCTACTAGGTGATAATAAAAATAGCATAGAAAATGTAGCATAAGATAAAGATCAGGCATATTGGAAGAGGGCCAGTTCCACTTTTAATAGAGAGAATAGAATAAAGTGGCATTTGAGTAAATGAAAGTCTTGGGGAAGACCATTCTTGGTCAAATCCCCAAAGGGAGCATGTGATAGGGTGTTCTGATGACAGCAAAGAGACCAGTTTGTCTGAGGCTGTCAGAGGAAGACGGGACACAGTAGGAGATGAGCTGAAGAGGTAAGGGAGCCAAGTCATGTGAACTTCAGAAGTCATCACCAGAACGTGCAATCCACTGTCACTCAGAACAGAAACCATGGTGATCACTACCCCTGCAGAGTCTACATACTTCATCTCTGTGTTCACAATATGTGACATGCCGCCCTGCACCCTCTAAATGCTTGGTAGGTGAATCACTGTGGGTGAAGGGCTCTCCTTAGGATGCCCCAACACACAGTCATCACCCAGACACTGTTTCCCCTCTCCTACACTCCCACAGGCTCCTCCAGCCACCTCAGTGAAATGAAATGTAAGACTTGGTGTGATCATCCCTCAAAGGTATCTTCTCCCACCTTGCAGGAGATATCACACACCTCAAGAGTCCACTTCATATCAAATTCTTTGAGAAAATGTCTGAGAGTGTAGGGCTATATTGATGGGGGAAGTTCTTCTGTGTATGTTTATCTTATTGGTTGTTGAATAAAATACTGTTGACCAATAGGGGAGCAAGTTATGTGGGACTAGGAGTCGAGGAGGATTCTGGGAAATGTAGTAGGAACAGGAGTCACCATGTGATCGCCAGGAAGACAGGACACATTCTGCCGGTGTCCTCAATAAGATAAGTTTATAAAGTATATAGATTAATAGTTACTGGTGATACTTAAGACACAGCTAGCAAATAAGAAATCTTAGTCATTGGCCAGCAGCATTGCACCTAATATAAGACTCCGTGTTAACCCATGGTGGTGGCAGTTCTTGGGCAGCTTGGTGGAAAGATTTATCGTTACACTATATGACCAAATTAAACTAGTAATGGGTCTACTTATCTACAGGCCCCACCTCCAGGACTCCTCACATTGTGGCTCTGCATCAGGCTTCCCTTCCCACCCTCCCAGAGTTCCTTCAAGAAACACCTAAGAGTTCCTCAAGAGGGAATTTCTGTGCAGAGTCCAAGCACACATAAGGTACACTCAGCAACAGGGGAGCTGGGGTGAACTCAGCCTGTTCTCAGTTATAACAACACAAGTTCACACACTAAATCCCAGGACCAAAACCAACTAGTCAACAAGTGAAAGAAAGGGACTATCTGAACTATCAGAGTGCCATTCCCTGCCCCATTCCTGACTGGTCACAATGCTGGGCCAAGAACATGCCTCACATTCTCTGAAAATCAGAGCGGTGAGGGCTTGGCTCAGCTCAAGATATTTTTTTATTTTAAAAAATTAAAAATTTAATTAACTTTCAAGACAGTCTCACAACACAACCCAGGCTAGTCTCGAACTCATGATTCTCCCTTCTTAAACTCCTGAGTACTGAGATAATAAATTATGTTTAAAATTCTCTTTACCTGATGCATACAAACAAAAACTGTACATATCAGTGAGTTACCATGTGTGATATTCATGCATGCACACCTTGTGTGTGTATGATGTTCAAAACATCTTACACATACACAGCTCCAATGCTCCTTTCTAGCTCTTTGAAATGTAGACTGCTATGATAGCCATCTAGTCCTCAAAAGCACACAAGGCCTCTCAGTTCCCATATAACTTAGTACCTGTTGAACAACCCTTTTCCCTGCCTCTCCCTGCCCACCCCCACTCCCCACACCCACAGCCTATAATAGGACCTTCTCTGCCAGATGCAAGCAAATTGTTATACCTAGGAAGTGCATGTGACCAAGTAGGAGACTTATAATAGAGTTTTGTAAATACTTTTCAAATGACCAAAATTTTATTTGACTCCATGTTACTCTTAATGTTGTATCAATCCCTTCCTTGCCCACCTTTATTTAAAGTATGCCTTCCAGCCCCCATGCCCCTCCCCAAACTCTTGGGCAGTTACTGCTGCAGAAGACTAAGGGAAGGCCAGCACTCTCCAATTCTGAAGGTCATAGTGCCTGCATGCAGAGTCAGAGGAGAACAAACAATGGGGACAGAGTAAAGGTTCTAGAAAGGTAAGTGCTTCAGATAGAAGCTGCTCAGAGATCAGCCGAGGTCCCTCTGCTCCTCGAAATATACATCTGTTTGGCACAGACCTCCATTTTTATGTCCTAAGAAAAAAAGTCAAATGGCTGCCTTGAGATTTCTGCAAATTGCTAGGGAACCTGCATTCTCTTCTCACCTCTGGCTCCAATTTCCTGCCCTCACTGAATTCCTATTCTCTGCTCTCCATAATTTTGCACCTTCTTTACCTGGCCCTATCCTCTTCCCCTAAAAGCAATCATTTTTACAAGCATTGCACGTTAGCAGAATTTTTATTGATGGTTTTTAGGTCATGGAGGATGGGTTACATTTTCTCACTCACACAGACAACCTACCATCTGATAGTAGCTGTCCCATTTCTTGAACAGTCTCTGGGGACTTCTCACAGGCCATGCCTTAATGTGCAACAGCACAGCTTCTCTCTCCCACTCTCCCCCAGGAATTCTTTCCACTTCTCCCCCACAGCATTTATCTTTCTCTCCTGTTTTGCATCTCTAGGTGTGCAGTGGGACCAGAATCCTTTGGCATTAGATTTCAACAGCAGATGCTTTGAATGGCAGTCCTTTGTGTTTGTTTCATCACTGCCATTATAACTGCAGTTCTAATTCAGCTGAAGTCAGAGGAAGAGACTTATTTATCTTCATACAGTCATTCACTCATTTGTTGCATGTTCTGCTTTGCTGTCCTTTGGGCTATACGCCTCCATTGACATTCCTGGCTAACACAGAAATTGCCTCATCTGGACTTTCTGTGCAAAGCAGCAGCAGCAACATTACCATCTTGTAGGTAATCCAGTCTGTGACCACATAATAGCTGTTACAAATGCCTGTGCCACCAGGTGGTCTAAACCAGGTAGTTTTAACCTAAAGAAGCTGTACACCACTGCAAGCTATCTGTCAATCTCCCCCAACTACCTGCAGCTTTGTGCATTTTTCTGAAAAGGCTGATGGCTCATACACAACTTTTACAGGCATTTCCAACTTCCTCCCAACCCCCCTACCCCCACCTCTACCCCTGAAAATATTTTAATCACTGTTTGGTAGCCAGTGAACAGGGCCATGCATGCTGAGCTCTGAATCAACCTCATGGCCTAAGGTGGCAAGTTAGCCTTAAGCCAGATGAAGTAATTGGCAGTTTGGGAAATAGAAGAAATCACTGTGAAAGACCTAAATGTTCAAAACTGCCCGCTAGGAGAGTTGTGAAAAACCAACAGGAGCTTTTAAGAGCAGAGAAAATAAAACGATCAAATCTTTTCTTTTCAGAGAGGAGAGATTTTTAACTGTGATTCAGTTAAGTTGATGCTAAGGAGCTAATGAACAGTCACTGGCAAAGTCATTGGGAGGCAGACATTTATGCCTAGGCTTCGCATTCTGAAGAGTCTGGCTTTATAATTTTAAAATATTAACCATAAAAACAAAGATGAATCAGATACCTAGATTTATTGAATCCATTGAAAAAGGATTTCGTTCATATAAAACAATTTCGACAAATGAACCCGAAGTTAAAGATGGATGGAAGCCCAGAGCCAATTAAAACTAAATGGGAAAGAGATTTAAGTCTGAAAATTGAAGATAAGGGTTGGCAATTATCCTGTCATCTAACCAAACACAAAACAGCACTGCTCTGGGTGACTTGATGTATTTTTAATTATCATATCAAGCATTTGACTCTAGTTAGAAAAATGAAATTGACCGTGAAAAAAAAAAAAAAACAGTCTACTTCCTCTAATAATTCAGAGGGAAAAATACCCTTCTGCCCACGTGGTGTCTCTACACAAAGACCCAGTGGTGCACAGGCCTTAAAAGCATATTATAAATTGTACAGAAAGAACTCAACATCTCCTGAGCTGTGTTTACCTAATATTAATTCTCGATTGAATGTGGAAATGTTTAGTTTTGCCTCATTTACATTGTTAATGGTTTTATACCAGATTACAAGAAAACAAATGAGAAAGAAGGTCTTTTAAAAAATGCTGAGTAACTCACACAGTAGAAAACAACTCAACATTGAGGCTCCCAGCAAGAGGGACCCTGCCCTTGAACAATTCATTAAAAGGTCTCATGTATTTCACAGATACCACATCTTTTTTGAAGATGGGACATCTGCCACCTGGGACAGTACTTTGGACTGATAACCCACTCTTGTTTCTAACTCCCGTCCACACTCCCTGGGAAACTTTCCATCTTTTGCCCACATCTTTGAAACAGAAGGCAGCTACATCTGAATGCCATGAAGGTTTGAAGGTTCTGACCTACTGACATTAAGCCATGGGGAGAAGCTGAACAGTGGATGCACTTGGCTGTCAGAGAAAAGACAAATTAACTTGTCGAATCCTTCCTCCCCTTGTAAATGTGGTGGTTTTTGCATGCTAACTTACTGTTCCCAGGAAGTGCCAGGTGTCTACTTTCTTCTCTTCCAATTCTAATCTGAGGTCCCAGAAGTAGTTGCATGTTATCCTAATATTTGCAACAGATGCAGATAACAATTGAACATCCTGCAATATTAAACAATTCCTAGTATCCTTACATTTATATATGTGAGTAAAGTGAGACACCCATTTTTTATTGGTAATGAATACTGAGGACGAGAACTAAAGATTGTTTTATGTTTATCAAGATGCTCAATTGTGTAATTAAGTTTCCAATAATTAAGATGAAATTGAACTAGAGACAAGACTTTTATTTTAAATCCTTCAGGTAAGGATTAGGATCTAACTTAAGGGTAGAGTGCTTGCCCAGTGTGTGCAGGGTCCTTGATTTGATCCCTGGCACCACATCAAGAATAAAATATTTACATTTAATACTTCTCCTTCTGGGGTGATAGAGAAGATATACTTAGACTTCTCTACCCACCCAGTGCAACTTACAGATCTTGGAAATTACACATAAACGAAGATGAAAGACTAAAAAGTAAAGAGAAGAAAACAGAGTGGTTGGAGGACCCAAAACTCAAGGAGGGACAGAGCAGGGAATCCCTTAGGGTTTCTTTAAGTTTCATAGGGTCTCACACTTGGAGCTGAAGATACCAGCAACCAGGAACACTGACAGTCTCAGACCAAACTAATCTCAACAAATGCCTTCCTCCTCTCTCTCTCTCCCTGTCTCCCTCCCTCCCTCTCTCTTTCCTTCCCTCCCTCCCAGCAGAGGAACCACTTAACAAGTCAGGAACTTAGACAGTAATCACTTTGCCTCTACCAAATACTAGGAAGACAAAGGTGTGGTCTCATTTCCATTCAGGGCAGCAAAGGCCAAGTGGGACCCAGCTGTCCACACTTGGGAGATTGTAAACAAGGTGCCCAGCACATCCATGGAGGAGTATCAGAGAAAGTCAAAGAGGGAGCATGGATTTTCAACTTATCTGGCCAGTACTAAATCCCCTACACCTCCTGGTCATGGCGTTAGTGGTTACTACACTGAGACCCTAGACTTCCACCTCCATCCAGCAGAAACTAGAGGCCTCTCTCTGTGTGCTCTGGGATGGTAACAGTAGAGGTCAGTGAAGTCTGGCCCTTGACCATCACCTAGCTACAACAAGGCCACTCTTCTCCAAAGTCAATGGAAGTCATGTGGGAACTGGAGCTCCACCGTGGCCTGTCAGTAATGAGTAGAGTCCTCTCAGATATCCATTATCAGCAACAGACAAGAGAAGCACCCGATCCTCACCTCCACCTTGAAGGGATGAGGTGTCGTTCCATCACTATTACCAAGCCAGCATCAAAACAGAAAGCACAAACAAAATAAACAAAAATGAACAAATCGTGAAAGTGTTCAGGTTTTGATAGAAAAAAAAAATCACTCATCATACAACCAACAAGATCTCCTACTAAATGCAAAATGACAATCAATAGAAGCTCTCACTGAGGTGAAAGGGATATTCCAATAGCCTGACAGGGATTTTAAAGCAGCTACGATGAAAGTGCTTATAGGCAAATACAAGCACACATGGCACAAACAAGAATACCAAAAGTATCTGTAAATTAATAAAAGATTGAAAAAGTATAACCAAACAAATTATAGAACTCAAAATAAAAATGGGCCAGAGCAAAGTCCCTGCTGAACCTGACAGTCTAGGTTCAGTGCCCAGAACCCTCATGAACAAAGAGAACCACTCCTCAGGTTGTCCCCTGACTTCTACATATATGCTATGACATATGGGCCCCTCATCTCAGACAACATAAGTAAACAAATGTTTAAAAAAAGACAATAACTCAAATTAAATGTCCAATAAATGAACAAATATTACAATATTACCCAAGTTACTACACAACCAAGAGAAAATAAACTAGGGAGGAAAGCAATTGTGTAGAGACCTGTGGAACTAAAACAAAATATATAATTTATTTTTAGTTGTTTGTTTCTTTCTTTCTTTGAGAGAGGGACTAGCTTTGTAGTTGTAGATGGCCTAGAACTCATTATGCAGACCACACTGACCTTAAACTCAGAGATCTGCCAGCCTCAGCCATAAAAAAGTATGCCATTATACCCAGTGAAGGTCTAATATTTTTTTAATCAATGGAATTAGAAAGTATAAAGATGGTGAGCCTAAGGAAGTCTGCCAAAAAAACGAAAAAAAAAATACTAGCTGGCAACTTCTTAAGTTTGGTGAGAGACATAAATCTACAGAGTCAAGAAGCTGGGTAGCCTCAAACAGGATACACCCAAAGGACTCAGTTTCAAGTCATTGTAGTTAAGTTCTGATAACTGGAAACAGAACTGTTGAAAGATTCCAGAAAACATATCAACAGAATAAGCTTTCTTCCTATTGTTGAATTTCTAAATTAGTTGTTGGTCCCAGCAAATATTACCCAGCTATGACTTTAAGTGTATATTGGGACCAGGGTTGTTTAAGACCATTGTAAGTAGAGATAAAGAGAAGGCGATGCATGTACTTTTCACTCCAACTGACTTTAGTAAGCTGTGTAAACACTAGACCCATTCAGACCTGCAGAGAAGACATTCCCAGAAATGCCTGAAATTGTGACTAGGATTAAGCCCTATTTACATTATGCTTTCCTCTGTATGCACATATCTACTTTCATTTATGAGTTAGATGTGGGAGGAGTGTAACAACAATCATAATAAAATAGAACACTTATTGCAACACACTGGGAAACTATGTAAGTGTGGTCTCTCCAAACACCTTATTGTGATGATACAATGCCTGCGTGATGAGTTAAAAGCAGGAAGAGTGTTGCATGTGCTGTGATGCAGCGTTAGGCTATGTTGAGCTCCTGATGATGTGTTAGAAGGAAGGTCATCTGCTTCTACTGATCCTTTAACACTGAACCAGGAAGATGCCAAAGGCTAGAAGTCAAGAAAGATAATGGCAATAGTTTGGGATAATTGTCAGTTAAAGGTTTTTGTTTGTTTTGCTCGCTGGCTTGCTTGTCCCTAAAATCTACTGGAAGATGATAATGAGAAGTTGTGTCTTGGTAACTCACTGGAGTGGGGCTCCTGAGGTCCTTCAGAGACCATACAAGTGACTTCAATGCTACCATCTGTCTGAGAACCATGTTTCGTCATCCTGTTCTTTAATGGTCTTTAATGATCAGTTTACATTACTGGCTCGACTTCAATTTCTTTTTCATCATCATTTTCCTTTCTCTGCAGATGACTCCACAAGTTCTCCAAGTCCTTATTGTTTAACACTTTTTGATGGCCTTCAATGTGTCCTTCCACTTCATCAAGCATGTCAGCAATTCCTTCCCTACCAATTTTTCTTGCTGCTTGAATGATTTTCTTTACTTTTCCATCGATCGCCAGGAAGCTTTTAAAGCATTCTTGACTCCACTTCATAGGTCCTCCCAAAAGGCATTTACTACTTCTAGTTTTAACTCACCCATTTGATGAATGTGATTGGGCAAGAGATAGTGAATGATTTTCAGAATGCAATATATCCAGACAAGGGTTCTGTTTCAAACTTTCTCAATTACGCAGGAGATATATACAACCTTGACAAACCAAATGATATCCTCGTTAAGGAGATGAGCCCATGAGGTTCTGCTTGGAGAGACAAAATACAACCACTACATTTTCATTTTCATAGCAACAGATTCAGAATGGCCAAGTGCATTGTCCATTATAAGTAATAATAATTTAAATTCTGACTCCTCCTAGGGATTCTAGATATTTTTCACATCTGGAATAAAGCACTGTTAGAAATCATCCTATAAGGAAAATGTTTATCACCCACATTGTATGATTATGACTCCAGAACATAGGAAAACAATTTTGTTTCATTTGTGTGTGTGTGTGTGTGTGTGTGTGTGTGTGTGTGTGTGTGTGTGTGTGTGTGTGTGTGTGAGAGAGAGAGAGAGAGAGAGAGAGAGAGAGAGAGAGAGAGAGAGAGAGAGAGAGAAGAGAGAAAGAGTTTTATCTCCTCTACATATTATGTCTGGTTTTGCTGTGTCCTGAAGTTTTGCTACATACCACTGTCTGTCTGCCCCCTCCAACTTGACTTCCCTGGTGCCTTTTTTTGCAGTTTAATGCTTGTAGATCTATTGGGTACTTCTTTTGGAGAAATCCAGTTTAATCATAATTAAACACTGGCTTTGGATGATGTTGTTTTCCTTAATTAATTTCAACATTGCCAGAAATGTGGTGGCAGCTTCTTCATTGGCAGATATAGCCTTTCCACTAATGTTCATTTTTCAGTCCAGACTTATTTCTGATCTGTCTGACTATCCAATATATGCATTAAGAGCTTTGGTACCACTCATTTCAGGGGATCCATTTCTGAAATTTTGTATAATGTTTTTGAATGAAATACATTGCCATCAATTGGATCATGCTACAATGACTTTTCCATCCTAACTAACTTCTGATGTGTTTCAGACATAACTCATGCAGTTTGGGCTGCAACAGCAGAGCCAGCACACATTTCTTTTCCCTCTTTAATATTTCATGGAATATTTGTTTTTATTGACCATCTTAACCTCAAAACTGTCTACCTTTATTAAGTCAAAAATTTTCATTTAAATGGGGGCACATTGCAACTGCCATCATCATTATTTTTGTGTTGGGGGCCACTGTTGAGAAAGATTAAGGTTTCAATCATTAAAAAACAGCAACCAACAATTTGATAGCCTACTAGGTGGCTAACAGGGAGTGCACACATAAATACACTAAATGTATTCATGTATCACAGCATAAATACACTAGATGACAGTGTCCCATATCTTGAATGTGACAAAGACAGACACATAAGATCTCACCATGATATCAAGAATGGCGTGCAGCTTAAAACTTATCAAGTGTTTATTTCTAGAATTTTTCCATCTATTATTTTCATGGTTGATGAAAATAACTGAAACCTCAAAAAATAAAAGCATGGATAAGAGGAATAACGTATACAATGTGATTCCTAGAACAACTATTTTTAAAGTGAAGGGAGTTTTAAAGGAGTCCACAAATACCCAAATAAGGAACTAACAGGTATTTATCAGGGAGCACTCACACAATGATGACTTTCCTGCTCTTGGAGATGCAGTCTCTGCCCTTCGGGATGCTCAGACCACAACCCAAGAGAGCATGAGCCAGCCTCTCCTCTTCCTTTTCAGTGGTCACATCCGCATACCCGAAGCCATGCCTTAAGGTGCAGCCCCCACCCCAAGTTCACTGGCAGAGCAAAATGCCACTACAAAATAATGTATATAATGTGATTCCTGGAACAACTATTTTTAAAGCTATACAAAGTTATGGACTCAAATGCACAATGAATAAATAAAATGGAATTTTTAAATTGATCAATTAAGTCGCAGGAAGCCAGGGAAAAGAAAACAGAAAAATCTTCAAAGTACAACAGAAATAAATAGGAAAGTTACATCATACTTCAGTACTATCAATAATTGCATTAAGTATAAACAGCCAAAATACTAAGTAAAAAGACAAATATTGAGAAAGGTAATCAAGAGTGATTCAAGTACGTGCTGAGTATAAAACTTCAAATTTCACAATACAGGCAGAAATGTAAAAGTAGAGGGAAAGTTCTACTATGCAAATATTAACCAAATGAAAGTTGGGGTGGCTGTATTAGTATCCCATAAAGTAGACTTCAGAGCATAAATGTAATTTCGGACCCAGAGGAAGGCACTACACAATTATAAAACAGGGTGTGGTGATTTTTATTTGTGCTCTAACAAATAAAACTTGTATGGAGATCAGAGTGCAGAGCTACCTACTAGTTATCCAAAGATGCCAGGCAGTGGTAGCACACACCTTTAGTCACAGCACTCGGGAGACAAAGGCAGATGGATCTCTGTTAGTTCAAGGCCACCCTGGGCTACACAAAACTGGTCCTAGAGTCTAAAAGAGAAACAGAGACAAGCAGTGATGACTCCCACCTTTAATCCCAATACTTGGGAGTCACATGCCTTTAATCCCAGAACTGGGGAAGTGAAGACAGGAAGGTATATGACTAGGCATAGAGAGGAATACAAGGTGGGAGGAGACAGGAACTCATAGCATTCAATCTGATGATTTCTAGAGACAGGATTGCCCATGCAATCTAAGGGTTTGGTAGAGGTAAGAACTAGTGGCTGGCTGCTCTGCTTCTCTGATCTTTCAGCATTAATTCCTGTATCTGACTTGTTTTTTTTTAATATTGTTGTTGTTAAGACCAATTAGAATTTGAACTGCATTCAGGTAATTTCTCTAAGACTCAACAATCCTAAACATATATTCACTAAACAAAAGAGCTGAAAAATACGTGAGACAAAAACTCAGAAATAAGGAAAAACAGACAAACCTTTAATTATAGAGTTCATACTTCTCTCTCAACAATGTTTAAATGACTCACAGAAAATCATCAAGCTTGTCGAGAACATCAACCAACAGAATTTAATTGACAATGATCAAACACTTCACCCAACAAAAGCAGGATAAAGACTTCTCCCGAGTATGTACAGAACATACAACATATATTATGTCCTGAGACAAAAAAAAAAAAACTCAACAAAGAATGAAAATTACACAGAATTCCTGAGCACAATAGTTTCTAAATGGGCTTTAATAACAGAAAAGTGATGGGAAAAATTTTCTGAACACTTGGATATTAACCAGATACTCTCAGATAATTGGTGGTTTAATGAAATTTGAAGAAAAGAATTTGATAGATTTACATGAATGAAAAGTGTGACATAACATATCAAAACATAAAGAGGGGTATGGAGGAGTGCACTTAAATCACAGGCAACACATTAGAAAGGAGAAAAGGTCACGAACAGATAACCTCACTCACAACTCTATAACATACTTTAAAAAAAAGAAGAAAAAGAAAAAGAACCTAAAGTAATGAGCAATTAAATAACCAGACTAACAGCAGAAATAACTGAAACAAAAATAGAGAAATCAGTGAAAATTAAAGTTCTTTGGAACTGACAAAACTCTAGTAAAACCAGCTCTGCCAAAAATAACAAAAGTAAAATGAGAAAAGACATAAACTACCAGTGTCTGGATGATATAGAATATTGTTACAGACACAGAAGACATTAAAATCGTAAGTCCCATAAATAATTCTATATGCTTAAATTTAACAAATATACCAAGTCTTCAAAACTCAGTCTGTCATAACCCACCCCACATGAAGCAGATCATCTCAAATCTGTGGGCTACAACAAGTTCAGTCTGTAATTTTAAAATTTCCAGAAAAGGAATTTCCAAGCCCGTATCATTCACAGGAGAACTGTAGCCGGTATTTGATAACAGATCAATACCAATTCTACACAGAAAATAGAAGAAAAGCAAGCCTTCCCCAATGTATTCCCCACAGCTAGTGCAGCCTGATTCCAACACCAGATAAAGACAGCACAAAAACTGAGCAAAGGGAAACTGCAAACTACTGTCCCTCATGGATACAAACACAGACACAGAACCCTTGAAAAAAGTAGAATTCATGAATAGATAACAACCCATTATAGACTGTAATAAACTGTAGAGTTTATTCCAGGGAAGCAAGCCTTCATCCATATTTAAAAAGTAATACAACTACCATTTTATTTAGCCAGTGTAATTCCTATTTTCTAAACATTTATCTTCATACCCACAGATAAGCGTAGCTCCCAAACCTCACCAAAGACACTTCTCTTTGCAACAGAGACCACTACAGAAAAACCACAACTTGTCAAAATGCAGATAATAACTGATCGTGGGCTGCATGACCCCAGTGGATACATCTATATCACAATTCCTGCACCTAAGGATCAGAGAAGATCTTGGAAGATGGGGCAAAATGATTTTAAGAGCCAGAGCAACGGGAAATCTGCTGTGAGTTTGTGCTGCCTGGCAATGACAGAGATGCTAGACCCATGATAGTTCAGCAATATGGCTTTCATTAGACATGCTATCATGGAAGGGGGAAATCTCACCTGGCCCCAGTCCTAGACAAAGAACTACAGTAATTAAAGAATGCTGGGAGCCATGAGAAGTAGTCATTCCCAGGAAGAAGTCCTCTAAATTGGTTGTCTAATACCAAGTGGTCATCTGTGAAATCATGTGCATAGAAGCAAAAATGAACTAACTCATAGGCTATATTTACATATTAGTGTATATGTATGTATGTATATAATATATACAACATGTCTGTGAGTAAAAGTAATAACTAAGAAGAAGCCAGGAACAACTGGGGGGGGGGGACATGGGGGAAGTTGGAGAAAGAAAAGGGAATAGAATTATATAATTATATTTTAATTTTAAATAAATAAAAAGTAATCAATGAAATCCACCAATCCGTTAACCACAGAAAGTCACATATAATGATAAAAATTTTCAGGAAAATAGAGAGAATCAGTACCCCAACTCGATTAAGAACACTTACCAAAAACTCTACAGCTAACACTACGTGGTGATGAAAAAACAGCTGCTCTCCCTTTAAGATAGCAAACAAGACTGGTATGTCTGTTCACAGCTCTTATTCAACAAGCCGTTGGAAAGTACTAGATAGATTAATAAAACAAAGGAAATAAAAGGCTTACAGCGAAAAGAATGATGAATTGTAAAATAAAACTGTCTCCATTTGTTAATTACATCATTGTCTACATAGGCTATTCCATGGAAACTATAAAAACAAATGAACAAAGCATCCCAGAACTAACAAGTGTTTATAAATGCTGCAGGACTCATGATAAGCTTCATTACATTTCCTAGAAATGAACACATGGATACCTTAATTTAAAATAGCACACCACTGACACTAACCCCCAAATCTTTTAGCTGTAATCAGATGTCAATGGAACAAAACATGTATATATGATTTGTGTCCTAAATCTTAAACACTGATTAAAGTAAATCAAAGAAAATCAAAATAAATTGATATACCACACTCATAGTTGGAACACTCAGAAAAATAAAAATGCCAATTTCCCCCAAATATATAGATTCTGCACAACTCCTGTCAAAATCCCAGCATGAAAACAATGTTACATTTTCAAGTTTTACCCTTTACTTTTATTCATATCTTTGATGAAAATATACTTAAATGTTAATCTTGTCCATAGCCTTGCACACCAGCCCAACTCACACTTCACCTCTGCCAACACTCACACATCCCTCTCTCCACTCCTTGACCCTGACCTTCTTTACCAGATCAATCTCGTTCAAGCTTCTCTGCCAGTTGTCTCTGCCTCACAAACACCCTGAAAGCAATTTCTTAGCATTCCAAACTCACCTCCTCTGGGAGTTCATAATCTGCCCCTTCCCAAAGGTCCAACTCAAAAAACCTTTGCCTTGACTTTGTAGCTGTGGTGTTAACTTTTGGTCTTGACACTGACCCCTCAGTTGCTTGTGTGCGTTTTCCCCGCCTTCATATCCATGAGTGCTTTGAGGTGTGTGAATGTGTTCTCCATCACTTCCACCAACATTTCAAATGATACAGATGAAGGGATCAAAAAAATGCTTCTGGTTTGGCTGGATTCTAGCTTAAGATTCCTTAGTCTGTTTGGTTTCTTTGTTTTCTGTCTTGTCATCCCTCCTATTTAATGAATTTCTAACTCTCATAAAGCCTCTTGGATTGCATTACAGGACTAACGTAGAATAAATATCTCATTGCAGTTGGCTGTGCATAGTTGTCTTACAGGCCCCCAGAGGTGGGCAGTGGACATTTTCACACATCCTTTAGACACATGGAAGAACGCAGAACCAATGAGTGAATGAACAAATGAATGACCACAATGTACCCCAGATATTACATAAGAGCCATTGTTTGCTTTTCCCTAGGACCTGTGAGAAATAAAGACAGATGTTGAGACAGAGTCAAAGAGCAGCACAAAACTCACATAAAACACAAAGAAGAACTGCACAAAGAATGGACATGTGGCTGTTCATCATAAAGGTCCTTGTGAAGCTTTTGAGTCTGGATTCAGTTCTGTGAATTGTTCTTTGTGACTGATGGGAGGAGGGAGGGTGTGAAATCTTCACACCATCTCCACTGCCCAGGGAAGAATCTCAGTGTGAGTCCTATTTCTCACGAATACAGAAAAACTGAGATACAAAGACATTGTCAAAATCAAATGGTATGTTGCAGTTTTATGAAATTCTAGACATGAGAAATTGATAACATAGCGTCAATTGTAATCAATCTAAATGTTTGTCTTTTGAGTAATTTAACGTAATGAGATGCTAATACAGAGTGAAGAATGTAAGCTTTAGCTATATGGGCCTGAGTTCAAGCCCTGGCCTGACCCTCTGAGGCCATAGGATACTTTAAGCTCTGAATCTCTTTCTTTGGTTGTAAAATATATTATCAGGGAGTGGAGAGATAGCCCGACAGTCAAGAATGCATACTGCTCTTGCAGACAACCCTATTTCAGTACCCAGCACCTATGTAAGGAGACTCACAACCTCCTTAACTCCAGTTTCTGGGGAGCTGATACCATTGGTCTTCATGGGCCCCTGCACACACAAGCACATACCCATACACAAATATACACTAGCTTTAAAAAATTATAGAAAAATAAATCTTTAAAGTATGTTATAAGAGCATGTGCCTATAGGGTGTGTAAGAAACAAATGAGATTGATACATGTCAATCTCCGGGTATAATGCCTGCCATGCAGTAGACAAATAAATTATAGCTGTCTCTTTCCTCAAAGTCACCAATCTCTGGGTTATAAACTTCAAAACCCTTTCATGTGAAATACTCTGCTTTCTGGAACTGCATCAGAAGCAGAGTTATAACATCAGGAGAATACTTAAGGAAAGTATGATATGCATGAAAGATGTTATGCTAGACACCCTGCAGGGCTCTCAATAAATACTTGTGGACTGACAAATGTGTTGTCAGTGCATAAAATCATATAGATAGAAAGGGATAACTGCATAAAAAGGTAATTTGGAAATCCACACAGGATAATGATTACACTTCAATAAGTATTTTATTTTTTTGAAGCAGTATTAAAGGAAACTGGAAATCATTTTTTTTAATCAAGTTTTTTTTTTTTTTTTTTTTTTTTTTTTTTTTTTTGCAACTGCAAGTTGATATGGTGCCTATAGGCAGAGAAGTGCAGTGTCCAAAGTGCTGGTATCTTGCTGGCAAGTTTTCTAAATTAGAAGCAAAAAGTGTTATACATTTCAAAGAGGGTGTGTGTGTGTGTGTGTGTGTGTGTGTGTGTGTGTGTGTGTGTGTGTGTGCATGTGTCCAATCTGCTTGTGGTGTTTGCAACTACCTCCTTCCAAATGACAGGGAGAAAGAGGCCTGAGTCCATGACCTATGACATATGAGCCCATGACCTGGGAGCCCATAATCAAAGACCTAATGTCACACTTTGTTCACCAAATATCTGCTCAGCTTCCAGGTTCTGCATGAGGCTCTGGGACAGACAGACAGGTGCAGTGTGATTCTGTCCTCAGGTAACAAGACACAAACAAGGAGTGTCTAGCCATATCAGAGTTACACACACACACACACACACACACACACACACACACACACACACACACACACACAGTGGCAAAGAGAATGGTCTGGTTCTCTAAAGCACCAGGGAAAATACTTCTCAGAAGCAGCAACAATTGAGCTAGACCTTAAGAAGCTAATGAAGCCAACAAGTAGTAATAGCAAGTTCATGACAGAGAACAGCTTTTTCACGAGCTCAAATAATGGGATGAAATCAGAGCAATCCATAAGAACTGGAATGTTTTCAAAGGATGCGTAATGTATACATTGGGTTGCACAAATACATTGTATACTCCCTGTGTAGTTGATGGCAAACAATTACTACAATTGACCCAGAAGTACCATAGCTTTTCATCACTACACTGTGAGTTCATTGGATTCACCTAATTTTTTTTCAATCGAATACCCCAGGTGGATATTGGTTATAGGTCCCTAAATGGGCCTCTCTCATCAATTTCTTACTCCACTTAGGTTCTTCAGTTCTTGTGAAAAGGGGCATCCAGATTACACAGATCTTAGAGATGAATGGAATGGAAGAGGGGCTAAGAGAGCAAGAAGCTCGACTGCCCATCATGAGCATCTTAATGGGCCAGAGAAAAGGGCCAACATACTGGAAGAATAAAGCCTCAGAAATTGTCAAAAAAAAAAAAACCTCGGGATCTGCAAATGGTACATGAATCAGTTATGCATGCTATGAAGCCTAAGAAATAGCTTCCCCTTTCCACAGTGTGAGAAAGGAAATTTTCTCATGAAGATAAAACAAAAAGGCAGTATGTGCCAACTCAGGCAGAGATCTACAACACCATAGGTTATCTTATGCCATGGAAATAATCATTACACCATACAGGCTTCCACAGAAGGCATGAGTGGGGGATCACACTCTCTTCCTGGTGAACCCAGGAGAAAATAAGCAAAATCAAAGAAAAGAGTGAAGCTCACTGTCCTCTTAAAAATGTTTTTTTTTTTAAATTCACAGAGGTACCTAAACCACCATATTTATTGCAACACTGTTCACAATAACTAAGTGGACCAAGTCAGCCTAGGTACCTATCAACAGATACACAGATAAAGAAAATTTTGTTTGCATACACAGTGGAGTACATTCAGCCATAAAGAATTAACTCTTATTGCTTGCAAGAAAATGGACTCAACTGGAGTTCATCATACTGGGTGAAACAAGCCAGACTCAGAGACAAATATAGTATGTTTTCTCTAATATAAAACCTCAGTTTAAAAAACAAACAAGTATGGAAGTAATAGGACTTTGGGGGAAGCCATCAGGAGTGGGGAAGGGGAGAATTCAGGGACAAATATGATCAAAATATGTTACACACGTCTCTTAATTAAGGTTTCTAGTGCTGTGATAAAATCCATAACCATAAACTCTTGAGATCACAGTCTATTGCTGAGGGAAGCCAGGGCAGGAACTCAAACAAAGAAGGAACCTAGAGGCAGAAGCTGATGCAGAGGCCATGGAGGACTGCTGCTTATTGGCTTACTCAGCCTGCTTCTTATAGAACTCAGGATCATTGACTCAAGGTGAGCTACCCCTCTCTCTACTTCACTCATCAGCCAAGAAAATGAACTCCAATCTTTTTCCACCCACCAGTTTGGTAAAGGCACTTTCTCAGCTCAAGATACCTCCTTCCCAATGACTCCAGCCTGTATCAGGCTAACATAAAAACTAGCCAGTACAACATATGTGAAGTGTCATGATGAAACTCACTGTTATGTACAATTAATATGCAATAATAATAACAGAATAAGCATATGTTTGTGGCATTATTGAAATTGCCTCTGGCTGAGTTAAAACTACACTTAACATTATCTTCTCAATTTCATGTTTGCCACAAAGTGATTACATGTCCTTTCCCAGGATCATGTAATTTCTCTAGGCTTCTAATGTTTCTTCTATAAAATGAAGAAATGACTTGGTGAACTCCAAAATCAGTTCTCATTCTAACTGTTTATTATGATTTGATTTCTTTTAAAAAAATATATCTAGCTATCTCAAGCCCCTATTCTGACTAATAATCACTTGTCTTGGTTTCAAAAACTTAACTCCCAGTCTCCCAAAGCACACAAGTGGGTTGCTGGTCCAAATAGTGTGTCTCCAAACTAATTTTGCTAGATGCACGGCTGCCAAGACAATGGCTGCCCACAAAGATCTCTTTTGCTGTCTGTGGTTTTGCTTCCTGTCAGAAATAGAGCTCGGAGCTGAAAATGGGGCCCAGGATGGCAAACACTTGTACTGAGTTCAGTACAGTTTCCTTTTTGCTGGGAGACATCAGTAAACACCACGGAGCCTAGGTATTCTGGGTCTTTCTCTCTCTCTCTCTCTCTCTCTCTCTCTCTCTCTCTCTCTCTGTGTGTGTGTGTGTGTGTGTGTGTGTGTGTGTGTGTGTGTGTGTGTGTGTGTGGAAAAGAATACAGCTGGAATGTTTTCTGCTGGAGAACCGTAGGTCTAGATGAGATCAATGTAGCACTTTCTCAAGAATGTCATGAGCACCCTAGAGCTGCAGTTTGGGTGGGACCCCAGCTGCAGTTTAAGCCTCAGTGGAATCCACAGGGTGGGGAGAGAGCCAATTGGCTACAGGTGCAAGGACCATAGCTGCACTGAGCAAAGCAGCAGCACCTGGGGACCACCATCTCCCAGCAGGGACCTCTTGTGTGTGTTTGTAAAGGGCATACAGGGCAAAGTTTAAAAGCATGCATCAGAGAGCTGGAACCCAGTGTGAGCCTTCCTGTTGGCCCCTCCAATGACTTGAGGTCACCAAGCCTCAGCTTCCTTGTCCATAAAAGCCACACTAACAATAGACTCCCATCACAAAGATGGGCAAGAGGGCTATTAGATAATACAAAACACTAAGGTAAAGCACCTGGCACACCTCCAGCACTGAGCCTTACTGGGGCTTAAAACCAAAGAGAAAATCTGTATTTACTTATATATTTAATTATTGATTCTCTATGGGTTTCTTACACTAGTTCTGATCTTTTACATTTTTAGTCATTTTTATGTGTGTGGTTGTTTCCCCTGCAGGTTTACCTGTGCATCGTGTGCAGGCGGTGTCGGAGGAGCCCAGAAGAGGGTCTCAGCATTCCCTGGGACTCCAGGGTTGTGAGTCACCCTGTGGTCTCTGGGAATTGAATATGAGTCCCCTGGAAGAGCAGCCAGTGCTCTCTGAACCATTTATCCAGCCCCATTAATTCTGATTTTTAAATATATTGCACACGGTATGGGGTATATAGCTCAATCTTAGGAAAAAAATCATAGCATATGAGCAAGGCCCCTGAGTTCAATCCCTACCACTAGAGATTAAATAAATAAATAAATAAATAAAGGCAAAAAGTTACTTATTTTCATTTCTGAGGAACTAAGAAATTACATTAGGTAATTTTTTTTTTTTTTTTTTTTTTTTTTTTTTTTTTTTTTTTTGAAGAGCCTCATACAACCCAGACTCGTCTTGAGCAGCTGATCTTCTTGCCTCTACCTCCAGAGTGCTGGAATTGCAGATGTACCCCACCATGCCCAGCAGCTGCTAACATTTTTACCATACCCACAGAAAGATCATATACTCTAGTCCTTGATTATCTAGTATCTTATATTAGCCATTGTTCCGATTCCCGGTGTCCTGTTTCTCTAATTTGTACCATCATTATGAAAGGAATTGTGACATATGTCTTTATCCTTAAAACTGGCAAGTACGTACACGTTTAAGCAGGTACTTGCCTGAAGATTGCCTGAACCCACAGTAGACAGTTTACCACTCCACCATTCCCTGTTGCTTCACGTTTGAAAGTTTTGTTTCATGATCCTACAGGGTAGAGATGACATCTGGCATTTACTCTGGGCCATCTCAGCCACAAAGCTTTGGATTCTCAATCAAAGAACTGGCAGAAGCTTTTGAGTTCAGTTACTCGCACCTGCTCATTTTACAAGTAAGCCATCTGATGCCAAAAGAGGTCAGAAAATGTGGCCAAATCAAGAAGATGGATCTAGAATATTCTTCCAGGTCTCGTGAGCTCTTTCCATTCCAGCACTCTGATTTTCTTTTATTTCTCTCTCTCCCCCTTCTGAATCAAGAACAGAGTTTTACATGGAAAATTTTTCAATAAATAATATAGATCATTGATTTCTGAAACTAGAGTTGTAATTTCCTAAAAGGGTATAAGGAGTTCTCACCTGGGAAAATATATGTGCATGTACTAAACTTCTATAGTTTTAAAAATGGAGAGAGAGAGAGAGAGAGAGAGAGAGAGAGAGAGAGAGAGAGAGGGAGAGAGAGAGAGAGAGACTCAAACCATGCAACAAGAGTCCATAGGAGATTTATGGGAAGAGGAGAGAGAAGGGGCAGAGAGGGGGACAGAGGGTGGGGGCAGAGACCAGTCCCTGGGTCAAGAGTGGGAGGAGAGAGAAGAGAGGGAGAAGGGGAGAGAGGGAGGGGGTAGAGAGGAGGGAGAGAGAGAAACTGGAGGTGGGCAAGACCTACCTTTTTAAAGGGGAGCATAGCCAATGTGCACAGGGGATGCTCTTAATGGCTGCAGCTGAGGACATATCCTGTCAGGACCCCAAGGGCAGGCCAGTACAGATGCCTGATTACTAACACTAACCACCTGTATATTTTTGCTCAGTAACCAAAGTAATAAGATTGAATTTTGAAGATAGACATCTTGGAATTTGATTTCTGACTTCATTGTTTCCTAGCCATGTGACTGTTAATGAAATTGACTTGTAAATGTAATTAACTTTGTCAAAATTATGAATGTAATAGAGCAGCTTAGGGTTTCTATTTCAGCAACAAAATACCATTACCAAAAACAAAGTTGGGGAAAAAAAGGTTTCTTTGACTTACACTTCTACATTGCTGTTTACTGAAGGAAGTCAGAACAGGAATTCAAACAGGGCAGGATCCTGGAGGCAGGAGCTGATGCAGAGGCCATGAGGGGATGCTGCTTACTGGCTTGCTTCACACAGCTTGTTCAGTCTGCTTTCTTATAGAACCCAGGACCACCCCCAGGCCAGGAATGGCACCACCCTAACCCTAACCCTCCCACATTTGTCACTAATTGAGAAAATGCCTTACAGCTGGATCTCATAGAGGCATTTCCTCACCTGAGGCCCTTTCCTTTCTGATGACTCTAGCTTGTGTCCAGTTGACACACAAAACTAGTCAGTATATAGCTGTATCTAAAATTATGAGGCATTACATAAAACAAAAACATACAAACAAGAGAGCAGACTTCCTCACACATAGTAAATGATCAATAAATATTAGCAATTTTAAAAGTAAGCACTAATGGTTCGGTGGGCTGTAGGGTTGGGAGATATAATTGTGTGTCTGATTCTGTAATTGTCCTGTAGTTTTGTACTAAAGTGGACAAAGATTGGGCATGAAAACCTAAATGACCAGCCATGTTAAATATGTTGGACTTTTTCTAATCACCCTCTTAAAGAGAGCTTGCTACAATTATCACGGGAGATCTCAATTGCGCAGAACCAGCAGAGAGAGTACTAGAATCCCAGCTACTGAAATGTTAGATTTCCCCACAGGAGCCCTGGTCATTAGACTGCCAAAGGGAATTGCCATAGGCACAGAATTCCTAATAATAAATCCATTTCTAATTCTATTTGAAGAGAAAACGAACTGTATTAGCAAGGATACCCAATAGAAAGGCAAAAATCCCTGGCAACTAGAGCTAGATACTCCATGCCTTGGAACAGGGCCCAAGGAAGTCCCATGTTGTATACCTTGGACCCCATAACTAAGGAAAACCAATTGACTTCACCAAACACCTCACTTTGCATTGTCATTTGTCATTATGTTTTGGTTTTACTTCTATAAAGAGACACCATGACTAAGGCAACTTAGAGAAGAAAGAATTCACTGTGGCTTAAAGTTTCAGAGGTCCATCCATTTGCCTTCTAATTTTAAGATTCCATTGTTTTTTTTTCTGCTGAGTAGTACTCCATTGTGTAAATGTACCACATTTTCTCCATCCATTCTTCAGCTGAGGGGCATCTAGGTTGCTTCCAGGTTCTGGCTATTACAAATACTGCTTCTATGAACATGGTTGAATGGATGTCCTTGTTGTATGAATGTGTATCTTTTAGGTATATGCCTAAGAGTGGAATTGCTGGATCTTGTGGTACACTGATTCCCATTTTCCTGAAGAACTGCTAATGGGGAATGTCCTTCTGTGTATATGTTTATCTTATTGGTTGTTATATAAAGTACTGTTGGCCAGTAGGAAATCAAGATAGGTGGGACTAGGAGTCGAGGAGGATTCTGGGAAATGTAGTAAAGAAGTCTTGGGATCCAGGCAGGAAGTGACCTAGCAGGCAGACTCAGAATATAAGCAGGCAATTGCTTTTGCTCTTGCTCTTCCTCCTGCTCTCTCTTCTCCATGGAGCCTATGGTTGCTCATGGACCCCAGACTGATAGCTGAGAAACCAACATAGGACTGTTCCAGACCTCCTGAACAAGGAGGTCAGTTTGGAGCTCTGGACAATCTATGGAGTCACTGGTCACTGGATCAGTATTTACCCCTAGTACACAAATGGACTTTGGGAGCCCATTCCACATAGAGGGATACTCTCTCAGTCTAGACACACGGGGGAGGAGGGTCTAGGCCCTGCTCCAAATGATATGAAAGACTTTGAAGATTCTCCCATAGAAGGCCTCCCCCTCCCTGGGGAGCAGAAAGGGGTTGGGACAGGGGGTCAGTGGGGGGGCGCAGGGGAGGAAGGGAGGGAGAGGGAACTGAGATTGTTGTGTAAAAGAAGCTTGTTTCTAATTTAAATAAAAAAATAAAGTTTCAGAGGGTCAGTCCATGCCCATCATAGCCAGGGGTATAGCAGCAGGCAGGCAGGCAGATGTGGTACTAGAGCAATAGCTGAGAGCTTACATGTTGAGATAACAACCACGAGGGAGGGAGGGAGGGAAGAAGGGAGGGAGGGGGAGGGGAAGGGGAAAGAGAGAGAGGGAAAGGGAGAGAGAGAGAGAGCTAGGAATGGCATGAGGTTTTGAAACCTCAAAGCCCAGCCACAGTGACAGACCTTCATCAAGGCCACATTTCCTAATCCATCCCAAACAGTTCCACTGGGGACCAAGTATGAGCCTGTGGGGGCTGTTCTCATTCAAACCACTATACCTCATCTCTAAGCCCAAATAAAGAAGAAAAGTCTATACGAGTCTATGGATAGTATTCTGGTTTTTGAACATGGAATTTGGACTGAAGAAATATACCTGAATAGTCCATGTTACAATCCAAAACCATAATACTCTGTTTTTTCAATATCTTTACTCAGAAATCTTCCAATCGTTTCTCCTTGTCTGTCATTAACATTCCTCAAACTAGCTAAGAGTTCATGGAGGCCACCAGAGCACTTAATGTTGAATGCATCTTGCTAAGAAAGGCAAGGAAAAATTATAAACATGCCCTTTTTTATCCTGCCTCAAATCCTCCATTGGCTCTCTGAAAACTCTCCTAAAATTCAGGCTTCCCCCAGAACAATGTAGTATCCTCAACTGGATCTAAAACAAATAGGGAGAAAGGGACATTAGTAGGTATAGTAAGAAATTACCAGTACGGAGTCAGGTAGAAATATAAGGGTATTTAATAGGGAAAAGCCTTACTTACAGAGCGAACCAGCCAGCCGGTGGTAGTCTGTACAGCAAGAAGCAAAGAGAAACCGAAACCGAAAACGCAGTCCCCCCTACTCACTCTGACCATGCCCTCACAAGCCCTCAGGTACTCTTGTAGCCAGCCCCTAAGAAGGCGTGGCTACAGCTTCCCCTACAAGTAGGTACACTGGTGAAATCCAATAAAAATCCATAGGGGCTTCATTAATTCATTTTGTGTCTATGGGGTCAGGAGAAGGTGTGTGCATGCTACAGTATGGTGCATGTAGGGTCAGAAGACAACTTGAAGAGGTCAGTTTTTCTCCCCACCATGTGAGTCCCAAGGATCCAACTCAGGTTGTCAGATCTGGTGGCAGGCACTATTGCCCACTGAACTACCTTGGCAACCCAAGAATCCAGTTTTAGTAGTAGTATACACCAATGTTGTTAGCTTTGACAAATGTGACATTGATTACCTTGGCTGCAAATGTTTGGGGAAACTGAATTACAGGTTCTCTGAATCTCTATACTTACTTTTGTGGCTGTTCTGTAAATCTAAAATTATTCCCAAGATTTTTTTTTAAACAAAAAGAATATATCACAGTTCTGTGGGGCTTTCTGTGGTGAAGGGGGTTTATTTGGCAGGTGAGAGTGACTGTTATTTTTCTTTCCCCAGTAAAAAGAGCATGATAAACAACCATTCCCAGCCTTCCACAAGGGAGAGGTTGAGGAGAAGGCACTGGCCGGCTCCTCCCCTATCACATTATATGTTGAGAAAGGGAATTGGGAATGACACTCTCTAGTCTTTAAGACTAGAATTAAGATACCTGTGGAGAAGAAGAGATGGTGAGACAAAGAGTGGGCCTCCTCAGGGGCCAGTGTGGTAGGTGGTAGTTTCCTTCTCCCTAGGACATTCCCACAGACAGCTCAATCAGCCCCACCGAGAAGATGCCACCTGGAGCTTTTACAAAGGACACCATGTGTTTTGCTGACTTCTTCAGGTAGTGTCCCTATGATTCTAGCTTTCCAGGAGCTGTTGGGTGACTGAGCCCCTGGACAGTGAGCCCTAACCTCTCCATGCCACTTTTAGAAGTTAGCTTGCACTCTGCCCAGCCCCTTGCTGGCAGCTCAGTCCTTACAACCCATTGTAAAGGACTTCCCACTCTCCACGGTGGGAGAGAGAAGTGTATGTCATGCTGGCTGCTGTTCTTTTCAGTTTGAAGTACAAGAGAACTGGAGCCACCAGCAGAGTATAGAGGCCCAGCCTCTGCCCCACAGAGCCCTGCTGAACAGAACTGCTCATTTCTAGAGCAAGCCTTCCTTCCTTTGGCTGGTCAAAACTGCCAACAGGAATATTAACTTGACATCCTTTGCTTCACGAAAGCATTTGTAGTAATTAGACCTGTCATCTTGTGACATTGTAGAGCTCATTCGTTCTTCCTGGCTCTGCCTGGTCTTGTGAACAGAGATTTGGGAGAGGAAAAAAGAAAATCAGGTTTCGATGCCCTGCTTCCACAGGCTGTAAATTTTCTTAATCTCTTTTCTAAGTATTCTCAGTGTTCTTAGAAATCACCCAAATGTCCTAGAAATTAAAAATATTTCCACACATACAGAAAGTGTGCTCTCTCAAGTGTCTCTGTCTACCAAAAGGGAGCCACACACATTCTTCAAAAGTGGCCCGAGGACTCCTCCGATGGTGGCATCCATCATGGATGTTTCTCATACACCTCAGATACCTAGCAGCTAAGCCTCTTTCATGTGTGTGTGGACTCCCTCTCCTGGTAAGGCTGGGCTGATTTTCATCAATGGAAGCTAGCAGCAATAGAAGCAGTTGGCAGGCTGGCTATGAAGCAGGCTTCATCAATCAAAAACACACGGCCCATAAGTTTAGATTGGGAACTAGTGGTTCAAAAGATCAGGATCTGTACAGAACTCATTCTGACACTAGGGACAGCTCTGTGAAGTCTCCAGAATGTGCCTGTGAAAACAGCTTCAAGAGAGGTGTCCAGCATTTGCTGTCAGCATGACATAAGGACATGGTGAAGCAAGCATCTGTGCCCAGCAGGGGCAGCTTGGGCATTCACCAGGCTAGTTCTTCAGAACAATCTTCATATTGGACAGCTGCTAAGCCAGGCCGTTGACCTTCTAGAAATTCTATGAAGCAGGACCACCTTCTCAGGATGTGCTCCCTTCAGGCACACAGGTCCCAGGTTCAGCGGGGCTTCCTATGCACTTGTTTTAATGCTCTGCTGCTGCCATTTCGCAATTCCTGAGATTCTTTGATCAGGAGACCTTGCACTTTCATTTTGTTTGACCTCTGAAAATTATCTAGCCAATTCCATTGTAACCCAGTTAATATTCCTCAAGCCGAGGACCTAACCTTTTATACAGATAAGTCCTTCAGTGAGCTAGCAATGTCAGAAAAGAATTTTTTATTGTATAAAATAAGAGGTATGGGGGAAATTATCCTGAAATACAACTGATTTTTTTAAAACAACAAATATGTAGTAACATGACATTTGAGTCATCTTGAATTAAGTAAACCTAGTGGCAAGACTAATAAGTTCTGTTATTCAGAAATGATAAGGACAAACAATATTTGGAATGTCTGCTACAACTGAAATGTGAAGCAAAGTGTTATCAATCAGCCTGTGGCTTTTGCTCAATGCAAGAGAGAAATCAGGAAAGATGCGAGCAGCACCGACCAAACAAGGTTTTCCTGGAACTTATGATTGAGCACAAGGGGGACATGCAGGGATACTGATTCTCTGATTGACACTCTGAGGCATCAGACATGGTGTTTAATAGTCCGGATGTCATCCTTGCACAGGCACAGTAGTGGTTGCCACACAGGGCCCAGGATTACTTGCTCACACTTCATCTGATCTTTGTTCTCAGCATCAAGTCTCTCATATCATTGAGCCTGTTTATATTTGGGTCACAGAAAGATGACAGAAGGCTCATTAGCAACACCCCTGGGAAGTCATCTAGTGTTTGAATCAGACATTATGTGTATAGGAAATCTTGTGGGAAAATCTCTTTGCAAGCATTGGAAGAAGCTACCAGTACCTGGGTCTGATGACCTATAGACACATCCTGTGAAAACTGCTTATATCAGGGAAGCAAACTTTGTCAGGGGTGCAGGGCCCTATCTAATATATCTCATACCCCGTATGATATTTGAAGGCCCTTAATCTCCAGGGATCATGGCTAAGAATTTTGAAACTGTGTCCTGCTGATCAGAAACACTGACTTTATGGTTTGTTGGAGACATGTGAAAAAAAATACTCATTGACTTTGCTGGGAATTTATATGGGCCCACTTTCTCCCCCCAAAGATAGCAATTGTATAACTGGTAACATTGTATAAATATTCATTTGGCTTGGAACTAGTATAGCTTAGAAGACATGGATAGTACTAAAACGCTAAAATTTCAACAACAAAACATTATCAACATTATAATTATGAAGGAACCAAAAAAGTAAGGAATCCTGATAAAGAGGGTAGGGGAAACTTGACTGTACCCCACATGGAAGTGTCTATAGGGTTGCTCCCATGTTCTTATATTGCTTTTTGAACTTGATTCAGACTAGTTATGCATCTTGGGACCCAGCTGGCATCATTTATTAAGAGATCACAAGTGACAAATGGCCTGACATATATTATCAAAAGGGGTTACTTTTAATCCTACTGTAGTTCTGTCATAATATGGAGAAGTCTGAGAAATATTTGAACCAAGAATTCTTGAATATCCTGACAGTTTAGTCAAACACCTTTGATATTTTGGCTTGTCCTTTAAACTTTTCTTAAAGACTCTGGGTTGCAAAAATTCTTTTTGTTCCACTTTTTAAAATTAATTTTTAGTAAGCATACAAAATAATGGGCTTATGGCATTTTCATACATGCATGTCATTGTTCTTTTGCTCATGTTCATTCACTCCCTACTGCCCTACCTGGGACCCTCTGTCCTCTGACACTGCTCTCCCTGTCTTACATAGTCTTACTTCTGCTTTAAAATAAGTATTTGAATCTGGATTTCACATATAAAAGAGCTGCACTATTTGTCTTTATTTTCCCTTCTTATTGTTCTTTCCCTTAGCATGTAGTAAATACTCAATTCCTAAGCCAAATGCCAACCTCTGAGTGACCTTAATTACAAAAGAGGGGCCACTGTCACTCTGGAGAGATCCAAGAAATCCAAACTTAGGAATCATCTCAGTCACCTGCTTTAACCCACCCTGTGAAGGCATCCACAAATACCATAGGAGAACTAACAGATGAGTCTCTTGCTCTAGCTTTATGAAGACCTATGTGTGTTCTCCTTTTAAGAGAACTGGGGGACCCAGTTTGCTAAGGGCACCTGTTCCTAACAGAAGCACAGGCCATTTTGCAACCTTCAGGAAGGAATAAGTAGCAGTGGTGAGCTCAGTTGCCAAACGAAGGTGATGGCAAATTTTCCCACCTTAGGTTGCCTATCTCCACCTGTGCAGTCAACACTGAAGAAAGGGCCAACAAGTCTGATAAAGGCATCCCCAGTATCCAGTAAAAATCCTGCTTTCCTATGGCTATACTAAGGACTCCTGAAGCTCTGCTATGTGACAGTGATGATTTTCCTCTCTCCAAGGACAATGCTTGTACTTGGGTTCAGAGCTGGTTGGTGCTCAGTTGGCCTTTGCTGGGACCAAAGAAAGTTCCTCTTTTAATGTTCTTCCGTGGGGCAGTATTCACACCAGACCCAATGAAAGTGTTGCTCTTCTCACTGAGGAGTCTTTGGAGGACTTTAGGTTCCCCTATTGTGGTAGTCAAATCAGCACCTCCAAGAGCTACATTTCTTTTTCTAGACTATAAGTACATTTTTTCCCTCCTTCACCTGACTTCGGTTCTAGACCTTGAAGGCCTCAGTCTCATCCTTCAAGCTGAGAGCAGGGTTTTAAATCTCTCCTCAACTTTCTGAAACTTTCTTCAGATGTCTGTGGCTACCTGTATAATAAAATGCATAGCCATTAACACTTTTCCCTTCATCAGTTCTCATCAGTATTGGAATAGATTTAGAAAGCCTCTGCTAAGAGTTGCATACCACAGAATTTCCTTTTCTTGAGTTACCTCCTTAACTTTATCATGATAACAAGTTTTATTAGACAGCTCCTCACTCCTTCAGAAACACAGTCACACAATAAACCATTCTATCCTTCAGCATAGACTCTTTGTAGATTCAGCAAGGGTCTGCATTAGTGACCACATCTTCCTTGAGTCAACCATGCTATGGCCTTGAGTATCATCTGTGAGCCCATGAGCTTCTTCTACTTTTAAAGAACCTTTTCTTTACATCTTTTATCATCCAACAGTAAGCTAGTATCACAATGATATCTTTCCAAGCCAAGACAAAGGTAAAACTCAAGGATCTCATTATATATAATATAATATACAATATATTTCATATATCTCAAGGATATATAAAAAGATTGTATGAGAAGTTGCTAAGTCTTTCCTTACACTGGACCATGCCCATTACTAAGAAGAGAACACATGCTCTAATAGTGCTTTCACTTCCAGCTGACACCACTTATGGCTACAAGATTCCTCTTGATTAAGAAGGAGCACCAATTTGTTTCAGCCTTTAAAAATAGGATCATTGGGTAGGTAGTCCAATGGTCAGAGAAAATCAGCCTTCTATTTCAGACACAGCAGAAAAGGAGCCAGGTCCAATATTCTGAAGTTGAAACTGCTAGTGAGGCAGAGTTGAAGGTAGAAAACAGTTATAATGTCTACATTAAGGTCAATAGGTCTAGAGGACTTAGAAACTATAGACATACTAACTCAGTGAAGTCTATCAGTCCAGGGTGCTGATATAACTTCATGGAAATGGAGGGTCTCTTCTTAGTTCTTCTTCCAGATCATGTTGAATTGGAAGATGACATCGAACGGATTTTAGGGTCCAGTTTTCTGGCCAATGCTCTTTGTCTTCCAGCTTGTATTTAGGCAAGGCAATATTGTAAAAGCTCCATTCGGTATGTTTTTTTTTTCCCTTGAGACCATCAAACTTAAATTGGTACCAATTAGCATTCAAATACCCTTTTGGAGGGGTCTTTTGGTTTACCAGGAGTAATCCTCATGTCTAGAGAGGTAGTGACTGACAATAAGAGATCTGGGTAATAGGTATAAAGCTTTTGAAGAAGACTCTTACTTGGATATATAACCATGCTTGGTCCCACGAGGCTCAAGAGTGGAGATGCTGGTAAAGATTAGCAATCAAGGACAGAGAAGGAAAGGAGGAGACAATTCTTTCTTACCTGGATATTTGTGGTACCCTCAAACTTTTGAGAAATCTTTAATAAATCTCAAATTTATGCCAAGTTCATATTCTACTAAATTCAAGATCATGATTCTTCATAGATGAAAAGCAAGAGAAGGTGCTTTGTAGGGCAATTAAAAATAGGAAAGGTAGAAATCCTAGGATCATTAAGAGATACCTCCCAGGGTGTTGGATACAGTCCACACAGAGCATCACTAAGGTGTCTGGAAGAGGCTGTGACTGGCCAGGAAGTACATAAAAATGACAAGAGGGAGAATGGAAGGAAGACAATCACAGAAAAGGAATATACCAAATATAAAACTTTCAAAAACCAAAGCAGAGACTGACAGAGAAACTGCAGCCTGACTGGCAGTCTAGAACATAGGGTTCTTCAAGCCATGCCTGTCACAGCCTCAGTCTGTCCCTGCTACAGACATCTAAGGTGAGACACAGATTACCACCAGAATCAAGATGGTGAACCGAGGGCCAGAGCAGTGGCTCATTGGTTTAAAGCACCTGTACTTGCAGGAGGTCCAGGTTCAGTCTTTAGCACTGACATGGAAGCTCACAACCATTTGTAACTCAGTTTCAGGGGAATCCAGCTCCCTCTTCTACTCTCCCTGTGCATCAGGCAGATGCATGATATACATGCATATACAGAGGCAAAACATTCATACACTTTAAATAAGATAAAATTGTTTTGAAATGGTGAGCAATATTAAATAAAATGAAGGGGATTAAAAAAATGGCTACAGAATCAAAGGTAGGGGAAACAGAAGAGAGCACTGTGGGAAGAACTGCACAGCAGGAAATGGCCAGAGCTGAACCTAACAGTTGTGGTGACACTAAAGCAGAGGTTTAACTAGGCACTTTGTGATAACAAGGCAAGTCTGTGCCAATCATCCCTGCTGTCAGCCCTTTGAGACCTTCTAAACAAAGGATCTCATCTGTATCACCAATAATGTTGTCAATCATCCCAGGATTAATTTTTGCTTAATCTCAGACAGAATTCACGAAGAGCCAAGCAATACCAATCAAAGCAGGGTTTGGTGCACTTAAATTTGAGCACCGGAAGACATGGATACGAGTTCTCTTATCCAGATATATATGTGATACACACAGTTCAGGATTTTTGAAAACCTCTCATCAGATCCTTACTCTCTGCAGAGAGGCCTGTACTTGGTGCAATGATTGGCTCATCATGCACATTGAGTCTGTTTGCACTTGGCTTGCAGAGAGGTGACAAAGGTCTCATTTACAGCACCCTAGGAAGGACATGTAATGGTCAGAGTAAGCCAGGCTTTGCACATATGATGGTTGCAGGAAAGTCTCTTTGGCTTCTTTGTGGGAATCTCAAACTTCCTGGACCTGGTTTTCTGCAGACAGGTCCTGTAAAAATGGCTTATGTCCAAGAAGCAAGCTTTGGTGGTGGAGTAGGGGACCCTTTCCGTTCTGTCTCAGAAGTTTCTGTGATTTCCTAGCATAATAAGATAACAGATGGTTAGTTTGTTGTGTACATTTACAACTTAAGAAAATACCAGTTCCCTCCCAGTTCCGCAGCCACCTTGCCCCAAATGAACTCACAGATGTTATATTAATTATAAAACTGCTGGACAGTAGCTTGGACTTCTTATTGGCTAGCTCAATCTTAACTATTAACCCATTTCTATTTAGTCTATGTATTTCCATGTGGTCTTGGCTTACCTGAGAACGCCTTCCCAGGCTCTACACAATGACTCCTCTCTGACTACACTTCCCAGAATTCTCCTCCTCTGGTAGCCCTGCCGATCCTTCCTGCCTGGCCACTAGTCACACTTTATTTTATTCATCAACCAATAAGAGAAGCATATATACAGAAGACATCCCCATCACCAAGCTGGGGAAGGAAATGGGACAACTAGGGGGGAAGAAAGAATTCACTAAAAATCTGATCCCATGCATTTTAAATAAGAAAAGCAAGGGAAGAATCCTGTTTATCGATACTTAAGAAGTCAAAAGCTTGTCAATACTGATGCCTAATGTGAGACACATGTCAGAACAAGCCCTACACATGACGGTTCTTCACAATAAGTAAACAAACAAGCAAACACAATGAGCAAAAACAGTTAAGGCGGCTTGAAGTAAGACAAAGATAACCAACATAGCCCCATTCTCAGCCAGGATCTTAGAAGAGGAAGAATGACTGGCAACTGTCCAGAACCCTCTCTGGAAAGCACTGGTCAGGCACTATGTGTGTGGTATGTGCTCAGTGTTCTAGACGGCTAAGCAAGTGGAGATCCCTTCCAGCTGGAACAAGCGATTATTAATAACGGCTCAGTACACTGAAAAGAGTTTGTAAGACACACACTACAACCCTTTCTCCAGAGTTCACATCAAACTATCAGAAAGGCAAGAGTTGCTCTTTTTCAAGTTCCCAAATCCTAGTTTAGGACTCTTTACATTCACTTTGGCCATCTGCCCCAGGCTAGTTTTTCTGTCAGTTTGACATAAGCTAGAGTCATCTGAGAGGAGGGAACCTCAGCAGAGAAAACGGCTTGATAAGGCAAGACTGTAGCCAAGCCTGTGGGGCATTTTCTTAGGTATTGATTTGGGAGGGCCCAGCATATTGTAGGTGGTACCACCCTGAGCTGGTGGCCCTGGGGTCTATAAGAAAGCAGTCTGAGCAAGCCATTGAGGAGCAAGCCAGTAAGCAGCACTCTTCCATGGCTTCCACATCAACTCCTGTCTCCAGGTTTCTACCCCGTTTGAATTCCTACTTGGCTTCCCTCAGAAGACTGTGATTTGGGATATGTAAGCAAAGTAAAACCTTTATTTCCCAAGATTTATTATTATTATTATTATTATTATTATTATTATTATTATTGTGTTTCATCACAGCAATAGTAACCCTAAAACACCATCTCCTAGTTATTTCAATACAAATGTGTTCTGTGCATCTTGAAGCAAATGTGATCAGAAGATACATCTCCATGTAGACTCCATCCATCACACTTTGGGGGAAGATACTCAGGAAACCTATACAATAAAGGAAACCTCAATTTCCTGGACATATTTGGGGAACTTGAACTTAAATTAATTTGCAGACACCTTGAATATCTCAGAGTTGTCTTGCTCTCATTAATTTCATTTGAGTCTCAGATGTCTACCATTACATCTATTGCATAGACAATGAATCTGGGGATCAGAGGGGTTATGATTTGTTCCTGGTCACTTGTTAATAACAAAGTAACAGAATCCCAAGAAGAACAAGGTTCTAAGGTTCTTGCCTCTTAATTCAGGGCTCTTTCCTCCAGCTGCACCTCTGCTATGGGCAGGCCTTGACAAAAGAGATAGCTGTGTCTAAAAGAGAAATACATTGCCCTGAAACCAAGGAACCCCACCCTCCACCCCGAGAGTTCTGGAGACCAGATGCCTACTAACCAAGAAGCTCAAAAAGGGAAATAGGTTACTTGGTACTTTGGTCCATACTAGGCTAGATTTGATACACACACACACACAGAGAGAGAGAGAGAGAGAGAGAGAGAGAGAGAGAGAGAGAGAGAGAGAGAGAGAGAGCTAGGCAAGTGACCACTGCTGTCAGTCTGTCTTCTTCCTGACTGGGAGTCCCACTCATAGCAGCAGCAGCAGCAGCAGGAAAAAGGTTTTATGAACATAAAAATAAACAAGTTTTCTATTTTTATCAGGGCCACAGCAGCTGGAGCGTCATTCTTTGCTTTTAGCTGCAGCATTCCAAGGGAGCAAAGGCAAGAGTGTGCCTGTGTGGCAGTGAGGGGTAGGAAGAAAGTAGAGGCAGTCATGCCGAGAGCCAAATTTTCCATTGCTGAATCTCATTATATGCACACCACAGAAACCAATGTCCAGCCTGGAAGTCTCTGGAGTCTGCAGGTCTGGAAAACACTGGAGCATGTCCACCAGGAAGCTAGCCCTGCGACTGGGCTATTCTCTGGCCATATATAGAAGTAATCTTTCACCCACATGTGCTTCAGAGTCACTGAAAACTGGGTTACTTAGTGATTCCGTGAGAGAAGTGGATGATATTCGGACAGATGTTTTCCCTCTTCTAGCTCTAGGTGGAACCTGTGTGAATCCCACAGGCACCTGGGCCCAGCATCTTCACAGCTGGACAGTAGATGCAGACTCTTCTGACCCAGCCCTCACTGACAGCTGGCAACATCAGGAGTCTAAGAAAGGGAGATGTTGAATGGAGATGAACACTAGCTGGAGATGCAGCCCCCCTCTTTCTGTTTGCCTGGAAGCAACTGGATGACAGAGAAAGGCATTCCAATCCCACCACGGGGGAGGAGCAGAGAGTCCTTCCTCACTGATGGTCTATCATTCTGAAGGAAAGTGGGCACAATGTCTGGTTTCAGAAGACACTTTTCATCTTGTCCCTTCCTCCCTAGACAGGAACCACCTTCAGCTATTTCCTTTTCCTTCTTATATCCTTTCCATGCTCAGTCCTAGTTACGTTTTCAGTGTTTCCTGAAGACACAGAAATACAGACCCCCAAAGCAATACTGAGGAAGAAAAGAAATGCATGCTTTGGGAATGTATACAGCACCAAGTACAATATGTCCTTGTGCATAAAAGGAGACTAAAGCTTCCTAGATTCTACCCTGTGGCCCAGGGTCTTCATTCAATGACAAATATTTACCAAGCAACTTACCATTTGCCAGGCACTGTCCTACCTACAGAGCTTATAGTCCAGTTGTAGGGGGCATACAAATGACCAATTTCATTAGTGTGGTGAATCTACATGGTAGACCAGCATAGAACCTGTGGAAATACCAAGGAATGGCTTCTACCTCAGTCTTGACGAACAAATGAGAGTATGGAGCCAGGAAATGAGCAGTTTTCCTGAAATGTTCCCCATGTAAGGGTAGGCTCCCAATGTTAAAATTGTAGTGCTAATTGTAGTATTAATATATGGAGGATAGCTTCGAGTTCAAGGTCAGCCTGAGTTGCAGAGTGAAACACTATCTCAAAAAGAAAAGGAAGAAAGGAAGGGAGAAGAAAATATAGAGAGATGGGAAGGGAGAGAGAGGGGGCTTAACCTTGGTGTTTCAAAGTTAGTTGACAACAACTGCCCAGTAGCATTTACTATATTGCCCAGTAGCACATATTAAATAAGTCAATTGAGGTCAAGCCTTAAGAGAAGTGGGTATCGTGATTTATGTGGTTGTGAATTTCTTCAACTAGCAATGTAAATCCTAGTGTTGGGGGCTTGGGAGATGTCACACTGAATCCTCTGTTGAAGGACAACAGTCCCTCTACAGCATCCTCCAGGGGCTCATTCAACTTCTGGATGAAGTGCTTCCGCGGTGGGGACTCAAGGAACTTATTAGTGTTCATTACTTGCTCTTAAAAAGCTGAAACTAGCACTGCAGGCATAGTCAGCCAGTGTCCCCAGAGCCACATGGTGAAAGGAGAGAAGTGACTCCCACAAGTTGTCCTTTGACCTCCACCCAGACTGAGGCATGGCACACCATACACACACACACACACACACACACACACACGCACGCACGCACGCACGCACGCACGCACGCACGCACGCACGCACGCACGCACACACACACACAATAAATACAGAAGCTAGAGTATTCAATGTTCTTTTCATCCATTGAAGTTTCTGAATTGTCTCTCTTCACTCAAATAAATGCTACAAAAATCCACTGGATTTATATCTTCTTTGTTAAGACTAATCAGTTCATTATCAAAAATCTGGAGTGATATAAATTACCTACATAGAAATTCTAACTCTAATCTCCCTAGAACAACATACCAAAATGCTACAGTGGTTATTTTGGGGGAGCAAAATTATGGATAATGCTTTTCCTTCATAATGGTGAATCTTTCCGAGCAGCATGGGGTGGGGGAGTCCTACCATGTTTGTTCTATTTTAACACTTTTGTTCACGTTAGACCCAGCCAGAGATCACTTATCACTGTATTTTCAGATTCTATCGTACCTCCATATTTTTGCCAATCCACCTTTATTAAGAAAATGTCTTTGAGTGTTCCAGCCTTACTGCCGTTAAGTCCAAATTACAGAGTGTAACCTTTCATTATAAACAGTTTTCTACTGACACGTAGTACAGAACTTGGCACAAAGAAAACAATGCATCAACAGTAGCTAAACCGGAAAGAACTCACTCCTGCAACCTGGTAAATAAGGGCTCTCTCATCATTTCTTTCTTTTTCTTTTTCTTTTTTTTTTTTTTTCAAGCCCTTCCTTTCACCTGTTATGAAAGAGCCACCCCCAGGGACAGGAAGTTTGTGGCAACACTGATGTTCTGAGTCACTGAAGTAGTCAAGGAAGCAAATTTCAAAACCTCGGTTATTTCATGGGCCCTCCAGGCAAAAGGCTAGTACAGTTTCAGACTTCACAGAACCTTCTGCCAGAATGAATGAACTGGGCACGGTAAGCAGGGGTTTCCCGGGGATCTCTCCAACAAAGTGACAAGACATGTTCTACCTACTCTGTGTAAGCTTTGGGACTCCATACAGTGGGCTCACTCAATAAATCAATAATTAGACCTAGCCCCACAAGTAGAGCAGGTGACAAAAGAAACCAAAAAAAAAAAAAAAAAAAAAAGAAGCAAAATGAGAACTCTGTGGGCTTTTCTGCTCTGATATACCCGCCTGCCACAAGAATGGAATCCAGAAGCCCACTGTTTACGTTAACAAAACTAAGGTTGAACACAGCAAAGGACTCTAGGCAGCGGGACTGCGGGTTCACAAAGGCAGGCTGTATTACCATGAAACTGCTTTGAAAACAGCACAGGGGCTGCTCTGAACCAGAGCCTGGAAATGAAAACTGAGTCCCTTAGCTCCCAGAAATACAGAAACTACCCCCTTGGAGTCACACCTGTACTCAAGGAGGTGGGGCAGAGTGCTGTTTCCTACCAGCTGTATGAACACTAAAGAAGGCATAGAGTACATGGAGCAGGAGGGTGGAGGCACAGGTGGATTATTAGAAGGGAAGACCAAGAGTTTCCTTACCTCGCCCTCCACCGTCAATGCTAAGATTTGGCACAATGGCTGTGAAAGCAACATTCTTGGCCAGCATCCTCCATGTAGCTCTTTGGGTGATGCGCTAAGAAGTATTCCTGAGAAAAGTGTATTGTGAGTGCTTTTCTGCAGAGGAGCTTTCAAAATTAGAGTCATTTACCTTCGAGTTTGATAATTTAGGAGGAAAGTCTGACAGAAATCTAATTGCAAGAGACACACACAATAATCAGTCTGAAGACATATTCAAAATCTTTTCAGAAGTTGAGAGCCAAAATGAAAGAGTGACATGTTTTAACGAGTAAGGCTTACTTAGGTAAAAAGAGTTTTATTGTCTGTAGGAAGCAAAGGCTACATACAGTAGCCTTTGTATGTAACATGGGGAGGGAGAGTCTGGCCACCCATTGGCTCAAATCTAAGCACATGGAGGCCAGGACTCCTTTGGCTCCAAAGACCAGAGGTCCATATTGTGGGGTCACCTTGAACTCCCAAACAATTGGTCAACTTCTCAGCTTTCCTCACCTCTCTGTTACAGCTCTGCCATTTCCACGTCTGCCCAAAGCTTTCTGGAATGCACTTACATTGCCAGTTTGGGCCACCTCTGGGAGCTAATCCATTCCACTGATTCATTACCCACTGTGTGAAGTGGTATTTCCACTGACTTGTCCTGAACTTGCCTTTCTCCAGCTTCCCAGACGCAGCTGCATTTTAGGATCTGAGGAACAAGTCTGCACTCATCTTACCCACGCCACTTACGGTTTCATCATTTCCCCCTAACACCCTACGTCTGGCCAGCAACCCTCCTACCCTTCTTTTAATGGGACTGCTCTCACCTCTGTGGAGCCTGTCCAACTCACAATCTGCCCCGGAGCCACATGTGACCAAGGGTAGCTCTAGATGCAGACAATCACAAAGTCATCAACTGCCCCTAAAACACTGTAAAGTGTGTGTGTGTGTGTGTGTGTGTGTGTGTGTGTGTGTGTGTGTGTTCATTTCAATTTTTCTGTGGTTCTTAAATGTGCATATTGTAGAAGACACTATTGTGTCGCAGTGTTAAAAGGCTGGACGTGCCCGAGCATCGTACGTTGTTGCAGACAAGAATGCACCAGTGTTAGGTGATAATAATGTGTAATATTCTCCATTTAGCATTTCCCACACTGATGAAGATGCCCCTTTTGTTGTTGTCACTGTACAGCGCTCTTCTGGTTGTGTGACCTGATGGGAAACTGCCTCCCACAGGTGGCTTGCACAGGTGAATCAGTGCGGGCCAACACTGCCATTGACTTGTCAGATACAGGACATTACCAAGAGAGATCAAGTGTAGTCAGTCTTCTCTTTCAAAGCAGGCTGCAATTCAATGTTTAATGTCCTATTGGTCCCCGAAATATCTGGGAGAGGGCCAGCAGTTTTTGTCTGAAACATCGTGACATGGAACCAGAGTCCATGAGATGCTAAAGTTAGTGAAGGGTGGTCACCCACAGTGGGGGGTTTCAATTTTCAGTCTTGGTTCACAAATCTTCTATTTGGGGCTTTTGGTTTCTTAATTAGATCTGTTAATGCTCTGATTCACTCCACTTGGAGCTCACTAACCTCTTGACCATCTTAAAAAATCTATACCCCCCCAAAAAAATTAAATAAATAAATAAATAAGAAAACTAATGAGGATTTTAAAAAACTGAAAGAGCACTTGGTTGCCTAGGGCCATGGGTGAGTTCATATAAGAACTGAGATCTTAACTGCCAAGGGGGTGAGACAGGAGGTGAATGCTCTGACTTGCTTTTTCATAAGAGATGCACCATTCCATCCAGAATGTAAACCTCCTGGCCAGAAGTTCGCTCCTTTGCTCGTGCCATAGATGTATCTTTCTCATTGTCAGGACAACAACAGACCCTGTAGCCTTGGCAATTCAGTGACAGCACACCTGCTGTCTTGCCATCTATTAGGTCCCCAGTTTGTCCTCTTACTATACTTGTCTCCCTGGGAACTAAGACAGCATTGAGATGCCACCCTATAGATCAGCATCTGGTTTTTCTTCTGTATCTAACAGTCATACTCAGAAAGCACCAAGCTGGTCTTCTTTGTTTCTTCATTTCATCCCTCTGAGCTGTTGGTTTTTGTTGTTGTTGTTGTTGTTGTTGTTGTTGTTGTTGTCTTTCTGAAAAGCAATGTGACTGTCACCTCAGCCTGAGCCCATCAATAAAGCTGTTCAGGGAAGTATTTGCCATTGTCTTCCCCCACCCAGTAGGTGTCAGCCCAGCTCAAGAGCAGAAGTTCTCCACAGAAGCCATTCTCTCTCCTGATGATGGGGCCTTAGCTATGACCTTGGGGAAGAAAGTTACCATCCTCACAGGGAAGGTCAAATTACATCTCAGCATTCGGGTGGCAGACAGAAGGATTCACTGTTTAAAACTGTAGGTCATGGGGAGACTCAGTCTCCATCACCAGGCTGCACTTAAGATTTTCTGTCATTCCCCAAGCCTGTCTTCCTCCAGCCCAGTGCTCCATTAGACTCTAGACCCCTGCTTCAGATTTGACACACCAGGTAAGCCCTCCATCTAGGCACCACACCCCCACCCCTGCCCTCGGCCTCTGCAGCTGTTGGTGGAGTCCTGGATATGGCTGTATCCTACTGTATCTGTCTGCTTTCACAGCCCGACCTTTCCTCCCCACCCACTCAACCAGACTAACTAGTAAACAGCAGATCTCTGGGACCACTCTTCCCCCTTCTTATTCAAATCGAGATCGATGCAGGACATGATGGAACACACCTTTAATTCCAACACTCAGGAGACATAGCCGGGCAGATCTTTGTGAGGCCAGTCTGGTCTGCAGTGTGAGTTCCAGGCCAGCCAGGCCTATGTAGTGAGACTTGGTTTCAAACAAACAGCAACAGATCTAGTTCAGGTTCTCTCTGCCGGGATTTCTGGCTTTCTCTTTAGCCTGTCAACCCAGGGCCAGCTAGCTTCTCTCAAGTAAACAGGAAGAACACTCTTGTTTCTCGGTTGTGACAGTTGGTTTCACCAGTCATTTTAATTCAGGCACGCAAAGCCCAAAGGGACCCTACAGCTCAGGCATAGCCACGGGAAAGCAAACTACAGCTACACACCTGGTACCTACAATTCTATGGGCAGAATCCCTTATCGTGGCCAGATCTCCCAAGGTAATTCTGGGGAAGCTCCACAGTCGCTTTTGCCATCACACCTTCCCACGGGAAGCCTTGGAGGCACTGAACACACTCTTTATCATCAGAGCCTTTTCGTTTGTGGGCAGAGTTAGACACAAGAGATCTGAATATAAGCACACAAACAAATGAAGTAAAAGGAGAACTCCTGAGAACTTTCTGAAATTAGTTGTCCTCGCCTTCTGTGCTCCTAACAGTCTCAGGTGGCTCCTATCACTTTCCCTCAGTGTCTTCAGGCAGCAGCCAAAGATTTTCCAGAGGATGCCTTGGAGCACACTCACCAGGATACCTAGTCGGGATGAGGCATCATAGCCTGCTTATCCCTTAAGATGTTCCATCCCCTTTCCTGGATGGTGGCCCCTTTTGGCAGCACCGGGCTGTTGGAGTCCCTGAGAACACTGGTGTATCTGTGAGCAGAGCTGACTCTCAGCTCTAGGAGAGCTCGGCAGGCGTCCTGAAGGAGGAGTGCTGGGAGCAAAAGTACGTCACCGCGGGGCGGAGTGGGGGTTCTGGCGGGGAGCCCCGGAGGAAGGGGACTGGGCTGTGACTGTGGTGTGTGCGCCCTAGTTTAAGGCGTGGGCTGGGCTGGGGAGTGGCGGGAGTCAGCCAGTCAGATTCAGGAAGTCGAGTTGAGTTCCTGACCTCAGGAGCAGGGCTGGGAGCTGCGAAACCTCAGTGGGGAACACAGGAGGTGCTTTCCTCCACACCGCATGGGTGGCACCCACTGATCCGCAGCACCGCCTCCTTCCCGGGACCTGGCAGTGGGAGGGAGGGGCTGGAGGAGGGACTGAGACCTCGCCCTTGTGCCCAAGTCACTCCCGACAGCACCCAAGCAGATCCAGCGGTCCCACATGCAGGAAGTCCTCCAGCGGACCCAAAGGTGAGTTTCAAAACTTTCTATAGTGCTTTGTGCTTCATTTTCAAAATACACTCGGGAGCTGCCCCTGGTGTGGAAGGGGACTTCCCACTCATTTCTGTCTATTGGGTGAAATCCGCCCCAGAGAGAAGTGAGATAAAGGAGTTATTTCTAAGAAGCCTCTTGCCGGGTTGCTTTCGTTCTAGCTTGCTTTCCCCCTAGACGTCTTCTTTCTGCTCTTGGCCTGCCACATGGGCTCCTCTGGAGTTTGGGGTGGAGTTCTCAACTCCAGTTGACATCAGCCGTGGGCAGGAACCACTTGAAAAGGAGCAGATGGACACTGTCTCAACAGACAAGGTCAGCATTTGAGATGCTCCTAAAATCACACCGGTTTCGGATTTTTCTTAATCACTCTAAGAGAAACTATAATTTTATCGGGTCTAAGAAACTGACCAACCAAACTGAAAATGTGGCCTGGAGCCGAGGGGTGGAGTGAGACCTGTGTGCTATTCTGAGTTTCCAGAGAATTTGTGTGACAAAGATTTTTTTTTTCCTGAACTTTCCTGACTCTCTAAACTGTCCTTGATATCTTCTTCCCACCGGTGAAGGTAGATGGGAGCACACAGCAGGTTCTGATTCTGTGTGTTTTAAAAGGGCTTTGTAGGAATGATTTGTGTAATAATAGTTAAGTAAATGATAGCCTGATAGATAGCCATGATTCTGAACACCAGCTCTGCCTAACTAAAGGGAGCCTGAAGCAGGGACGAGCACTTGCCCTAATTTAACAGAGAATGCCAGCCAGTCTGCCATGGGAACCTGCAGGCCTTCTCTGCCCAGGACAGAAAGGCAGCACCTAAGCATCTCTTTGGAAGGCACCTGTCCTCCAAAGCCTCTGTGCTGTATCCTGAAGTTCATTGAAGGAACCTTCCTTCTGAAGTCCTGTTGGTGACCAAGAACAAGTCCTAAAAGTTACATGGGTGCATCTTGTCCTTAACCCTTTACAAAGTTTATCATTGCCACCTAAGGAACCCTGCAAATGAAAGTCACTCTTACATTAAGCACAGCTGTGTGTCCTAGTTTTTTGTTATTGTGGTTTTTAATGTAATTTTTTAAAGTAAACCTTTATATTCTATAGAGCTATGTGTGAGTGGGAAACTTCTGCAAAGTTCTCCTACCTTTGAACTAATTCAGACCTATCAAACCATTTAGTCTGATGGGCCTTCCCTTGGCCCAGGACCTCCCTTTTGCTGAAATTCTGCCTCCCCACCTTTCCCCATATCACAGTTCTAGGAAAGAGGCCCATTACAAAACAAATGTTTCTCTGGCCTTCATTGTCAGCATGCTGCCTATAGAATGAAAAGAGGCAAAATCCTCAGGACCAAACCCAAGAAGATAATAAACCCTCAGCAAGCTACTTTATCGGTTTTTATCAGAGGAAGGACACCCCATCCATTCACTAAGTTTTACTGCACCTACTGTGTGTTGGGCAATGTGCCAGAGCTGTGGAATCTAAGGTGATGATATAGTTTCTGCTTTCGAGGAGCCCCAAACTGGCAAATCAATGCTAAGAAACAAACTACAGTTCAGAACTATGTACATCATATTGATAGCAACAGTGAAACCATCCCAGGGATGAGCAGGGATCACCTGGGAAGTAAGCAACCCCAAAGCGGTGCATGAGCAGGGTCTTGAAAATGACCAGCATTTCCCATGGAAGAGGTACTGTGTGTAGGCAAAGGAAAAATCCTTCACAAAGTCAATGGCAGTCGGGAGGAACAGCTCAGAATGGGGCTTATATTCTCTGCTGCCAAGAGCGAAATGTCTTTTTCCAGCTATACTAAGCCATTATTAGGTAGTGAAAAGATACCCGTGTATTGTGTTTGGAGTTACTGAGCAGATGAGAGCTGGCTTGGAGAGAAGAGAAGCAGGGGTCCTCTATGAACAGTGGAGACTGAGGGATGCAAGCTAGGAGGATAGCTCAGAGCTTTCCTGAGATGCCTGAAGGAGAAATTCCTAACATCGTGAAATAACTCTGGATTATTGGCCACAAGTATGACCTATCCATCTACCCAAGTGAGTGGGTAACATCACCCCGTTATACGAAGGAAGAGGAGGAGGAATATTTAGTTCAGTCCAGAATGTACACCCACCTCTTTAGTTACCACACCTGTGTGAGAGACCTGGTTCATCAAAATGAAGAGAATGACTGGATAAGACTAATTCCAGACCCTGCAGAGTTACTCCTAGATTCAAATGACCCTGATCCAGATCTAATGCAACTTGCATGGAAATTTGGGAAAAGAAAAGAAAAAGAAAAAAAAAGACACCTTGATGGCGCTTAGACATGTTCAGTACCTGACGTCATCACTTATCAACCACCCAGGAACAAGTCTGATTCACTCAGCTTCATTTCCTTTGTATTTAAAACAGAGATAATTATTACTCACCGGGGCAATGGTTAGACTCAGAATCCAACTGAAAAAAAGTAAGTGCATTTAATGTGCTACATAAAATTTAAGGCTCTATAAAACATAAGGGCTTATTATTATTATGTCTTGAAGCTACCTAAATCAGATGGGGTGTGTTGGCGCAGGACATGGCAGCGCCACGTGCTAGACTTGCTCTTTTATCTTATGAAATATTTTAAGGCAGCAATGACAAAAGTCTCTCTTTGTCCTATCAGTGATGTGTGTTAGTCTAGCTTCACCTCATCCTTCTCCTTTTCTACGGCTCAACAAAAGGGCCAGAGCCCAAAGAAGAAATGTTCTGATAATATGTGTGCATGCAGGTTGTTCACTGAACAAGAACTTCTAAGCCCTCATGAGGCTAAACATAGCCAGAATTCTATCTGATAGGCCACTGGCCCACCCACCTGGCAGCCGAGTCAACCCACAGGTGACTTCTTTTCTAGTCCTCATGAAGGTACCAGTTTAGTAGGTGGTAGTTCTAAATCTGAACATCAGTTATAGCTAAGGTATATTTGTGGCTGTCTCTCATCCCAACCAGTAAAGCCTGTGTCCTGAAAAGATTCATGTGTATCTCATACTCCACCATAGTGGAGTTTGAATATTACGCCAGCACCAAAACTTTTAAGTGAACAGAGGCTGTTTGTTGATGAAGAAGAGGAAGTAACCATAGATTCAGAGACCTCAAATGGAAAAACAAAACCTCCAGAGATGAACCACCCCTGCCCTCTCACTTCAGAGATGAGCAAACTGGGGTTCAGAGAGGGGAAGTAAATGCCACAGTTATACAACTAGTTTGTGGAGGGACAAGAACCCCAGCACCATTGCTTTCTTTTGGGGTATACCCAGTTCCATCTAAAGTTGGCATTATCTGGACATCTGTATGCAAGACAGAGAAATAAAATGAAAAGATCACATGTAAAAGCTGAATCTTCTTGGAGTGGCTTCTGGGGCAAACTCCAGGTCCTGAAGAGACTCAGCTAGACCTCATATTTTTTTTTTGTTTCTTTTGTTTTTTAATGATTTTATTATTATCATTATTTATTTTTCATTTTACATACCAATCCCAAGCCCAGTTTCCCCTCCCTCCCCTTTTTCCTCCCCTCTGCCTCCCATCCTTGCCACCCCCTATCCACTCCTCAGAGGGGGTAAGGCCTTCCTTGGGGAGTCAACAAAGTCTGGCATATCAAGTTGAGGCAGGGAGGCCACATCTTTTATGACAATATCCAGACCATCCCTGTCTTCCTTTTCTGCAACTTCAATCTTTAACTGTCCTCACGAGTTCCCAAACACTGTTTGAACAGGGAGACCACATACCGGGTGCCTTAAGTAACTAAAACCCTTTCAGTGTTTGCTCAAATAACCATGAAAACTGGTCTCAGATTAGAGTGTGCTCAGAGACCAGCAAGAACTTCCCCTTCTTCACTGGACACCAACGTGTAACTCATTTGTTTGATGAGAAAGGCTTCAGGTGAACGATGGGCAGGCATGAACCTGGTCACAGTTACAGTGAAAGAGGTAAGGACAGTGACAAGAGACACCCCTTCCCTCTCTAAGCAGCAAGGGAAAATCGACAGCAGACACTTTGCTGAGCAGTCCCTAGGGCCACAGATCAGCTTAGGTATCTGTCCTTTCTCCAACATTGTCCAGTGCTGTCTGAGCAGATCATCATCTGGGGCTGTGGAGTAAACATTCAGTGGAGGACAGAATGGGGAGCTGAGTTCTAGAAGGATCTGTATACAAACATGGGATTACTTTGTCAGAGGGAGGTCTCAACCATGGCAGTGTTGAGACCCAGTCCTCATGTCTGACCAGGCACTTGCTCCCACTATTGTAAGCAAGCTACCCCTGGAGTGTTTTCCTCTGAGAAAAGAAAGAAACCATAGCCATTCCTACATTTCTTGGCCTAAACTTGAAGAGAAGAGTGTGCTTATAACCTACTTGAGGCTTGCCCTCACTCTTAACTCTGTAACTTCCCCTCTATGCAGTATTTTTCAGCTGAGTTCATTTTCTCTTCAGAAAGTCTCTCATTTCAAAATGAAGAGGTCTAAGGAAAGCCCATAAGCAATTCCTTTTAGGGATTTTGTTTTGTTTTGTTTTGGGTTTTGTTTTGCTATTAATAAAAGTTGGCAGAAGATAGATAAACATTTGAACAACTATGATGGGACAGTTGCATAGTAGAGAACTTTCAATCTTCAGATCGTTCTACAGGGAAAAGGTCTAGGGTCATGGATACAGAGATGGGACAGAGGCTAGGCCTGAAGGCAGGGAGAAAAACAGTGGGAACTGGGAAGTTCCATTGGTCTTAGTAAATGGAGCAGAATGACACAAGGGACCTGCTGTGGATGGACCTAACTGACATGTGACAGTGGCAACAGTGAATAAGAGAACTCAGATGTCTGAGTCAGAAGCATCCCTGTTTTCTTCCCAACCCAAGTAAGACACCGAGTCTGTTGCCCTCTTCATATGGTTCCTCATCTTTGACTGTCCATGAGTGGGACAAAGTACAGGATTTCAATAGCCCTTCTGCCTGTGGTCTTCATTCACCCAGAACCTTGGTGGTAACCTGCAAGCTTCAGCCAGCCTGAAACCTCACAGGAAGTAGTGGTAGTTGAAGTGACCTTCCCATGGAAACCAGAGTAAACAAATGTTCATCGTTCTTCCCCGGCTCCACAGAGCTTCTGTGTGCTTACCAGTCTCTCCATAGTTTCTTCAGGAGCCCTGTTAAGAATTTCAGGCACTCAAAGATGACAGACACCCATTACTGCCTCCTACCCTCCAGATTGCCTAATGAACATATCACAATGTATTTTCTTGGTTTTTCTTGCACTAGGGAGAAATTTCAAAGTGAATGGAGAATGCATGGCTCTTCAATCTAGTTCTGTGGACAGACACCTTGGCTTTCCCCCCACTCCAACCCCACCTACCACCCCCACCCCCTCCACCCTTTGCTCTCCCAGCTTTCCACTCCTAATCTAAAACATTACCTGCTGCCTGAGGCCCGCAGTCTGCTGAGTAGCAGTTGCCAGCTTAGCACAGCGTGGCCTAGATGAAAGCCTCCAGGCTGGTCACATGGGTGACCCCCATCATCCAGAAATGAAGGCTTCACTGGGAAAGGCGGCACATTACCCTGCCACCCCACCTAGATACACAGAGCCTGCTCAGAGATCTCCAGGCTTCCAAATTAAAAAGTTAGTCTCTGCCCTGTGGGATATTTGGACCGAAGCCTTCTCTGGGTCAGGAATAAAGCAATGGCCTGCCGGGTGGCACAACACACAAACTGACATGCAATGGCTGCATTCTTCTCGGTACAAGGACTATTTCACTGACCTCACCAAGGAAAGGGATGGAGATTTTAATTTCCATGGATGGATGGCACCACTTCCCCGTGGAAAGAATACCTCTCTTTCAGACTGTCTGGGCCAAGGGAGGAGACCAGTCATGGGACATGTACCACACAGGGAAGGTCAGGTGTTCCCGACTGACATTTTCCAGGAACAAGAGTTTAGTGTCTTAAAAAAATATTATTCATTTAAGATGGAGCCCAAGAGTGAAGGGGAAACATCACTGATGTGTGTGGCTATTAAACACCTGATATTGGTATGGGTGAATAAATTCAGAGATCTTTACCACTTTACACTTTTCAAATAATTAAAAATGATAGCTGCACCATCATTTGTTTTCAAGAAATCTTGTATCATCTCCTGTATCTTTTATTGACACAAAATAAGTAAGCACTTCAATGGTAATTATTATTACTACCACACCTATCTATGTCCAAAATATTTTCACTGTCCCCAAATGACACCATTAAGCAGTTCTCCCTGTCCCTTCATCCTCTCGATCTCTGACAAACACTGACCTCTATTCTACCTCTGTGGACTTACCAGGAATTTCATATCAATGGAACTATGCAGCATATAGCATGTAGTGACTGGCATTTTTCACTTGGCACGTTCTTAAGATTCTATCATCCCTTCATTCTATTTATATCCTAATCTTATCCCACTATATATACACACACCATTTGTATAATCTGTCCATCGGTTTATAGGCATCTGAGTTTCCCCCTTTCAGTTATTGTGGATAATACTGCTGGCAATATATACACACAAGGATTCCCTTGAGTACCTGTTTGTAGCTCTTTGGGGTGTATGCCAGGGAGCAGAATAACTGGATCATATGATAATTCTATGTTGAACTTTTTTCAGGAATTTTCAAGCTATTTTCCTTTTCTCTGCATTTTTATTTACACACTCTCACAAGTTCGCTGTGCTCCAAAGTATGCCAGAGAATGTGGCATAATGTTCAATGCCTGGTCTCTTATTTGATGCCTTTGAGCTTAAATTTTAACCAGAGATACTAAAACCCATTGTTTTAGAAATTTCAGAGTTGTTTGGACTCCTGTTTTTTGGCTACATAGGCATATGCACTCCAGGCAGCAGGTATAGGAGGCAATAGCTTTATGGCAGGTCTAGAGTGTCCCCCAAAAGTAAGTCTCCAGGCATGGTGGCACACACCTTTAATCCTAGAATTTAGGAATCAGAGGCAGGCGGATCCCTCTCTGTAAGTTTGAAGCCAGCCTCATCAACCTAGTGAGTTCCAAGCCCACCAGAGCTACATACTGAGAGCCTGTCTTCCCCACCCACCCTGTGGAATGTGTGGGAACATGATATTGAGACAGGGTCCCTCTAAGTAGCTCTGGCTCTCCTGGAACTCACTCAAACTCACCTAGATGAACCTGCCTCTGCCTCTAGAGTTATGGGATTAAAGGTATGCGTCACCATACCCTGTGGGCCTGTTTTTTTAAAAAATAATAATAATAACACTAAGTCTCACCCCATCTTTCCCAGGATCAGTGAGAACTGGACGCGTCACTTTCTCTTGACTTCTCTTTCTCAGCTTCTTTCTCTTGGAGCAGGGAAAATGATGAAAACTCTTAGGAAGCCTGGTGGTCTCGCTTCAGATGGCAAAGGCTGTCTCAACATGACTTGGGAAGCATTTTATTTTTTAATGCATAAGCATTGGTGTGACACTGATAGAGGCTGTGGGGAATTTTCCAAACGAAACACAAAACAGACTCAGACTGCACCTTCAGGGATCTGCCACCCCTGAGCCTTCAGTCACCTGCCCTTCTTTCTTCACCTAGAGCTGAGAGAGGCACCTTCCCTAGGAGGAGTGTGTCTCTTCTCCTTCAGCTAGCCATGTCTTCACTTGCTGTCCAGGGCAGGGTGGAGCTTTTCTGGAACTTCTGGAACCAGCTTCTTTATTCCTGCTGGCCAAGCTCCCCAGACAGCTAACCAGTTTACTTGGCCCACAGCTGCTGCTTGGGGCTGCAACAGAGAGCTCTATTACTCCAAGGCTTTCCTGCTCCTCTCCTGGATCCTAATCCCTTCTCTCTGACCCCATGACTTAGGCTTGCAGAAGCCTGCAAAGATGTGTATATAGATAGGGTGCCGGTGTCAAATGTGAGTGTCCTAACCCCAGTGATGGCAACAAAGTACTCCCAGAGACATGCTAAACTTCCCTTTTTCTATCTCCCCAAATTATAAGGGGTCAGTCAAATGCAGTCACCAACAGCAACACATTTACAAACACCTTGTATGTGCTAGCACCAAACTGGACATGAGATGCCTGGAGGAAAAGGCACTGGAATTGAGTGGGAAAGAGACAAGAGCAGCGCCCATGCTGTCAGAAAAGCAGCCATCTCCCATGCATCGTCAGGGTAGTGATGTAGTGGCAAGAAGGATTTCAACTAGCATGATCCCGATGTTATCAAGATTCCAGAAGAAAACTCAAGCTATCAACTCTTCCTTGTCTCATTACATCCCTCCCTGGATCTGAAACATGAAAGCCATCTTTCCATGACACACAGAGGAGACATCACTGTGATCCCTTCTGTACACTCTAGCTCCCTGACACTGGACCACAGCAGAGATCACAGAACAAATCCTACTGGGAAACAGATGGACAAAGCTAACATTCACTGAACATTTGCCCCTCACCAGCACTGTATTAACTACAATGTATGAACTTATCTGATTGTCAAAACAATCCTAGGACCGAGGATCTGTCCTTAGTCTCCTTTTACACCTGAAAAACATGGCCAGGTGCAGGGGTGGTGTCAAAGGATGTTCCACATTCAGATAAGCAGAGTTAGGGTAGGCAGGACTAACCCAGGCTGTCCTCTCTGAAAGAGAAATTCAGGGCACTCTGCTAACTGGACAGCTGGAAGCGAGACCACAGAAATCCCCTCACTGGCTACACCCATCTTTCACACTCCCCATCCCTCAGCTCTCACCCACAGAGTGGTCCAGGTATTCCCCAAAACATCATTTGGTTTCCACAAATTTATGCTAAATGTTGGCAGTGTCGCTATGCAAGCTCTCTCCTCCATTTCCCTTTCCCTCTCCCTCTGTTTCTCCTTCTACTGTCTGTCTGTCTCTGTGTGTGTGTGTGTCTCTGTCTCTCTCTGTGTGTCTCTCTCTGTCTCTGTCTCTCTCTCCCCAGTGTGTATATGGGGGGTATGGGGTGTTTAGAGAAAGACAATGAGAATCTCTTTGAACCCAACCAGCTTTAGTTGCCCAAGGCCTTGTGACAGATCTGAAGTCAGAATTATATCAAATGTAAAGATGAGCAACGAGATAAAGCATGGGTGGAGTGGGGGGTGGGGTGGGAGGAGATAAAAAAAAAACCGCCACTGTTCACTGCTTCCTTGATCAAACATGAAAAATACTTGAAGTTTCTCAGGCCTGGTATGTCAGCAGTGACTCCCCACCCCTGGACTTTCAAGTCATAATACCTCATGAAATATGTAGGGAAAGCAAGCTTCCCAATAGTCTCCTCTAAAGGCTATGGCCCTGAGGAATCCCTGCCATGTGCCAGGGTGCTCCCTGGAATGCCCTGACATTTAAAGCAGCTGGAGAAAGGCCCACAAAGAGGGAGGGTCGGAGGAGGAGGCTGCTTGAGTATTGTCATAGTAACCTGGAGGTTGGAAACCTCCAGATCTGAGCTGGAGCCTGAAGCACTTTAATTGGATTCTTCCTGGGACCACCTCTCTCCTTTAGCAAGCAGGATTCACCTTCCTTTCCCTTCCTTGATGCCTTGTCATCTTACAGATGTCCTCTCAAAGCTCACCTGCCTGGATCCTTCCACACATCCCTCACAGAGATGAACTCATCCTGCCTTGCTGCTCCCATAACCATTTGTCTGAATTCCCTTTGGGACACATAACTAATCCTGCCTTACAGTGCTTCCCCTGTGCTCACCCAGTGCCCCAATAAGAAACAAATGTCTAAGCACTGTGTGTCTTCAGCTCAGGTTTGAGTCTTTTACCCAGAGAGCTGCAGAGTGTTTATTTTTCATTGTGCAGCATTTTCTGGGAAGTTGTAAAAAAGAGAGATGTCCTTTGTGGATATAGTAGGTAGCAAGATGAAAGTGAAACAAACTGTTGTACTGCAGGGACCAGAAATGGCAGCTCTTGGTTTTCTCAGCCTTAGTGATGTCAACAACCCAGGCTCAATAATGGAGATTAGATGACAGCACAGAGAGTCCCTTTGGGAAGAATGGGACACAGACACTTTTTGTAGTAATAACAATGGGGTAGTAAGATACTACATATACACTCACATGCACACACACACACACACACACACACACACACACACACACACACACACACACACAAACCCTGGACTCAGTTTGTGTGACAGCTGGTGTCACTATGTGAAGTGTCATCAGTTCAAGAACACAGATATGTCAAACACATGATCAGGCAGGGCTTTCCAAAAACATGGGAGCAGTCATGACAAGTAATGTCATCTTAAAATTCCATATGGTGTCCCATGAAAGGGCTAATGTCCACTGAGTCCAATCACCTTTTCCTACAGAGTGTGCCTACTCTGGGAGTCCCAGGAACATCTGGCATCTGAGCAGTGGCCAGGCTAAAAGAGTTCTCTAGATGTGGAATGCTGAAATTCCAATTTGTGCACTTTTTCTGGGAATCTTTTCTTTGACTACAGTGCTGTATGTGAACCTAGACATCAGTGTGCCTGGGCAAGTGCTGGGTATTCACAGGTAGAAATTTTTGCCATGCATCTTTGATAGCTGTGAGACTTTGGACAAGTCATTAAATTTCAATAAGCCTCAGAGTTTTCTCATCTAGAAAAGATGTCCATTCATTAACGTGGTAAATGTTTCTCAAAATGAAATTGATACCAGAGTATTGGGGATCCCATGATGAGAGCAGATTCCATGTGGAAAGGAGGGAGGACGGTTGAATGTAAAAATTGCCCTAATGCTGCCATGGATAAGAGTACAACACTGTGAGGGGAACAGAGTTGGGACTCTGACCTTTAACATGACCCAGGAAGTTTTTCTAAGAGGAACAAGGTTTTAGCTGAGGTCTAGAAGATGGGTAGACTAAGAAATCCGATGGTGTTTGGAACGATGATGGGGTACAGATAGAGAAGCTTGTGTGGGACTCCAAAGCAGGATGGGAACCACAGGTCTCAGAGTCTGAGAAAGAGGTGTCATAAACTTTCAGAGTGATTGGTGGCCACTGTTTGTCGCCCTGGTTGTTGCTTTTTCAGGCATTAGTGTGGTGATGAGTGCATCACATAGGGACACAAAACTACAACCTGTCTTCCTGTGATGATACAGTGGCCTTATAACTCTGAACAAATCCATATTCTTTATTCACCTGTGAAATGGGACAAGCAGTCCTTCCCTTTTCTACTCACAGTGCCTCAAAGAAAAACTGTTTACAGGATCTGTTAATGAATCACTGAGCTGGGTGTGATAGTGTAGGCCTCTAATTCCAGCGCTAGAGAGGCTGAGGCCAGAGGAGCTCCAATATGAGGCCAGCCTGGGCTACATGATAAGACCCACTCCCCAGCCACCCCCAAATTCAGAAGTTGTAAGTATGAGGTTGTAATAGCACTCAATTCAATCACAACTAAAGCTAAGCCCATTTGGTGTCAGTTCAAAGGTGAGAAGTAAGTATTCAGGTATCCTTGCTCCTGCCTCCATTCCCAAGAAGGTCAATAAATAACACCTTCTTTCTTATTTGTTTGGTGATTCTTCATTTCAGATCATAATCAAACGTCTGCCTAAGGGAGAAAGTCTGCTATGAATAAAAGTTTTTAATTGCAATATACATAAAATTCTGCCTACAGACTGCCATTGGCCTCAGGGGTGACTGCTTAAAGCTGGATAACCCTGACTTCTGGCAAGGTGCCCTTTCATTTATGAGAGACATGAGATGGGACCACTGAAACATTCGTGTTATCGGGTCTCTGCCCACAGCTTCTGGAACCCCTGTGAGGGTCATTGCACTGAGCCTATAGCAAGCATTCAGAGTCTCCCTGATGCCATTTCTCACATGTCTCCTGGTATTTCATACTGAGACTCTATGCATGCCACTGTCCCTGTCCCTCTGTAGCAACTTTGCCAGGTAGTCTTCATTCACCCCACAGCCCACTCTCCCCATCAGCATGTCCAACCCTCGTGTAAAGACTAAATTCAAATATGGACCAGCACAGCCTCAACTCCTCTTGCCATCCCCCTTTAGAGCCCACGTCTATCTCTCTAGTCCGATAGAACTCACATTGTAGCCTTTGCTGGCTCTTAGTTTAGCATTTGGAAACTACTATTTGGAACTGAGGATATAGCCCAGTGAGTAGGGTACCCGCCTAGTATTCACACAGCCATAGGTCCGATTCTCCTGCAAAGCATAAAACCTGGCATGATGGCACACACCTGTAATCCCAGCACTCAGGAAGGTCAGGAATGGTGATCCCATCATGGGAGGAGATTTCACGTGGATAGGAGGTAGGATGATGGAATAAGAAATTACCCTAATGTTGACATGGGCTCTGGCAAGAATATAGGGACAGTAAAGGGCACAGAGCCAAGACACTGACCTGTAATATATCCAGGGAAGTTTCCCAAGAGAAACAAGGTTCTAAATGAGGCTTAGAAGATGAAAAGATTTAAAAAAAAAAAAAAAAAAAAAAAAAAAAACAGGTCTGGGAAGAGTGGTAGGGTACAGTAGAGGCAGGGAGGTCAGAAATTCAATGTTATCCTCAGTAAAATAACAAGTTGGAGGGCGGCCTGGGATGCAGAACTCTGCCTCAAAGCCACAAAAGCTACTCTGCAGGGCATTTTCAAATTACAAAGAATTCACACGCATATTACTGGGGGCTTTGGGATTAATACGGGATGATGAGTGAAGCCAATGCTATTATTATCTTCCCTGGTAGTGATAAGAAACCAGAGGCTTCTGAGGCTGCACGATTTGACCTACCCTCTGGCTAAGCAAAACAGGAACTTGCAGTGTTCTAAGGTTCATGAAGAAACTCCCTTAAGATAAAAGCCATGTCATAGCTCTTACCCCTCCTGCCCTTTAGCACATACTGCTCACAAAGTAGATACTAATCTAACACTTCCTGACATGAGATCCATATACATCTACAAGGAAATAATTCAAATGGCACATTGCATCGGCGCAAATCCATATTAGCACCATGTGCCTCTCTGAGTGTAAAGAACGGTGCTTATAGTGTTGTTTTTATTACAGGGACTCAGTAGACAGCCAAGGGAGACTCATAAGTATTCTCTAACCCAGAGATACCACAGAGCAACCAGAGGGCAGCCACTAGTGTCACTCCCTCTGCTCTCAAGAGCAACCCCACCGCCTCCCAGAAATGGATGGAATGTGCATGTCAGAAATCGCTAAACAGGGTGGACATGCTGTTCGTCTTTGAAAAACCCCAGTGCACACAAGGACTCAAATTTCCAGCACCTAGACATCATGTAGGCCTCAGCTCCACTACTCTGGCAGGAAGAACTTCTCTGGAATTAGTGATGACTGACTACCCTTCCATTCTGGAAGAACACAGGGAGACCTCCTGTCCAAGAACTCTAAGCTTCTCTGGCCCTGGGCAGAGCCAAGGTGTGACTGCTGTTGTTGTTGTTGTTGCTGGTCATGTGCCTTCATTTAGCAGGATGACACCAATTCTGACTCTGAATATATAGTTGCTAGAAGCCTGGGTGTATATGCACCACCCACCTGCTTCACCTGAAGGACCCTGTGAGAAGGTTCTCACACCCAGCTGATAGAGTATCTGTCTTTAGCACGTACGCATGTTTCTCCTTAGAACTGCATCAAAAGATTGCAGGAAAGCCAGTCTGTGTCCCAGTTGTCTTTTAAAAACACAATATAAACAATACATACATACAAGTGTTTTGTGTATTCTAGATTATCCCTGCATTGGAGATGAAGAAACTGAGGCCCAGAGCAACTGAGGAATTGTCCCAAGACACATACTGAGTAAGTCACACCTGCTCATCATGCCTCAGTCTGTGAGTTTGTGGCTCTTAGATTGTCCCTTAGATAGATTTTGATTTTCGACTCATGAAGAATTCACAAGAGTGTAAGCTAATAAAACCAAGGAAAAGTCAAAGCCCAAGCTCGAGGTCTGGGACCCACAGGCTTCCCATCAGGAAGCATAACTGCTCACCTTGCTTAGCACCACAAAGAATTCCCCTCCCTGGCTGCTCTAGGCTATCCCTCATCCCCAGGAGCCATTCCTGCCTTCTAAGAGGCAGGTCCAGACCCACTGCTTAGTGTGTTCTCTAGGAAGTGTTCCCACCCCACCCCTATTCCTTCAAGATCAACAGCATGACAGGTGATGTAATTAGCCAGGCTTTCTGGGTGCTGAAGAGAGAGAAAATCCAAAGGCTGATACCCAGCCCACAGAAAGCTCACCCTTGGAGCCACACCATAGAAGCCCCAGGGATAATTAGATCTGAGGTCCCTAGCCTCTCCAATCATCTAGAACATCTGGAATAAGAGGTTGGTGATGACAATAAGTGTGTGTGTTTTTATCTATCTTTTGTCTATCTATACCTTCAATTAATTTTAGTTTATTAATTAGTCATAGTAAAATATTAACAGTAAAAATAATAAAATAATCATAATATATTGAAATAGGTTAACATATATTATTGACAATATATATTGCAATTAAATTATTATATATAATAGACCCAAAGATTTATATATACATATATATTATACATACATATTACCTAGCTAATCCAGATGAGGTAAATATTTAATATTGAATTTAATTCTATTAAAAAATACATTTATTTCAGTATAATATATATAATTACAAAATATATAAATATATATTGCCAACATCAGTACCCTTGTTATACAAGTCATTATTAGATGAAAAATATTTTAACATAGCACTGCCATACTTCAGCAGACAATCTCATAACCCAGGCAGCTACTAAGGGAGGAACAGGCAGGTAGTATATACAGTGTGGAAACAGTGCACAAGTGATTCATATCCCAAGCTGTACATGCTGGCCAGTGCAAAATGTCATGACAATCCTCAGAATGGTGCACAGCTTCAGATTTGTAAATTGTGTATTTTCTCCATGATGTTTTCTGATGGCAGGGTATTAGAACTACAGAAAGCGGGGCCTTGGGTGAAGGAGGACTCCTGCAAATGTGTTTTCCTTTGGGAGAGGCATTTCAGACACGAGGAGGCATATGCTTGGTATATAGAGTAGGTCAGGTAAGGGGTGAAGGGCAGGGGTAGAACTGACAAGGAGGCAGCTGCATCTGAGACAAAAGACGTGTCATGTCTTTGGGGAAAAGAGTTCTAGAACGGTAGTCTCCAAAGATGCTATTTGCGTGGCACTTGGTTGTTCTCAATACCTTAGCTGAATGATCAAAAGGGAAAGGTCCCCATGAACTCTTAGATTTATACCCATGCAGAGGACAGGTGAGGGTTCACCCTCTGGGACAAAGGAGGCTGTGACCCCAAGCCTGGTGACTCTGAATCATCACACCATGCTATACATTCCACAAGGGTGACTTATTATTGGAATGACGGTATTTCTGCTCATTCGCCCGATTTGGCATGTGCATTTTAAGCCTTAACACTGTAATAAGGTAGCATTTGACTTTTAATTGCCTTGAACTTCTGTTAACATTAAATGAAGGGAGGAAATGGAAAGGAAAATAGAACCCTATCTGTACGGCTTTCAAGTCGCATAATTGTATATTTTTGCCACACCATTAGTTTTCCAGCCTGTAAATCCTTTCCCCATCACCACTGAGAAAAAGAGGTAAGTCTGCTATTCTGTTAGTGCTGCAGTTCATGAGACTCTAAATACCCTTCTCTGGTAAAAAAAAAAAAAAAATAGGTAACTTTTAATTTAAGGTCTAGTTTTTAATTGCCCATGTAGGAGCCCTTGAATCACATAAGTGTTTGGTTGTCCTCTTGGAAAACACACACACACACACACACACACACACACACACACACACACACACACACACACACACCCCACTCTCCCCTCCTAAAGGATATGACGCTAGAAGACTTAAGCAGCAGTGGCTGGAGTCTCCCAGGAGCTGAACTCTCCCTTTATTTGTGGAACAGAAATGGTGGCACCCCACCCTAGCCACTCCTAACTCACAGATGACCTCAGAGGCTCAAGCCTTCCAAAAATAAAACCTCACCTAGCTTCTTTGCCACACCCACAAAAACTGGCTCCAAACTTTCACCAAACACATATGAAGAGTGAAAAATGAGAGCTGGGTAACTGAGGTCTTTCACCATGGCCACAGCTGCAGACTCTGTGAGGACTAAGACAGGGATGTGAACTGACTGGATGGACAGTGAGTAGTATCAGTCTGCGTTCATGGATCCTCAGCGTTGGAAACCCAGCGCCTGATGACTGAGATTCCTAAGGGACCTGGGGGAGGAATGGTGTGGGAGGGTGGAGCACAGCCCTGGGAAGAAAAGCTCAGGGTTCCAATTCTAGGTTTAATTCCATCTTTTTGGTGTTATTCCTTAAAATGCCACCACCTGGCATTTCCATTGCGATTTCCCCCTCCTTGGTGTTCTTTGACTGTCTTGTCTGTTCTTTACAAGAGTCTTCAGGGATACCCAGGGCAATGACCTCGTTTCTCAGACAAGGAAAGGGCTCAGAAAGCTTAACTGATGCTGCCCAAGGTCAAAGACAAGGAAGACAACTGAACTGGAACCAGACCTGGTTCCTCTGACCCCTAACTTAATATTCTTTGCACTTCAACCCTCTACCAGCATTTCGTACTGAGCTCAGGGATATCTCCATATGTACTAAGTCCTCTGAAATTATTCCTCGTCTTTATCATTCCTCACACTAACCAGAGACGAAGCTCAGTCAACAAGGAGGTGACTGCTGCTAAGATAGGCTGGCCCTTTGTCCTCATTTATGCTTTCCCAGCTGCTATGTGGCTCTCTCTACAACAATGGTAGCACAGAGACTATGTAATGTGGTCCCTATGCCAGGAATTTTATAATTCAGGCTGCAAGCTTTAAATGCCTCCTGGAACCAGGCAGTGAGCAGGACTAGATGAAATGGGGATCAGAGGGAACGCTGGCCCTTTTAGAGCTCCACGGGCTATGCATCCATGGGATGTGATTACAGCTCGACACTGGGCTAGCCAAAAACCAAGGGTCTTATAAAAGTGAGAAGGGAAAGTGATTAATTGTCATCGTAATAAAGCAGAGGTGTGTCGGGTGTAAGTCTTGGAGTGCACGAAGGTGCATGCCGTGGAGGCCCATTGCCTTCTGGCATCTGTGGTGTTGGGTTCCACTTCCCTCCTGCCATGTGTGGTCTTGTTAAAATTTGAGTCCCATCAGGAGGTATAGCTCAGGGATAGAGCATTAGACAGCAGATCAAGAGGTCCCTAGCTCAAATCCAGGTTCCCCCTGCTGAAGTATAGTTAGGGCTAGAGAGATGATGCAGTGGTTAAGAGCACTTGCTTTTCCGGCAGAGAACCCAAGTTCAGTTCCTAGCACCTAAGTCAGGTGACTCACAAGCACCTGTGACTCCTAGTCCAAGGGGGTCTAATGCCCTCTTCTGGCCTCTGTGGGTACTGCATGCATGTGGCACACAAGCAAACACCCATATACACAAATAATAAAATTTGAAATATGAGCCCTTTAAGTCACAATGTAAATATCATAGGGGTATTTCCATGGGATGTGGCACATGAGCAAGTTTTCACATGTTGTAGGGAGTTACTGGGTGGGAGACCGTCACCCTAACAGAAAAGGTCCAGAAACTGGACCTTTTGTCTCCTGAGAATGGAGATCACATAAGAGAGTAGCTACAACAGAACCCTTATGTTCCACTGGCATTAGATTGAAGCCTTGTTTTGCCCTTTGGTAGCTCCATGGCCTTGGACAGATTTCTTAATCTCCGATGGCCTCAGACTCCTCAAAGGAGATACAAAGGATTACCTTGAGTTGTTTAATTCAACCTTGATAAAAAGGGTTTAACCACACACACACACACACATTCACACACACACACACACACACACACACACACACACACACACACACACACACCACACAGACAATGGGTGGGGGGCTTATGTGCTTAGAAAGACCTCAATAAATGGTGGCATTTGAGTCAACAGATTGCCTGTTCCTGTGAAAGGTGTTAGGACATTTGCCAGTGCTCTGTTGGGAGGCTTTGACCTGAAGCATCTAAGTCAGAAGCTGGGTCAAACAAAAACAAGTGAGTATTTTAGCTGATGAGAGAGACTGATAGTGATGTACAAAACAACCCCGCCCCCTGAATTTGATCCTGGGTGTTAGGAGGGCTGAGTGAGGGACAGAAGTCAGCAATGAATGGAAATAAAGGCAGTAAGATAGTAGAGAGAAAGAGTCAACTGTAGCTGCTCTGATGTCCTGGGAGCTGGTCACCCTTTAAAGCAATTCAGTGGAAAACTGATCCAATGGGGGTCAGCACAAAATGATTTGTTAGTAAGAGGATTTTATAGAATACTATGCCGCTTTGCACTCTTCAAGGTCACTTTAAGGCACCCACTATGTGAAGGGTAGTACGTGCTTTGCACACCGTCAGACTCCTCTCACCTAGAAGTGTTCTCTGCTTAGTCACTCACAAGATGTTGTCAGTCCACATTCCACCAGGCACTGTCAGACTCAAGGCCAAATGCTGCAGTACAATGGATAAACACCCTACCCGCTAAGCCAGAGGAAAAAGCTGCACACACACACACACACACACACACACACACACACACACACACACACACACACACACACAGTGTGAATGTTCCCAGACTGGCAGAAGAGACAAAGTCCTTGGCTACACATTTTCTGGCTTATGAGAAGAAAGGTTAGCAAACATCTTCCTTATGATCTCTGGGGGGTAAATCTGAGGACGTTCCTGACTTGCTATGGACTAGAGATGCTGTGCTCACTATGTGAGCACAGCTGGATGTCTCAAGGAATCATGCTTGCCGGGGAGTGTGCCTGAGAGCAGACCAAGTGAGATACACTGTTCTCAGGGCCTCTAGCAAACAGACCCTTTGGAGATAATGCAAAGGTGAAAAATGAAAGGGAAGAAAAAGACTGAGAAATAAAGAATAGAGGAATTGGAGACTACAGACCTTCTGCTTTTTCATAATAGAAAATCAAAGAAAGTCCAAATAAAGCCCATTTTAAACTCTTTTCTTTGTTCCTGGATCATTTGCCAATTATTTCCCTGGTATCGTCTTTAAGAAGAGGTTACCTCTGACTCTCCCTGTATGTCCTAGCATGGCTTAATTAATACTTGATTGATTGAGAGATTGACTCATTTGAACCTGAAGTGAAATAGAGCTTTTTAATTTGCTTTTCTGCTGAACCTGAAATAGTAATTAGGAAGGGTCCCTTGTTATCTGGAAGTCCTGGCTACAATGGGCTCTTTGTAACTGAGCCCATGGAAGGTAGGTGATTATTTAGAAGCTGATAAAACATATACCACTCCCAACTGCTTTCCTGATAATGGGATTTTCATGGTCGTTATTTCCCTCTCAAATGAATGCTGTGGCTGGACAGTGCTAAATGGATGGACAATTATCATCAAGGTTCAGCTGTGATCAGTGTCCATCTTTTATACCCTCCATTCTGTTCTTTCTCCCAGTGACCTGAATGACTGACTCATGTCCAGTCAGGTTCTCACTTTCTTTTGCAGAACCCCTGGGTGAACTTCATTTATTCATATAGCTACCTGCCAAAATCTGGGCATTCAAACAGAAATGCCAGGCAAAAGGCCTTGTTCTTGTGTGGCTTGTATTCGAGAAGAGAAAGACAGGCTTTAAATGGGTATATCTCCATGAGCAGGGAATCATGTAGTGAAGGATGAGAGGAGAAAAGGAAAGAATGGGGGCGGGGGGAGAAAGATGAAGTAGAAGACAAAGAAGATGAAGAACAGGAGGGAGGGAAGAATCAGAGTGAATGAGGAATTTCAGAGTTAGTCATACTGCAGAGGCAATGAGACAATGGCAGGAGACGCTCCTGGTTGAGGTATCATTGCAGGAAATTTGAAATTCATTTGTGATAAGACCTGAATGTTATAGTCATATGAAGCTCTGAGATTACATGGGCCGAGCAAAGAGATAAACAAAATTTGAGCAGGTAGAGAACCCTGGGATAGGATACAAGGAATGAAAGAGAAAGGAATGCAATACAGAGTCAGAGACAGAAATAGGACTGGACGACGGAGACAAGGACCAGATGATGTAGGCAGGGTACATATGTTGAAGGCAAGGACTAGATAATGGGAAACGGACCAGATGATGGAGATGGGAGACAGATGATAGGAGTAAATTTTGGGATATGATATGGTATTTATTTATCTTTTGCCCTTCATATGATTGAAAGACACCCCCCCCGGAGGCTCAGGCCCCCAGGATCTAGGTCCAGGAACGTGGCGATCCCAATCACTGGGCAGAGTTGAAAACTTGATGCAAACAGCACAAGGCTTTATTGTAGTTGTTTAACGAGCTAACCCCATGTTAGCTAGGGCCTTTCATCCATCCACCATGGCAGATGGCTAGGAAAGATGTGGTGAAGCCACGGCATAGAGATCTTATAGGGCAGCATAAGGGGAGTGTCTAGGGGTATGCACAGGCTCAGTATTGGTGTGCCTCCAGGCTTGGAGGGCTTGCCCTGTGTTGATTGGTCAACTGGTTGTTATGGCCCATAGGCCCTCCCAGGGCAGTTACTATGCTCTGCACGTCATTGCTGTGCACTTGTCCATAAAGCACACCCAGAGCCATAAAGCATAGCACTACCAGCTAACTTCTGATTGGTTCCTTGCCATGAGGCAGGCATCTGACCTCCTAGTGACCAAGGCAAGATCAGGCTGTTATGGCTGCCGAAATGGGGAGCTGGTCCCTTCATGATGAGGTGTCATGGAACATAAACTGGGGATGGGAGCACTGTGTCCTGTTCATGTAGCAAGAGCTAACTAGGGCAAGGGAAAAATGAACCAGAAAGACTAGGAAGGAGGCTCCTGCAGTAACCCAATTAACAGGAGGCAGTGATCTAGCCTTGAAAGTGCAGAGAAATGGATGAGTGTGAAAGGCGTTTTGGACTTAGAATCTGGATGATAGGGTCATCCTTCTGCTTGGTTTAAATGTTAACAGAATCCCTTTACATGTCAAATATTCATTATCACCTGTTATATGACAAGCACAAAGCTAGATCTTCAGGCCATACAGAGGAGTGAGAATCACTGCTATGAGGAGTCTAAAAGGTGAGCATGAAGAGCAGGTCAAGAATCATAAGAGTGTCTGAGACTTCTATAACCCTTTGCATTTTTCTGAATTCAAAGAAAACACAATTATAATGCATTGAGATCAGGGCTCTGGTAGGTAATTGCCTCTGTGGAAACTCAGAAGAAAAAGCAATCATTCCGTTAGGGGTCAGGAGAGCTGGAGTCACACCTCAAGGAGAGGCCTGAATGAGCAAGAGTCCTTCTGAGGAGGGGAGGGAGGGAGGGAGGAAGACATTGGGCAGATGAAATGATGTAGAGCATGCCAAGATAGAAAGCCAGGAATGATCTTTGGAACTTAGTCATGAATGGAGATGACAGTGGGGTAGAAGATGAGGGTGGGATGAGAGGAGGAGCAGGTCCTCCATTCTAAGCAGTTGTGATTTCCATATCACCAAGAGTTAAGCAATGGGTACAAGTCACATATGGAGTTTAGAAAGATTGGAGGCAGGAAAAATAAACCAGAGACTAGTTTGAGCACTTAGATGAATACAGAAGCAATGGGTTTGAGAAGACATGCCTCTACATCTCAGGACAATTTCCCTAGCATTCCTCTCCCCATCTACAGAGCCTGCTCTCACTCACTAAGCCCTGCTTGGACTTTGATGCTCACCTTTGGCAAGTGTGCTACTTCCCTCATTCCTTGACATCATTATTCTTTCCCCCTGAGGAGCCCCACCCTTGTTGCTCCTGCCTCCTGGGGGTTCTTGTCCATATCTCTGTGAATAAGTGGATCTTTGACACCTCCCAAGTCACCTCTGCAGAGGCCATTGTAATTATTTCCTTTATCGAAGTGAGAACACATGTGGGTTTATTTCTCTGCTCACTTGTCTACAGTCTTCTCCCTGTAGAGAATAAGTTGCTTGGCCATATCTCTCTTATTCATGAGTCTATCAGAAGTGCCTAGGATGCAAATTGGCATGTACATGCAACTCATTAAGTACTCTGGAAGAAGGAAAAGGAGAGAGGAAGATGAGATAAAGGATAGTGTCACATGGACATGACAAAGCAGAATTGGGTACCACTCCACACAGTCAGGTGAGGTCTATGAGAAGATGAAGCGATAATTGTCTGCCTCTAAGTAATGACCATTCACATTTCTGGAATCAATGGTTAGAAAAACAACAGTGAGTGGGATATTTAGAAAGAGCCTCCATGTTCCAGGGAAACTAGAGAGAAGGGAGAGAGTCTCTTTTAGAGGCTTGAATATCAAAATTATTACATTAGAATCATGCTGAAAGTTTAAAAGGCAAACAAAATCGTCATTAGCTGGGGAGCTGAGGGCTGTTTATTTTAGCCAGCAAGTCTTTTTGCTTGGGGTCAAATCATCATATTTATTACCTAGCTAGACTCAGAGACACTCTACTGACTGGCACAGTTATTTCTGACAGCACTCTACTACTGTCTGCTCCATTTTACAAGTGAGAAAATTGAGCCCCAGAGAGAGAGATTGACCTGCTATGTGGCACACTCGGTGAGTAGAAGAGCTAGAATTTAGGGTATCTGGCCTCAGAACCACCAGGCAAAGGCACTGAGGTGACCCATTCTTGGGTCAAAGTTGCTCTCAAGGAACATTGTAGAACTCATCACATGTGTTGTAGCAGTATCAGTGTGAGCTGTTCATCAGCTGTATTGGTTGGGATCGGGAGGGGAGAAAACCCAACTCAGTGGCTTCCCACAACAGTTAAGTTCTGCCTCATACTCATTCAGAGATATCTTCATCTCTGCTATCCCCGGGCTCATGCTGTCCTTCCCTGGACATACAAGTAAGCAAACAAGGAGAGGACCTTGGCCAGCATCCAGTGGCAAAGGGATACAAAGGGGCTACAAGGTCTTCTGGCACTCATCCAGAGAGGCAGCATGTAGGTACACTTTTACAAGACATCCCCTAGGTGACATTTTTAAGGACTTATTTGGAGAAAGCCTGGCAGAGTGATCTGAGAAGAGGTTGATATCAGTTATGGCTCTGACTGTGCAGGTTGTTAGTGGCTGACCTCCAGCAACAGACTCCAGACTCCTCACTAATGGACTAAAAGAGTCTTACCCCGGTGGCCCATCTCAGGCTCTTCTAATCCAGGAAGCATGTTATAGTAAAGCAATCTTTGATTATTTTTAAAAACTCTAGGCACCATAATCACTTCAATATTGACCATCTATTTGTATTTCTGTTCAAAATTGTAACCACAATTACAACATTGATTCTGGAGGAAAAGACTATCTATTTTCTTTCAACAATCAATTTCTAGTTATATATCATAAATGCATGCTTTAGGGCAAGAACAAGCCTCCACATTTTATTAGAAGTAGTTATGTGAAGCAGTGCATTGCATTGGAAAAATATGCTTATTTTTATAATGTCTAGGGCTGGGTTTCAGTGACAAATGTAATGTTCTTCATGTAGATTGTTTGCCATGACCCAACAGGTTTTGTTCAACACAGTTCTTCCATGCATTAGAGGGTACCTATTAATTCTAAGTTAGCAGGGTAAGAACTGTCACTAAAATACAACCCAAGTCAGCAGAGTCAATACCTAAGACTCCACTCTGTGCCCTTGCAGCCAGAGACACTTGCTTTTTGAACTGTGTGATGTCATAACCACAGGGATTTTGTAAGGTGGGTGGTTTGAGAACTGGGGTGAGGTTTGGGTAGACAAGGTAGGATAAGGTTACTAGAGACGGTGGGGGTCGGGAAATGCTTGATGGGATTCTTCTTCTTTGTGGAAAAAAGAAAATGTACACACACACACACACACACACACACACACACACACACACACACACACACACACACACCCCTCCATTCAGACTCCTCATAGGAGTAGGAGCTAGAAGAAGGAATGTAGAGTTCAGGAATACTTTCTCATGTCTTGCAAGTTCTCCTCTTCTCTCTCCTCCTCCTCTCTCTCCATCTGGAGAACTCTGAGCCAGGCCTTATGTCCCACCCTTCCACCACTATCATCCTCTGTCCTGTCACCATTCTCTCTAAACATCTGGAATGGTCTCCCCACGTTCACCTCTCCAGTCTGTTTTCCCATACCTGCATGACAGCTTTTCTATGGAGTACAGACTCATTGTAGCCCAGCTCTACCTAAAACCCAAGGCTCTCACAGCACACACCAGCCTGTGCACAGCCCTGGACACCGCCCTACAGCAGCTTTCGGCTCTCAGAGGTTCAATTCAATTCACCCTCTCTGAGGAATGAATGACGCCCATGTACTCACTCTCACAGGTCCCAAAGCCTAGTAGCAAGGCTTGGACCTGCAAATGCCAGTCACTGTCCTGAAGCCTCACCTGTGAGCTCAATGGTCCTCTAAACACCAGCAAGTTTCCCTCATGTGACCTTTCTCTCCCCTGTCTAGAATTAAAGGCATAGACCTGCAGGCTGGCAGCAAGCAGGAAGCCCCTCATGAAGCCCCTTTCACTTGGTGGGGTTAGGGGCTTCTTTTATAAATTTTGTTATTTTTGAAATTATAATTACATCATTTCACCTTCCCTTTCTTCCCTCTAAACCCTCCCATATCCCTCTCCTTGCTCTTTCAAATCCATGCCCTTTTTTTCATTAATTGTTATATAATACATAACTACAACATTCTCAGTCTGTATAACAGTGGTTTTCCATCTTCCTAATGCTGCGACCCTTTTAATACACTTCCTCTGGTTGTGGTGACCTCCAATAATAAAATTATTTGCATTGCTACTTCATAATAGCAATTTGTTACTGTTATGAATCATAATGTAAGTATCTATGTTTTCCAATGGTCTTAGGTGACCCCTATGAAAAGGTTGTTTGACCCCAAAGGGCCACAACCTACAGGTTGAGAACCGCTGCTGTATGTTATTTGTACATACGTTTTCAGGGCTGACCATTTGGTATTGGATAACTAATTGGTGTGCTCTTCCCTGGGAAAAACTACTTCTACTGCTCTTTGAATTCCTTAGTTGGCTGTAGCTCTTTGTGTAGGGTTGAGGCCTTGTGGGCTTTCTCCATACACTTTAGCATAACCATTATTTTTGTCCTTCAGCTCATTTTAAGGCTGTCATGTTGGTGAGATTTTATGTGTGTGGTTCCTGAAATTTGTAAAGACACACTCTCCCAACAAACTCCCCGATCCTCTGGCTCTTAAAATCTTCCTGACCCCTCTTCCACAATGATCCTTGAGCTTTAGGTGTGGGAGTTGTATTATAGATGTATCCATTGGAACTCTCTGCATTTTGATTGGTTTTGGATTTCAATAATGGTCTCCACCTGTTGCAAAGAACAGGAGTTTTTGTTTGTTTTGATTGTCTCTTTTTATTAAGGGTGAGGATTACTATATGTGGGTATAAGAACAAATAATTCTAATGTAGTTAGCTTTGAACCAGATTGAGTGAGATGATGTGGAAATAAAAGACAGAATATAACCTCTCCAATATGGTCACCATGTCAGGAGGGGATGTTTTCTGAAGAAAGACAAATTCCTCTGTTTAGGAGGATACACCATCCTTTGGACTCCCTTATCAGGAGCTTCCCAGATCCTGACAGTCAGTCAGTGCTATCAGTCGAATCAACCCTCTGCCCTGTGTTTATCAGCCCACATGAGGCTATTAGATCACTAACTCTTTTGTCGGGGATTGTGCTGGTTTAGTAAAGTTACAGCCATTGGTTCTCCTCCAAGATCCATGACTTCACTAGCCCCAGGTAGTCAGCTAGGTTTCCAGTACCAGGCATGGTTTGCCTCCTGTTGAGTGGGTCTTGAGTCCAATTTAGGAAACTGTTGGTTTCCACCAATATATGTGTGCCACTACTGCGCCCTTTTGCTTGTTGTGTCATGCCGATCATTGTTGTGGTCCATAGGTGTCACAGCTGGATAAGGCTGTTGGCTGGGTTGCCTCCCTCCTTTGGAAGTTCTTCTGGTATTGTTGTACATATGGAAAACTACCCAGCTCTTAACAAAAGTTAATTCATAAACTTTACAGGTAATGGATGGAACTAGAAAAGATCATATTGAATGAGGTAACTCAGACTCAGGAAGACGAACGTCACATGTTCTCTCCCATCTGAGGCTCCTAGCTCCAAATCTTCAGATGTGAGGACATAGCCTAGAGTAACTGCAGAAACTAGGAAAGTGAAAAGGGACCACTTCTGGGGTGGGAGTGTGGGAAAAATAGAGAGCGGAATAGCAAGGTACAAATAATCTGATGGCAACAATAAGAAAAATGGAAGGGGCACTAATTGGAAATGAGGAGGGAGATAAATATAAGAGAGTAATATAACAGTAACAATGTCTGAAAAAATATAAGGAATCATACTAGTAACAATCTACCAAAAACCAAAAAAAAACAATGATGGGGAAAGTATTTCTGTGTATGTTTATCTTATTGATTGTTAAATAAAATACTGTTTGGCCCATAAGACAGCAAGTAGACGCGACTAGGAGTCAAAGAGGATTCTGGGAAATGTAGTAGAGAAGTGGTGCTCCAGGCAGGAAGTGACATTGCAAGGAGACTCATATTTAAGTGAAAGAGAAACAGGAAGGGTTCCTCTTTCCCCTCCGCTCCTGCTCCAACAGCACAATGTGATCCACTGACAAAGAGGGACGCCAACAAGACGTCCGATAAGATAAGTCTTATAAAATATATAGGTTTATGATAGTTAAGACTGAGCTAACAGATGAGAATCCTAGTCATTGGCCAAGCAGCATTGTACCTAATACAAGTTTCTGTGTATTCATTTGGGCCCTAACTCAGGCCTGTGGCTGGCATAAAGCTCACCCATGGCAGTGGGGCTCAGGCGGCTTTTGGCAGAAAGATTTATCGTAACAAACCTATATATACACATCTGTATATAAATATGCATATGTAATTTAAATGAAAATTTCCCATCTGGGTTTACAATGCTCCCTCCAAGAGCCAAAGACCACCTCACAAAAACCCCAATACCGGATATTAGAAGCCCTCTTCTGAGTTGTTGGCCAAGGCTGCCCAAGAGACTTACAAGTCGTACAGACTATTGCTGTTGCCCTTTGTTTCCTCCCAGAGATGGGAAGTAAGTCCTTGTTGCTGCAGACATCATATACTTCAGACACAGGGTCCAGAAGCCCCTGAGCTGGACCTGACCTGGAAGCCTCCTCCCTTGGGACCAGCTTTTGGGGTGGTGCCTCTTTAACAATGAGGACCAGGCTTGGAGGTAAAGGATGGGAAGCCAAAACTCAAAGCTGGAATCAACCTGTCATTATCGGAGATAACCTGCTGTTTCATGGTTCCTGTTTGTCTATTCCGCAGTTTACAGCATGCATGAAATAGGGTGAGGTGTTCTGATCCGCATAGCATCATAGAGATGCTGATGAGCTTCATTTTGTAGTTGAGGTTCAATAACTTTCCCTAATCATACAGGTTAATCTGAGGCTCAAATCTTCTGGCTCTGGTATCACTTTTCCCCTTCATCACCTCACACTCGGGCAGATAGAAGCTTGTGGATAAACATCAGTGAGTGAATAGCTCTTTTCCTAGCCAGATACTACAGAGGATTGTAGAAATTAATGATATTTTGTTTCTAGGGAACTGAGGTAACGTTGTCCTATTCTCTCTCTCTCTCAAACCCACCCCCACAAGCACACACGGGAAGATTGATGGGCACCTATTGTTCACTTTACAAGAATAGATGAATGGCATTTCTGTCAGTGATACTTGAAGCAACAAAAGGAGAGGCTCTTCCAGTGACTTCTTTTGCGTACTATCCCATGGAAGCCCTGACTTTTCATTCATACCACTGAGGAGATATTTGATTGTTTCCTGAAAATGCTAATAACACAAAGCTCATAAATACTAATGAAATGCTATAGATTAGCAGAGCTCAGCAAGTAACCTAGGGAGCCTAGACAAGAATTCTTAGATTAAAAAATATAAAGAATACCTTTTAATCGAATTTTCCCCAGACTGGGTTCCCAGACGTTAATGAGTACTCTCTCTGGCTATGTGGAGAGCTGACTCTAACAAGTACCTTTAAGAATGCAGAAGTGAATTATTGACTTAGCTTTAGTTGAAAAAAATCTATTTATTCAAAGGGTATTTTAGGTACCACGGGATGGACGTGTTTAAGACAAAGGTGGGAGTGTAGGAGAGCCTGCGACGTTGAGATAAACATATCACTCAAATTCATGCTCCTATTTCAGCCAACTAAGCAATCTAAGTTGGAGTTTGCTTATTATATTTGTCTTTTATGACACAATCCTTCAATAATAATAATTGCTCTGGGTTCCAAAAGCTGGTGTCAGAAACCATAATTTTGTCATTCATTGCTGAATCTACTATGCCCAGCACAGACTCTGGCACAAATCAAATGTCCAATAAATGTTTGTTAAATGGATAAAGGGCTTTCTTACAATATTTTACAGGACTTTGCAGATCTGTGATCTTTTCCTAAATGTCAGCTTGGATCTCCATGACGGCTAAAGCTCCCACAAAAGACCCATTCTCTATCCTAGCCGTCATTCGTCCTTCTCATTTCCTCCTCTCCCACTCTGGACTTCAGGCCCATTGGAAGGCAAGCCTGTTCTTCCATGCATGTTCTAGACATTGCTCTGCCTGAGATGTTTAAATGTCCTTTTTGCCCAGTTCTCCATCAAAATCCCGTCTGTCTTTAAGAGAATCTTTAAGTGGTTAGAAACTGCCCTGATGTTGTCCATGGCCCAGGACCCTTCCTCTGGCTGATGCCCTTCTCCTCCTTGCAGAGCCCAGCACACCCTGATGCACAACAGTTTGTGGGTAAGTGTGGCCTTGGTGTCACTGCATGTGAGTCCCAGATACTGTGCTAGGAGCCCTTGGTCCCAGGATGGCTATGTGTGGGATCAAGTGAGAGGAGACCACCCAAACCCTCCCACAACAGAACAGAAAACTTTCTCTTAAGTCAGTGGTTCTCAACCTGTGAGTTGAGACCCCTTGGGACTCCCATATCAGATATCTTGCATATCAGATGTTTCCATTATTATTTATAACTGTAGCAATTTACAGTCATGAAGTAGTAGCAACAAAATACTTTTATGGGGGGGGGTTGTCCACAACATGAGGAACTGTATTAAAGGGTCACAGCATTAGGAAAGTTGAGAACCACTATTCTAAGTAAACCAAAACATACTGGGTATACAAGACTAAGCAACGCAAAGGGCCATGGGAAAAAGACAACAAAAGTTCAGAGAAGTTCTTGTGTGTGTGTGTGTGTGTGTGTGTGTGTGTGTGTGTGTGTGTGTGGCTGGGGGGGGGGCACTGTGGAGTTATGGCTTATGTGTGTTTGTGGATGGGATAGGGGGTTCCCTGTGGAGTTACCACCGAAGGTTACTTTTCTCTCCAGGGAGCCTGGAGTCTTGGAATTGAAATGGAGCGTAGGCAGATCAAAATCCACATCATGGAATGTCTCCACCCCTCGCAGGGCCTTCCTTAGGCAATGCCTCCAATGAGAGGATATGACTTTCTACAGTCCTTTTTACTTTGTCGCACAGTGAATTTTAGTTTGGGCTTACACTTTCTATAAGCCCGCACTTAGGAAGGAGCTGGGTTCGTTCTGGGTCTTTATGCATTAGGGAAGTGTCTCAGACTAGGAAATCAATCTCTTTGCAGACTGCTCTACAGTAGAATGGGATAAATGCTTAAGTCAGTCTGAAGACTAGCTAAGGATTGTAAGACTCTGCAAATCCTGGGCTACTTGCCAAAAACGGGTTAATTCCATACAAAGGACTAGGAGGCCCGGAGCAATGTCTGTGCACAGTTCACTCACTGGAGATCCAGAGCCAAACTTCCCAGAAAGAGGATGTTCAACTCTGCCACTCATGTATCTTGTGACTTGTGCCTCCATCTCTAGCTGAGGGATGGAGGATGATGATATTAAGTGAGTGAGTGTGAAGTGAATTCATAGGTAGAGTGTGCCTGGAACAATACCTGGCACATAATAAATGCTTTAAAAACATAGGCTAAAATCATTGTTGCACTTTTATAGCAATACTTCAGTTCCTGTGGGCCATAGGGTATGGTTATAGGTGCCAATCTGTGCAAATAATACCATTTGGATCAAGGCCAAATGTCAGCAGACCAGGCCAGGTGGAGCTGGGATATGGCCACTGAGTATATGGGACAATTATAGAGCACATTATCCAAGGAATTATACCTCCTCTAGGGCACCTTGTAACCTACCACTATGTGGAGCACATCCTTAGGCTCCAGGCAACAGCACCAAACCTGAACTAATCTGGAATTTGGAGCTCAGGATACGCACAGGGCTCCTGGTGCACCAGCCTATGCTATAGCACCATCCTATTGGTCACTTAAAAGACAGCATGCCCCAACCACTCAGGAGTCTATGGATGGACATTGTAAGTTCAAGCCTATATTGGTTGACATATAGAGACCCTGTTTGTAAGCGAAGCACTAAGTAAAATGCAATGTAATTCACATCATTATCATCCTCTGCTTGTCAGTGTCCTTGGGAGGATGCCGGATTTATTACCCAAAACTCTGGGCATTCCCTACAGTTCACGTAGCCTCGGACAGCCTCCCCCATCACCCTAGACCTCATATAATCATCCTTAAGTGATAGAACTGGCCAGAAGTCTCCAGCCTGAAAATCAGTTATTCTTGCTATTTGAGTCCAGAGTAATGTATTAACACAGCAATGGGTTGCCTCACTTTTTTGGAATCATGTGTTCCTAAAGTCATCTCTGATCACACCCTCTGAGACTTTATGTCTGAGTGCTGCTCCCTGACATGTGTGTGGACAGGGGGAGATGTGAAGAAAGAGAATCAACTTGTATAAGAATAAGAGGATGGCCCATCTTCCGAGCTTGGAATATGGGCCCCATGCCTGTTCCCAAGCATCAGTTCCCAGGGGCTATTAGGCTTCTCTCCCTGGGGAACAAAGGACCAGGTAGGGAAGAGGCTGGAAAGGCTTGCTTGGAAGTAGCAAGTGGGATGATAAAGAGGGAGAAGGCAGAAAGAAGAAAGGACCAGATTTGGGAGTAGGGTGTGAGGAGAAAGGAAGCTAGGGAGTTGGAAAAAGAGCAAGCACCCAGTAAGGGTGACAGGGATGTGGCAAGATGAGGACGTCTTAGCCAGGAAGAGGAACTCTACTCCTACTTTAAGCTTTAAGAAGCATTACAAATGATAAGCTGTGATCCTAGGGAGTCATACGTGAAGCTATCATACGGGAAATACACATTCATCACCTGCCAGGTGAACTACAGTTGAGAAAAGATTGAGACTTGTCACTTGAGAGGGCATAGGGGGAGAATTAACTAGAAAACACATGGTATACACACTGATTAATTTATCCAACAACTGCTGAACTAGGTGCTCAGGTCTGACATAACATTAATTCTTTTACCCTAAGTCTAATATCATGTGTGTTCATTATGACAACGGGTTAATGGCTATTGACTCATTACATTCACTCCAAAAATTGTTGATTCATTCTCCTTTCTAAGCATAAAGCCTCCAACACTGTGAAAATGATGGACCATCCATCTGCATTTCTCTTGAATTGTCTGTTTTACTCTCTCTAGGTGCTCCTGCTGGCATGCTCAAACCCGAAGCCAAGAGGGGAATCAATGACAAGTGACCACAGCGTTCTCTGGAGCCCAGGGCTTGTTAGATAATTGAATCCTCAGGCCGCACACTAGCCCAGCATCATGGAGAGAAACAGTTCCTTCTTCAACTCTATCTGGGAAACCATCCGGACCAGACATGAAAGGGGCATCTTCAACACCGTCTGCCTGGCTGTCCTCCTGGGGCTGCCCCTAGTGGTGGTTCTTACACTCCTCTTCATCTGCTGCCATTGCTGCTGCAGCAGGCCACCCAAGAGTGGTCAACAGCCAGACCAAAACAAGAAGAAGAAGAAAAAGAAGAAGAAGAAAAAGGATGAAGACCTCTGGATCTCTGCTCAACCCAAGCTCCTCCAGATGGAGAAGAGGCCATCACTGCCTCTCTAGTGAGCAAGGAAGCAGAGTGTCCTCCCCTTTGAGTCCAGCCACAGAGACTTGGGAGGAGCCTTCACAGTGATGCACTCATGCCTAAAGATTACTTACCCAAGGAACAAATGTCAGACTGAGCATCCCAATGGATGGGAGCATATGGACAATTCTTACACTGTCTTGGCAGCTATGTGTCCAATAACAGTGCTCTGTGTTGTAGTCCCAAGCATGTATTACACTGTCTCTGGTATACTCTATCACAAAAGCACAGAAAACATGTATACATGCACTTTAGAAAGAGTCTGAGGATATACACATGGCCACTGTATGTATGTATATTTAGACAATAGGTACATGGGACAGCATATTCTGTTTATCATGTGGCCATTTAATATGTACTTTGCTCAAATATGCACACTTACAAAAATGTCTTATGGGAAGACGTGTCCAGACTTAGTCACATATGCACAATTAAATAGCCATGCAAGGCCCTATGCACTGTCTGTATTCCATTCAGGTTGGAGAGGGGTGCTTTCCTATCCTTACACCTACATAGTATTTTACTGGAAATACATGGGGAACCTGGTACAGTCCCCCATCCCAGTGTATATTGATACAGACATAGATAGTGGTTCCTGTATGCTTCTGACCTTTTACCTGTGCCTAAAAGTTTAAAGTATGATTCCAAATCCATTCAAAGCTCTTGGTTTGCAACTCTCAACAAGGTCCTCATTACCACTGGCAGGCATTTAATGTGGTTCAAGACCTCTCGGGGACATTATCCCATAACTACTCAGCAAGGTGCCCTTTTCTAAGCAGTGATGAACAGCTCTTGGCAGTGACTACTAGAAATCTATGGAAACCCATGTATTCTCTTCAATGGGCTGCAGTTATGTGCCCGTGCAATGTATATACATATAGAACAGGTAAGGAGATGCCCCATATAAGCTAATTATGTTCTGTGTGGATAAAGGCTTTCAGAAAGGAAAAAGACATAAGGTCATCACAAGTCCAGTCTCAAAAGCAGAACACACACTGGAAGCAATCCCCTGCACTTGTAGCAGTATATGGTGTGTTGCAGGTGCAATATAGAAACCATAATTTGAATGAAAGATTAAACTGTAAAGTCATTTGTTGCTATTTATGTTGATGATCAGGCAAATATCTTGTACATAGTAGGTACTCATAACTGTGGGTGGATGTACAATGATGTTAAGGATAAAGTTGTAATACCTCACGCCTCACAGTCCCCCCCCCCATAACCTGTTCTTTTACGATACTCCACCAACAGCTACAAAAGATGAGACTAGGTATGGAGACCAGGGTTGTGTTGGCATATGTGCCCTGTGGTACCTGAGGACATGCCCATAAGATCTTTTCTGAGTGGAGGAGATCCTTTCCTCCCCAAGCTAGGAGAATGAACTGCTTGGTGTTTTGATTATACTTGTGGCCATGTTACAAAGGTAGAGAATTCCCAACTAACAGCTCATTTGCACATCTACTGGGGAGCTCTTTAAATATTTCCCCCACGGAGACCATTATAGAAAGTGCCAAATCGCTGTCTAATTAATGGCATGGCCAAATTATGACATGACAGTAGCAAGAAAAATCCCTGAATGTGATGAGACTGTGAATGGAAAGCTGTACTCTGCTTGCTCACTTGGGCTACCTGGTACTCATGGTTGGAGAATGGCTAGCTAGTGGTGGCTCTTATGCCTGGGTCTTCTAACAGACAGAGCAGTCATATTCAGTCTCTCATCCTACAAGACTCCAATGTCTCTAGGCAAACTGGCCTCTTTGACCAGAGCAGCACTTTCTGATTCTCCGCCCCTTTGTCACATGGGGAGCTTGTTGTAGTGCACCTGGCTGTCCTCCACATGTCACAGAATAGTCTGGCTTCTCCCCATACCACACACCCCTCTCTCTGTCAATTGCTACCCACCAGGTGTCCTTCCCACCTCTAACTCTCAGTCACCCTAAGACAGAAGACCTGGGATAAAGGTGGAGCCAGACAGCGGAGATGGGATGTCAGATAACAGTCTGCAAGAATGGATCACCAGGATCAGGGACCACACAAATAACATGGTTTCCGTGACAACTGGCTGCCAGTTTGAATTAAGACAGCAGTCAGTTGTCACTGATGCCATAACAAGGCCCCTGTCTCCAGACACAGTGTACCCACTGCTTTCTAATCAAATGGACTCAAGCCGGTTCCTATCACGAAACACCCAGAAAGTCGATTCTCAGTTGCTTCCATTCCCTGGAATCCAGGAGTTCCAACCCTGATTGGATCACCACTTCCTGACCCCTTCCTGTCACAACTTCTCCAACAGCCTTTATAGAACACCTAGGATGCAGGAACAATGATGTGATAGGCCCCCAGGCTGCTACTGGGGAGCAGAAGCCCAAAGCAGTGCTTGGTGTCCTCTCTTCCCGCATCACTCTTTCCCATTCTCCTCTTATTGCTTCTTCTCCCTGCACCGTGCAAGTTCATGACTCTCCACGCCACCCCCCCCCCCCGCAGTCCATCCCAGAGCCACAGATACAGTCAATGGGTCGGGGTGGGGTGCTCAGGACCTGTGTCTGCCTGACCCATCTGCGGAGGGCAAATTATTGGAGAACATAAGAGACTTTGGGGGGAGGTGATGGAGGGATGATGCCTCAGCAGTCAAGTGCACCTGTTGCTCTTATAGAAAGAAGACCCAGGGGCCAGACACATACATGGTGCCCATGTATAGATGCAGGAAACACGCGTTCATATAAAATAAATGTCTTAAAATTTTTCATAAGGAGGATTCATTCATAAAGAAGAGGCCTTCTAAACTGGCACAGGCTTGGGAAGGGGGCCCCCATGCTGAACTCTTAGGATGCCTTAATCACATCCAGATACGGTCAGAGGGGTCTTTATCCATTGTTCAATGGATTCTTTTGATTTCTTGGGAGGAGGAAAAAGAACAAACAGGAAAATGTAAAGAAAGGGCAGTCACCTTTTCAAGAAGAATATACAAATGATCAAAGCTGTACAGTATTTGTCAGTATTTTTTTCTGTAAAATTCAAATACACATGAAGTTTATTTAAATAAATATTTTGAAACTGAAATCCTCTTTGCATGTTGGAGGGAGTTACTTGCTGTCCTATCACTAAGATGTAATTCTCACTCAGAAATGACAGATGGAGGGACTCTTCCTGATTGGTCAGTGCCCTCTAAGAATCTCGGGTCCAAGGACCAGGAATGAGACATCTCTCCCCTTTTTACAAAGCAGGCAACTTTGGAGACTGAACTGGGTAATTGATGGCTGCAGAAAAACATACTGATATTCCCTGGAGACACTTAGGAACCATTTCTCAGTGATGTCGACCAGAGTCTTTTTAAAGGAAAATGAAGAAATATTATAGATCATTTTTAAGAAAATCAGTACCTCTGGGTTAATATGTTGCTGTGAAACAAAGTATTAAGGACCCTGCAGTAGCTTTTAGGGACACAGATGCGTGTGTCTATGTGCATGTATTTATATAAGCACATATACCTTTTTTCTAAATCAACCACAACTTTTCGATACTTAGAAAATGAAGTTATTTGGATGCTCCTGGTTCCTCTCTCACCCATGCTTAGCTTGTCATTAAAGTAGAAGCCACCTAGTGTGCTGGCCAACAAGAGCAAGATGGTGGAAATGTTCTCTTCCAACACTGCCCAGTCTGCTACTATTAGCCACATCGGACTTAGTTCACTAAATTTAAATCAAATCAAAATCCAGAGTTCAATGAAGCCAGCCATATTTCAAGGGCTCAACAGCCACCCCATGGCTTCACCACCCGAAATGGCATGTGTCTAGCATCTTGTGGGAAGCGTAGTCAAATGTTTGTGAACAGCTGTGTTGTTTTAGTGGGAGCTTAGGAAGGAAGACCCACAGCACAGCTGCACGTTTTGTCATCTTGCCCAAGGCAGGCTGTTTCACAGTTCCAGTCGATTCTTCTGCTCCTTACCTATCACTATACATCCATGACAACCAGGGAGCAGAGTCTTGAGTCAGCCTGTTATTCATTCCTCCAGGACATTGCAACACTTCCAAGTGCAAGGAGGGGCTGCCCAGAGGGCCACAGCATACCTTCCAGGCTCCTCATAGGCTCACCACTCCCCAAAAGCCCCTCAGCTACACCTGCCCAGGCCCGCCCATACTCTGGGTGAGAAGATGGAATTGCACAATGTAATCATCCATTAGCATTCTCAACTCGTGGCTGCTTGCCCTTTGGCCTTAGGATTATTCTTGAATTCAAAGTCACAGGCAAACAAAACTGAACAAAATAAATCCCTTTGAACAACCTTCTGTATCTGCCTTAGGTTCAACTTATTGAGATGTTTTCAGATTCCCATGGGGACGAGAATCACACGTTATTCAGTAATGAATGGCAGGGCATGCACATGAAAATATTTTCACTTTTACTATGTGCCAAGTCCACTGAGCCCCAGTTATGAGAATCTATCCTGAGAGGTCACAACCTGCCTAAAGGAACAGACCACTACAATACAATGTGCTCATTGCTGTCTCAGAGGAACACACACCAAGGCTGGCATCAGATCAGGCCAACAAAGAGTCGCACTGAGAGGGAAGGTCACCTTTGGCAGAATGGATAAGAGTCCCTGTGCATTGTGAGCTAGGACTAAAGACTATGGTGGTCCAGATCCTGATGCCCACACAAATTCTCACTGTGTGATGCCATCTATTAAGACATATCTTCAAAAATTAAACAGGAAGAATACACACAAAACATTTAGCACGGAGCCTGGCTTATGGAAAGTGTTCAAGTTATGTGTTGTTCATATGACTAGAAGGAAAATCGTGGTTTGTGTTCTAGAAATCAAAGGAGAAACTTCCAGAGGAGGGGATCAAATTATCCCCTTGGCGTTCACTCACCTTTCTCTTTCTTCCATTCATCATACCATTGGCCATTCATAGAAAACCAGTCTTGGGACTGGCTGGTTCTATTCTCCTATTGAGGAAAAAGAAGAGTCAAAAGTTTAGAATGATGATAGAAAGCCTTAAGGCTCAAAGGCTCACCTACAGCTCCAGAGGGCCTGCCTTGTAACACATAGGTACTGTTCATGATCACATGACTCCTGCTTCACAAACACAGAAAATAAGGCCCCAAGAAAAGAAACCAGCATGCCCAATGGAGACCATAGTCTTCTTCCAGGTGCTTCAAGGGTCTGTAAGCCTCCAAATGTCCTTTTCATGTGTTCCACAGCAAGCCCCACCCACTTCCTTGGTCTCTCCTCATTAAAACTAATGACTTTTACTAACCAAAACAAAGAACTGCATTCATTTATTTTTCTTTAAACTTACAATACTTGGTTGGACAGATGGTTCAAGGGTCAAGAGCACTTGCTGTTCTTGCAGAGGACCCAGGTTAGGTTCCCAGCTCCACATGGCAGCCCACAACCAACTGTAACTTCAGTTTCAGAGCATCCCATGGTTTCTTCTGGCCTCTATAGGCACCAGGCATGTGCTGGAGCATATACATATATGAAGACAAAATATTTGTGCACACAAAATAAAATAATTAAGTCTAAGACAAACCTTTTTCAAAATTTAAAAAAAAAACCTGACAAGCCAAATGTAGAAATAACTAAAGTTTACAGTACTACTTCAGCACTATTCTTTTCTATCTTTGCACTTATAATTATGTAGCAGTTCACGAGCAGGGTTTTGTGAGCTAACCCAGGAACCTTATTTACATAACACTGGGACTGGAACTCAAAGCATACATGGAAACAATCCGCTCACAGAGGCATTTTGGGAAGAGTTTGGAAATACCCCTGGAACTGTCTACCCAGTGCCCAGCCCAGTTCAAGGTGGTAGATGGGTTGGGGATAGACAGAGCCAAGGACTCACTAGGCAACCCGTTCCAGGGAATGCAGGCATACCTGTCGTGCTAGTCCAGGAACACTTCCTGAGCAACCCCTAAGTTCAGGCTGGATGCTGACTGGACCCCACTGGCCAACTCTCCAGAGAATGTTACTCGAGAAGGAAGAAAAGTGGGGACCCCTCCAGAACTTTCCCTGTGTGGAGGAACTTTTCACTTGAACCGAGAGGCACCTCGTAAGGCAACACTGCCATCTCCTGGCAAGACTGGGTATAACAAGCCTCTTGCCCCTAGTGGCGGGCTGCAACCATATTGATTGGCTCCCATTGACGTGAGCTCTGTTGATCCTCTCCATGGCCCTGGTGAAAGGCTTAAAGTAGTGAATGACTTGTGTTTTTTTAAGTAGAGTGGGGACATTTTCTCGGAACTAAGAGTCATCAGCAGCGTTTCACCATCTTTTCTTTTTCTTTTCGTTCTTTGCATGCCTTCTTGTCTGCATGTTCTCGATTTGCACAGCCCACACCTGCTTTTTTCTTTCCTTTATCACAATTCTTTGAAAATGTGTGTGTGTGTGTGTGTGTGTGTATGTGTGTGTGTGTGTGTGTGTGTGTGTGTGTGTGTGTGTGTCCTCTCCCCTCTCTTCCTCCACCTCTCTCCCTCCCTCTCTCCTTATTTCTAGCTTTTGTAATTCTTGAATCCCTGATAATTCTAAGTTATAAAACAGAGTGCTTGAACTCACTTGACAAACATAAATGCTGTGCATTTCCAGAGGAAGCAGCCATGACACATAACTAGTTCCAAGCTCCTCGGTTCACCGGCTAGCCTCTGAAGGCAGTCCACGTTAAATCCTGCTGATTCTACAGCTCTCTCCGCAACACAGACCAAAGGAATCATTACCTCTTGCTGGAACTATTAAGGCAGCTGTGAGCTGGTCTCGGAGCCTCCATCCTTCCCCTAGGCCCCACCCCCACCCCTTGAAGATGGTTAAGGGCACAGGGTGCCGTCAGATAGGAGGAATGACTCCCGGTGTTCTGTATCACAGTGGAGTAACTGGCTGGCAAGGACTGTCTGTTTCAAAGTAACTAGCAGAGAGAAATTTTCATGTTCTCAACACTAAGATATGATAAATGTCTGAAGTGAGGCATATGTCAGTCACACTGATCTGATCATGTCACATTGTATATGCACATTGAAGTGTCATAATTTACCCCATCAATATGTGTCGATTAAAAATAACCTGAGGAGTGGGGAGATAGCCCAGTGGGTAAATCGATTGCTACCCAGGTGTGAGGGCTTGAGGCAAATGCCAGTCTGGCGTGGCAGCCCACCTAAAGTCAATCTTTACTTGTGCACTCAGGAGGCAAAACAAGCTGGCTGGTTACACTGGCCAAATCTGTGAGGTCTGGGTTCAGAAAGAGAGCTGTCTTAGTAAATGAAATAGAAAGTAGCCAAGGGAGTTGCAGGGTAAGCCTCTGGCCTCCACACACACATGCCCACCCATGTTCATACATGCAGACGCATACACACATACACATACACATTTTAAAATAGTTTTCAAAAGCCCCACTATGCTGCCTTCTCCATCCTGGCACCGAACTAATATTTCCTAAATACACTAGCCTGGCATATCATTTTGAGGTTTCAAAACCTCTGATCATTGCCCACTGTCCAAATGCTTTCATGGGAACAGTGGCTTTCACACCCGAATCCATGTTAGAGTCCCCTGAGAAACTCTGAAAACCTCAGGTGCACAGAACTCATCTGAGACCCACTGAAGTTGAGGCTCTGGAGGGACAGTGAGCAAAAGGACACATGTCAAAGCTCACACTGGCTCTGACTGTCAATGTGAACTGACAGAGTGCAGTGTTGCAGCAATGAATCCCCCTGTCCTCCCCCACTGGTTCCCTGGGCTTCTCACCACTGAGAAGCAACTTGACCTCCCTCAGGCACAGCCTTACTCTCCCAGGTGTCTGGCTGTTCCTCTTACTGATTCAGTCTGCCTTTCTAGACCTGATGATATCGCTATAGCCCTCTAAAGCTCCTCTGATAATCTTGGTGGAATTACACACACACACCCCAGAGTGCCAACCACACCCCTAGTGACTCCATTTCCCCTTAAGTCACCATCATCCTGAATAGTTTCCAAGCTGTCTTCTCACACTTCTGAGAGTTGATCAGGAGCAGCCGTTGGCTTGCTCATCTCTGCCTTGCGCATGTGCAGAATGACAACACTCTGGAAACTTTACCAAAGTTGGTGGGACAGATGTCCTGGCCCATGCTCTGCTCCTGGCTTCTAGTGTATGCCCACTCCTCAAGCCTCTGTTCACTTTGGGTCATCCTGAAGTGTGGGGTGGCTTCCTTTAAGCTTCAAACCTTCGAAGCTCCATAACCTGGCTCTAAGAAGAGTGTTTGAACCTCTCTGAAAAGCAGATCTACCAGAAACCCATGTTATAGGCACATACTCAGTTACAGAAATGAACTGCTGAGCTGGTCATGTTAGGGCAAGGGGCAGCATGGAGGAAGATTGGGGGCTGGGATGTGGCCCACTCTCTAAACACTCTTTTAAAATGAATTTCCTGGTGCTGGAGAGATGGCTCAGAGGTTAAGAGCACTGACTGCTCTTCCAGAGGTCCTGAGTTCAATTCCCAGCAACCACATGGTGGCTTACAACCATCTGTAATGTGATCTGGTGTGCAGATATACATGGAAGCAGAATGTTGTATACATAATAAATAAATAAAATCTTTAAAAAATGAATTTCCTTCCTTCTCACAGTAGAATCTTTGAAGGTCAGTGTCTTAGTTAGGGTTGCAATTACTGTGAAGAGACACCATGACCACAGCAACTCTTATACAGGAAATATTTAATTGGGGCTGCCTTACTGTTTCAGAGGTTTAGTCCATTATCATCAGAGCAGGACATGGCAGCATGCAGGCAACCACGGTATTGGAGGAGCTGAGAGCTCTTCATCTTGATCCACAGGCAACAGGAAGCAACTGTGACCCACACTGAATGTAGCTTGAGAAAAGGAGACCTCAAAGCCCATCCCGGTAGTGACGTACTTCCTCCTTCAAGACCATAACTCCTACAAGCCATGCCTCCTAATATTGCCACTCCCCTTGGGGACTGTTTTCTTTCAAACCATCACAGTCAGCTAAAGATTTCTCCATAGTAACATAGGTCTTTGTTATTTATGCAAAGGATGCTAAAATGGCTCCAGTGTCCTATATGTCACTTCAGTGACCAGTAGTGGAACAACCCTGGGGCCACTGAACCTGAGATGTACATGGCATCATCTGGTGTGATCAAAGCCTCCTCCAGAGCAAAGGCTATGGGTAGCTTTCTTAACGGAGCTACATTGAGAGGCCACCAAAGCTAGCAGTAAGTGTAATGAGTCATGACATCTGAGACGGGAGACCACCAATCTACACCTACGGCGGTTTGAGTAAGAATGTCCCTATAGGCTCATATATTTGAAGGCTTGATCATTAGGGAGTGGCACTACTTAAGAAGGATTAGGAGGTGTGGCCTTGCTGAAATAGGTATAGACTACTTGAAGAAGTGTGTCAGTGGCTGGTGGGCTTTGATGTTTCAAAAGCCCAAATCAGGCCCAGTGCCTCTTTCTCTCTTCCTGCGGCCTGCGGATCTGGATATAGAACTCTCAGCTACCTCTCCAGTACCAAGTCTTCCTTTGTGCCACCATGCTTCCTGCTGTGATGATAATGGACTAAACCTCTGAGACTGTAAGTCAGCCCCAGTTAAATGCTTTCTTGTATCACATTTGCTGTGGTCATGGTGTCTCTTCACAGCAGTGGAACACTGACTAAGACAGTGTCTTAAGAAGCACATATAAGAAGCCTGTTAAAAGTTGAGGGTCTTGCTACTGTTGGCCATCTCTGGCTCCAGCCAATGATGGGAATTTAATTCACTTTGCCAAGGAAGCAGTTTCTTGCTTAAAGGTTTGAACAGGCCAGGAAGAGCCCAAGGACTCTGATTTGCAGAGATGAGGACCATTACTACAAACAAACCTAAAAGGCTGCAGAAGGGACTCTGAGGAGAGGACATGGATGGAGCTTGGAGGCTTTCCAGAGGGACCCAAGAAAGAGGAGGAAGTGCCCTTGGGCATAAGCCCCAGCACAGGAGCATCAAGACTCAAAGAACCTGTCCTGAAAATGTCTCCCCGCCAGGAAGTCTTCCAAGTCCGCATCCCATCACCTCATCACTATCCACTTCTGTGGCTCCTTTCAGTAGAGATCACTACCTGAAGTTAGAAACTGACTTGTTTGTTGTCAGTCTCCAGCACTAAAGATGATTTGTTATTTACTGTCAATGGCCACCACAGGAGTAGAACATAATTTGTTCAATGTCAGCCTTTGGCTAGGCTATGTAGAACAAAGTATGTATGTGAATGCTTTGTTTATTTGGATAGGTTTGGCACTTAGAACAGAACCTGGTCCTGGATAAGATTTAAGTAGTAAGAGTTGAATAAATGAATGAAAGAATAAATGACAGCCTCGGAGCTCCATCAGGACCAGGACTGGGTGTGGCTTGTTCATCTGTTTCCCTAGCAGCCACCACTTACTAGGTTCTTCAATCAATGAACAAAGTGCACGCACCTTTTTAATAATTAGCCCCAGTGCTTAGTGAGCTCCATTTAGCCCACTCACTATCAGATCTAGCTGTGGCCTTACAAGGGGGGTGGGAGGACTGAAACTTGAAAGCTTGGCCAAAGTGATTTCTGGTGCGTGGCTTCGCATTGACCCACACAGGTTAAACCTGAGAAAGCTAAGCAACAGTGTACTTCCTAGACCACAAGGGGAAGTGCAGCTTCTAGAACATTTGCCTTGCTCCCCACCCATGTGCTTCAGCTGCCTTCCACAGAGCATGACTTTTCATCACACAGTGAGACTGCTGTCAACCACATTCCAGTATAATGCTCAAATTGTCCCTTCACTTGTACTTAAGTTAAATTTAGAAGTCAAGTGCACTTAAGTGAAGAAAATAACATGAGGCAATTTTGAAAAATCAAATGGTTTGTTTATTTTTCTTTCCTGAATAGGAATTTAAGTTACTTCAATGGTCACTGACTTGGCTACAGAAAACCTTCCAAAATGATACATACCAGACAGGCAAGAAGGATGAGTTGAGGGAGCTTCCAGTGTGGGGAGAAGGGAAGGAGGGAGACTGATGGCTGATAGGCCTGAGGGGGAACCAGGAAGACTTGGGAGGGGTAACCAGTTATTTAGAGAGACAGATTATTTAAAGGTGAAATGACTGCAAATTTATTTACAACATATGCAGATCTAGGAAAGAGATTATGCAAATGTCTGGAAAGGGGGTGGTTAAAAATAGCCATAAAATGGGAGCTTTGGTCTCCAGCGTGCTAGAGATCAGTCAGGACTTAGCTAAATATGAATTCGTCATGGCCCCTCTGTACACTCTCCGTTCTTCATCATACAAGAAATTCAAAAGGAGTAAGACTTATACTTTTCCCTCAAAACTCAGGGGGAACCACAGACAAGTGTTAGATTGCTTCAGCTCTGACCTTTGAGGGATCAGAACCTCACTTTTGGTTTTTCTCCTAGAAAGATATGTATTATCAGATGCATGTATAGATCTCCACCAATTTCTAAAGATTTCCAGTTGATGATCTACTGGATGACAAACTTTTTCAGACTAATCCAATACATCATTAAGGATGAACTGAAAAACCATATGGTTCCAGCATTGTGTCCTGTGCACATGTACTGTTCAATTACAACATCGTTGACTTTCTGGGCCCTCAGTAGAGACCGGCAAACATTCAGGTGACATAGTAGGAACCTCTAAATCTTGAAATGTGATGACATCATTAGCACTGTTAGTATCCAGTAATCTAAGAAGTTAGAGGCTATGTGCATCCCTCAAACTTCAGCTTCCCAGTCACGACCACCCACCCCACCCTAAGCTTGTCTTGTCTCCTGTGAAAACAGCTCAATGGGCCTTCAGAACATCCTGGCTTTTCCTCCTATAGACCGCTTCTTTCTGCCAGAGAAACGGTTTCCACTGTAACCAAAGGGGCGGATTTTCAGCTCCACATAAGGAATGGAGAACTCATGTCCTTTCCATGGCTCCCAGTTCACTCCCTACAAAACAAACAAACAAAAACAAGTCTACTGAAGAAAGGATGAGTTGAGGGAGCTTCCAGTGTGGGGAGAAGGGGTACCCTTCTTTCAGGGTACCTTTCTTCAGGGTATTCTCCCAAATACCCTGAAGAAAGGGTATTTGGGAGAAGAATAAGGTGGTTTATGGTATGGGGGACCCTAGCAAGTGAAGTCAGTCTCTCTCTGAAGGAAGGGAAAAGGAAGAGGACATCTGAGTAGGAGGGCCAGGTCATGCACCTTCTCCTGGGATTTGACATGTTTAGTGGATAGAGAAAGAAGCCTCCATGATAGGAACATGGATGTGGGAGAGGCCAGAGCACAAGGATGACAAAGAGGTCAATCTAAGCAGAGATCAGTAAACCAGCTATTGCCTCACTCTGTTCTTTTCCATAAACTAAAAGGCAAAAATAAACATATTAATTAGCCAATTGTGTAAAATCATTTTCAATTTAGACTGTTTAGATATTAGCGCTGGGGTAACAAATGGCCTGCTGAAAACTAAATTTCATTTTATGTCTTTTGACTGGTGAGCACAATAATATTTAATTCACTTAATAACCTTGCAACCTGGCCAATAAAGAGCCCAAGTGACCAATTTTATGTATTTTAATTTGTGAGGTAAATAATAAACAAGAAGCTAAATGCCTTGCAGACCAAGAAAAGCATATTAACCAGATGAATGTCTTTTATTAGCAAATGCAGGGATGGTTAGGGCATTCTAGCTGCTCATTTCAGATATCTGATCTCTGATCATAGGCTTCCCCGGATCAGCCCACATACTGCCACTGTGATGCATGGGCCAACCCTCCTCACCGCCCTGGGGGGAATTTCTTCTTCCCTTTGAAAAAAAATCACATAAGGATTAGGAATCCTGGCTGCCTGGTAAGAACCAAAGTAATAAAATGTACCTGGATTTGAGAAGTGCTAATATTTACAGTAATATTGTATGTGTGAGTTCTGGGGAGAGGTGGCTTCATGAAGGCCAGGTTGGAAATTAGAGACCCAGGACAGGTTTAGGGAGGACAGCAGATTGATGATGAGTATAGGAAAGAGCAATTTTCAAGAAGCCATGAGGGGTCAGCAGATGTCCTATATAGCTGGCAAAGAGTCACAATGATATACAAGGATCGTGGAGGTCCCAGAAAGTACTGACAGGAAAGTTTGCAAGAGAGAAGCCCTCACATACACTCAGCCTTGAACACAGTCGTGAAGAGGGACAAGAACAAGATGCTTGCAGCAGACTCTTGGTGACTTGGGTTAAAGCGAGTCAAGGATGGGTCTGACCTAACGTAGAATCTGTTCACCTAATGATCAAGTGACTGAGAGAAACAGCTCTGGTGTAATGAGGAGACAACAGGGAAAGACAATAAAGTGTCTGTTTTTGGACAGAATGATTGTGCTCTCCCCAAAATCTGTATGTTGAAGTTTTATTGTCCCAATTTGGTAATATTCAGAGGCAGCTTTCTGGAAGGTCATTTTAGATGCCCCCACAGTAGAAGAGAAAGAGGCCAGAATACCTCTGTCTGTGTCATGTGAAGATATAGCTAGCAGGTGTCTATTTCCATGCCAAGAAGCAAGGCCCCATATAGAATGAATATACTGGCACACTGGTCTTGGATTAGGCAGCCTCTAGAACTGAGATATTTGTGGCTGTTTTCTCTTTTCTTTCTTTTCTTGTTTGCTTTTGTTTTTTCAAGACAAAGTTTCTGTGTATAACAGTCCTGGCTGTCCTGGAACTCACTTTGTAGACCAGGCTGGCCTTGAACTCCTAGAGATCTGCCTGCCTCTGCCTCTGCCTCTGCCTCTGAGTGCTGAGACTAAGGTGTGTGCCACCACCAGGTGCATATCTGTTTTTAAACCACCTAACATGTAGTAGCTTGTTAAAATAACCTGATCTGTAACAGGTCTGTTTGTGATTTAGTAAGGTACCCCGATAGCTATGTGTGGTGGCTCACACCTGTGATCCCAACCCTCAGGAGGCTAAGGTAGGAGGATTCCGAATCCAAGGCCAGCCGAGGCTAATGTCATGACAAATGCCTATTATCCCAGAATTTACAAGGTAGGGGCAGGAGGATCACGGGTTTATGGTTATCCTCGGGTACAAGGCAAGCGTAAGATCAGCCTGGGCTAGATGAGACCCATTCTGTCTCATAAGCATTACAGAAGAAACTTAAAAATGAAATGAGATGGCATGTGATGCACATCATTAGTCTTCACGTGTGGGTGACAGCAAATCACACCCCCCACCCGCAGCTGAGAAAGTGTGCAGTCGTACAATACAGACCACAAAGTTCCTGTTGTCCGGGGACATCATGAAGCCTGGACCACATTTTCCTTCCCTAACTGAAAGCTTCAGAGGTGGAGGGAGAGGGGGCTACCACACAGGCCTGGACAACGTGGCTTTGGGAGTATAGACAGGGCTTCAGATAAACAAAAGGTGTACTCCTGTCACTTACCTCACTGTGCCTGGTCTCTCCGTATTTGCCATTCGGGTTGGCCAAATGACAGTTCTTATACCACCAGCCACCATGATGTGTCAGTGCACAGTTGCTGAGGGCAATATCATTGTCTCTGTCAAAAGTTGTGAACTTCCAGCCATTGTGGTAGGTAAGGGCATCCCCTGCAGGAGAGAGAAGGACGGGAGTGCTCCAGGGCAGCACAGTGGAAGAGGACAGCCCTGAGTGTTAAGAGCCTGCATCGATGATAAGCAGGTTTCTAGGCTCACACTACAAGGAAATGTCCAAGAACTGAATCCCCATAGCCAGCATGTGGGGCACCATGGGTGCTGTGGGGCTAGTATGGCCATGGACTGGAGGCTGATCCTGGACTAGGAGCCTTACATCAATGCAAATCTAAGAAGGGTGATTAGGCAGCCACCCAATCCCACTCCTCCCACCCCCACTCCCTGCCACAAGCCTCTTTGGTGTCACATCCTTCTGCCACAGAAACAGCTTAGCCCTGTGGAGGATGCTGAGGATGTGGAACACTGAGGAAGCCTGCATCTCCAATGGGGAGCCTCGGTATTGATGGACTCTAGGGCTACCTTGGTGATGGGTGTAGCATTAAACCTTGTTTGTTCCCACACCTTGGGGGGAGTGTCAAGAGCCACGAGGAAAGAGGCCCCATCAGGAAATATATAGACTGGAAAATGAGGACCCAGTTGTATATCACAGGTAGTCACACCCCTCTCAGAACGGCTAACTAACATGAGAACATGATGTATATAGATGAACAGGTTGTCCTCGCTGGTCTGTCACTTGACACCAAGCCTTTTTCTCCATCAACTTCAGCAGCCTTATCTCTTGGAAGTTCTCCCATCACATCAAGTGTTTAACCACCCTTGCCTCAAGAGACCACTCTCCGTCCTTCTGCATTTACCATGGTGACCATGCTTCCTGCTATCCTGACCCAAAAGGCATTCATCTTACTTGATAAGCCTATCATATTCTTGATCTAACCCTACTGTCTCAAATCACCCACCCCACCTCTACACAGCTGCCACCCAGGCCTCTTTTCACCTTGGAGGGCCTGTGCTCACCCAACAACCTTCCCTCTCACTCTCCATCTCCCAGCCCCTGTGAAAAATACCCATTTCATTGTCTGAAGCCTACTACCCTACCTTCTCCCACAAAGATCATTCATCCACCTCGCTGTGAAGGTTTGCCACTGAGACGTCTCCAATGAGTAACCTCTAATTCTATCATCTCTACTAATGAAGTGAACAGGCCCATTTGCCGTGTGCCCTTCATTAGTCAAACCCTAACCTCCCTTAAAGCCTAGCTCAACTCTACTACTGGGAAAGATTCTCCTCACTGATCCGACTTCTAGACACACACACACACACACACACACACACACACACACACACACATACACCTGAGCTTCTAGAGCCCTTCTGGGGATGTGTGTACAATTTAATGCTTCATTCCATCCTGTCTGGAATCTCCTTTAATTACTCCTCTCGTACTGCACCTATTTCCCTACCACATTTGTCATCCAGTTATAAGTTTACTTACTTTTTCAGCTCATAAAAGGCAATAAGAGGCCATATCAATCACAGGCTTAATCAAGTTCCCCGCCTGCAAAAATGACAGTCACATTTACATCTAATGGCTGTGACTCTCACAGACCTACTAGGTGGGCAGGACCCTTCTGGATCCTACAAGGAAATAAACACCTGAGGATTAGTATGGAGCAACCTAAGGTCCCCAAGTCCACAAATGAGAGTGCCAAGACTCAACTGCTGGTTCTCAGATTCTCAGACAATGATTCTGAAACACAGGTTCACCTGGGAATCCCCTCACTTGCACAGAGGGCTTCATTCCTACTAGTAAATGCCATCTATCTCTGATAGCCTTCAACAATGGTTCTAGAGAGACTTCCCAAGACCTAAACCATAAACATCACCTGAGAACCTATTAAAATGCAAGTTCTCAGGCTCACCCAGGTAAAAGAATGCCATCTGTGCTTTTACAGCCCTTCATATGGTCCTGGCACAGCAGCAGCTTCATCCACACACTTATTCAGAGGACATACATGTCACCTGCAATGGGTGAGCCCCATGCTAGGCTCTGGGGATACAAAGCAAAGAAATTTCTTGTTCTTGAAGACTCAGTTGGGGTGAGTTAGAGCCAGCTGGAAAGAGTTCATAACTCAGTTGGAAAGAGTTCATAAGGGCAGGGCACATGGGCACAGAGGTAATGTACACTGAGGAAGTTCAAGGGCCTCTCGGTTCAATCTCCAGCATCCTTTGTCCCTTAAAAAGTGAATAGCCCCTTGTGCAAAGGGAAGGTCCCAATTTGTCCCTCCAAGTCTGTAAACTCAACAGTGTCCTCTTCATGCCTCACCCAGCAAAAGTGGGAGCTGTAAGAAGAGAACTAGGGAGGCTGCTCCTCTGACACCAAGATGGCCAGGTCTCCATGGGTTTCTTCCAGTCAAAAAAAAAAAAAAAAAAAGATGGGCTATCACTGTATTTGTGCACGTTTCCTCTTCTCTCCAGATCCCTGCAGGCAGTTAACTACATCTTAAAGTAATACACAATGGCTCCCCTAGTAGCATTCTTTTAATAAGCACAGCTTTCCAGGCTGGAATATGAGTTCCCAGAGCTTGTTTTCCACAAATCCAGACAAGTGATATCTGGAAGACATCTTCAGTTATCTAATCTTGGACCCTGGACTAGAAAAAGGAAGAGCACTTCAGTCTATACAGGATTTTTTTTTTCATTTCTGCATATGGACTTTTCTACCTTCAAGAAACTGAAGCCACCCTTTTGTCCAGAGTGTAGAAAATGAGTATGCTCATGAATCAGAAAATAGCTGGCCCTGGCTGAGTGAGTATTATGATTCAATGAGTTTATCTTCCTAAGCAAAACCAAGATAATCTGGGTGTGATGGACACTCCTTAACCTCAGAATTCTGGAAGCAAAGGCAAGTTTGAGGCCAGCCTGAACTACAAACCAGTTCAAAAATAATTATTTTAAAAAGTAGTCAAGTCAATGATGCCTAGAGTCCCTCCTATTAGTATTAGGAGAAACTGCTGATAAGCGCTATTCTAAGGGCCCTATTCCCTTGGTTTTGGAGGGAAACTGGTTCATCTTAGGTATGGATGGAAGGGTTATAGCAGACTCATAGAAGGTCTAAACCCACACTCAGAGTGTGGTTACTAGGCTGGTCACTGTCCATCTCATGAAAACATCACTCTGAGACCCACTCTCCTTCCCCAGAACTTTGTGGTGCAGGAAGAATGACTCTGCAGCCACCACCTAAGACCTAAGACCAGGAAAAGCCATAAACATCATATCCCTGTAAGTCATCTTCCAACACAAGGCTGTGAGTCTAGACCTTGATGTTTTGTCCCTGAGATTGGGGGTAGCAAGTAAAGAGTGGTGGTGAACATCTATCTAGCTTTTCCTTTTCTCCATGAATCTATTACTTATTTTTCTTTCTCAAATGCCAGCCTTTAAAAATCCATTTAAAAATATGGAAAACACTGGCTTTGGGTTAAAGCAAATCAGTATGGACATTATCATTCCTGGACCCACTCTGTGCTATTAGAGATCTCCAGTTACATTCCCAAGTGTCCCCAAGAAGTAGGCCTGTAACTTGAGCTCTCCCTGCCAGCCTGGGCCCACTGCCGCATCAGCCCCAAATGAACACACTTGACTTCTGTTAATTATGGAATTGTTGGTCATTGACTATGGTTTCTTATTGGCTAGCTCTGACTTAATTATTAACCCATTTTCTATAAATCCAAGTATTTCCATGTGGTGTTCTCTTACCTAAGAAAGGTCCAGGAACCTCTTACTCCTCTGGCATCTTACATCTCAACTGTGCAGCCTCTCCACAGAGAAGAGAGAGAGAGAGAGAGAGCAATTTCCTGTCTTTCCCTGCTTATATTTTTATTCTGCCCAGCTATATCAATTCCTGGGATCACATGGACGACTCCTCTCTGCCTACACTTCCCAGAATCCTCCTCGTATCCTAGTCCCACCTATCTTGCTACCCTATTGGCCAACAGTATTTTATTCATCAACCAATAAGATAAACATACACACAGAAGAACATTCCCCATCATGGACCCATCCCTTGAGCACTCCAGCATGAGTGAGCCCCATATAAGAGGGACATGAAATAAGCTATAAGTGGTTGGCTAGCCCAATGGAAACTCTGAGGCAGAGTCTATGTTTGCATTGTCATTTCTACATAAATGAACAGCATCTCAGTGGTAGTACTCATAAGAAAGCCTCTAAAACTCAGAATCAAAAACTAAGTTAGCATTCTGTGGCCTTGTTCCTTTGCAATAATAATAATAATAATAATAATAATAATAATAATAATAATAATACCTACAAGACATGACTTCAGTGGAAGTCAGAAGCCATGAGCCCAGCTGGACAATCTGAGGTGGGGACAAGTTGAAGCCTCCTTTCCACCAAGGCTGGGCATCTCTGCTGTAATAATAGCACTGATGAGGCTAGACACAGGGAGGGATAGGTCACGCACATGGAGACAGCAAGACCTTCACCTTCCACTTGAATGCCTATCCTCCACACTGTACCTCATCATTTAGGGCATGAGTAGCCAGAAGCTTCCTAGATTTTAAAGCCCTCATCTGAATCAAGATGCATACACAAGGAAGGCTAAAATGTCACTGAACCCACCATTTTAATACAGAACAGAAAGGTAGAAGTGATGATACACACAGGAAGACTAGAAGGCTGCCTAAATGCTCTCTGATTTGAGAGTCTCCCAAGGCTTCCTATTTAAAAAGACATCCTCCACTGACTGGCCCTGTTGGCCTGAACAACCTTCGAATGGGAATTATCCCCCAGTCACAGTTAAAATGCAAATAGGGTACCTGGGAGGAGACTCACATTAATTTAAGAATATGTTGACTCCTTACCCATTAGCATCAGCTCATTTGCTGGATTATGTTAACTAGGCTCAGAAAAGGCAAAGTTTAATGGTCCAAGAAAGGAAAGGGACAAACTGAAAAGATGGATCTGAATGAAGTCCCAACCAAGAGGCCAGGAAAGGTGTCAGGTTTAAGGGAGACAGGAAGGCAGGGGAGCCAAAGAGAAGCACCGGACTTCAAAACTTGACCAGGAGATCTCAGGAATGGAGTGTGTAAAAGCTGAGACTCTAACCTGAGCAAGAAAGGCTAAGTCTAGCTGAAGTGTGAAGATAGCCAGACAGACTACAGGAGACTGACCAGAGCAGGAAGAGGCCCACACAGGCAACTGAAGACTGGCCTGCATGTCCTCTATTATTCCAAATGGTGGGAAAGACTGGAAAAAGCCATCAGGAATTCAATCTGACCTTATTTAGAAATGAGGTAAGAGTTATATAACAGGCTCAGTCCTCAAAGACAGTGAATTTACATTATTTTAATATTAAATTATTATGATCACCATGTATGGCAGTATATGCGTTAATCCCAACGCTCAAGAGGCAAAGGTAGAAAGCTTACAAGTTGTATGCTAGTCTGGGATACATAATAAAAGCCTGTCTTTAAAAAAATAATAATTATGAACATTTAAATCATTCTGTAACTAGCCTGATAATTACATGAACAAAGGTCCATGTGTGTTTCCCAGTTGTATCCGAGCTGCCTTTTCCTCCTTGAATTAAAAGAAAAAAAAAAAAAAAAAAAAAAAAAAAAAAAAAAAAAAAAAAAAAAACCTTGCAGACTGGCCTTGTTGGTCTGAGCAGCTTTAAAATAGACATTATCCCTAGTCAGAGTTAAAATGCAAATAATGCACCCGGGGGACAGCCAATTAGTTTAGAATATGTTGACTCCTTCAACTCACTTTCCCAATAGCCTGCCTTCCAGGGCTGACTCCCATGTTTTATATTCCACTTAGAGCACACGCAGTGCAGCCCATCTCTAGCCCAGAGAAATGCAGATGGCCTGAGGAAGGAAGGGGCGAGTCCAAAGCACAGTGGGCCTTTGTAGCTGTAGTACTTTTCTATGGAATTATTTTTCCCAGGAACAATTCTTTGCACACTCTTTCCCATTCAATCCTCACTTAGAACCCTTGGACAATTCAAACATGAGCAAGGGCAAACTCCACGGTGATAAGTACCCACTTCTCCCACACTACCATGTCACCTGACTCAGGGTCTATTCCTATAATGTATTAAACACTCATGAGATTAGATAGAGAAATCCTACTAGAAGTTTCATTTTTTTAATCTCATCAACTCTGTACCTGGCTTGATTCTATAAACTAAATTGCAGGAGCAAAATTTATATTATTGCTTTAAGAAATAAAATCACAGAACTCAAATAAATTTTCCATTCATAGCTGACCACTTTGGATCATGGCCCCAGTCCTCAGCAATCCTTGAGGACACAGTCCTAGGATGCCCTACAAGTCTTCTGTAGTACACAGCAATCCCCTTGCCTTGGCTTAGTCCTCTATTCCCCTTGGGCTCCCCCAGATGTGGTGAGCCCCTTCCTTTCCTCCTTCTGTGTTTAGCCCTCTGTCAGAGCCAGCCCCACTCCCCTGACCTATGGGAAGCTTCCCCCAGCCACTCAGGCCCTTGATGGACCCACCATCTCCACTCCTGAGCTCCTTATTTCCCATTCCACTTAGTCTGTGAAAGTGACTTTGTGCTTTTATTCTCCTCTTTCCATGTGTGGTAGAGAGGAGAGACTATGTTCTATGAAGTCAGCCAATTTGGCTCGTAACACATTCCTATGTGGTTATGCCAAAGCTGGAATCAGGCAAAAGGGAGAGGTCAGACTTTGTTAAAAGGCATGTTTATATATATATATATATATATATATATATATATATGTGTGTGTGTGTGTGTGTGTGTGTGTGTGTGTGTGTGTGTGTGTGTGTGTGTGTGTATCAAAGCAACAACCACAACCACACCAGCTCTTAAAATATTTGTCAGTATAATCCCAGAATTTCAGTTATGCTGCTTAATTGTGGTCCTTTCCCTATAGAACTGAATATGCCTCCCATTGGCCCGAATCCAAGGAGCAGCTAACAGAGGCTGAAAAAATCCATGCTTTTGGCTAAACTCTCATTTTTAGGTTGTCCCTGTTGTGTAAACTAATGAGACCTAAAGTTCTTACTGCTTGACTCAGCGCTTTGATTTTTCTGTTTTAATTTACAGCACAATATCACAAAATGTTGAAATAATACACACACACACACACACACACACACACACACACACACACACACACTGTTATACAGACAAACCTAACAGTCACACTGTGTGTGGAAGGCCACTGAAAGGCAGAACGAAATTAAATTGCTCAAAAAGGCTCAAATACAGCAGCCTAAACCAGGGGCACATAGGGTCTGGGGGAATGGAACACACACACAAACCTTCTGGTTTTATGGTTAAAGAATGTTTTGACTTCCTTTACCCCAAAGCGCCTTCAAAGAGCATGGCCTTCATTGTCAGGGAGGACAACCAACTGCTACATACCAATATCCCACAACCCATATCCATGGCACATGGCAAACCAATCCTCAGATGACAGAAGCAGGAGATCCCTGGAGAGGGAAAGGCCTCTTACCTGCCGTGCCTCTGTACTTCCCGACTGACAGCTTGTACCGCTCTTTGCTGGATGCCACTTGGAAGAAATCATATACGGCGTAGGCTGATTCGTTGACAGTCTGCAAATCTGCCCTCACCTCATATCGAGTAGGGGTGCCAGTGGTGAGATTGTGTAGTTTATCAAGTCCTAAAAACGTGGAATGGAATTCTAATGACCAATCAACTCATGTGTGTGAGCTATCACTGTCTGCATCTGAGACATTCAGAGCTAAAGGGAATCTTAGTATTTATCTTCTCTGTTAACAAAGGGCTTTCCCAACACTTTCTCCTGGGGTGCTACTATTCCCACTCCATTATTTCTTTGGCGTGGCAATGCCAATGACTTCATGGAATGCCATCTGTAGAAGAGGGTGTGTTGGGGTCATCTGCTGCCTGGATCCACCTCTCTAAAACAGAAACAGATCTTCCTTCTGTCCACACACCTTACAAGTAGAACATATCAGCTACTCATCCTCAGAACTCAAAGGAGACTGTACCAAGCAAACCACAAGCATCATCGACTCTATTAGACACTGAATACCCAGATTCAACCTTTTTAATTCCGTATTTCCCAGTAGATGTTTTATTGGCTATTTAACTCTCCATAAACATCTGCTCCAACAGAGAGCAGAGGGAAAATGGGCAAAACTAATGTCCATAATATCTGACAGCACTAGCAGAACTAGAACTGCTAGCACGTTGTCTTAACCAGAGCCCATGATCCAAATCCATCAACTGTCTTTCTACTGTGGTTATACAAAATGCAGCCTCTGGAAATATTCTGTAGAATTTAGCTACAGCAGAAAAGCCACTTCCAGACAGCCTATCTCTTCACCTGTCCCTAGTGTGCAAGAGCCTTCCCATTGGCATGGCCACACCATACAGAGTCCCTATCCCTTGGACCTCTCCTTGAAAATGGGTAGCTCCCTTAAAAAGCCTGAGCAGATCATTAAGAGGGATGTTATCTTCTCACAACACCACCTTCCTAATTCTCAGAGATCATACCAAGCCAGAACTCCTTCATGGGGTCCCCAAAACCTTCTACATAACTCCGCCAACGCTTGAAGAAGTCCAGCTGCCCAGTGTTGCGCCTCTGGAAGACCTGTGAAAGGAAATGAACGCTCTGCTATTGAACAGACATAACCTAAGGGCTGAGAAATGGTAGTTGTGTTTTCCATGTGCTTCTGCAAGGCAAGAGGAAACTACTAACCTGCACATAACATATACTGATTTCCTGAAGTGGTACATCTTCATGGTTTAGAAACAACTTTTATTTATATCCCAGTATATTGCCTATACTGTTTATTACACAAGAATTTTAGGTGAAATATGCATTCCAGGTATGAAAATGTGCAGTACCTAACAGGGAACATTCCTACCCTCAAGAAATTTCAATCATAGAGCACAGAAAAACTTGGGAGAATCAGTAATATATATACAACCAACTAGTAGTTGGTTGTATAGGACAAAACATTCCAGATCTTCGCTGTCTCCAACATATAACCTTTAAGCATTTGATTCAATTGAAGGATGATATACTTATATGCTGTCTTTTATCTTCCACTTAAATAGTTTGAAAGCGGTAATTATTTTAATTCATGAGAATCCTAACATAGCAAGCATTTAGTATTTATGGAACAACAGAAGTTTACCCAACAAATATTTATTGAGTATCTACTATATAGTAGAAACCATGCAAGGTGATAAGCAAAATAAATGAAACAGAAATGGTTCCTGTCCAAATGGATCAAACAGTCTGGTAAATAAGATAGACATGAAATAAATAATCAAATGAATAAGATTCAATTAAATCCATGATAAGAGCTATGAAGGAAAGATACAGAGGGACTGCACCTAAACAAGAGCCAAGAACACTCCCATGGAAAGTATCTGAGGACTGCAGGGTAAGCAACAGCATCAGGAACAGAAAGGAAGGCTGGGCCATTGGTGGTCCTGGGTGCTCATTAGGAAGGAATGGGAGAGAGGTTGGAATATGGGCAAAGACCAACCCTGGTGGGATTCAATTTGGTTGAAGATGTTGGCCCAAAGTAAAAAAGCAATGGTAATTTAGGAGGATTCTAAGCAGGAAATAGGATCTTCTCCGGATCCTTCTGGCTGCAATGTAGAGAAGAGCCTGGCCAGCGGCTAGAGTGGAAGAAAGATGACCAGTCTGGAGACCACTGCAGTGTGCTGCTGACATGGGATGGCAACTTAGACAAGAAGCTACCCCTGAGGACGGACAGAAGTCGACAGAAGGTAAACTTGACAGGTATGGTAACAGAGTGTGGACTTGAAAAAAGACAGCCAGTATTGAGAGCTCACACATATGAGTTGATTGGTTATTGGAATTCCAGTAAATGTTTTCAGGACTTCATAAACTACACAACCCCACCACAGGCACTCCTGTTCTATAAGAATTACTCAACTGCTCTTGCAGAAGGGAGATTCTGAGAGAGGCAGCTTTTGCAAGTATATCATAAGCTCATTTGGGGACATTGTGAGAGTTGGGGTTTGTTTGTTTCTCTTTCTTTTTAGCTGTACTGGGAATCAAACTAGGATTTTGTGTGCTAGGCAAGTGCTCTACCACTGGGCTACATCTCTGGTCCAGTATGAATTCTTTCTGAGGTTTCCTGGTGAAGAAAGGTCTCATGTATGCAGTTGAAGGGATTAGGGTACATAAGAGAGACCTAGGCTTGATTCCTAAGGTGAGGGTGTATGTGGGGAAAATTGTAGGAGTTTGCCAAGTCATTTCATTCTCTTGTCCCAAGAACAGAGGCTACTTTTCAGCTTTCTTTCCAGTTAGTAAGAGCGATGTGACTATTTCTACCCAAAAGGCTGTTAAGGGGACAAGAGTTCTCCATGCTGTCTTTCACTGCCATGTGCCATGGTAGAAGCCACATATTTAAATGTCCTAGCCACAAAATGGAAGTAGCCTAAACTGCTGAGTCACCACTCTAAGTGATGACTGCCAAACCTACAGAAGGCATCGCACACGTAAGCATGCCTTCTTATGCATTAGAGCATGAGAATGAGAGAGTGGTTTGTTGCTGCAGCAGAACCATTCTGTCCTAATGTATATAGAGGTCCACTGAGACTCAGGGGAAAATGAAGGCGAGGGGGGGGGACTGGGAGATACTCCAACATGCTCATGGGCATGGATGAGTTCATTAAGGAGAAAAGAAGCAAGTAGGAACACAGAAAGAAAACTAGAAAAAAACAAAAAACATGTAATCCCAAAAGCCACAAAGAGAAATAATGGTCAATGGTGTCCAATACTGACGAGAGATGAAGGAATGTAAAATCAAAACCCCCTGGGATTTAGTGACATGGAAATCACCAGCTACTTCAGCAAGAGGTGTGTTAGAGAAACAAGAAGCCAGGCAGGGATGGGCTGAGCAATGAATGGAAAATGAGAAAATGGAGAGTGATCTGGGCTCTATTTTAGACGAATGGGTTGCTTTCTTTACAAAAAAGATCTCTATTTGAAAAGGAGGTCAGTTCCCCTTGGAGTAAATCAGTCTCCTTTATATGAAATAAACTTGAAAAGTCCCTACACCCAAACACACCTGCACACAGTATTGAAAATGGCAATGCATATCAGTCCACTTGAACATGAGAGCCAAGCTAAAAGCCATCCTAGCCCACTCAGTAATGATTAGAAACCACGTACCAAAAACTAGAACTGTATCTCTACATATATTCCCTTGTACTCATCTAAATGAAGAAGTCCCAACACAAAATACTATCTGTGATCCTAAGTTGGACAAGTAAGCCTAATGGTTGTGTGATCTTTACATTTTTCTCTAGGAGGAGTGAGTGAGAAAGGTGAGAATCCAGACCCTGCTGAAGTCCCACACAGGCACTCACACTAACTCCCACATGGGCGCTCACACTAACCCCCACATGGGTGCTCACAATAACTCCCTCTGAAGCACCAGTACAGCTTTGTGGCCTAGGAGGTACTGAACAAAGCCACCCGTGGGAAGAGAATGTTCCAGGCTCCATCCAAGTTAGCCACAGACACTTCCTGGCAAAGGGGATAGTGAGTCAGTCATTTTGGTTTCTGTTCTCAGCCAACTCACTGTAAAGCAGAGATTCAAGTGGGAAAGAAAAGTCTACCACACCATTTCTGGGAAAACTAGATGAGACGGTACATGTCCTACAAAAAATGTCCTATGAATGGAATCAGCTGATGAGCAAAATTCAGCAAGAATTACAGCAAGCCATTACACACAGTATTAACACTGTTCATTAACACAGCTGTTCTTAGTCTGCCTTTCTCAGTTGCCCATTCATTAAAGCTTCTCCATTCCTTTGGGGGGGGCAGCGGAGGGGGAGGGCTTCCTTCATTCTTCCTTTACTTACTTTTATAACAACCATTTACTGGACATCTATTGAGTGTTGACTCTGAGGGAAAAAGGAACGATGCCATTTCACAGATGGGGAAGCTCAGAAAATTAGCCATATTCACACAACCATTTGGTGACTCAAGCAAGGGCAGCACACAGTCCTACCTTGTAGTGAGAATGTTTGAAAATCTAGCCCTCCCACGTCCATTTCCCAGGTAGCATTAGGAGCACTTAGTTTCCTGGTGAGGAGTCTGGGTCAACCCAGCTCTCAGATTCCTCTTATATCACAGACAACTGACTCCAAGGCTGGATGTGGTACAGACACTTCCCTATTCCCACTCCAAGGCTGGGATTGATTCTGAGCCTGCCCTTCTGAGGACAGATGCATTAGCAATGTCTCTATTTCCAGTCAATGAGCATGTTTTGGGTTTGGGTTTTTTTGTTTTGTTTTGTTTTAAATAATGGCCCATTATGTCCAGGGAAACTGATTCTCAAATCTCCACACTTACTAGATGTATTGTTGGCTACGCTGGCTAATTTCATGTTTAAGTTAGCTAGTTTCATTTCTTCCCTAAATACAAGGTCTTGATGTAGCCCAGGCTGGTCTTAAACTCACAAGTAGCCCAGGATGATCTTGAACTTCTAATCCCACTCACTTTGCCTCTGCCTCCCCTGTGCTAGCATTACAGTCATGGGCCAGCACATCCAATTTTCTGTGGTGCCAGAGAACAGACCAGGGCTGCACACATGCTAGGCAGGCACTTTACCAACTAAGCCATAACCACAGCCCAAGCTTCACTTTCTCTAAACTGTCAGATCAAGGTATAACTAGCCCCTATCACCTAAGAGCTTAAATGGAGGCAAATCATGAAATAGCAGAGTCTGGCACAAACAGATAACATTAAGTTGTTATTATATCTCAATGATTATTACTTTGCATTTTATTATGTTATATTTAAATATACTGACCACACAGATAATTTATACATCTTGATCAGAAGGCTTTGATTGCGGCTTTCAATCTATTCATGGATTAAAATGCTCTGTAATGAACTATGTAAGAATAGTAAAAGGAAGTAAGTCTTAACAGGTGAGAAAATATCCTAAGAGAGTTCTACAATCCAGCATTGTCATTGTACTAGACATGTTACTCACTGTCTTGAATGACTAGATCAGGAAAGAAAGTCAAGATTGCATTTAAATGCCTGTGGAAAGAGCCTCTGATGCAGCCCTAGACTTCCAAGATGGAAAGATTGGAGACTTTTAAGTGTTCCCTGATGTTCTTTCCAGCCTCCTCCTGGCAGCCTAGGTTGCCTCGGGGCAAAGTCCTTCTGCCCAGTCATCGAATTAGGTTCCTGCTGCCTGGGACAAAGAACGACTTCCATAAAAGGATGTTAAAAGCTCAAAGGAAGTCTGGGTCATCTTTCAGGGAAAGAAGACACTTGAACCAAAAAAAAAAAAAAAAAAAAAACAAGAAATGGGATGAGTGAATTCAGTGGTCTTATAACAGACTGTGTATGAGTCAGGTTCATTTGCACGAGTATGCAGAAGGTAAGGTCCTTGAAGTCAGGCATCCTGACTTGTTCATTAGTCTATGAAACAGCATCTGACACATAGTAGGTACTCACTAAATATTTGTGTATCATGGGTTGTGCAATCAGAGAGACAAATCTTAATCTATCTATCTATCATCCATCTATCATCTGTCTATCTATCTTTTTAATCTATCTCTATCTCTCAGCTGCCTTAGATAAATGATTCCTCCCCTGTATAAGCCTGACTTTCAAAAAGGCCACACTAAACAGTGCAGCCATCCTGCCGATGGTCAATTACAGGCACAATGGCAGGAAATTGGGCTGTGGGCTGGAGCAGACTGATGCTTAGAGTTACAATGGTACTGATGAAAAGCAGCAGGCACAGCCCTATGGGTCTGCTCAGGTGGGAGACCACCCATGTTACAATCTGTTGTGTTATTTTATAAATCGAGCATTTCTGCCATCCAACCAATTGTATGAAACAGACTTTCAACTATCCTTTGCCACCTGTGCAGATATTAAGTTTTCTTCATCGCTGCTCACCAGATGATATCATTTCACCTGTGGCTGCTCAAGAGCCCTGAGAAAACGTGTAAATGAACATAATTGGGCACTATGACACCAGGCTTTCTCTTTCCCACAATGGGTGACAATGCACAGCGGGTGAAGGCTGCCCATCTTTTGAGAAAATAAGAGCCTCAATCAGTTCAGACACAGGAAGAAGCCAAGTGAGGGAGAAAAACGATCCACCTGCAATCTTCAAAGGTTCATCAGAGAACTGAAACAGCAAGCAATGATAGAAGCGGTGTAGTGTAAGCAGACAATGGCCCAAGAGAATAAGACCTCCCAATAGAAGGGAGCAGCTAGACACGACCAGGCTTCCCCGACTCTCATCTTCATCTTTCGATTCAAAGCCCTAGAGTGGTTTTTCTGTCCTAAAGAGCCAAAGTCTAGACCCCAGACCAGGTCCCCGTTCAGAGGACTAATCCATCAAAGAAGCCATGAATTTACATCTTGGTTGATGTGAGATGAGCCATCAGAAAGACCAACGATCTAGCAGATGTGACTCCTGGAATGTGGTTCCAGCAATGTCATTGACATGTGTGACCAACTCAACCAAAGGTCTTTCTCTGTAAGCCTCAGCTTCCCTCTTTTTAAGACAAGAATAATAATCCTTTCACACTAAAGCACAATGTGAATCGATAGGGGATTTTTGTTTTCTTTTGTTTTTGTTTTTGTTTGTTTTTCGAGACAGGGTTTCTTTGTAGGTAGCTTTGTAGACCAGGCTGGCCTCGAACTCTCAGAGATCTGCCCACCTCTGCCTCCCGAGTGCTGGGATTAAAGGAATGCACCACCACCACCACCACCCAACTGAAGCTCTAGTTTTTTTTTTTTTTTAAGTGCTTTGAAGGGGTAGAATATAGGAATAATACACATACACCAGGCATTATTAGCTATTGATAAACTCATAATCATTAGCCTTGGTTTAGCCAAGCCTGTTTCTGTGACCAGTGTTAAGCCCTAAGTTCTCTCCTTACAATGGGATTAAGATCTCTTTCCAAACAATTGCAAGCCATTAAAGCTCCTTCCCCAACCAGTAGGGAAGAAAGAGAACCTCCATAGGGTAGCTGTGACCATCTCCCTAGGTTAAGAAATAAGGTATTCCACGGAGCTCCTCTAGACACCGTTAGGACTCACAATCCAGCCGCCTCCATCTGTGTCCATGTCACAGTAAACCTGCATGGGCCGGCTGGCATCGCCATTTAGGTAGATTGTGTAGAGACCACTGGCAGCATTGGCATTCTGCTGAACCTGACTGCAGTCTGAGGGGTGTGGAAAACGGGCGTCCACTGAGACCAAACAGAAGGACAGTGTTGTTAGAAGGGAAGGAAAGAAGAGAAGACAACACAGCTTTCTCTGTTACAAGGCAATTTACTTTGTTCAGAAATTATTTCATTGCATCCTACACTATTTTGCTTGTTCCAATTCTTGGCTCACATATTAGTTTTCTTAACCCCTCTGTTCCCACCAATTCTGCAAAAGCACCTTTAAGTTAGCTTTGCGTCACTAACTCTCCCAGGTGTAACACTCAGTTTTACCCTCTTTAGTCCCTTCACTATGGGGTAGATTTGTTTAGAATCCATAACCCCACTTTTATTTCTCCATAACTCCATGCTCCTCCCAGGCCTCTCCAATACTTGCCTCTATTTATTGTCATTTAAAAGGCTGGATTCCATATTACCTGTAGACAGGGTGGTGGATACACTTCTGCTCCGGCGATCACCCTTAAAGGCAACCAAGGAAATAGGGTAGGTGACACCCTGTTCCAAGTCTTGCAACTCAAACCTCTGCTGACCTCTTTGGAGCTGCACTTCCTACAAACAAAGGAGGTAACAGACAGTGGGTGATTCAGTTTCTCTTCCTAGCACCCTGGGCATCAACAGCATTTACTAACATGACATCAGAAGCTCTCCAGAATCCCAGTGAGTCTCAGTCACTTCCGTGTAGGACCATGCCATGGAGAGTCAGCCCTGCTAGAGGGCTAGCTGAGAGCCAAAGTCATGCATGGCCACCACCGGAGAAAAAAATTCAGGTTGCCTAGGGATTTGTGCCTTCAGATACTTGTTGAGACACTGATTATAGCCAGTGCTATCAGCAGCAGACTGACAATGCTGGACTAAGAACATGCTTTAAAAGAGAAGACAAAACTGGCTATCAGATCTGTGAGACACAGAAGTTGTTGGTATTTCAAGAAATCCTTTGGAATATGTTTTACTCTATAATAAACGTAGGACTAACACTCCAAGCAGGACAGTCAGGTGCACCCATTGTAACAATGAATAAATCAGTGTCCTTTGTTTTCCTTCTTATTTCTTATTTATCTGCTTGCTTATTTTTTGCCAAAGAGAGATAATGACAATTTTCTAGTGACTAAATTTGGAAACTTTGCTGGACTTCAGTGATTCCTGAATAGCCCTTGAAATAATGGTCATCTAGTTATTCAGTGAATGTTTATTGGTGGCCAGGAATGGTGACACATACCTCTGATCTTAGCTGCTTTCAAACCGAAGCAGGGAAAATTCAAGTTTAAGTCAGCATGGCAATTTAGTGAGACCTCATCTCAAAACAAAATATTAAAAACAGCTAGGGACATAGTTCCGGGGTAGAGCACTTACCTAACACATACAAGGCCCTGAGTACAATCCTCACCATCACCAAAAATAAAATAAAACAAAATATTAACACCAACTGCATGCTAAGCCCTGTCCTAAATGCTTTAGATACAAAAATAGACAAAAAAGGTCTCAGTCCTCCTGGAACTGAAATGTATGACGCAGACACAACAAGTTATAGAAGGGGAGGAGGGGTGGGGGGAGAAGGAAAAACAGCAAGAGGAGCAGCAGGAGGAGGGAGAGCAGCAGGAAGAGGTGCAGCAGGAGAAGGAGGTGGTGCAGGGGGGAGGGGGAGGGGCAGGAGGAGAAGGTACAGAAGGAGGAGCCAGAGATGGTGCAGGAAGAGGAGGAGCAGGAGGAGGAGGAAATAGCAGCAATATCAGGACTGACAGTAGAGCTCAGCGTGCCTGGTATGCACACCCTGAGTTTGAGCCCCTAGAACTGCAAAATAAACACTGAACAAGTGTATGATAAAATGGGATCTATGCACACCCAGCAAATGTGTACTAGCCGGCGAGGAGCAGGCACAGAGGTTAGTCCTTGCGATGAAAACACAGTACTCACAGGTAACATCACTTAGCAATGAGGGATCAACAAGTCAAGCCAACTTGTTCTCCAGGCAGGCTGTGAAGAGAAGTCACCAAGAGAAATACAAGAAATTCTCATACCTTCACTGTGCCATTTGGGAATTGGTAGGTCAAAATGTAGCCATCAATTTGAGCAGAGGGGGGCATCCAGGTCAGTACCCCACCAGAATGTGTTACCCCAAATGGACGAAGATTTTTGGGAGGGTCAATTTCTGTAAATGAGAAGTCAGGTAATAATTGTTCATAAAACATGCATAATTTTAAGTGATCTGTTTTTATTTTCTTTCTATGTATTTCCCAATTCTCTTCCTGCCTTTAAGCAGTTGGTAGTCCTGTTCTTGCTCAGAGCCTTTCTAGCCTTTGTTTCTAAAAGTACGGACCTGTGGGAGTCAAGAGGATTTAGGAATATGGCTTTGAGTATTCTTTAGTGGGAGGGACCCTGGGCCTTGTTTCCCCTGTAGTGGTAAATATAAACAGTGTAATTTGGCACATGGGTTCTAGATGTAGCGGAGCTTCCTGTGTGATTTGGAAGGATGAGAGCCACAGGTTAGAAAGGGCTCTACACACGGAACCTAGGGATCACTCTGAGGACATTGTCTGCAGAGGCAATGAAAAGACGACATGCCTCTAATGTCCAGCACTGAGAAATCCCCAAAACTTACATGCAGAGATTAGGAACCATAATGTGTAAGGAGACTTAGGATAAAATTAAGTTAGTATAAAGATATAAAATTCTATTTCTTAAACCATCTAAATGTGTGGCCTTCAATACATACCCAATACAGAAATAAGAAAAAATGTTTGTATGTTAAAACAGAAAGAAATTGGATGCAGTAACGAATACCTGTTGTTCCAGTACTAAAGAGGCTGAGCCAGGAGGATTTCAGAGAGTTTGAGGCCAGAGGTTTTCCTAGACTAAAGAATGAGACTCTGTCTCAGAAAGAGAGGTGGAAGGGATGTTAACTAGGAAGGGTACAGACAAAGCAGAAATTTTCTTTTTCTTGTATGGACTTGCCCACTCAAATGCCAAAGGATATGCACAGGTATGTGAACATGTACCAGGGGGCATGCACATGTATGTGAGCATGTACATGAAGACCAGGAAAACAAAAGCTCAGCAAAAATACTAATTCTCACCAAAGCTGGATAGAATGTTCATATTTTGTAAGCAAACAAGATATGAATGGAAATTTCCATTTTGAAAAAAATCATAAAAGGCGATTTTAATTTAGAACTTCCCAAAAAGCCATCTCCAGGCTATTTTCTCCCCAGTAGCATTTCAACTGAGAACTGAATTGCAGTATTTTAATAGAAATCAGACAGCTGTTGTTTTGAATTAGGTTGTTTTGACAAATTTTGAGTCTCTGTAATATCAGCTTGGTTTGATTTTCCAAAGCATAGCATCTGGCATGGATCATACTTTATCCATCACATAGAGAGACTGAATTTCCTTCAGAATCAAAGTGGGGCATAGCTATTTAAATATTTTAAGGTAGTTTCTGCCTCCTCCTCTTTGACTAACAACTGTCCCCTGGCTATGGACTTGAGATGTCTGACTTGGTTACTGCCATATTTCTATGAAGCAGGAAGATAAAATTTCATTATTGTCTTTAAAATTGGGGAAAGTGGGGCTGGCAAAGTGGCTCTGCCAGCAGGTGCTTGCCACCAAACTTGACAGCCTGAGTTCAATCCCAGAACCTACATAAAGGAAAGAGAGAACCAACTCCTGTAAGTTGTTCTTTGACCTCCGTATGTGCGCTGTGGATGCTCACGCCCACACATACATACATAGAAAGAGAGAGAAATGTAATTTTCTTGTTTTAAATTAGAGAAAGGAAAGCAAAGAGAAGATAAAGGAGGAATGGTGGATGAGTGGGAGAGAGGAAGACAGTAATGGAGGAGATGAAGAAGGAAGACAACAGCTGTCATTGCTTTTGGAGAGCCACACAGGATTCTAGGAAATCTAGGATGAGGGAAATGGATAATTTGGGGTTTGTTTTGGGTTTTGTTTTATACATATTTTCTAGTATGAGTTTTTTCATTTGCATATGTTAATGTGTGTGGGGTTATGTTAGTTAATTTTACCTAATAAAAGCCATTAAGAAATGTATGGCAACTCTACTGACCATAGAGGAGATAAATGGACCTTGTTCAGAATGCCTGAAGGGATCACAGACTTTGGGTCCTTTTGGGTCCTTTGGGTTCTGTGTATGTTTATCTTATTGATTGTTGAATAAAGCACTGTTTGGCCAATGAGGCAGCAAGTTAGGTGGGACTAGGAGTCGAGGAGGATTCTGGGAAATGTAGTAAAAAGAATTCTTGTGATATAGGCAGGAAGTGAAATAGCAGGCAGGCTCATATATAAGTAAGGACAAGAAAAAGTCGTTCCTTTTCTCTTGCTCTTTCTCTTCCTCTCACTGGAGCAGTCATGTGAGCCCGGGAAGAGGACACCAGTGGAAGGTATCCTCGATAAGTCTTATAAAATATATAGATCTATGATAATTAAGACTGAGCTAGCAGCACTATTTGTAATAGCCAGAAACTGGAAGTAGCCTAGATGCCCCTCAAGTGGAAATCGGATAGAGAAAATTTGGTACATTTACACAATGGAGTCCTACTCAGCAGAAAATAAACAATGGAATCTTGAAATTTGCAGGAAAATGGATGGAACTAGAAGAAACCATTCTAAGCGAGGTCCCCCAATCACAAAAAGACAAACATGGTATGTACTCACTCATATGTGGATTTTAGACATAAGGGATTACCATCCTACAATCCACACTGCCAGAGAAGCTAGTAAACAAGGAGGAGGACCCTAAGAGAGACATACATGGTTCCCTGGAGAAAGGGAAAGGGGCAGGATCTCTTGAGCAAATTGGGAGCACGGGAAGGGGGGGAGCCAGGAGAATGAGAAGGGGAGAAGAGGAGGGGTAAGGAAGACATGAGGGAATAGGAAGTTTGAATAGGGAAGAATAGAAGATAACAAGAATGGAGATACCATAATAGAGGGAGACATTTTAGGTTTACAAAGAAATCAGGCACTAGGGAAATGTCTGGAGAACTACAAAGATGACACCAGCTAACAATCTAAGCAACAGAGGAGAGGCTACCTACATGCCCTCCCTTGATAATAAGATTGATGACTGACTTATATGCTACCCGACAGCCCTCATTTAGCAGCTGGTGGAAGTAGAAGCATACTAGTCACTGAACTGAACTAGAATCCATTCGCAGAGAAGGACGAGTGATGAGCAAAGGGTCCAGACCAGGATGGTGAAACCCACAGAAACAGCTGACCTTATCATCGGGGAGCTCTTGGTCCCCAGACTGATAGCTGGGATACCAGCATGATCCAGACTCCAGGAACATGGGTTTCAGTGAAGAAACCTCGGAAATTTATGGGACCTCCTGTAGTAGTTCAGTACTTATCCCTAGTATAGGTGTGGACTATGGGAGCCCATTCCACTTGACTTCCTGAGCCAAGACACACGGGGGTGGACCTAGGCCCTATTCCAAAGGATACGATAGACTCTGATGACACCCTGACGCCCTATGGAAGGCCTCATGGGGAGCAGAAAGAATATGTGATAGGTAGGGTTTTAGTTGGGGGGGTATGGGAGGAGGGGAGGGAGAGGGAAGTGGGATTGACATGTAAAAACAATCTTGTTTCTAATTCAAATAAAAAATTCTGCAAAAAAAATTAAATAAAGACTGAGCTAGCATTTAGGAAATCCTAGCCAATTGGCCAAGCAGCATTGTAAACTAATATAAGACTCTGTGTATTATTCTGGGTGTCCTTGTGGTGACAGGGCTTGGGTGGATGGAGTAAAAACTTATCATAACAGGGTCCCACAGAGGCCCAGTTCTATAATGCTCATCTATGGCCAGAGCCCCCATTACACATTCCCATACAACCCAGGCACCCTTGATCATCCACAGATGGTGACATAGAGAAGCGTGTTCCACCATTACCCCCAACTCCACCCCTATCCCTTAGAAGATTGAAACTAGAACTTTGTGTGTCTTTCTTCTCCCAGCAGGAACTGAGACCCAACACCATTTCTAGTACAAAGCAGGGACAGAGATCCTGGTATCGGGAGTCAGAAGATAGGCCTGAGGGAGAATAACTTACACAAATGTTGCACCATGTACCCTCCATCCTACCTGACCTGTTAAAGAGATAACTATGAGGCTGAAAAAATGACTCAGTGGGTAAAGTACTTTACATGCACACATGAGCATGTAAGTTCAGATCCCTACTACCTACAGAAAAAGCCAGGGACAATAGACATATCTGTAATCTCAGAGCAGAGGCAGTAGAGCCAGGCAGATCCCTTGAGCTTTACTGAGCAGACAGCCTAGACAAATCAAAAAGAGACCATCTCAAAAGATAATGTAAAGAGCAACTGACACCCCATGTCAACCTCTGACCTCCATGCACTTGCACACATGCATGCATACACATAAAAACATAAACACCCAAACAAGGTCAATGAGTACCACTTTGGAAAACATCTTCAGATAAAGCAATCATCTCCCTCCTCCTCTTCTCAACCTATTTATAGAGGAAGATGCACTCTTGGCAAGAGCAAAGTGTCACAGTACCTGTTAGGGCCTTAGTGTCAGCCTTCTTGCTCTCCCGGGCCCCCTTCTGGGCCCACACATGGATGGTATATTCCATGCCTGGCTTCAGACCTGTCAGGACTGTGCTACTTTGATCCTTTGACACTGGAATCTCTTTGGTCTCTCCATCAGCAGATGTGTAGCGTACCATGTACCTGTCAATGGTGGCTCGCACTGGGTCCCAGGAGATGGTGGCTGTATTCTCTGTCACCCGGTTGGTCACCAAGTTCTTGGGGCTGTCAATTTCTTTTTTTAAGATTTAGAAAAGGCTGACTTTAGAACCATGGAAAGGCATCTCATCACCCCCTCCACAAGTTTGCCTCCATTCAAGAGAGCCAATAACATTATAATTATTACTGGTAGAATTTTATCATTAATAGTTGTGTAATTCTCATGAATACAGGAGTAAAGCAGAGATGACGCCCACTCCTGCAATCCCAACAGTTCAGAGGCAAGAAAAGCCTAGATTCTAGTACAGCCAGGTCTACATGGTGAGGTCCTATTTCAAAAAATAAATGAGAGAGAGAGAGAGAGAGAGAGAGAGAGAGAGAGAGAGAGAGAGAGAGAGAGAGGAGAAGGGGGCTGTAAGAGTCCCCCAGTTTCCAAGTTTCCGTTTTCCAGGGAAACAAGACACTAGATATTACAACAGAAGGAACCAGATCTTCTTTAGATTTATCAATCTGGAAACATTCTGTCCTTCCAGTTTCACCAGCATCACAATGAAAATCTGAACTAGGTAAGCCACTGAAACCACTGTTGGAACAACCTTCTATAGGCTCTCCCCATTGCACCTACTATGATTCATCAACTACCCTCCAGCCCCCTTGACATATAAAAGAAGAGAAATGAAGACTCTCGTCCCCATTTCTTGTTTTCAAACCAAGACCTCTCCGCTCTGAATTCTGAGGTCCCCCACCATCTCCAGGGATTTCTTCTTTTCCTCTCTCTATCTCTTGAAGACCAATGTTTTCTTCTCCACCCTCAATCTCAGGAAACCAAGCTCTAGGATCTCCCCTCTCTCCACATTTCACCCCGTTTCCCTGCACCTCTTTACCAACAAACCAGAGAAGGGTTGTATATCTCATCACTCACCTCTCATTCAACTCCAGAATGGTCCTGCACCAAATCTGCTAGTATAGGTCATAAAAAAATTCTGTATGGACAACTCTATAATGGACACAACATCCTTGGTTTACTCAGTCTTTAAGTAGCATTTTACAGAACAGATCACTTCCATTCTTGGAACACTCTCTGCTCTTGGCTTCCATAATTTCACACTTTTCCAATGCTCTTTTAAGTTCATCAGCAACTCTTCCTCTGCTCTTTGCTTGCAATCTTCATATATTGTAGCATCTAAATATTGGATCTTATGTCTCTCATTCTCTCTCTCACTCTTTCTCCTTCCCTTCCTCTCTCTCCCTTCCCTCCCCATTTCTTACTACCATGATCCTACCATGTCTGTGGCTTGAAATATTTACTGGCTACCCATGTGGAACAAGAGATCAATTGTAAGTCCCTGGTTTGTATGTACTATTGCATAGCAACTACAATGCCTGGCTGATCTCATACACCAAGTCTATATCTGTGGAACTAATAAAAAAAATCCATTCACCTAGCAAAAGAATCTCACCTGTAGCTCAGATTTCAATATTTAAGTCTTGATTGCCTCCCTAAAGAGACAAATATCTCATCCTCCTTTCTCGAAACATAGTATCTTCTAAAAAAGTAGAAATCTTCATTTTGTTCAAACCAGACAGTTATACTGTTGCTTATATCTCCAAAATATGTTGCCAGTCAACCCCTTTTCTCTATTCCTATTGCCATTTATCCTTGTGCAAACCATCACTGCCTCACCCAGACTTTACTAGTAACTTCTTTACTGATCTTTCCACTTCCTCCTTTGTCATTTCTTCAACTTATTCTGTGTCCTGAAAAATGTTCTTAAGTGAATACTGCATTGTGTCTGTATTCTAGAGATATGGTGCAGCTCCTCCTTCAGGCACCATGTTCTCCTGTGTAACCCGATGCCTCTGCTCCTTACCGCCTCATCTCAGGACAATTGCTCCTACACCTTTTGCTCCAATGATACTTAACTATTTCCATTACTCAATACTCTCACTGCAGATTAGACTCCTAACATATGCTCTTACTTAAGCCAGAATTGGCCAGCTTCCCCTCAATATTGCCCAACACATAGCCATTATTCTGGTGGCTAGTGATGATTTGTAATATGTTTAGTCTGAATGAGCTAATAATGATTTTACTTGTATTTAACTAATTATGTTAGGCTGTTTTTAGTTTTAGAGGACAATTTAACAGGATAGTATAGCAGAGTTAAAGCTAAGCATATGGTCATCTCTCTGAGGACTTCATCTCCCAGACTGCCTAGCAATGAGGCCTGGCACTATGGATCTGAGAGAGAATTCTGAAAACTGATGTGTGTAATATTCAAGTCATACCCTGCCCTTTCCAAGGCCCCTTCCCCTGGCTGGAATACAGCTGTATGTTTACCAAGTAAATGAATACAATTCCCTAAGGTGACTGATATACAACAGCCAAGGAGCCTGGTGTCCTGCACAGAGCAAGCTACCATGTCAGCCCTAAGTGCTTACACTCTGCTATTCTATATAAACTGCATTCTTGCTTAGCCATTTGTCTGGTGTGTCTGACAGTGCATATTCTATGACTACTCACACCATTTAAGCACTGGCCTTCCAACCCACCGTTCTCTAGGCCTACACCATTTTCATGTCCTTCATAGGGCTTATCATAATTTACAATTATAAAGTTTCCTTTTTATTGTCTGCCTCTCCTACTGGATGTTAGGAGAGCAGAGAACATAATATTTTGCTCATCACTCTATCCCTAGACACAGCACGTAAAAGATGGCAATGAAAAGTTAGCCACATAACTAACTGGACACAGAGCCCCCACTTCCCAAGGTGATGTTTGTAACTTTATACCATACAGCTTCTATTAGGTCAACTCTAACAGAAAGCTCATCTCAAACAATTCTTTAGTCCAATAATTTTATAACTTTTATATTCATTTTACATTACTTCATATAATTCTCAGTAGCTGGGAAAATAACAGTTAAGGACAAATGCTATGGAAAAGGCTTCAAGGCATTAGTGGGACCTCTCAGCAGTGGGTCTGTTACAGTACTTTTTTCTCTTTAAAAGTGAATGGAGCTGGGCGATGGTGGCGCACCCCTTTAATCCCAGTACTCCAGGCGGATCTCTGTGAGTTCGAGGCCAGCCTGGTCTCCAGAGAGAGTGCCAGGATAGGCTCCAAAGCTACACAGAGAAACCCTGTCTTGAAAAACCAAAAACAAAAAAAAAAAGTGAATGTAAGTTTTGTGGGGTTTTTTTTTAGTTTTTAGTTTTGTTTTGTGTTTGTTTGTTTTGTTTTGTTTTGTTTTTTTACATCAAAACCCTCAGCAAGGTTTTAAGAAGCAGAACTTTTGAAAGATGGTCAAATTATGATCAGGTCTGCTCTCATAGAAGCACTAATGTTATTCCACAGGAGCAGGCAAGTCAGCTCAGGTATAGGCTTAAGTTCAAGACCTTCTTGCCTTCTCTTTGTCTTACATCTCTGTTCATTTGTCTATATGTGTTATGACACAGGACAAAGGCCACAAAACACTGGGACTCTTGTTTTGGACTTCCCAGACTCTACAACTATAAACCAAAACAACTTTTGTCATTTACTATTTTACCTTGTCTCTGACAGGCATTCTGTATGTCAGAGGAAATGGATTAAGGTACCCTCTAAAACAATCCAGTCTCTGAGGTTACAGACCCCAAAACACCAGTGCCATCATTCAGCAGTAGTAGATGAACCTCTATATATTAACCCATCTCTTACCACCTACTCCACATCAATGTAAGAAAAGGAAAAGAATGTTTGATCTTCTACTGCAGGTTGACATCCCCAATGAACAACATTCATTACCTACCTGTGGGGGCCTTGGTTTTGACCTTCTTGCTCTCCCGGGCTCCCTTCTGAGCCCATACATGGACGGTGTACTCCACACCGGGTCTCAGGCCTGTGAGAACGGTACTGCTCTTCTCCTTCCTCACTGGAATCTCCCTGGTCTCTCCATCAGCAGATGTGTAGCGCACCATGTACCTGTCAATATCAGCCTGAACAGGGTCCCAGGAGATGGTGGCTGTATTTTCTGTCACCTGGTTGGTCACCAGGTTTTTGGGGCTGTCAATGTCTACATGGAAAAGTCTTAGTCAGTATGGGCTAACGGGTAAAGTAAAGGTGCTTGCACAGAATTGTGGCAGCCTGAGTGTGATCCCCAAACTAATGTAAATAGAGAGGGAGAGAACTAATTCTAGAAAATGATCCTCTGACCTCCACATATGTTCCATGGCCTGTGTACACACAAACACACACATACATGATGATAATGATGATGGCAACATGACATATCAATATGAACCATTAACAGGCCCAGGGTGCAGAAATTGCTAGCCATGTTACTGGTGAGAGCTTCCATTTCCTGTGGTTTTCCATCTCATACACTCCCATTTTGCTAGGGGTTTGTTCATTTGCTGTCTGTTTGTTCTTTGTTTTTTATTTCTGCCTCATGCATGCACATCTCTTCCCAAGAATGCTTCCCTAATCAAGTAGAAACCCAACCAACCAGAATCTGAAAATCTAGGGTATGACTTGTACTAGAAGTTTGACAAAACTAATTTCTTACTCATTTAGTAAGAAATATCAAGCCTTTGCTCTATATACAAGGCATGCTACAGGCAATATACAGAGATTCGGTTGAAGGCTTTGGTTTTGCAAACAAAAAGGAACAAACAAGTTTATGTCCACTAGAATAACAGTGAAGACCTCTCATAGGACTTATCATTTACAGTAACAAATTTGTTTTATAATTAAAATATAACTTGGACATTGAAAAGCAAGCCTTTACTTGTGACAGCAGATGCAAAAACTCTAGAATCTTAAAGTAACTTTTTTTCATTTTCTGGTATCCTTCACAAAGAAACCAAAACCATCATTTCTAGCAAAAGATACGTGCACCTGGAAAGAGAACTGTATACACAGTCAGCCAAGCAGTTTGGAGACTGTTTGGAGAATCTAACACATAAGGAAACCAACTGAAAGGAAGGGATGGTGTGTGAAGATGATTATGGGAGAAATAACCCGTTCTTCCAAAAATCAAGACCCATCTGTGTGTGAGGAAGAAATTAAAACTTGACTTTCCCTAAACTTGTCATGACAGCCAGCACAACTCTAAACTACGCTTGTCATTACCTGTGTGCGCCTTGGTGTTGGCTTTCTTGCTCTCCCTGGCTCCTTTCTGGGCCCATACTTCAACCTTGTACTCCATTCCTGGCCTCAGGCCTGTCAGGACTGTGCTCCTCTGTTCCTTCCCAATCAGAAATTCTTTGGACTCTCCATCAGCAGAAGTGTAGCGCACCACATACCTGTCAATGTCAGCCTGTACTGGGTCCCAAGAGACACTGAGAGTGGTCTCTGTCACCTGGTCAGTCACCAGGTTTTTGGGACTATCAATATCTGAAAAGAAAAGTACTAGTCAGTATACAGTAGAATGGACACCAAAAAATTGAGGCCATTCTGTTTAGGCTGAGTTTCCTATTCTTATATCCCAGTTTTCACAGATAGAGACAATTGGATGGCTGGGTCCTCCAAGAGGAAGTACAGGACTGTTGTGGAATATTTGTTTACACTGCAAGGACATGTCTCTGCCTAAGATGCCTTCTAATTGTTTAATACAGAGCTAAATGGCCAAAAACTATGCAGAAGAGATAAGCAGGACTTCCAGCAAAAGGGAAGAGGAGGAGGAATCTAGGCACTCAATTTCGCAGAGCAAGTCATTTGTGCCATACTAAGAAGAGGTAACTGAGCCATGTGTCAGAACATAGCTTTTTAAAAAATCAGTTAGTGGTGCACGCCTTTAATCCCAGCACTCGGGAGGCAGAGGCAGGAGGATCTCTGTGAGTTCAAAGCTAGCCTGGAGTTCCAGGACAGGCCCCAAAGCAATACAGAGAAACCCTGTCTAGAAAAACCAAAAAGGGAAAAAAATCAGTTAATTAAATTATAAGAACCAGTTGAGGACAAGCCTAAGCTAAAGCCAAACTTTCATAATTAACAATAAGTTTCTGGTCATTATTTGAGTGCTGGAGCCCCAAAGATGGTCCAACAAGAAAGCTTGCCACAGGGGACAATGGAATGGACACCATATCCAGAGGTAGAGGGGCTATGTTTTAGTCCCAACCCCAGAAGAGCAGCTGAAGGGCAGAAAATACACTAAGTTATAGTCAGTACACAAAGATTCTCATCCCAGTTCTGCCAATAACAAGCTATGAACTTGGACAGCTCAGCTGCTCTGACTGTGCCTCAGTTTCCTTTTCCATAAAAGTGGACCTTAAACTAGGTTATAAGTTAGGTTAATATTCCATGAATACCTTGTGAATCAAATCCCACCTTCATCAACTATCAATATGTCTTATAGAAATTAAAGATTTCACTGCACTTGAGGGGTTTTTCTTAATATAAAACAGGGGGTACTATCAACTCAACAAATTCCTCTGAGGAAAGAAAGAAAGCCCTTATTTATTTCCAGTAGAAATATGAAATGGTATAAACACTGTAGAAATATACTGTCATACATAGTATACTGAAAAATAAAGAAATAAATAAGAGAATGATCCAGAAATTCTACTCCTAGGCATATATGTCTTTGAAAGGAACGAGCACACAGATGCTATGGCATCATTATTCACAAGAGTAGAAAGGGAAACAATTCACATATTCACAAATGACAAATAAACAAAATGTCATATAACCATACAATGAAATATTCACTAACGAAATTAAGAATCGATTCCTGCTATAATGTGGAAGATCCTAAAGAATACTGATTAGTGAAAAAAAAAACCACCAAAGGCCATATGATATATGAATCCATGTATAACAAATATTCAGCCTAGTCAGAAAAGTTTATTTATATAGTGGATAGAAGTCAATGCAAAAACTCACAACTGGTCACAGTACAGAGAATAAATGCCTATGTAATGCTCAGCCACAATACGACATCTATATCACATACAACCTGGATTAGGGACCATTAAGGAAGAAGGAACAGAAAGACTGTAAGAGTCAGAGGTTGGAGAGGACCTGAACAAAAACAGTATCTTCTGGACATAACGAGACCACTATAATCATGAGCTTAGAAGCTGTGAGTTGCCTACATAAGATATGCACAACATGAAGCCAGTCAACATTCCAGCATGAATGGGTAACGGGCTCATGCAATTTGACCCCCAGTTGAGGAGTTATTGACAGCTGATTGGTTCTAGGAAAGTGTCTTTAAGGGTGTGGCCTCTGGTAGTCAACCATGAATGGTCCCATACCCATGAGAATGTGGGCAGTATAAACTGGACTTGGTGAATTATGAAGAAGAAGGAGAGACAACAACGCAAACTTGGGAGTGGTGGTTGCATCTGGGGTGAGTTAAGGGGAAGAGTGGGGAATGATCAAAATACATTGTGTGCATTATGAAATTCTCAAGATTTAACAAAAATATATTTTTATTTAAAGAGAAATGTCCAGAGCAGGGAAATCTATAGAGACAGACAGCACTTGTCACTTAAGGGAAAGAGGATGGGAAGTGGCTGGTGATGGGTATGAGGCACTTCTTGCTGAGGATGTCACTGAAATAGTGGTAGTAGTTGTGCAATTGTGTGAATATGTCAAGAATATGCTAAATCCCCTGAGATGGACTCCTCAAGAGGGGGAATTTTAGTGTGAAAACCCCTTGGGAGGGCAGGTCTTGTTGAGGAGGAAACACAGATGAGAATTATCAACTTAGGATTATCAACTGTTCTTGTATATATTTAGTCACAGGATCTTCAGAGTAGAAAACACAGTACTCACGAGGGTTTTTTTTCTAAGAAAGCAATATCCTCCCCTGCCCCAAAGTGAGCACAGCAAAGGCCATTCACTTCAATAAAGTATATAACTCACAGATCCTAGCAATACTTTTTTCTTTTCAAGAAAAAAACTGACCACAAAGGCGATACACATTTTGATAAACAGTAGGTAAATGTGCCAATCACCATTAGCCTTTAGGAGACAAGAGGAGAATATGAGGTCCATATTTTGAACTGATGTTTTAAACAGCATGGAGGGATGGTGTGGGTGGCATGACAAAAGCCTTCCACTCTGGTCTTCTACAATCATTGGTTTCTTCCAAGGCCACAGAAGGAATAGCAAGTGTCCTCTCTAAGGCTTTCCATGAAATAGGTTACATCCTCAAACTACAATGTTCGTACCTGTGGGGGCCTTGGTGTTGGCCTTCCTGCTATCCTGGGCCCCCTTCTGGGCCCACACATCAACCTTGTACTCCATACCCGGCCTCAGGCCCTTCAGGATTGTATTGCTCTTCTCCTTTGACACAGGAACCTCCCTGGTCTCTCCATCAGCAGAAGTGTAGCGCACCATGTACCTATCGATGTCAGCCTCCACTGGGTCCCAGGAGACACTGAGAGTGGTCTCTGTCACCTGGTCAGTCACCAGGTTTTTGGGGCCATCAATATCTAAAAGGAAAAGAGCTGGTCAATAAACACTGGTAACAAAGGACAAGAGCATGTGGCCTGGGCTGGGAGCGCTTCCAGTTCTTAAGGTTTCCCCATATCTTATGGGCATTTTCAGTGCTTCATGGACAGAGACCTTGTCTCCACAGCTGAACTCAGAGCCTCAAGGAGGCAGCACAGGACAGTAGAATGAGCACTGCATCCAAAGGGCAGAGCTGAGGGGTGGGAAGCACCTTGGGTTCCAGTCAGTAGACTGAGAAGCTCACCCCAGCTCTGCCATCAGCCTGGGCAACTGGTATCTGACTACTTTCCTCATTTGTAAATGTGAGCCTAGGTTAATAAATTATAAGAGACCTCAATAGTGCATGAGTATTTCTAAAATCAAACCCACGAGATGTCAGCTACGTGACTCATGGCAACCACTCACTTCATAGAACTGGGGGACTCTCAAATGTATGATGGAGACATTACTCCTGCTCTGCCAATTCAGCAAACACTCTGAGGACAAAATAATCCTCATCTGTTGCTGGTGGACATGTAGCATCCTATCACAAGTATTTCCTAGTACGTTAAAGTTAGAGTTACCAAATGATCCTGTAATTCCACTCTTAGTTGCATAAATAAGAAAAGTGATTGCATATGTATGCAAAACTTGTGCACAGAAAGGTGAGAATATAGTGAAACACTGACCTAGCAAGTACCAGGTCCTACATTTGATCCTCAGCATCATACGCACAAAAATATTTATGTTACAAATGTCCTAACATTCTTCCTAATAGACTTTGAAAACTTAAAATAATCCAAATGTCAAACAACTAATCAACTGAAAACCAAATGTGCTGACATGTACTATGAAATACTAATTTGCATAGTGATACATGTTACAATACAAATAAAGCTGGAAAGTGAAAGGCATCTCACCAGAGGCCATAAAGATTACTGACACATAGATAAATCGATATATAAACATTGTCCAGGACAGAGAACTCTATAGAGACAGAGCACCTGTTAGCAGAGTTGAAGGCAGCGAGGTTAGAAAGTGACTGGCGATACATGTGAACTTGGGCTCACTTCTTTTTGGTAGTAAGAATGGACTATAGTAATATACAACTGTGATAGTTACAGAACTGTGAGCACACCAAATCGACTGACTTGTGCATTTTTAAAGGGTGAATTTTAATATGTGAATATCTCTTAATGTGGCCGTTCTTACCAAATGTGTAAGCAGGGATGAAAAGACTTTACAATTACCAAATGTTATGTGAACTATCCATGGTGCAATCCTCAGAATGGAACACAGTACTCAGAAGAGAATTACCACTAAGAAAGTAACATCCTCTCTTTACCCCAAAGTGATCACTGAGAAAGCCATTTTCCTGGAGTACTAACATATACATCTCCTTTCTATCTCTTCACCAAGAGAAATATTTGGAGATTGAGCACAAAGGGAATACACAGTTGGAAGAGCCCTGGGGAGAAGTCACCCACCACCATTGGTCCTTTTACTTTCATGCAGGAGATCAAACCCAGGGCCTTGTTCATGCTATGCTGGACTATATTACTGAGCTATATCTGCAGCTCACCACCAATCACTAGGAGGCTAAAGTATTAGTCTGCACATGAGGTCCTCATTAAGAGAATATATGTACCTATGAACACCTGATTTTTGACAAAGATGCCCAAATGTTTTTTCTCAGAAATATGATTGGCCCAGCCAAGAATTCTAGGAGTTCAGAACTCCTATTATCTTTCAGATGCCTGCTGATTACCTCTGGGGTGGTGGGGAATGGCTCCTAGTTTATGTAACAAAAGACCTAGGCAAGCCTATGCCCGCCCTGAAGGCTAGTGAGTACGTGCAGCCTAGGATTGTCTCTAGGATTAAAGGAAATATTTGATATCAGTTTTATACATGATAATACACCCTGACAGTACACCCACTTTTGGAAAGCTATTTAAGAGGATGCTTGAATAAACTGTTCTCTACAGTATTGACTGAGCACCCTCCTGAGATGACCAGATGTCTCTGTCTCTCCTTAATGTCGTTGGGTAGCTAGGCTTTCCCTTATCCACACTCCCTCACTCAGGGCCGGACCCAGGGCTGTTCTGCTGGTTCCAATCATAGCCCCAAAGACATCAGTCCATAATAGATGGCCCCTGCAGCATAGGACTGATACAGGCTGGACCTGGGCAGAAGTCAAACTTATACAACGGAAAAAAGAAAGCATCTTCAACAAATGGTGCTGACATAACTGGATGTTGGCATGTAGAAGAATGCAAATAGATCCATATCTGTTGTGCTGCACAAAACTCAAGTCCAAATGGATCAAAGACCTCAACATAAATCCAGTTACACTGAACCTGATAGAATAAGTAATAAAAAATGATGATGATAAAAAGAAGTAACATTTATTGAATATTTTAATTAAATATTTTTATTATTTCAAAAAAGAGAGAGATAATGTGTCAAAGGCACTGAGAAATGCTACAAGCTCTATGACCATGTTCTGCCATCCTGATTCTCTCCAAATCAATGATTTGGGCCAATACCAGTAAAGGAAACACAAATGTAACCTCCCATTCACACAGGATGACAACAGTAACATTCTAAAGGAATGATGTCCATTACCTGTGGGGGCTTTGGTGCTGGTCTTCCTGCTCTCCCGTGTCCCCTTCTGGGCCCACACGTCAACCTGATAATCCACACCTGGCCTCATGCCCGTCAGGATGGTGCTCCTCTCTTCCTTCCCAACAAGGACTTCCCTGGTCTCTCCGTCAGCAGAGGTGTAGCGCACCACGTACCTGTCAATGTCAGCCTCTACTGGGTCCCAGGACACAGTGGCAGTGTTCTCTGTCACCTGCTCAGTCACCAGGTTTTTAGGGCTGTCAATATCTAAAAGGAAAATCTTGATCAATAACCACTAATAAACCGAAAGTGATGTCTCAAGTGTGTAGTTCCAGCACCATTAAGCCTGGGCTGAGCATTCCGGTTCTCACACTTTTCCCATCTCCTACACTGGTGTTCGGTTGATTCCTGAACAGAGATCTTGTCCCCACAATTAGTCTCTTGGATCCTCAAGGCAGTATCCCAGGACAGTGAAAGCAATAACATACTCAGAATTCAAGAGCTTGGGTTTGTAAGCCCAGTCCAGTGGCCTCAGAGACCTCAGCTGCTAACTAGACCTCAGTCTCCTCACCTGTAAAAGTTGTTCTTAGAGACATACAGGAGAAGATACTGCAATATTCCATGAGTATTTCATGAACCAAGCCCTATGAATCATCCACTAACTGTGTGAACTGCAGAAAGAATATACTCCGATAGACTGAGTATTCTCAACTGTGAATGAAAACATGGACTCCTGCTCTACATACACAACAAATTCTTGAGACCAAGTAAATGAAGAAAATTACTCTTAGTTTTGTTAATGGGTATGTAAAAGGGCACAATCACTTTGGAGATCAGTTTGGCAGGAACTCAAAAATTAAATATATAGAATTAATAATTCAGTTCTAATACATCTACCCAAAAGAAATTAATGTCTAGTATCATTATTCATGATAGTCAAAACATAGAAACAAACTAAATAGCCACCAAGACAAACTGGCAAATAAATGTGTGTATCCATAAAAGAAATACTTTTTTAATAAAAATAAGTGTCAATACATGCTTATAATACAGATGATCCTGAAAACTATGTCTTATGAAAGAAGTAACACATACAATGCCACGTACTGTGTTAATCCATGTGTTAGAACTGTCCAGAACAGAGAAACCTAGAATAGATAGATAGCATTTGCTACCTATGGGGAGGGAACGAGGATGGACAATAACTGGTAATGTATATCACATTCCTTATTGTGATAAAAAAAATCTCCTAAACATAACAGTCTAGTAGTTGGGCAATTGTGTGACTATGTAATACTAAGTGCTGAGCTGCATACTCTAAAGACTGAATGCTTCATATAAATATATCTTAATAAGGCTATTCTTTGCAAATAAAGAATTGGAAAGCTTTAAAACTATCCACTGTTCTTATGTATGACTGCAACTCTAGGACTGTCAAAATGGAACACACTGTACTCAAAAATCTACTCACTAACAGAACAATAAATCCTCCTGTTCCAACAAAATCCCAGCAAAAGCTATTTCCCTACAGCACTTAACTCCTAGATCCTAAAGCATATGCTTTCTTTATGTCATTTCATCTTCAAGGTAAAATAATTCAGTGATTGACAGTGAGGGAAATACACAATTAGAAAAACAGTATGTAAATATGAGCAAGCATTAATCTTCATAAGAAAAAGTGTGAGGGCCATACTTCTGAACTAAGTGTAAAGGTTTGCAGAGATGCTGTGGGTGGCATGACAAAAGCCTTCCACTCTGGTCTTCTACAATCATTGGTTTCTTCCAAGGCCACAGAAGGAATAGCAAGTGTCCTCTCTAAGGCTTACCACGAAATAGGTTACATCCTCAAACTACAATGTTCGTACCTGTGGGGGCCTTGGTGTTGGCCTTCCTGCTATCCTGGGCCCCCTTCTGGGCCCACACATCAACCTTGTACTCCATACCCGGCCTCAGGCCCTTCAGGACTGTACTGCTCTTCTCCTTTGACACAGGAACCTCCCTGGTCTCTCCATCAGCAGAAGTGTAGCGCACCATGTACCTATCGATGTCAGCCTCCACTGGGTCCCAGGAGACACTGAGAGTGGTCTCTGTCACCTGGTCAGTCACCAGGTTTTTGGGGCCATCAATATCTAAAAGGAAAAGAGCTGGTCAATAAACACTGGTAACAAAGAACGAGAGCATGTGGCCTGGGCTGGGAGCGCTTCCAGTTCTTAAGGTTTCCCCATATCTTATGGGCATTTTCAGTGCTTCATGGACAGAGACCTTGTCTCCACAGCTGAACTCAGAGCCTCAAGGAGGCAGCACAAGACAGTAGAATGAGCACTGCATCCAAAGGGCAGAGCTGAGGAAGCACCTTGGGTTCCAGTCAGTAGACTGAGAAGCTCACCCCAGCTCTGCCATCAGCCAGCTATTGGTAGCCAGCCTTGGGCAACTCAGCTACCTGTCTCTAAGCTCTGTTTCCTGATCTCTTAAAGTATATACAGACTGTTGGGTAGACTTCAGGTCCTTTCAGGAACTAATCTGCAACATGGGCATCTACTGTCATCAATTATTAACTTTGTTTTATTACTTGGGCAAGTTGCTTCACTATATTCTACATTTGTAAAATGGAATTTTTTAGGTTTGGGGTTGCAGTTAGCTCTGTCAACTAAAATAAAAACAATGTTTACAGTTCTGTGACCTCAGTATATTCAATCTAAGAGTCATCATGTAATAAGGGCATCCCAGCCATTGTCCCTCAACTTCTTCCACAGAGGAAACAAAAACAGGAGATGGGAGATATTAATTTATATTTTGTAGATTTTTACAGCATAGTGTTACATCATATGAGTTAATAACAGGTCACGACTGTTCTTAGCACTGAGTAGATGCCCAAGACCTTCAACTATCATTACAAATGATGAAATCAATTCATTGACACTTTATAAATCCTAGAGATTATCTTCTTCCATACTACATCGAAAATATATTTTATCAATAAACTAGTAATATTTCCTTCTAAATAGTTCATAGCAAAAGCCATTTTCCTAAGGCCATTTGTACAAAGATTCTACTTCATAGGTAGCTTTAGGCTATGACCACAAGAAAATTGGCATCTAAATTCCCACTTCCCACAAGTAAAGCAGGATCAACAGTTTTAGGATCCTTGGATGACCAACCATGTCCTGACTAATAAGGAAGTTGGAGACTTAAAGAGTAGAATTATTTGAAAAGGCTGTGTGTACCTGGGGTGAGGTCTGAACTTAAATGTTTCACCAGGATCACTGGTAGAGCTTAATGGGCTTGCTATGGAGCAAAAGATCTCAGCAGGGGTGATTAGCAATACCTAAGTGTTCTGATCGCCACAACTCAGTATAGGAGAGGGGGACACAGGAGCACTCTCATGCTCTCTCTCTCTCTCTCTCTCTCTCTCTCTCTCTCTCTCTCTCTCTCTCTCTCTCTCTCTCTCTCTCTCTCTCTCCCAATCCCCCCCACACACACACACACAAAGACCCCTGAAACAAAGGTGTGTTCTGCTCAAATGTCAATAGTGATGAGATTGAGAAGACTTTCTAAAGCATGGGGAGCAGTGAGCTGGGGTATGACATTGTAGCTAAAATACCTCATCCATGAGAAAATGGCTAGCTGCTCTCACACAGAACAAGAGGGGCCTCTGCATTTCACACAGATTATATGTTATTTGAATGGGCATAGGATGCATGCATGGTTCCCATGGACTAGATGTCTGTCGAGCAAAGAGAAGTGTGAGAGAACAGCACTTAAGTACAAAGAGGAAAACAGCAGAGAAGCTGAGCAATGCCCCTTCCCATGGCAGGCAGTTAGCATGCAAACAGCAAACCACAAATGAAGGATGGACTCTTACATGGAAATGGACATTTTCATTACTAAAAAAAAATCAACACTGGGGGTACTAGACACTGACTTATTTTAAGATAACAAAACACTGCAATTATTTCTGCCTAAAACATTCATCCAAAGGGCAGAAACAGGAACAAACTTCATTGGAAGGGTTTAAACAAGTGAAGAATTTTTTAAAAAGAGAAAGTTGTTTGTGGCTCACAACCTACAAGTCTGGCTCTCTCAACACGACAGTTACTTGTGCTTTCTTCATATTTGCTTCTTACAGAAGTGAAACTTTTAGCTTTAACAACAAATAAGGTATGAAGGCAGAAGAAGGGGGGAGGTTATGAGCAGACAGCATCAGTCTTTAAAGACCACAGTTAGGAGAACATAAAATGAGACACGCATTCTGAGAGAAGGGGGTATACAATTTGCTAGGGAACAGTATCACCTCTAATCAACAAAATCATCAGGTCAGAGAAAGAAAAATCAACCTAGACATGTCATAAGCTCAGCAATGCCATGGAGGTAATGCATGCTCCATCACCTGTTGGGGCCTTGGTGTTGGCCTTCCTGCTCTCCTGGGTCCCCTTCTGTGCCCATACATGGACCTTGTACTCCATGCCTGGCCTCAGGCCCGTCAGGACTGTACTGCTCTTCTCCTTAGACACTGGCACCTCCCTGGTCTCGCCATCAGCAGAGGTGTAGCTCACTATGTACCTGTCAATGTTGGCCTGAACAGGGTCCCAGGAGACACTGAGAGTGTTCTCTGTTACCTGATCAGTCACCAAGTTTTTGGGACTGTCAATATCTGAAAGGAAAATGTTTGACAGTTTAAGCCATAGCAGTGGAAGGCACACCCCATTATCCTGCTTTTTGTCCCCCAGAATATTCGGCAGGTGATGAGTTACCACACCCAAGTCTCTGCTGGGAGTCAAGAGGGACTCAAGTTTCTGAGTCTCAACTTCAAAGCCAGGCTAGCTATACACTTAGCATCCTTCCTTGGCTTTCAGCTCCCAAAATATGTGGAAGGAACAATATCTTCTTGGTAACATATGGCAGATCAAGACAGCAAATTAAACACCTGCTGCACTGTCAGGGTACCTAATTTATCATTTTATCAAGGGCTGCTTCACTGGTGAGAACTCTGAAAGAATTGTCACAAATATTCCCATAACCAGACCATACATATCCACCGAGTCGGCTAAAAGCATCACTGCTATGCAGTTGTACTTCTCCCACTGAGATCTGAGGCTTGCTGACTGGGCTTGGCTGGCTTGCCTATGAGCCCCAGGGATCCACCTGCCTGCCTCTCCAGTGCTGGAATTACAAGTGTGTGTTACCACAACCAGCTTTTCACAAAAAGTGCTAAGGATCAGCGTTGGACTGTGAAGCAAGCACTCTACTGTCTGAGCTCTCTCACCGCCACCCCCAGCTCCACCCTACCCCACCCCCATGGTCACACATCTTAACATTCCAGTTGTAGTCTCTCACCTCAGACCCCAGCCATGCACACTCAAATCTATCAGTTCACATTTGATCCAATGGCCCATCTCTCTGCTCACCTGTGGGAGCCTGGGTGTTGGCCTTCTTGCTCTCTCGATCGCCTTTCTCAGCCCACACGTAAACTTTGTACTCCACACCTGGTCTCAGGCCAGTCAGGACTGTGCTCCTCTCGTCCTTCCTCACTGGAACCTGCTTTGTCTCACCATCCACGGAAGTGTAACTCACCACGTACCTGTCAATGTCAGCCTCCACTGGATCCCACGAGACAGACAGAGTGTTCTCTGTCACTCGGTCAGTCACCAGGTTTTCTGGGCTATCAATTTCTTTAAGGAAGATACAAAGTAAGAGGGTAGGCTTTATTACTCTCTAGTTTCTAAAAGGACAAAGGCATAGCCAAAGTAATGATATCAATTAACTTGAGTCAGTGATTGAGAGAACTGGTCAAAACAAACCACCAGCATAAATGAAAGGGTCTTCAGAACAATATATAGATATCAATGCTATAAACTTTTTTGCACAAAGTTGCAAAGTTTAAAGAAATGGCTTTTGCATTCAAAATTTTCCTTTTCTATAGATTACATAGCACTCTCTTGCAGTTCCCTAACCCAGTGTACCTAAAAGCAAGTATATTTCAATAATCTTCTCCACCAGCTCTGGTATGTTCTCTAGAAAGAAAAATGTTCTAGAAATAGGAGCTGTCGGTGCTTTCTACAGAAAACATTGTGTCTCTGGCCAGGGATTGTGGTGGACTTTAAACCAATGCCACTGAGGTGTGAACTAGTACAAAGGACCCTAGCAGAATCTGTCTGAGTGTCTATGTGACAAAACTGGGCTAAAGCTTTGGCTCTGGTTTTCTTGGTTCCTAACTTAGGAGAAACTGCTTAAGTTTCTGTCTGGTCACTTCTACAGAGAAGGAAGGAGCTATCCTTCTGCACAGATGAACTTCAGTGTAGTAAGTGCTTATATGACCTGCTATTAATGATGGCATTTCGGGTATGAGATATTACTTCCTCCTCAAAATGTAAGGCCTTAGAGTCAAAACACCAAACAATATGGTACATTGCTAAACAGCAATGCCTTTATTACCCTGCTCTATAAGCCAGCTCCTCAGTGAGTGTTCCCAGACAGAGCATTCCGGCCTGCACATTGCAGCTTGCCAGGCCTGGCAGTCACCTCAGTAAAACATGTAGTCCCGTGAGACAACTGGCTTTAAGAAGCACAGAGATGGGACTATACCACTGAGATCTGTCATGTAAAGATAAAGATTCTAAGTCCTAGGACACTGAGCTGGCTTCAATTCCCCAGTCTCATCCTTTGCTATTGTACCACCTAACAGCCATGTCCACCATAAAGGACACTGGAGATTACCTAACTGTCCAAGCCTATACTTGAGACCTTTACACATGCTACTTCCCTGTCGGTTCCCAACATCCCTCCAGGCTGTCTTCAGGGGTCATCTCCTCAAACCCTCTCCTTCCCACACTGGTTTTGGTCAGTGTTTTATCACAGCAATAGAAACCAAATTAGGACTCTTGCTGTGTGCTGGTTGTTTTATATGAATTAACTCATTGTGTTGGATAGTTTTATGTCAGGCTAAAGTCATCTGAAAGGGGCAACCTCAATTATACAAATGCTTCCATAAGACTGAGCTGTAGGCAAGCTAGTAGAGCATTTTCTTAATCAGGGATTGATGGAGGAGGAGCCAACCCATTGTGAGTTGGTGGTCCTGGATTCTATAAGAAATCAGGTTGAGCAAGCCAGTAAGCAGCAGTTCTCTGTGGCCTCTGCATCAACTCCTGCCTCAGGGTTCCTGCCCTGCTTGAGTTCCTGTCCTGACTTTCTTTGATGATGAACTGTGATATGGAAGCATAAGCTGTATAAATTTTTTCCTCCCCAACTTGCTTTTGGTCATGATGTTTCACCACAGCAATAGTAAGCTTAACAAAGACATTTAATGTAACCTCTTCATATCCCTATGACACAGACACTCCTGAGCCATTTTGTGAACTAGAAATTGACCAGCTGCCACTCAACTAGTAAATGCAGCACTGAGGTTAAAATCCGAACAGCCAAGGATCTGACCTATATTCCTAATTATTATGCATACTTCTCTGAAGTTCTTTCTCTGTATTCAGCGACTGTCCAGACCCAGTCAGTGGATCCTTTTTCTCTGACTTCCTATTAAGGGTTTTGGAAAAGCAGGTAGATACCAGTTAGGCTGTTGTGAATTCAGGGAATCACCAAGCAAATGTTTAAACACAAAGAATGGCCAAGGTATGTCCCAGTATGTCTCAGAACACCTGAAGGCCAGAGCTGAGCAGAACAAGTGGATGCAGTTTGGAGATCCTTGTGTTTCTTAATGTATAAGGGAAGAATTTGGCAAATGTTGATCCAGGATGCAAGCCATTCCCATAGTCTTAAAGAGATCTCCTACATGCCAAGTACCTCTTCGCTACTATAAGCCAAGCTAAGCATTCACATTCATAGTTGGCCCAATGTTTGCAGTTTTAATTAAAAAGTAAAAATATGAGCCAGGGTGTCAAGGACATCACAAGAAAACCCACAGAATCAACTAATCTGGCTTATAGAAACTCACAGTTTGAACCAACAACCAGAGAGCCTGCCTAGGCCCAACCTAGGCCCAACCTAGGCCCAACCCTATGTCTACTTGTGGGACTTCTAACAATGGGAGCAGGAGCTGTCCCTAACACTTTGGCTAGCTCTTGAGATTCTATTCCTCATACTGGTTTGCCTTGCCGAGCATTAATACAAGGGGAAGTGCTTAGTTCTGCTGCAACTTTATATGCCATGCTTAGTTGATACCCATGGGAGGCCTGCCACTTTCTGAACAGAAAGAGGAGTGGATTAAGAAGGGGCTTGGGGGAGAGAATGGGAGGCAAGAAAATAAATAAATAAATAAATATTACAACATTTTACCCTACTCCATGAGAGATGTATATGAAATTCCATCCCAAATAAGTATGACTATTTCTATTAAATAGTCTCATTTCTCAGTCTGAAGTTAAAATGGAAAAAAATCATAAACATGACATTGAAATTTGTTTTGGGACAAAAATCTCAGCACTGAGCAGGGGAAGTAAACACAAAGTCCCATCCCTAACCAAGAATCTATCTACAATTGATACACACTGGGAAAGAGAAATCCATTTTCATCATTGGAGCATCTCTGGGTATATCAATCATGTTCCAAGCAAGCCCTATGCCCAGGAGTAGGTGGCCAACACAAAACAAACTTCGTGTTTTTCATGAGCTTTTGTTATGGTTTGAGGGGGGTGTTGTTTGTTTAGTTCGTTTTGATTTTTATAGTTTGGGGTTTTATTTTGTTTTATTATTTTTCTTGGGGTCTCTTTTGAGAGAGAGAGGACATAAAGTTGGATGAGTAGGGGGATCAAATGGGGGTCTGGGAGGAATTAGGAGAGAGAAGAATATAATCAAAATATATTGTATTTTAAAAGTCTTTTAAAATTGCTCTTGTAAATATCCTCCAACCCACAAACAAAAGAGCTGATGCCAAGTGGTAAGCATCTTTGCCTTCAAAAGCAACGTCCTCCTTACCCAAAGAAGCTTCCCCAACTTCCAGTTTCCCATTACCTGTAAGGGCCTTGGTGTCCGCTTTCTTGCTGCCCTGGTTGCCCCTCTCAGCCCACACAAAGACTTTGTATGCCTCTCCTGGCTTCAGGCCCGTCAGAACAGTGCTGCTCTGGTCCTTGGGTACCGCCTTCTCCTTGGTCTCCCCATCAGGGGAGATGTAGCGCACCACATACTTGTCTATGTCAGCCCTCACAGGATCCCAGGAAACAGATGCCGTGTCTTCTGTCACCTGATTAGTGACCACATTGGTCGGCCCATCAATTTCTTCATAAAAATACACAAGAAAGAAAACTTAGAGAAACCACTCTCCTGGTAAAATCCTCCATCACTTTAGGCTCCAAGTCAGTGGTTTCCACAATGCAGGGTGGTGTCTCCCAAATTGAAGTTTCTAAAACTGGCATCTATCACCTATCTATACAATGTTCCTTTCTTCTTTCTTTCCCAAATAAAAGTGCCAAAAATTTAGTTCATTTACTTCACAACAATGTGCATAACAAGGACTGTGATGGCATTCAGCAGTTATTGATAAACAAAATAGCTGGAAGTCTATGCTGAGGTCATTTATATTCAAAACAATTTTCCAGCTGTATCCTGAACACACCACACACACACACACACACACACACACACACACACACACACACACACACACACACACACAGGCTTCTCAATAACACACCCTGTACCTGTGACTTCAGAAAGTCCTTTGGGGTCCTCAAATTTTGTTCACACTAGATCCCAGCCTTCCAAGTGCCCCCAGCACAGAGTCCACTTCAGGAAGTTTAGAATGTGCCCTAGCATCTCTGCTTTTAGTGGTTTGGGGTTTTTTTTGTTTTGTTTTGTTTTTTGTTTTTTTGTTTTTTTGCTCACTCATTCACTCACTTGTTTGCTTTGGGTTTTGGTGGGGCAGTTGGGATAATTCTTTAAAACAGATTCTTACAATTTAGCCCAGCTGGCCTTGAACTCACATACTGTACCTCAGCCTTCTGAATGCTGGGATTCGAGACAAGTACCCCCACATATACACAGAGCCCTGATCGTGGTGGTACATTCCTGTAATTCCTGCACTTGGGAGCCTAAAGCAGAAGAATCATGAGTTCAATGTAAACCTGGGTTATATATGAAATTCAACACCAGACTGAAACACAGAGCAAAACCTTATCTCAAAAATACATAATAATGCCAGGCATTGGTGGCGCATGCCTTTAATCCCAGCACTCGGGAGGCAGAGGTAGGTGGATCTCTGTGAGTTCGAGACCAGCCTGGTCTACAAGAGCTAGTTCCAGGACAGCCTCCAAAGCCACAGACAAACCCTGTCTCAAAAAACAACAACAAAAAAAACATAATAAGTTAGTGAATACTATAAAACTTTTAAGTGGTACTGATGTACATCAAAGAAGGAGGGCTTCCATGTTAAGCCCCCATCATCCCCATCTCCATTCTATGCATGGATAATAATGTCCTGACCCAACATCTACTTATTACTTTGACCCTCTAAGTTCCATTCATAATTTACTCTTTCGTCCAATATGCTCACCTTTCTGCAGCTTCCTGCCATTTGGAGAATTTTATAAGTAAGTCATCTATACACACCCATCAAGGCTACTGATAAAGATACTGAACAGAACAAAGCCAAGGCATGATACCATATTATCCCCCGCATATGGATCTACATCTTTTTAGCTAAAAAGCCACAGAATAACTTCTTAGTCTAAGGCAGCTAAACTCCTTTCCTTTTGCCCAAATATCCTCTCAGAAAAGGAGTTTTCAGAGCGGTTATAACTTCACACAGTCCCATTCTTCATCCTCAGCTATAGCGCACCCTTATCAAACATAAGGGCAGTGTTTTATTTGCATGAAAAGATGAAATGTGTTCCATTACCAGAGGCAGTTCATATTTCATTTAGTAAGTCAACTGCCACTTACTAAGCACACACCAGGGGTCATGTGCTTTTCATACATTAGTTATCAAATCTCATGGTAAAAACAGAAGGCATTTACTAGGTGCCTCACTGGTTTAGAAAACTAATAAAATCTTCCACTCTTAGAACAGTAAGTATATGCTAGGCATAAATAGGTTATATAACTTGTCTAAGATCAATAGGAGTAAATATTAGTGGCTGTCAATCCACTAATAATCTTTGAATGCCTACATGCAGCTGAGAATCCATGGCGGCATGGGTTAAATTGTGTCTAGTCCTCCTGCTCCAGTACAACATGCCAAAGTGCTGCCTTGTACCTCAGTTTGGAACCTTACTGTTTTGAAACGATCTTTTCAGAGATAATAAAGTTTAAAATGGGGTCATCTGGACCCAATCCAATGTGACTGATATCTCATCAATATATGAATTAACCACTAATAACAAATCGTAGGTAAAATAAAATATGCTCTTAAAGGCTATTGTAAGCTGAAATAACATAGTAGTAGTAGATTAGAACTTGGGGAGAATACTAAAGAGAGAAAATGGCCCTGAGTGCTAGATGTAGCTATGAGTGCTAGATGTAGCTATCTCACGGGCAAAGAGAGGCCTGGAGAATGAGAGAGGGGGAAATCTGGATGCAGACACCTACAGAATCCCAACCCCACCTTCAGGAGGATCTAAGAGGTTGTTCAGAAGAAAGCATGCACACAACAGAGAGGGTTTCCTCCCTGACCCCTTCCTTTTCTGTATCCAAAATGATTCTGTGCTTTCTAGGAAGGGTTGGTGACAGCCTATAGAGGCCATACCTCTGTCTGGGGCAATAGTGATGAAATGAGAATAGAAGGGTAAGGACAGAGAGACAAGAGTACCCTGCTCCTGAAGTCCCTGACCCTCACCCTCTCCAAAGTGACCCACGCACATTTATAAAACCCAGGATCCTAGCAGTGCCTCTTACTTCTTCATCTTGTCCCAGTCAATATTTAGCTCATGGCTTCTGGGGCACCCTGCACAGGCCAGTGGGTTGGTAGGATCAGAGCAGTCTATGTGTACTGACAGATCCAACATACCATCCCTGAAGCTCATTTTCCCTCAGCAGCCTCAGGACACTGAAGAGATAAAGTAGCTGCCAAGGAAAACCCTAAACAAGCCCTCTAGACTCCTTTGCCCTTCACTTAAAAAGGTCACATAAGCAAGCTAAACACACTGTAGTGTTCCACTGGCTTTGCTGTAGAAAACATCCAGTGTGTGGTTATAATGGTAACAGTTGCCTATGTTGCTTTTTGAAGACTTGAAGAACACTTTGCTAAGGACACGACTCACTGCTTTTATCTACATGTGTCTGGTGGAGACTAAAGTGGAATGGGAAGGCTTGCTACAGTTATCTTCATGCTGTGTCTGTTCTCTTTGCTGCTTTACCCTTGGGTCAGCTTCTACTCCACACTGCATGTAGATATGTTGATGATGTGAGAAATGTTGTGTCCAACATTTATACTGCAGGGTTACAACTTGACCTAGACCTTGCTAAGTCTCTCTTCCTCCTCCAAGGTTTAAAAAAAAATCTACCATATTCCACATGGACACAACAGACCAACGAGGAGGAACAGAGTTTCTGAAAGAGCTCTGCTTGGTCAAAGAGAGTAGCATCCCTCCTGTTCTTTAGGGGTTCTCTCTCCCATACCATTCTTTCCTAAGTCTGTTACTCCTCAACACCATAGACTCCAGGGTGATATTCTTCCTTCTCCAATTTCTTCCTTCTTCAGTCACTGAATAAAGCATTTCTTTCTCCATAGTACTCATCTTTCCAACATTGTTTTTTTTCTTTGGGATAAGATTCCAGACCTGGGTTAGGTAACAATTGAGCCAAAAGCCTAAATAAATAAATCTTTGTTATGAATACCAGGAAGGAAAAGATAAGTCTAGTTCATACCTAGAACAGCTTTAGCTCTATAAGTTTAATCACAGAAGTCCAACTAGAGATAGGACCAGCCTAGAACTCAGTGATTTCTGCCTCCTTCTCTCCCCATCCTCTCAACTCTTTAATATAAACTTGAAGGGGACCCTCACAAAGCTGTGATCCCTAATGATTCATAGGATGGAACAAGGATAGCAATCAGATGCTGACATCCAAGAATGAGAGGCAGACCTCATGGATGGACCCCACGCACTCACAAAATGCCACATTGCATGAAGCCAGCGCCGCAAGACCAAAACCTCCTAGTCTGCCAAGAGGAGATGTGGGGATCATTAAACCGTTTTTTCCACACAGCAAAAGCTTCCAGTAGCTGCAGTGGTGGGCCAAATCCTAGACAAATTACAGCTGTAGTAGCCTCATTTACAAATCAGGATCTCTCCAACCTGGCCCCAGTGTCCTCCTCCAGCTACAACTTCCCACATGCTGGACATTGGGGGTCCTCACTGACCTCTGTCAGCCTTGTCTTTTTCATGATATTTGTTTGATAAAAGAATAGCCAAAGAGGAGGAGGGGAGAAGATGGTAAAAGAAGTGAATCAGTTAGCAACTTGGGTGAAACAGAAACCTTGACTTAAATCTAGCCACTGCCCAGGGCCACCTCCTCTACTATTTGTAAACTTTTAAAAGGATCAAAACCAACTAATCCAGAGCAACAAACACTGCTCTCTTACCCCCCAGATATTCTCCACTCTGCATAATCCTGATGCAGGATAGGAAGACAGGGAAAATTAAGGGGATGTGGGAATGGAAAGGTTCCATCACCACATACCCACATTGTAAAGACTGCACAAAAACATCACTTTTCCTGAGAGATATATGAAACAGAACACTTAAAACAACTAACTAACCGTGTTTAAGAGCAAAATGTTAGTGGCCTTTGAGTTCAACCACATCAGGATTTTTATCTGTAAACCTGTACTTTTCTGTGGGGGAAAAAAAAATATATTGTGAATGAGCCAGGCATTGGTGGCACATGCCTTTAATCCCAGCACTCGGGAGATCTCTGTGAGTTCGAGGCCAGCCAGGTCTCCAGAGCAAGTGCCAGGATAGGCTCCAAAGTTACACAGAGAAACCCTGTCTCAAAAAACCAAAAAAAAAAAAATTGTGAACAGAGTTCACAGTCAAACAGAAGTCTTGATAAAGAGGTGATAAAGAGGTCTTGGTTGTTTTGCTGCTTTTTCCCCCTTTGTTTTTGTTTTTTGTTTGTTTGTTTGTTTTTGATATAGGGATAGTAAGAATCTCTTTGACCTTTTTGACCTAAACTTTTCTTTTCGGCACTCCCTTTACTCATTCATGAACCTGAAGGATACACTCATAAACCACCTTATCATCTCATTGACAAATAAAATAATTCTTGGGTTAAAAATAGGTATATCAGAACACTTTAATTCTCTCTTTTAATTTTAGATTTTTAAATTTAGATACAGATCTTGCCCTTTGACCAATCTGACTTCAAAATCCTTTGTTGATGTTGTTAAATACTTGTTATTCTCTCTCCTTTGAAAAGCCTATACCTATCCCTTAAATATATACCCCTGTCTCCTTAGTAAACCCTCATTTTGCTTTATTGATTTGTCCTCAAATTCCTTTCTGCAAGGTCCTGACTGTGGCAGGACAGAGGTCCCTGGGAGAACTCAAGCGGCATAGCTGTCAAAGTGGAGTTACATTTCCTGCTGCCAATAATAATCCAATCTCTCTCTTACCTATTGCCAGTGCAGACTCAGTGTTAAGAACATGCGCTTTCGACCGGCATTGGTTTCACCTTTAATCCCAGCACTCAGGAGGCAGAGGCAGGCGGATCTCTGTGAGTTCGAGGCCAGCCTGGTCTCTAGAGCGAGTGCCAGCATAGGCTCCAAAGCTACACAGAGAAAGAAAAAAAAAAGAACATGTGCTTTCCTTCCCAAATTTTATAAATATATTCTTGGCTCTCCGTCCCACTCGAATAGTTTTAATTGCTATTTAGCCTTGTTGCTAATAGACAAAGGAACTTGTCCAAGAACCTGGTCAGGGTTCTGTTTTGTTTTGTTTCTGTCAAGCAGCTGTAACAGCTCAATAAACTCTTATTTGAAGACCCTTCAGTTTTTACAAGTTTTGGTTTAACAAGTTCCACTGGTTAACTTTTTAAATGGAAAATAACTGAACTACATTCTCCCATCCTTACATATGCATATGCTGTTTTTAAATTCTGGTACTCTTTTTCATCTTGTGAGAATGCAAATATGTTTTTCTCCTAAATTAACCAGTCATCTCAGCCAGACCTGAGATGATTTCCTGACCTCTGAAACCATAGTATCCTTTCCCTTTTTGTTTTAGTAGAGTACACGTCATAGATTTATTTACAACCCAATAAAGCATCTCATCCTGATTTTAGGATATAATTGACAATAAAAACACTTCTCCGATGCTAATAGTCTAGTTGGGATAATATACTTGAAAGGTTAACTACCAATTCAGTGGCACACTCAATTAATTGCTGTAAGAACTCAAAGGCTGTGACATTTAATGTGATTATAAAAGGCTTTAGTCAAGAAGTAGAAGTTTTGCTACCAAGATTAGTTGACTTGTAGTTGACTTGTAGGCCAGTGACAGTGGCTCTTCCATCCTGATCCTGCTTTGGACTCTACATCCAAAGTCACAATCCCTGACTACCCCCGTAACATTAGGAAGTTTCACAATTGACTTCCTTAGGGTTTACAAGAACACAAGAAAAGATGGAGGTATCAGGGCTTCCTTCCATCCATTAAGGGAAAGCAAGATCCCCTGGTCAAAAGAATGGAAGCTGATTTCACTTCTCTTCCTGGGTATTCTGGGTGGAGAGACTGCCATTCTGATCTGCTGGAAAGATTAGAACATGCTATTGTCTCTCACCTAAAAGTTCATCCACTGGAGACCAAGAGTTTACCCACAGGAAAGCTGATTCACCTGAACACATGATCCGGTGATGAAAGGAATACTTATCCCCTTAATGTGATTTCAATAATTTACTTATCAGCTCTACTAAGCCTGCTTGCATTTTCAGTTCAGACTAAAAAAGAAATACTTTTCCTTTTCCTCCTCCTCCTCCTCCTCCTCCTCCTCCTCCTCCTCCTCCTCCTCCTCTTCCTTCTTCTTTCTGATACCAACCAAAATTCAAAGTGTGCTTAGGGCTTTCCCACTCTTTCTCTGAAGCACCCCTCCCACTCTACCATGCAGCTGCTGGCCGACCTACACTGCTGAGCAAGCCAGCTTTCATAGACCCTAACTCGCATCTCTTCTCCATCCATCTCCTTCCATGGCTGCTGAAGTTTTTGTTTCAAATTCTAATAAGGCAGTCCTCCAGTTTTCTTCTGGACACATTTTTAAACTCTGATCCATCATAGGGTCTTTTATTTATTTTTAAGGATTTATTCATTTTATCTTTTTGTATGAGTGTTTTGCTTGCATGTTTATATGCACCACATATGTGCTTGGTACCCAAGGAAGTCAGAAGAGAGTGTTCGATCTAGAAGTGGAGTTCCAGATGGTGGTAAACCAGCATGTGGGTATGGGGAATTGAACCCAGGTCCTCTGCAAGAACAACAAGAACTCTTAACCTCTGAGCAATATCTCCAGCCCCCAGCCTTGGGATCTAACACTATTTCTAGTAGTCACTATCAGAAGTGAATTGATTTGTCCAACACCCAGTTGTTATCTGATGGAGAATTGCTTGATATATGGGGAATAGTATACACACACACACACACACACACACACACACACACACACACACACACACGCACACACACTTTAATGAGCAAGCGTTGGGTTGATTGTATAAGAGGAGAAAATGTATTAATCTCTCCAAGAAGTGTCAACTAGGAAGCACTTTGCCTCTGTGGCTAAGCTCAAAGGCATTTAAGTCCAGCTCTGCCATTTCCTGGCTGTGTGAACCTAGTCTTCACTCCTTCAAGTATCAGTTTCCTTAAGCATATGACCTAGAAATAATAGGCTCATCCATAGACTGACTTGAGAACTAAATGACAAAACTCATGAAAAATGCTCAGGGAATTTGCTGCTTGACACACAGTGAACTTTCAATTGATCTATAACTTCTCAATCAAGCCACAGAGAAAGCTTTCAGAAGCAAGGAAAGTATTTGCCATTTTTTGACTCACTCAAATATCTCAGCAACCATTTAGGCAGACTAACCCAGTCCATCTTGTCTGGATCATAAATTACTTTAGATTCCTTCCTTTATAATTACCCAGCTCTGCAACTCTTCCATATTCCAACCATCTCCTAGGAAGCAGAAATAGTTAATTCAACCCTCACACTGTCTCATCCTCATTCCTGTATCAGCCCACCAAGGTACCTCTAAGACTGAACTGGAAAGAACTAAGACACTTTTTAAGGGAAACTCAAAATGTAAAGATTCCTTCTTTGCAGGCTCCTATCATCAGCCTCTTCCAGAGCCCAATCTGCATAGGGGGACTCACAGTTCAATAAATACTTAAGCCTATGAAGTTTTCAAGTTCCACTCTGGCTGATAAATGACAAATTACTGCTGCATAGCATCTTACAAATATTCTCAATAGAGAAATGCTAACTATACCATGATTCCCATGTGAGGGTCTTAACCATTATTTCTCATTTCAAAGCAGACTGCTTGAATGTGGACGTTAGGAAAATCTACAAATACAACATGAAAATAGTTTAAACCATCTGTCCTTGGGGAACGTAGTTCTGCACACCCATTAAGTGTCTTGAGACAATAGTTCAGTGATTGAAACAATTGAAATCCAGACAAGTGTAAGGAATACTGCCTTCCCTTGACTCCAAGATCCCAGAAGAGTGTCCTATATGGCAAGAAAAAAATTAAAACAGGAGCAGTTTGCTTCTGTTCTTCTGACCCTCAGTGTAGAGATGCCCGTCCAGAAAGCCAGATCATCTCTCCATAGAAACCCTGGAATTGTCGCCTGAGACAAGAAAAATCCAAGAATGGGAAGCTGATTAAATCGCCATACCTGTCCTTCCATTCAGGAGAATCGGTTTCCCCTCTAGATCTCCTCTTATGGGGATAACTGTGATTTTATATTCTGTTCCAGGCTGCAGACCTAGAAAAAAGCAGCCAACATGGGTGTGAAGACAGGCTCCAGAGCCCACTCCCATACAGCTTCTACATGGGTTTATGCTGACCACTAAACCTAACAGTAAAGGCAGATAACAAGCCAGGAATCAGAATGTGAAGGGGTAGGGAACAGACAGTGTGAAGTCTGTGGGGCTCCTGTCTGCTATTGAGTACTTACTTCCCAATTTTATTTATAGTCCAAATGTTTTCCAGCTCCTAACAGCAAGATTCATTCCCTCAAAACTTTTCTTATAATAGAAGAAAAAAGGGAAATCTGGCCTAACTTATCTCCCTGTGGAAACAACTTGAGTGGTTTGTTCCTCATGACACAACTATTCAGACTCCATTGGCAAAATGAAAACAAACAATTGCGTGTATGAAGCCCACACACTCATTCTCGTCTTCACAAGCATGAGAGCTGAAAGCTGTTCCCTTAGAAAGGAACCGAGGAAGTGGGCAGAAGAGTGAAGACCCACAGGATGGACCAGGAAGCTAATAAGCCTGGGGATCGCCGGGCGTTGGTGGCACACACCTTTAATCCCAGCACTCGGGAAGCAGAGGCAGGCAGATCTCTGTGAGTTCGAGGCCAGCCTGGTTTCCAGAGCGAGTGCCCAGGCTCCAAAGCTCGAGAAAGAAAAAAAAAGCCTGGGGATCCTTCACTTAGATGGGCTTCTTCTAGCAACCTGTGTCTATGATTTTGTGTCACATATGTCACTTTTCTAAAAGGGCCTTGAAAAGTGTAGAAACCAAGTATTACAAAACTTGGTACATCCCTGAATCCCAGCCCCTGAGATCCAGGTCTCAGTGACATTAGTTCAGTCATCAGAGAAAGCCCTTTGTCTAGCACAACCCTTCTCTGCATGGTACTCAGCAAGTCATCTATCTATCTATCTATCTATCTATCTATCTATCTATCTATCATCTATCTATCTATCTATCTATCATCTATCTAAATTATGTGTATATACATACACACTATATATAAAATAGATAGATGATAGGTAGACAGACAGATAGACAGATAGACAGACAGACAGACAGATAGATAGATAGATAATCTCCCTTCCCACCTTACTCCCCTGCAACACTCCTCCAAAAGAAATATTGGTACATCGTCAAATACATCCTAAAATATTACATAGGGGCTCAAAAACTTTGCTGATAGGAAGGACACTTTAGAAGTAGTCCGTTAATGGAGTGTCCTGGGATTCCAGCCCTGAAACATTGGCACAGAGACAGCAGGCCTCGGGAGCTGGCTTGTATCTAGGTATCTAGAACCAAGTATGGTCCCTAAGGCCGGGTATACACTGTCTCCCTCTACCATAGCTTCTGCAGCTAGCATCTAGAATCTCCCAATGTAGACTCTTACCAGTGATGTCATATCTACTCTTGGGATCACGGCTCCTGGGCACAGTGACCTCAGCTACTTCCTGCCCTGTTAAGGGACCATACCGAAGCTTGTAATAGTCCACCTCAGTCAGAGGGTTCTCCCACTCCACATCAAGGGACGTCTCCGTCTCTTCGTTTACCCAGGCAGTGCCTACCACAGCAAGATCTAGGACAGAAGACAAGAGAAATGGTTGAGTGCAGAGGACGCAAAGGTCTGAAACAGGCCATTGGCCACTAAGTCAGCATCCTTTCTTGATACAATGAGAGCTGGCTTCAGCCCCAGGACACAGTCTTTAGCAGGGGTCTGAGAGCTCCCCAGGTAGTAGCCGGCTGTTGGATCTTCCACAGAAGGCAGACTTTTCCTAGAAAGACCCCACACCTCATCCCACTCTGCTCCATACATCTCACCCTCCCACACAGACTCTGATCAAGTCGGAGCTGCTCCTCTCAGGCCAGCATCCACAATGCCCATCCCGGGGTTCAGCTGCTCTGAACTGGTATTCTCCCTGTGGCTACTGAGTCCCTGTCCTTGGCAATAGCTATGGGAACAGATACATGTAAAGCTAGGGCAAGGAGTTTCAATTTTTCAAATATAATATTTCTAATAGAACTGGATCTTTCCTCTAACTCCCAAATTAGAGCCCATGGTGCTCAGATGTGCTATAGATTAACCCAGGGCAAAACTGCAAAGCAGGTGATTTTTAATTAGGTCTGTCTCTGTATCTTTCCCAAACCTTCTATCAAATTATAATACTTTCACAAGGTCCCCAGGGTGCTCATGATACCACATTGCCCTATCCTGTAAAGGACACTCATCGTATGCCTTTGTTCACAGTCAAGTATAGGGTTAAGCATTTGCCCTGCAGCCTGGAAAGAAAATCATGAAATCATACTACAAAGGAGTGGCACTCTAAGGGAAGACCTTTGGGGAGGGGCAACTAAGGACTTCTGTGAAGACTTAGAAGTGTAACAGCTGTATCGCAGGCTGACAGAGATTGCTCGTAAAGTCTGAGACAAGGAAAAACAGCTTCCAGGACTCCCAGCCTTGCCCCCTTCCAAGGTCATGTCACCTTTAGGTTAGAGGCACTTCCATCCATTCTGGCTGACCACTTGTCAAGGATGCATGACAAGGAACTTTCCTACTAGGCAGAATATCTGTGATTCTCTCTCTCTAAACAGAGAGCCTCTCAGAGCCTTTCTTCTCACCTGCAGCTCCTACCTGCCAGCCCCAGGTTCTGTTTTGGGACTTCTTTCAAAGAGGGAATTCCCCTAGTGGAAGGGCAATAGGAAAGTAATGAAGGTGACTCAAGGATTGTGGAAGACATCCTACATGGCTTCAGAGAATTGGGAGAGAGTCACAAATTAAAAAAAAAAAAAAATCAAGGACTTAAGAAGAATGTTCAAGAAGGGAATAAGTGTTAGAAGGTCTAAAGCTCCCGGGGTGGGGGTGGGGGATAGATTTGAACTTGAATCAGTTTAGACAGTGTTATTCTTTTGTTTAGAAAGAAGAAAAGAGAAATGCTGAGACATGAGACATAAGACTATAAGAGAGAGCACATAGGTGAGAGAGAGTAGAAAGGAAGCTGAGAGGAAACAGAGCGGGGAACCAGAGAGAGGGGAACCAGAGAGAGGGAACAGAGAGAGGGAACAGAGAGAGGGAACAGAGAGAGGGAACAGAGAGCGTAAATGGGCAGGGACTTGTCTTTTAAAGGGGTCCTCTGCACCTGCGTGCAGACTTAGTTCCCATGGAACCTTGGGCTGACCAGGGTACTGCCTGTTCCACCAGGTAACAGGGGCAGGCCAGCATAATGCCTGAACCTTTCAGACAGAAAGACAAACTCCATAGCAGCAAGATTTTATAAATCCTTGGAGGAAGAGTCTAAGAAGGGTTGGTAAGGTTTTCTCCAGATGTTCCTGCCCTTCCCTGGGAGTCTCAACACTGTTCTGCCTGTAGCAGATGCAGCTACAGACAAAAGCATCCCCTACTTTCAGGAGTTGGCCTGGCTCTCACAGCTGTTTTTAGTGCTCTCCCATGCTCATAAACCATTTCACAGAGCTAAGCCAAGGACACTCTGCAAGCATGTGAGACCAAGACAAAAACAAAGCCATCCTACGACTATGTCTGAACACAGACAAAAGCAAGACTATTGTTCACATAAATGACAAAATGTCCCCATGCCTGACTAACAGGCAAAGCAGCTACTTCGTCTCAGTCACAGCTTTGGCAGCCTCTAGTGAGCCCTCTCTCTGGAGAAAATTCCCTAAGATGCTTAACGACAGAATTGCCTCCACTTCTTGACAGTATCCCCACCATAGCAAATCCCTCCTCCCCCAGTTATCTAATTCAACCCCATAGTCTCTAACTGATCCTTCCGTTCTTACTGAGACACCCCTGGAGTCCCCCATGGTGGATATTTCCTAGAACAAAGTGAACAACTAAATCCAACTTGTTTTTAGTGATGGATGATGAAGGCATGCCCTAAAACTACCACATCTCTCAAAGCCATTTTCAACACTAATCTACTATAGTTCACCATGTTCCTGCCACCAAAACAGCTCAGGCAGCCTTCTGTTTCCACAAAGATGACTACATGCCAGCATCTACCCATCTGGATCTTTCCTCAAGGGTTTAGAGTAGGGAGATGGCAGTACATTTTTATCAGCACCTAGAAGAGCACTTGGCACACGGTGGAACATCACTAAACAAGTGTGGAGAAAAGGAATGAATCAGTAACTTGGACAACTAGATTGATCCAAACTCTAGAGAGTCAATACCACTTTAAAAATATTCATGAAAAACTGGATTTCTGCAGAGTGCTAGCAGCCAGTCAGCCACATAGTGTAGCTCCCACCTACACTTAAGAGGAAAACAGCTGCCTTTTTAAAAGACAATATAGTTTCAAAGTTGTTTTGTTTTGAAACAGGGTCTTATGGTGTAGCTCAAGCTGGCCTGGGACCTATGATCTTTCTGCATCTGCCTCCTAAGGGCTAGAATCACAGACATGTGCCACTACAACTGTCCCAAAGTCAGTTTGGTGGTGGTGGTGGTGGTGCTGGTGGTGGTTTTGCAATTAGAGGCCTTTAAAGCAACTAATAAGGAACCAGCGGAATGGTCCAAACATTCTGGATCATTAATTTGCATTATAATACTAAATTCTTTGCACGGAAGTGTTAATATTAGCCACCATGTCTGTCTGTGGTGTGTGTGTGTGTGTGTGTGTGTGTGTGTGTGTGTGTGTGTAGGTGGGTGCACTTATACATGTGTGTGGAAGCCAGAGGACAACCTCAGGGGTTGTTTCTCAAGAACTGTCCACCTTGTTTTTGGACATAGGCTCTCTCATTGGTCTGGAGCTCACTGAGTAGCCTAGGCTGACTGGCCAGTGATCCAACTGGCTCTCCTCCTCAGCATTAGGATCATAAGAACTTACTGTGCCTACCTTTTTATCATGGTTTCTAGGGACTGAACTCAAGTTCAGTTTTTGATTTGTTTTGGTATGCTCAGGAATGTGTTCACCTTTACATGTAATGGTAATTTTTCCTTTTTCAATACATTTCTGAATAGAAAGCCCCCCCAGCAACCTCTGCTTCCTTTGTTTGGGAAAGAGTACTGCTTTGAGAGTTAGTCCCAGTGCTTTCCTTACTTGCTGTAAGTAATAAACCACTCTCTACTCTGTTAATTCCCCAGATGTTCACCAAGAGATGAACCTATTGCATTAGTGACCTGAGCAGTGATGTTCATTCTTCCTATCATTTTGGTATTATTTGGTGATGCAGTGGAGACTACGCCCTCCAAGCCAGTCTCCTGAACCCTCTACCCTGTTCTGTGTCCCAGGTTTTTGTCACTGTGGATTAAGTCTTTCAGGCCCTTCACTCTGGGCTCAGCCTGGAATCAGCCTTAGACTGGAGAGCAGGAAAGAGTTCGGGCCATTGATCTTTTACTCTCCCTGCAAGGATGTTGTAGACTCCCTGTAACCCTCTGCCAGCATCACCCAGGCAGCCTTTCCTACAGCTTCCCCTGGGTCAGTGTACCAATGCCCATCCTGTCCTTCAAGCTAGAATCATTGCTGCCAGTCCTTGAGTATTCAGTGATCCAAATACTGTCTCCATACCTTTGTAAACAACTTTGTAAGCCTTCACTTGCCCCATCTTTTCCCTTGTGACCTGATTCTACCTGATACAGGGGACTTCAACTTCTCACCCATCCCTACTTGAACTTGCTGAATAGCCCTGGAAGCTCAATGAGGAAGTGGCCAGAAATTCACTCTTCAACTATATGTGTGGGAGTGTGGGGCAACTAGACCTTCCTGGTCTCAGGGAAACAGGAGACCTCTTAAGACTAAGCCCATCAAGTTGCTGACTTGAAGGACCCAGTAACCAGAAATCTAGAAGAGGGGAAGAGAGAACTAGGTCATTTCTCTAGCACTCAGGAACTCAGCTGCTGTTTTTCAGAGTCCAGTATAGGACAATCAATAGAAGGATACTTGAAGGAAAGCAGGGGAAACACTTTAAATGAAGCCTGTCCTGGGAAACCCAGTGTATATGACTGTTCCTCACCTGTGGTGGCAAGCAGATGCTGAGGGCTGCTAGAAATGTCTTTCTTCACATTGCGCAGGGTGACTATGTACTTGGTGCCAGGCAGCAAGCCAGTAATGTCATAGGTGTGCTGTTCCTTGGGCACCTGGACCTGCTTTGTATCCTGCTCCTTCCCCAGGGGATAGTAGCTGAGCAGGTAGTGGTCCACCTCACTGGAGGGCTCCCAGCTCACCAGCAGGCTGTTCTCCGTGCTCTTGAGCAGCTGCAGGCCCTGTGGAGCCACCACTGCAAGGAGAAAAGGAACAAAGAGCTGAAGATAGAAAGGGTGATACTGGGTGCCAAGTGAGTATTCACTGACACCTACTACTCATCTAACGCCGTGGTAGTCGGCCTGCAGGATGCAGAACAAGTGTCACACTTTCTTGACACCATTCCCCAGGAAGTTACTGTCTGGTTGCACAGGACCACCACCACCACCACCACCACCACAGGACCACCACTACCACAAGGAGCAGCCCCTGGGGAATTTGGGCAAATGCATATTCTCAGACCTCTCCCAGAACGTCTATGTGACAAGCTCTGGCAGTGGGCCCAGCACTTTATTCTTTTTTGTTTAATTCATTGAAAATTTCATTCAAAGACACACTGTATCTTGATCGTATCTATCCCTTACTTCCTCCTCCTCAACACTTTCCCTCCCACCTTCACATCCCTCCCTCTCCTCTTTCCTCTTCCGGTCTCCACCCCTCCCCGTTTCTGAGTCCAGTTAGTGCTTCCTGTATACACTTGGTGTGGTGCTCATCAACCCACTAGAAGCCACACCCAGCAACCATCAATTGTATAAGCCCCTAAAGTAGGGGTGGGACCTGGGGAACCCCTCCCCCACCAATCAACTATTGTTAAGCCCTCCAAGGGGATCATTATTTAGGGTAGAGTGCGAGACTCCCGAGTAAGACATGTAATAGACTTAGTGCAACTGAGACCACAGATGATGGGAAGGGTGGCCCTCAAAGCACTTTTCCAGCTCTCACCCTGGGAGCAGTCAGGGCCAGTAAAGCCCAACTCGCAGTAACACTCGCCGGTGTCACAGAAGCCATGGCCACTGCAATCATTCGGACAGCGCTGCTCGCTGCAGTCCTCTGCCGTGAAGTCCTCATAGCACTGGCAGACGCCATGCACGCACACACCATGCCCACTGCAGTCCTGGGGGCAGGAGGCATAGGCGCAATCGACCCCCACATAGGGCTGGTCACACACGCAGTGCCCGTCCACGCAGTGCCCATGGCCGCTGCAAGCCCCAGGACAGGTGGGCAGCTCACAGTCGGCGCCTTCCCAGCCCTGATCACAGTGGCAGCTGCAGGTCTCAGGAAAGAAGGTCCCATGGCCACTGCAGTGGCGGCTCGGATCTGCCAAGGGGGGAGAAACAGCTGATGAATGGAGGCCACTGGTTAGAAATGGTTGACATTTTCTGCTTCTTGTGGGAGCTCTGTGAAGAAAACACTTTCCACTGGAGCCAAATCTCAGTTTCTCTTTTGTTTGCCTAAAAAGCTGCTTCTCGGTGAATTCACTGGGGCCTTTCCTCTCTGAAAGGTGGTGACTAGTGTTTTTCCATAAAGGGACTTTAAGTGGACCACACTGGTGGTCAGGCTCTAACCACAAGGGCAGGACTCCATACACTGATGAATAGAACTGGACACAGGTTGTGAACCAGGTCTACAAGAAACTGCAATATAGCCCAGGCCCAATGATGGGTGAGTCAAGACACTTGGTCAGGGCCCAATGGAACTTCCAAAGTGGGGCTCCTGGTTGGGAGTGTGGAATACCATGCTGCTTTCTTCACAGTGGTATGTCCCTGGTTTCTAATTTTGTACCTGGCATCTAGAGGGTACTCTTAACCAAAACAATAAAAACTACCACTCACTGTCACTGGGCAGCTTATGTTCTGAAAACATGAGGCCAAGAAAAAGTCATTCTTTATAAAACAAACAAAAAAAAAAAAACAAAAGACCGCAGTGTATTTTATTACTAATAAGATGTTTAGTTGTCTGACTACTTCCTATGGGCCAAGACACAAATACACACCTTCTACTCTCAAAACTGTGCTAGCTGATAAATCACCCTCATTGGACAGTTGAAGAAATTTCTCAACCTGACATTTGGCTACCTTCCTCTCCTTTCTATGCTTTTTTCTCTTTCTAAACTTACCCCTTGAATAGCAATTGGGCCTGTCAGTAAGACATCCCTGGGATCATTCCCTTCTAGTGTCATTAACTCAGGAGGCCAGCCTGCTGGACCCTCCCTGCCCAGGCTTCCACACGCCCCTTGAACTGTATCAGTGAATAAACTGCTTGGCATGGCCTGCACCCTAAGAAAAGCTGACCGTGAGCGGGGCCTGCACCAGGATCTCAAAGTACCCATGAGGCTAGTGCAGCTCCTGGCACATAGCAGACACTCACTAAATGTTTGTAGACTGAACACCAGGTGGTAATCTCACCAGTCGCTCCCGGGCAGCAGCGGTTGGCACTACACTTCTTCATCTCTGCCATCTCTTCCTCCAGCTTCTTCACCCGGGCCAGCAGATCCTGGACACTTCCGGCCAAGTCACAGTTCTTCTGCGGTGTCTGGAGACGGATATTGTGTCTGAAGATGATGTTTTGCTCCTCCCCAGCCTCACCGGCTGCCAAGAGTGATGTCCCATCATCACTAAGGGACTGTGGGTCAGCCTCTACTTGAACCAGAGCCGATTTGGGCACGTCAATCTTGTAGGTGTGGCTGACAGTGACCTGTTGCTCCTTGTCGCTGCAGCCAGGAGATTCTGAAGTGGCTGGGGCTGAAGCCACCAGGAGCATAGAAGCAAGCAGAAGCCCTAGGGGGAAGGCAAAGATCCCCCAGAGACCCATTCTTGGAGAATGGAATCAGACACTCCAGGAGACCTATCCAGGAAGAGAACACAAGGAAAGTCATGAGGCTTTCTGGGAGGAAAGTATCCCTTTTAGAAGATTCTGAGTCCACACTCTGTTCACAGTACCAGGAAGGGCTTTCTTCACATTCACCCAAGCCAGCCTGTCAGCACTCCAATCCCTAGTGTTCATAGCAACCTGAAAACTGACCACTTCTTCGATCAACAGTAATAGCTGCACATAGAACACTGGCTATGCAACAGGAACTATTTGGAGTATTCACATTTACTAACTCATTCAGTCATCACAACAACCCTATTGTCAACCCCACTACTTCTTTCACATGTCTTATAACTGAGCTTGACCTTGCAAGTGCTCTCATGCTGAACTACACTGATATATATAGATATATATATATATCTATATAGATATATATATAGAGAGAGAGAGAGACATAGACATAGATCATACATAAATATGCATTCATATATACATATATTTATAGACAGGGAGCTGAAGCACATTTGCAAGCACACAGCTAAGAGTCATGGGTTTTCTTCTTTCAATGCTTAGGAGAGGATCTCTTGCTTACTGTGTGAGTTTCTGTCACTAGGTTACATATACCTCCAGCCCAGGAGAAGGATTTGAAACTGAGCAATCTGATTCTCAGGTCCATGCTCACCATCATGCCATGCTTTAGTGCACCAATAAGAAGGTAGATGCTGGAGAGATTCAGCAAGTTGTCCTGGGTACCACAGCCAGGAAGTGCAGAGAGTGCTCAGACCCATAGCCACCACCTCCAAGACTCCTGCTCAAGACTCCCACACATGAACCCACAGAGAATAAGGATTTCTAATAAGATTGCCTATCCTCAAGCCTTCTCTGTTGCCCTCCCTCACCCCAGCTGGAGTATATTCATGTGCTTGGCCTATATTCATATGCAGTGCTGATGTAAATACCCTCGCCCACATGCAATTCCCCCATTCGATCAGATATACCATTCTTTGTACTGAAGGGATGTGCCACCACAGAGAACTAACCAAGATGGCACCAAGCTGGTATTCTTGTCATGTTTGTCCTTCTTTGTGGGGCACAGTGTGGTAATTCAACACATGTGTACAGTGTGTAATGATCAAATCAAGGTAATAAGCACTTCCATAGCTTTAAACCTTAGCTAGTTTGTGTGTTGGGGATTTCATATTCATTTAGTTATTTTGCAACAGAGAGGTCTTCATATTATTTATTTGTGCTACTCAGTCCTTAGCTTTGCCTGTCATTCGAGGCATGTGTTATTAATAGCAGTGGAAATAGCTCACCTGTTCCAAGCTCTTTCTGAATTTCAGGCACTGGAACACTCTCCAGACGGAATGGAATGGTCAGAGGACATCTCTTACTGTTAGGAATCCATTAATATATAGGTAGCAAGCATCTATGCAACTATCAGAAGTTAGGAGGGTTGGCAAAACCGGGATGAATAGAAGGGTGGGCAGGAAAAGAGATGGATGCCTGACTACCCAGGAGCAATGTAGGGATTGGCCCTTGGCAGAGATGTGGGTGAGCTCCACAAAAACCCATCTTGGAGTCTGGTGAGGTCAGGCTGATGCCGTAGAGCAAGGCTCATTAAAGTCCCCCAACAGGGCAGCTGGGGTGTAGCTGAGACATGGTCACATGGCTCAGCGGAGGTTCTCTGTCCCAGTGGGCAAAGTTGTAGGAAGTGCCAGCAGAGAAAATGGGGAGTCTCTGAAGCACTCATAAGCAGTTCTTACAAAGGGGTGTGAGTCCAATACTATGGACATTTACCATCTCAATAATTGCGGAGAACTAACTAATAAAGGTGTCCGTTCCCCACATTACACCACACTTCAGAAAGCAACTTGGGAAAGCCAGAACAGTTGTACAAGTTGTGGAAAGAGGATGGACAGCATCCAGACACACACACACACACGCACGCACGCACGCGCGCACTCACGCACGCACGCACGCACGCGCGCGCACACACACACACACACACACACACACACACACACAGAGTGTGGATACCAGCAACATGGACTAGTAGTGAAGAAAAGCCGTGTACTGGAGGAGACTGAGATTCTAACAAGAAAAAGGATTTGTGCTCATGAAAGTGATTTAATATCAAAGCAAGCAGAGAAGCTTGGGAATCTGCTTGAGACTTCTGTGAGAAGATGGAATTGGGAGAGCCAGCAAGATGAGTTGGAAGATAAGTGTGGATTAGAAATATGGAATAGAGATTCATTCAAAAGTTCATCCCAGTGATAAAGCAAACAAATACAAACTGCCCACTTAAGTCTCAAGTTGGAAACTAAGGAGCAGCGGCCATAACAACTTGCTGCTGATTATGTGACCACTAAGTGCAAGGCCACAATTTAGACTCGGTGAGCAATGGAGCCTTCACTTCTGTGTGCCCCTGTGCTCACTCAAGTCTCCACTGTGGATATAGCAAGACATAGTCTATACTATCCAAAATCCCCTCTGGACAACCGCAGAGCCAACTAAACCAACATCTCTGCTCCCTCCTGCCATCCAACACCACCCTCCAGCCTACTGCTCACTATTCCTGAGCACTAAATGGAATGCAGATTTTTTTTTTCTGAAGAAGTTCCTAACCAAAAAAGAGAGAGAGAGAGAGAGAGAGAGAGAGAGAGAGAGAGAGAGAGAGAGAACTCCTGCCATAAACCACAGCAAAGCTGTCCAAAAACCCTGTCTCACAGAGTTTGTTTTTGAAGCCTGGAACACGAGAAACCCCAGCAGCTCTTATAGGAGCCTTCTGTGTCGCCTGTCCTGAATTGTAACAAGATGTCCTTGCTAATCACAGGCTCTCAGATTGCACATGTTGAGCTCAGATTTTCCTGGGCAGAGAGATTGCTAGAAAGAAGATGAGCAGGGGAAATCCTCAATCTAACACTGTCAAGTGTTAGCAAGAAGGGAAGCTGCTGGCTCTGGCTCCAAGGACTGGCAGGAGAGCGCCTTCCCTTGCTGAACGGCATGAAGAAGGCATGACTTCATGCTCTGTATTAATATGCATAGCACACCAGAGACAGCTCTCAGTGTGGGATGAGGTGGGACACCAAATGTCACCAAGAAAAACAAGACATTTCTGAGTAACGATGATTCTACGGGGAGGTCATTTCTGGTGTGAAGTGGGGAAGGTGCTGGAGGAATTCATGAAGTAAAGGGCATTTATACATAGGAAACCATGGAAACCAGGGCTCCCCCAGGAACCACTGTCTCATTGATGCTGAACGTCATTCCGGGAGTGGCATCGAGTGGTTTAAGAAGGCAAGAGAAAGTAGCAGGAGTAAATGCTGCCTCTGGCCATTCCGAGAAAGTCTTTCACAGGGTTTACCGCCCACCATGACCTAAATGGACAGTCCCCTGGATCTGCCTTGAGACACACTGATGTCACAGGGCTCTATGCTTGCTTGATGTTTCTTCTTGGTAGCTGCAGCCACACCTATGGTTTTAATTTCTAGCCCAAATGGACCATGTCCAAATCTGAATGTCTATTCCCAGCCCAGGATGCCTGTCAGTTCAAGGATGGCAATTTCTAGGACAATACACGGCCCTCCTGTTTTCCTAGTCACACAACATAGCATTGGCCAAATATTTTGTGAATTAGAAAATAAGGGACACTAGATTTGTGTGTGTTTATTAGATGATGGGTACTGGGCCAAACAATTTTAAAACATTAGCTTTAATTGATGCTCAAAATGGCTATAGTCAATCAACAATGTTTTTTATCATAAGTGCTCAAAATGTTAAAAAAAAAAAAATTGTCAGGCCACTCAACCAGTCAAGCATCAGAGCTGGGATCACACACCAGGTCTATTCACTCCTCGTGTCTGGATTCTTCATCTTTCTGCAATATATATTGTAGATGTGGAAAGAAAAACACCAAATATCCTCTTTCCTGCCATATTTCCTTCGAGAGAGGGGCTCTGAATAGAAAGGAAGCCAAGACATACCAGGTATTCAGCAAAACATCAATAAATCAGTAATGGAAGCCTGAGCCTACTTGGCCTGTAACCAGTGCAAGCTGATGCACAGAAAGATGAATTGTGCTTCTCTCACAGTGGGCTTAGGTCCCACCACTTCCCACAAGAAGGTGGAAAACAGTAGAGAACACCAGACCTCTATCCACTGGGCTCATGTCAACCAAGCCTTAGCAGGAGAGAAGGGCCTCTCAGTTTCCAAGGTCTTCTCGTTGAATGGCCTCTGTGTCACCTCATTCTCTCCAAAGAAAGACACATACTCTGAGTCAGGAAAAAAATACTACTTACATCAAATAAGTACTTGCCAGCTTCTAGCCACTGGCAAAGAGTTCCATACTTAAATTCAGGGCTTTCTCTGCTCCTGCATGACCTCATCCTGCCTAATGGTTAACCACAAGCAAATGAGTGCAGTGCTTTGGGTCTAGAAAAGCTGTAATATCATGGATTTCCAGTAGAGTCACTAAGAAGATATTCTCTCCCCAAATAATAGGGTGGACCTCATTGAACTATGAAAGAAAATGAAGGAGCGGGTGGCTAAGGATGTCCTGATGTCACACATGTCACTGCAAACTTCATTCCTCTCTCTGCTCTTCTTGAGCCTAGTTTCCAGTGCTCTACAGTCTGGGCCCTGGGTGGTTCTGAGTCTTTTGACAGGAGTGCCTTAGGAAATCAAGTTCTCAAGGAGCTGAGCAACCTGCTGTGGCATGACCCCTCCTGGACATGAGACCCCAATGTCCCCATTTCCCATTCTTCAGTATGCAAGAGAATCTAAAATATGAGGCAGCATTGTTTCTGCTAGGCCAGCCTCCAGTTGAGCCAAATTCATACAAACATTTTTATCCCTGACTCTGAACTCTGTGAACAAGTGTTCCATACAGGATGAGAGACAGCAGTCAAGAATGAAGACATGGCTTTATATGACATCACATTCCAGACTGTGTGCACCTGTGCTCCTAGTTCAGTGGGTCCACCTGACGAGTGCCCAGGAAGTGTCTGTAAGGGCTCTCACACCTTATGCAACAACCCTCTATCTATATTGTTTCCTACACACCCAGGACACAAAAGACAATAAATGATGCACCCAGCCCATCCCTGGAGCTCAACTACTTTTTCAGGAGTTTCAACAGGTTCATTTTCTTTTATAAACCAAATCTTAATCTGCCTTTTGCAGAGGGTCCAATGAATGATGATAATAGTAGCTACCATTTTCTAAACACTCCTTATACACCAGTCTCCATGCTAAGAGCTTTAGAAGTTGTCTGTGAACAACGGGCAAAGACAGTCATTTAAACCTATGTGAATGGATTAATTCCATTTGTCTCCATGGAACAGTCTCATTCACAACAGAAAGATAAAATAGACAGGAGATCTAAATGGGGGAACCTGCTTTTACCAAGCCAGCCCCCAGAATGATAAAGTGTTAGCTTCTCTATGATTATCCCTATTCTCCATGGCGGTGAAGTGTATCTGATGACACTTGTACTTCAGGTGAATGCTAATAATACATAGTGAAAAGTTCCAGTTTCTCTCCTTAGTTCAACGTGTTCTTCCACACACTGAAACACTTTCAAGTTCCAGCCTTCCATCAAGCTGGAGGGGCAATGCTAATTTCTAAGAATTTATGTTATTCTACCCACATTGGCTATGCACATATTTAGATAGCAGCTGGTTGGCATCTGCCTGAGTCCTCTGTGGTGGAACTAGGCCAAGCTGCTGACCATAGGAATCAGGCCTGATACCCCCACACCATCCGCTCACAGATTGGTGGTTCCAAATGCTCGAACAGAACCTAAACCATGACCTCATGTCTGCAGCCAGATCCTATGGGAGCCAGGGCTCTGGAGTGAGCAATGGAGTTTCCATGGGCCTGGGCATGATTTCCTCAGGTCTCATCTCAGAAAAGAGCTGCTCTACTCTACATGTCAAACCACGGCACAGCACTGGAGTGGAAGCCAAAGCCACAAGATGGGCTGGAAATCATCTGCCCTAGTTTCCTTGATTTTTCAATCAACACCATTAGAGACATTAAAGAATTCAAAGTAGCACAAAAGGAAGCCAGGAGATATTTCCCCTTGGTTTCCGGGGAAAATGGCACCAGTACTTGATACTCTCTACTTCCTTCTGTATATCTTCTCTTGACACTGTCCCCTTCACTCTGAGTCTGCAACAGATGCAGAGCTGTGGCTTACCTGCGTCAGATGTAGATAATTGGTTATTTTTATGTTGAGCTTATTCTTCTATTAATGCTTATATAAGCAAATCTCATCCTTAGGAGTGAAATGCTGTCTTTTCTCACTTGGTCTTCCTCCCTCCCTCTTATCCCAGCCTTTTCCCACCCTCAAAAATTATAAATAAAAAGTCATATCTCTCAAAATTAGTCTACCACATCATTCTTGAAGAATTTCAAAATGCCTGCTTGGGGCACTATGAGGGTAACTATATGAGAATTGAGGAGAAAAAAATCCTCCCCTCACAAATAATAATTAAAACACATGTGACTAAGTGAGCCCCTTCCTGTGAGTTCACAAACATCATCTTCATTGGTTCACACAAAATCTCAGATGGAAAAGTTATAATAGTGTCCTAATCACAACTGAAATGAAAATTCTGTTTTAAGAGAACAATGAGCTGTAACACATAAGAGATTGCACAGAGAGAAGAGGTCTTTGCAAGAAGAAACATGAATAGACTTAGAAAATATTTCATCTAAAATGCATTGCTCCAGGTAGAATCTGTTGCCCACACACTGCACTGACAGGTAAGGCGGTGGTACCTCCTGGCATTGGGAGGATGGAGTCTAATACTGGCTGAAGACATGGTTCACAGGTCCTGGCAGATACTGTTTTTTAACTCAGTCTGTATTGCCTTACCTAGATTTTTAGCAGTACACTTCAGCCTATGGCCACTCCACGTTGGCCATCCTCCTCCCAATCATAGATAAAGCCTCGGTTGCAAGCTTTCTTACCTGGGAGGTTGCTGGACGCCACTTCCAACCCCCGTGGCTCCTGTTAGCTGGTCCAGGTACTGTAGACCTCAATGCTGGTCTGTCCTTCAATTTCTCTCCTCTCTCTTCTTCCCTCCCTGGGTTTAAATCATGGCTAGAACAGAGGAGGAGCCAATCAGTGGGGACTCCGGGAATTTCCTCCCTTCTTGGACTCTGTTAAGGATTGAGCAATTCATTCTCCTATTCTAACTAGGAGAGGAAAAAAATATACATTCCCTCTTTCCTTCTTACTTTGATTACACAGCAGCTAAAAATACCAGGGGCTGTTTCCATTTAAGCAGATGCAGAACAAGGATATTAAAAAGTTTGCATGTCTCCTGGCCAGGAGCTGAGTCTCGGGTTTGAAAGTATATTTATTAAGTCTCTTTTCCGTGTTTCAGACATTCCAGAACTTACTGCCTACTACTCTTAAAATAAGAAAAATCCTTTAGTGTAGAAAGAAGACAGCAGAAACCTCCAGGGGTGGGCCCTGCTTTCACCCCATTCCTCCGTCACCTCACACCTGGGAGAGGCAGGGCTCGGAAGAGGGCTGAGAACAAGAACAGACCCCCGAGGCTTTGGGGCCCACTCTGCCACACACCTTCCCAGGTACCTCCCACACACTGGCTACATGGGAACTCTAACCAAGGAAAGAGAGTGTCACCCTTCCCAGACACCGTTTTTTTCTCTTACCACATACACACTTTCATCCTCCTGTGGCGGTCCTGTGGGTCACAGGCCAACCTGCTTCATCCTCCCCTACCAGAACTCCCCAGCTCTGCCCAAAGCAGATTCTGGAGGGCAGATCCACAACACAATGGAGAGAGTCCCCTGCTTTCCTGTTCATCTCCACTGCTGTCAAAGACTGTTAGAGGGAAAGAGATGGATGATGACAGAGGGAAAGGGTTGTCTCCAGTTTTGTTATTGAACCAGGCCCACTCTGCTCATCAGGCTCTACACTGAAAAAAACATTTTACAGAAGAGAAAGGGTTTATGCACAAGTCAATTGTGATGCTTAATCTTGATGGGACTTAGAGTCACCCTGGAGACAGGCTTCTAAGTGTGGATGTGAGGGTGTTTCCAAAGGGCTAACGGAGAGAGGAGGCCCACCCTGAATCTGAGTGGCACCATCCCATGGACTTGGTCCCAGATTGAATGAAATAAGAGAGAGCAACAGATTGTCTTTCTCTGCTTACTGATCATATGACCAGACTCCATACACTCCTGCTGCCATGCCTCTCTTGCCATGATGGACTTTACATAAGCTGTGAGTCAAAATGAACTCATCCTCACTCAGGTTTCGTCTATCAGGTACTTTGTCATAGAAAATAACAAATGCAGTAGCTAAGGATGAGGGTGCAAAAGGAAGCCTCAAACCTATCTCCCTGGAAATAGGATTCAGTGATACCTAGGGGATAAAGAAGTAAGGTTGGCAAGCCAGGCAGTGGTGGCTCAGGCCTTTAATCCCAGCACTTGGGAGGAAGAGGCAGCAGGATCTCTGTGAGTTCAAGACCAGCCTGGTCTATAAGAGCTAGTTTCAGGACAGCCTCCAAAGCCACAGGAAAACCCTGTCTCAAACAAACAAAAAGCTTTTGTTGTCAAGAGGCATAGGAAAGGTATTAGAGGTGAGGGAAGCTGAGGAATCAGGGGTCAGCATACACATAACCAGACGCCCTAGCTCTCCACAGGACATGTGTCCAGAAAACAGTGGCACTATCAGGATCAAAAAGCAGACATCAAAGGGTCTCACACTTCACACAGGCCTAGGTGGAGAAGTCAGCAATTTCAATTGATCTGAGGTAGCAAGAGTGACCCCAAATTCTAAAATATAAAACTTAGGCAAGGTTTTCTCTTATGACTCACATAACAGAGGTCATCTACAGAAAAGCTGGTGGATACTAATAGATCCCTTAGCCAAATGATCTCTAAAATTGGTCATAAAAGCTAGTAACCAAAAGTGAGTGGAGTTGGTTCAGTCTAAAGGGGTCACTCAAGATTCCCCTTGGTTTCAGTTTAGAGATGAGCCGAGGGTCAGAGTGCTTGAATCTGAAGCTTGGGTCTGTAACTTGTAGGTGACCTTTGGCGTAACCTCTTCATGCCTCATTTTACTTCTCTCTGAAATAAGAACATTGCATGTACTATGCAGATTGAACAAGTTGGAATACATCAGATCACAGAATAGTCCAAAGGACAAGACAAGAATCCAGTATCAGCTGTTGTTGTTACTATGATTTTATCCCTTTTGATCCTTGTATATATCACTGAATACTCTTTGATAATCTCCATCTCAGTCCAGGTGTTTGCATAGTTCCCTATCTTCTTCACGTACAACCACTAACAGTTCTGCTTTCTGCCCCAGGAATTAGGACCAGACAGTCACAAAGGTGACCAGTGTGATGAAACTGCAAATGGCCAGGAAGCTCCCCAGCCCTATATATCTTTTCCCCCTTGGACCTTTTTCTCTGCTTCTTAACTTTGCAAGCTGCCAACAGGAGCTCCTCCTTTCGCTCGTCCTCCCCTCATGAGCAGTCCTTGTCTACTCTACTTTCTACACCTTCAGTAGAAGTAACTAAATTAGTGAAAGACATTCCTTGGTGCCCCATTGCAGTAGCTTAACAAGATGGAGGATTCCTCTCTCACAATAGCACAAAAGGCAGTTTAGAAACCTTGTAGCAAAAAAGAAGGAGGAGTAGAAGGAGAGGAGGAGGAGGAAGAGGAAGAGGAAGGAGAAGGAGAAGAAGAAGAAGAGGAGGAGGAGGAAGAAGAAGAAGAAAGGCAAGGAAAGAAAAAATAAAGAAGAAATGGGAAATAAAAGTTGGCCTTCCCAAGTCATGAAATCTCTCATCATATTGGACTTGGCTGCTAAAATTTCTCAGACAACTCTTACTATGGGATTAGGCTTCTCAAGTTGTCTGGAATTATCCCCTCATAGCCCTTTCTACATTACCCCATATTCAAATTCTTCTTCCCCCACTACTTACAAATTGTTAGTTTTGCCCAAGTCCTCCCCATCTGAGTAGACATGGCATTCCTCCCTGCCTCCCATAACTGGCCATGTGGCCCCCACTTCTCAAGGCCCAACTCTGTTTCCACCTCTATGACATCTTTTCTGATTTTTCCTTCAATATCACCTGCTTCAATGTAGAAATCTTGCTTTATTTTTAGATTTATTTCTTTTATTTCATGTGTATGACTGTTTTACCCATGTGTAAATATGTGTATCATGCTTGGTATGTGAGGCCAGAAAAAGACATAGGATCTCCCAGAAGTGGAGTTATAAATGGTTATGAACTACCATGTGAGTACTGGAAATTGAACCCATGTCTTCTGCAAGAACAACAAGTGTTCTTAACCACTGAGTCCAGCCCCCAGTTCAACCTTTCAAACAACTCACTCCAAATTTTTTCTCAGGGAAGAGACTGTATTTGTTTAAGAAATTAATTAGAGATCTAAGGACACTCACAGTCAGTCAAAGAAACAAGCAATACCCCCACACACAAAGCTAAACTGCCCTACATGAAATGGATAAGGTTGGAAATGGGAAAACAAGGTTATAAGGGACGAAGGCAGCAAGGCTACAGCCTAAGGAGGAATAAAATCAGAGCCCTTAAAAGTCAAATTCAGTGGCCGACCGACCCAGGAACTAGGTGAGTGAGCCTCTGCCCTTACCCAACTCCTGCCCAAAACATCACTCACCCCTACCACCACCACCCCCCACCACGCCCCCACCTGCGCCTACCTTCTTGGGGTAGACACGCCCAGGCAGGGAGGAGCTCCCTGCTCCCTGAATCTGGTAGCACCCCACTCTTCCATCCCTTTCCGCAAACCGACCCAGGAACGAGGTGAGTGAGCCTCTGCCCTTACCAAACCCCCACCCAAACCATCACTCACCCAGACCACCCCGGCCTGTGCCCGCCTGCTTGGGGTAGACACGCACTGACAAGGAGGAGCTCCCTGAATCTGGAAACACCCCACTCTTCCATCTCTTTCTGCCAACCGATCCACAACGAGTGAGGAGACTACCAGGAGAGGCAAGACCATCCAGAGTTGTGGACATTGAATTCCTGGCCCCCACACACCACTGGGTCACAAGAGGAGATAGAGAGACCCCACTTGCACCCACTAAAAGAAGATATGGGAAGAAGACAGAATTTCACTCAACAACAGAAAGACCAATATGACACCACCAGAATCTAGGGACTCCACTCCAGCAAGATCTGAAAAGCCCAACACAGAACATGAAGATGAGATGGTCCTCAAAAATTATCTCAGCAAGATGATAGAGACCTTTAAAGAGGAAACAAGAAAATCCCTTAAAGAAATAGAAAAAAAAGCAAACAAAAAATTACACGAAATGGAGGAAAAGACAAACCAAAAAATTCAAGAAATAAATCTCTTAAAGAATCTAAAGAAACCCAAGAAAAAAACATCCAAACAAGTGAAGGAAGTTCTTGGAACAGTTCAAAGCATGAAAGCTGAAATAGACACAATAAAGAAAACACAGAATGAGGCGGTGCTGGAAATGGAAAGGCTGGATAAACGATCAGGAACTAAAGATGTGAGTATAACCAATAGAATTCAAGAGATGGAAGAGAGAATCTCAGCTATTGAAGACTCACTAGAGGATATACATTCATCAACCAAAGAAAACCTCAAGTCCAACAAATCCCTAACACAAAATATCCAGGAAATATGGGACACTGTAAAAAGACCAAACCTAAGAATAATAGGTGTAGAAGAAGGTGAAGAAACACTGCTCAAAGGTACAGAAAACATATTCAACAAAATCATAGAAGAAAACTTCCCCAACCTACAGAAGGATATGCCTATGAAAGTACAACAAGCTTACAGGACACCAGACTGGACCACAAAAAGAAGTCCCCCCCCCCGACACATAATAATCAAAACACCAAATCTACAGAATAAAGAGAAAATATTAAGAGCAGCAAAGGAAAAAGGCCAAGTAACATATAAAGGCAAACCAATCAGAATCACACCCGACTTCTCAATGGAAACTCTGAAAGCCAGAAGGTCTTGGATAGATACCCTACAAGCACTAAGGGAGCATGGATGTCAACCCAGACTACTGTACCCAGCAAAACTTTCAATCACTATAGATGGAGAAAACAAGATATTCCATGACAAAAACAGATTTAAACAATACATATCCACAAATCCAGCACTACAGAAGGTTCTGGAAGGAAAACTCCAACCCAACGAACATAACTACACTCACAAAAACACTGGCAATAGATAATCTAATTTTACCAAACACAAAAAGAAACAGGAGGGCGAAATCCACATGCAATGACACCACCAACAATAAATCCAAAACAAAGAATAATGGACATTAATATCCCTAAATGTCAATGGTCTTAACTTACCCATAAAAAGATATAGGCTAACAGAATGGATACGAAGACAGAATCCATCCTTCTGCTGTTTACAAGAAACACACCTCAATTTCAAAGACAGGCGATACCTCAGAGTAAAAGAATGGGAAAAAATTTTCCAATCAAATGGGCTCAAGAAACAAGCTGGTGTAGCAATCCTAATATCTAACAAATTAGACTTTAAACTAAAAGCAATCAAAAGAGATAAAGAAGGGCATTTCATACTCATCACAGGAAAAGTCCATCAAGATGAAGTCTCAATCCTGAACATCTATGTCCCAAATACGAAAGCACCCACATTTGTAAAAGAAACATTACTAAAGCTCAAACCACACATAAAACCACACACACTTATAGTAGAAGACTTCAACACCCCCCCTTACACCACTTGACAGGACCACCAGACAGAAACTTAACAAAGAAACAAAGGATCTGACAGAAGTTATGACCCAACTGGGTTTAACAGATATCTATAGAACATTCCATCCAAACACAAAAGAATATACCTTCTTCTCAGCACCACATGGAACCTTCTCAAAAATTGACCACATAGTTGGCAGCAAAGCAAACCTCCACAGTTACAAAAGAATTGAAATAACCCCCTGTATCTTATCAGACCACCATGCATTAAAGCTAGAATTCAACAGCAATACGAATTGCAGAAAACCTACATTTGTGTGGAAAATGAATAACACCCAATTGCACCATTCCTGGGTTGAGGAAGAAATAAAAAAAAGAAATTAAAGACATTTATGCAATGGAGTACTACTCAGCAGAAAAAAAGCAATGGAATCTTGAAATTCGCAGGCAAATGGATGGAACTAGAAGAAACCATCCTGAGTGAGGTAGCCCAGTCACAAAAAGACAAACATGGTATGTACTCACTCATATATGAAATTTAGACATAGAGCAAAGGATTACCAGCCTATAATCCTCTTCACCAAAGAAACTAGGAAAGATGAAGGACTCTAAGGGATAAATGGTCCCCAGGAATGGAAGTGGCATGAACTCCTGAACATGGGAAGCATGAGGGTAGGGGGGAGGGAGCTGCTACAATAAGAGCAAGAGAAGAGGAGTAGAGGAGAGGAAATGGAGGGGCAGAAATATTGAGTTGGGGAAAGAATAGAGGAGAGAGAGCAGGATGAGAGATACCATGTTAGAGGGAGCCACTATAGGTCCGAGAAGAGATCTGGAACCAGGGAGATCTCCAGAGACCTACAAGGATGACGTAATCCAGGCAATGGTGGAGAGGATAACCTAAAAGCCCTTCCCCTAAAATGAGATTGATGACTACTCTTTATGCCATCCTAGAGCCTTCATCCAGTGGCTGATGGAAGCAGAGACAGACATCCACAGAAATACACTGAACTGAAATCTGGAATTTAGTTGAAGAGAGGGAGGAATGAAGAGCGAAGGGGTCTGTACCAGGTTGGAGAAACCCACAGGAACAGTTGGCCTGAACAAGGGAGAGCACATCGACCCCAGATGCTGTCGGGGAGGCCAGTACAAGACTGATCCAGACCCCTGAACATGGATGTCAATAAGGAGGCCTCTGCACTCCAGGGAGCCTCTGGTGGTGGATTAGTATTTTTCCCTGGTGCAAGAAGGGACTTTGAGAGCCCATCCCACGTGAAGGGTTACACTCTGGCCCTGGACACATGGGGAAGGGCTCAGGACCAGCACAGGAAGATTTGGTGGACTTTGCAGAGCCCCCATTGAGGGCTCTACCCTGCCTGGGGAGTGGTGGGTGGATGGGGTGGGGGGTAGGCTGGGAGTGGGGGAGGAGGGATGGGGGTAAGGGGAGGGAGAGGGAGAAGGGACTTACATGTAAAACAAACTTGTTCCCTAACTAGAACTAATAAATAAATTAAAAAAAAAAGTCAAATTCAGTGCTGGCACATGCCTTTAATCCCAGCACTCCAGAGGCAGGGGCAGGTGGATCTCTGAGTTCAAGGCCAGCCTGGTCAACAGAGAGCTCTAGGACATCCAGGGCTACAAGGAGAAACCCTGTCTTGAAAACAAACAAAAAACCCACAACCAAAGCACAAGTCAAATTACTCTTAAGAACTAGAATGCCTATTCAGTAATAGATTATTTATATAAGTTGCTCTCCATCGCCCCCAAACTTTGGTTGTTTTCTACACACACCAACTGCTTTGAAGAACGGAAATAAACCAAAGAGAGGAATTGGGTCACATCATGGTCAGCACTGCCTAAGAGCAGGAGGTGACTAAAGGATTTAGGACAAACTGTGACATAATTCACAGGAAGTAAGAATTCAGCCCCTTTGCCTGCCCAGACAGAAGTCACAGAAGCTGGGGCAGAGGAAGGAGCAGGGATTCTTTGACTTCTCATAGGCTGTAAGACTGAAGTTGGGGCTGATTTCACTGAACCTTGATTGGCCTCTGCATGGTAGGATTTCTTCTCAGAATCCCACTTGGATACATTCTGTGCTCATGTGCTCTGAGACGATGGATCTGCCCATGCATCGAGTTCTTCACTTCAGTGGAGTCCTGGAGAAAGAGGAACCATTTTTCCTTACTGCTTTAACATCTATCCAAAGCATGTATTGAGTTACTTACCTGTCTGATTTGTTCCTCGAGATACCCAAGGACAAAGCCACCTACTCAAACATCACACAAACTGAGCCAAAACTGTGGTGGTAGATGCTGTTTAGCCGATTCCCCCAACAGCCCTGCCTTTCCTATTGCCTGAGGGAATCTCATTTTTAAAATAAAAGAAAGGGTCTGGAATATTTACTCTGTAGTTCAGGCTAGGGTTGAACTTGTTGCAATCCTCCCACTTCCGTCTCCCAAATGTTGGTATTACAGATGGGAACTCCCGACCCTACCTCAAAATCCCCATTTATTTCAGGATCTGCTCATGTCCTCTTAATCTGCTGCACGGAAGGAAGTCTGGGTCCATTTTCCAGGAAATGGGTTATAGCTTTTGCTGCAGCTGCAGCTTCTGCATCTGCTTCCCATTCTCCTGGTCCTTCCCCTCTCCCCTTCTTCCTCCTTTTCTTCCCCCATTTCCTGATCCTCCTTCTCTGCCTCCTCCCCTTCTTCCTTCTCCTTTTTCTTGAAACATTCAGTTTTGCTCACAGATTTAAAGGTTGTAGTCCACAATGGTGAGGCATGGCAGAGTTTGTGGTGCTGGGAGCATATTAGGACCCTCACACACTGTCAGACAAAAAGCAGAACAGAAAGCTGGTCTGTGCTATAAAATGCCAAGGCCCTCACCTTGAAGACCCATTTCCTCAAATGAGGCTCCGTCTCTTAAAGGTCCGCATCCTTCTCCCAGAACAGCACCATCAGCTGTGACTGAGTATCTGAGCACACAATCCTATGGGAGGTGTCTGCACTCAAACTGTAACTTCTGTCTCTGGCCTTCATAGGCTTAGGATTGTCTCCTAATGCAAAATGCATGCAGTCTGACTTCAAATGTTCACATAGTCTTGACATTTTCAACATTGTTCAAAAGAGCTAAGTCTCTTCTTAACTGCAAGCCTCTGTAAAACAAAATAACAATAATGATTAGTACTACTACTATTAACAATAAAAGAATTTACATACTACCAACATACAATGGTACAGAGTAAACATTGTCATTCCAAAAGATAGTAACAAGAAGATAGCAAGAAAAATCAGGCCAAAACACAGGAGGTCAAAACAAGCAAACTCTACAGCTCCATGTCCAGCATCCTGTACTCACGATGACATCATCTGTCCCTCTTCCCTCCAATTCTGTTTCTCCACTTGGCACTTCCTGCTTTCCTTGGAAAAGGACCCAGGTTTGTAGCATCATCAATATTCTGAGGTCTTCAATACAATGTAGGCTTCATCTTCAAAGCTTCACCCAAAGTCTTACTCAGGAGTTCCATTCAAATAAACTATCCCTATGTCATACTGCCTGGCCTAAGCAGTTTTTTGAAACCTTGGTGCAATCCTCCATGGCCCCATAACACCTACCTACATTTTGCAAGCCTGTAAAACCGTTACTGCGTGGATGACTCTGGGTACTGTGGACAACTTGGACCGTGGTGCTTTGTGTGCCTTTGAGACTGAACCCAGGAAAATCTTCTCCTGTACAACTGTTTTCCGGGGGTTACCTTGAAGGCTGTATGGTTTCAGATTGCCCTTCTTACAAATGAATTTGCATTATTACACCTCTGAACCTTCTCGATGAGTGGAGTCTGGCCTTCAAGGCACCTTTTTTATTTTCCCAGAGGGAAGTCCAAAGTTTCTCCTTCCAGGCATTAATCTTTTGAACAATTATAGACACTAGTCAAACAAATGCTGTTCACTTAAACTGGCTTTGTGCTTTTTTTCCCTTGCTAAGATGCACATTTTCCATATTTTTCTGCTCTTTCTCCCTCTCACTGTATATCTTGGTAAATAAAGCAAGCAACAACTACCCCACAGCCTGTGTGTTATATTGTCTTAAAATTCCTTTTACCAAACAACTTATTTCATTAGTTTTTAATTTAGCTCCATTCATGTTTTCAGGACACAAAGCATAGCCAAATTGTTTGCCAAATATAACACCAATGGTCTCTAGCCCTGTTTCCAGTAGAGTCCTTTCTATCACCTGAAACCATACAAACACAGTCTTTAGTGTCTGCATTTCTGTTGGCATTCTGGTCTTCCAAACTTCCACAGTTGGCTCACTGAGTTCAGCTTATTGCATTCTAGAATATCTCAAGCCTGCAGCTCCACACTCTTCAACATTCCTTCCATAAAAGAGTTCAGAATAGCTATGAATCACATGGTAAAAGTTTGTCACATAAATGTCTCCGTTTCCAATTTTCTATATTAACATTAGTTCTTTTTGCTGTGGCTTAATGCCTGACAGGATGAACTTGGGGAGGAGAAGTTTATTTTGGCTCTTGGTTTGAGAGGGTATGGTCCAGCATTGTAGGGAAGAAGAGCATAGTTCATGACAGTGGGTACATGTGTCTGGAATACTTCATAGCTTGTTGTAGGCAAAGCAGAATAGAAAGTTGTTTTTTATTCTTCTAAACCAACCAGGATAATTCCATAGCAGTTTCTAGAAACCGATTCAGTCAAGAACATGAAGTGCATTCAGAGTAAATATGACATAAAGAAGAATATATTTACAAAGACTCAATGAAAACATACACAAAAGAAGAGATGAGTATTATCTCATCTGTATAGAATGCCTAAAATTGTGGCACATATGGCACCTTATAATTCCCCAGAAAGAGTACTGGCCAAAGACAAAGTATCAAAGATGACTTAAAAGAAATGGAAGGAACTCCTGGAATCACAGCAGCCATTTGGGAAGTAATGATGGAGATCAGAAATTCAAGGGCATGAGACACAGTGGGAGGAAGGAAGGGAGGGAGGGGAAATGGGAGGGAGGAAGGGAGGGAGGGAGAGAGGGAAGGAAATAAATAAATGGAGGGAATCTGGGTTTGATTGCCAAACTACTGAATGAACCATACCTGTTGTTTTCCTATATCAGAATTTTCTGAATTCAGGATTTTGTTTCTTAGAGCTACAATTGTTCTAAGAATTACAAAACAACAACATATTTCTCATGGCAGCTGGATTTATTGATGTGCTGCACATCACATTCTTGTGTATGGAGTCACATTTAGTAGCAGGCCATAACTGGAAGACAGGAAAGTCCAATTCCAAGGTTTATTGTTCTTTTAGGTGCACTGTGTTGTCTCTAAGTTAAGATCACAAAGGGTATAAATGGCTTCTCTGCTCCTCCCCTCACAGAATGGGTCTATTTACCCACTGCTTGAACCAGAACCAGCTCTGTTGCCTTCTCTTTCCCAACAGAATGGAGCTAAAGGATATACTATGACTCTAGGATCTGTCCTCCTGTGGCTCTGTAGGTTCAGGTGTGCCCTGTTGGATTACATGCCTCTGGAGAATAAAAGAAAAAGAGAGAAATGGCCCACCTGACCATTCTGACTGAGACATCACACATTTGAAGAAGCTCGGCCAGTATCTGTCCGACAATCCTTAATCCAAACTACCAAACACAGAACAGTGAGAAAGCAATGATTATTTGAAGTTACCATATTTCAGAGATGTTTTCACTGTAACAATGGAAAAATGACATTAGAACCTATGCCAAGATCTGGGTTTGGGGACCCATACTTGTGATCCCAGCATTTAGAAGTCTTAAGCAGGGGGACTGCACAATGAAAGCCATCATTGACTATACAATGAGTCCCTGTTCAAACAACACATAACTACTACAACACAACCAGTGGACAAATTTAACACAAAACAGATTGCAACTCATCATTTTATCTAGCAGTACTGAAAAACAACCCATTCTACAACAACCTGGAAAAAAGTGTCTGGTTCAATGACTCAACCAACATGTTATTATATCATCTTCTTTTATTTGAGAAAAATGTAGAAGAAAGCATTCCAGTTATAGTCATCTCCCATTGTATATGTCCTAAGAAATCACCAGAAACACAGTAGACTGATGAGCTGGTTTGGGGGGAGACTGCATCAGTTATGCCTCACGTGGAGAGCTGAAGCTGGTCTGTTAGAGCTGGTTGCTGTGTTCTCCTATTATGTCTTTAACTAGTATGCTACTGAATCTAAAGGAGCTGAAACCAAAGCTGAACAGACGTTATTGTCGAGATACCTCAGCACACATCCTGTCTCCCACACTGCAAATTATGCTTATTCTGTATCTCTAAGATTGTCTTCTTTTCCACTGATTTCCTTTCTAGTAAACTCTAAATTCAAGCTTCTAACAGTGTTTTCCAAGATGTTCCATCTTTGACTTGAAACGTGCAATTGCCTGTATAAAAGGAACAGAATGTGGAATTCAGCGAAGTGAAGGTTTATTATTCCTTTCAAGGCAATGAAAGACCTTGGTTCTTTTTCCATCAATATTTTCTCCTCTTGGGTCAATATTTTTTGATATCCAGCTCACTGGAAGTCAATTTCTTCTTACTATTCTCTTTTGGCAATAACACTTACTACAGGCCAGCTGCTTAAGGTACATGGGGCCAAAGAGCTGGACTTAGAGCTAGGCATCTGGAACCTAGTGGGGATGGCATCCTTCTTTAGGAAGCTCTGTTATGTATCACTTGCACAGTGGTTGCTATTTTCTAAATATTATTTTCATTACCAAAGCAATTTACTATTATAGTCTAAATAGGAAATGAAGAAAAAATATAAAGAAGAAAATGAATATTTCCTATAATTCTCAACATTGGAGCTAATCACTGTTTTCCCTGCAAATGAATACATGCATGGAAAAATATGCACATCTATGCACATGTTCAATAAAGACTGGGAAAATTAAGATTTCATTATCTGGAAATTTTCCTCTTCTTTTTACTCTTTGTATGGTAATGTTGTCCTCTGCTTTCTTACCTATATTTTCAAGACTTACTTTCTAATGTTGCCTAACATTCTCAGGTGCATATTTAACATATAGGGGAAAGAGATGATTACAAAAGAACACAAAAATTGGGGGGTGCATAGAAATGCTCTGTGTATTGACCACAGAAGTTGTTATAGAACTATTCATCTGTCAAGACTTATCAAAGTGCATCCTTGATATGGACAAGAAGACTTGCTGCTCTTCACAGAGGACCACAAGTTTGATGGCAGCCCCAACACTGGGTGGCTCACAATCCCCTGTAACTCCAGCTCCGGGGATCCTACACCCTCTTCTGGCCCTCTGGTCTCTGTGGACACACACACACACACACACACACACACACACACACACACACACACACACACACACACACGAATGAAAATAAGTGTTTTAAACGAATACTTTAAAAAGGCAAAGTTGTTATGTTTGTTTGATTGTTTGTTTTTGTTTTTTGAGACAGGGTTTCTCTGTGTATCTTTGGAGCCAGACCTAGAACTTACTCCGTAGGCCAGGCTGGCCTCAAACTCACAGAGATCCTCCTGACTCTGCCTCCAAAGTGCTGGGATTAAAGGTGTGTGCCACCACCACCTGGCTTTAAAAGGAAAAGTTTATTTACCACATATAAATTATACCTCACATCATCTAACTCAAGAACAGAAGGGTTCATTAAAGAATCACCATACAATTTGCCCCAGGGTTGCTACACATGTGCGCGTGCGCGTGCGCGTGTCCATGTATGTATGTGTGTGGAAGCCAGGGGTTTTCATTCCTCAAGAGCAAACCACTTTGTTTTTTGAAACAAGCTCTGTCACTAGGACCCAGGGCTCACTGATTTGGCCAGGCTGGCTGGCCAGCGAGTTCCAGAGATCCCTCTGTCTCCACTTCCTTGCACTAGCATTACAAGCATGTGCAGGACAAACACTTTACTGCTGAGTTATCCCCAACCCTCTCAGGGGGAGATTTTAACCAAGTTAGACAGCAACATTGTGGGTAGCAAAGCAGATCTGGCTGGGCTTGGATGGAACTCAAGCACTATGCTCTGTGAAAGCTCCCCTGGAGTTCTAGAATGTACACTTGGGGTTGAGAATCACCAGACACAGTTAAATCATAAGACAAAGGGTCAGGAGGGGATAAAATGAAATGAGTAAGCTGTACAGTCACAAATTAGTTTTACAAATTTTGCAAAACAAAATTTTTATTATCCCATTAACATTTCTCTCCTGTTTCCCCTAAAGCCATACGATAGTCGTATAAATGTTTTGTTTTTTTTTTTTTTTAAACTGGGTTCAAGTCACATCCTATTACCTTAATCTTTGAAAGTGTGCTATAAGTGGTTTGAAGCAATTGTGCATTCATAGGGCTAGACAGCCATTACTATTAGCTAATTTGAGACTATGTCAGGAACCCCAGAAGAAACCCCACACATGTGTCCTATTCTTCCTCAAGTTGCCTGTGACAGCTTCTAGTCTGTTCTGTCTCTGTGGATTTGTCTATTCTGCAAACTTCATACTAATGGAATCACAAAATACATGTTATTTTATGACTGGCTTCTTTCAGTTAGCAGAGTTGTTAAGCTTCAGCCTTGTTGTAGCTTACATTAATTTTCATATCTTTTTGTTGGAATAATATTGCATTTTTATTATAGACTGTATACATTATTATAAGTCACCATATTTTGCTTGGTTTGTCCATTAGTCAATGTATATTTGTGCTTGGTCCAATTTGGGGCTATTATAAATAATATAAATGTGAACATTTGTGTATAAAGCTTTGTGAGGATATATATTTCTGTCTATTTTGGCCATTTATCTTGAGTATAACATACTGGGCTGTATGTTAATTCTATGTCTTCCAAAGTAGGTGTATCATCTTACAATTGAACCAACAACATACCAGCAACATACTTGCAATTTTTCCAAAACCTATCAGCACTCACTAGTGTCTGTCTTTTTTTATGACAGACACTCCAGTGGATGTCAAGTGAAATGTTGTAGTTTTCATTTTCATTGTGTAATGATTAATGACACTGAACATTGCTTATGTAAGTATTAGATATTCATGTATTTCCTTTATGGAAATGTTTTAAATCCTTTGCCCATTTTTAAACTGTTGCTTGCATTTTCATTGTTGAATTACAAAACTTTTTTAAATGTTCTAGGGTTTTGTTTTGGCCTTTTGTTTATATGGTTTTGTTACATAGCCTAGCCTGACCTTGAACTCAATATAGTCCTCTCTCAGCCTTTGAAGTCCTGGGTGCTACCACACTTGGTTACTGAACTCTTAAGGAAAATTAACTTGCAAATATCCCCTCTCACTTATTGGATTACCTTTTTATTTTCTTGGTAATGTTCTTTTGAGCATAAAGGTTTTTAAATTTTTTATTTTATGAGGTCTAATTCCTTCCTTTTTAAAAAAATGTCTTTAGCTCTTGCATTAGCTAGATCACAGTTGTCATGGTTACCTGAAACATGGCTGCCATCTTCAGCTATGGGAAATCCTAAACAGAACAAAGGGTAATTAAACTAGCAGAAATATGGGACAACCTGAATTCTTGATATCATTCTTGATGACCTGAATTAACCAATCTTGATGCTTTCCTACCTTGAGGTCTCATTACCTACCTTTACTTACATCTTTGTTTAACAAGAAAACTGAGCCAGGGTATTTGTTAGCTGTTCTTAGATCATTTTAACCAACAAAGACCCTTAGAAACTTCTCCAAGAGCTGCAAAGATACCTGTTCTCTTGGCTGGTGATGATTCCAAAAGAAACTATATGTAAAGCAAACTTTGTTGCCAGGTCTGGTTTTCGACATCTTCAGGAAGGACAATAAATCTCTGTTTCTTTTCTAAACTGGGAATAGAGTTGAGGTATCCTGTAAAAATGTTTGGCTATGAAGGAAGTGCTTTGATATCCTAAGTGTAATGATGAAATTTCAGCATTTTGAGCTGAGAGGGAGTAGAGGAGGCTGGAGATGCAGGAGTCTCCTCTGCCCTTGTAATCTTTGTAGTTGGATATTTCTTTGAGCCACCAGCCCATAAAAAATAGCATGAAGACTTAAAATTAATTATAAAAGCTCAGCTTGTAGCTTAGGTTTGTCTCCCTAGCTCTTACAACTGAAATTAATGCATTTCTATTCATCTACATGTTGCCACATGACTCATGGCTCTTTCCTCTCCTTCTATATGTCTTGCTTCCTCCGCATACGGCTGGCAAAGCTGCCTTTCCTCTTCCCAGAGCACTCTCTGTCCAAAAGTCCCTGCTATACCTCCTGCCTGGCTATTGGTTGTTTAGCTTTTTATTAAACCAATCATATTATTTTTACACAGTGTAATAAGAAATCTTGCAACAGGTCTTCCTCTCTATGGCTGAGACGCTTGCTCACCATTCTACTAGAAAGGACTTTTGGAGTAGTGTGTCAAAGCCAGCCCGGTGGGATTTTCAAAAGTCAACTGTGCCCATCCATTCCCAACTCCACATTCAGAGATGTCGCATAAAATCAAGCCATTGTGAGAATGTTTACAGTGTGGAATTCAGCCTTTTTCCTTTGTGGCACTGGCTGTTTATCATTATTTGAATATCACTGAAAATTCCCTCAAAGTTGGTTCTACAGATAAAAAGATCCTTTATACCAAAATATGGCAATACCTATAAAACTCCAAGGATGTAAATTTAAGAAATGAGAGACTCCAGTACCCTCCCCTAAAGATGACTAACAGCTGTAATAATAGGAAAATTCCATCATTTTCCTTATCCACTGAGTCCCAACCCCCCAGCCCAAACGTCCCTCCCAAGGGCCTACTGTTCATGCTTTTGAAAAAGACAGCTTTAATTCTCCCTAATAGTGTTTAGCATTTTGTTTTGTACAGCTAGGCCACACTCTAGCAACTGTTCCATTCCACATAAGGGCAAAGCCACGGTAATGACATGGTTTTCCTGTGGAACTGCTGAGGTCACCATCTGAGGCCATCTGTGGTCCCAGGGACAGTTCCCTGTATGACAGAGGGATAGGAGCCCAGCAGGTCCTCTGCAGACTGACACCCTTCCAGTCTTGCCTGCTCTTATCTGCCTCTAGCTCCAGTTTGTCCCACATTCAGCCTTGCCTTCAGATATTAAAACTTTTGCTAAACATAAATTGTGGAGTGTTGAAAATCGACAAAATTCATTGTTTATAAATTTTTATATTCCCATTTAAGCCTGAAGTTGAAGATGGTCTCTTTAAAAACTAAGGGATCTCTCAAACATATGAAGAGGTGTCGAGACGAATACAAAAGGCACTAGTGTCCCTGCCTAGCTTCAGAAGTAAAATACAAACGCTGTAAGTTTCTACTTGTGCTGTCTGACCCATCACAGTTCCCTCCCTCCAAGAAAGATGCACTTTGGGCAGGAGGGCAGCTCATCCCATTATTGCTTGCCATGCAAGCACAAGGACTTGAGTTCAATCCCCAGAACCCAGGTGGGGAAAAAAGTCAGCTTTGTTGCTATCTGATTATAATCTCAATGCTGGAGAGGCAGAGTCAGGAAGAGATGTGCTGTTCAGCCAGCCAATGATCTCAAGGAATTCTAGGCCAGTGAAAGAGCCTGTGTTTAAAAACAACAACAACAACAACAACAACAACAACAACAACAACAGCAAACAAAATGAAGTGGACAACGCCCAAAGAATGATGCCTGAAGTTGAACTCAGGCCTCCTCACAGCACAAATACCCTTTGGAACATTCAGATGCAGAAACATTTTTAAATGGGATTATTATTCCAATGCATCTCTCTCTCTCTCTCTCTCTCTCTCTCTCTCTCTCTCTCTCTCTCTCTCTCTCTCTCTCTCTGCCCCACAGGGTCTCACTTTGTAGCCTGAGATGGCCTATAATTCACTGTCCCAGGCTGGCCTTGAACTCTAGGCAATTCTCCAGTTTTAGCCTCAAGCATGCTAGGATTACAGACATGAGCCACCATGCCTGGCTATATTTTCATTACATGTCTAGATGGAGGTTAGATATAACCTCTTAACTGGTGTATACTTTATTTCCATATACTCTAACATTTTAATTTTTGAAAATAACAAGTTTGAAATGATTTTCCTCAGAGTACTGAACTGGCATTTAAACCCATCTATCCAGTGCTAACAAACTAACGACTATTTTAAGGCGGTTACTGTGTCAGCTTGTGATAATTTGTTTGCACGAAGCATAGTATATCCTCACGTTACTGGCATCTTCTTATTTGTACTTCTCCGTTCCTTTCTGTCTGGTACTTTATTATGCAGATGTTTTTCATTGTAATTTGCTTAACTTCATCATCCTTTCCCTTCATGGTTTGTTCTGTTTGTGGCTTTTTTAAGATGCATTCTCCTATCCTTGGGTCATGAAGATCGCCAGCCATACTGTTCTACAGAGGTTTTAAAGGGTCCATTCATGCATAGCTTTGTTTCTCCATTCTCTACTCTGGTCTAATGGTCTATTTGGTTAACTTCCAACAATGCCTACATTATTCTGTCTATAATAACTCTATATACTTCATTAGGTATGTCCCACTATTGTACCAAGCTTTTTCTGTTGGGCCACCAACCTGCTCCCAAATCATGACATGGAGACTTTTTACTAGTTATGAATGCTTGGCCTAGCTCAGGATCATTTCTGGCTACCTTTTTTTTTTTTTTTTTTTTTTTACTTAACTTAAATTATCTTGTTTCTCTTTATCTATTTTTTGCCTCAGAGCTTTTTACCTTTTCTTTCTGTATGTCCTATTCTTCCTGCTGTCTCTATGGCTGTTTGGTAGTGTCTGGCTTCTGGCCCTGGGCATGTCCCCCTCTTTCTCCTCATTCTCTGCTCCATCTTCTCTCTCGAGGCTAGAGTTCTCCTCCGGTTTATTCTCTCTGCCTGCCAGCCCTGCCTATCCTTCCTCTACCTAGCTATTGACCATTCAGCTCTTTATTAGACTGATCAGGTGCCTTAGGCAGGCAAGGTGAAACAGATGCAACATATCTTTACAAAGTTAAACACATACCCTTACATCATTAAACAAATGCAGCATAAACAAAAGTAACACACCTTTACCTAACTAAACAAATGCAGCATAAACAAAAGTAACACACCTTTACCTAACTAAACAAATGCAGCATAAACAAAAGTAACACACCTTTACCTAACTAAACAAATGCAGCATAAACAAATGTAACACATCTTTGCCTAGTTAAAATAATAGTCCACAATACATCACCTCAAGCTTCAAGTTGCTAAATTCTAAGAAAACCATTACTGGGATTTGATGGGAGTAGTCCTCAATTTGTAGTTCAATTCAGAAAATGTCGTGGGCTGCAAAGCACTCCCCAGATGTGTATGTTGAAGTCCTAACTCTAAATACCTCAGAATGTCACTATATTTGGAGAAAAGGTCTTATAAGAGGCAATTAAATTTTAAATAGGTCATTGGGATAGGTTCTGATCAAGCATAACTGGTGTCCTTTTAAGAAAAGAACGTAAGATGTGGTAAACATATAGGGAAGGCCATGCAAAGACATAGCAAGATGGCAGCTGGGTGTCAGTAAACTAAAGAGCCTCAGAAGAAGCTAACCCTGCTAATACTTAGATATTGACCCTCAGCCCTCTATCTGTGAAAAAACAAACCCCTGTTGTGTAAGCTACTTAGCCTGAGGTGCAGACTGAGTAGCTCTTGCTGAAGTACTTGGAATAGTCATGCTTCAGGATTTTCTTTAAATTTGGAATATCACCAGCACTATCATGGGTGAGCATCCCTAATCTGAAAGTCTGGAATCTGAAATAGTGCAAAATCTGAGCCTGAAATCAGGAGATGCTGATATAGCAGTAATGCTGTTGTTGTTTTTTCCCTCTTAAATCTACAAACACGGTGTTTTAGGCCCCAGGTCTAGTCAAGCAGCAGAAATGTGTGCAGGACTAAGAAGACTATACATAGGTGAGTAGGCAAATGAACACACAGTAGGTCCAGATGAATGAGAGGGTGCATGGGTAGATGGTAATTTGACCAGGCAGTGTTAATAGTGGAGTCTAAGCTGGGCTGAAGGCCCTGGGACAACAGAGACTGCCAGACTCTTGATGTGAACACCAGTGGTGTTGCTTTGGTGGTGTTAGATGTCATCCCTCTTCATGGGGTCTAGCTGAGGGACTTGCACCCTTTCTGTAGTCTGGTATAGTTGTGAGTTCTTGAGCACCATTTTTCCTGAAATTATTTTAATACACTCATGTGTTCATGTGGTCCCAGTTTACCTTGATAAGTTTATCCTGTGGCACTCTTTATTTTCAGGAATAAATTGTTTATCATTGTGTTTATCAAAGCAGATAGTTCCTGTGCTGTTTGTGTGCCCACCAACATACAGAGTCATCGTGTCTCTGTGTTTGTACCTCAGTTGGAGTCAAAAGCCACTTTGTATGGCTGGAGAGTTGGCTCAGTAGTCAAGAGTTCTTGTTGCTCTTGCAGAGGACCTGAGTTTAATTCCCATCACCCACACGATGGCTCACAACCATCTGTAACTCCAGGTCCAGGGTATTTGACATCATTTTCTGATTTGTGGGCACCAGGCAAGCAAGGGTGCACAGACATACATGCAAACAAAACATTCATACATATAAAACAAAATAATTTTAAAACCTGCTTGTTAAAAGGAGTCTTTTGGGACAAGAAAGACCACCATTTTACAGAATATGGAGCAGGGGGAAAGCCTCATCTAAACATGACTCCATCAAGACTTGGTGCAGCTCCAGACACAATAAATGGTTAATAGACACCAGAGACTCTGGGAATTCCTCTCAGGGAAAGGATGCTGAGTTACTGCCAGACACTCTCCTGCCTTGTAATCCTCTCTTGTATTTGAGTCATGGCACACATCCTCAGTAAGCCACTTTTCAGGAGAAAGCTAAGTCACTAAAAATGACTCTCTAGAATCTAAAATAGCTGAAAGACACTTAAGAAAGTGTTCAGCATCCTTAGCCATCAGGGAAATGCAAATCAAAACAACTCTGAGATACCATCTTACTCCTGTCAGAATGGCTAAAATCAAAAACACCAATGACAGTTTATGCTGGAGAGGATGAGGAGAAAGAGGAACACTTCTCCACTGCTGGTGGGAGTGTCAACTTGTACAGCCACTTTGGAAATCAGTATGGTGACTCCTCAAGACAATGGGAATGAGTCTACCATAAGATCCAGCAATTCCACTCCTAGGCATGTACCCAAAAGAAGCACATTCATACAACAAAGACATCTGTTCAACGATGTTCATATACATACACACAACGATGTTCAACAGCACTATCTGTAATAGCCAGAAACTGGAAGCAGCTTAGATGCCCCTCAGCTGGAGAATGGATGGAGAAAATGTGGTGCATTTACACAATGGAGTACTACTCAGCAGAAAAAAATAATGGAATCTTGAAATTTGCAGGAAAATGGATGGAACTCGAAGAAACCATTCTGAGCAAGGTAACCCAATCACAAAAAGACAAGCATGATATGTACTCACTCATATGTGGATTTTAGACATAGAGTAAGGGATTACCATCCTACAATCCATACTGCCAGAGAAACTAGTAAACAAGGAAGACCCTAAAAGAGACAAACTTTGTCCCCTGAAGAAGGGGAAAGGGTCACCATCCCCTGAGCAAATTGAGAACATGGGAAGAGGGGGGAGGAAGCTACAAGAGTGAGAAGGGAAGAAAAGGAAGGATGCAGAGGTCATGAGGACGCAGAAATTTTGAGCCAGGTGTAGATTAGAAGAAAGGACATATGATAGGTAGGATTTTAGTTGGGGGGGTGGTAGAGGAGGAAGGGAGGGAGAAGGGAACTGGAATCGTCATGTAATTCAATCTTGTTTGTAATATATATATATATATATATATATATATATATATATATGGAAATAGGAAAATCAAAAAAAATGACTCTCTATTCACAGAATAAGATGTCTTGCCTGAAGTCATGAAGCTCTGGATGCTGCTGTCTGTCTTGGCAGCTGTAGATCCAGGAACTCAGCCAGGTGCAATGGTGTGACAGATGGAAGACACAACCCTAGCTCAGAAGGGATGCAGAGAAACCACTGAAGGAAACAGCACTAAGATCAAGACAACAGGGTTCAAAGGTCTGCACTCAGGCCTGCCTCTATCTCCGAGAAAATCCTGAGCTTCCAGAGTTACAAACAAGCATAGATGATCCTGGGGCCCTGGGGCATCAAAGCAGCAAGTTTTCAGAGGAACACCATGCCTCATATGTACCTCCAAAGCCAGCGGACCCATGACACTCCTGCCTCCCAGCTCACTCCTGAGCTCAGGCGAATGTTTCTCATTGGTTGAGTCTTACTGGGCCTTTAGATTCATTAAACCCACTGCATGGTTTTATATTTTAGGAAATATTAAAAAACAGACACTAGGGCTGGAGAGATGGCTCAGGGGTTAAGAGCACTGACTGCTCTTCCAGAAGTCCTGAGTTCAATTCCCAGCAACCACATGGTGGTTCGAAACCATCCGTTATGAGATCTGGTGTCCTCTTCTGGTGTGCAGATATATATGGAAGCAAAATGTTGCATGCATAATAAATAAATAAAATCTTTAAAAAAAAGAAACAGACACTAACAAAAGAAAATTGGATTTACAAACAAGTTAGCCAAAGGAGAGGTTATCTAGTTTCCTCCCCCACTGAATCCATGGTCATCTTACAAAGACCAGAATATATGTAAATTTAACTGTAACAGTAAGATCAGCTAATTGGTCCTTTTAGGGATGGAGAGAGAGTAAGGGTAGGGATTAAGACCTGGGCATCAGGTTGTCTTCAACAGGTTTTTTGTTTGTTTGGTTTATTTTTAAATTTAAGTCTGGGAAGAGAGAAACACTGTTTAAAAATTCTCCCATTTTAAAAGAAAATAATTGATGTAGATGAGTTGGTAATGTAAGATTCCCATCCATTCTGGGCCTGGGAAAGTTCTTTGTTCATAATTCCATTTATTTTTGGTTTATTTTTTGAGGATTCTATATTGAGTACTGTATTTACACCCTTCTCTCCTCCTTCCTCTACTTCCTCCTGTGTCCCTCCCACTCCTCAAATTCATGATCTATCTTTTAATTTAAAATCTATCTAGATTTTAATTCATAATATATCTTTTAATGAGCCCTAGTGTCTGTTTTTTAATATTTCCTAAAATATACATACATACATACATACATACATACATACATACACACACACACACACACATATATACATACACACACACACACACACACACACACACACAATCATTTAGTGTTGTTCATATGTATTTAAGGCTGACCTCTTGGGATAACCTTGGCTAAACCATTAGGAGACTCATCCATTGACAACACTGATTCTTCCTCTCCTAGAAACCACTGAACACCTGTAGCTCTTCTTCTGGAGGTGGGTGAAGCCTTGTGAGACTTCACCCATCAACAGTGGCATGCCAGCAGGTGGTGTCACTTTTTAAACCTGTTTAGCAACCATATTCTTGAGACTTCCTGCGTGTAGCTTCCCTGTCATCTACAGAAGACATATCCCTCAGCAGATGTTCTATCCTGCTCTTCTGGCTCTTACAGTCTCTCTGTCCCTTTTCTACCATGTTCCTTCAGCCTTAGGTATAGAGGTTGTGTCATAGATAGATCAGCTGGGACTGAGCACAGCCTCCTTTCAAGTTGGTGGTCAGAAGAGTACAGGAGACCCCCAAAAATATATAGGCTATTACTGTGACCCTTGGTCGGGACCCAGAAACTGAAGGTAAAACCCTGTTACTGAAGATGCCACATACTTTGGACAGAGGACTTGGAAGGAATTGAGCTGGAACTGACATGGAAGCCTTCTTCTCCCTGAGGATAAGCTCTCAGAGTACCAGAAGATCTGTGCAAGTTGCCAAGGGCAAAAAGCAATCAATGGTGCTACCCAGCTGTAATACCTGTGAGCATCAACCAGAATGGCAAGGTGTCCTAAATGTACAACAGTGACACTCAAATCCTGGGGGTCACCAACAGCCATCTTAGTTGTTCTTCAGGTCCACTCAATAGGAGGGTATTCCTTAGAGACACAGTAAATATAGCCCACTAAGTGTGGCTAGCAAAACCAAGGACCCTAGCAGAGAACCAACTACTGTCACTTACCTAAAACCGTGTAGTTTCTAACTGCATTCTGAGTACTTGCCTCTAGATCCACAAGTGACTGTTTCTCTCACCCCTTATCAAAGAAGCTTCTTTTTGCAGCAGATGGAGAGCATGACAGGAAGCCACACCTGGCCAAAATGCATAATTCCATCCTTCATGTAGGTAGATAGTATAAGTCTTTCATTTCTTTCTTAGAGGCCAGCTTCAAGATCCAGACTCCACATTCCTATCAAACACATTACTTTTACAAGTGAAGAAATGGTGATAGGCCGAGGACCAAAGGGAGGGGTCTGAATGTGGAGCTGAGGCTTCTCAGCAAAAACAGCTTTTAATAGCCAGCTTCAAAATGGGAGCACTGCTGCAAAGCGTTTGGGGAATGGAAATCGCTGGCTTTCAGCCACCCCAAATAAGATAGAGAACTTGCCAGTGAGATGGCTCAGTAGGTAAAGGCTGCCAACCCTGGCCACCTGAATTCTAAATTCAAACCCTGAACCCATGTGGTCAAAGGAGAAAGACTCCTGTGGTGTGTCCTCAGACCTCCACACACATTCAGTGATATGTACACACACACACACACACACACACACACACACACACACACACACACACACCAACATCACCACCACCACCAATAATAATAAATAGTGCAATTAAAATAAGTAGATAAAAGATGGGATAGAGAGAGATAATGGCATGATGTCAGTAGATAATTTAGCACCACAGATGTTTATGTGTAAACATAGGAAGACAAAATTCCAAAGCAGCTAAACTTTACTGAGGACTTAAGCAATATAATCTGTACTTAAATATAGATGTTGTCACATGAGTTGGAACCATTAGTATCTACTGCTAAGCATTGGGCTGGGCACATGGGATTTTAGATAGTAGGAAGCTACTAAAGTTTTTTTTACAAAGAAAATCATATTACAGTTTTACTGTAGGAAGATTTTTAAATTAATTTTTAATCAACATGCAAAATATTAGTTTTCATTATGACATTCCATACACATATATCACTGTGCTTCACTTATATTCATCCCACTCCATCTCTCCTCTCCCCTTCCCTCCCTATAGTCTCCCTTTCCCTCTAAAGTCCCCTTATGCTTTTATTTTGTCAAAATAAACTATAGATTCTATTTCTAAGGGTAAATGTAATATTTCATCTCTTCTTCTTCTTCCTTCTCCCTCCTCTCCCTTTAGCCTTTAGGTCTCTTCTTCTGCCTCTTATAGGCTCCCTTCTACTTTTACATCACACACACACACACACACACACACACACACACACACACACACACACACACACATAAACACACACACACACTCACACACATAAACACATACACAGAGAGAGAGACACAAAAACATATACAGATACAGACACACCTATACAGACATATATATACACACACACATACACATTTATGGACACATATTTTCCACATATAAAGGAAAGTATGCAATATTTGTCTTTCTCATTCTGGCTTATTTCACTTACATGGTAGGGAATAACATTTTGAAAATGTATAGACAGAGCTGAAAAGGTTAATACTTTGGTGTTAGGTGATGGTGAGGTCAGTTTCCTTTGTAGCCTAGTATTTTCAAATATCCCACAGTGAGTGTGCCTTACATTTCTCAGGGGCAGAAAGTCTCAAGAAAAAAGGCAGGGAGATCCAATGCATAGCTGCATGTAGGAAGCTCATGCTCCCGTTTATGGCGTGGCCTTTCCCTCACAGGATTCCTGATCGTTTTTCCTCACCCGAGGCTCTCCTCCCAGTGGCCATTCTTCTGACACATGCCTGTTGTTCTTATCAGAATGGAAGCCCTACCCCTAAGGGCAGGCAGTTCACAGTTGCCACCACACAAACACTGTTGGAATGAATCGATAATGGCTTTAAAGGACATTAAGTCTGGAGACATACATATCAATAAGGAGGTGGTAACAGTAATATGGACCAGGGAGGGAAGGTAGTCAAATTGAAGAAAGAGAAGATTGTGGTGACATTTTGTTTGTGCTCTCGAAAATAAAGCTTGCGGGAAGATCAGAGGACAGATCTAGCCCTAGTTAACCATAGGGGCCAGGCAGATATGGTATAGAATCTATGCGACCTAACAACTCCTCATCTTCTTTTAACAAGAAGCAGAGGTGGGAGAATATTTTTGGAGGAGAACTGGTAGGGATTGCTAATGGATTAAATGCAGGCATGGTAGAGAGTTTTCTTTTGGACAGCCAGGCAGACAGATGGGAAGGAGAAAGCAATGGCTCCACTTTGGGGTGAGAAGGTGCTAGGAGAACTGTGTGGTGAATCCTAGGCTCTACTTAGGGCTCATTCGCTTGAGCTGTAAGAACAGACAGTAGATGAGGCTCCAGGAGAAAAGTCAGCTCAGTTTTGGAATTCAGTTTGAGGGTCCACCAAGATACTCAGAATTCCCAATGAGATGATAAGGGTCTGAAACGCAGGAGAGATGTGTGAGTGGAGACTGACATTGGACATAGTAGGGGCTGAAAGGTTCAGGCATTATGCTGGCCTGCCCCGTTACCTGGTGGAATCCACTCAGGCAATACCCTGGTCAGCCCAAGGTTCCATGGGAAAGAAGTCTGCACGCAGGTGCAGAGGACCCCTTTAAAAGATAGGCCCCTGCCCCTTTACACTCTCTCTCTCTCTCTCTCTCTCTCTCTCTCTCTCTCTCTCTCTCTCTTTCTCCATCTCTCTCTGTGTGCTCTCCCGTCTCTGTTTCCCCGCTCTGTCTCTCTATGGCGACCGGCCATGGCGGTCAGCCATTACCCTGTTCCTCTTCTTAGTCTACCCATTCTGTCGGGCCTTATAATAAACTTATAGTCAATATGTCTGTCTCAGCAATTTCTCTTTTCTTCTTTTTAAACAAAACAATAACAGGGGCAGCTGAAGCTATTAGAATGCATGAGACCAATTGTAAAATGGGGAGTGCAAAACCAAGAACAACACCCGGGTCCTTAGGAGACTGACACTGCTGAGAGAAGAGGGATCCTAAAGAGGGTCTGTTAGAAAGATGACAATGTGGGGAAATTATATGGAAATTATATGGGGGCGGGGAGGCGTTGTGATCAAAGCAAGAATCGAAAGAAGGAAGCAGTATGTTGAAATGGCAAATGGGAGAGAGATTTTGGAGGTCAACCTCTGTGATCAGTGGTAAAAGTAACTATACATGTGCTGGTGAAGGGACCAGCTCTCCATTTCGGCAGCCATAACAGTCGGACACGTGCTTTTCTGAACTTGCCTTGGTCACTTAGAGGTCAGATCCCTGCCTCGTGGCAAGGAACCAATCAGAAGTTAGCTGGTGGTGGTATGCTTTATGACTCTGGGTGTGCTTTACGGACAAGCACACAGCAATACTCGCAGAGCATAGCAACCACCCTGGGAGGGCCTATGGGCCATAACAACCAGTTGACCAATCAACACAGGGCAAGCTCTCCAAGCCTGGAGGCACACCAATCCTGAGCCTGTGTGTACCCCTAGACACTCCCCTTATGCTGCCCTATAAGTCTCTATGCAGCCGCTTCAAACTGTCTTTCTAGCCATCCGCCATGGTGGATGGATGAAAGACCAGAGGTAACACGGGGTTAGCTCGTTAAACAATAAAGCTTCATGCAGTTTGCAGCAAGCTTTCGACTCAGCCTGGTGATTGGGGTGGCTGCCGTCCTGGGCTAAGATCCTGGAAGCCTGAGCTTTCCAGAGGTCTTACGCTGGGTTTTGTGAGCTGAGTATCCAAACAACGTAGGAGAATTTACAAGCAAAACAGGTCATTTAAGAGTCCAGAACCTGGGGCTGGAGAGATGGCTTGGTAGTTAAGAGCACTTGGTGCTCTTCCCGGAAGACTTAGATTCAATTCCCAGCACCCACAAGGCAGATCGGACTCTTCCATAATTCCAGTTTCAGGGGACTCAACACCTTCTTCTGGCTTCCGTGGGTACCAGGCACACATGTGGTGCACAAACATACAGGAAGGCAAAACACATACATACATACAAACAAATGAATAAAAATCTTTAAAAACAATGAATATATTTCTCTTTGACATATGTCTTCTAAACTAAATCATCACTGACTTGAAGAAGTTGGAGAGGAAACCCAGAATTTCAAGGGCTGTCATTATTTTTGCTTAGTACTTATAAGCAGCCTATTGACAGTGACAATGACAAACTCCCCAAGAATTCTGCTGGTCTAGCCAAGTCCAAAACCAACTTCAGCTTATCCAACAACAGCCTCTATGAGGAGCCTCTGTCATGGAGTCTTGGCGCCATATGATCCCTGGGACTTTTGGTTTATATTCCAGAGGAGCCATCAGACATGAGCAGAAACATGTCTGTTCACCTTTCCATTACAATGTCCCACAAACAATGAAAATGGCCCCAGGCAGAGGGAGAGCAGACATCCTGACTCTTTTAAATTTGGCAGCCCTACCTTCTACCACGCCACTGTGGTTTTGGGAGAAGTTGAAAGCTATGCTTCAAAAGTAATTATAAATGAAGGATCTGGTTAAGCACAGCCACAGCAGGCGTGGAGAGAGACGAGCTGCATCTTTGCAGGAGACATCAGGGGCTCTGGTGAGTATGAGTATGTGAGCCTGACTGCGGAGTGAGGCATGCGGTGACGTCTTGGTAGAGGGCATGTGTTTTTAGTGCCCATATCACAGCAGGATGCTCTGCCCTGTGTAGTCTAGGAGATGGACAATGATTCAGGCTGACAGACAGGAGATTGTACTGGCTCAAACACTTCGATGGCAAGTAGGGTATGGCTACCAAGAGAAAATCTTAAACAAAGTCAGAGGCCACAGACTCAACTGAGAGATGAGACAGGCAGACCTGCCACCCTCAGGAAATGACTGGCCCTGAGAACATTGAGGGAAGAAAGGGGAAGATAAATGTAGTTGAAAAGAAGTTGTTTGATCAGTCAATGGTGGTGCTCGCCTTTAATCCCAGCACCTGGGGGCAGAGGCAGGCAGATCTCTGAGTTCAAGGCTATCCTAGCCTACAGAGTTCCAGGACAGCTAGAGGTACAGAGAAATCCTGTCTTGAAAAACAAACAACAACAACCAAAGTTCTTTGATCAAGCCATTGAAATTCTGGGTTTTCCTCTCCAGCTTCCCCAAGTCAGTGATGACTTGAAGACTGTAACATTCTCCTCTAGGTCCCAGTTTCAAGTTGTGCTGGTTCATTTTTCTCAATGGAAGCTGCCTTAATAGGCAGGGGTGTCTTTTGGAGAGGAGAGAGACCACTTCTAGATTTTGAAAGCACAGGAAGCCTGAGCTGAGCCTTTTAGACTTCCTCAAGAAGCCCCATGTTAAAGAAGAAAGGCCTCTTCTTTCTCCTAGTTCACTGCTGATGCCCAACATGTTTAATGTCATGAAAGAGGAAAAACTACCCATAGGAAGGACACAGGGGACAGGGCTCATGAAGGAGTCAAGTTTAACAGTGAACCCAAAAGTGAGATCTCAGGCTATGAGTACCAGTGCCATGGAGAAAGGGAAGTACACAACAGAGGTAAGCTTTATTTTAGCTAGTAAAGCTAGTGAATGCTACAGATGAGAAACAACTGACTCCAAGCTCCAGAGTTAGCAGTTTACAGTACAGTATATGGCCTGAGGGAAGGCACAATTGATAAAGAACTGCCACACAAGTATGAGGACCTGAGTCCAATGCCCTTAACCCAAGTGAAAATACTTAATGTGATGGTGCAGGCTTGCAATTCTATCTCTGGGAGGAGGAGGCAGGAGGATCTCTGTAATCTAGCTAGCCAGCCTAATTGACAAGTTCTAGACTAGTGAGTGACCTTGTTTCAAAGGAAGTAGACAGCCTTTCTGAAGACAGCCAGATGTTGTCTTCCAGCCCCTGCATACATGTGTACACACCCATAAAAACACACAGAGGTACACACACACATGCACATATGTGCGCGCACACACACACACACACTTTAAAAAAGAAAATTCTTACAAAGTCTGAGTATGATTAGTACCAGAAATGTTCTAAGAGAAAACCAACTCTGCCTGGGGGTCCAGGGAAAGTCTCCTGGCTAAGACAGAAACAAATAAGTGTGTTGAGGTCAGAAAACAATACTGTTTGCACGTGTATATGCACAGGTGCATAACATATGTCCCCTGAACAATGGATTGCATATGACAGACACATAATAAAGGTTTTGAGTTAATTCAAGAACTGGTTACTGTCTCCCTCTCTCTTCACCATTCCTCCTAAATCTTATTCTTCTTCTCAGAAATACCCAGAGAGTTTCATTTTTAAATAATATATGGTAGATCTCCTGAGCTAATTGGGAGCATGGGGGAGGGGAAAGTGAGTTAGGAGAAAGAAAAGAGGGGTGAGGAGGATATGGGGGAGCAGGAAGATTGAGTAGGGGGAAGAATAGAGGAGAGCAAGAAAAGATACCATAATAGAGGGAGCCATTATAGGTTTAAAGAGAAATCTGGCACTAGGGAAATGTCCAGAGATCTACAAGGATGATTCCAACTAATAATCTAAGCAATAGTGGAGAGGCTACCTTAAATGCTCTTCTCCGATAATGAGACTGATGACTTCCTTATATGCCATCCTAGAGGCCTCATCTAGTAGCTGATGGAAGCAGAAGCAGACACCCATAGCTAAACACTGAACTGAACTCCTGCAATCCAGTTGCAGAGAGGGAGGAGTGATGAGCAAAGGGGTCAAGACCAGGCTGGAGAAACCCACAGAAATAGCTGACCTAAACAAGGGATTGCTCATGGACCCCAGACTGATAGCTGGGAAACCAGCATAGGACTAATCCAGATGCCCTGAATATGGGTGTCAGTTAGTAGGCCTGGGAAACCTAAGGAGTCTCTGGTAGTGGATCAGTATTTATCCCTAGTATGTGAATGGACTTTGGGAGCCCATTCCACATAGAGAAATTACTCTCTCAGCCTAGACACACGGGAGAGGGCCTAGGCCATGCTCCAAATGATATGACAGACTTTTAAGATTCCCTCATGGAAGGCTTCACCTCCCTAGTGAGCAGAAGGGGATGGGATGGAGGGTTGGTAGGGGGCAGGGGAGGAGGGGAGGGAGAGGGAACTGGGATTGACATGTAAAACAATCTTGTTTCTAATTTAAGTTAAAAAAAACTACACATGGGTAATCTTAATGTGCTATAGGAAAAATGATAATAATAAACATAGAAATTTCCATTTTATGATAAGAGACAAAATTTTAGGAAAGGCTGGGGAGACGGCTCAGGGTTAAGAACATTGGCTGCTCTTCCAGAGGACCCAGCTTCAATTCTCAGCACTCATATGGCAGCTCACAATTGTCTGAAACTCCAGTTCCTGGGGATCCAACACCCTCACACAGTGCAGTCAAAACACCAATCAATACTCATAAAAATCATTAATTTTTTAACGGGATCCCTGTAGCCTACAGCTAGAGGGAAATCATTGTCCTTGGGATCATTCTAGATCATTTACTGAACACTCACTGTATACCAGGTGCTCTAAGTGTGAAATGTGCTCAATTCTCTAATTCTCACAATATCCCAACATAGTGGGAATGTTTCAGATGAGGACTCAATGCGAAGGTTAAGTAAATGGCAGGATTAAGATAGTCTGGCTACAGAGCCTGCCACTCAAACTGCATCCCACCCTTAACACTGAAAACTAAAGGCAAACGTGTCTTGAACTTTGCCCCAGTGTGCAGGTCATAGATCAGCAAGTATTAAAATTAAATGCCATTTTAGCTCCATAATTTTACCAGTTCATTTTCCCCCAACTCCCTCTGTTTCTTAGTAGAAACTGGTGAATCCTAAATTCAAAAGTGCTTGTTGATCACTTTTGCCCAAGTGGATATATGTTGTTAAGAAAATAATGTTATGGGGCTGGAGAGATGGCTCAGTGGTAAAGAGCACAGGCTGCTCTACCAGAGGACTGGGATTCAATATGGGTGCCCAACACCCACATGGCAGCTCACAACTGTCTGTAAACACCAGTTCCAGGAGATCCGACACCCTCACACATACATACATGCAGACAATATACCCATGTACATGAAATAAAAATTAAATTATTAAAAGAAAAGAAGAGAATGTTAGAATGACAGAATTGATCATTTTTCCCATCAGATAATAAGGACAAGTTGACAGGCCTAGGGAGTAAGAAGAAATGCCAGGGTTAGCTTTCTTGGCATCAAATTTTTATGTTTGCTTGGGTCTCAGCATCTGGAAAATGGAGCTTATAAAATTTTGGCCTTATTGGGGCACAGCAAGACTAGCAAACCAATGTCTGTAATCTGAGCAGTCTAGATTTTCTTAGAGGAAGCAAAGATTATCACCATGTATTTATCCAAATAAGATCATTAGTAAGGACTGATGCCAACCTTCCTCGAATTTTCCCAGTACTCAGAGCAACCTTAATCAGAACCCAGTCTATTACGATAGAAGGATCAAGTTTATAGTAGCCATGGATGGCCCACACAGACAGATGGCAGGGAAGAACCCATGTGTGTGGGCCCTGTCTCTCATTTTCATGACATCAGCTTTTCCATCTGGGTCACTATTCTGCTTCATATGGCAAATGTTTTTCTGGCAGAAGCAGACCCTTTGGTTTCCTCACATATGAGAGTGAGGCTTTGTGCACAACCCCAAATTGAACAAGAGTGGGAGACAGTCTGATCTCAAACCTCAAAGACAGATTCCTAGTGTATAAAAAGATGACTATTTCTACTTCACTGACCAGTGTAATGTGTAAGATTATAGCAAATATAATCTGAACTTTGTTTCCAAAGATTTAGTGAGTGCATACTCTGTGGTAGAACTTGTTCTATCAGGTGGGTATATAGAATTGAACAAAGTAAACCTGTTATCACCACCAGCCCAGCTCTTACAGACTTCACATTCTAGAAGGAAAGACAAACCAGAATTCTTGTAAAAAGGAGTGAAAATTAATGAAGCATGACCCTGTGCATCTATGAAAGAAATAAATGAATTAAAGATTGCTTGCCATCTCCATGCATCTTTTAAGGAATATACTGTACATTTCTCAGTACTATATGGACTATTAATGAACAATGAGAAGACATGATCCTATAACCTGTATCCTACTGAGCCAGAATCATTTAAGTAGTTACTGTTGTTTGTTTCTCTTCCCTTCCCTGCTTCCTTCTGTATTTCAGAGATGCTCAGGGTACCAGCTCATGATGGATGGCAACCAAAGAAGAAAAATCAAACTCCCAGATGGAAGCCCCAAAGCAGAACTCCAGCGAGTAGAGCTCAGTCTTATAGCTTATTTGGTCACAAGGACTCCATGGAAGGCTGGGTGGCTCCCATGTGCCTAAGGCCTGTGTGGTGATCTATGAGCATGCTGGAATAGATCTATTGAAGATGAGACAGAAAACAGCCAGCGAGTGACACCAGAAGATGACATTAGATCTTTATAGCAGCACAGAGCAGATGATGAAAATGTTTCCACATACAATTTAGTTTCCTTTTCTAAAATAAGTTGAAATGCAGATTCACCTGGTCTTGATGACAACTGATAAATACAAGAGAGCCGGCAGCCCTGGAACATTTCTCTTACCCCAACAGAAACCAGCCTAGAGATGGGGAGGGTAGAACTCAAGAATTTCTTTGGATGTTTTTAGAGAGTGAGCCCTGAGAGAAAGCTGTGGAGAAAGTATCTTTGATAACCATGAAACGTAAAGTGAACATTCCCTTGCTCTTTTCCAGGCCCTGGTGTGGGCCACGGGCATGATAACATGACACACTGTTCTACTGCTCCGGGGCTGAAGGATCACATGGATGATGTACCCTCAAGTGCACGAATAAGGACGTCTCTCAGTGGCTTGCAGATGTTTCCTACCTCCAGATCTCATTAACTTATGGCCCTTTGGTAACTTTGTCCTCTTAGTTATCAAAAATAATGCATTTATGTTAAATCCTAATAATTTGCCCTTTCATTGGTTGGGTTTGGAATTAGAAGAACTGGGAAGTAGAGAAAGAAGAGGAGTCAGGGGAGAGACATTGTGGAAGAAAGAAAAAGATGCTTTCCTATCAAGAGTTTATTCCTTCAAGTGAAAACCCATTCTGGACATTGCAAAAGGAAATGGGTGTGGCCTTCTCTCTGAAACCACACAAAACATTCTGTTCAAACTGAGCCACAAGCAGCTGGAAGAGAGTGTCTGAAAGGACACTGAGTCAGATTCAAAACCTCCAAATGTCAAGTTCTTTGTACAGAAGAGTCACCCACACATCTGCAGAGGCAGATGTGAGTGCTGGAACCAGCCCGACAATCAGGTCTGTCTCAGGCACAGAGGCAGCAGAGAGAATACTGTGGCCCTCCACAACTCCATTGAGGCTGATCTGAGACTCACAAAGGCCAAGAAGCCCTGGTGTCCAGTCTCTCCAGAGAGCAGACAAAGCTCTCTTACACATTCTAGAGCAGCAGTTCTCAACTTGGGGGTTGTGACACCACTAGGGGCCAAAGGTACAGTGGTTGCCTAAGGCCATGAGAAAACACAGATATTTACATTACGGCTCATAACAGTAGCAAAATTACAGTTATGAAGTTGCAACGAAAATAATATTATGGTTGGGGTCACCACAACATGGGGAACTGTATTAAAGGGTTGCAGCATTAGGAAGGTTGGGAACCATTGCTCTAGAGAATTTGAGGGTGAGCACATCTACTTGGCTTTCAGCCAGCTGGTTAATACGTCTTGTGAACATCACTACTGTCACAACCACATACAACTTGTTGGTGCTAGCTCTGGGCAGTACAGAGTTGATCTCAGGAACACCAAGTTGAGTTTCTTCTCTGACTTCTGGACTTTGTGTTCTCAGAGGGACAGATAATGCATTTTAAGACTCTTGTCTCAGGGTGTGGTGGTCATGCAAGCCTCACTCTCTCTGCTGTCCTCCAAAGGATACTTCTGTTCCTGTCTTTCTCTGAAAGACACAAAACATCTAGGTCACTCCATTATCATTGTGTGATTTTTGCTATTGAGCAAAGAGACAGAAGGGTACTTCTAAAATATTAGGCTAGTAGAGTGTATCCACATAGGCTGGAGTTGAGAATAAAGTCCAAGAGCAGTGAAGATAGACTTTTGCATTAGCCTGGTCTATTCTTACTAAGGTTGATGGTCTTGTTTAGGACATAATGACAGGTGAGAATTTAAATCATCAATCCAGAACTATTTCTGAACTTGTCTGGTATTCCAGGCCCTTTGCTAGGAACTTGAAAGTAGTGTGTTATCTTTAGAAACTTTCCAATGAGCTGGGGGAAATAATACAAACACACTAACAGATTTGTATGTGACGATGTCAGTTCCTCTGTCCTTCTTCCCTGACTTGGCATTACCTCTGTGAGAAATTCTAATTGTTATGTGCTTACTTTGCTTATGCTTTAAATTTTCCAGGTCTTGTGCACATAAATTATGAATCAGCCCTAAGGGAGTTAATTAAGAAAAGAGGAATGGGGGAGCTGTAAAAAAGGTAGAACAGCTGACAAGAGAAGTTAAGATGCTTGCATTGAAGTCGAGGTGAGTGTGGTACATTTAGTTTCCCTTCCCCAACTTCAGACGGTAAACGCAAATGAAAATAGTCTTTTTGGGTATAATCAAGGTAAAGGTTGAAATGAGACTGTTTTGATTAGGACGGGCCATTAGTCCAAACAAGAGTGTTCTAATCAAAGCAGGGGTGGGGGGGAGAGAAGTAAATACATAGAGAAAGGAGCTAGAAGATGAGAATTAGCAAGAATGCCCAGAAGGTGGAGGTGAAGATGCAGTCAACCCTGGAGCCTTCAAAGGGGGCACAGCCCTGCTGGTGCCTTGATTTGGGTGTCTGGACTCCAGGACCGTGAGAGGATATATTTCTGTCGTATTCAGCTGTTGAGTTTGTGGCAACTATTTTGGAACTGTAAGAAAGTGATTTAATGAGGAGAAATAAAGAAAGCCTTAGAGTGGGGAACTAGTCACTCACACTGAAGGCAGATGATATGTGATACCCAGGATGACTGTGATCACCAACTCTGGGAGCTGGGTAGAAGGGTTTAGAATTAGCATAATGCTTAGCTATGCCTCAGTAGTTAAACAAGATCACCCTAAAACCATTTCTACCTCAAGCAGCCACTTACTTGGCATATCTGAATCATAACAACAAAAAAGTGGTAGAACATTTGCCTAGCATGTGCTTGATTTCTGGCACAAAAAATAAATAAAGTATTGTGACCGTGAGCCAAGGAGGCCAAGCTGCCAAATGTCATGGACTGTATGTTAGCCCCATGTGCCCATGTGTCTGGCCCTGCTCTCTGTGGGCAACTTGCATGCTGTGTCCAGTAGTTCTGCAGACACAACCAGAGAAGTGGAAAGAATTCCAAGGCCTCAAATCAAGAAGACATTGAATCTGTGGATGGAAAGTGAGACTCAGAAAGAGAAACCTCTTTGTATGCATATTATCTGTAACCAATCAAAACAAACATGCAAGCTTTCCCTTGAAGCTACTGGGAAGAAAACTGAACACTTTTCTATTTTGGTTGGGGATGCTAAGTGGAAATTGACCATTTTATCCACTACTATCAATTTAAAATGTGCCAGTGTATACTGCTTTGTCTTCATGTAGACATTAGCCATTATGAATAATGTAACAATTAAAAGGCTTTTCATACATTTGTTCCACTCAGAACTTTATTTTACTACAAGACAACCTCAAGTTCTGTAAAAACACATTATCTTTTCTCTTTCTCAAACTCAAAGCAATAGTCCTACCCTGAGGAAAATGCTTCAGAACCCTTCACTATAGCATGCTGGCTAAAAACATATACATGGAACTATGTCCACTCAGGACACACTCTGTACCCGGTACTATCATCTCAACCTTGCCATCTGCTCTTCACCCTCTCAATCGACAAGAACTAGTATGAACTAAACTGGTCTGAAGGAAATGTTGGCTGAAAGAGTGGCTTAGAGGGAAACCACTTGGGGGAAGACTGGAGAAATTAAAACCCGGGTGTGGTCAGAGGTATTTGGGAGAGAATACTGGGAAGTCAGAGTTCTACTGTGATCATGAACATTACACAAAGGACTTTGAATTTTATTTTGGGCAGCTACCTACCCAAAGCAAGTAGTGTTTGGAGATGGTCACAGTGACAGTAGAAACGGGTTGGTGCTGGTATTGGTGAAATAATGAGTCAAGTAAAAATGGGGGAGAGTCTGGTACGGTGGCACAGATCAGTGATACTTGGGAGGCAGGGGGAGGAAGTTCACCACAGTTTGAGGCCAGTCTGGTCCACATGGAGAGTTTGAAGCCAGTACAAAGTAAGATCCTGTCTCAAAAACAAAACAATAAAAAAGTAGAGGAGAGGCTAAAAGAGAAATTTAAAATCCAGTTAATTGTAGTAGAGTCAAGAGGTGAAGACTTTCTGAACTCAGGGCCAAGAATAGGAATAAAGGATATTAAAGACCTGCAGTATAGTCAACAAGATGTGTCTGGTCCTTTGGATGGGGTATTTTTAATTTTCACCTGCATTTCCCAATCCATTCCCCAAAGTGGAATCCAAAATAAAGATTTATGTGCAAGTAATTTGTGGAGATCAACCTGGAACAAAAGTAAGGGATCAGGAGAGTGGGAAGACAAAGAATGTAAAAGCAATACAAATTAATTCACACCAAACTAGCCAAGGCAGGTCATCATTGCTCAGCATCTCTCACAGGCCTTCCGAGGAGCCCCATACAATTGGTTTAGGGTTATCTCCTCATAGTCAGTTCACTGGACACGGGAGCTGAGTGTAAGTGAGTGACAAATAGCCTTGTGGCTTATTGGATGTCCAAACCAGCATCAGGGGAAGCCATGAACAAGAACTTAGAGGCACCCAATCTAAACATAAGCTGCCTTTTAATACAAGTGAACCAAACCAGTAATTGCCTGCTTCAAATTGGTCAACCAGGCAGTAGCTACATTAAGCAGTGAGATTGAGAGAGTCCACAGTGGTGGATAGTACTGTACAAAAGAAAAGAAGCCAAAGCTACTGCTGTTCCTGGTGATGCTGTTAGTCAGTCATAGAGCAATTTGGAGGTGTTGATCTCTACTGAAGTTCATGTTGGGAATTCACAGCCTCTGTGGGATGCCAGGAGCCCCACTGTTCTGACTTCTTCTGCTTATTTAACTCAAGTTAAGGTCTCTCCCACTTCACAGCCTTTATATTTTTATATCTGTTATTCTTCCTGAAGCCTGGAATGTTTTTTCTCTAGAAACCTCCGGGCTCAAGCCCTCACATCCTTTAGATCTCCATTTAAATGTCATCAAAAGTCCTTCTCTTATTAGATCATCCAACAGAGACTCCATCAGAATTCTCCTTCCTCCCTGCTTCCCTCTCTGCAACACATCTCCACTTGACATATATTTATTTACTTGTGAATCGGCTCCTCCCTCTCCCTCAATAGAATGGAAATGGGAGCATACACCTACCAAGAAAAGAAAGAAAAACCACTGAGTTAGTTTTATGCAACATTCACACTGTTCTGGTAAAAAAATGAGATGCATAGGCAATCACACATTATAAAATATGAATTGTGTAATCTCAGTGATTCTGCACGCAATTAAAATGCCCATATTTTGCATTGTGAACTGGCATTGCATAATCTATAAATGAGTGGTTCAATTCCTGCTAATAGTTTAAAATTGAATTTAATGATTTCATTTTTCTTTATTAAATAGCAAATAAAAATCCGTGACAAGTTGAGAGTCTGGGAAAGAAAGGAAAATGCTTCATGTTTAACTTCCTTTGACAGCACTTCTCTTGCAGCTTTCATTGTGCACAGGCCCCTACACCCTATGTGGACTCTTTTGCTTGCAAAAGGGGCAAATTAATCCCAGACAGGAGTCCCACCTAATGATAGACAAGGTGTTATCATTTTATTTGGAGTGCAGCTTGGGTTGAGGCACTACACAGGAGGGACCTGCGGAATCTGCCAGATCTTGGCTGTTAGCCTTCAGATGTAGCATTACTGCCATCCTGTGTCCAAAATGGCTCACAGCACTCGACTCCAAGAGGAAGCTCACAGGCAAGAAAGCAAGAGAGGGCCCTTCAGACTACACTAAACCTACCCACTCACTGCAGCCAAGCTAGTAAACCAATAGAATTATTATTGCCGTTATTGTTACTATTATTGGTTCTAAGCCTAGCCTTTAACACCTGAGCCATCCCTCCAGCCCCCATAGAACTATTATTTAGTAGTTTAAATGAAGGAAGATTTGTAATGAGAATAGTGGTTTCCTCCATGGTTTATATACACCATTTTAGAGTTGGAATCGTGTGTGTGTGTGTGTGTGTGTGTGTGTGTGTGTGTGTGTGTGTGTGTGTGTGTGGTGTGTGCACGCGTGCATGCGCTCTTTCTGTTTCCCTCCACGTGTTCTCCCTCATTCCCACTATCCTGCTCTTTGAAGTCCCCTCTATTTGTCTAGGAAGTTTAGTTCTTCTGAGTTCAAACCTACCCAGCTCTTGTGTGAAGGGCCTGGTCATTGCCCCTCTGAAAACATCATCACCATAAAGGATTGCAAGGACAGATGGGGACCAGATCATAGCCAAGGGCACTGGTGACTTCTCATGACATGTACTAAGACATGGCCAAGTGAGAGCTCTTACTGTGGAACTAAGAGGCTGGTGCCAAGTTCATTCTGCTACTTCCTGGTTACAAAGTAAGAAAAAGGAACAATTACTAGATCCTCCCTAACCAGGGACAGTAGGAAAACCATCCATCCTATATTAAGAATAGATTACAAACCAACTCTTTGACAACAGTGTTTGATGGTAGACAAAGAGGAGCTAAAGAATGGAGAGTGAATGCCTCTGCACTAATAATAAAGTCGAGTGAAGCAAACATCCCGGAAGTCTTAACTCTTGATGCTTTGGTCATGGCTCTGACAGCCCGGTCCCTAGGGATAAACAAAGGATACTGATGAGTGCCAGGAATGACCCTTTCCTTCGCCACTGAAAAACATACTTTAGAAATATTTGGGGGTCTGGAGAGATGGCTCAGTAGTTAACAGCACATCCAGAGGACTGGGTCTGATTCCCAGCACCCACATGGTGGTTCATAACCATCTGTAACTCCAGTCCGTGGAGATATGATGTCCCCTTCTGGCCTCCATGGGCACCAGGCAAAACACTCATACACATAAAATATAGTAATAAAATAATTAAAATATATATGGAAATGATGGAGTTAGAAGATAAGCATTAGTTAGTATTTTATAAATTAGACTCTGTATATTTATGTAAGTATTAAAGTAATATATGTAAATTATAAGTAATCTGGAAAAATTTAGATCATAAAATTGCCAGTAATACGCACATATATGTGTATATATTTGAAACCCATTAGACTTTTTTGGGAAGTGCGTCTTGCTATGTAGCACAGACTGACCTGAAATTCAGTGATCCTCCTGCCTCAGCTTCTTAAGTGCTAGGCTGCAAGTGTGAACTATTACACTCAGCAAGCGGCAAATTTTTTTTAACATTTTTATCATACTTATTTATTCTGGGGGATGGGCTATGCATTCCAAGGTGTACTTATAAAAATCAGAGGACAATTTGTAGAAATAGAATCCCTCCTTCAACCATGTGGGTTCCTGAGGATCAAATTCAGGTCATCAGGCTTGGTGGCAAGTGTCTACCTGCTGAGCCATCTTGCCAGCTCAGTTTTTATTTGCCACTATTGTTTTTATTTTATGTGTGCAGGTGTTTTGCCTTCATGTATGTCTGCACACCACATGTATGTCTAGTGCCCATGAAGATCAGAAGAGAGAGTTGAATCCCTGGGACCTGAGTTAGACAGTTGTGAGCTGTCATATGGGTTCTGGGAATCAAACCTGGTCATTGGCATCCTGGAGAAATCAGGGATAACAGGAACATACCTCAACATAATAAAAGCAATATACAGCAAGCCGACAGCCAACATCAAATTAAATGGAGAGAAACTCAATGCAATTCCTCTAAACTCAGGAACAAGACAAGGCTGTCCACTCTCTCCATACCTTTTCAATATTGTCCTTGAAGTTCTAGCCAGAGCAATAAGACAACAAAAGGAGATCAAGGAAATACAAATCGGAAAGGAAGAAGTCAAACTCTCACTATTTGCAGATGATATGATAGTCTACATAAGTGACCTGAAAAACTCTACCAGGGAACTCGTACAGCTGATGAACACATTCAGCAAAGTGGCAGGATACAAGATTAACTCAAAAAAAAAAATCTGTAGCCCTACTATATACAGATGACACATTGGTGGAGAAAGAAATCAGAGAAACTTCACCCTTTACAATTGCCACAAACAACATAAAATACCTTGGAGTAACACTAACCAAAAAAGTGAAAGACCTGTACCGTAAGAATTTTGAGTCCTAAAGAAAGAAATTAAAGAAGATACCAGAAAATGGAAAGATCTCCCATGCTTTGGATAGGCAGGATCAACATAGTAAAAATGGCAATCTTGCCAAAAGCAATCTACAGATTCAATGCAATCCCCATCAAAATCCCAACACGATTCTTCACTGACCTTGAAAGAACAATTCTCAACTTTATATGGAGAAAAAAAAAGACCCAGGATAGCCAAAACAACCCTGTACAATAGAGGAACTTCTGGAGGCATCACCATCCCTGACTTCAAGCTCTATTACAGAGCTATAGTCCTAAAAACATCTTGGTATTGTCACAAAAATAGACAGGTAGACCATTGGAATAGAGTTGAAAACGCTGATATTAACCCATACACCTACGAACACCTGATTTTTGACAAAAAATCCAAATATATACGATGGAACAAAGATAACATCTTCAACAAATAGTGCTGGCATAACTGGATGCAAACATGTAGAAGACTACAGATAGACCCAAGCCTATCGCCATGCACAAAACTTAAGTCAAAATGGATCAAAGACCTCAGCATAAACCCAGGCACACTGAACCTATTAGAAGACAAAGTGGGAAATACCCTTGAATTAATTGGTACAGGAGACCGCTTCCTGAACATAACACCAGTAACACAAACACTGAGATCAATAGTTAATAAATGGGACCTCCTGAAACTGAGAAGCTTCTGTAAGGCAAAGGACACAGTCAGCAAGACAAAAACGACAGCCCACAGACTGGGAAAAGATATTTACCAACCCCACATCTGACAGAGGGCTGATTTCCAAAATATACAAAGAACTCAAGAAGCTAGTCTCCAAAACACCAAACAAACCAATTAAAAAGTGGGGTACAGAACTAAATAGAGAATTCTTAATAGAGGAATCTAAAATGGCTGAAAGATACATAAGAAAGTGTTCAGCATCCTTAGCCATCAGGGAAATGCAAATCAAAACAACTCTGAGATACCATCTTACTCCTGTCAGAATGGCTAAAATCAAAAACACCAATGACAGTTTATGCTGGAGAGGATGTGGAGAAAGAGGAACACTCCCCCACTGCTAGTGGGAGTGCCAACTTGTACAGCCACTTTGGAAATCAGTATGGTGACTCCTCAAGAAAATGGGAATCAGTCTACCACAAGGTCCAGCAATTTCACTCCTAGGCATATACCCAAAAGAAGCACATTCATACAACAAAGACATCTGTTCAACAATGTTCATAGCAGCACTATCTGTAATAGCCAGAAACTGGAAGCAGCCTAGATGCCCCTCAACTGGAGAATGGATGGAGAAAATTTACACAATGGAGTACTACTCAGCAGAAAAAATAATGGAATCTTGAAATTAGCAGGAAAATGGATGGAACTCGAAGAAACCATTCTGAGCAAGGTAACCCAATCACAAAAAGACAAGCATGATATTTACTCACTCATATGTGGATTTTAGACATAGAGTAAGGGATTACCATCCTACAATCCATACTGCCAGAGAAACTAGTAAACAAGGAAGACCCTAAAAGAGACAAACTTTGTCCCCTGGAGAAGGGGAAAGGGTCACCATCCCCTGAGCAAATTGAGAACATGGGAAGAGGGAGGAGGAAGCTACAAGAGTGAGAAGGGAAGAAAAGGAAGGATGCAGAGGTCATGAGGAAGCAGAAAGGTTGAGTCAGATGTAGATTAGAAGAAAGGACATATGATAGGTAGGATTTTAGTTGGGGGGGGTGGTAGAGGAGGACGGGAGGGAGAAGGGAACTTGATCATCATGTAATTCAATCTTGTTTGTAATTCAAATATATAAAAAATTAAAAACTAAAACAAAGAACCAAAAAAGAAAAATATTTTGTAATTTTGAATTTTAAATAAAATTTAAAAATTTTCTGAAAAAAAAAAAACCTGGTCCTTTGACAAAGGATAGGGTTAACCACTGAGCCATCCTTCCAGCCCCTTCTCTTTATATATTTTACAATTAGAATTACGATATGCTATTCTTTAATCCACTTAACTCATTCACCATTGTGGAGTTATTAATTTCCTCCGATGATAAATAATCACATTTAAGTGTAATTATGTGTAACTTTACACTGTTTCAGTTTTTCCTCAGAATTCATTCCTCAAAGTCTAACAAGGCCCCACACTTAGGAGGTCCCAGACCTTAGCACAACTGACTCCATAGCTGAAATACCATTCCAACTGTAAAACTCAGCAGGTGGACAGTGCCACCTGCCAAAACTAAAACAAAGGCCTAATCCATCAAAGTTCACATAGTTCTGGGAAAGTCTCAAAATGTACTAATCTTGCTTTTTGGCTTCTGTCGTTCCCCTTCTGGCTAACCATTCTTGTTAACTGAAGTATGTCAATGCAGAATGTGGTTTTTGTGCTTAAAAGCTCACCCTGAAAAAGGCTTGGGGCTACACTGGGATCCTGAATACCCAGTGTAGATGCTGGCTGGCTAATAAAACTTTCTCTTGGCTTACACCCACGTCCAAGCAGTCTTCTCTGGTGAATACTCCATAACAAAAGTAACGTAACTGGGTCAAAAGGTAGGCATTTTGGAAAAGCTCTACCTGAGCTGCTCTGTAGGTAAGCTAGAGTTTTTGGAGCCCCACAACAGCATATAAAGTTACTCATTTTCCCACACCTTTGAGAACATTAAATTAAAAGGAAAATCTCTTTAATTTAACTTGCATTCCCTTGGAAATCAGTGAGGCTGAATACTTTTAATATAATTGGACATCCTGAGAATTGTCTATTGGAATTTAACTGTTTAAAAAGTGTATTCATCTGTATTTTTTTCTTTTTAAAAAGATCTATTTTATTATGCATATACATGTGTGCCTGTAAGGGAGTATGTGCACACAAGTAAAGCTCTGTGGAGGCTAAATTGTTGTGGAATATTATTTTAAGATGTGTTCCATTTGTTTATGCTGTGGAACATTTCTTTAATGATGCAAAGATGTGTTGCATTCTTTTATGTTGCATTTGCTTAATTCTGTGAAGCTGTGTTGCTGGGCCTGTCTAAAACACTGGATTGGTTTAATAAAGAGCTAAACGGCCAATAGCAAGGGAAGAGAAAGGTTAGGTGGGACTCGAAGGCAGAAAGTATAAATATGAGGAGATATCTGGGAAGAAAAGATAGATGATCAAGAAAAGATGGGGCCAGCCACCCAGTCACACAGAGTAAGAAGGGAAAAAAAGATACACAGAAATAGAAAAAGGTAAAAGTTCAGAGACAAAATGTAGTCAGGATAATTTAAGTTAAGAAAAATTGTCAAGAAACAAGCCAAGCTAAGGCTGGGCACTCATAAGAAAGAGTAAGACTCTGTGTGATTATTTGGGACCTGGGTGGTGGGTTCTTCAAAAGAACCAAAGAGTAAAGAGCAAAAAAAAATAAAAAATAAAAAATAAAAAAATACCAGATCCCCCTGGAGTTGGAGTTACAGGTGATTGTGATCCACATGGCATGGGTGCTGGGAACCAAACTTGGGTCGTCTACAAGACCTGTACAATGCTCTTAAGTATTGATCCATGACTTCAGCCACCCTCACCCCCACCTTAACCTCTTAGATATCTAGTAAGTGTACTTATATATTTAGTAAGATATGAAGTGTACTTAGATATCTAGTAAGAAATGAAGTTTTCCCAGGTACTTTTTGTTTTCTTTGTCTTACATTTTCGTTTTTTTAAAGATAATTTATTTTATATATGTGTATTGGTGTTTTAGCTGCATGTATGTCTGTGTGACCACTGGAACTAGAGTTACAAATAGATGTGAGCTGCCATAGGGTGCTAGGAATTGAACCTGAGTCCTCTGGAAGAGCAATCAGTGCTCCTATCCTCTGAGCCATCTCTCCAGCCCCAGATCTTATACTTTCTTTAATATATTATCAAGCTTTAAGTTCCTCCATATTTATCCTAGTTCATTTGTCATCAGTTGATTTTATTATGAGTACCATAGTTGCTCCACTTTATGGCTATGTAATATAGATTACGTCAATGTCTGATGAGGCAAGACTTCATTATTTTTCTTTTTCTAAAACAACAGTGCTACCCATGTCCTCTACATACTCTCGTGTGTGTGTGTGTGTGTGTGTGTGTGTGTGTGTGTGTGTGTGTGTGTGTGTGTCCGTTTGTCTGTCTGTCTCACTGGCTTGTTGACAGTAGAAGTCACTGTATTAGCCAATTAATACATTGTATAGACAAAAGTATTCTTTACAACAACCAGGCCAATATCCTTGAACTATCACATCTCCAGAGGGCAAATAAAGACAAGAACATAAGCTGTGGATCAGGACCAGCTCTGTGGACTTAGTGAGTGACCTAAATATATCTGCATCTCAATTTCATCCTCTGTACTATCATCCTTATAGTTTTATTTAACCCTAAACTAATATGGCATTGGATTACCCTTGCAATTAGATTTCAAAATATTTAACTCACAAATTTTACTGTTCTTTATATATAGAAAGACTATAAGGTAAAGCAGAAGTAATATAATTGACAATGATGGCTATTGCCACACCCATCAGAAGGGATAATCTCTAACCTCATCAAAAGGGTGGAGTTTTCAGTCTCCGCCACATACATATCTAATTCAGATATTGATACACAATAAATGAATATTAATAACCATTAATATTGACTGACTAAATGAATGACCTTTACTTCTAATATGTCAGGATTGTAAGGACAACAGATTTCTCTGTGTTCTCTTGAATGGTCAAGAAAAATAACTAACCAGAAGAACTCAAATGGCCCTTCTTGAGACCTAAGCTTCCCAAACAATAAGCAGAGAAGGGAGCACACCAGGGTTGGGGTAGGGGTCTTAGACTGTTTTACCAAAGCAAACTTGATTAAGGGACTCCAAGACTTCTGTCTCAAAAGCAACATTGCTTTACTATCCTCTCACAATGATAAGGTGTTTAAACTGTTAATACTGTTTAAGATAATTTCACACATAGGTTCATAGCAGGGATTATTCATGATTGCCAATTAAGTTTCAGTTGAGACAAGCAAAGTGTGGTATAACTACACAACCGAATAGCATTCAGCCCAGAAAACCAATGAAGTATAGAGCCATGCTACAGTCTAGATGAAATGTGAAGACATTATGAAAAGAGCCAGTTTTACCACAGAAACCAAAACAGGAGGATAACATGTTTGAGGCCAATTTGGGCTACACAGTGAAACCTGTCTCTAAACAAAGGCAGTCACAAAGGGACAAATATTGGGTGACTCCACTTACATCAGATTCCTAAAGTACTCAAAATTATGAGCAGTAGTGGGCAGTGGCTGGGGGTAAGGGAAATAGGGAGATTTGGAAGTTTCCTCTATGGAAGATAGACATGGGAGAATCAAAACTTCAAAGTCACAGGAAGTTTGAAGCCAGCCCAGGCTACATAAGACACTGTCTCAAAAAAATGAAAACCAACAAACACAAATTCCAGAGATTTATTTCCTAATGTTCTAGAAGCTCAAAAGTATAACATGAAGGGGCCCAGATCTGACAAAGGCCCCTTTATTTATTCTTATTTTATGTGTATGGGTGTTTTGCCTGCATGTCTGTTTGCCACATAAATGAAATGCCCACAAGGGCCAGAAGAGGGGGTAAGTAAATGGTAGAGAAGTAAACGGTAGGAACAGTTGCAAAAATAATATGAAGGTAGTTAGTGCCACCTATATCAATGAAATGGCTAAGATGGATAACTTTATATTATGCGTTGAAGTTTAACCCCCTATGCAACAAAGAGGCCAGACTCTAAGAGGTGATTAGATCATGTTCTAATAGATTACTATCGCATGATGGAGATGTCTTGTTGTCTTCAAAGTGTTGTTTTTGTTTTTGTTTTTTCAAGACAGGGTGTCTCTGTGTACCTTTGTAGACCAGGCTGGCCTCGAACTCACAGAAATCCACCTGCCTCTGTCTCCCAAGTGCTGGGATTAAAGGCGTGTGCCACCACCACCTGGCTCAAAGTGGGTTTGTTATTTAAGTGAATCTGGTCTGTCACTCACTCATTCTTTTGCTGTGGTGATAGTACAGCAAGAAGGTCCCCACATGGGGCTGGAGAAATGGCTCAGGGTTAAGCTGGCTGCTCTTTCAAAGAACCTGAGTTCAATTCCCAGCACCCACATGATGGCTCACAAGGGTTTGTACCTCTAGTTTCTGGGGGTCTGATACCCTCTTCAGTGGATAGCAGCCTCATAAAGTCCAGGCTGACTTCAGACTTTGTGTAACTGAATTTTTGAGCCTCCTACCTTCATCTCCCGAGTACTCATGACAGGTATGAACCATTAGCCCAGTTTATATAGTGTTAGGGATCTAACCAGGGATTTCCCATACACCCTCATACAGCAGGCTCTCTACCAACTGAGCTGCATCCCTATCCCAAATCTCTGTCCTTAATGAGTTACCCGGTCTTAGGTATCCTATTATAGAAATACGAAATAAGACGACAACATCATGCATATTTTACTATACTTTAATAGTTACTAATGATGTTTAAAGGAACTCCCTGGACTTTGGACTGAAGGAAGTGGAGTTTCCCAGAGAGCAAAAAGGGCATGAAGTTCTGTGTCTCATCTCCTGTCTTGCCTTACACATTTCCTCCATCTGTCTATTTCTATCCCTTATAATACACTGATAAACAGTACCAAAAGCTTGTGAGCATGAGTACTTACACTCCCAGGCCTGAGAGCACCAGATCCTGGGATACTTTTTCATTTGCTACCAATTAGCCATTGTCTTTCGTAGTTGTTGCTTGTTTGCTTATGTTTTTGTTCTTTCTTGACAGGGACTGGTTGTAGCCCAGGATGGCTTTGAAGCCTTGAACGCCTGATCCTTCTATCTATCTCCCAAGAGCTGGCATTGCAGCTATGCGCTATCATTCGTAGCTTAGTTTGCCATTTTCAACAAGGAAACCAATCAGATCTACCTGGCTTCTAGGACTTTGAAGTCTTTCTGCCACTTGCCAGGAAGATCTGGCCAAGGTCCTGTGCCCAACTCTAAACAGTTATAATTCTCCTGAATGTTCTTAGGACACTGTGGAGATGAATTCTTGGTCATGTTCCTTGTCATACCATAGTGCAGGATAAAAACATAGCCTACCAGGGGGAAAGATGTTTTCAAAACTAGTTTTACACAAAGAAAGCTGATAATGATGATATGATCCCAGTTGAAGGGCAGAAGGGTAGTTCAGCAAATCCTCTCCAAAAGGTGGCAGCAGGCACTGGTGTCTAGGAAGGTATACATTCAGTATATAATACTGCAGCAGTGATATCTATAGCCAGCTCCAGACTAAGTTCCTGGTGTGTGGGGGGGTGACTGCCAGAGAACAATACTGATAAGCAGATGTTTGAAGAAAATTTGATCTCTACATAACCTTTAACGTGGAAGCAGAGAAACTTGTGGGCCAGTTTTATCTTGAAGGCTTTTGTCTTGTTTAGCAGTGTATACTACCTTCCTGAGCATGGAAATTCTCCATGAGAAGATTCTGAAGTGTCTTCAAATACAGTCAAGAACAGAGGGAGAAGATGCAGTCTCCCCAACCCTCCTACCAGACCCCATTAATAGACTTTTGAGCTATTGAAATGGCCACAGAGAGGGGGCTGGTTGAACGGGCAGAGGGTGAAAGCAAGAGGAGAGGGAGATGAGTGGAATTGGGATGCATGATGTGAACTCCACCCAGAGTCAATAAAGTTTTTAAAAAGAAGAAGAAAGAAATTGCCACAGAGAAGACAGAGCCGTGAGCAGCAGAAGGTGAACTAAAGAATTAAAAATCTCACTTCCAGTTGGGGTCTTTGTCTCTCCACTGGCCAATGGCAAAGTGTCCCCACCCCCTTTCCAGAGCTCCAGTCCTTTGTATATGTTGCCACAGCCACAGTGCCATTTAGTCCCAGGATTACCTTTCCACAATTCTACATCTGGAGTGATTGCTCATCACTCAACATTCCCTTTGTGTCTCCAGGCTTAGCAGGACTCTGGAATCTTCTGATTTATTTCTAAGAAATTACAGTGATGCACTTCACCTTTAAAAAATTCAAAGCCATTTTAAAAACATGCAGTTGAATAGTCCAAGACAATGTTTATTTCACACCTGTCACCAGTTATTGGTTCTCTTCACTCACTGGGCCAGTTTTCTGCGTGGTTTAGACTTCACGTCACATGGTATCTTTTCTCTGGGTGAAGGATGTATTGTCTGTGATTTTGCTGAGGAATCTCCCAGTTCTCAATGAATTGCCAATTTTACCATAAAAGAAAATCTTATGATTTACTTCTACTAATTAGTTTCTCAAACTGAAAGCTCACTAAAAAATAATGTATACCGTTATCTTTTTATTAAACTTATTCCTAATGAAAGCAGTATTTAATGCAATTTCCAGTTACTTTCTTTAGAGATTTTTTTTGCTATTGTGAATTACCTTGAATTGTTGGGAAAATGTAGTATGTGTTGCTTGTTCGCTGGACAATGTACGTGAACCCAGTAAGTGGTGCTCAGTCATCGAAGATATGCATATCCCCACTCTGCCTGATATATAACAAGCAGGTGCATAAACATTTTAACTATAGTTGTGGTATACACATAATTTAAGAGAAAAATCTGGTAGGAATAACCTTGTATGTAGCCAACCCTTAACCATACAAACTACAATGCACACTGCATGTACACCACAATTAATGTACTGTACCTAAGGCTTGTTTGGTAAAGTTGTGGCTTCTGCATTAAACTTGCAAGTTCCAGTCAGTATTTCCAACTCTTCCTTTCTCTCTGTGTTCTTAGTATGGGACTTCTTATGCCCTTCATTCTTAGGGATTTGAAGGCACTGCATTTGGGAGAAAATTAAGAACTATCTTATGGAGAAGTAAGAAGTGTAACTTTCAGAGACAGTTTAAGTACAAATATTTGACCTTTCAGATTTGTTTGCTCGGCCTTTTAGGAATTCAATAAATCCCACAGATCTGTGCAATGATTTAATTGTGGAAAACTCATTTCTTACTCTATAGCCTACAAGTGTGTCTGTCTGACTTTTAAGGCCCTTCCAAAAACTTTGCTGAAATGGTAACACTTTATTTAAACTTTTTAAAGTTGAAAATAAAAAAATTCCATACAATATATTTTGATAACAGTCCCCCCTCCCTCAGCTCCTCCAACATCTTCCCACCTTCCCACCCATTTGATCTCACTCCTCCTTTCCGTCTCCCTTCAAAACAGAAACAGGCCTCTTTTTTCCTTTGATTTTCGAGACAGGGTTTCTCCGTGCAACAGTCCTGACTGTTCTGGAACTTAACTTTGTAGACCAGGCTGGCCTTGAACTCACATACATCCACCTGCCTCTGGTTCCCAAGTTCTGGGATTAAAGGCATGCTCCGCCACCACCCATCCAGAAACAGGCATCTTAAAACAACAAAAAGATAATAAGGGTTTGCAGTGTAGCCATGTCTAGAGAGGACTATAGACTTCGCACAATTGTAGGGAGTTCCGGAAGGGTGTGAACAAGGGTTTGAGACCGATGTCTGCCTGCTGAGGCTGGTGTAGGAGTTTTTTGATCCCGCTGTCTACTCTTGTCAGATAGTTTCAGTCTGACTCTCTCTAATCCGTTAGAAATGTTCAATAAGAAAAACAAAGGGGGGGGGGCTGGAGAGATGGCTCAGAGGTTAAGAGCACTGACTGCTCTTTCAGAGGTCCTGAGTTCAATTCCCAGCAACCACATGGTGGCTCGCAACCATCCGTTATAAGATCTGGTGCCCTCTTCTGGTGTGCAGATATACATGGAAGCAGAATGTTGTATACATAATAAATAAATAAAGTCTTAAAAAAAAAAGAAATGTTCAATAAGGGGTGGAGAGATGGCTCAGTGGTTGAGAGCACTGGCTCTTCTTCCAGAGGCCCTGGGTTCAATTCCCAGCACCCACATGGTAGCTCACAGCTGTCTGTAACTCCAATTCCAGGAGATCCGATACTTTTGTGCACATAAAATAAAGTTAAATAAATTATTTTTTTTAAAGAGAATTGTTCAATAAATTGGAATCACTAAAGAAAAAGTTCTCTTTTGTACTGGGGTGTCCCTATGTAAATAGCCCAATGGGCGGTTCCTCACCAAATCAGGCTAGGAGCAAAGTACTTTCAGCAAAGTACCCTGTACTATATGAAAACAGAAGTTTTCAATGGCACACAATAGAGAGAGAGAGGAGAGAGGAGAGAGGAACAAATACACAGATACAATGTGTATTATTAAAACCCTAGACACGCAAATAGAAACTCTGCGCCACTGCCATCATCACATCCGTCACCATTACGGCAGGAACGCGGCACGTGCCAGTTCCGCAGGACGAGTGACAGACGCCGGCAAGCTTCCGCCAACAGAGACTGCGAGAGCAGGTTGGGCGGGGCAACAACCCGGCCCCGGGAAAGAGAGCAGCGCGCGTGCTCACTGCACCACCTCTTCCGGAGCGGGCGGGCCGACTGGATGGTTCTCCCGGGTCCCGTGAAAAACCGTGAGAGCGCAAATCCCGTACCTAGCCCCTGCCTCCTTATAGGCTAAATCCTGCCCCGGGCCCGCCCTTTTAGCCACAGGCCCCGCCCCACAACCTACCTTTTCCGGCGCTGTAACGCAGCAGCGGTTGGCTGGTGGGGCGGACGACATGGCGGCGTCCTTGTTGGGCTCGCTGCTGCGGACTTTCCGGCAGGTCAGGCCCTTGCCTTTCTCGCCAGCCCACTTCTCACCCCTGAACCCCGTGTCCTGTGGGTTGCCCGGTACCCTGGGGACTGTCATGCACACGGAGGACCAATCCCAGGCCTCCTACCATCCGCTTTCCCCTTCCGGCTTGGTTCGGAGAGGCCTAACCGGCAAAGGAGGGTTTGGTGTTTAAGCGTGGAGCCCTGATTTGAAAGCTGAGAGGTTGATCCCGGCTTTCAGGAGCTGCGTGCGTGTAAATAGAACAGAAAAGGGACCGGAGGATTGAGGCCTCACGGGTGGTGACAGAATTTCGAACAGGGAGCAGGCCATTCCGCTAAAACTGGAAGGTTAATGAAAGATTTGAGGAGTGACAGTGTTACGATGCGCACAGAAACTGGGAAAAACAGCAAAGGAAATTGGAGAAGTGTTCGGGAGAGTTCTGCAAGGGGTGGTGGGGAGGGCGGTGTCAGCCAGAGACAGAGAGAGAGACCTTACTTAGTTCTTTTTCCTTTACCACGACAGAAGGAACATCATATTCGTAAGATATCGTTATCAGATATAAACAACAACGTCTGGGGGGGGGGACCCACTAAAGTGGGAAATGATGATCCAGAGAACAGGGAAGGATCGCCAGAGCTCTGCCTTTGCAAGCAGGAGGTGACATAGGGTCTCGTGTATGAAGTTTGATCTCAGGATCATGTACAGGTCACGTCTAGCACTTTTGTCCAATAGAAATGTAAAGCCAAACAAGGGTGATTGGTATTTTTTCTAGTATTTAAACTGAAGTAAGAAAGTAGGTACAAGTTAATTTTGATAGATATTTTTAGCCAGGTATATCCATATTTTAACAAGTCAAGATTATATATAGTGATTTGTGAGACATTTACATTCCTCTGTTGGAAGTAGGTTTTCAAAATCTTACTTGTGTTTTATACCTAAAACATACTGCTGTTGGGATGCTAAATTTTGCAAATGATATAGTGGAAAAACGCAATTGTGCCAAAAACAAAGTTGCTTGCTATTTGAAAATTTAAGTGACTTAGTATCAAGAATTATGTCCCCAGTTGTACTGCTCACAGCCATATCCATGTCTAGCGGCCACTGTAACAGAAAGTTGACATAACCCTGGAGGGGTTACAGACTGTAGTACAAAAGCTACATTTGAGTGAATAGGTATGGAAGTTTGGAAATTCTCCTCACATTGCTTCTGATTTAATAACTAAGGAACATTAAAGTCACCGGAACATTAGGGATTGGGAGCAGGGGACAGTGATTTAAGGAAGAGGAACTCCTGCAAATTGTCCTCTGATTTCCACTTGGGTTATAGTATGTACATGCACAAGCAAATAAATAAATGTAATAAATCAGTTTTTTAAAATACTAAGTCTTGGGCTGGTGAGATGGCTCAGTGGGTAAAATGCTTACCACCAAGCCTGTCTAGTTCAATGTGAGGACTCGTGGTAGAGGAGAGAGCTGACAGAAAGTTGTCCTCTGACCTCCACATGCATGGCCATTCACATACACACAGTACGGACTCACAGGTTGGCCTCTGACCTTCACAAACATGTCCATCCATACACAAGCACTTGTGTGCATGTATATGTGCCAAATAAATGTACTTTTTTTTTTTTATTGCCAAAAGTCCTAAGTAGAGACTGAAAGAAGTTTACAGGATTGGAAAAACACTTGCAGTGCCTGTGATCCTGTCTCTGTCTTTTAGGCAGTCCCTCCATCAACATCAAGTCAAGTTCGAGGTTACTATGTAGACTGGAAAATGTTGCGTGATGTGAAGAGACGAAAAATGGCTTATGAATATGCAGATGAGAGACTTCGGATCAATTCACTCAGAAAGAATACCATTTTGCCAAAAGACCTTCAGGTTAGCTGCTGAGTCCCTGTCTTTCCCAATATCATTTACTGATGTCATTTCAGATTCTTTTTGATGCTTTTTATTGCAACTTAGTATTAATGTAATTTTCTGGAGAATAAGATCAAATACTCAAGTTTACATAAATAGCCTTAAAACCAACTTTGGTAAGTTTAGGCTAAAGGACAACTGTTCACTCCTTCCTGGTTTTTCAGCCATTTCATTATACAATCCCTACATAGTACTACTGAGTGGTGACCACATAGAAAGTAAGAAGTATTTTGATGAAAGGTCTCCCCAGTTTCATACCAGTCTTGGAACCTTCAAGGCATTTGGAGGTATTGCTGATGCATGGGCTATGTACAAAACACATGACCTGTGGTCCTTACTCAAGACCTGCCGTCCTGAACTTTTGCCCTTTCCAGGTCCATGGTTAGGTAGTCTTCCATTTAGCCTTCCTTTCTTCTCATGTACTTCCAGTTAAATAAGAGGGTGTCAACCCTGTTTGGCTTCCTGTGGCATTTGGTTTTATACTTAGGTGATGGCATAATACATGTACTGAACTGAAGAGGCTTGTAGGAAATTAGAAAATCAAGGCTACTTACTTTACTGAAAGTTCACAGAAAGAAACAAAACAAACATTTATACAAATTGGCAGAATGATTTAGTCTGTTTATGTATTCTTCACCCCCCCACCCCCACCCCTTTGGTTTTTTGAGACAGGAGTTCTCTTTGTAGCTCTGGCTGTCCTGGAACTTGATCTGTAGACCAGGCTGGCCTCGAACTCAAGAGATCCACCTGCCTCTGCTTCCTGGTTCCACAGTCTATCATAGGGTCAGTGGTAGATGCCAATACCTCTGACAAATGTATTGGTATAAGTATATATATTAACATACTCTTTTATGTAAGAATAAACTTTTACTGACAACATAAGCCTAATATGCCATACTTTTTCTTCTCAATCACCAGTTTCATAGACAATACTTGTGCAAGATTCATGGATGTTGCAAATTTTTTTTTTGTGTAAATCTTGTCTGATCACCTCCTTTATTTCTGCAGTAGTCAGAATCTTTGTAAGACTTTCAGGCTCTTGTTGATCCAGCTTTTTACTAGTCTCAAGCCATGGTCTTTCTACTGTTTCATCTCAGGTTTCAAGCTTTCATACTTCAGAGAATTAATGTGTGTCTGTATGGGGCAATAAATGCATTCACATACTTTTTCTAAATGACCTAAACATGGATGTATGGAGCAGCACTCTTCACAGTAGCTCAAAACTGGAAGCTACTCAAGATTTCAACCAGCTATAGAATAGATCAAGGAATTCCAGCATACTCAACAAAATGAACACCAAAGAGACTGAGAATATTAATGACACTGGAACAATGTAGGTGGTCTCACAAGCATATTGTTGAATTAAAAAAAAAAAAAGCCAAACAAATGAATAGAAAGAAAAAAAGGTTATTTGAGCATATTAGATACAATTTACAACAAGGAAATGTGTACTTACAATGTTAGTGAACATGTTAGCTGTTAGCCAGTACCCCTAAAAGAAGACACAGATAAAACCTTGGGTGCTGTAATGTTATTTTATAATTCAGTGCTGGCTACAAAGTATATATTGCTTATAAAAATGTACTTTGTAATTATGGTTTGTGGATTTTTCTCATTGTAATCTTTAAAGTCATCTTGGAAAAACAACATCCATTTCTGGTTTGTTTCCACTTTAAGATTAAGTCTTACTACCACATCCAGTGTTTGGCTAAGATTCTAGTCCATCTTTCCTTTGCTTTAGGACTGAGTTGTGATCTGTGTTATAATCTTCCCCTAGGACATGGCTAGTGAAGAAATTGCTGCTCTTCCACGGGATAGCTGTCCTGTGAGAATCAGAAACCGATGTGTTATGACATCCCGTCCACGTGCTGTAAAGCGCCGTTGGAGGCTTAGTCGCATTGTCTTCCGCCACTTAGCTGACCATGGACTACTTTCTGGAGTTCAGCGAGCAATATGGTAAATCAGTTTCAGAACCTACTCAGCTGCCCGGGAAGTCAATTCTGGCAAAAGAGACTTTACTAATAAAGACCAGACCCTAGTTTTTTATAGCGTGTCGTATGTTTAGTCTACCTGATACTGTCTACAGTTAAATTGTTTTTAGGTTTTTAAATGAAGAAATGTGATTTTCTCTTTAACTTTACAATAGGCACATTACTCCCATACAAGGTATAAGAGAGGAATAAAAATATTTTCTGTGGAATAATGGTGTTTTCCTTCAAGTTTGATGTTTAGTAACAAAATAACTTGTTTTTAAATAGTAATTTCACGAAACAGTTATAGATGTCCATCTAATTGACAAGTCGCCTTTCTATGGCATTGTACCCCTCAGCTAGCTTCCCTGGCCTGCAGTTACTATCACCTTTGGAATAGCAATAGATGGAGTGTTAAAGAGGGTATTTTAGATTATATTTAGTGTCAACTTTGTGTGACACTAAATAAATGAATAAATGAACTGCTAAATAGCTTTTTTGTTTCATCTTTTTAGTGTTTATTTGTATAGGTGTTTTGTCTACATGTAAATCTGTGCTGTGTGTGCCTAGTACTCAGAGGCCAGATGAGGGTGTTGTAGCTGCCATGTATGTGCTGGGAATTGAACTCCGGTCCTCTGGAAGAGTAGCCAGTGTTGTTAACCACTGAGCCATCTCTCTAGCCCCTGGTTGTCCAACTTTTAATGCTTATATTAATGCTTAATCAGTGAGTTCAGATAGGGCTAGCTTGACCTTTCTATTTAAAGCTCACTTGTTGCTAGCAGCTTACACATTTCAACCATTACTAAAGTACTTTATTTCTTAATGTGTAATAAATTTTCAGAGGAAACAAGTTGGTACACATACCAATAAATATGGAAACAAATTCATTCTTCATTTTGTGGACATAGAAATTTGTATATATTGGTGCTTCAGTTCACTCTGCTCACTCTTCTCATGCTCATTGACATAGATATCCTGCAAATAAGGTTATTTATCATGTCCTTGCTTACTGGCATAAAAGCCTATTTAGCTTGTATTACCTTCCTGATTCCAACATTTGTCTTTAGGGAATCTCTGGTTCATTTAGTAGGAAGTGGTGTTTAGAGAAAATGCACTAGAGCTCCTAAGTCAAGATTTTTAATTATGTTTATATGTGGGGGTAATGGTGGTAAGTGCCTGGGGAGGCCAGAGGTGTTAGATACCATTGGAGCTGGGGTTAAAAGTCTTGTTGTAAGCCACCTGGTGTTGGAAACGGAACTGAGGTTATCTGTGAGAGCTCAGGCTGAGTTCTCTCCAACCCCAGAAATGTGTGGAGGCTGGAGGGATGGCTCAGCAGAGAATGCTTACTGCTCTTCCAGGGGACCAGAGTGCAGTTCCAAGTTAACAAGACTCTAGACAAATGGTGGTGATGCACATCTTTAGTCCCAGCACTGGAGAGGGAGAGGCAGGCAGATCTATGTGAATGCAAGGTCAACCTGGTCTACATTGGACTGCTCATAACCACTTGCAATTTAGGTCCCTGGGGAATCCAACACCTCTGGCAGCTTTGAACAACCACAGTGACATGTAAATACCCACACACGTACACATAATTCAAAAATAATAAAAATAACCTTTAAAAATATCAACTCTTAATATTACCATTTTTACTTTTACAATATATGAAAATTCTAGTATATTACTAGTACCAGTAATTGTGGCACAAATTATTTAGAATCCATCTCATTAGTGGTGGACAAATGACAATACTCTAAAGATACTTGAGGACAACTTGTACTAAACTCAGTGTGCATACTATTATTTAAATAGTTGTCTCTCCAGAATGGATATGAAACTTAATGCCCAGTCCATGGTATTAAGAGGTGGGGCCTTTAAGAAGTAAGGCCATAATTTCACCTTTTGGTTGTGTGTTTTGCCACATATTTTCCTTTTATACTTTAAATCATGATTTTCCCCTCAATCTTCAGTTTTAATGAATTTCATCTCTTCTGGTACTTGTATACCTTCTGCTTTACAATTGTATCTTTGATGCTATAAATGTGGAGAATATGGCTGTTTAAGTTATATTGCTATCAAACTCATCTTCCCCTACCAAACACAACTCTTACTACTCTAAATCTTCTAATATGCAATCTAATTTGTTTCACCAGTCTGTTTATTTTTTGTTTCAGTACCACAGTTCTAGAGGCATTATAGTTCCAATCACACTTTTCTGTATGTTAAGTTCTGACTTTTACCTAATTAACTATAGTTGGATTGGTTCTACTAGCTTTTTCTTCTATTATCTAATTGCTTTCTTCTTTTAGTGGTGAGCTTAGCCTTTAACAGCTGAGCCATCAATCCAGCCCTTCTTTTCTGAATGTTACTACATTCAGAACTGAATGCAGTGACAGCCTAACTTTTTTTTTTTTTTTTTTTTGTGGTTTCTCTGTGTAGCTTTGGAGCCTATCCTGGCACTTGCTCTGGAGACCAGGCTGGCCTCGAACTCACACACAGAGATCTGCCTGCCTCTGCCTCCCGAATGCTGGGATTAAAGGCGTGCGCCACCAACGCTGGCTGACAGCCTAACTTTTTAAATACTCTACAAAACAGATAGCAAAACTGGTCTTTTATGTAAAACTTCAACTTTATTGAACAAAGGAATAGATGAATTTTCAAACTTTTGCATCGTGGTTATAGTTTTATAAGCCAACTGATCCATGGCAGTACTTACCAATATAAGATGTTGGTCTATTTTTACCATTTGTATTTTGCTTAAATTTTATGTTCATAAATATACTTAAATCAACAGTACATGGTAGCACATGGCACACACATTGCTTAAGCTGGTAATAACGGGTAACGGGTCTATAGTAACTTCAAGTTTGTGTACAAATTTGAATCTTATGCAAAATTTTGGTTTTATTTTTACATTAGTGGGAGATGTCAGTTACAGATAGGCAAATACTTTGTTTTTTACCTCTCAGCCAGAACCAAAGGAACACTTAAGATTTCCTTTTTAACATTTCAGTAAGAATGCCATATGACCTTTTCTTAAAGAAAATGACTGGGATGCTAATGAAGGAGAAAGTTTAATAAGCATATTTATTTAAATCAAATCCTCCAGTAAGAAATGGAGAATTTGCTGTCTTTACTTAGAAGGCTGTGTAAATAGTTATCTTTTAAATTTTATGTGCAGTTCAACAACATTCCCTTACTGGAAACATGAGCATTCCACATCACAGTTCCCAAAGGACTTAAAAGTCTCAAAATTCCGTGTCTTCTCTGGCTTGCTTCTCTCTGGATTCCACCCATGCCTTATTAATGGTTCGTTTCATGTCATCATCTCCATCTTCATAAATTTTCTTTAGAACGTTCATTAATCCCTCACTAGGATCTGTTTCAGTGTCATAGGAAGGCTTTCTGTGAAAAAGAAAACAGTCTACAATGAAAAATTGAAGCATGGAAAGACATTCTTAGGTTGTAACTAGTAGGAATAAGAAGAGTACAGAGAAGGGTGCTAGAACATACAAAATAAGCAAAATAATATGCCTAGCTTCATCCTGGTAAAACTGCATACCCACATGTGCCTGGCACACAAGGAGAGAGCACCAAATGGCAAGGACTGATCACGAGACAGTGAGATTTTAAGAGAAGATATGCAAATGTGAATAATAACTCTCTCAACTTACTGATCTTCACATCACTACAAGCAGGTATTATGGTATGGAAATATAATGAAACTAATACATTTTAACTAGAAAAACCACTAAACTTGAGATCTATGGATCTGGGTCTAGTGCTGAGGTTATACTCTTTAATGTGGTAAGCAATTCTAGTTTTCAATGAATGTCCAAACAGCCAATCAGCTTTACTTTTAATTTTTGAAATAGGACTCATTAGGCTCACGTTTAAATCAACTCCCCAAATAGTCAAAATACTCCTAACTCTAGCCTACCACTTCCCAAATGCATTCTGGCTATCAGATGAGGAATGACAAAAATGAGTAACTGACTCAGTACAAGGCACTACCAACTATAGGAGCAAGCTTAAAACTGATCCACAGTGGAAGTCATCTATCTGGTAAGATCTTTAAGTCATGAAGGATAAAAGTAAAACTGGATGTGGTAGTAAATGCATACACTCTCATTACTTGGGAGACAAAAGAATACAGGACTTAAAAAGAACAGTATCCTTGTCACATAAAATCAATGATAGAGAAACCAACTATACACCTCAGAAGCATGTAAGGAATCAAACGCTTTGGGTAGCTGAACTCTTCTTGAATTCCTAGAGCAGAATTATTTGAGATCAGGCCACAGTATCTAGAGACACACCAAGATGCCCAGGGATGAAATAATGCTAAAGAACAAGCTATACAACAATTGTCTTAAACTGGCCCTTGCCATCCTCAAATAGGCTCTGACAGGCTGGGTGTAGTTGCACACACCTTTAATCCCAGAACTCAGGAGGCAGAGGCAGGTGGATCTGTTAGTTCAAGGCCAGCCTAGCAAGTTCAAAGACAGCCAAACTACATACCAGAGAGACCATATCTCAAAAAACAAAGCTTCTGATAGTTGAAAGCAGATATAAGACATCAGGAGATAAACACTTTGCTTGTACAACTATTAGCCATGAAGTGAAACCATAACCCCAGATAAAAGTAGTAAAATTATTAAACTTACTCTTTCTCTTTGCATTCTTTTTCCACCTGAGTTAAGTAGTCCCATCGTGTGTTTTCTGCTTTCTTTCTACATAAGATGATAACTGTATCAGTCTTGACCTGGAAGAAAAGGAGAGGAGTAGGAGCTTGTAACATAGAAATAAGCATGAGTATTTTAAGAAATGCTGTTACCAATCAAGTGCCTAGTATGTTAATACTCATTCTTGATGCTAGTAATACTTTTATACAAACAAGTGGAATACCTTTGATGCTAATGCCATCAAGATCTGAACATAGGGTTGGGGACATGGTTCAGCTGGTAGAGGCTTGCTCAGAATTCATGAGGCCCTGGTCTGATTCCTATTATCACATAAAACAAGGCATTGTGGCACACACCTGTAACCTCAGAACTTTGTAGAGGCAGGATTACCAAGAGTTCAAAGTCACTTTTAGCTTCTTAGTGGAATGGAGTACTGTCTGGGCTACCAGAGACCTATTTGAAGAGACCCTTGGGCTGAACCTACCTTGGTTGTAGGTAAACTCATGTGCATGTGTTCTGGTTGATTTTGTGTTAACTGACACAAGCTAGAGTATCTAGAAAAAGGACCCTAAAGTGAGAAAGTACCTCCATCAGATTGCCTGCTGGCAAGTCTGTAGGGCATTTTCTTGATTGATTGGCAGGGACTATATAATCCCTGGGCAGGTAGTCTTGGGTTGCCTAAGAATAAAGCTGAGCAAGCCCCAAAGAACAAGCCGGTATTCTTACTTCATGGTCTTTCCTTCATGGCCTCTGCTTTGTTCCTGCCTTGAGTTCCCTTCATGACTGACTATGATCTGGACATGTTACTTTTGGCCTTGGTATTTTATCACAACAACTTAAATAGGACAGCATTTCAATGCAAACACAAGGACCTGATCAGGTATCTACAACCCAAGTAAAAAAAAAAAAAGCCAGGCATGGTCATACACAACTGTAGTCCCAGCACTCCTATGGCAAGATGGGAGACAGGAAATCCAAGAAGCTTGTAGGCCAGGTAGCCTGGTACATATAGTGGTGAACCAATAAGACTCTGTCCCTAACAGGGTAGAAGGTGAGGACTGACATGAGACTGTCTTCTGATCTCCACATATGCATCATGGTGTATGTACATACACAAAGACTTAAAAGAGAATATTAATGGGAAGTGTGGAAAAAACTTTAGAAGGACTTCACTGGGACAAAATGTGAACCAAGTGAAACCTAAGACCTGAAAGGAGAACACCACAGACAGCTAGCATAGCAAAAAGAATTATCTTGTCGGGTGGTGGTGGTGCACACCTTTAATCCCAACACTTGGGAGGCAAAGACAGGTGAATCTCTGATTCTGAGGCCAGCCTGGTCTACTGAGTGAATTCCAGGACAGGCGCCAAAGCTACAGAGAAACCCTGTCTCGAAAACCAAAACAAACAAAAACAAAACAAAAATGAATAGCTCCTAGGTGAAACAGTTATAGTGTATTGAAAGGACTAAATCTCAGTGATTTAAGGAAAACTAGAGGGGTCTGAAAGGAGAGCAAGGAAGGTAAACAACTTTTTAACTCAACAATGTGTAACTCCTAGATGCTTTGATTATTCCTCTGACTATGAGACATAACAAATAGGCTACTGCAGGGAGAACTGGATACTTAACACATGGCATTTATTACTACTTTTAAGCAAATACATAACATGGAAGAATTACATGTCTATACATTTGATATATTAAACATCACTTTTTAAACTGAAAAAAGGGTTGTGTAAGTTTGTAAAAAGCATAAGCAACTGATTTTTTAATGAAAACTTCCTTATTTTTTACAACTTCAGCAATTAAGTACTTAAGAGATCCTTATATGCATCAGAAATTTACATATAACACAGCTAATAGTATACTATTTATGTTAGTGCTTCCTATTTATTTACCAGTATATCATTCCTACTTTATGAAATTACCACTGTACAAAGAACCACCAGGGGTCACAACTACTAAGGGATAAAGCTGGCATTAAAACTCTTACTCACTGAAAACATTTCTCCTTACTTTTAATATATTCTACAATGAATTGGCAAACTTCCTTCAAAGGGCCAAACAGTAAATTATTTATTTTTCATTTCATGGGCTAAATGATCTATTTTGCCACCGTAGGAGAAGCAGACACCAAAAGAACGTAAGAATGGTTATTCCAGTAATGAACTACTTACAGATCAGCCTGTGGACTGTACTGTACTGGAGCTAGATACAGCTGAAAACTTATAGTTCATCTCTGCCCTAAATCAGCCAGATTCAATTTAATAAAGTTTTACAATATTTTCACGCGTGTGCGCGCACAACACACACACACACACACACACACACACACACACACACACACACACACACACACGCGCGCGCGCACACACACACTCTCTCTCTCTCTCACAATACTCACTTTTTTTGAACTGCTTTCCACAGAGATGGGTTTCAAAAGATTGTTCACAATCATGGAGTAATTCTTGCCATTGAGATTTTTTACCAAAAGATCAAATGACCTACAAACACAACAGGGAATGCATTATCTTTCTGGTTCTATGACAGTCACTCTATGGTTCTTGAGACAAGTCAACAGCTTTGACTTAGGGCAGTAGTTCTCAACCTTCTCCCTTAATACAATTCCTCATGTTGTGGTGACCCCCAACCATAAAAGTATTTTCATTGCTACTTCATTACTGTACTTGTGCTACTGTTAAGAATCGCAATGAAAAGCTGGGCATTGGTGGTGCACACCTTTAATCGTAGCACTCGGAGGCAGAGGCAGGAGGATCTCTGTGAGTTCGAGGCCAGCCTGGTCTACAGAGTGAATTCCAGGACAGCCTTCAAAGCTACAGAGCAACCCTGTCTCGAACCCCCCCCAAAAAAAGAATTACAATGAAAATATATGCTATGTGGGATATCTGATATACAACCCCTGTGAAAGGGTCACTTGACCTTCCCAAGGGTTTTCGACCCATATTGAGAACAACTGGGTTAGTATGTAGACTTGGTTGTTCAGCAGAATTTTGGAAGCCATACAGAAGACAAGATTCCTATGATAAAAATAAGGCAATGATAGCTGTACTTCCAGTAACAAGAACGCACCTCTCAGTGAAGTGTACCTGCACATTTTCAGTGGGAACCTGATGAACTCCAGTTAAGGTAATGTAGATTTTCACAAACTTATCTGATTGATCCCATCCTAGCAAAACAAAAAAGATGAACAGACACATCTGAAACTATCCATAGAACATGGCTTAATATAAAACTCAGCAGTTAAAAGCACTGGCTGTTCTCCCCAAAGAACCAGAGTTCAAGGCCCAGCACCGACATGGCAGTTCATAGCATCTGCAAGTCTAGTCCTAGGGTATCAGAAACCCTCTTTTAGACTCTGAGGCATGCAGGTGACGCACAGACATACATGCAAACAAACACCCATACCCGTAAATAAAATTCAGAAAATAAAACTCGGTAACAGTTTTACTGTTACTCCAGAAACAGACACACACACACAAATAAATTAAAAATTCTCAAGATATGGGACAGAGAGATGGCAACTATAACTCCAGTTCCAGGGGATCTGACACCCTCACACAGACATACATGCAAGCAAAACGCTAATGCACATAAAAAATAAAAAGGAATCATTAAAAATTCTCAATATGGAGAAGCTATGTCTCAAAACCGAACTTCTGAAAACAGTACTATTCCTGAGAATAAGCATCCAACAAGTGGGAGAATGTACAGTAAGATTCAGTTTCTAAATGCAAAGCTAGGGTCATTAAATGCATTTCATCTTTCTTATGAATACCAGCAAGACCTCTACCAGTTTCTCTCCAGCTAAAATTTTTCATTTTTATTTTGAGAAAGATCTAAACTGCCAAAGTTGGCATCAAACTTGCAATCTTCCTACCATAGCCTTCCTACCATAACTATGATTAAATTCTGTGTCACTATGCCCAAATACGAGAAGACTGGCTTCTTGTTTTTTTAAAAAAATTTTGCCCTTCGGGGCTGGAGAGATCGCTCAGAGGTTAAGAGCAGTGGCTGCTTTTCTAGAGGTTCTGAGTTCAATTCTCAGCAACCACATGGTGGCTCACAACCATCTGTAATTAGATATGGCACCCTTTTCTGGCCTGCATGCATACAGGCAGGCAGGACATTGTATACATAATAAACAAATCTTAAAAAAGGAAAAAAGAAAAAAATTTGCCCTCCATCTAAAGCTTGATAGATCTTGCCATGGGGGGTACACATTTATAACCCCAGTACTTGTGAGATGGAAACAGGAGAATCAGGAGTTCAAAGTCATCATCAATTCAACAGTTTAACATCAATACTGTTTAATTCAGTAACTATTTCTACTTCTCAAAGCAGTCTAAAAAAAAAAAAAAAATGTAACCACAGCCCTTTCAAGACATAGCTACTTGGGAGGCACAAATGGGAGGATCTCTTGAAACAGTCTAGACAACATACCACGATGCCTGGCCTCCAAATAAAACAGAATGAGCCTGGTGGCTCACATCTGTGACCCTAGCACTCAGGAGGGAAGGCAGAAGGATCTCCACAGTTCAAGGCCAGCATGGACTACAAGCAACTATCTCACAAACACAAAACAAGCAAAACTCAAACAAGTATAAATAGATAAAAGATCCTAATTTTTCACCGTAAATCTGTTAATTTGGCCTCCCAGTAAGTACACTATCTAATGCCACTTTGGTAATCTAACCCACGCCAAATGTCAACATTAAAAATAAAGAGCACAAACTTCACACAAAAATCTATGAATACATTATGAAGTAGTTCTTTCTGCTTGGCAGAATACTAGATATAGTGGAACGGGGCATACCATAATTACTGATTTTCACAGTGTATCCTGTCGTAAGAGGAGCAACCACAGCAGCTGGCTTTTCATTGTCAAGTTCTGATTTCTTCTGTGATTTCTGCTGCATCTTGTTCTTTATTTCTATCTCAATCTTGGATTTTTCACTTGTAAGAGTATCACGAACTCTTTTCCTAGTGGACTTTTCCAGCAACACTTTGACCTCTTCTAGGTCCTTCTGCAACTGTGTTAAGATAGAAGTAGGTTAGGATAAATAAGGCCTACCATCCAATTCAACTTACTGAAATAAAATGAAAAGTTAAGTTCATTTTAATTTTTAGGTTTCAAACATAATTATTTCTTCTTGTTCCCTGAATTGTAAACAACCCACATTTCCTTCTTATTAAAGGAAAACAATCTTAAATCAATAATTGTCTTTATTTTCCAGTTTGGTAGGCTGTTACCTGTCTGTGTTTTAGAAAAGTAGGGGGAAAATTTTTTATAGATGTCCTTGTAACACCTAGCTAGACATCAAATATTAGAAAACTTTAATTATAGTCAAAGAGATGAGAATCCATCTGACTGGGAAGGGCGAAGGCAACTTTACTGAGGTAACAAAGGCTGCACTTTCAGTGATCAATTTTCCTATCTCAGAATTTGAATTTTTTAAATTAAAGATAAAAAATAAAATAGCAAGATGGCTCAGTGGGTGAAGGTGCTCCCTGCCAAGCCTGATGCAGAGTTCAATTCCCAGGATCCAGGTGGAAGGAGAATCAATACCATCAAGACCTTATCTCCACATATGTCGTAGTAAATAAATGTAAAAATATTCTGCTCCTAAGAAAAAGTCTTGTTCAGCAGTTGGGTTGATCTTTTGGTTAGAATCTGAGACCAAGAAAGGAAACTTTGGATATCTAATCCCTTATGACTCTTGGAAATTGGTCTTTACAAGTCTGTTTTCTTGTCATGCCAATACAACAGGTAAGTCTTCTAGTTTCTAGACAGACATTTATGATGTTGTGGAACTTCATTAAAGACAATCAATGGGCAGGGTCTGGAGAGATAGCTCAGTGGCTAAGAGCCCATGCTGTTCTTCCAAAAACTAGCTGTTCAGTTCCCAGCACTCACACCAGAAGCTCACAAATTTTTGTAATTCCACCTCCGGGTGTCTGATGCCCACCACGGGCACCTACATACATGTGCTATTACGTATACAGGCAGATAGACAAAAATATTTCTCCAATCATGCTCTGATGTTAATTGTGAGTAAATGCTTTCTGCCTTGAATGGCCAAGATCAAAAACACCAATGACAGCTTATGCTGGTGGGAGTGCAAACTTATACAGCAGCTGTGGAAATCAGTATGGCAATTTCTCAGAAACTCAGGGATCAACCTACCTCAAGACCCTGCAATACTACTTTTGGGCATATACCCAAAGGAGGCACATTCGCACCACAAGGACATTTGTTCAACTATGTTCATAACAACATTATTTGTAATAGCCTGATCTTGGAAACAGCCTAGATGCACCTCTACTGAAGAATGGATAAAGAAAATGTGGTAATTTACACAATGGAGTTCTACTTAGAAACAATGACATCCTAAAATTCACAGACAAATGGACAGAACTAGAAAAAAACATCCTGAGTGAGTAACCAGAAAGACTCACTCATAAGTGGATACCAAACATAAAGCAAAAGACACCCAGCCTACAAAACATACCCCAGAGAAGCTCAAACCCTCTTCAAAAACAGATGGAAACAGATGAAGAAATCCAAAACTAACCAATAGGCCAAGCTCCTGGAGTACAATCAAAGTGAGAGAGGAGCGATGTATGAACAAAGGAGTCAAGACCATGATAGGGAAACCCACAGAATCAGCTGACCCAAGCTAGTGAGAGAGCACTGACTTGGGTCTGACAAATGGAGAACCTAAGACCGAACTAGCCTGACTCTCTTAATATAGGTGACAATGGTGTGACTGGGACAATATATGAGGCCACTGGCAGTGGGTCCAAGATCTAACACTAATGTACAAACTATCTTAGTGGAGACCATTCTATATGGAGAGATACCTTGCCCAGCCTAGACACAGGGATGTGGGGGTGGAGAGGTACCTTGGGCCCACCTCAACAAGATGACTTCCCCTCTCTGTGTATCAAATGGGAGGAAGGGGGTGGGGGAGGGACGGGAGGAGAGGAGGGAGGGGGAACCAGGATTGGAATGTTAAAATAAATTAATAAAAAAAGTGTAAAAAAAATTTTTTTTGCCTTCATACTAGGTAACCTGATCACAAAAACAGCAATCTTACTTTACACCTTCATACTAAATAAAAGGCTTAATGTTAAGTCTTTAAATGACCCTTTTACAACTGAAGAGTCCATAACAGAAAACCACAATCAAAAACTAGGAGTCCAGTCTCAATGGATATATCTACAACATAACTCCCTAACCTAAGGCATTATGTAAGGCTCAGGGTTAAATGTGGAAGAGGTGAGGGCTAGAATAGAAAGAGGATCAGAGATTACTGTGAGACTGTCTCCTAGAAATATCAGAAGCCACCCCTCACCACCTGCCCCAAAATCTCATCAGTGCAACTGCCTAACTGTGAGCAAGGAAAACAGGCAAGCTAAAGTGAACAAGGTAAGCCCGTGATATCTCAACCCTGCCCAAAGAACTACAGGCAAACGAAAAAGGCTAACAGCATGAGAAAGTCTTCCCCAGGGAAGAAGACAGACCTGAGCAGATTTGTAACAACTAATGAAAAGAGAGACCATGAAACTCAAGGGGAGCAAATGGGAGGCTTGGAGGGGGGGAATAAAATAATTTTTAAAAATCTTTTAAATGCCAGCTATCAGGTAGCATTTGAAGTAAAAAGGAGTTAGCCTTTGTTTTATAATCGCTATTACTACATGGCCTTTATGATCTCATTTGTTGTATTTACTTACAACAGTTTATAAAAAACACAACAGGGATGCTCCTGTCCACAATCAAGAAATACTGATTCTAAAATCCAAAACTGCACACTCATCTTTTGAACATAGAATCAAGGTGTTTCATTCCAAATCCTTCAGTGGCTTCAAAATTCATGTGGATTCTAGTATCAATATAATAAAAATATTAAAAGTAAAGCAAGTACTTATTCCTCCAATAGGAATTTACTTAACAAAGAGAAAGGAAACCTATCAAATCTAAGTTAGAGGTTTTGCTTTTGCCTGGAAAAGGAACCCTTTTTCTAGCTGACTCATGGCAGAATTCCCAGGCCCTCTTTATGGCCAATTTTAGCTCTAAAGTACTCTGCACTCTTTAGTAAGGTGTCAACAGAAGAGTCATTGCTTGGCTTTTGTATTTGCAGCCCTGAAACCAACATAGTGCATCCAAACTTTAAGGTGACCAAGAACAGATAAAGCAGTTTCTATCTATTTTATCTCATAATTTTTCTTGCCTTCTTGGCATGCATTTGTTTCCTGTATGTAAACATGTATGTTCCTTTGAATCTATCTCCTCGTTGTGCACTAGGGGCCTCAAAACCAATGTGTCTGGCCTGGCCTGGTAGCATATGCCTGTAGTCCTACCACTCTGGAGGCAGAGGCAGGTGGATCTCTATGAGTCTGACTACTACAGAAAGTTCCAAGCCAGGACTATTTAGTGAAACCTATCCCTGCAAACAAAAATTGCTCAAAATAGGGAAAGAACCCACGTCGTCGTCGTCGTCGACACCCCCCCCAAAGACATGGGATTGTGTACCAGGTACACATACACAAACAGATGTATCACATCCAGAGAAACACACAACAAATCCATAAAGTGGTACCACACACTCACTTAGATGGTATCATGCGAACAACAAACACCCAAGAAAACAACAAAATGTTATAGTATATGAAGAAATACTATCTTTTATGCAATTCTTGTGACAATGGTAGTTTCCCAGGACGTGCCTTATTATCTAGCAACTACATGGACTAATAACATGCCCCCAAAACAACAAAACTTGTTTACAAAGATTCAAAATCATCAAAATGGAGAAACGACCATATGCCAACAGATGAATGTGCATTCTGTATGTACAATGGAGTTTTATTCAGCCATTAAAAAGGAATGGTGTATTGATATACCACGGGTGAAATAGAAACATGGAGGGTACCAGCCCAGCTGTTGCCTTATCAGAGCCAATACTCAATGGATTTCTTTTTGAGGAAATGAAAATATTCTGCAACTAAATAACAATGATGGAAGAAGGTGAATTTCACAAAAGAAAAATGTGCCCCTAAATGCATACCCCCCAATTATAAAGTTAAAGTTCCTTCCTTCGGAGAATGTTTACTACTGAACTACATGTGTGCACAACTGTTAAGTAGCCCCAGACTCTCCATGTGAGCACATGTGCTCAAGGCTACTTACTTGTGGCAAGATTAATACTTTACCATAACTTAATAATCTTTCTGCCTTTAAAAGCGGATGTCTTGCTTTTTAAAGTGAGGGGAAATTTTTCGAAAAGGAAATTTTAACAGATAGCCCACGCGTATATCAATCACATAAAGTCTACATAGGCCATAAGTCGATCGATTACCATTTCCTATTTTGTGGCCGAGTTTTAGAGCTTGAGGTTCCAAAAACGTCAAGTCACCCACGTTCATAATTTACAGACCTATAAAGAGACGCCATGCAATCCCCTATCATTACCTACAACTAAATTTCCAATTATTTCTTAATGCACTTATTACATAAAGATTGGGGATGTAACGCAACGGTGGAGCGCTTGCCTAGCATGGGCAAGGCCTGCAGGTCCGCCGCTGGCGCCGCTAAAGGACCAAAGTGAGTCGTAAGTGCAGCCCTGGGCGTTCAGAAATAACACACAGGACGTAGAACCACCCCACGGAAAGAGTGCGGTGCCCAAGAAACTATCTTGGCTAGCCGTGTAGGCACAGGAATGCCTTCCAATTGCCCTCCACCTGGAGCTACCAGCTTTTGCAATGGGCTTTAACGGAGGTCCCGGTCCCCGGGAGGCCCTCGGGCACACGGCGGGGCCCCGCGCAGGCATGTGGGCTCCCGACACACCCCCGAACTCCCGACCGCGGCCCGGCGCACAGGGCCCAGGCAGGTGGCGGCGCGGAGGCCGCGGGCCCACGGCAGGGTCAGGGCTGAGGACGCGAGCCCGGGGTGAGGCGCGGCCGCCGGGCGGCGTGGGCCGGTGGGTCGAGGCGGACCCCTACCTCCTCCAAAGCGGAAGCCATGGTGTGGCGGTCGGGCCCGAGGCCGGAGCTGCACCGGTGCACCGGTGCGGACAGGAAACGCGGAACACGCCACCCGAGAGCGACAGACACAGCAGCAGGCGCGGAGAGCTACACCGACCCGGCGCGATCCCGCCGCCCGCCCTCCGCACGCGACGCCTCTGGAACCTTCGCGAGGTTCCGCCGCCAGCCCCTGAGGCCCCGCCCAGGCCTTGAGGCCCCGCCCCGCCCCGCCGAGCCTGGGCCCGCCCTCCAGCCAGGTCTCCTAGCAACGCTCAATTCTCGCGAGCGAGCGAATGCTCGAGAAGCCTGACGTCTCTTCCTTTCCGTCCCAGCAGCCTAGACGTGTTTCCGCTACCGCGTAGCCTCGCTGCGCAGTCGCAGCTCGGAGCTACGGCCTGACCTAGCCGGGGAACTAACGCACAGCGGTTTGTGGACCCAGGGGAAGTGTTTAGAGAAGGCCTGCTTCCGCCTCTAGGATGCCGGCCCAGCTCGGCCGCCATCTTGTCTCTGGCTAGTGTGAGCTGTGGGCAGAAAGGAACAAAGGCGCGCTCTCAGAGCTGCCTACTTACGTCCAAAAGGGACAGGTTTGTTCAGAGAGGAAGGTTCCTAAAGAGTCTTTAGGTGTGCGTTGGAATTCTGGGTGCGTCATGCGTCAAGCGCCTTGGACGCGGCGCCATCTTGTAGGACGTTAGGAAGGGTTGCACGTGCCGCTGACAGGCTCCTGGGCGCAGTGGTGGGAAGGCGGTGTGAGGACTCGGGCGTCATGCTGGCCCGCCGCTGCCACCCGGCAGAGTACACTCAGGCAGTACCCTGGTCAGCCCAGGAGCGGCAGAAAAACCCTTTAAAAGAAAGACACCACCCCATCCCACCCCCGCCCCCTTTTTCCCCTCCCTGCCCCCCTCCCTCCCTCTACCTCTCTCTCCCTCCCCTCCCTACCCTCACCCGCTTCCCCCTCCCCTCCCCTCCCATCGCTCCTCTCTCTTTCCCGCTGTTCCCTGGAGCAGACAGGACTTTTCCTGTCTCCCTCTTCTCTTCTGTCCCCTCTCTGTCTCTGGGTCTCTACCTCTTTTCTCTTTCCTTCTTCCTCCCGTTTCAAATAAAACTTCTCACTTAAACTCTGTTTGCCAGGCGTGTTTGTCCCTCCGCCTCGGTCATCCTTGCCTTCCACGGAATCCCCCATTGTCCCCCTCGTGTTCTGTCATGACAGGCGGGCACTTCTTCAGTGGCCGAAATTTTGATTCTGCGTTTCCTTTATGAGCTATTGAAACAAGATTTCCAGTGCCTTCGCTCTTTACTAACGGTTCAGTTATTTTGTAGTTTTCAGCAGCAGGGTTTGAATTAAGTGATCCCAGGTGGAGAAATTATTAGAACTATATTCTGGTTATAGCAGCCCGGATTAGTAAAGACCCAGCTTTTACTATTTATTTGAAAATTATTTTAATTTCTGACAGCACAGACATAAAACAGAAACAGTACTCATTGGGAGGTCAAGCAATCTGCTGTCAGCTTTAAACATGCCTAAAGAAGCAATTAGAATCAACAAGCCAGAAGGCAAATGCTTCTATACTACATTTTACTTTACACTAATGTAATTACATTGCAACATGTGTGCATTTCTCATGCAAAGTTGCACAAAATTATTAAGTCAGGCAGGAAAGTACACAGTGTTTGGTTGCATTTAAATAAAAGTCTCAGACCAGACTAGGAGAGGAGCTGCCACCAATTTGGTCCAGGCCAAAAGGTCAAAAGACATGCACTGCAGAATTTACTAGGTTATATAGAGATCAGGCTACGTTAAGGAAACTGAAAACCCAGTCCTAGGGAAGGAAAGGTTTAGGGTAGGGGGTAGAATGTGGATTGCTGGGAAGAGCCATAGGTACTGACTGAAACTTGCCCCAGGTTTCTTTGAGACCTAAAAGTATTGTTTATTAATTTGAGTACAGGTTATAGTGTTATTGTTAGACCCCCGAAAACTCAAGTATCCGGGGTCCCAGGCCATGTTCGCGGTCACCCCAATCACCAGGCAGATTCGAGAGCTTGCTGCAAACTGCATGAGACTTTATTGTAATTTAACGAGCTAACCCCATGTTAGCTCAGGTCATTCACCCACCCGCCATGGCGGATGGCTAGAAAAGACGGCTCCTAGGGTCTCCCAAGAGATCTTATAGGACAGCGTAAGGGGAGTGTCTAGGGGTACGCACAGGCTCAGGATTGGTGTGCCTCCAGGCTTGGAGGGCTTGCCCTATGTTGATTGGTCAACTGGTTGTTATGGCCCATAGGCCCTCCCAGGGTGGTTGCTATGCTCTCTACCTCATTGCTGTACGCTAGTCCGTAAAGCACACCCAGGGTCGTAAAGCATAGTGCCACCAGCTAACTTCTGATTGGTTCCTTGTAACAAGGCAGGCATCTGACTTTCTAGTGACTAGGTCAAGGTCATAGAAGCACGTGTTCGGTCGTTATGGCTGCCAAAAGGGAAGCTGGTCCCTTCATTATGAGCTATAAACATATTTGTGTGGTTGGTTTGGTAACTTAAGGCCTAGGAGAGAATTTGTCAAGGTGACAGAAGTGTTACTGTTACAGGGAGCCCACTAGAGAAAAGTCTGACACAATTTATAGCCAATTGATTTATCCACAACAACATAAGCTGGGGAAGTAACAACATGAGCTGGAGCTGGGTGTGGTGGTGCACACTTTTAATCCCAACACCTGGGATACATGAACTGACAGATCTCTGAGTTTGAGGCCAACCTGATCTACAAAGCAAGTACCAGGACAACTAGGGCTACACAGAGGAAAGCCTATCTTGGATGCACCCACACACTCCTACCCCCCACCCCCTTACCCCCCACCTCAAAGAACATGAGCTGATTGCACACACACACACACACACACACACACACACACACACACACACAAAGAATATATGAGCTGATTGAAACTCAGTTCTTCTGGAAGCAACAGCCTTGCCTGTTTTTAAAACATTACAATAATAAGGGGGCTGAAGAGATGGCTCAGAGATTAAAAGCTCTTCCTGAGGTCCTGAGTAACCAGCAACCACATGGTGGCTCACAACCATCTATAATGAGATCTGGTGCCCTCTTCTGGCATGCAGTCACACATGCAGGCAGAACACTGTATACTTAGTAAAACCTTTAAAAACAAAACAAAACACATTATAATTGATAGAGGTAGACCCACCTGGATTATTCAAACTCTTTCCTACACAAAGTGACTGTTTAAGGCTTTCATTATGACTTTGTGGCAACACTTAGTGTTTGACTGAATAACGAAGGAATATAGGCAAACCAAGTTCACACATCAAAAACTATACAATCAACTATCCATTCCCCCACACCAGTCTTAACGTTGTCCTCACTCACTCAACCTGCTGTTCTTTATACCTTTTTGCTACTTGAAGTTTATTAGTCTTTTTTCTGTTATAGCAGTTTTTCTTACTTGGGGCAGTTGTAGATATTTTGCTCATCTCATACCAGGAAGCCACCTTGACTTCCCTGCAGCAATGGACTGTAACATAGAATTGTTAGCCATATAAACCCTTTCTCCCTTTAGTTTTAATATATTATCACAGCAATAGGGGAAAACCAAAAAATGTTCTTTTCCAGGAAATTTGGGAGTCAAGTTCTAGATGTTAAAGAAAGGTTTTTATATTTTTTGTTTCAGATTCAGTTTCAAGGTCTTCTTAGCTTTTGGGTTTTGAGTTCTCAGAGTTCTCTTATGTCTAAGCAGGAGCTGGAATACCTAACTAATAACAGTGCTTAGAAATTAAACAAAAAAGGGGCACATGTTCTATAAGCATGTATCTGTATATATGCCATAAATAGTAGTTCTGGTTTTTATTCAATACCCATGACTCTACCTTAGACCTCATGTTACAGGAATCCTTATTTCTAAATTGTAACATTCTAAAAATTTATGTTCTGTAGACAATTCTGTTTCTTAACACCATCAACTCCCTAATCATTCCTGTATCAATATTGCAGTCCTATGACATCTTTTCTTTGTATTGGTCTGTATTTATACTATACAGATTTATGACCATCTGTTTTAACATTCTCCTAAACACTAGGGCAGTATAAACTGGCCCTTGATTATTTACTTCATCTACTTAGCAAGATACGAACCTTAGTTTCTCCCAATACTGGTGATTATTCCCATTCTATTTATTTTTTAAGATTTATTTTTATGATTTCCCACCTACACTTAGGTATGTGTGTTGCTATGTGATTGCAGTGCCTGTGGAGGACATTGGATGTCCTAAAACTGGAGTTACAGATGGTTGGGAGTCACCACCATATGGGTGCTGGGAAACAAACCAAGGTCCTTTGCAAAAGCACACTCAACCAGTTCTCAAGTCCTTCATTTTCTTTTAGCAAACATTGAAAAATAGTTTAAACCTCATATCTTAAGGAAGTCAATAAAACAAACACAATTTGGTTTCTTTAGTTGTCAACAAAAATCCCTATGTACATGATGTAGAAGCAAAACTCCATAGACGAAGTGACTATATCCCTAGTCCAAATCAGTACTAGTCAAAGGACATGAAAACTTAGTGGATGTACACTTAAAAGCTAGGAAGCATGTTTTTGGGAAAAAAAATCAGATAATCATCACTTGGAAAGTTGAGCAAAAGTGATTTTTGGAGCTTGGGTTTTGGTGCGTCTTAAGGTCTGTGTGGCTTTAGGAAACCATGCTACAGATGTTCCTATTTCATTTGAATTCATTGCCTTTAAAGGTTATTAAACTACCTCAGGATGATCTCCTTTCCTTGTAATCAAGGAACTTGTCTTCAATAGGACACTGTCCACTGTATTGACTATCACTCTGCCGTATTAATCCTGGAGCAAACTCCCATATATGTTTTCTTTCTAAGTTGACTAACATCAGTAAGTGTTATATAAACAGTAGGGTCAGATGATTCAAAATAATGTCAACTTGAATAAAAAATCAGACACATGGACTTTAAAACAAATGTTTATTACTGTTTAATGGAACTCAAGGGGGCAACACAAAGAATCAAAAAACATCACTGGCTCACAAAAACAGCCACCTTGTTACTTTCTTGGTCACATTTGTTTATTCACAAGGTTTCATTCACACATCTACACGAGATACCAATCTGATTCAAGTTCGTAACGATTATAAAAGTAAACATTTATTGAGACAATGTACAATAAATTGCACTTTCTTAACAAGCATCACATTTACATTAATAGAGTGTACTATACATAATACATGGCATTATGGAAACAACTAATTGGTCACTGTTTACAGAGGAAGAGATTGATGGCTAATGTTGATTTTATAGTCAATTAGCACTCCCAGACTAATCAACTCCTTTATTCTAACCTATTTTCACTGTAGATGCTGGGTAAAACCATGTCTCATAAAAACAGCATAGGTTTGTACTACCTCTTCAGTAAGGCAAAGGCAGGAGTTGGAAAGAAAGGAATGGGAATGACAGAAGCTTTTTCCCTAATTTGAACCAAGAATCCATGCATTATGTAAAATGCCATGAATGGCGAAACCAATGTAGAAAGCTATTGGGACATGTTGTATCCTGGGATCATCTCTAGCTTTATTCTTGGGCTTTCATGACATTAGTCTTTTGATGCATTTATAATCTCACAAATCAGTTTCTTTGATCTTTTTCCATATGTAATATAGTAATTCAGAGTTATAGTTTAGTGGAGTCTTATGTTAATCAACTGCCAATAAAAAGTAATGTTCATTTACTTCTCAATGATTCACTTTTCTTAAACTTTTCAAATACACTTAATGATAAACCAGAGATGAGGGCAGAATGAGGGGGATATATTGATGGAGACAGTTTTATAGCAGGTGGCATGTTTTATTGGAGGTAAGCTCAAGCTGTAGGTTTTGTTGTTTTAAGAGGAAATTGAGACTGATACATGGGACAGCTGCTAGTCACTTAAATCCTATATGCATCTACTTGTCTTATAATTCAAGATCAGCATCACCTGTTGAGGTATAGTCTGTATGGGGGTCCTCATATTTGCAGAGTTTGAAAGTTCAGGAAGTAGGTAACATAAAGTGCCTTGCATGTATTACATATAAGCCACCATAAGAAAGGAAGAATGCTCAGTGTGACCCTCAGCATAAAGACTAGACAGAGTTTTATGCTTGGTCATGGAAAACAGGCCACAGAGCTTCTGCCTGGGCTTCCAGTTTTGATCACTATGTCTTGAAATCTAATGTGTATTTGGTTGCATGGTATCTAAATAAACAAAAGAAACAGGGATACCCTATAAAATTTCAACACACACACACACACACACACACACACACACACACACACACGCACACGCACACGCACACGCACACGCACAGTCACACACTGCACACATGCAAACGCACCCCTAACTATTCAAACCATACAACACAATTGTTCATTATCTTATTTGCTAGATATTAAAGCAAGAGAATCATCTATTATAGAGTATTATAAAGAATAAGTTATGTAATACAATCATTTTCTAAGTGTCTTTCTTAGAAGATAACTAAGTCTTTTTAAAATGTTCTTTCTGTCCACTTAAAGGCGTCCTAAAATACAGACAACCATCTTAGTGTTGGATGCACACAGTTGGTGAATTCATTAGCAGAGTTAATCTCATTTCAATCCTGATATTAGCTATGCATTTTATTTTTTTTTTAAACAGGGCCTTGCTATGTAATCCTGGCTAGCTTGGAACTCACTGTGTAACCCATGCTTGCCTTGACCTCACAGGCATGCCTGTGCTTCAGCCTCCTGAGTGCAGAGATTGTGGGTGTGTATCACCACAACTGACACTGACACTGACCTAGGAGATTACTTTAAAGTTCTAAGTTTCCATCTGCTGAGCCCTCTCACCTGTGTATTGTTTCAGTTATTTTTGGTTTTCTTGTTTGTTTGTTTTTTTGTTTTTACTTTAGCTAAGAAATGAAACCACTAGTTACTAACTGGAAAATGGTTGAAATGGAGTAGGGGTTGGAGAAAAATAAATATATACTGTAGGAAAAAAGTAAACATTTTAAAAACAAATGAAACAAAAACTGAACTCTCATCATCAGTACAAAGGGGACTTTTCAACTTTATCAGGTAAATTCAAGAAAGCCAAAGAAAAAGAAATTACTAATTTAACAGATGGTGAAGGGATGACAGATACTGTATGAAAATATAGGCTGCAGGCCTATGTGGCATTCCTATTACTGTTTCTGATATGGATTCATATACTGAAGTGTAGTGAACCAAGAATTCCTTTGCATTAAATTATATGTACTAAAAATAACCAAATTGTTTTTCTGGCATTCCAAAATCCAGTGTGGTGTCTTCCAGCTTTTGAGAATACACTAAATGAGACCATCAAGTTATAAAAGCTAATGAATGAGTTGAATCTTCATTATAGATTGTAGAACTTAATGAAAAGAGAAATGATCACTTGCAGATGCTATAAATATTAGCATTTTAGAGGAGTGTTTTCCATCATGTAAATCTTAGGAAAGGATGAAAAAAGTACCATTTTTGAAAGGTATCTTGTATATTTGGCTGGTTTATCTTTATTCTATAAGGAATTCAAGAGAATAATTTTAGCTGTTATGGTGCCTACCTATAAATAATCTCAGTGCTTAGAAGGCTAAAGTAGGAAGGTTTTAAGTTCAAGGCTAGATTGGACTACATAGTAGGACCTATCTCAAGAAAAAAAGTTGCAATTCTCAAATATATATAAAAAAAGTAAGTGAAATTATGATGAGAACTTGCTTTATGTTGGCATTCTGGAGTTCTTAAGCAATGGTGAGGAATGTATGGTTTGCAGCATTGCTAAGGTGAAATAGTGAACAAGAAATCACAAATTAACTGTGAATTTTCTTTCCAATCTTTACTTCTGCTACTAACTCAAAGATGGTGTAATGTAGGCAATTTAAACATAATACCAAAATACCAATATACATGCCCAAGTATCGTATGGTACTGGAAAACAAAAAAGATTATATACTGCCATTATGTCTTTTGTAAGAGCTAAATGAAAACTCAAAAGATAGATATATTTAACTCTTAAAACATATGCTCCTGCTAATTTTGTTTAAAGAGAAAAAGCAAAGGGGCCATGAACCTGAACAGATACTTGATCTAGAGCCATTCTGTTTCCCTCATTCACCACTTATGAAATTTATGCAACTTAGGTATTCTATGGAATGTGTTTATTTTCAGAAGTTAAAAAGAGCTGTGAATGGTATTACAAGTTCACAAAAGTGCACCTTAATTTAGCTGGCCATTTGAAAAAGTGACTTGTTCAGGGCTTCTGAAGTCATAGTGCACAGTATCAATAAAGCTACCTGGCAGCACGAAAAAATAGAAAAAAATAGCTCATCTAAACCACCATATAAGGAATGTTAAGTCAACAGAGATAACTAGAGTTCTGGGTTATTGCCTTTTAATAAAAAGAAATAAATCATCTGATGAAAGACACCAGAACTAAAACCGAAATTTCTATATGGAGAGTATTGTTTGGTAAGTGTAACATATCAAACAACCATATCAGTTTTATGGCCTGTAGATGATAGAGACATCTAGAGATAAAGAAACTTCACTTATTAGAAATCAAAAGTGATTTTCGAGGAAAGGCTCTATCATGAACAACCTGAAGGTGGGGGGACCGTGCTCTGTCTGAGGCTTACCTCTTAGAGTGTATTATTACAGTTACAACATATGGCACAGAGGAAACTGCTCTGGCACTACACAATTTAAGATACTTTGGAAACACTATGCTTAACGATGAAGCCAAAGATGAATATAAATAAATGTACTGTACATGACTGACAGTAGTTTGGTTGCTGTAAAGGAACCAGAGACTTCCATAGTAGCTTAGAAAATGGAAAAAAAAATTAGTTTTGTTCTTACCAAAGAATTTCTTGTAAGGGCTATTTATACAGGCATGTCAAATATAATTGGAAAAATATTTGCACCAATTTTTAACAGTAACCTTACCCTTCCATAAGTTAAGTATTTCTATAAAGGTTTAGTCAATCAAAAATGTGAAAACGCACTTGTTTTTCTTTCTTCCCAGGTGTGCAGGGCACACTGTTTCAGGGTAAGGGAGAAGTTAGGAAAGCTGCCTAACACTAAGGTGCTAGGAAGCTCTCTTCAACTTCCTTGGCAATATCTCAGCCTTTAATAAAGTACAGAACATCAGGGTTTGCCTTAACAAGTTTGTCAGCATCCAATGAATGACTCATCACTGTTCCACTCAAAGTACAATGCCTAACATGGACCTTTTTAGATTACTTCAGTGAGAGGTCCCTAAGTCTGCAACTTACACTATCCATCATCTTTAAAGTTACATTAGTCATAAGTCACCTCTGTGTTCACACAAAGGCACATCAGGAGAATGAGCCCCATGTGGAGTCCTTAAAGGATCTGCGGAACCCTAGAGCCACATGACTTTATTGCACATTTACTGGAGTCTCTATTTACCTAGAGTGCAGTAGCCCATCCATAGATCTTGGCACCCCATTTACAAATGTAGCCAACTCAAAATAATTTAGGGGGAAACTTTGAAGCCAACCCCTTGGTCTGTTCTTTTCTTGGGACAGGTGTAGCACTACTCTGGAAGTCACTTTCAGTGTGAAACCTGTCAGTAGTCATGTGTAGTCCACAGTGTGCTTTATCTGAATAATCCCAGAAAGTTAGAGGTTTAGTTTCCTTTTAAAAACAGAATTTTGTGACAAATATCTTACCATTTTAACCTTGAAATAACATGTCTCCATTTTTGTGTGAGATAAAAATTATTATGAATAATTAATTCTAAACAAAAGCATTTTTAGCTCTAGATTACTTATTCCCAACTAAATTTCAGGCATATAAAACAATGTGTAATACTATGATGGATCTGAATGTGACTCCCCATGAAGAAGCTGGGAAAGACAGTCAACATAACTCAGGCCGGCTTAAATATCCCTTTGAAAAATGTCACACACAAAAGAGCTACTAAAGATTCTAACTTGCTTTCTGGTCTCCTTTACTTTCTTTCAAAGGGACAACAGGAAGAATTCTTGGTTACTGTTGTTTTGATCATTGTGCTCTTGTGCTCCACAGAGGCTGGAGCTATGTGCTCTCCTTGGGTGGCTGGGGAGCCTGTGGTGGCTGTAGTGGCTGGGTGCCTGTGGCTGTTTTGATAGAGTTCAGGGTTTTGCTAAACCAAGAGTTTTTTGCAGCTTGTATTTCATTCATAAGTGCTCCTCGCTGATGCTCAAGTTCCTAATGAAAGAAGAAGATCACGGGTTACATAAATGCCAGAAGAAATTAAGAGATACTGTTTAGATTCACCAGGCCTCTGTAGTCCACCCTCCTCAAAGCCCAGGAGACATTCAGTTGGCTTCCTAATGGAAGAGGGAAGTTGAGAGCTAAAACAGATACCAATGAAAATGAGAATCCATGCTTTCTATGAGCAGTGAAATGAACCACATTTTATTTTCTCTACCTCCCTGCCATTTAGATCCAAATTTGTGTTTAGATTGCAATTGGAGACTACATGTTTAAAACCACAAATAAATATGAGTACAAATGTGTTTCAATAAAAAAAAACTGCCCTTGAGAACATTCAGGATCCAGACCAGACACACTGCTGAGGATCCCTAATGCAGCTTCGGAGTGAGGTTACTGGTAAAAAGCAAACAGATCTGTTCACCAGGAAGCCAGGCCTGTTTTTCTAATGGCTATTATCCAATACAGAGAGAATGGAGAAAGGATTATGGCAAAATCAGCCAAGAACCAAAAGAACTCCAAATGAAAGAGTATGATTAGCTTGTTTTTGTGAAGATAAGAATAGAGGGGTTTGGCCTATCATTTTCAGATCACCCAACCAAAGTGACCAAGTGAAGGACCCAAGACAAACATTTCAGGGTAAACTGGGAGAAAAATTATACTACTAAGTTCTCACAAAATATAACTTTAATCATTATAAATTCATTTAAACCATGTTTGTGTCTATAAATCCATGCTATAAGATGTGATGGCACAAGACATATCAGGGATACAAAATTACCACATGCAGGATCATCATGACTCTAAGCAAGGACAGTATTCTAGCAAGGACAGCTTCTTTTTAAAGAACAGGGTTGTACTACATAGCCCAGGCTGGCCTCAGATTCTCAGAGATCCACCTCCTGAGTGCTGGGATTAAAGGTGGGTGCCTTGATGTCTATCTTAGTCCAGCTTCTTAAAGCATGGGTAGAGACCCTCCACCGTGTATCTGAATGTAGGGGTGGGGAAGGTCATGACAAGAATTTGGCAATGTTAAAAAATTAATTCAAAACCAAATGCATAATGAATCTGAGGTGTTTCTGTCTGTACTTGCCCATATTCTGTAATGTGACTTCTCTTTAGCCTTGGTTCTGAACACAACATATGCATGTTGCACTGGGAAGCCCATCATGTCAAGCTGCAGCAACAAATGCTACTTCAAACTCCTCGGCTCAGATTTTAGACAGCAGTATGCTATGTGCTGCAGGGTTGTTGTTGTTTTTGTACATATAAAACTTTCTGTTCTCATAGAAACATAGCAATCTGCTGGGCAGTGTGGCACATGCCTTTAATCCTAGCATTTGGGTGGCAGAGACAGGTAGATTTCTCTCTGAGACTTCAAGGCCAGCCTGGTCTACAGAGCTAGTTTCAGGATAGCCAGGGTTTCACAGAGAAACCCTGTCTTGAACAAAAAGAAAAAAGAAACAGAGTATTAATAAATTTATAGAAACAATTTTTACCGTTTTCCATCATCCCTCAGCACATAAATATCAAATTAGCATGTCTTTGGATTATACTGTATTAGACATGTTTGATTTCAAAAAAATGCTATTTGAGGGCTAGTGAGATGCCTTGGCTCAGAGGTAAAGAGCACTTCACTTCTGGAGGACCCATGTTCAATTCCCAGTACCCACATGATAGCTCAAAGCCATCTGCAAAATTCCATTTCCTAGGCATCCAATGCCCTTTTCTGTCCTCCATAGGTATTGCAAACATGTGGTGCATCTAAGCAAAGCACACACACGCACACACAAGCTGTTTGAGTTGCTGGCAAGTTTCATTAAAAATAAGCCATAAAATGAATTTTTTCATGAAATTAGAACAGAATTTACAGTTTCTGAAATGGCCCTGAATGTATTTCTGACATCTTGGTATTATGTTTGTGTGAAGTGGCATTTTCAGAATTGACAACTACAAAATTAAAGTGTGAATCAACTCTGAAACACTGAGAATATCTCTTTGTCCTGTAGTATGAAATATTCAGCCAATATTATTTTATCAAAATAAGTATGCCATCTTATGAACTAAATTTATTTTCATTTTCAATCAATGGTAAAACTATACATACATTAGAATTGTTTAAAAACAAAACTTTCTGGGGCTGGAGACATGGCTCAGTGATTAAGAGCACAGTCTCCTCTTCCAGAGGATCAGGGTTCATGGCAGCTTGCAACTGCCTGTATTTCCAGTTCTAGCAATCTGACACCCTCACACAAATGTACATTGAATAAATTAAAAAAAAAAAAAACTTTTCATGGCTTATTGTCAGTAAGTTGGATGTGTAGACCTATTCTCTATATCTATGGTTATATAAATTCTCCCAAGTTAAATGGGGTTGTTTGTGTTGTGTCCTTTTGACCGTTTATCATATCACCAACCTGAATTTTGCACTTGGCTTCCACTAGCTGCAGTTTAGTTTGTGCCAGTTCCAGCTCCATCTCCCTTAGCTGCTTCTTAAGTGAGTCCTTCTCATCATCGGCTTCAATTCCCTGGTCCTCTCTACTTACGGCTGCTGGCTTTAAAGCTCCTTCCTTGCTGAAAATGTCACTGCAGTGTTTGCATGCCATCATCTTACCCTGAAATACACAAAAGAGACATCAGACATCAAACTGTATTTTATAAGCTAAACAACTTCCCAAAATATGTGATTTTTAAAGATGGTGCACTGTCTTCAAACACTGTCCTGTTTCTGAAGATACTCTTTGACTTGTGCTATCACCAGATGGTCACAGTCAGCACAAAATCCACCTGTCCCAGAACAGGTACTCCATGTGCATGTCCTTTTGTTTGTCTTTAAGAAAAGACAAACATCATTGCTTAAGGGAATAAAGGTGACACAGCTGCATGCTGGCCATTGCTGGCCATGCACACCCCACCAAACAAGCAATTCTTCTTGACAGTACTGTTTGCTGCCACTGGCCTAAAGTTCTGCTTTGGAGTGTTGGAATGTTGGTGTAAGCTTCAGTTAATAATGTGTTTTTTATGTGATCTTGAGGATGGAAGCCCTGGGGGTACAATATACACGAGGAACTCCTTTTTCAAGGTACTGGTATTATTGTCTACGAGGATAATGTGGACATGGTTCACTATTGACCAAAGACCCATTTCTCTAGGCCTAGGCTGCTTTTTTAAAAAATACATTATCTTTTGAGTTTAAGCCAGTGTTCTTTTGAGTTGGTTACATGTATTTAAGTATAAACCCACACAGAGTGATACAGTAAAATTTGTATATGGCATGATCATTGTGATTACAGTGTAGAGGATGAACTGGAGATGTCACAGTATTATAGGACACTGGAGAATCAAACTGGCACACCACACCAAATGAGATGCAGAAGTAGCACTGGAGGTTAATGACCAAGAATAGGATTAGAGTCTGACTCTGGGTTTAAATCCCATTTCTACTGCTTTCTAGCACTGTAATTCAACCAATGAGCTACCTGTTTGGGACCTCATCTCAACCACTGGAAGATAGTCATGTCTGTTTCCCAGAATAGGTGTAAGCTAAAGGGAAGACACATATAGGGCCTTGGTGTGAACAGGAGGTTCTAATAAATGCTAGTCGCTCTTCTGTGGCTGATACAAGCTCATCTTTCTCTTTTAGGATGCCATCACCTTTCATTAACTAATCTTACCTTCTTGTTTTTCTCCATTCCTAGTCACTACTTATCCTAATCACATGCCAAAGCCCTCTGGCCTGAAGTTCTTAGGTTTTTGTCTTCTCTACAGCTCTGATTGTCATTGTAATCCAACACAGAACTGTTGTTTGTGTGAGTGACTTGTCTTGTAGGACATATAAAATATACTGTCTCCCAAATTCATCTAAGTACCTTATATACATTATCTTATTTAACCTCTAAAATTATCTTATGACACAGGCAATGTCTATTTTGAAGAAAAATAAGATTAGATAAGTTAATTTTTCAACCCCATTAAATGATAACCTGCCTGGGACATACTTATGAAACATGAATATGTTCAAACAGACATCTGGTAAACTAGCACTGTATGAGTATTGGTATTCATTAGAATATATTATATATTGATTGATGGGGGAGGTCCTTCTGAGTATATGCTTGTCTTATTGGTTGATAAATAAAACACTGTTGGCCAATAGGGGAGCAAGTTAGGCAGAACTAGGAGAGAAGGAGGATTCTGGGAAATGTAGGAAAGGGACAGAGTCGCCATGTGAGCCCGGGGAAGATAGGACGTTTGCCGCCGGCGTCCTCAATAAGATAAGTTTATAAAATATATAGTTTAATAGCTATGGTTGATAATTAAGACTGAGCTAGCAGATAAGAAATCCTAGCCACTAGCCAGCAGCATTGTAATAAATATAAGACTCTGTGTGTTATTTCGGTCACCCACGTGGCGGCAGAACTTGGGCGGCTTGGGGGAAAGATTTATGGTTACAATTAATATTATTAAAAACAATCCATTTGGTGTACTGTTACTTTTATTAGTTCTTTGAGAGTTTTGTACAAATTGTTTTGATCATATTCACTGTTCTCATGACTTTTATTCCTTTTTTCAAAAAATCAAACATAATTTCTTTATTGATTCTTTGGGAATTTCATCTCATGCATCCTAATTCTGCTTACCTACCAGTCCCTCCATATCATCCCCTGTAACACCACCCCAACAGAAAATTTAAAATATCAAAATAAAGCCGGCAAACAAAAACTAAGAGCAACCACTTTCTCAAGTACATAAATGGCATAAGGAGTTTTACCCACCAGGGGGCAGCATAAAAATAACTGGCATACATTTCTCTCTGGTAAACATTTTTATGGGATTCCTGAGTGTGAGAGCGAGTGGTTTCTTATTCTTGCAGTTTCTGTTGGGCTCTTTTCCTTCTGTTTGTCTTGTCCAACTCCAATGTGATAGCTTTTGTTTTATCTTATTATATTTTATAATATTAATATTTTATTATTAAAAAATCTTGTTTGCTGAATCAGTTAGCTACTAACAAGTGTTTTTCCAGCCAATAGTATTTGCTGTCCCAGAGAGTGTCAGGATGACCCTGCAGAACTCCAAATGGAAGACAGTCAATTCAGGCCATAATCAGATGTGAGCTGTTGAACATCTCAGTTTCTTACCACACAACAAAGACACAAGATTCTGGGCCCATATGTTCCCTCCTTTCCTGCTACCTGCCTCTGAAATCTCATGCCATTATAGGAACATAAATGTCAAGAAAGACACCCCTGTGATAGGGAAGAGGACTGAGACTCTCCATAGTGTCTGAGTGTATTATACAAGATGGGGGAGGGGTTGCTGAGGATGGATTTGAAAGAAATCACATCATAGAAGTAGCCCACTTCTTACCTTTACTGCTTCCAGCTCCTCCTTGCTGGCTGCTTGCTGTTTTTCCAGCCTGGTACTTAACTGAGAACATATCTAAAGGCAGAGAAGAGTTTCTTTACTAGAAAACAGAATGACTGGTGACATAACTGTTTTATCAACTCACAAAGCACACTAGCATGCCAGATCCTAGGGGACATTTTGTAAATAAGCAGCACTGCAAACCTAGTCATTTCCAAAATAAGCAGAAGGCCTTTGAGCTCCATGTGTGAAGCATAACTTAATCAGGAGAGACATATTTTATGGGGTAGATAGGGTTCTTGCTGTCACTAGCTTTCTGTAGCTAGCAATAATGAATTCATAGCCTCCCCATGGAATCACCTATAGAAACTATTGAGAATCTACTATGTACAAGGTGTTACACTTGGAATTCAATGAAAAGAATTCTGAACCAGCAACAATTCCCAGTGGGCTTCAGAATATCTCTTTTCACCCATAAATGTTTCCTTAAGAATCACTTATCTACTTCATGAATAAACAGTGCCATGCTACAGTAATCAAACAAAAACAAAGGATGTGCAGGGTCTCGAAATATTTAGCACCAGACCAGTAAGAAGCCCATATTTAATAAAAATCTATTTGATGGTTGGTTCTGAAATATGGTGTTAGAAGTACTGGGAACAAATAGAAAGAAATGTTTTCCAGGGTGAAAATATTTTAAAAAGTAGAATGTTCAAGTCTATTGACTAAAATAAGAATCTTTCTCTCACAAAAATGAATGAAAATAAATCTTAAAACACATTAAACAAAATAGAAACATGAATGAAAAGCAAGGAATATCAAATTTTAAAGTGTACACTGGACTAGTAACATATATATATATATAACCTATCTAGATTTACTTATTTTACATATATGAATGTTTTGTCTGAGTGTATGTATGTGCACCCATGTATGCCCAGTGCCCATAGAAGTCACAAGAAAGCATTGGATCCCCTAGATCTAGAGTTTCAGATGGTTGTGAGTCACCATGTAGGTGCTGGGAACTGAACCCAGGCCTTTTTCAAGAGCAATGAGTATTCTCAACTGCTGAGCCATCTCTCTAGTCCCTCAAAAAAAAAAAATTAAAAACTTATACATGCATGAGGACCTGAGTTCAGAACCCCAGTTAAAAGCCTAGAATGGCTGTTCATCCAGAATAGAGCAGTCAGCTATAGCACAATGTGGTAATTAAAATGCATTTGCATGTGACAACAGGTTCCAGGGCACACAGTCTTAATGTTTTCTCTGCTGATTTCCATCTAATCTCTCCACAAAAATCTCAGAGTTACTTTTGCCCTTTCTAGAAAAACAAACCAACCCAAAACAAACCCTTGTGTCTCCTCTTCTTAAATTATTACTCACTGTGGTGTGGTTTGGATAGGAATGGCCGCCACAGACTCTTGTGTTTGAATGCTTGGTTATCAGGGAGTGACACTATTAGGAGGTGTGGCCTTATTGGAGTATTGAGGCCTTTTTGGAGGAAGTGTGTCACTGGGGTTGGGCTTTGAGGTCTCAGATGCTCTCAAGCTAGTCCCAGTGTGGCATTCTCTTCCTGCTGCCTATTGATCCAGATGCCAAACTCTTGGCTCCTTCTCCAATGCCATGTCTGCCTGCATGCTGCTATGACTCCCTCCATGATCATAATGGACTAAACCTCTGAAACTGTAAGCCAGCCCCAGTTAAATGTCTTCCTTTGTAAGAGCTGCTATGGTCATGTTGTTTCTCCACAGCAACAGAAACCCTAAGTAAGACACTTATTTTGGTTTTGGGCCCCATTTCTTCTCCTGCCTGTGGATCTCTGCCACTGGCTCCATATTCCTCACTAAATGTGAACAGTGCTGATAGCACATCCACCAGCAGCCACTTTCTACAACTCTTCAGCCCAAACATGACCCTGTGGACTTCTGTGAACTCTTCAGTCCAGATGTGGACCTGTGGGCTTCTGTCTCACCTCTGTATTTGAATCTCCTGCCAAGTGAAATGCTTTTCTGTCTACTAATCTATCTCCACAACATCCCTCTTTCCAATTTTCTGTCCGGCTGCCTCCAAATGCACACTCCAAGTTTTGCCCAGCCTTTTGAAGTACAGTTCAAACCATAACATGACAAGGCTTCCTGTGCTTGCTCTGGGAACACATGTACTGATAAGAAAAAAAGATACTTCCTCACTCCCCACATATAATGAGTTCTTTATGTCTATGCACAGGAATTAGCCTCCCTCCCATTTTAAGACAAGCTAGAGTGTGGTATGCGAGTACACATTTGTAGTACTAGCCCTGGGAAGCTGAGGGCAAAGAACTAAGTGTTTCAGGTCACTTGAACTACATTAGACTTTGCCTCAAAACAAAAGAATAATAAAAAATAAAACAAAAATACTTCCTAAAGGAGAAAAAGCAGACTAATTCATTTTATGATCCCTGAAGTTTCCAGCTTCACCACCAGAAAGCATTCAATAAACATATCATAAAAAGTGGAAGAGAACTCTGAAATCTCATTTCTAATACATATTCCATGAGCAGGAGGGATATTTATACACAGATGTATGTATGTGTTATGTATGTATGTGTGTATTTTATGTGTGTGCATATTTATGCATGTATTATCACAGGCCCACAGCCTCAGCCCTGAAGCAGCCTTATAAAAAGATGTTCCTAATATATGAATGGATCCTCCTAAAAAAAATTACAGAATTGCACAATTTACCCCCTTTACATATTTATTTATATAGCATTTGTTTATATTATGATGCATATTCAATACAGTGATTATCTCTAATTAGTACAATTAAGTGGGGCTTGTTTTGTGTTTTTCTGCATGTAACTAACTTTGTACAAAACACAAATTTCACTTATATGCATAAAAACAGACTCCATAAAATGCATATATCAGATGTCAACATCCTTTATATGTTGACATCCTAAGGGAGTCCTCTGATCAGAAAATAACATGTAGCATTGTAAATTCTGAAAGCCTAGAACATAAGTATTCAAAGTCTCTCAGGATGAGGGCTCCATCCCACATCCACCTACTAACAAGGGGGAACTGCAGTGAAAGCTTTCTAGGACAACCCCAGTGAGGGGACCAGGAATACCTTCAAGCAGAAGCAGTTGTCTATTAAAGGGGCATTTGAAGGGCCACAGAAGGGTTTCTGCCAGCACTGGCTTGCAGACAGCAAGTCTACATAATCAGCCTGGGGAAAAGCACTATTCTGAACCATGAGAGCAGACGATAACATATTCCCCCAGCCACTGTCATTTAATATAGTTACTAAGCTTTGCAGTGAGGAAAATGTTACCAGTGTGACCTATTAGGAAGGAGTCCCAGTGGGACTGTTTCTGATCCCACAGGAACTATCCAACACTAAAAAAACCAACAGGCTGCACTGGCAAACTAGGCTTCTCATGTTACCAGCAGCAAATCCAACCACTGCCCACTACAGAATAGAGAGTAAGACACTATTCTCAGTAAATCTAGAAATCTTCAGAAACAAAAAACAAAACATAAGTAAAAGTAATTGCTTTTTTGAAAAATAATTAAAAACCCACATGGCATATTACCTGTTTATACTCAGCAATGATAGCTGTAGTCTTCTTTATCTCGTACTCTGCCTTTTCGAGCTGTTTCCTGAAGACTTCTTTTAGCTAAGAGGAGAGGAGGGAGATCAGGAAGGTCAAATTTGGTTTTCTTTGGAAAGATTTTAATTTTGTGTATGTGTATGTGGGTATGCATATGCGTATTGGTGCCAGTGAAGGTCAGAAGAGGCTGTTGGGTTCCCTAGACCTGGAGTTACAGTTGGTTACAGGCTGCTCAACTTGGATGCTGAGAACTCTTGAAAGTGCTCTTAGCTGCTGAGCCATGTCTCTAACCCTTCAAATCAAAATGTTAATCAATTTCCATAAACATCTACATTCAAGTCTCCCTGATTTCCATAATTCAAAATCTACCACTTATAGAGATGGAGAAGGCTTACCTTTTGTATAAAGTGGAAGACATATAAGAGGTCCTATAATAAAACTGCTTCTGCTTTCCAAGTACCTGATAAATGTATTGCTAAGTTAAGTGTCAGTTCAGAAGCTGAAGCTGTCTTTATTATGAGTCCACAATAAACTACCAGAGCAAGACTGTGTTCTGTTACTCTTAATGCTATGCTATATTTTGGTCTTCCTATCTATAGTCCCCACTGCCACTGCCATTGCAGGGGTAAAAGCTGAGGAGTCAGGAAGGGATGGAAGATAAGCACTCTTAAGAAGGCCTGGAGGCTTAGGAAACCAGACAGAAGGAAAAAAAGAAAAAAAAATGACACAGCACCGGGGGTATTTGTTTCAGTCAGTGACATGCTAAATTATAAGTATTATACCAGCAGTCACAGTTATTTTTTTTTTCATCAGTAGCTATAGAATTCTAGAATAGAGGAAGATTAAGTGATGAAACACTCAGGTACCAGGATTCTGTCAAGTTGTTGGCCAAACAAGAATGGAAGCAAGCAAGGAAACAAAAATAGCTCTGGTTAGTCTTTCAATACATACACAGAATAAAGAATGAATTACTGTGGCTGAAGAGATGGCTCAGCAGATACGAGGGCATAAAGTTCTTGTAGAGAACCTGAGTTCAGTTCCTAGCGCTCACATCAGGAGGCTACACTGTAACTCCAGCTCTAAGACATCCAATGTCCTCTTTTGACCTCTGTGGTTTCCCACACAAATATGACATATAAAGACACACATACACATACAAAGAAATGAAGGTAAAAATAAATCTTTTAAAAAAACAAAAAAGACAAATTCTTCCAATTCATAATTTGAGATGCTGACATGAAGGATTCATCTTTTTAACATATTTCAATGGGAAAAAAATCACAGAACGTTTTTTATAGACCTTGGAAGGTGCTAATGACACATCTCTCCATATGTGTCTTCACTGACACTTTTCTCTGGCTGCTTGGATGAAGGACTTTGAAATTCTTGAGAATTAATTTGGTATATATTTAGCATTACTGAATTTTCCTTGGGAAGAAACTCATGATTTCAGAAGACTTCTTCCTCTGGAAGTTAGTCATGTCCTGAGCAGTAGACGTTGCTGGTGAGGAATTCTACAGTGCCATCTACAGCACTTCACTGTGACTCAGGAAACTGAAGCTACTGATGGAGGCCAAGGCTCCTGTCAGAGACAGGCAGAAACCATGATAGGCCTCTGGTTTAGCAGCATTCACAACTACTTCACAAGAGTCACTGATCTTGGCAGTATGACAGAAAATTTCCAGATTCATCAAAGCTCTTGGATCATAATTCAAAGTCACTAAATACAGAAAAAAAAAAAAAAAAAAACTCAACATTCCTGCTAGACATCTCGTGAAGACAAACTCCTAAAAGATGTTCAAAGGCAGAGTTACTACTTATCATTCCCCTTGATTTAGGGGGAAAATCGATTTTTACATTTATTTATTTTTACAATATTAAGCAACTTCCTGTAAGTGTATCCACATACAGAAAAGCCTGCCTGTGCCTTTTACCTGGGCAGTCTCCTCCTCTTGCTTCCTCTTCTCTTCCTCGGTCTCCACCAGCCTCTGCTTGGTCAAGAGAAGCTCCTTATTCAGCACGTCAGCCTTGTCCTCTGCCTGCAAGTCAGAAAACGGGAGAGTTGTACAGAAGGGGATGGTATCATGGGCTTACTCCAGACCATTCTCCTCTCTTCCAGCTTACTGTGGGGGTGGCGTTTTTTCTCTAGCCAATTTTATGTGGCCACTATGCTCTCATTATCTTTAATCTTTACAGAATAATCATTTATAGCTAATAACACTGAGGTTTGGAGAGATCAATCTTGGGTTAAACCTGATATAACAAGTATGACTTGGATGTGGGTTTGAATGACATTGAAGTCTGTGTTCGTTCTAAACATTTCTTGCATATTTTTACATGTTCCAAGAGCACATACTCTGAAAGGATGGGCCTGATGAGGAGGAAGAGTTTCACACAGAAGCTTCTAGTTGAAAACACACAAGGAGGACCCAGAGAAGACACTCAGAGAAGACAAGCAGACAGACTGATCCATGAACATGTTCTGGTAGAAAAATTTGAAAACTAGCTGGGGTAAAGTGGCCCACAGGGTCATTCATTCATATAGGTCTGTGGGAAAAGTAAGCAGAAACTACCTCAGAGAGTGACGGGCTATGAAAAGTTGCAGTTTGTACCAGAAATCAAGGCAGCCCCAACTGCACTTCTAGAATACACAGGAGGAGCTTAAAGAGTATGTTTGTTAATTTAGGTACAGAACTGAGATTAACTAGAATTCCATGTATATATTTAATATAGCTAGCTTTGCCAGCTTTTATACTCTGAGGTCCTAACTTCTCTCTCTGGTTCCAGCCACACAATCACATCACAGTGAACATAACCCAAGCCTGCTCTACTCACTCCCATCAAAATTGCCTCTGCTGTTTTATCCCTCCTACTATACTCCACAGCACTGTAATAAGCATACGTGGGACTTACATGTCTTGCCACTATGCTTTAAATACCAGGAGAAATCATATTTCTCTTGCTTTTCACTATATCCCTGGCACCACAGCCACATCTCTTAAATGGTGAGTGAATGAATGGATGGATGTGACTTTCTAAGGCACTGGAAAAGGAGACTGCTTACTAAATGGTCATTATTAGGCCATGATAGATAGCTTTATGGAATTTATTGACAAAGTGTCCAATGTACACAGCACGCGTGAGCCCTGTGTATGTGGACTTCCACTGTCTTCTAGGAAACTTTACTCCAAGAGTCTTCTTTATGTTAAATAGTATAGTAGAAGTTATTCTCCTGCCCATCAACAAAATAGGACCACATCTCAAATGACCTGACTCCACCTGTAAAAATAGTTTTCTGAACTTTTGTATGGTCAGCAATTCTATACCTTGTTCAAGAAGGCATTGTCTACAATATTTAACAATCATAATATTAAGCAAAGATTTATTCAAACTCCACCAGTCAACCAGATCATAAAACCTTCATCATAACTTGATAGTCTGAATAGAACATTATCAAATCTTTAGTTACAATGCTTATTGTTATTTGAAGATGACATCTGTGACAAAAACACAGGACAGAAATAGTGACTGCAAAGGCTGCTTAATCACAAATCAGCCAGTGAGCTGATCAAAGGCTTGGGGAAACCAAGATGAGGATCTAATACAAATGAGTTTTGATAGAACTCACCACACCAACTGCTCAAATTAGAACAAAGTGAAAGAATGTACCTCTCACCCTAAGAGAGACATACATGGTTCCCTGGAGAAGGGGAAAGGGACAAGATCTCCTAAGCTAATTGGGAGCATGGGGGAGGGGAGAGTGAGTTAGAAGAAAGAGAAGGGGAGAAGAGGAGGGGAGGGGAGAAGAGGATATGAGGGAGCAGGAAGATTTAGTCAGGGAAAGAATAGAGGAGAGCAAGAAAAGAGATACCATAATAGAGGGAGCCATAATAGGTTTAAAGAGAATTCTGGCACTAGGGAAATGCCCAGAGATCTACAAGGTTGACCCCAACTAAAAATCTAAGCAATAGTGGAGAGGCTGCCTTAAATGCCCTTCTCCAATAATGAGATTGATGACTACCTTATATGCCATCCTAGAACCTTCATTCAGTAGCTGACGGAAGCAGAAGCAGGCATCTACAGCTAAACACTGAGCTGAATTCTGGAATCCAGTTGCAGAGAGGGAGGAGTGATGAGCAAAGGGGTCAAGACCAGGCTGGAGAAACCCACAGAAGCAGCTGACCTGAACAAGGAGTTGCTCATGGACCCCAGACTGATAGCTGTGAAACCAATATAGGACTGTTCCAGACGCTCTAAACGAGGAGGTCAGTTTGGAGGTCTGGACAATCTATGGTGCCACTAGTAGTGGATCAGTATGTATCTCTAGTACACAAATGGACTTTGGGAGCCCTCTCCACATAGAGGGATCCTCTCTCAGCCTAGACACACTGGGGAGGGTCTAGGCCCTACTCCAAAGGCTATGACAGATTTTTGAAGATTCCCATGGAAGGCCTCACCCTCCCTGGGGAACAGAAAGGAGTAGGGATAAGGGGTCAGTGAGGGGCAGGGGAGAATGGGAGGGAGAGGGAACTGAGACTGACATGTAAAAGAAGCATGTTTATAATTTATTATTTTTATAAAAAAAAAGACCTGAGCTTCTGAAGGCTCATGGTCAGAAGGAGCTCAAACATATCTCCATGGGAAGGCATTAATTTTATCTCTTCTTTGAGAATAGGGGAGGGCAGAAAGGGCCTTAGACCACTGAAATGAAGATGCTTCTTTGATAGTTTCTGGTTCCTGAGGAATCTTTATTTAATAAGGAGTCTAATAGTGAGCTGTCAGAAGAAAAGAGTCCTTTGTCTGAGAGAAAAGCTGGGTACCTCTACTGCCCAGGGCATCCAGGACACCTGACTCAGCATTAGTGACAGGAGCAAGGAATTACTTATTTTGAAAAAGTACCTAGTCAGTATTTATTTACTTTATATATGGGCTCACATACCACCTACTTTCAAGTTTGTTAAGGTTTGCTATTCTGATTAAAAGACTGAATTCAGATTAACTGAAAACAAAGGCCCTGGGCAAACAGCAGGAGCAGGCAAAACCAGTCTTTCCACTCCCAGACTGATGCCCTTCCTTGAAGAGCAGCAGGCCAGAAGGCTGTGTGACAAGAAGGAAGGTCCTGCAGAGGTAGAAACTGAAAAATCAGAAGTTAGGAGATATGCATGAAATAGCAGTTTTTATTCTTTCTTCTATATAACTAGTTACAAAATGAAGGTTCTAGGGTATCACTTATTTAAAAGGCAGAGAGAGCTATGATATAACAAAGCAGGAAGGGAAGAAATAAAGGCATGATGGACTCGAGTGTGTGTGTGTGTACACCTCTGTGTATGTACAGAGGCCGAAAGTTAATGCCTTGTATCTTCCTCAGAGCTCAGCAATCTGGGAAGGCTGGCCAACAAATCCCAGATTTGCCTGTGTCCTTTCCCCCAGGGCTGTGTTACAGATGCACACTATCATGCTTGGCTTTTACACATGTACTGGAGACTCGAACTCAGGTTCTCAAGCTTGCTAGCAAACACTATACCTACTGGGCCATCTCCTCTGCCTGGAGAATCCTTTCTAAAGGAACATGAGGTACACAGGTACTCAACAGTCAGTTTCAATCATTTCAGACTAATCCACAAAAGGGATTATCTCCCCAGTAAGATGACTTTTCAAGTAATATTCTTCTGTTTATAAAGTTGTATGTTCTCATATGTAATGCATATTGTTTTTCTAGCTTCATTATTTGAAAATTATTTCAAAAACATGTTTTATAGAAGTACTATCATTGTCTTCTACTACTGGACATTACATCATTTCTACATTTTATTTCTTATAAGTAACACTGTAGTAAATAAACTTTCATATTCATTCTTTAATTAAATCTCTTTTAAAGTATATCTCTCTAAGTTGGAGACTATCAGCTTTCTCATTTCTAAAATGAGGGCTCAAAAATAATGCTTGCCTCAAATTTTGAATTAGCACCAACCAGAAATAACTATTCCACAAGATTAAAGGTGTGTGTGTGTGTGTGTGTGTGTGTGTGTGTGTGTGTGTGTGTGTGTGTGTGGTTTCCAGACACAAAAACAAAACCTGAAAACTTATCCCAGTGGGTCCAGTGAATGAGAACACTTTGAAAATACCTGATGCTCAGTGTAAAAGAGCAAGCAACTAAAACCCCAACAAAACTGGGTATGGTTGCCCACACCTTTAATCCCAGCACTCAGGAGGCAGAGGCAGGAGGATCTACAGAGCAAGGTCCAAGACAGAGAAGCCCTGTCTTGAAAAATGGAGAGGGGGGTGGGGGAGAAGAGAGACAGAGACACAGAGAAAGAGAGGGAGAAAGACATACACATACACACACACACACATACACACACACACACACACACACACAGAGAGAGAGAGAGAGAGAGAGAGAGAGAGAGAGAGAGAGAGAGAGAGAGAGAGCGCAAAAAGACAGCTTTTCAAATGAGTGAAGCTGATAAATAATCTGAATTAAAGGCCTCAGAGTCAAACTGAAAATGTAAAACTGAGTCCCCTTTCTTTAGGCAATCAGAAGTATCTAGTGTCCCTGTAGGTTTAGTTCTTCTTGTATTGAGGACTAGATTTGTCTTCCAATTTGTTCTCTATTCTGTCTGGGTGAAAAAGCATTGGCAGACACTGTACAAATACACAGACATAGGAGAGAGGTTCATGGCCAGACAGAGAAAGAAAAGACATTAATGAATCTCAAGAAAGAGACTCTCGCTGACTGGGAGACAGAGGAGGGAATTCATTAGCTGTTTGTTAGGCACGTTTGTTTGTTAGGCAATGATCTGTACATTTTTGTTATTACTAGACTGGAATCTTTTTTCCTTTTCTGTTTTGTTTTTTGTTTGTTTGTTTGTTTGCTTTTGAGACAGGGTTTCTCTGTTTAACAGCCCCACCTGGAACTCAATTCTCCTCCTCTGTCTCCCAGTCAGTGGGAGTCTCTTTCTTGAGCTTCATTAACGTCTTTTCTTTCCAGAACTCAATTTATAGAACAGGCTGGCCTTGAATTCACAGAAATCCGCCTGTCTCTGCCTCCCCAGTGCTGGGATTAAAGGCGTGCACCGCACTGCCACTGTCTGGCTAGACTAGAATCTTTGTTTTAAAAGCATAGCCATGTTGCACAGATACCTCATTACCCTTGCTGCAGAGAGACTGGTGGGCAAAGTTCTGGGGCTTTCACCCATATACTGAGTGATGGGGCATGGTGAAATCTCAGAGGTTTGAAAGCATGTTCCGACCACTGTATACATTAAAAAGTATTTGCTTCATGGGATTATTGGGAAGATTAATGGAGACAATATAAGTTACTATGCACAGTGCTTAGCATGTCAAGAGTAATCACTGAAAATCTAACCAGTTGCTTAAGCATTATGTAGGCTTACTACAAACTACCAAATAACTTTCATTTCCTTTTTGGCTCATTTCACTGCATCCCTACTGAGCGCAAACCTTCCATTTTTTTTCACTTAGTTCACCATCTTAAGAAAATTAATAGAGAATAAATGATTCAAAATGGTAGAATCAGGGGGGCACATGCACCTGGAAAGCCAGTATGGAACTGAGACCTCCCATGTAGCCCTGCTTTCCTGAGATCAGGCTGAATGGGGACCATCCTCAGTGCTGGCTCTTAGTCTTCAGTCAACTTCCAAATGGACTAGGATGAGTAGAATTTGTTGTTAAAGGGACTAAATGGGCTTCTTTTTCTACCTTCTATTCCCTGTATTCAAGCAGCATAATTTGTTTGTTTGTTTTTATTTTCAACATCAATTTAGGAGTTGGGGATGTAGTTGAATGGTAAAGTACTTGCCTAGCATACCTGAGTCCTGTGGTTCAATCTCTAGCTTATGGCAGAAAAAAAAAAAATCAGATTTCATGCTGGTTCCCCCAGCTTCATCCTGCCCTGTTATTATTATTTTCCTTCATATTTAGATTTCATCTCCCATGTCAAAGCTTTTGAGTTGGGGGTGGAGAAAAGGTTCTGGATTAGGAGTGCATACTGCTTTTGCAGAGGGTCCAAGTTTGGCTCCCAGCACCTACATGGAAGCTCACAAAGGTCCCTAACTTCAGTTGCAGGGGATCCAACTCCCTCTTTTGGCCTCCTCAAGTACCAGGCACACAGCTTACAAAACATTTTTAAAAATTTAAAAATTTTTGAGTGACAAAATTAGCTGTTTAAGATGGGAGATTAAAAAGTCATGGCAGAGACTTATGCCATCCTTAATGTTAAGCAGACTGTATCACTAGTGAATATGTATTTAAATCCTCTAAATATCCAGTCACCACACAGGCAATAATGATTTACTCTTTTAGACTCAAAAGTCTCAATTTTTCTGACACTGGTCTATTATGTTTTCACTTTAGAAAGAAAAAGCAGTAGAAATTTAAAACTGTACATGACTGCTTTCTTCTTAGCAATCATCTCTGAAAATGTTTGCAAAAGAAAACAGGAAGTCCAAAGACTGTCAATGATGTTGTGAGGAAAAAGGGAAGCTGAAGATCAAAAGGTTTCCTGGCAACAGCTACCAGGTAATGAACACATACTACTCGTCTTAGTTCGGTTTCTATTGCCATGCTAGAATACACAGTAAACCAATAGGGAGAAAGGGTTTATTTCATCTTACACTTCCAGGTAATGGTTGATCACTAAGGAAGTCAGGGCAGGAACTCACAGGGCAGGACCTAGAGGCAGGAGCTGATGCAAAGGCCATGGAGAAGTGCCACTACATACTGGCTTGCTCAACCTGCTTTCTTTTACAATTCAGGACCACCTGCCCAACTGATGGTACCACCCACAGTAAGCTAGACCCTCCGGCATCCATGAAGAAAAATGTATCATAGGCTTGCCCACAGTCAGTCTGTGGGCATTTTTGTAACTGAGGTGCCCTCTGCTTAAATGACTCTGGCTTGTGTCAAGATGGCATAAAATTAGCCAGCACACAACTGAAGGGCTTTCTGAATTCATCCCTATGAGGTAGATACTTTTTATACCTATAGACTGCCCAGCGTATACAACTAGTAAGATTCACACAGAGGCATTCTGGCATGTAGGGAGCTGCAGAAAACCGCACCCAAAAGATGGCGCCGGTTTCCGCCTTCCGCCAGCCCGACGGCGAGCGCTCTCTGTGGTAAACAACTCCAAATATGGTAAAGGTCATGTATCCTCTTAATTCTGCTTGGAGACAACCTATCCTGGCGCGCCACGTAGGGTTAGGTGATTGGTAGATGTAGACTATATCAAGCCCCGTCTCCCTCGGCCCGGGGCCGCCGCCGCCGCCGCTGCCATTATACACTGTACAAAGCAAAGAGGTTCCCGATTAAAATGTGTTGAAGAAGATTCCTCGGTGTGGCGTCTTTCTTGCTGGTCAAGGGTGGACGCCGCACTGGCAGTCTTAGCCACTAAGATGCTTGTCAACTCAACAGTCCAGGTCTTCTTGAACAGTGCCTTTTGTTTTATGAGATAGGCTCTTATGCAGCTCAGGCTAACCTTGAAGATGAACTCCCTATCCTCCTGTCCATGCCTTGATTACTAGGATTAAAGACACATGCTGCCACACCTGGCCTAGCTCTTATGGTATGTTCTTCACATACAATTCTACATGTCACAGATGAGAACTATTGCTGTAACAGAAAGGTGCCTCCAAAGGTCAAATTTGCATTAGTGTACTCTCAGTGACTAATATTTTTAGGCATTATACTGGCAGCTTTTTGTTTAGGGAAGTACCGACAAAGTAAAGAGTTGCTTATAGGATTTAAAAACGTATGCCACAGAGGTTGTTTGGAAATAATCCAAACCTTTCTCTAAGACCAGCATTTTCCACTCTCTGTAATTAGCTCAAGCTGTCCCCTCCCACCTGCCACCTGCCACCCACCAGTCATCTATCCAGCACCTCACTCATGTCAAGAACAGAGCAAGCACAGGGGAGGTGGCAAACACCTTTAACTCCTCCAGCTTTTGGGAGGCAGAGGCAGGTGGATCTCTGTGACTTCCAGGCCAGGCTGGTCTAGATAGTGAGTTCCAGGACAGCCAGAACAACATAATGAGACCCTGTGTCAAAACAAAACAAACCAACAACAACAACAAAACAAACCAAAGCAAAGGAACAGAGCAACCCTGAGGGAACACTTCAGGAGCACCTTGGTCCCCACCCTGGAAGAAGCTGTTGTAGTAAAATTTCTATACAGGGAAAGACAAACTTACCTGATCCAAGTCATTCCGCAGAGCAATTTTGCTTGTCACTAGTTCATGGGCAAGGTCATCATTCTCTTGTTCCAACCTCATGCTGGCTTCCTGTAATCTTCGGTTCTCCCTCTGCAGAAAAAGAGCAACAGCCGGAAGTACACATTAGTGCCAGAACATACAAGTAGAAACTGGTGGGGAGTGGGGGAGGGGGCAAGCAACAGCAACAAAGTGAACTCTCAAAGGTGTAAAAGAGAAGGCACAGTGGCACAGGAAGGCAGGTTGCTGTCTGGGAAACAACAGTGAGTTTAGCCAGCAGTGCGGATGCGACTCTCTACGGTGAAGTTTAACAACCATCGCCTAAACCCTCCAGACAGAACTTCATTAGATAAGGCCCTCCACAAAGAGCACGGTTTCCAAATGTGCTCCCAATTATGGGAGATTTTCACATAGACCTAGAACACAGACATAAACAATTCTTGTTTGAAACATGCACAGTTTGACTCCTAGAGAAATAGTCCACAAGATCCAACAGGGATGATGCTGGTCATTTTTTTTTTTTTTCCCCAAACTGTTTCTCTAAGATGAGGGACTAAATTAATTGAAACTGTTCAAAAACAGTCAACCTAAAATCAAGATATGCAGGTTCAAAAAGAAAAAAGAAGATACATGAATTTGTGATTCTCTACCAGCTGATTGTTTTATGCTTTCTTTAAGATATATTTACTTCTGTATATAATATGTTTTTGTGTCACTGAGAGCAATGAGCCCTGATATGTATTTTCTAAATGTTTCATTCTGTTTTCTTCAAACTTTAGATTAAATGATTCTGGGTGAAAAACAAAATTGAGTTGTTTTTCTCCCACTTTGCGCTCTCAGGAAAAGTTTAAGCTATGATGAATGAATCAAGTGACTAACTGTTAAGAAGCAGGACACCTCTTGACTGCCGCTGTGAACAGAGTATGCATGTCCATTTCAGAATAGCAGCTTAGTGTCTTATGTCACACACTATCAAAAATGTTTTCTTTGCTACTGTTGATTGCAGGAGACTCTAAAGCAGACAGACAGGAAGAGCTTCAGGGTAACAAGCTCTTTCTGGTTTTAGATGTACACCTCTGTCAGTGTTTTCTCAGAGTGGCAAACACGACAAAGCTCTGCAAAATCACAGAAGACACATGAATGTTCTGGAAGATGGTATGGCATGACATACTAGAGGTGGGGATTAATTTCACCTGTTGCAGAATAACCTGGTGTTTGTTACATGACAGAAAACCCTAATCCACAATAACCCACTGCCCTCTCCCTTTCTGAATCAGGTCCATAAAACAGACAGTGAGAGCAAGGCCCAAGACTTTCATAGATCCTGAGGACCCATAAACAGGAAGGTCAGCAGAAAAGTTGAAGGATAGACTTACACTTTGACAACATCTTTTCTTTTGGGAAAAAATTGACAGAGATAGTTGGAGAATATAAAAAAAAAAAAGCCTCTTGCAAAACAGATATACTAAGAAGCAAAAGAGAATTCTAAATTACTCAAATACTTTTAAGGAAATTCACAAGAGAATTCCATATATTAGTACATATTAGAGAAAGTTTTCTAAAAATAGCTAGAAAATTCAATTTTTAGAACAATATGAACAACAGATATTAGCTTTAGGCAGTGGGTTAGTTTTGGCATTTTCTTTCTCGTCTTCAAATGACCCCAGTTTTTCTATAATGAACATACAATTACAATAGTCTTTTAAAAACTTTTGTTAAACCCCTTCAATTCAAAACTTTAATTCTACTAGAGAGGATAAAACACTAAAATGAGAAGGAAGAGGAGGAGGAGAAGGAGGAGGAATAGGAGGAGGTCTTCTAGACAAAACCACACTGGACCTTTTCCAGTGACCAAAACACAATGTAACACCTGAGAAGTTCTTCTTTGCCCTATTTGTTCCTGGATAGTGTTCCCTGAATAGGTAGGGCAACTTGTATTTGTTAAAAGTCTGTGTTCCCACAGTTCTACTCTCCATTGAAGTACTAAGGTAACACATAGAAAAAAGGCTGGAGGAACCATATTTCTGCCAGGGGGCTGGAAAGTTTGCATTTCTGAGACATCTATTACTTCTTTGTAGAAATGACTCATGTACTTACAGAAAACTCAGATTTTTAAAAACACATTTCAGAAACTTTCTCAATAAATGTTTCCTTGCCAGAAAGCAACAGTACCCAGCATAATTTCAACATCACATATCACGAAAAGCAGACTGCTTGGGTGGGGAAGAGATTTTTCTCATTTCTTGATAAATCCCTTCAAGAGGCCAAGATAAGACTTCTCCATCACCTGTTCCTGAGTTACATATCCTGCTTCACCTGAGACTGTGCTCCCAGAATACAAAGATAAAAACTGCTTTCTCAACTATTATTTACATCATATTGATATGCTACCAGTTTTTCAGGTTGCTGCTATTGTGTTGAGAATTGCATTAACCTCTGGGTAGTCATATGTTATCCATGAGAAAGTTACTCAAGTATTGAAAAGTAGCACCAGGCAGCAACTTTACTCTTAACTAGAAGCACAGGTCTGATGGGTTACAGAAGCAAGCTGTGAGTGAGCACAGCTGCAATTCGGACTGGGACCTTCTCATTACTGATGAAACGTGAACCCTTCATCAGACACACAGCCAAAGGGGTAAGAACAAGGGGGACTCTAGAGCTAAGTGTCTGAGAGCCCTATAAAGCAGCCTGGCCCGTGAGGCATGCCTCCTGGCTTTTGCTTTAGCAAGCAGCTTCAGTTTGGTGTCTGCAAAGCAAGCGGCACAGTGGGAAGTATCAAATGCCTGCTTTGCACTCACAGACAAGGGAAAGCAAGCTATGGAGCCAAAAATGCAGTATCATCCTCCAGAGGGCAGTCCCAGGTACTGGGGTGTCCTCATGCCATGCCAGAGGCAAGGAGTATGACTGGGTGTCACTGACCCTCTGCTGCCGAGACAGGGATTTCCTGTGATGAACATGCCCAAACATACCAAGGATTAGAACATAGTATAATGCTTAGGTGTCTTTTCTAGTCTTTCCCAAGGAGCCAGAACTGTTTTCAGAACTGACTACTCTGAAAAAGTTTTCCTTAGCATTACACTGGGGACAAAGTTGGGCTTGACAGTCTTGGTTCTTTTCAAACCAAGGATCTGCCCAAGAGAGAGACCAAGAAGTCAGCTGGATTACTTCAGCCAGTGCAGATATCCACACAGTAGATGCTCATAAGGGTTACATGTGCCAACTTCTCAGAGCCTGGAAACAAGTCAGGCAGATGGCTACCCTGGGCTTTCAGAAAAGATTACGGAAGGCATAGCTTATGTAACCTGCACATCACACTTCTGAAACATGCTCCATCTTACACAGCTGACACCTTTTGAACAAAAATCATACAACTTTCCTCAGCCACTCTCTCCCTTCCTGCACAGGACTTATACAGCTGGGAAAGTTTGGTTAGTAACTTTTAGGAGGACGATACTGCATTTTTTTCAAAGAAAGACACTAATACAGACACACACAGATTGAAAAAAACCAACTTACCTCCTCAAAGGTCATAGACCAACTACCGTTTTCAACCATAGGTACAAAGACAATTGAAAAAAAAAAGGAATATCCAGTGAAATTGCACACCTATACTACTGTAGGAAACAGCAGTAACAGAAACAGACAACTTGTTAATATTCTCACTGTTTGTTCAGAATGTCATAGAGTGAAGTTCTCTCTGTGACTGCAAACATTCAATGGAAAAGTATACTTCAGGCAGCCAGTGGGCAAGTCTCAACTCAGGAAGACTCGGGCTTGAAAACTCCTCCCTCCTCACAATGTTATTTGCAGTTTGCATGACTTATGAAAATGAAAACGCCGTGTGTGGAAATATTAGTAACTACAGATGACTTGTTGGTTTTGTGTTAATGCTAGGTGGGAGGGACCGCCTCATAGGACAAGATCAGAAGCCTTGCAGAATAATTTATCTTTGAAATTGCTAAGTAGGGGAAAGCAAATGGAAAACTGTGCCTGGCTCCTGTTTATTTCTGGGGGTGAAGTTTTTGTGAAGCCATCTAAGGGATGGGTGAGGAGAAACCAAAGAAATGCTAACTGGCAAGGAAAAGAAAATGAACTCAGTTTTCAGGGAAAAAATGATGCAGAAGGCAGTGACTATGTAACCACCCAATATTTTGGGTGTGTTGTCTGCTGCTATGATGAATTCTTGGCACATGCTTTTAAAAATATTTAAGGGTCAGGAGAAAATATTTCTCTCATAGATCCAGTACAATTTTATTAGCAACAAAACCATTAACTCTTGAAAGTTTTATTTTGGACACTTTTTAAAATGCTTTTTTAAATTTTATTTTGTATGTGATCTGGCATTTTGCCTGCCTGTATGTCTGTGTGAGATCCTCTGGAACTGGAGTTACAAACAGTTGTGAGCTGCCATATGGGTGCTGGGAATTGAACTGGGAAGGGCAACCAGTGCTCATAACCACTAAGCCATCTCTCTAGCCCTTGGACATTTCTTTTAAAAGAGTTTATCATCACACTTAGATTTTTCAAAAGACACTTTTTTCATCTACAAAGATAAATGACTACAGATTTAATGCTTAGATATTTATTTCACCTATAAATGAAATCCAAGAGAAACCTATGGATATTGGAAACTACTTAATGTTTTCTTCCTTTTCTCATCACATTCAGTTTCATCTTTTTATGGAAATTTAAACATTTCAAGTGTCAAACTCAAAACAAAATTTATCAGAAATAACTATAAGTAGGAAAATCCACTGCAGTTCTTTACATATTAAGAACAAACAAATGGAACCCCTGCAAACTTAGATGACACGTCAGCAAAGAAGAATAAACATCTCAGCACCACAGGACACATTTCCATGCTACAATGAAGGTCCCTGTGCATAAGCAGCCATGGGCAAACAAAAACACAATACACCAGTCATCCAGATCTGGCCCACAAGCCACTGTGGCGTTCTACTCTAGCACACAGATAAATTGGGCTACGAAGTGAGTTCCCAGGCTAGCCTGTGTGAGTGTGAGACCCTGTTTTCAAAAATAACAAACAGAAAGTAAATAATTAGAGATGATATAGAAACGTATTCTCATATAGTTTCTCAATAATAACAAGAAAAACATTGGCGAATGCTAGAGATCAATGACAGACACACTAGAAAATTCTCTTATGTGTAGCATTTTTAGAGTTCCACATGAAATGTGACTGAGGCAGGGGAGGTACCAGCAGAAGCCATCTGCTTCTCCTTAGCTACAATCTTCAGCAGCTACAATAGGTAACGGCGTTAGCCAGGCCCAGAAGAATGTGGAACCTTCTGAAGTTTAACACACTGATATCACAGTGTGTTAATAAACTCTGATATCACAGGCAGACAGAAACCATCCTCATGTCCAATATTACTCATTAAAAGCACCTTATTTTACAGGATAGTTATTCCCAAAAGCCAACAACAGCTTTTTTGATATGAAAAGAAATAACACATATACTTATTTTCATTGGTAGAACATTTTTCAAGGACAAATCTAATACTCTCAACATCCATTAAGTAAGGAAAGGCCCAACACACTAATGCTAAATAAGTAAATAAATCCACGATCTTCTCGTTTACAGGTAAGAAAGAAAAATTTAGTATGATTCACTGAACTCATTAGAAGACTCATTTCAGGGGCTGGAGAGATGGCTCAGCAGTTAAGAGCATTGGGTGCTCTTCCAGAGGTCTCAAGTTCAATTTCCAGCAACCACATGGCGGCTCACAACCATCTATAATAGACTCTGATGCCCTCTTCTGGCATGCAGGTATACATGCAGAGTTCTCCCTCCCTCCCCACTCCTCCCTCTCCCTCTCCCTCTCCCTCTCCCTCCCCCCCCCCTCTCTCTCTCTCTCTCTCTCTCTCTCTCTCTTCTTCTCTCTCGTGTGTGTGTGTGTGTGTGTGTGTGTGTGTGTGTGTGTGTGTGTGTGTATGAAACCCTGTCTGGAAGAACAAAACAAAAAAGCCCCCCCAATCTCACAACCCATAATGCATGATGTGAAAGACAAAATAAATAAATAAATAAATAAATAAATTTATTTTTAAAAAGCTAAAAATCTGTGCCATGCTCTTGACAGTAACCATGGATGTTATTACAAAGAAAAATATGTAAGAAAACCATTGATTAATAAAAATAAAAAGCAATAAAAAGTCATTGAAAAGTAAAAGAAAAGAAGAATTTCTATTTGGATTGTATTTTGTTCAGATTTGCATTGGTTTGGTGGTGGTACAGATAAAGTTCAGCAGCTTCCGCATGCTAAGCAAGCCCTGCTCCACTACCTATGCTACTTGAGTTACATTTTGACTTTTAAAAGTTGACTATGTCACCGGGCGGTGGTGGCGCAAGCCTTTAATCCCAGCACTCGGGAGGCAGAGGCAGGCGGATCACTGCAAGTTCGAGACCAGCCTGGTCTACAAGAGCTAGTTCCAGGACAGCCTCCAAAGCCACAGAGAAACCCTGTCTCAAAAAACAAACAAACAAAACAAAAACAAACAAAACAAAACAAAAGTTGACTATTTCTAACTAAGCTCATGAAGGCAGTTAACCATTCTACGTTTAACTATACTGAATATGGTTATGTAAACTCTAAATTATATATTTATGATACTATGCATGTCTTAAGCCCACAGTTTAAACAGTCTACTTTCTTCTCATTATCTTCCCCTACAGAACAGGCAGCTTTTACCATGCTTTGGGAAATTCACTAAATTTAATTAATCACTTGTGTTTTTAAAGACCTGACCCACATTACCATCAGCAGCTCTTAATTAAACAAGAAAAAAAGTATATCCTTTAAAGATGGATGATGGCTGCAGTTATCCAGAAGCGTTGCCAATTGACTGTATTACTGAAATTCTTTCCCCACATTGAAAGCAAACCACTTCCTCTGTGTAGCAAGGAGAATATTGATTTCTAACATTGTTACCTGCTTTGGTGGGTTTGATTACTAATTTTTAGTTCCAGCACTTGGGAGGCAGAGGCAGGTGGATCTCTGTGAGTTCAAGACCAGCCTGGACTACAAGAGCTAGTTCCAGGACAGCCTCCAAAGCCACAGAGAAACCCTGTCTCAAAAAAACCAAAAAACCAAAAAAAATGTTCTAAAACAGATATATCTATCCATAAATGTATATTTTCTGGGGACATCATAGCCCATCTATAGCTCACATTTCATCCCATTTGAACTCAATCAAATTTACAAACCAAAAGGTCAGAATAGAAAAACAAAACAGTATCCATACATTTGACCAGGTTAAGAAAGAGGATAAAAGCCATTTAGAATTAATACTGTATATTCATTATCCATAAACATCTCTCTCTTTTGGAGTCTTATGGAGTTAAACAGAAAGACACCATTAAAGGCTGTAAGCAGTTGTTTGAGGGTTCCCTGGGTCTCAATACAAATTTGATGCCAGATTCAGCAGTGAGTATGTTTGTGCTTATTACTCTAAGTGTAGATATATGGATAGGAATGCCACATAGTCTACCTAGAAATTAATGAGCAACACTAAAAATGAATGCACCATTTCTATTGTTCAACAGCCATTAATTAGCTCAAATTTTGACAAAAGATCTCCTTTGCACAAGGATAACTTGAGTATAAGTACTGTGTTTTGACACAAGTGACATGGTGTATGGATTGGGAATGTAGCTCAGTTGATAGAATGCTTGCCTAGTCTGTAAGAAGTCCTGGGTTTTAAGTTCAATTCTCAGCATCACATAAACAGGGCATGGTGGCTTACAGCTGTAATCTCAGCACTCAGGAAATAGAGGCAAGAGGCTCAGAAGTTTGACATAGTAATCTTCAGCTACACAGTGAGTTCAAGCCCAGCCTAGGACATGTGAGAAAATGTCTCACAGAAAATACAGTAGCTAGGGAAATGGCTCAGTTGGTAAAGTGCTTGGCATGCAAGCATTAAGACCCGAGTTGAGGTCTTTAGCATCTACATAAAAAACAGGTAAGCAAACAAACAGACAACAAATAGTGTAGCTGTGTGTGAGCTCACTGAGTAGCCAAATTAATGAGCTTCAGGCTCTGTGAAAATTCCCACCTCAAAAAATGAGGTAGAGAGTAACTGAGGAAGACACCAGACATTGACATTTAGTCTCCATGCCCATTTGCACATACTTGTGCCTGCACAAACCTGTATATGCATGTGCTCGCGCGTGCGTACACACACACACACACACACACACACACACACACACACACACACCCAAGATAAAGAAAAAAGAAACAGAAAACAAAGAGGGTGGTCTAAAAGTCAATATTCTGAAACATTTGTCTTGAGTTAGATTGGGTTAGGTACAGATTTCATCTGTATACTATAAAATCATATGCTTTTTGAAGAGGGATTGTTGAGCCATGGTCTCACTATGTGGACCAAGATGGCTTCAAACTCTTGACCATCTGCCTCAAGCCTCTTATGTGCTGGGATTGCAGGATGTCTAAAAAAACCTTGCTTTAGTATACAATTCAGTTACATGAAACTGTATAGCCATCATTTTTGAGCATTGCATCATGCTTAGAATTTTAAAATTATAGCAACACCATTCATAGTTGGGACTGAAGTGTTGCATTAAGTGAGTCCAGTAACAAACTTACAATGTAATAGGCACGAAGAGCATGCTTACATGGGAGGGCATGAAGGAGGGCGCTACTGTGCATTGACCTACGGGCTCTCACATGTTAGGCAAGTGCTTTACCCCTGAGGTATACCCCTAGACCATATGTTTAGACTGATATAGCAAAAAGTAACTGTTCCATGCATTCCTGGATCTTTAATGCCAGCTTTCACTTTTTTCCAAAAGCCCTTCTTCAAAATGCCATCAAGTATGGGAGAAACAATAGCACTAAATGGGAACAGTTTATGGTATGACATTTCTGGGTTTTGTTTTTATTTTTAAGTACCCACAGTCTTTCCAACGCTCTTGCCATATGGCAAGCTGGAGGTTGACATGGCAATTTATGCAATATGGGTTCCAATGGTGAAGGAGGAATTGTTCCTGAACAGGTGTGAGTTCTCAATGTCTTTATGACATTCTCTAATAAATGAAAAGAGCTTATTCCCCAAAGAGACCAGAAGATGTCAGAGGTATTTTTAAGGTACTCTGTTATATTAATTATAATTTTCTTCCTTAAATGTATTTATTTACTTATTTGGTTTTTTCTTTACTTTTTCTTTTTTGGTTTTTGTTTTTGGAGACAGGGTTTCTCTGTGTAGCCATGGCTGTCCTGGAACTTGCTCTGTAGACAAAATGGGCCTTGAACTCAGAGGTCCACCTGCCCCTGCCACCGGAGTACTGTGATCAAAGTCATGCACCACCACACCCAGCTGTTGCTTACTTGTGTGTTATACATGTAGGCATGCATATGCCACAGTATGAGTGGACAGGTCACAGGACAACTTTTGGGAGTCAGTTTTTCTCCTTCATCTGTGGATCCAGGAAATTGAACTCAGGTCATCAGGATTGGAAACAAGTCCCTTTACCTGGAAGAGCCATTTCTCCAGCTAACCTAAATTTACTTATTAAACCAGATTTATTTGTACCTGAAGGACCACACCTGTTGACAGCTATAACTATGTTGGCAATTACTAGCTTGAAATATAATTATAACTTGATTATAATTTTGCCAAGTAGATCATTGGGACTGATACCTACACATTATTAAAAAGGCATAGAAATATTGATTACATAGGATACTAGGAAGCCACTCTAACCATAAAAAAGAGATAGTGGTAGAGAGCGTGTGATGTGTGCACATAAAAGGCTACAATGGGATGGGAGTGGTAGCCAGGCCTAAATAAAGATCAGCCTGGAATACAGAGCAAGACCCTGTCAAAATAAAACCAAACAAACAAAAAAACCAAACTCTACAACACTTCAACCTAAAATACCTATTTTTAAAGCAGACAGTGTGATTTTATATCAATGAAAACTGTACAAAAATCCTACGGCTTATAAGTGTTTATACATGCCTGTCTTGACACAAAAAGGACATAAGACACAGTTACAGTTCAGTTGTTGTATAGCCTCTTTAGGCTCTGTGAGGCTGCTGTTTTATTTTGTGTTTTTAGATAGGGTCTCGCTGTGCTGCTGGTTTCAAACTCCTGAACATGAATGATCCATCCCAGAGCCACCTAGGTGCATGCAACTGTGCTCAGTTTGTGCCTATGTAATTATGTAAGTTTGGGCTGTCATTTCCTTCTCTTTTATCTAAAAGCACTTTATTCATAATGGTGGAAGTATTCTGAAGATTAGAATGATCAAACAATTAAAGGGCTTTTATTTTGATCATTAACAGTTAATCTTGAGTCTGTTCATACCTTTCTGTATCTTAGGTCTGGCATTAAAACTAGATTTACTAAGAAGATAATCTGGTAAAGAATTATCTATCATAACCATATGTGGAATTATTTTCATTTCTCAAGCCAGTTCTAGAGGGAGAGAAGAAATATACCGACTGATGATATAACTATAGGGTAGTAACAGTTACCTAAAATAGGAAGATGATCAGTGAATACTGGAGATGCACATCCAAGCAAGTTTATATTATTCTAAGTCATGCTTGTACTAGCAGAGTTTAAAAACCAATAACCATTTACTAAACACCAATTATGTTCTGAGTACTTAACATATGACAGCCTTCAATCTCACAGTAATCTACCACAAAATCATATATGCATATGTATTTGAAAGGTTCAATGACTCACTCAAAATGCTGACCAGTAACATAGGGACCAAAATCCTCATCTATGATTTCAAATCCTGTTGCCTTTTCCAGAAAGCCAGGAATTTAGATCAAGTCTGTTTGACTCTGAAGCCCACAGACTCTGTTCACCATGCTCCTCTGTGAGCATTAACTGCTGTTCTGTTCAACAAAAAAAAATCAAGATGCACAATGTGACTGCTGCCAACATATACCTTTCCAATCACAGTGGCAACTCTGGTTATGGAGGTAAAAGCCATCTCAGTGTGGGTGGTTCCATTAGGAATGCCACCATAATACTTTCCTTGGAGGGGTATTTAGGTATCAGTGGATACTGATGTAGTGAGGAGGGACTCTGACATATCTGTATGAGTCTCAAGAATTGAAACAGCTAACAGAAGACAATAACATTTCAGAAGGTAAAAAATAAATTACAAATTACTGTTTCCCAACACTGCATGCTGTGGCCAATGCTGCTAATTACCACTGAAAAGAGCTGTCCTTGTGATGACACAACTTTTTAAATACCCAAACTAATGAAGATACAAATAAAATAATTTTGATTCTGAAACTACACGCAAATGTCATTGTTATCTCTGATTTGTTTGTGGAAATGAAACATTGCAACAAACACATTTCTGTGCTTGATACATCTTTGTGGTTTTATTTTTCCTTCTGAGTTTGTATTTTTAACATCTGCTACAGTCAGGGACAGGTTTGCAACATCCTTGAGTCAGTCTTGGAACAGTCACATTTAAGAGTCTCTGTGGAAGTGATCATGCACAGCTAAGACAGTACTTTTTGGCATTTTCTGTTTTATTTTCCTCATTTTTGAAAGCAGAAAGCCATGTTTTCCCTTTCTCTCAGCTTCTCATGAAGATTCTCAGTACACATGCAACAGCTGGAGTTACCTATAAATACACAAACTGAAAGAAAAGAAATATTATGGTTGAATACTTGGGAGTCAGTTGAAAAGGAAGACACAGGCATAGTCAGCATGTCACTGTCTGAATGGTTCAGAGTGGAGCAGAGGGAACTGAACTCACCATACCTGCTGAATTAGGGGCAATCAAGTCCTTTGTGCCCTGGTAAGTGCCAAGCATCTCTCATACCTTGTATCTGTCCATTGGGTCTTCCTGTTGCAGCTGATTCTCTCGCATTGCCTGATATTCTTTTTCATATTTCTTCAGCTTTTTGGTTGGTACCTGCAGTATTTGGAGAACAACATGTTAGATAAGAACCTCATATTAGAAAAAAAAACATACATTTAAAGTGTCTTCCAACTATGTTTCTGGTATTCTAAAGCAGCATTTCCAACTCAAAGGTGGGGGTAAAAACCAGATTCTAGAATAGAGTCTAGTAGACTTTTCCTGTGATGGCAAGGGTAGTACACACTGCAGGCTCTGTAAGCCATACCATTGACGATATACCATTCAACTCTGCTGGGACACAAGGTGCCATAGGCAGTAGATAAACAAATGTATGTGGCTCTGTTGCAATGTTACAAAAATAATTGGTTTGTCCATGTTCTACCATAATGCTAATGTTACAACATATTTTGTGAATAAATTTAACATTATTAATTTTAGCTATCATTAGGTGTAATTTATCATACTGCAAAGTGAATATTTCTTCTTTATAAAAATAAAAACCTGAGTAACAATATCATAAGCAAAAGTGTTGTAAAGTCTGACACTGATACATGAAGATGTGAGAAGATTATGCTGAATGAAATAAAAGTGAAACAAATAATCTATTTCCTGCTAAGATTATGTCATCTTCAAAAGACAGCTGTTAAATTGGGCATAGCAGCACACTCAGGAGGCAGAGGCAGGTGGAATTCTGTGAGTCTGAGGATGGCTTGGTCTACACAGCAAGTTCCAGGCTAGCCAGGCTACACAGTGAGAGCCCGTTACAATCAAAACAAAAAGATAGTTGCTTATTTTTCTCTAAAGACCACAATCTTTCAATATTAGAATTCTAAGAATAAACACGAGATGTGGGTCACAAAACTGTTAGTAAAGAAACCAGTATCTGAATGACCACTATTTATGAATGGTAATATTTCAACAACTAGACTCTTAGCGGTCCAGCACAGTTTCTTCACTCAAAAATTGCAAATAGATTTCTACTTGGTAAAGGTTGTTAGTAGAATTAATGATGAAATAGATAATGTATCTAAAATACTGCCTGGTCTGTAGAAATTTTTAATAAAAACTTATTCAGTAAAAATTAACAAATTAGAATCTATTCTGTTCTTTGTGACTGATAAAGTCCATTTTCACTGTTGTATAATAACTATATAATTTCTTCTTTTCTTTCTAGTTGTATTTATATCTACCAGCATCTAAGCCCTATATAATTCTTTCAAACATCAAAATTCTCTTAACTCTAGACCCAAAGAAAGGGACTTGAAATGAAGAAAGTTTTATTTTGGGTTGTTTTAAAGTCTATAAACATGCTACGTATGTCTTCTCTAGGAATCAGTGAAGGCAAAGAAGATGATTATACCCTTAGCACACAGCTGACTTTTAAAAGGATTTGGCTCATCCTAAGCCTCCACAAGTTGCTTCCTGCTGAGTTCACTATATAATGTTTAGAAAATAGAAGAGCCAAAGAGAACAGAATTACTGGCATGAAGATACTTAGACTTTTCTGGGGTAACAGAAAAGTTATTGAGGATAACATCAATTCCCTGCAATCTAGCCAGAGAGTTTGTTAAATAAAGATACCAGCATTGTTCTTTCGTTCTGATTACCTTGGTATTCACCATCAGAGTACTGCAGTGATTTGCTGTTGAGCATGACAGGAATTTTTACAAAACATGGTCCAAACCCAATACACAGAGCAACCTATTCAATAACCACAGTATGAGACTTTTTTCACCCGGCTTATGGGGAAATATTTTCCAGCTAGTGAAGAAGTGAGGACATTCTCCAGGGTGTGACTGAACTGCAAAGCCACTGTTGAATCTTGTCATGAGAAACACTTATCCTTGATTGCTCCATGTCAGGAGACTTTCCTGGCACACTGTGACCAACTAGATTGAACAGAAAGGAAAGTGCCACCTGCCCACTGAGTGATATTACAGATCACTAGCCAAACAGGAGAAAGATACAAGATCCTGCACTAGCAAAACATCTTTTCTTGATTTCGATGGTGCCCTCTTTTTCTTTCAGTTTTCTATTTGTTAATCATTCATTCAGAAAATTGAAAATAGACTCTTAAGATCAAGTAGCAAATCACTGGTGCTGAGACAGCCCTGTGTCAAGGAAAAACAGGAGAGTGTTTCCAGGTTTTAAGCAGTAAACCGAGGATCAGAGGAGGGGAGTACTAAGGGAACTGTGAAGGGGAGTGGAATCCAGCAGCATTCCCAGCGGATTAGAAGTCTTCCAACATTTTTGTAGTTGGACTGCTATACCACCATGAACTAGGCTGAGCATCAGTCCCATGTGGAAGTATTTTATATATAGTTCTACAGTGGAACCATTCATCAATAACTTAAAAATAAGTTTATTCCTTGAAAATCTTCAAACTATTAACTAAGTTTTTTTTTTTTGACATGTAAAACTCAGGCTTACAGTTTATATGAAGAGGTTAATTTCAATGTGAAAAAATGAAAAGGTATTTAACACTGAATAATAATAATAATAATAATAATAGTAATAATAATATATTTTAAATGCACTAAACCCCCTCTGTAAGTGAATCCTTCCTATCTGGCTGAGACTATGATGCTTGGCTTCATCTTCTTCAGGGAAACAGAACATGTTCCCAGAGCAATGTGTTGCTAGGAAACCTTCCAAGCTTATTTATCTTGTGCTATTGGGCGATACCAAGCATTTACCTGTAATTGGAACGATGCAAAAGGGGAAAGACTAGGGGAGAGTCAGTGGGGTGGATGTCAGACTTTTGCTATGTATGAGGTAATCAGGAAAATGGAGTCTTCACATTCTGGAATTACAGTTCAGGAATATATGTTATTTTATACAAATTATAGGTTATTTTAGGGAATATGGAAATTTGTAATTTTTCGTACTGAAGACAGGAATTAAAGAAAACCTGTTCAGTATGTAGTTTTCATTACAAGAACAAAAGATCAACTAAAAATTATTAAAATTGTAAGAACCTAGTATCTCAAGTACAGGTGTTTATCCCTTAAGAAAAATCAATGTAAAGAAGATATGCACTTGGAGAATGTGTTAGCTAGCACTCTGTTGACATGCTAAATGATGCAGTGTGAAGGTTATTTCACCAGCTGAGCACCCTCTACCTTTCCAGAACTTCCTATTTGGCTGAATTTGGGGAATGAGAACAACTGACAACAAGCTTCAGTATTTAAAAATGTCACATTAAAGAATCCTGGAGATACAGCTGCTCTGCAGAGTGCTTTGCCAAGCAAAAGACCTAGAATTTAGTTTCCCAAGCTATTTTTTTATTTGAACCAAACAAACAAATAGGAAAATAAAACTGGAATCTAACCCTGGTGGGATGACAGCAGCATTCTCGGGTAACAGCATCTTCGGGTAGAACCAATGTTCAGAATCATTCATGTTAGAGACAAATGGCACAGTACTTGGTGCTGACATGGAGACGCATGCAATAAATATCCACTTACACAGAATTGGTTAAATAGAGCTGGAGGGACCTTTGGAGGCTGCCTACTCATCAACCTTTTCTTTAGGATGAAGAGCTGAGTAACTGTGGTCAAGGTCTGGAGTTCCACTTGAAGAGAGAGGGCCCTCTTGCAGCTGAAGTGCATCCCAGTATTACTGATGCTAGTGACAGTTTGTTTGTTTTTTTTGCCATATTCATACACATTTTATTTACTGCTTTTTCTCTTAATCAACTTTTAAAAAACACACACTTATTTTATAAGAAAACATTTAACTTGGAAACAGAAGTTGAGGTAGAAAAACAGCCACTCAAAACTGCCTTCAGGAGCCTTACCCCTCTGAGGAGTGGATGGGAGGGTTGGAAGCAGGTGGACATGGGGCATTAGGAGAAGGGAGGGAAGGGAACTGGGGTTGGTATGTAAAATGAAAACTAAATTTTTAAATGAAAACAAAAGGTTAAAAAAATGCCTTCGGGCTAATCCCCGAACAGTGAATGTGCTGTTTTACAGAACAGTGCAAAATGGGTTTTCAAATGCGACTAAGCCTAAGGAATCCAATTTTAGACTATTGGGGAAATCTTCTGAAATTACATGAATCATTAAAAGAGGAGATTTTTTTCTGACTTCATTGAGACGTGACTATTGCCAAAGGGCCAATCTACTGCTGCTGATGCTGCCTTTGGGAAAAAGAGAATTCCCTCAGTAAAGGAATGTGAGCAGCCTTTTCATGTTAGAAAGAGCAAGGAAATGGACCTCCACAAAGGAACATGGCCCTGACAACACCTTCATTTTTGTTCAGTGAGATCCATGTCTTCTTACAGCCTACAAATCTATATAGTACTACTCATATCCTTATAACCATTTAACTTACAGGGATTTACTAAGATGGTACTAAGAGGGAACTAAAACAATACATTACAAGTAATAATTGCCATTAGTTGTGCTATTAAATGTTTACAAACACGTCAGTCAAAAGCCTTTATATGTTTGCTAAAAGCAAGAATGGCATACATGTATGAAAATGCCAGAATTAAGTCTATTACTATGCATGCTAACTTAAAAATTGAAAAGAAGGCTGGGCATTGGTGGCGCACGCCCTTAATCCCAGCACTATCGTGAAGCAGAGGCAGGCAAATCTCTGTGAGTTCGAGGCCAGCCTGGTCTCCAGAGCGAGTGCCAGGATAGGCTCCAAAGCTATACAGAGAAACCCTGTCTTGAAAAACAAAACAAAACAAAAATTGAAAAGAGAAAGCCAACCCTCCCCTCCTCTTCTTGTAACTGACTGTTAGCATGTCAATGTGAGATAAACTATAAGTGGTTATACCTTGTGTTACAAATACGAGGATACAGAAGTAGATACAGTTATTGTCAGGTAAAGGGCATGTGGCTCCATCTGAAGTGCAAACTCAAGTGACCCCTTTGTGCTTTCTCTCTTATATCACTAATCACACCGACTGTGGTATTTCTGAAGTTGATCCTGGCCTTGCTAAGGAAGTAGGCATTATCCACAGGTATTTTCATTATGGTTTCATTGCATTACATTTTTAAAATGACCTTTCAGCCCCTCTAAACTGATAATGATGACCAGTATTTTGAAGGGCACCACACTAAATCAAATGTGCTTTTTCATTTATTCCCCAGATGATAAAGCCTAGTGGGTTATCAATTCAAAAATCACTGACGAACCTTTATTAACTCCATTGCTAGCATAATGCTTTCATCTGCCACTTACTGATGAGAGTAAGTCATAATCCACTGTTATCAGGAAATAAAAGAGTCTAATAAGTTAAAGCAGAATCGGGTGGTAGGACAGTGATCTCTAATAACAGGAGAGGAGAAAGCAGTCATTACCCAGTTGTCTTGCTTTTCCTTCACACCAATCACCTTAGCCTAGTCAGAGATACTGGAGACAAAGACAGCAAAAGAATACAGCTTGAGTATTCCTTACAGGAAATGTGTAGTCCAAGGAATGCTTTAGATTTTGTAATCTGAAATATTTGCAAATATGTAATGAAGTACATTAGAAATGGGGTCCAAGTATAATTACTAAATTTACTTATCTTTCTTATATATCTTATATAATGGATAGAAGGTGATTTAAACAATTTTCGTGCATGTGTAGTGTTTTGTGAGCATGTGTGTGTGTGATTGAGAATGTGTGCACTTGTGCATGTTCTCATGAAGGCCAGAGGAGGCTATCAGGTGTCTTGTTCTGTCACTTTCAGGCTTTATTCCTTTGAGATGGGGTCTTTTAGTGAACCTGGACTTAGGCTAGTGGACAGACCACTAGGCATCCTCCTGTCTCCACTCCCCATGGTGCTAATGTGGTACACAACCATGACCAGCTGTAACTTGAGCTTTTAGAAACCAAATAAACACACAAAGACTTATATTAATCAGCAGGTCAGTAACTAGGGCTTCATACTGGCTAGCTCCGTCCTAATTATTCACCCATTTCTATCAATCTGTGTATTGCCACAAGGCTGAGGCTTACCTGGTAATACCCAGCATGGTGTTACTACTCCGGTAGCTCCTGCCTACCTCTCCCAGAATTCTTCTCATCTCCAAGTCCCACCTATCTTCCTGCCTCATTGGCCAAACAGTGTTTTATTCATCAACCAATAAGAGAAACATATACAGAAGGCCATCCCCCATCAACCAGCTTTTAAGTGGGTGTTAAGATCCTGATTCAGACAGGCAGATCTTTATAAGTTCAAGGCCATACTAGTCTACAAAGTGAGTTCCAGGACAGCCACAGCAGGGCTGTTACACACACACACACACACACACACACACACACACACACACACACACACAAACCCTGAAAAACCAAAATCAAAATCAAAACAAACAAGCAAACAAAAAAGGAGCCTAATTACTCAGGAACTCGGATCCTCATGTTTTCACAGCTAGTGCACTTACACACTGAACTCTCTATACGTAAATCCTGTTCTTACGTTGTGACTGAGACCTGCTGTATGAAATCAGGTACGGGATTTTCTATTTCTTGCAGTACTCAAAATGCTTCAGGTTAGGAATGTTTAATATGCATACTCAACTTTCTCCATTGCCCACATTCTACTCTCTCACTCTCAGTTAAAGAATGTATTTCTTGGGCTGGGCAGACGATCCAGTGGGTAAAGTGCTTGTTGCATAAGCATGGGAATTGAGCCTGTATGACTGAAACTTACTTCAAAAAACAAAAACAGAAACAAAAACAAAAACAAAAAATCAACAGAGAAGAAGTAAAAGCCAGGTGTGGTGCCCAGCATCCCAGAACTGGGAGGTGGAGATAAGAGGGTCCAGGGGACCTTCCAAGACAGCCAGTGCAGTCAATCAGTGAGCTCCAGGTTCAGTGAGACACACAATCTCAAAAAATAAAGCAGAGAGCATCAGATGAGACATCTGAGGTCAACATGTGATCTCCATATGCACACACATGCATGTGGGTACTTACACTGGGCTACAAAAAAAAAGAGTATATTTCTCATTTTTAGGTGTAATCAAATAATTTGAATGTCATTGTTTTATATTAATTTCAAATAAACTTGCCGTAATAGTCTTGATCTTACTAATCAAATATCAGTTGTTACATTATTTTGTCTTTTGCTTTATTATCTATTTTAAATACTTAGTAATGCTTGAACTTCACCTTCATTATGGCTCTTATAAATTATATTACAGTTTATTTATTGTGTGTATTCATGCATGCACATGTGTGCCACAGTATACATATTGTCAGAGGATTAAATGTGGGAGCTGGTTCTCTCCTTCCACCATATGTGGGTCCCAAGGATCAAATTCAAGTTGTTAGGCTTTACGGCAAACACCTTTACCCACCAAGTCATTCTCCAGCCCAAATTTCTGAGTCATTAGCTGGCCCAAATTTTATTTACATTATTTTGAATTAAATATATTTTTAAGGCCAGGAAGATGGCCCAGTGGGTAAAAGTGCATGTGTAAGCCTGGTAATGTAGGTTGAACTCCCAGAGGCCACATGAAGAACTGACTCTATAAGGCAGTTCCCTGACTTCCACATCAGAGTGGTGGTGGCACACACACTAACATCTCACAATTCAAAAAATTTAAATATCTATTTCTCTTATAAATGTGATCTAGTCAGGTTTCCTTATAAATAAATGCATTCAATCTTTGCCTATTCAGGAGTTCAAGATCTTAACCACAGATCTTAAATTTGGACTAGTTACAAGTAAGACAGCAGAATTCTTATTTATTATTATTATGTTTACGGGTGTTTTGCCTGCATGTACTTCTGTCCATCATATATGTGCCTGGTTCTCTCTGAGTCCTGTAAGGGTATAGGATCTTCTGGAACTCTACGTTTTCGCTGGCAATCCAACCTGGGTCAACTAGTACTCTCTCCAGAGCCATCTCTCTAGCCCCAACAACAGAATTCTTAAGTAATAAAAAATGCATCTGCTATATTAACTTAAAGACAACTTATTAACAGAGAAAAAAACAACATGGAGATTTCAGCCTGGTACATACTGCATAAATGGCATGATCTTTTGTTTATATGGGCTTTATGGAATAATATATCTGTTTTAAAACTGATGTTAGGAATTTTAAGTAGGCCTTGCCCACACTAGGCAAGTGTTCTTCCTCTGTGTTACATGTCAAACCCAGTAGGATGAATTTTGTTTGTGCATACTCCACTCAACCCCCTGGTTCCATTAATCTCACTTAGGAAAATTAGCAATATCCTCTTCTCACTGTAACAATCAACGGGCTGGCAGGTTTGAGGGATCTGCACTGAAAATTACTTAGCTAGCCTACCAATAAATAAAGGATGACTACAAGGTTTTCAGTATGGCATTGGTATATTCTGGTTTCTGCTTCCTTCTGTTGGTATTGGTGTGTGTGTTGGTGTGAGATAGGGCTCACCATGTAACCCAGGCTGTGTTCAAACTCACTATGTGACCAAGGATGGTCTTGACCCTTGAGATTCTAGGGTGCTGGAATTATACATGAGTGCTACCACACTCTGCTTTTTCCTTCTGCCTTTGAAAATTATTTCTATCATGTTTATTTATTTTGAGAAAGAGAGAGAGATGGAGGAGGAAGGCAAGGTGAATATATGAGGAATTGGTTCTTCCTTCCATCATGAGGGTCCTTTTCGATCAAAAGTCATTAGACTTGGTGGCAAATGCCTTTAAATGCTGAACAACCATGCTAGCTGCCTGCTCAGTTGTTTTTGGTCTACATTAACTAGCATAAAAATGTATGGAATTATTTCAGGTCAAAAAGTTTCTTGACAGCATTAGAGTGATAACTTAGAAATGCCAGCACTTAATCCTCTTAAGGACTCCGAGGAAAGTTATTCAGAATTTACAAATGAGAAAAATGAAGAGAGGTAGCATGAGGTTATGCAGTTGTTGAACAGTCAGAAGTGGGCAGACAGTAGTCCTCAGCAGCCTACCCTCTTTAACTTTCCTCTGACATAAGGCAGGGCTACTTAGCAGGCTGAAGGACTGGACAGAAGGCCACACACATGTCTAATTACCACAGTCAACAGATGATCAAAAGATACAAGGCAGATCAAGAGGAATTTTGTGGTGTGAAAGGCAGTGAGGGAGCAGCACCCAGTGAGGAGGGGTCTCACTGTGCTTGCTTTGGAACCATTCCTTCTCCAATGAGAAGATGCCACTTCTCTTGTGCTCAAAAGCAACATGTATGCAAAAGATGGTGAGATAAATCCATGCTTAGTAAATTAAATTAAAAAGCCAATATGGCCCTATCTTAGCCACTATTCTATTACTTTAAAGAGATATATGACCAAGGCAACTCATATGAAGGAAAACATTTAATTAGGGGCTTGCTTCAGTTTTGGAGGATGAATCTGTTATCATCATGGCAGATAACATAGTAGGAATATGGTGGCTCACATGGCATCAGAATATCAGCTGAGAGCTACATTCTGACCCACAGGCAGAGACAGAGGGTAACTCACAGGGCCTGACATGGGCTTTTGAAACCTCAAAGCCCACTTCCAGTGATAAACTTCCTTTAAAGCCACACTTTGTAATCCTTTTAAACAGTTCTATTCTCTTGTGAGTAAGCATTCAATCATATGAGCCTATGGAAACCATTTTCATTCAAACCACCACAGACCTAGGTTAATATTCTTCAAAGCAAATGTTTTTGGTAGTCATAAGCCTAAGTGCTAAAAAATTGATGTAACAGCGCAAAGCTACTAACCATTACCTGCTGCTTTGTACACACCAGCTCATTTCTTAGGATGAATATAAACCATTCCATTTGTATATTAATTACTGGATAAAGAGAATAGCCATAAAATACAGTCACAGTCTTCGGAAATTTTAAGTGTGACTTGCAAGAATTTATCCATCTAGATATTAAGTGGGTCAGGGGTAATCATATTTGCAACAGATTGTAAACTGAAGGACTGGAGAGGAAATGGACAGGAGCCAAGAGGTGTCCAAGAAGAGCTCTTGTCTCAGGGGTTTCTCCTTGGCCCTCTTCATACTAGATAGCAACACAAACTACTTTGACTCTGAGCTTTTAACAATAAGAGAAAGGGGACATTAGTCAATGATATTTTATTCATAAAATTAAGAAAAAAATGAACAAACATCAGAGCCTGTAACAGACTGCTAGACAACTTCTAATACTTCAGGATCACAATAATGTAAGAGGGTAGAGAAAAGGAATGCACTCATTTCTTCTATAACTCTAACTCATAAAACAACAGTAATCGACTTGCTAAGTGTCCTCCTCTTCCATTCATAGTAACAACCTATGGCACTGAACTTGCTTCCATTTCTTCTGACATGTCTGGTTTCCTAATTACTCATACCTAATGATACATACCTGTGACAAGCTCCCTGACTCATTAATGATTAACTGTATGTGAACCATTTGGGAGTGTTCACTGCTTTTTCCAGGACATAGCCTACTCATCAAGGTGTCTATAGAAGCTCCTGAAATACTGATTTCAACTTCCTTTGCCCTGTTTAAATAGAAGCTGTCTAGTCCTGAGGCTACGGCAGCTTTGGGAGATGTACATTTTATACAATCTGCTGCTTACCTATCCATTTCTAATCATTTTCCTGTCATCTTAGATTCAGCAAACTATTTTTGTGGAACTCATTGGCACTTCTAATATAAGACTTTCTTATCAATAAATAATGTCTGGAAGCAAAGGAATTTTTTTTCACTAACTACATGTTGAAAATGTCCAGATTTATAGTTTATGGTTGTGCAGGCTAGTTTCATGTCAACTTGATACAAGTTAGAGTCATCTGAAATGAGGGAACCTCAATTGGGAAAATACCTCCATAAAAGTGTAGGGCATTTTCTTAATTAGTGATTAATAGGGGAGGGCCCATTCCACTGTGGGTGGTGTCTTCCCTGGGCTGGTAGTCCTGGGTTCTATAAGAAAGCAGGCTGAACAAGCTATGATGAGAAAACCAGTAAGCAACACCCCTCCATAGTCTTTGTATCAGCTCCTGCCTCCAGGTTCCTGTCCTTTCCTGTTTCTGACTTCCTTCAATGATGAACAGTTATATACAAGTGTAAGCCAAACAAATCACTTCCTCTTCAAGTTGCTTTGGTCATAGTGTTTCATCACAGCACTAGGATCACCAACTAAGATATTGGTTTAGAACTTTCACTGCATTTAACCACATATCCAAAAGCTAAATGTCTACACATGTTATTTGCAGGGTTCCCATTTGAGAAATTTGAGACCTGTACTCATTCCCCACCTCTATTCTCAGCATGCTTTTCTTCCATTGCTCATCTACCATCTGGAAGTTCTTGTCAGTCACCCAGAGTGACCCTTGACTTCCTCCCCCACTAGTATTCAAATATGTGATAACTTATGTTTGCTTCCCACTTTGAGCTTCATTGACATGACCCTGCCTGGTTCAACTCCTTGTTCCTCCTATCAGGGCTACAGTATAATTTCCAAACTAGTTTTGGTGTCCTGGAACTCTTCTAGAGATGTTTTCACTGTAATTTTTTTCAGAAGCAAATAAGTCATTATGCTTCCTACAATTTTCAATTGCCTCCCACTACACTTAACAAAAATACTTGGCAAGGGCATGCTGGTCCACTGAATTCTGATCTGTATTTTCATGTCATATTTTGCAAAAGAACAGAAGGTGATCATGATACTTTGTCCTGTGCATTTTCTACCCCATGTTTAAACATATCTATATTAGTGCTCATTTTATTATAGTAGAGGAGCATAATTTATTATAAAATGAATATATACACTGAAAGTATAGAGTAAAATTAATTTTTTACTGACAAGGATTTCAGTCAAAGAGTTTAGAGACAAACAATTTTTGCTTTAGCCATACTGGATATTTTGTTATGTTTAAAAATATCTAGTGTGTGTGTGTGTGTGTGTGTGTGTGTGTGTGTGTGTGTGTGTGTATGACTAACTGAGCTATTCAACTCAAGGATGGATACACAGTTATTTTAACTTCTGATCAGAAGATAATGCACCTCATATCCTTGCCAATATATGGCATAAGTGAGGAATTTAATTCTGGGAGAAACTTGTTTAAAATTCCATATAGTTTTAAGAGGAGGCAAGCTGAAACAATATATTTTCTTCCTTTCACACTCTTCTGAATTAAAAAAAAAAAACACCCACAGCATAAATAACTCAAGAGATTTATAACTTAAAACAAATCACCTTAAGTTCTTGGGATCCATCAGCACTGAGATGGAACAGCTTTTGAAGCCGGCTTGTTCCTTTAGAATGCTCTTCTTTATGTATTATTTCCTACACTCATTTCTTTATGTTCTCACTGTATCCTGTACCCTGTACTGATTTATAGAAATAGTTCTGGGATCTTTTCTTCACTCCCAGGAGGCAATAGTTGCTGTGGAATTTTTATTGTTTTTTAAATCTCTTTTTTGGATTCTTTGCACTTACAAGAGAGGAAGAAGCCAGTTGGCCTGCTTTTAAATTAAGCAATAAAAATTCCGTGACTATATTGCTACTCTCATCTGGAGCTAAATTATTAAAATTCTAATTCTTTTTTACTTTGCAAAAGTTAAGAAGCAGTAATATCTTAAGTTGGTAGTCTATACCAAATGTTTTGATTTCTTTTATAGGAGAAGTACTCAAAATCTACAATAACTTCTCAGGTAAAATTCCATCTTTAAAGGACTTTTAGTTGAGAAATTTATCATTTAAAAATTTAGTAAAGTGTTTGGAGAGTAACAGAATGACTATCAAGTTCTAGAAATTAATATTACAAGATAGTTTATATTGCATTAAATTTGAATACATGTTGTATGGTACTGGTTAATTCTAGGAATTAGATTAACCAAAAACAGTTCCAGAACTGGACTAGAGGAATACAGTATAGCTGGGCATCACAAGTAAGCTGATCAAGTGTATCTGAAACTAGAGAGTGAGAAGAGAGCAAGAATGAGCAGGGAATCAAAGGGGACACTGTTTTCTATTCGAATCCAACACTACAAGCACTGTGACAGCACTGTACTAACTGTAAATAAATAAAAGATGCTAAGAAATCTAAAGTAGCATTCTATGTCAGCCATTATTGGCAACTGGATCAAGAAGAAATCTATCTCTTGTTCAAAATATTTACAAGTAGGCTGAAGGCTAGAGATGTTTACACTATGAGAAACTTAACTGAGGATAAGATATAAGACAATATATACAATTTTACTCTACCAGGCTGACAAAGATAACAGTTGAAAAGAACAATGAGTAACCTTTACTGGCTCCATCTACCTTTAAAGGAAGTAGGACTGGCAAAGTCATCACCGGCAGTACTATTAAACTGTACCAAGACAATAATACTGCTGTTTTTATGCAACAACTTCTTAAGGTTTGGGTTAAGTTTTTGTTGTTGTTGCTGCTGCTGCTGCTGCTGAAGCTGTGTTTTTGTTTTATTTGTTTTTTTTTTTTAAGAGTCTATGCAACCTTGGCTGGTCTGAAACTTGCTATATCGATCAATTCTCTAATCTCTGCCTTTCAAAAACAAAATTATAAACACACACACACACACACACACACACACACACACACACACACACACACACACACACAAAGCTTTTTAACATGGGAAAAATTTATTCTCATATCTCTATTAAAAAATTAGCAGCCTCATTCTTCATAAGAATGGGCACTGTCAATCAGCGTCCAGAACTGGTTAATGTGGCTAAGTTGAGACAATGGACATGTTTCCATCATAGTAGATATGTTACAGTGGTGACAATGAGACCTGTAACATTTGCAAACAAAACAAACATACAAAACCCCAAAAAAACAACAACAAAATTATCCATGCTAGTTATGGGGGCATACACCAGTAATCCTAGAACCAGTGAGGAGGATCACTGAGAATTCTAGGCCAGCAAGGACTCCATCACAAATATCAAGTCAATTGGGCACTGTTTTAAAAACAAAGAAACAACAATGGCAAAAAGCACACCCTCCAACCATCTATCCACTGACTCATTACACCAGCATTTACTGCCTGTCAACTACACTGTAGGCCTAGTCTTCCCAGTAATTGCACAATTAAAATATATACTGTATTGTTTATAGTGTTAGTACAGTGCTCTGGGGGAGGAGTAAGGGTGGAGGGATAGTGCACGGGTCTACTTTTGACTCTTCTGAGGAATGGTAATGAAAGTGAATTCAGAGTAAGCCAGCTAGTGACAAGCAGGCAGGAAGAATATCCAGGTATGGGGACAATTAACACAGATGGGAGAGGCCACATAGTTACCAACGCCATGTAGGATGAAGATCTAGCCCTTTGTTCAAAAACTAAGGATACAAGATAGAGCAGTAAACCAAGTGTGGAGGCCCACTGTAGCTGCACAGGTCACATATCCATGAAGGATGCCTGTTTGAGGGGCTGCAGGTCAGGTTGGATCTAAGAGAATAGAGGAACTGTTAGCCAAGGCCATAGAGGTCTAAGGTACACAGGCACCACCAGTCTAGTGAGGAAGATGGTTCCAGGAGCCCAAACCACAGAGCGCCTACAACTGTCTACCTCACATTCCCACAACAGTTACTAAGAGTTATTATACAAGCCAGGCTTATACTTCCAGACTGCCTGTGCTGAGTAAGACAAAGAGCTTACAGCTAAATTAAAGCTTTTTTAAATTTAGGGTCCAGTGTGCTGGGTTCTACAAGGAAAGTGTAAGCACTATTTATGGAGGAGTCAAGACATAAAGATTACTCTCTTGGAGTGGGAAACTGCAAGGCAAATCTGCAGGAGAACTGCAAACAGACTGAAAGTGGCATTTGTCTGCCTTGATAGCAGTGATTCCACCACACCCCTACAGAACCAGCAAGCATAGCCAGTGCTCCTATGTACCAGGCACTGACTGCTGAATGTCTTGTATAATTTAATTCATTTGAGCTTGCCATTAATGAGGTAGACACCATTATTATCCTGATTTTACAAATGAAGAAACAGGCACAGAGTGACTAAGTAATTTACCCAAGATTATCCAGCTAGCGGGATGTGGGATTCACTTAAATCTAGGCAGCCCAGGTTCAAAGTTCTGGCCCTGAACTGCTACCTACCATTTCAATATCATTGTATGTTTGATTTTGTTTTGTTTATTTAAAATCTTTATGCGAGGGCTAGAGAGACGGCTCAGAGGTTAAGAGGACCCATATTTGCTTCTCGGCACGCACATGTTGCCTGACAGTCATGAGTGACTCTAGTTCCTGGGGTCCTGACATCTGCTTCTGGCCTCCTTGGGCACTCGTACACATGCGGTGAACATAAACTCACAAAGGCACATACACATACAGACAAATAATAAATAAATAAATAAATCTTAAATAAAATCTAAATGCTGTAATTGTGCCTTTTATTTTTTCTTCCCAGTCTTTTGTCACTTAACCTTTCCAAGTACTTGACCACTGAATCATACATACTACTTCAAGTTAGGTAGAAGATACGCAACAACAACAACAAGAATAGTGCATGGAATCGGAGAGATATCTCAGTGGTTAGGAGTGCCTGTTGCTGTTACAAAAGCTAAGAGTGAGTCCCAGCATCTATTTTTGGGTGACTCACAATAACCTGCAAGTCCAGTTTCAGGTGATCAAAATCCTCTTCCAGCTTCTGCAGGAACCCACATACCCACCCACACAAAGGCAAAACCACACATAATTAAATCATAAATTAAATATTTTTAACAGAAAAATAATAGTCCTCAAACTTCATTTTTCCCCACATTTTTCCTCCTGCTCCTCCCACTTTCTTCCTCTGCTCCGCCTGTCTACTCCTAAGAGAGGGTAAGGCCTCCCGTAGGAAGTCAGTACCATTATCTCATTGAGGCAGGACCAAGATACCTCTCCACCCCCAACACCACTGTGTCTAGGCTGAGCAAGGTATCTCTCCATATAGAATGGGCTCCACTAAGTCAGTTTTTTAATGGTCTAAAGCAGTAGTTCTCAACCTCCCTAATGCTGTGACCCTTTAATACAGTTCCTTATGTTGTGGTGACCATAAAATTATTCCATTGCTACTTTATAGCTATAATTTTGCTACTGTTATAAATTATAATGTAAATGTATGACATACAAGTTATCTGACATGCACCCCTGGTGGGGTTGCAACCCACAGACAGAGATCCACTGATCTAGAGGCTGACACAGAAGTTGTATAAGTGTTATAAATAGACTGAGGTTTGAATTTCTGAAAGATGACATGGACAACACTTTACTTTTGATGACAATTCCAGGTATGTCTTTAATGGTGGTCAACTAGAGATCATGTAGTTATAGACATTCTTTTGCGTATAAGAACTATGGGCATTGCTGGGCAGTGGTGGCACATACCTTTAATTCCAGAACTTGGGAAGCAGAGGCAAGTGGACCTCTGTGAGTTCAAGGCCAGCCTGATCTACAAAGCTACACACAGAAACCCTGTCTCAAAGAACAAACAAAAACAAACAAACAAAAAAGAACTGTGAGCACTGAATTAATGGAACTCTGGGAGCTCACACATTGGCTCCCAAGATCTCCATGGCCCATTGTTGAACCTGCTCCTTACAGACTTGGGAAGAACATGTATATGCTCATCAAGTCAACAGATGGACTATGCCAAATGCTCTGAACAAAGACGGTTTGAAACATTCTTTCATTAAGAAACTTAGATGTTATAACAGAAATGCTAACTCCATGCTATCATGGGTTACAGGATAGCATACTTTTACAAATTCATGAAGACATTTGGGACAGAATGGAAGGAGACAGAATGTGAGGACTGTCACACAGGAAGGTTTTGTTACTACCCTTTTGGTAGGGTATTGTAGGCATCTGTAGTTACCAAGTACTAGAGACTGATACACAGTAGGTCTGTTACACACACTGCCATTGCCAGGTAGCAGGCATTTTCTCACCCCTCCTCTTCTCCCCTTCTCATTCTCCTCGTTCCCTCTCCCCTCCCCCCATGCTCCCAATTTGCTCAGGAGATCTTGTCCCTTTCCCCCTTCTCCAAGGGACCATGTATGTCTCTCTTAGGGTTCTCCTTGTTTACCAGCCTCTCCGGCAGCCTGGGCTTTAGGCTGGCAATCCTTTACTCTATGTCTAAAATCCACATATGAGTGAGTACATATAATGCCTGTCTTTTTGTGACTGGGTTACCTCGCTTAGAATGGTTTCTTCTAGTTCCATCCATTTGCCTGTAAATTTCAAGATTCCATCGTCTTTTTTTTTTTTCTCTGAGTAGTACTCCATTGTGTAAATGTACCACAGTTTCTCCATCCATTCATCGGTTGAGGGGCATCTAGGTTATTTCCAGGTTCTGGATATTACAAATAATGCTGCTATGAACATAGTTGAACAGATGACCTTGTTGTAGGAATGTGCTTCTTTTGGGTATATGTCTAAGAGTGACATTGCTGGATCTTGTGGTAGACTGATTCCCATTTTCCTGAGAAATCACCATACAGATTTCCAAAGTGGCTGTATGAGTTGGCACTCCCACCAGCAGTGGAGGAGTGTTCCTCTTTCTCCACAACCTCTCCAGCATAAACTGTCATTGGTGTTTTTGATTTGGGCCATTCTGACAGGAGTAAGATGGTATCTCAGAGTTGTTTTGATTTGCATTTCCCTGATGGCTAAGAATGTTGAACACTTTCTCAGCCATTTTAGATTCCTCTATTGAGAATTGTCTATTTAGTTCTGTACCCCACTTTTTTTTTTTTTTTTTTTTTTGGTTTTTTGAGACAGGGTTTCTCTGTGGCTTTGGAGGCTGTCCTGGAACTAGCTCTTGTAGACCAGGCTCGTCTCAAACTCACAGAGATCCGCCTGCCTCTGCCTCCCGAGTGCTGGGATTAAAGGCATGCGCCACCATCGCCCAGCTTGTACCCCACTTTTTAATTGGATTATTTGGTGTTTTGGAAATTAGCTTCTTGAAAAAATCATGGGGGCTGGACAAATGGTTCAGTGGTTAAGAACACTTGCTGCTCTTGCAGAGGACACACATTTTGTTATCAGCACCCACAGGATGACTCACAACCATTTTAAATTCCAGTTTCAGAGTGTCGAATGCATATGAAGACTATACAATGGCATATGAATTAGTCATCAATCTCATTATCAAGAGAGGGCATTTAAGGTAGCCTCTCCTCTGCAGGTACCAAGCATGTACATGGTAAGCACACATACATACAGTCAAGACAGTCATACATATAAATTAAATAAATATTTTTAAAATTGTTTAAGTTATTGTGAGGCAGGCCTGGTAACAAATGCCTGTAATCCCAGTACTTAGGAAGTGGGAGCAGGAGGGTCAGGTGTTCAGGCATCTCCTTGGCTACACAGCAAGTTTAGCCACTGTGGTTACATAAGATTATCTCAAAAAACAAAAATATGTGATGGTTAACCATCATTATCAACTTTACTGGAGTTGGAAACTCCTATGAAACATGCCTTCTGGGCATGTCTGGGGGAATATTGCCAGACAGGTTTAACTGAAGAGAGAAGACTCATGCTGAATGTGGGCTGCAAAACTAACTGGATTGAGATCCCAGACTGAATAAGAGAGAGGGAAAGCAGGAGGGCAGGTGTACATCAGCAATCCTCTCTCTTTACTTCCGGACTGTGAATATAATGTGACCAGGGCCTTACACTCCTACTGCTATGCCTTCCCTGCCTTGATGGACTGTATTCCTCCTAACCTTGAGACTAAATAAATCCTTCTGGCATTACATTGTTTCTTGTTAGGTACTTGGTCACAGCAGTAAGAAAAGTGACTGCGAAGAAATAAATACATTATTGTTAGGAAGTTACAGAGGCTTTCTAATGGAACAGTAGGGCTGAGGATGTAGTTCTGAGGAGTAGAACTTGCCTAGCATGCAAGAGACCTTAGAGTCTTTTGATTCCCGGCAGTGGGAAAACCAAGTTAATACAAAGTAAAGAAATAAAAGAATCAAACCATGTTTTTTGAGATTGCTAATTTGGAGGCTGGAGATATGGCTTGTCAAACATGAGGAGAGGAGCTTTGGTTCTAGTACCCATGTAAGAAGTCTGGCACCCTGAAAACACCTGTAGCCTCAGCTCCAAGGCTCCAACTCCCTCCCTAGCCTCTTTGTACACATGTGCATATACTCACACAGTCACAAGTGTGTGCACACACACATGAACATACAATTTAAAAATAATGCTAACCTGGAAAGGGTGTGTGGGGTCTCTGCAAGCATTATGGCCAGCTGGGAAATGATTCATGTGAGGTGGAGAATGAAATGGGTCAAAAGCACCACTTTAGCAGGTGCTGGCTCAGAAACTTCCAGTCTGACCTCTTGGTTTATTTTTCTTAAACATTTAAGCACAATAAAAATTTGGGGGGAAATCTCCACATGACAATCATCACAACAAAGCTTTAGGGGGTGGCTATAGGAAAACTTCCTTGCAAAGTACACCTTTTCAGCAAAGTACCTGTGACCTTCGAAATAAGAATGAGTTCTATTGAGTGACAGTGCCCAGGGTAAGGGCCTAGGGAAGAAGGCTTTGTAATAAGCGTAAGCATAGATTCTATTGATGGAGGATACCAAGTACACAGGACTTCTTTTATAAGGAAGTGCTCTATTCACTGATAGACAGAGTTCAAGATTAGGGCTACATAGTGCTCAGGATTTGGGGGGTAAGGTGCAAGCTGTCTCCATAGAAAAGCAAAAACATCACTAGGCTGGATCACCAGATGGCTCAGTGGTCAAGAGCACTAACTGCTCTTCCAGAGGCCAAATGGCACCCAAATGGCAGCTGAAACTTGATTGTAACCACAAGATCTGACACCCTCACACAGATAGACATGCACATAAAATAAAAATAAATTACAAAAAATAAGCACTTCCAGTTATGATAAGCTTTTTCTGGGGTGTGAAATTTTCCTATACCTACTGGAATCTCTTAAGGCCTAGGGCAGATTTATTCAGGTAAGTGTATTCTAAATGTCTAGTGGTTCAAAAGAAATCTTTTAATTAAAACACAAGAATAGACAGCTGAAGGTTATGTCCATAATTTCTCTGAGTCTGGGTATTAGGAGACATATGATGGCAAAGGGATGGTAAACAGAGAGACATATAACATGCTTAACAGAGGGTATTTTTGTTACCTAAGTGAGAAAATTGTGATAACCAATTAAAATGGCAGTTTTCCCTGATATGTTTGACAGAGCCAATAATGACATCTACTCTGTGGAGTAATTTCTAAAATAATACATAAGAAAGAGACTACTGAGATTTTGTATGCTGTGCTGTGGAAATATTCTATTAGAATTCATCTCTTTAATCATGGAGGAAGCAAAACTAAGAAAGAAGTGAAAGCACTGTGCATTATAAACTCAGCATGTGAAGAATAAATACCTAACATAAGGAGATCCTCTATTTCCCCACCCCCAAAAAATCACATCTTGGAAAAAAAGGACTATGAAAGTAACTCTAAAAATTGACTGGAAATAATACTGAATACTTTTTGTATATAGACAAGATAAAATAAAAACATATTTGAAATCATGTTTTCCTCTATACCCAAGTAAAGATCAATGGGTTCTGAGTGCTTCTTTGAGGTATGTACACTCTAGTATACACATGTACAACAGTTCTTCAAAGTCTGGAGTACAGTGGTGTTTACACCCCCTATAGAGACAGAAGAAGGCAGGACAAAGAAAGTATAGAGAAATGTGTATTTCAGCCCTCAATTCCCTTTAACCCATGGTAACCAAAGTAGAAGGAGGTACCCAGCAGCTAGGGGGTAAAAGCTCTGACTAAGAATGCAGATGTTTGAATCTCAGTTGAGAGCTGCCAATGACAGTTTATAGTTATTGTTGCCATTCTTAATTCATGTTTTCCCTAATAAATTCCTGACTTTATTAAGTCAGGAATTATTTATTAATAATTTACCAGAGGACACTGACTGTATAAATACAAGAAGCTAAGATTTTGTCAGGCTTAGTTCACCTATCACATATCACTTCCAAGGGAATACCTGAAAAAGAAACAGTGAAGTGTGAAGTACTCATCAAGTCATTCTGATGTCACAAGCTTCCTCCAAGCCAAGCAGAGGATGTGTGGAAAGTATAGAAGATCTCATTAAACTGAGTAAGGATGGAGAAGAGGGGAGAGAAGGGAGAGAGAGGTCTGATTTAACATTTAAATGTTATTTAATTATATTTATTACAAGAAACTAAGTGAAAATTGTCAGCAATGCCCAAAGTTAGAACACTGAGCCCACTGAACTTTGCAAAAGATCTACAGTTCACCTTTTGTAGTAAATTCTATAAACATGGTATTGCTACCCAAACTCCTTGGACAGTGAGGTGTACCTGTATTTCCTTAACTACTGTCATTGAAAAGTATAAGGCAGATGTCACGAATCATCATCCATTTCCTCTGTATATCCAAGGGTTTTAGACTATATGTAAAATGGTTTCTACAGAAATCTGCACAATAAGACTTTAGCTCAAGGTTACATATCTCATTGATAACCAGAAATAAATGCCATCATTTGAAATACACAGGAAAAATGAAAAGGAAAACAACATAATTCCACAGTTCAATTTTATTTTTAAGGTATTTTTTCACTCATTTTGGAGAGGCTGCTGTCAGAAACTGGCTCCACTAACTCAGCCTCTTCTCAGGGAAGGCTCTGGAAAACAAAAAGTCTTCTGATTTTCTAATACAATTCAATAGAGTGGATGTCAAGAGCACTAACTGAAAGAGGAAGTATTTAGTACACACTTAGGGTCTAAATGGGCTTCCTACACTTACCACAATCTCTTTGGTGAAATTTCTAAGACAAAAATACAAAAATAATCCATGGAGCAGCTCTCAGAAGTCTAGTTTTCACTGTTGCCATCAATGAAATACAATTCTGTTTATTTCAAGGAGCATGCATTTAAGACCAATACTTATAATTAGGTACTGGTAACAGCAACATTTATGACTGAGATTACAATTCATTGCTTGTGTTTGTGTGTGTATACAAATATATTACATATACATGCATATATATCCATATGTATATTTAAATAGTGTTACTTTTTGTGGTGTTTTGAATGAAAATGGCCCCCATAGACTCATAGAGAGTGGCATTATTAGAGGTGCAGCCTTGTTGGAATAGGTTGTGGCCTTTTTGGAGGAAGTGTGCCACTGGGGGTGTGCTGTGAGGTTTCAAAAGCTCAAGCCAAGCCTAGTGGCTCATTCTCTCTTCCTGGCACCTGCAGATCTAGACGTAGAACTTTAGTTATTTCTCCAGCACCATGTCCGCCTGCATGCCACCATGCTCCCTGCCATAATGATAATGGACTAAACCTCTGAACTGTAACCCAGTTAAATCCTTTCCTTGATAAGAGTTTTCATGGTCATTGTGTCTCTTCACAGCAATGAAACTCTAACTGTTTCAAAATTAATCTTATGTAAGAAATATGGCATTTCGTCTTCTCCATCCTTCACAACCACAAACCTTGTTATATGTGAAAGCTGTTCTGAGATGATTTGGGGGAATAAAACTTATACTATAATACAGAATTTAAGCTATAAAGTACAAGTTCATACCTAAAAAAATTACAAGTAACTTCTTGGGCCTAAGAACGACTCTATAAACACATATTTTAAGTAACTGATAAATTCTGGTACTTCCTAACTCTCAGCAAAATATTTATTTCTCTTTCCAAGAGCAAATTGTTACTGGCTGACATAATAATTAAGTTAGCTTTTATAAGCACTTTGTTGTCTCTATAAAAAATACAGTAATTTAGATTCATTAGCGTAAATGGAAGACACTACAAAATTGGCTAAGTTAAAGAATGCTTAGATTTAATCTTTTCCCATTAAAAGCCATCATTTCCTTGAACTCCATCAATTTTACTTCCAGAACTATTGGTTGGCTTAATTTGGGGGTATATTTTCCACTAAGAAACAAAGTTAAATTTAAATCGAAAGACTGAAAAGACAGTTAACTGGGCTCATCAAGACATTCCTTACCAATACTCAAGATTTTTATACAATTATAAAATGTTAGTATCATGACTTACAGGAATTCAACAAAACATTGATTTCTCAAATGATAAATTCATTCATTTAAAATGTATTAAGAATCTTTCAGAATTCTACATTTTCTATATTTCTTTTTTCAATGCTAGTAATTTTCTGAGGCATGGTTTAAAAGATTATTTATAAATGAAAATACATAAGGACCAGAAAACATTAAGACAAAGTCCACATGAAGCAATTCATTTCCTACCCTTACTTCATAAGAATATGTACACATGAGTTTGTGTCTTATTTCTAGTATGGAAGCCAGACTAGGCCTCCATAATCTCAAAACATCTTACTTATATAACACAGAAAATGAGAATCCAAAAATATTCACAAAACTTTGTAGAGAAAAACTATAATAAGGGGCTTCTATGAAAACCCAGAAATAACCAATTACCTTTGTATGTGCATGTACACATGTTCATGTGTTATGTGCATGTATGTGTAGATGCATGTGGAGACCAGATGTGAATGTTGTCTGTGTTTCTCAGTCATTTTCTAGACACTGTCTAACTGAACCTTGTACTTGTTGATTCTGTTAGACTGAATAGCCAGAAAGTCAATGGGATCCTCCTTGCTCTGCCTCCCCAACACTATGGTTACAGCTACACACCAAGCTGGGTGTGGATTTTTTTTTCCTTTTTTAAAAACTCAGGTACTGAGAATCAAACTCAGGTTCCCACACTTGTGTTACAAGTACTTTACCACTGAGCCATCCCTCCTGCCCATCAACTACCTTTGGAAAGGAGAAGCCAATCAGCTTGCATTCAAGGGAACTTGAACCTAAATGGAAAGTCTTTCTGTCACTTAGGTGCTTTGCTGACAGAAAAGCCACAGGATACAAGACATCCTTGACTTGACTCAGGAATCTAAATGAAATACATGTTACCTAGCTAATCTAGATGAAGTAAACATCTGATATTGGATCGGATCCTATTAAGAACATAATGAGTTTTTGTCAGGCTGTGGTGGTGCACACCTTCAGTCCTAGTGCTTGGGAGGCAGAGGCAGGAGGATCTCTGAACTCCAGGCCAGCCTGGTTAGCCACAGATACATAGAGAATCCTTACCTTGAAAAACAAAACAAACAAACAAAAACTCCTAATTTTTTCATTATGTATTTATGCCACTTAAGAAAAAGAAATAAGGAGCCGAGAGAGGTGGCATGTGGCTAAGATAGGAGGCTAGAGAGTAAGAGGCAAGACTGAACTACACAATGAATGTGGGCCAATTTGAGCTGTTTAGTCAAAGTCTTTCTCAGAACACCTGAATTAATTAAACTCTGCTTTTGTGGGTGTGCTTTAAAAAATCTGGATGACTAAAGAGTATAAAATATCTAAATCAATTAAATAAACTCTGTTTTCATGGGTTTGGTTGAAAAATTAGATGTCTGAACATGTTCAGTCTGGAGTAATATAGAGGAAGGGAACTGGTCCATGTATGAGAGGGTGAACATGCAGACAGATGGTCGGTCCAGTGTGCTGTGCTGCAGCCCAGCAAGAAGGACAGAGCATCTACGTAGAATGGCAGCCTGGAAGGAGTGTGCAGGGGCCCATGCAGGATGAGGAAAGCATCCATGGGAGTGCACAAGCTGGCATGAGGACTTACAGCAGGGTGGAGAAGACAGCTGCACAATTCAGGGGTGACAACAGGAATGGCAATTTGGCACATCAAGGGAGACTTAGCAAATTAGTTACAGATCCAGACTTCTTAGCTTCTTAGCACAGTCAGAGGAATTATAACATAGAGAACACTGGAATGAGCTCCATGGTACTGAGTTGTAAGGGGAAGTAACAGTGCAAAGTCAGTTTTCAAGCATAAAATTAGAAAAGTACAAGTGCCAGCACTCCGGAGGCAGAGGCAGGGGGATCTCTGTGAGTTTGAGACCAGCCTGGTCTACAAGAGCTAGTTCCAGGACAGCCTCCAAAGCCAAAGAGAAACCCTGTCTCAACAAACAAAAACAAACAAACAAACAAACAAGTACAAGTGCAAATGGGCATATATAAGTGTGTATGAATCTGTGTGTGCATGTGTGAGAGTATGAGTATGTTTGAGTGTGTGTGTATGTGTGAGAGAGAGAGAGAGAGAAAGAAAGTGTGTGTGTGTGTGTGTGTGTGTGTGTGTGTGTGTGTGTGTGTGTGTGTGTGTGCGCGTGTCTTTGACATCTAGCATTGCCTGCTGAGCTGACCTAGAAACAACAATATGGAGCCCAGAAGCAATAATTGCATATATCTTGGTTTCTAACTACTGTTGTCTTACTAAAGAATCAAGGTTACTTGGAATACAAAATGATCTTGAATGCTCTGAGGTTCTAAGATCAAGTTACATTCCAAACAATACCAGAGAGGCTGGAAGATGTTCCATGGATAAGAGCACTACACACAAGTATGAGGATCTGAGTTTGAATCCCCAGCACCTATGTAAAAAGCCAGGTGCAACCCTACAGTGGACACTTGTGTTGTGCAAGGACGACAGGACCAAGGGGGCTTGAGGGCCACCAGTCCATTTCAGGTTCACTGAGAAACTCTGTCACAAGGATATAAGACACAGTGCTCAGAGTCTTCCTCTGGCCTCCATCAGTGTACATATATCACATAGATATATACACACCTAAAAAATGTCAAAAATAGCCTGGTAGTGGTGGCACACACCTTTGATCCCAGTACTCAGGAGGCAGAGGCAGGTAGATTTCTGTGAGTTTGAGGCCAGCCTGGTCTGCACGAACTAGTTCCAGAATATCTAGGGCTGTTACACAGAGAAACCCTGTCTTAAGGGTTTCTTAAGAAACCTTCTTCAAGAAAAAAGAAACTGTTTCAGAATGGTGATAGCTAAAGAGAGTTGAACATTGGTGCTGCCACATAGCTCTTTGGTAAATTCTTTCAATTAATTAATAATATCTTTCTTTGAAAACTTAAAAGGACCAACTCTCTGGAGTGGTTTTCATATAATCCTACACAGGGAAGGAAAATTTCAGGTGTTACCTCAGGGCCCGCCCCTCATCAATCACTCTACGACGTTTACTGTATGCTTACCTATAATTCAGAGCTCACTGCACTATAAGGGTTTGTACAAGTGTAGTTCAAAATTTTACTGACCACACAAAAAGCAAAACCAAAAACCCACATATACATAACCTAATAAACAATCAGATGTTTTATAACTAAATTCTTATTTTTATGGTAAGAAAGCTACTCTCAAAATCCATGCCTATATCTAAAACAGAAATCAGGCAACATCTTCAACCAAGAGGCCAGCATATACAGTGTTTCACACAGTATTTCTGCCACATGATTGCAGAAAGTAATAAAAAACAATACATGGCACTTTAAAAGGTAAATAACAATAAGCCTGTTTTATTCTCTATAGTTAATACCGGACTGATGGGAAAGGGTATACTATACAGCATCATCCTTCAGCATAGCAAAGTTCCGTCTAGGCCACCCTGAACTGTTTTCATGGCTTTGCTTATAACTGGAACTTGACTGACTGAAGATCACTTCATTATTTGCTCTAAAGTAATGGATGGTCAGTTTATTTTAAATTTAAAGATCCACGGCTTATCAATTAGTTAGAATCCGTGAAAAATCTGTGGACAAAAAAACCAAAAGCACAACTACAATAACTTGCTAGTCCAAAAGTAAATTGTCTCCCAATAATAAAAGCAAATGAGGGACAATTCCAGCATTGGAGTCAATAGGAACAATTTAACATTGATAAAATAGGCAAGCACAAATCTACATAAATGACAAATTAAATACAATCCTATTGGAAGAAGGAAAAGAACTACATGCTCCTTGTAAGTCCATCCTTATTTCCAGTTCTACCCAGTACTCTAAGTCATACAGAAAGAGCTCCCTGCCTTCTGTCTTCCTCCCATGTGTTCCAAATGGTGAAAGTGACTACTTTAGACTGGGTTTAGCCTAGTGAAACACATAGCAGTATCTGCTGTGTCTCTATTCTCTTTATAGAAAAGCATCTAAGTCTTACAGAGTCAGAGCAAGCTTTGTTTTGGCTAAGGAGTACTGGCTTTTCTATTCAGCTCCAAAGGTCTCACAAAGAAAGCCCTGAGAGATGAGCAATGGAAAAGGATCATCTATTGGACAGTGTAAGAAATGACTTCCCTTATTCACGCACTCAAGGCTAGGTTAAAAATAGAGTACTGGAATTATTAGTCTCATCATTAGCAGCAAGGATTGTGAATTTTATTTCAAAATATAACACAAAAGATATCCCCTCATCTTTCTGTATAAAAGAAATGGGAAATAGCCATCATATAAAAGACTAAGTTTTGTTGGACACATATATTCATTACTACCACCACTCACTCACCTGGAGAAGGTACAAGAATGACGTGGAATACTCTAAGAGTCAATAAAGTTATGCACTAAGAGCATCCACATTACCTACTTTTCAGTCTGTCTTAAAGGAGGGCAATGATTGAATGATTTCTAAATGCTACTTCTTTGTGACAATCTTGTTTGTCAACTTGGTTGGGTTGGGAAGAATCTGGGAAATTAGCCTACTTCCTTCTCAGAGAGATGAACTAGGGATGAAGGCCTTCTCTAATGTGAACAGCACTATCCCCCAGCTGGTGACCTGGAAAGGGCACACAGGAAAAAGGAAACATTTCTCCAGCCTTCCAGTCCCCATTTCAAAATCAAGGAAACTGAGGTCAGTCTATTCAGCCCACAGACCTGGGATACGTGTTAAGTTGCTTTCATTTCCCGTTCTGAGCTCTTTTCAAAATACAATTCTAAACTGCAGAGGCTTCTTAGTAGTATTCATTTAAATTGCAAAATTTTAAGATGACAGGACTAATTTGTATCCAAAGTCAAATAATTTCATTTCTGTATATAGACAAAATACCCTGGTAACTCTGGTGTATGACAAGCCCATGTTTTTGAAGTGAAAAATTACTACATGAAGACAGCTAAAAAAAAATAATTGGAAGTGGTGAAGTTTTATGTCTATAGTGATTATATTCAACAAATAGAAACAGCTATTTCAATTTCAAAACAAAATCCATTAAAACACTGTGATTACTTCCATTACAACTTACCAATTATTAAACTGCGACAATACCTCTGACAGCAGTCTCTGCTTTTTTCACAACAGTGCCTCTACAGTAAATGCTCCATCTTCAACTTCATCTGAGACAAGGTCTCATATAGCCCAGGCTAGCTTCAACTTACTGTGTAGCTAAGACTGGACTTGAATTTCTGATCCTCTTGCCTCACCACTTAAATTCCAGGATTATGTGTGTAACACCATGATACCTGCCAATGCTTTTTTATGAACTATATATTTTATCTATGAAAATTCATAAATATAGCCATGTGTTTTAACCATAGAGATATATTTTGGTAAGTGTGGCCTTAGGTGATTCTGACATTATACAAACATCAGTGTGAAGACTGTTACAATATCACTATATTCTTTATGGACCCATGCAATCCATATAGTCTATCACCAACTTAAATGTCACTAAGCAGAGCATGACAGTATAGTTAGATACACTTTTAATATAATTGGAGGCATGCCTGAGAATTGCCTGTAAATATATATTCCCTTGACATGGACTGAATGAGATGCTGAAGCACTAACCAGCAATGTAGTATTTTGAGGAGGGTTATTGGGAACTAATTAGGTCCAGAAGAGTTCACAATGGCAGAGTATCTATAATATGATTAACATTTTGATACAGAAATGGTTCTTCATCTCTGCCATGAAGGAACAGGTGAAAGGCAGCTACCTATAGACCATGAACCATCTATGAATGATGCTCTTGATTGTCCTAGACTTCAGAACAATGAGAAGTAACTGTCCATTCAGTCTTTGGTATTTTGCTATGGCAGCCTGGGATGACTGAAATACTCCAGTTGATGGAGCCTTCAGATACAAAGTACACATCCAAGTTTTCTTCCAATCTATAATCACCAAGGACAAGTTTTTCACCAATGGAATGAATAGAACTGTGTCTTGTTTTCTTTTCTCAACTTGGCACAAGCTGGAGTTATCTGGGAAGAGGAACCACAATTAAGATAATGCCTCCATCAGATTGACTGTAGGCAAGTGCGGAGCACTTTCTTGATTGCTAATTAACAGGGCAGGACCCAACACACTGGGAGTGGTGCTACTCCTGGGCAGCTGGTCCTGGGTGAGGAAAACAAACTGAGTAAGCCATGAGGGATAATGTTCCTCTGTGGTCTTTGCTGCAGTTTCAGCCCTGACTTCCTCACAGTGATAGATGGCTACATGGAAACATAAGATGGAATAAGCCCTTACCTCTCCAAATTGTTTTTGGTCATGGCACTTTCATAGCAATAGAAACCTAACTAAGATAAAGTGGGATGTGAATCTTCCTTCAAAGGAATAGATAATGCCCCCATTCTCCATTCTGTCTATTCTTTCTAACTGAAATACAGACCTAGAACACATGTAGTAGGCATATTTGATCCCAAAGGTTAAGGCAGTATCACTGAAGACAACATAGCATGCCTTACACTTTATTGAGGAGCTACTAGCAGCTAATAGATACTGGGAAAGAAAAATCATCCCTCCTTGAAGGTGCTCCTACTGTTCAGTTTCCCATTCTCTACTGGATGGCCACATACTCATGTACATATGGGCAACACTAATTGTACTTAATGGGTTGTCAAAAACAAAATCAAACAAACAAAACTAAACCAAGAAAAAGGCATAAAGGGTAGTAGTTGAAGATATGGAGTTGGGAAGGAGACATTATTTGTTGGGGGGCTATAAGGGGAGTTGGAGGAAGGAAACGGAGGGTACACAGAACCATATGTCATTGTACACATGTATGGAATTCTCAAAAAATAAAGAAATTATGATAAAAATAAAGAGGGGACTGGAGAGATGGCTCAGCAGTCAAAAGAATATACAAGTTCAGCACCCATATCAGGCAGTTCATGACCTTAACTCCAGCTCCAGTAAGATCTGATACCTCTGGCTTCCATGGGCAGCCAAGTATGAGTGCCTATGTGTTCTCTCTCTCATATGTCTGTCGGTCTGCCTCTCTTTCACTCACAAACAGGCAGCCAGGGCTATACAAGAAAACCCTGTCTTGAAAAAACAAAACCAACCAACAAACACATTTTTTTTCCTTTAAAAAAATCATTAATACTGCTGGGCAGTGGTGGCTCATGCCTTTAATCCCAGCACTCAGGAGGTAGAGGCAGGCAGATCTCTGTGAGTTCAAGGCCAGCCCAGTCTACACAGTGAGTTCCAGGCAGCCAAAAAACAACAACAAAAGATATCATTAATACAAGAAAAGCTACAGACTGAGAAAAAATATTTACAAATTTGATAAAGGACCTGAGTCCACAGCTACACAGAGAAACCCTATCTCAGGGGAAAAAACAAACAGTGAATTCCTTAGAAGCTAAATACATACATGACTCAGCAATTGTATTTATAGGTACAAGAGAAATGAAAATCTGGGTTAGGAATGTTCATGGTAGCATTATTTGTAGTAGTCAAAAACTAGAAACAAGAAGTTTCATACAAGCAACTGAGCAATATTAAGTAGGAGAAATAGTTTACCCCAGGGAAGAGCACACAATTGGTTATCCATCCCAAATGGACAGCCCTGAAAACATATATACACGTGACATTATACAGACTGAGCAAGTTATATTTAAGACTATATATGCATATAATACATGTAAGCAATAACAATTAATAAAAAGAAAGGCCATGAATTTGAAAAAGAACAAGGACGGGTGTACGAGAGGACTTGGAAGGAGGAACAGGAAGGGAGAGATGTTGTAATAATACTATGATCTCAATTTTTTAAACAATAACAAAAGAAAATTTCATCAGTTAGCCAACTGATAAACAAAATGGAGGCACTCACACATTGAAATACTACCATGCTATAAAAAGGAAGAAACTACTCATACACACCATAGCAGATGAATCTCAAAAATCAGTATGCTAAATGAGACAAGCCAGGTACAAAAATATTACCCATCACCTTATTGTATCTGCATTATTTTCAGAGGAGACAAAAGTATAGACAGAAAGTATATAGTGATGGAAAAATAAATGGCTGAAAAGGAGCATGGGGTTTTAGAGTGAGACAATAGGTGGATACACAGCTCTCTATGTCGCTGAATGGGGCGAGGAGATGGATATGAGATATAAAATTATCTCTTTATAAAGATGTTCTGAAAAGTGAACAGTCTAGGTGGACTCCTGCTGCAGAAGTCAGAGAAGGGAGACCATCATACTGCTAGCACAAAGTTTTATTAGTCCTTTCCCACCTGGTTTCCAGTCTGTGCCTATGACAGACTCCGTGGTCAAAGAGATGACTGAGAAGGCAGTCACTCAACATCCAGTCACTGCTCTGTCGTCATCGTTTTCCCTGCACTCCAGGTTAGCCATCTCTAAAGTTTGGGGGACCTATGATTGGGTGTGGCTATGAGCCAAAGGTATTATGTGCAGTTTCATATTTACAATCCTAAAAGGAAAGGTTGTGTGCTCATTTCCTTCCACTAAGCAAGAAGATAGCAAGAGCTACAATTCCACCAAAGGACCCTTAGATGGAAGCAATTTATGAAAACCACAAAGGCACCAACTGGCCTTGGCCCTTGCAAATGTGAAGTGTCTCTGAGAAAACCCACTGAATTTAGCATAATATACCATTTTAAAACATAAAACTGTAGCTCATTCCTCAACATTTGTCATTTGCACAGGGTCTTAGGCAGTCTTTCTGAACCACTTTCAAACTAGCAGTAAGTATGTCCTTATCTAATTACAGAAAAATGTATGCATCAACTTCTGTTGGCTTTCAATATTTAAGATCTGTTGTAGATAAATATGCTGGGAAATCTATCCTGGACACTAGAATGTGTCTAAAGTGTATATATTTAAAGAGTGTTTCAGAAAAGTTACCGAAGCTTTGTAATTTGCCTCCATCTTTTGGGTATTGAGACTTATTTTCTGAAGCAAAGAATTGCCAACCATTTTCATGTCATATAAACACTGGCTTTAACACAGCAGTAAGTGAAATTTTACCCCTTTCTGCTGTGGTTACTACAATGAGCCTTTCAGATGTCAATATGGTTTTTAAAACCTTTATTTCAGACAATCAACTTATAGTAAAGAGCTAGTTTACCTACTTGCCATACCATTTAAAACAGACCCAAAACTGGCTGAAATGACTGAGCGGGAAAGTTGCCCACTTCGGCCAATTTCTGGGACGCACATGGTAAGATCACATAAGCTGTTCTCTAATACTCACATGCGCCCACTCCCTCACACACAAAATACAAAAAACTTAATTAAAAAATAAAAATAAAAATTTAATATGTAAACATAATAGAAGAGGCAGGCAATTATCAGGAGAGACAGAAATTAGAGGGCCTTCTCTTTATCTTAGGTGACACAGAGTATAAAGTCTCATCAAATCTGCAGGATGGAAGGTTTGCATTATCAAGAGTGTTCAATCAAGGGAGAAGGGGGAAGCTGTTCTTCAGGCAACTCAAGAGAAACAGCACATACTATCTGTGATGCTCACAGGTGTGAAAGGAACATCTCTGAAAACTCTGTTGTTACCTTGGTCACAAGCACCTATTCGCTAGTCAAACCTTGATGGAAACCACTGAAATCCTTTGAGCTGGATGGTTGTATTGTATAGCTCTTCTAAAAAGATCTGCAGAGAACAGCCTAAGCTGGATACCTCCACTGAGACCCAGCGAGACTGTCTGTGTCATATAAAAGGGCATGTTTTCCCACAGTGCTAGGCAATAATTAAAATTTGAATACTGATGCTACTTAGTGTGGAAAGAAATGAAAACAATTAGCAGCTGACACCACTAAAATGGCATATATTACAGGAGGATATCTGTGAGTTCAAGGCTAGCCTGATCTACATAGTTTCAGGCTAGCTAGGACTATAGAGTGAGACCCTGTCTCAAAAAACAAAACGCAGAAAGAAACAAAAAATCTGGGGGTGGAAGAGATGGCTCAGCCAGCAGCTAAGTGAACTTGTTGCTCTTGCACAGGACCTTGGTTCAATTCCCAGCACTCACATGATGGCTCACAATAATCCTTAGCTCCAGGTCCAGAGGGTTCAATGTCCTCTTCTGACCTCCATAGGTACCAAACACTCACATGGTGCATATGCATACATACATTCAAGCAAAGCACTTGTATACATAAAGTAAAATTTAAAAATCTTCTAAAAATGTTACTCGTTTCAATTATTGTCACTAGCTACCGAGTTAAAAAATTCCTAAGACATATAGACTATATATAACCAAAATAAATTTTATTATGTGTCCTTTTCTGACAATCTAGAGGAATATGAATTCAGCTACTTTCAACTAACTGGCACACCTTCTTTCTTACATGGTACACAGTTTCCATATTAACTAAACTTAACTAATTAGATACAGCTGGCACTGTTCCGAACAGTTCCAGTCTGTGGCCTACAATCTGTTCTTGCTTATAACCTGCTTTGAAGTCACAGACATTTCCAGATTTGAGGGCTTCCTTCCAAGAACACTGAAGCTTCTTGAGATCCCAGAGCATGAACCTGATTTTTGCTGCTATCTCTTCTAAGTGCCAGATCAGCTTATGCAGGATGACACACGTGACTTAGACATATCTTTGAATGACTTTTCCAGGACTGTGGATGTGAGCTGGTCTGTCTGTATCTCTTGCCTGGTACCTTTTGTGAGATGAATTTGAATGGCAGTTGGCATGGAAAGTAGTAAAATCCATAGACCAGAACACAATCATCTGCCTCATTTGGATACAGAGCATATGGCGTGTCTCATTAACACCTGCCTACCACACAATATGCCTTTGACCATTCTTTCATGGCTTTGATTTTATCTAAACAGTGAGTTCACAAAAGCAGAAATGCTCACCCAATTCATTTTATGCTTTGCACTTACAAAGGTGGAAAAAAAAATCAAACCCCTACTCTTATTATTGCCTGTTTCGACCTACAAAGGTAAACAGGCTGCAGAGAGTAGGGGCTAATGTGACTAGCAGCACCAAAAACAGAACAAGAAGAGTGAGTTTGCTTGAGCCTTGTCAGCACCATCACAGAAGCTCCTGGGGAAAACTGAAGTATCTGAAATAAAATCAGTCCGGGTCTGGGAGGTATTTGAAAACAGCTGTCCTCACAGCCACCTTTATCTACAATGTCAAGATAAGCACAGCCCATACCTGAGCACAGCAAGCATCTCACATGGCTCAGTTGTGTGTCTCTATACGAATCACCTCAGCAAAATCATAGACCGTGAGGAGACTTTGGTTTTAATAGCAATAAATGATGATTCAACTCCATCATAAGACTGCTTGAACAGGCTATTTCAACACCTTGAAATACGAAAGGCAGACACCATTACTAAGTAGATAATATGCTCACTCACAAAATCCATTGTTGCTTTGTGAGCATGCTCTCAGGTTTTATATGCTTCAAGGAAAGACCTCAATATCCTTAATTACTGGGTGAAAACAAATATTTGTATAAAATCTTCTGTGTGAAATATTTATAAAACTTTATAAGGACAGACAATAAATTAGAGGTTCTACCTATAGCTTGGGGAAGAATGAGGGAAATGCTTCATGAGCACAGGGATTCTGTCCTCAAGAGTGTGAAATGGTTTTGAAAAACGTTTGATAAAATTTCTATAACATTGTGAATCTATGAGACTGACCTGATACCTACTGCTCTGCTGAGGCACCCAACACGAATATAATTAATGCCACTGAAGGGTATAAATTACAACAGTTAAAAGGCAAAGTTTGTTATACACATTTTATCACAACTAAAAAAAAAAGAAACAAAAACACAATGAGGTACTGCCATAGCCATTAGAATGGCAAATTTAAAATAAGAAAGCTGGGGGTGTAGCTCAGCATGAACAATGTTTCGGTTTTCTACCATAAGACACACTTTACAGGAAAATTAAAATCCACAATCTCCAACATATGCCATCACAGCAATATCATTTAGTAATATGTTAAGTGATTCCTTAGTGTTTCTTAACTTGATATGGAATTTTAAACCCAGATTTTCTCCAATGCAAGTGAATCTTTAGTTGAGATTATAGCTTTACCTTTATCCATAAAACTGTGACTTGTGTAGAAACATCAAGTACTTTACATATTGCAACAGCCTATCTTAGAGCCTTCTGAAACTGTATGCTATATACCTGATCAAAATTACTTTGCTTTTTATCATCTCAAATCTCCTATAATGACAACCTTTAAACTACCCCCATTAAGCAAAAAATTTAGATTTGCCTCCCAAATGAACTGCATGACCACTTTCTCTGAAATGATAGTCCATACAGATACATTCCTATAACAGCAGACTCTTCTATCAGTATGACATCAGCCCAAAGGCCTTAAATATGGGAACTGTTTTCTCTTTATGTTAATCTACCTACATCCACTACTACATGGCTTTACATAGTAATACAAACTGAATATCCTTTCTCCAAAAATGCTTGGGACCACAAGCACTTCAGATGTGGGATTTTTCTTTTTCTTTTGGAATAGTTAGGCATATAAAATAAGATATCTTAGGGATAGGACCCAAGACTAAATATAATATTCATTTATATTTTACATATACTTTACACATAGCCTGAAAATAAATTTACAATGTATTTTTTAAATATAACTGTTTTTACTGCCACCCATCACAGTAGGCTAGGAATGGATTCTTCCACTTTTGATGACATGTCAGTATTTGGAAAATTTTGGATTTTGGAGCATCTTTAGATTTTTGGTTTAGGGATGCTGGCCCTGAAGTACTAATTAGTTGCTCAGTTGTCTCTTCCTCCATTTACTACACGAACATTCCCTTTTCGAGCTGTACATCTAACATCTGTCAGTGACTACTCAAATAACAGGAGAACTGTGGAAGTTTGTGTTACAATAAAGCATGAGTTTCTCAATATTAAGATCTCTAAAACCGCCAGGTGGTGGTGGTGCATTCCTTTAGTCCCAGCACTTGGGAGGCAGAGGCAGGCTGATCTCTGTGAGTTCGAGACCAGCCTGGTCTACAAGAGGTCCAGGACAGCCTCCAAAGCCACAGAGAAACCCTGTCTCAAAAAAAAAAAAAAAAAAAAAAAAAAACCCAAAAAACAAACAAACAAAAAAACACAAAGATCTCTAAAACCATAAACCTCAGGAAGGTAGGAACCAAATGGACCTATTTGCTTTAATCTTAGTGTTAACACATCACTGAGAAAAGTAAATTAATAAATATTTTATTATTAAAGAGCTTAGATTAACTTATAAAGACTGAAAAAGAGGGCGCTGGCTCAGAGATTAAAAGCACTGACTGCTCTTCCAGAGGTCCTGAGTACAATTCCTAGCAACCACATGGTGGCTCACAACCATCTATAATGAGATTTGGTGCCCTCTTCTGACATGTAGGAAGACCACTGTATACATAATAAATAAATAAATCTTAAAAAAAAAAAAGACTGAAAAAGAAACAGGCCACATGAGAGTCACTAAAATCAAGCTTGATTTCTATATATACAGAGCTTTTGGAGTTTAGACAAGCATAGTTATTTTGCTATTTAAATACCCTAAAGAAAGTGAAGAAAAGTTTGAAAACAATGCCAGTCATTGTTAAAGCAGCATTTACCTTCAAGAGCCATGCTTCAATAATCCAGGACATTATAATTATAGGTTTGACATCTAACTTACCACTTTAATTTTGAATATCAAAATGATATATAATCAAAGGAATATTCAATATAATATCTACTACATGAGTGTAAAGCACAACTTCTATTCATTGGGAATAAGAATAAGCAGCACAGACCCACAGCCAACAGCTTGTACCAAAACCCTGCTCCCTCTATTTTCCAGCACTATGACCTTGAAGTTACTTAATAAGCCTTGAAAAATAAAGGACCTGCACCATGAAGTGAGTATGAAGACTGACTACACAAAATGTGTTCCTCTTTTCATTCTGTGTCCATATGGTGCTGTCAAGATGCCAAGTCTCACCATCGTCAGAGAAAGCAGATGAAAACCTCAGTGAAACATCACGCCACCCCAGGGAGGACAGCTATTATCAAAAAGTCAAGAAATAACAAATGCAGGCAAGGACCTAGAGAAATAGGAACCCTCACACACTGCTGTCAGGCACGTGGATTGGTGCAGTCATTATGGAAAACAGTATCGAGATTTCCCAAGAACTAAAGATGGAACTACCATATGACCCAGCAATTCTACTACTGAGTACATACCCCAAAGAGGAGAAATATTTACAGTAATAACTAAAAGACACTTGTAACACCATATTTATTGCAGCACTAGTCACAATAGTCAAAATATGAAATTAATCTAGATGCTTTTCAGGGGGATGAATGGATAAACAATACATATGTTTATATAATGCAATACTACTTGGCCAAAAGAAATAATGAAATCCAAATGTTTTCAATATTTTGTATGTCTCACTGAGCTGACAGAAAAAATTAATAGAAACAACAAAATAAATAATTTTCTCTCACTTATCTCAATTACTTATTTGCCCAATTTTAGTAGCATGTCTGTCACATTTTAGCTTGATAAGGATTGAGAAAAAGCCCTTGTCTTTTGGCAGGAGTCTGTTAGACAACCTGGGTCTAGACTCAACAGCCCTCATTTGCACCAAATGTAGTACTTTAAGTCTCATTCTTTCTTGAACAAAAAATATTATTCCATCTGCACTGTATTGTGTGCCACGCACAGGCATGCATGTGTGAATGCATGCCCTCTGCACTAAGATAGGAGGGCAACCTGTGCTACATGATCCTCCACTTCCACTAGGGGACTGAATTCAGACCATTAGGCTGGGTGACAAGCACCTTACCCACTGAATCATCTCTCCAGCCCCCAAGCTTCAGTCTTAACAATAATCAGCAAGAAGGTGAATACACTGTAAGGTAAGTCTCAGGAGAAAAATTACTTCAGAGAGTTCAGCCAACTCAGTCATCAATAAAACAGATGCAGAGCTTTTCTAGCCCACTCTCATATTCTCTCTCTTCTATGTACTGTTCTCATCACTGTGAAAGCTGTTCATTAAAGCAGTTAATAAGTACCAATCTTCAGTGACAAGTTATACCTTATTTCTCAAGGTTATACATTATTGCTCAGATCTTTGAAGAGTTCAAGTCAATGTCAATTTGTACTACACATTTACAGGTGACATTAAAGCTTTAAGTGGGACATGTATTTAAAAGAACGAAACTGAGCAACCTACATTCAAGACCGAAAGCAATTTGTACCTTTCAGGCAGTAGTGATAAAAATGATCCTTTTATATGCAGGAACTGAACTAAGGTAATTGTGACTATTGGGCTAGAGTACTTAACAGAGAATCTGGGGGCCACACTTTGACTATTTAGAACTATCCTGATTCTTCACATTTATAACATATGGTATAGTTCTGACACTGCCGTTGATATATGGAATTTCAAATCATTAAAATTGCCACCATCTATTAGCTTAGAGTAGTACAGTAATAGCTGAGAACATGTGTCAAAGACCTTTACTTTACCCCAATCCTTCCCTCATTTCAATTCTTAGGACAAAAAAGAAAGAGGGAATGATTGGCAGGTGCCTCAATGAACTTCTCTAACAGTAGGATGCATATGTTCAGACAGGACATCACTGGGATGAACATATTTTTAACTCCTACACTCTAAGAACAGCCTTGTGAAGGATGTGTGACCAACTGTTCCAACAGACTGTAAGTAGAGCCCTTGGCTGTTAACAATATTAGGATTATTCCAGAAAAGGACTTTCGAGTCTGAACAACAAAGTCTAAGTCCATGAAACTTCATGTCCTTCCCTGCATCCCATGTTGTTGTCCAGATTAGGAAGTGCTTTGCTAGGGAAGTATTTCCAAAACAAAAAACATATACAATGAATGAAACCTTCCAAGAGTGTGCAGTAGGTTTTTAAAGGCAATTAAGGTGAAACCATCCTTTATGTCCCTGAAAGGCATCTACATATGTAAGAGAACTCCCTCATTGCACAGACCTCCATGACCAACTATATCGATATTTAGAGTAGCTTATGGATCTGTATTTTAAAGCTCCTCTTTCTAGAAAGAATCACAACTGTCTCTTTACAAATAATTGTTTTCAGCAGTGTCTCACAGCTATAATCCTATCACTCAGGAGGCTGAGATAAGAGCCTAATTTTGAAGCCAGTCTCGGGTGAGCTTAACTCAGTGTTAGACTCAAATAGTCTCATGACTAATTCCCACTTTCTCACTTCTTTCTGGCTTTCCCAAACTGCAGCTGGAAGAAGTTAAAATTCCCACACATGCTCCTAGAAGTGTTGTTCTTTATGTCTAGAATACTTTTCCTCCCAACATCCTGAAAAATTCTGATTTTTTTCTTTAAAATTTTTCTTAAAAGAAAGGGTAGCTGGTGGTGCATGCCTTTAATCCTAGCACTCAGAAAGCAGAGGCAGGAGGCTCTCTGAGTTTGACAACAGCCTGTCTACAGATCAAGTTCCAGGACAGCTAGGACAACACAGAGAAAACCTGTCTTGAAAAACAAAGCTAAACACTAAAATAATAATAATAATAATAATGCTCAGAAGTGAAGTAGACATGGATAAACATTAATGGTGGATACATTCATTAATGCAACTTTGATGCAGAACAATTTAGCCTAATGAATTTTGTTAAATGTTGTTTATTTGGCGCAAGGTTTTACTATGCAGCCCATCATCCCTTTATCCATTCACTAGAAACATTGCCTGCGGACAGTACCAGGAACTTTTCTAGTCAGAGTGGGGAAATAAAAAACAACCCACGTGGAAAATGAATTTCAGCACATAACTTAGAAAGGCAGGGAGAATATCCTGTTTTCAGGGGAGGCCTGAAGTTAGAGTATGACAGGAACAAATGGGAAATGTCACCTACATATCTAATACTGTTCACATCATCAGCTCAGTTGCTTACACTGCTGTCTCCCCAACTGGACTGTTATTTGCTTGAAGGTATTTGAACACTCAACACAGTGCTACATGTCACACAGGAGGAAGTTAAATGAATCACTAGCAAAATAAATGTGTAACACAAAAAACCGCTGCATTACCTTTTAAACAGTAAAGAGCTAAGAATATGGCTACACTCTAATGTAATTCCACAACTGGTTTTATAAGATTTTGGTACATAGATCTAAGAACAGAAAAAGTTATTTAAAAATAACTTTGCAGGTATAATAGTATAGTGCTTGCCCAGAAAGTACAAGGCCTAGGGTTCAATCCTTAGCACAACTATATTAATTGACTTCCATTTCTTAAGTGCATAAATACTAATAGATGTATTTGTCACAAACACACAGCAGAAAAATAATTATTCTTGCATGGTCCATTATTGGTTTCCAGTATTATTCACTGAGTAAGTAGGGTATGTAGAGTAAATAGAATGCTGGGCTGGAGGGGAAATGGTAAATAAAACCAAACCTATCTCTTGTTCTTATAGAGGTTAAGAGCTGGTGAGTTATAGAGTTAAGAGTTAGCCGGGCGTTGGTGGCACACGCCTTTAATTCCAGCACTCAGGAGGCAGAGGCAGGTGGATCTCTGTGAGTTCGAGGCCAGCCTGGTCTACAAGAGCTAGTTCCAGGACATCCTCCAAAGCCACAGAGAAACTCTGTCTCAAAAAAACCAAAAAAAAAAAAAAAAGAAGTTAGTGAGAGAATAACATGTGAGTACACACACAAACACACACACACACAAAAAAAAAGACAAGAATTATTTTATTTGCCAAAGAAACTCAGAGAAATCAAACCAGGGTGTGGTTAAGACGTAGAGAGAATTCACTATCCTTGAGCTAAGATTTAAAAAAGATCATTTCTCTGCACCTCTAATAGAATTTATCAGCTTTCAGTTATAAATGTAGGTAAGAATATAATGCATTATATGTAAGTGTACCAACAAATACTACAAATACTTTAAATCTCTATAGGCATTACATGCATTTCAAAATACTGCTTATATTTTTCATTTTTGGCATTGCAGTAGTTATCAGACTTACTAGCATATCTTGTTACCTACTGTATTAATAAATTAGCATATGCTAATTTTTATTTGTCTTGACCAGTGTATTCCAATATCATTAGTTTCCTATGTAGCCTTGTATACTTTCTACACTTAAAAATATTTTCCTGCTCAACCAGACTGCCAAAGCACTCCATGACTCCAAAACTACTGAGAATCCCTGGCTACAGAGATGGACGAGGTTGGAATAACAGCACTGGTACCCTAGAGCTTCATTGGCAAGATTTTTGTTCATAATTACTTTTGGAAGGAATAGGAAAGAAAAGTGCCAATTCACTTAAAAGTTTCAGGAAAAATGACAGGAAAATGGATGGAACTAGATATCATCATACTAAATGAAATAAACCAGACTTGGGAAGATAAACACGTCCCCCCCAAAGCAGAATCTAAATTTTTAAAAAAGCAGAAAGGGGGGATACTCCAGGGGTTGGAAAAGAAAAGAAATGGGAGTGGAGGGAGTGTGAGCAAAAGTACAATGATACACAAGATTGAAAAAAATCTCAAAATAGAAAGATTCACATTCTAGAAGGAATGAGGAATGAAACAGACAATAAACATAAATATAAAATAGAAGGTAGCAGAAACATTTAGCACAGATATCAGTATTATTATTAGGGCTATGTTTTCACAAACACATGTTGACTATCATTGTAAAAAGCTTTTTAAAATAATCCCAAAAGCAATTTAAAAGTCATTGCATTGAGAAGATCCCCAGTGCACCGACTAGGAACACAGTGCAGACTGGGGAGACAAGCATGGTAGAGAAGAATTGGGAATAGTTGATCAATGGGAACTGTTTTATAGTTAGGAAAACAAATTGTGGGCTCTAGTGTATAGTATGGTGATTACAGAGATAATAATAATAATGCATTATGCTTATTTTTAAGGTAGAAAAGCTGGGGCAGACCTATAATGTTGGCACTTGGGATTTGCATGTAGGAGGATCAGAAGTTCAAGTCATAGTCTGCTATGTAGAGTTCAGGATCAACATGGACTACTTAAGTCTCTGTATTTGTTTTTTTGTGTGCTTTTGTTGTTTTTATCTTCAGAGCTAAAATAAAGGACTTTGAATGCTCTTTACCACAAAGAAATGGTAAGGTTTTTTTTGTTTTTTGTTTTTGTTTTTGTTTTGTTTCTTTGGTTTTTTGAGACAGGGTTTCTCTGTGTAGCTTTGGGAGCCTATCCTGGCACTTGATCTGGAGACCAGGCTGGCCTCGAACTCACAGAGATCCGCCTGTCTCTGCCTGGGATTAAAGGTGTGCGCCACCAATGCCCCACCTGAAATGGTAAGTTTTTAAGGGATTAGATATCTTTAAACATATTCCACAACAATTTACATGTATTAAAACATTGTGTGATATGAAAAGTTCCGGTTTAATGTACCATTTAAAATAACTTAATTTTAAATATTTACTTGTTTTTTTTTATATGTACATATGTGCCTGTCTTAGTTAATTTTCTCTTGCTATGAAGAAATACCATAGGTAAAGCAAACTTATAGAAGGAATAGTTTATCTGGGGCCTTGCTTACAGTTTAGAGGGTTAGAGTCCATGGCTATCATGGCAGAGAAAGTGGCAGGAGGCAGGCAGGCATTGTGTTGGATTGGAGCAGCAGCTGAGAGCTGACATCCTTATTGGCAAGCAGGAGGCAGAGAGAGCTAACTGACAATGACATGGGCTTTTGAAACATCAAAAGGAGGTGTGGGCCTTCAGAAAGACACCTTGTCCAACAGGTGTCTTCCCAATCCTTACTAAATTGGTCCACCATCTTGGTGTAAGTATTGAAATACCTGGGCCTCTGGGGGCCATTCTCACTCAAACCAACCTAGCACGTTTGTGTGAGTGTGAACAGCTATCCTCAGAGGCCAGAAGAAGGGGTTAGTTAGGTGCACTGGAGCTGGAGTAGTTGGCTTCTGATTCCGGAGTACTGGGTTCTCTGGAAGAATAGGAAGTACTCTCAGCTGCTGTGCATCTTAGCCCTTAGCATCTCTCCAGGCTCCAAATAATTTAATTTTTCAAAAAAAATTTAAAAATAATAGTAGGCTTCTACCACATGTTCAGCTTGCAAGAAATCTGAATGTAGGCATTACAATCAGGGCTACAGAGTTATTTTTGTTGTCTGCTGTGCTGAGAATCCTATTTCTAAGGCAGCACACAGTCCTTGCATTGACTTTTAATACTACAATTTGATATTGAGCTTGAGCTCTGCAGTGACTTTTTGATACAATACTGCCTTCTCTAATAACTTAACAATAGTTTAAATTTTCTGTTAGCTATACCTAAAATCTGATTCATTCGATTTTAAAATACAATGTGTCATATAAGAAATAAAAACCCAACTACTCCATGTAGTAAACTAGCAAACAGCTCTATATTACAACCTGACATCTAATTTCCTCCCCAACTTCATTTCTTCCAGGCTGTCCCTGACTCATGCTCTAACCATACTAACTCTCTGGTTCTGCCACTTAGAGGGCTATCTCCAGGTTCCCCCTACTTGAGATAAATTTTCCTGATTTTCCCCTAGATGTCATTCAGATCTCAGATGGCAGGAGTAGGAGCCTCACTTACTAACATTCTACTCAACATGAAGCCTGATAAACAGTATCACTAGTTCATGTTTGTGTCTCACCTTTCCGGCTGTAAGAGTTCAACAATTACCATGCACTGTTTTGCATATCTAGATCTTCTGTGCCAAGAACATAATGTAGCTAGCACACAGTAACAGATCAATGAATGTTTAGTTGATGATCAAACTAAATAAAAATGTCAGTGGCCAACACAGAACAATAAAAATCCTAGAGTGTTTTCGCCCATTGGAAATATGAACTAGGGAAAAAGATTAATAACAATTAGTGCATTGCATATTTCACATGAGCTATTCCTATAACATATCCTTCTATGAAAGGTATTTAGAATTAACTTACAAATCAACTTCATCCCTTTTGTAAGTACATAAAGAGTATTCCTCAGAATCTGAGACAGCAGGAAATAACAGTTCCATTGTAATAAGTGTTTGTTTGGGGATTCCATGATGTAACTTCCATGAGATCATCATCTATAATGGGGTTAGACTTTGTGGTGATAACTGTTTTGAGGTCATCCATACTCTTCTTGTAAGTAACCCTTCATTCATGTTCTAAGTCTTTGTGACAGCCTATTCTTTACTACTCTGGAATTTCATGAGAATATGCATTGTGGACCAAAAATGCTCATATTCTGTTTTTACAGGATTTGGTCTTGGGGCTTTGGGGAGTTAATTAAATTCTGAGAACCCCGGGTGGCTATTCTCTCACAGGAAGAATCGTAGGAAGGCTTGCTCTTTCTGTGCTCTCTGCCATGCTAAACTACAAGATAGCAATCATCTGTGAACAGGAGGAGGGCTAGCATGGGAAGTCCCACAGTGCTGGCACCTGATCTCAGTTTTCAGAATCTAGCTGAAGGAAGTCACCCTCATCCAGTCTATGGCACTCTGGCTGCAGATTGAGCAGAATAAGATATTTCCAATGAAAACACCCTAACAGAAATCATCTTGTCCTGCAGCAACCAGTCTTCACTCGGTAACTGCCAACAATGTCTTCTGATTCCATGTTTAGAGTCTGCCATTTCTATTTTATTTCTCTCCATATCAGAAAGACAGATAGTTTTAAAGCTATGGAATCTTCCTTCCAATGCTAATCTCAGTGTTGTTAGCAGTCCACTCCTTAGAAACCTTCCCCAGGTACTTCAGTCGTAGTCTTTGAAGAAAATAGCAGTGAAGATGATACCTCTAAGTGCTTCTGTTTCCTCCCTGCTTCCAACCCCCACTGACAAGAGCAAATTCTTACTTAGGGTCAAGACAAAAGCAAACAAGTTTAGGGTTGTCTACAGAGGCTCAGGAGTGTAACAAACCAGGCTTCTCTCCTGTCTCAGCTACTTCCCCATCCCTATGTGATCTTGGGGGAAAGTTATTTAACTTCCCAAAGTCTCTATCTTATTATCCATTAAACAGTGATAACAACTCTGTCTCTAGGTGGTTTCAAACATAAATAAGAATTTTCATCCAAAGCATCTACCACAGACTGTAGGGTTACTGAGAGCAGGGAACTAAGGGATCAAAACTGTGAGGTTTGTTTGCCTGTGCACAGTGAACTAAATGCCTACAAAATCCAATTAGAAGATTTAATCCCAGCACTCAGGAGGCAGAACCGGGCAGATCTCTGTGAGTTCCAGTCTAATCATCTACAAAGTGAGTTCCTGTCCAGCCAGGACTATATAGTTAAACTATCTGAAATTAAAATAAAATAAAAAACAAATAAAAATCATATACACACTCCTCCAAAGGATATAAAAGCATATAAAAAGAAAGCCTTGTCTCATAAGTGTGCCCAGAAAGGAAGTCTCTATGGGAGCTAAGATGTAGCACCTCTGAAGTGGAGAAGAAGCTATGTAGAATGCCTTTCAGAGACACAGGAAAACCACAGAGCTTCTAAACAGATGGAAACAGACAACTGAACTTCAAGCTCTCCTTGTCTGGAGTAAGGGGGAGTAGATGGTCACTAAAAGAGCAAGCTGAGGAAAGGCAATGTTGAGCAAAAGAAAGTGAGCTGGTAGGGCAGGAATGTCTCCTGGGCTGAGACAGGAGCACAGGCTGACACAGACTCTGTGTATGTGCTTGTGAGGATGTTACAGGCCAGGCCAAGCAAAAGGAGAAAGAAAACAGTCAAGGAAGAAGCAGTACACAACAAAATGACTAGTAACAGGTGAAAACTGAAACAGCGACTGAGTTTTGCAAATGTGAGCAAAAAGTAAACTAGGAACTTTTAAAAAAATGTGATAAAAGAATTTTAAGTATATGCAAAATATACATGACAATCCACAGCATATCTTGACTAGTCATTTTCAAAATCTCTTTTTCAATGTCAGCAATTATCCAATATTTAGTCTTTTGTAACTGGATCCTTTTATTAGTTTCATGTCTGTCAATTTCATCTACACTGTAGCAGGTATCAGTACTTCATTCTTTTATGATTGGTATTTGTAGACCACTGTATGGATATACCACTATGTGTTTAGAAATTCACGACATTATGGATCTCTGGATTGTATCTAGATTGGATCTATTGAGAATAACATTGCCATATCCAGTCATACACTCATGGGTTCTATTCTTTATCAACTCAGTTTACCTAAAGCTATGGAATCAGTTTCTCTCCAAAGGCACATAGATCTGAGAGTCAAAGGCAGCAACATTAATCTTGGTATATAATGGAGCTATAAATCTAGGTGCTGCATGGCAGCAGTATTGTGCACCAGGAATGAGGAAGCTAGAAATCCCAGGGACAGAGAAATAAATAAAGTAGATGCAAAGGAAGAAGTTAATTAGATGGCAAGAGATTCAGGATGTCTGCCAGCATGAGACCAGGCCCAGTCTTGCAGCCTAGCTCAAAGTTTGCCCTTGCATTTCAAGGACATACCCTGGTGTCCGTGTAATAAATTCCCTTTCTTGTTTCAAATAATACATGATTCTACTGTTAGAATCCTAAGAGCCTTAACTCATCAAAATTCGTAAATCAAATGAGGAAAGATTTGGTTTCCTGGACTAATTTGAAATTGGTAAAAGGTGCCAAGTCAAGAATATGCTAAATGACAATGAGAATAAAATATATTCAATAAACAATTTTAAGTATGGAAGAATCTTAATTGGCTTTATAATGTTTGACTCTAATCAATATTTTAAATATTTATTGATTGATAATTTAGAAGTAACTGCACTAATTTTGTTATTTTCCTCATCTATGGTGTGTGGAATTGCTATAACTTTTTTTCTTTTAAATTTGGCTTGCTTGATGTAATCCATGTGCCAAACCACTAAGAGGGAAGAAACTGCAGAATGCTTACCCTCATCTTCCATCTATAGAACAGAGAAACTTTAGTTCCCTAAAAGAGGCCCCTTCCGTTGCTGGTCCTGTACTATTTTGGTAACTGTCAGTTAAGAATATCATTCCAGTGCCAAGATAGAATAGCCTGTGTTATATGGTTAAGTGGCTTTTGTTAAAGGTCAAGGTTAACCACTGGTCAATCAAGTCTCCTTCAGAGACAGAATGGTAATAAATTTTAAGAGGTGGGACATGATAAAGCCAAAGTGGATTATATTTTTCCTTTTTATTTTCTTGATATCTGTGTTGGTTAGTTTTTTTAATGTTTTGTTTTTGTTTGTTACCTTGGCATAAGCTAGGTCACCCAGGAAGAGGGAACCTCAATTGAGACAAATGCCTCCATCATATTGGTTGTTATGCAAGTATGTATAGCATATCCTTGATTAATGACTGATGTGGGAGGGCCCAGGCCACTGTGGGGAGTGCCACTTCTGGGCAGGAGGTCCTGGGTGATATACGAAAACAGGCTGAGCAAGGTATTGAAAACAAGCCAGTAAGTAAAATTCTTCCATGGCTTCTGCCTGCAGGTTTCCGCCTCAAGCTCCTGCCTGACTTTCCTCCATGATGGAGTAAGCTGAAATAAGTCCACCAATTGCTTTTAGTCATGTTTTTATCACAATGATAGAAACCAAACTAAGACAATATCTAACTTTCCTATTCAAACACCATGACAATCTTGTAGTAATTTTAACCTATTCCAAATGGTTACTCTTTTCATATGGAGCAATTACATCTTCCTAAGTTGTATGACTGTATCTATCCACTGCAAGAACCAGTGAACAATGTAAACTAATTCATGACTCATGCTGCCACTGTCAGTTATCCAGACACTTGTCAACAATTTTCACCTTCATTTTTCTATTTCCCATTGCATTTTCCCCCTTAGGCTGTGTGGTTCTTGCCTGCCCATTTTTGCCACATTATTGTTTATATAACTGAGCCTATTGGCTAGGCTGACATCATACACATTCTCCACTCTTGGTTCCACATTGCCTTCCAACCAATCTGAGTTCAAGTATTAGATCTGCATAATCTTCAAGGTAGAAAGCTTTAATTTTCCTGTAAAACCGATGCCCTAATCAAGCAGGGCAAACCAACAAACATTTCCGTTTTCCTGTCACATGCCCCCTCTTCCTTCCCCATCCCCACCACACCTTATCTATCAGCTCACTCCTACTTTAGATGACCTCCAGAAACTCAGAACAGACACCCTTTCCCAGAAGGGAGGAAACAGTGAGGTTGTTCCTCATTTCTTCCATGAGGAACCTGAGGCTTAGAGAAATTCAGTAAATTCCTGCAAAGTCTAGATCTTCAACTGACACTCAGTAAGTTTCCTTTCCCTTCCTTCCTTCCTTCCTTCCTTCCTTCCTTCCTTCCTTCCTTCCCTCCTTCCTTCCTCCCTCCCTCCCTCCCTCCCTCCCTCCCTCCCTCCCTCCCTCTCTCTCTCTTTCTTTCTTTCTTTCTCCCCTCAGAGACAGGGTTTCTCTATGTAGCCCTGACTAACCTGGAACTTGCTCCATAGACCAGACTGGCCTTGAACTCAAAAATCTGCCTGCGTCTACCTCCCTAGCTGGGATTAAGGACATTAATCCCAGCTAGGATTAAGGGATGCCACCACAGCCTGGCTTCCAAGTAACTTCAAAAATATTTTTAAACTATGTGTGTGTAGTCCTATATGAAGGTTCACATGGAGTCCACTGGTCAATGTTAACACCAGGTGTTGTTCCCCAGGAACTCTCAACTTGTTTTTGAGACAAGGACTCTCACTAAGACCTGGGACTGGCAAATTAGGCACTTGTCAATTAGACAAGATCCTCTTATCTGCCTCACAGTGCTGGGATTATAAGTGTGTACCATCATGCCTATCTTTTTATATAACTGCTGGGGACTGAACTCAGGTCCTCTTGCTTGTATAGCAGATCCTTTACTGGCTAAGCTAACTCCTCGAACAAAAGACTATGTAACTTCAAAGTACCTCAACAGCCAGGTATGGTGGTTTATACTTATAATCCCAGCACTCAGGAGATTGAAGTAGGAGATTTGCTGCAAGTTCAAGGTCAGCGTAGATAACATGGTGAGTTCCAGGTCATCTTGAGCTATAGTATAAGACCCTTCTCCATCTCCATCTTCCTCCCTTAAAATAAAGTGTCTTAAAGTGTTATCAGCCTTTCAGACAGCACAAGTTGTTCCTTGTTTCCTTGCTTAGAAAACCCCTGGTCAGCCTCCCAAGCAAAGCTACAGTCCAGCCTTCCTTTGGAGGCTTCTTCCTCAGAACTCAAAATTATTCTCTAGGTCAGTGATTCTCAGCCTAATGTTGCAACCCTTTAATACAGGTCTTCATGCTATGGTGACCTCAACCAAAAAATTATTTTGTTGCTACCTCATAGCTGTAATTTTGCTACTATTATGAACTGTAATGTAAACATCTAATATGCAGGATATCTGATATTTTGAGAACCACTGTTTTAGTTGATTCTATCTATGGTATGTCAGAAGTCTCATAAATATTGACTTTGGTCCCTTTTATGATAAGACTTGGGGAAGGGGACTTTGAAGGGTGGACAGTCTACTTGTGCCTAGAACATTGTATTAAAACAAACATTAAGCCACTCTACATTTTAGCTCTTATTAACATACATCTGATAGCAATATTCCTTTCATGGTTAACCACTCAATGAGTTAGAAAGTTGAAATAATTCAGCAGACTATAAATTGACATTTAACCTGAAATAGTTGTGCCTGCTGGAGTATGCATTAATTATTAGGTTTATTCACTTTAAACATGAGATCATGCATTTTGAATTTAAATATGTTTTCAAAGCCTTTCCTGTAACACAGTAAGTGTACCAGGTGTGACTTTCCCCTTCATTTACACTAGGCAATTATAAACAGCTGAGGCTGGACACAGTAGTGGTACATACGGTCAATTCAGCTTACTTGAGCCCAAGAGTTCAAGGGCAACCTGACAACACAGCAAGACTGCATCGAAAAAGAATAGCCTGCAAAAGAACTAGAAAAGGCAGAGGTGGGATAGGCTGGCCACTGTACTCACAGGGAGCGAGCATCTCAGCTAAGTTAGAAGACTAGTTTACACATGATAGCGAGTGGTGGTATGGCTGTGTCTCTAAGTACACACCAGTTAACTTACAAATTTTCATTTTACGTGTCAATTTATTTTTATTAAAAGAAAAAATCTTCAGGGCTAGTAAGATGGCTTAGACTCCTGACAGTCTGTGTTTGATTCTCGGGACCCACAAAATGAAAGAAGAGCACTGAATACCAGAGTTACCTCTGACCTCCACACTCATGTGTACACACTTCTAAATAAAAGGTTCTGTGTCCATACCTTAGAATCACACATTTCACCATTCAGGAAATCAATGTATTTCCTCTTTTGAAACAAAACCCAATTACAGAGAAAGACCTGATCCTGTATTAAGCATCTAAATCTCTTTCAAAGGTCAGCCCAGCTGGAAAGAGTTTCCAGTAAGTTAATAAGGGTATCACCTCCTCCCAGGGCAGTAGTGACTCAAATTGGAAGCATTTTGCTTCATATAATAGAAAGCCTAATGGCTTCTCTCATATGATTTGAGGGTTCATCTCAAACAAAGCAAAACAAACAAACAAACAAACAAAACAAATCAATATGGAATGTAAACCAGATGAAATGGTGAACTGTGTGTCCCAGAACAATTTTTTTCTAGGTTCTCCAGACAAACCACAATCAGTCATTACCTCTAAAAGATTATCTTAAATTCCACATCTGATAAAGTTATCTAAATTTCTTCAGGAAATTTAGTACAGGGCTGGCAAATGGCTCATAGTTAGATCCCCTGGGCCTACAGGGAAGAGGGAGAAGTGGCTCCCAAAAGTGGTCCCCTGATCTTTACATGCATCCCATCCCCCACACAAAATACATTAAATGTAATTTTTATTTGTTTTAATTTTGAGACAGGGTCTCACTTCATAGCCCTGCTGGCCTAGAGTTCACTGTGTATATGAGGCTAGCCTTGAACTTACACTGAAGCCTGTCTCTGCTTCCTGAGTACTGGGATTAAAGTCATGTGCTAACATGTCTAGCTAAAATGTAATTTTTATTTAAAAATTTGGTATAGAAAACAATATTCTATGCCTTTTATATTGAGCTTTCAGGGTCCCTGACCAAATCTACATAAAATCTACATAAATTACCTACACTTTGGAAGTGATTCTTGAAAACCACATTAAGATTCAGTCATGCATTCATTCAAATTTCCATTTTCTCTCCCGCTGCATGTCCTTCCCTCCCTGCAAACACATGAATACAATGCCCATTTTTGTTGGGCAGTGAGATGCTGCCTGTGACTCAGGAATCATTTATCTCTTCAGCTCCTCTGTCCTCTCCACTTACACTCCGCTTTTGCTTGGTCGTTTGCTTGCCTTTTTGCTGCTAAGGATCAAAGCCAAGGTGGTTAACATAACCAGCAGGTACTCTGTGGCTGAACTATACCAACTGCCCTCATCTGTTTTTGTTTCTTCAGGTCAGACTCTAAAAGAGTCTTGGCAAAACCACCACAAAGAAATGAAAAAAACTTTTGAATTCTTTTGGTGAGTTCTTATGATGGACTATTATGAAATTAATGGATATAATGGAATGTAATTGTCTAGGACTTTGTTATCCTAACTCAGGATATATATTGTGGTAGGCAGTAAACTTCACGAAATGTATACAATCATAAAAATAGAAATTGTGGGGCTGGAGGGATGGCTCAACACTTAAGAGCATTTGTTGTTCTTTCAGAGGACCCAGGCTGGATTTCCAGAACCCACATGCTTGCTCACATCTGTCCATAACTCCAGTTCCAGGGGATCTGGTGCCCTCTTCTGCCCTCTTGCACACTAGGCACATACATGGTACAAAGACATACATGCAGATAGAACACTCATACACATAAAAGAAAATAATCTAAAAAGAAAAATAGAAATTGTATATATTTTAATCAAACATGTAATTGGCCAGATAATTTTCTCAATAAACACCCCCAGAAGCATATTATGGATTTGTTTTTGCTTTCATCCACCTACTTTTTAAGCTGCATCTAGAAAATGATGGAAAATGTACTGTGTGTGTTTATCTTATTGATTGTTAAATAAAGTTCTGTTTGGCCAATGGCAGCAAGTTAGGCAGGACTAGGGGTCAAAGAGGATTCTGGGAAATGTAGTACAGAAGTGGTGATCCAGGTCGGAAGTGACATAGCAAAGAGACTCATATTTGAGCAAGGAGAAACAGGAAGTTCCCTCTTTTCCCCTTCCTCCTTGAGCGGCGGGATGTGAGCCATCGGCAAGGAGGGACGCCAATAAGGCATTCGATAAGTCTTATAAAATATATAGGTTTATGATAGTTAAGACTGAGCTAACAGATGAGAAATCCTAGTCATTGGCCAAGCAGCATTGTACCTAATACAAGTTTCAGTGTATTAATTCGGGCGGGCGGCTGGTGTAAAGCACACACGTAGCGGTGGGGCTCGGCGGCTTTTGGTGGAAAGATTTATCATAACAAGAAAACCTGATGGAAATGGTTAAGTCTAATGAAGCCCAATGCACTCTCACCTGGAAGCTATTATCAACAACACCAGCTTCCTCCTACAATACTTTCTACTGGGTACTCTAGAGTTTTTTCATGATTCTTCAATATATGTCTAAGATACCATTTTAAAATAATCATACGCTTTACAAAAAAATAAATAAACCCATTAATATCATTAAATAACTAATCAGTGGCCAATTCCTCCCTCCTCATCCATTATCCTACTTTTAAAAAAATACTTCAGGCAGATCAGCAGCTAAGCAATGTAACACCTCATCAAGATTGGTAAAACCTTTAAGTCTCTTTGAATCAGTACAAAATTTGACCCTTTATCTTTTTCATGGTAATTTACTACTTGGGGAAAAAAAAACAAAAACAAAAACTGCCACATTGTACTCTTATTATTCCTGTGCCTTAAAATAGAGAAGTGGGTTTTCATACTGGTAAGATCTAACTGTTATATCTTTGGTTGTGAGCCTAGCATTTAATGGCTGAGCCATCTCTCCAGCCCAAGATCTAGCTGTTATGATAAACTTTGCATTCTGTTGCTATAATGCATTGCTAAACACAGCAAAGAAGGACAGGTACAGTTAGGAGAGTTCACTTAAGAGACATGGATCGCTGTGTGAGCCTCACTGGCCGGTGAAAAGATGGAACAGCAAACATTATAAGAACATATTTTTCTATCATGCCAGAATGTACACACTAAGACGATAAGCAGAAAAATAAAAAAATAAAACCTTTTTACAAATATTAGGTCACAATTAAGATTCTCCAAGAAGTCAAGTTGTTCTAGTTCTTCTTTGAGATAATTTAAGACCTGAAAGCTATTTGATTTCTAGATAGCTCAATTTACAAAGATGTTATGGCTCATTGAAAGAAATGTTCTATTTTAAAGAGACTGAAAAGAATGTACGAAACTGTAGTTAGTTTCATTTAAAACTCATATAAGACACAAAGCAAAGTGGTATTTGGCATTATAAAATTCTTCTCAACATCTCTACAGTAGTATTGACATATAAGTGTTTTTTAAGCAACGAAACCATTAAAAGCCTATAGATCTTGCTGTAGCCTGTAACAAAGTCAAAGTCAACAGCAGTGCTTTTCTTTATTTCACAGGAACCTATCCCTCTCTCACTATGGAATGTGACTATTCAGTGTGTTACAGAAAGAACAGCCCCAGTATAGTGTGCAAGGAGCCACCTACCATGGATCTGGGCTTGCTGATGGCCACCAGGCTAGTGAGGAAGTCTTCATCATGCAGCTGGCTGAACACATGGGCGTCATAGGCTACCATAATGGAGATTTCTTCCATCATCTTTCCAGCTGCTACTTCTTCCCCAGCTCCACACCAGACTATTCAGGGAAAAACTCCTGCGGCAGCTCAGTGCCAGTGCACACTCCCACCTGAGATCCAGGGGCTGAGTGTCAAAATCCAGAGAGAGAAAGTGGAGGAAAAAAAGAAAAGGCAGCTGCTCTGGAAGGCTTGCCTAGCAGTTCACCCCTAGTGGAAAACGAGAAGTGGTCTCTTATCTATTCAGGAAGTATACACCATAAACACCTTCTGCATTCTCAACTCAGCACAGGGAGAAATTAAGGTTTGGAATATCTTCTTTAAACTTCAAAAAAAAAAAAAAAACCAGGAATAAAGAGAAGTTTCCTAACTAGAAATATCCTTTATGAAACTCCCTCAAAACAAAAGTTGATTTATGTTATATCCTTGGTAATTAAAACATATTCAAATAGTTCATCTTCTTACTTCATATTTACATGAAGATTCTTCACAGAAGAAAAGTCTATTTTTCTTAAAGCAATCAGTGCTTATTTTTCTTCTTCTTAGAAAACAAAAAGATGACAATCTTTAATTATTTCTCAGAATTTATAGAACTCTTGGTGCAGTTAAAATTTATTTCCTAAAGTCTGAAGGGGGGGAAAAAGGACCCTTTTCCCTTGAGTATTTGTGTTTAAAAAAAAAAGGTACCAAAATATAAAAATGAAACAAACAATTCATTTGGGATAACAATACCAGTTGATAATAATTTTCCTTTCACCCACTAAAAGAATACAAATATCTGATGTGGTTCTGGAAGAAACACAAGGGTCTCATTTATAAACTGTTTTCCCCCTTAATAAATATTCTTCCTTCTTTTATATTTAAAGTTAGAGTGTTTTGTTTTTTTTTTTTTTTAATTACTCCAGTCAGCTGATAGTCACAAACTCTGTTCCTTAGTTACCACAAGTGGTTTTTTGGAGGACTGCTGGAGATGGTAAACAGGCTTTATGTTTCAAGAAGAAAAGTTCCCTAACCCCCAAAGATATATAACACATGCTTATTCTATGTACAGTACTGGGAAGAGAAGACAGAAGTCAGGTCCAGTTCCTCCAAAAGCCTGTTACCTGAATCCTGTATCTGCTGAGTGTTAACCATATTACAGTACCGAGAAGTATTTTTTTGTTGTTGTTAGTATTAGACATCAATTTGGTGACGTCTACTTAAGATTAAAAAACAAAAACAAACAAACAAAAAAAAACACTGCTATAGGTCAAAGTCTTTAGGCTTCATTACCAGTACCATGATTATGTTATCTAAATTCACTGGCTTGTGAGAAATTGGATAAACAAACTCAGAATGAGATGCGGTGTCTATTTTCCCTAAACATTTTCATCTCCCATACATTAGAATGATTACTGGTATCTTGAGCCATTTAAATATGACTAGGGAAGTTCTGCAACTTCTGCAAGCATTCTGTATTAAAAGCACTTGCTCACACAAGGGCAAACTTCCCTTGCTAGGAAACGACCAAGTCTAATAGGCTTACTTAAATAGAAAATGCAATATCTTAAATAAATTCTCAAGATTAAAACAGCTTCAAGCTGTGTTTGACCCTTACTGGAGCCAGTAAAGCAGTTATACTCTACCGCCCCCACCGCCCTATAATGCAGCTTTGTATTTAGAACATTATTTTCATTAAGGATTTCCCAGTATATTTACCTTAAAGATGACTAGCCAAGTAAAAAATAAATAATAATTAAGACTCAAGGTATCATAAATTAATCTGGGCAGTTCATACCTTTTAAGTTCCTTTTTATCTTTTCAGTAGTATTTTTAAAGATCTTGTGAACCTCCTCCTATATTTATTAGCACCAGAAGACTTGAGATTTCTCTTGCAGTGTGGCTCTCTAGTTGTGAAAGCCCGAGCAACTGCTCTCCTACGTTCCTGTCTGCAGTGACTCAGTGCTTCCACACTCTGATATCTGACTAGGTGCGCTGACAAAGACACCTGTTGTGAAAGGTAACCAAACTACTTCCCATCATGCCTCTCTTCCTGCTGGCAACCGCCCAGGGGCAAACAGGAATTATAACCTCATCTGAAGCAGTCCCTCTGTGCCCAGCGAGAGCACATTTAGAGAAACAATAGGTAATCTTCTTGGTTAAGAACACTTAAATCCAAGAAAAAAAGCACGTGGGGAAAACAACAGAGCACAGCACCTTAAAGGTGCTACATGTTAAATTAATAAGATCTAAGGTATCTATGTGCATGCAAAAATAGATTTAGAAAAACCATCAAAGGTTGGAAAAAGTTTTAATTTTACGTAAACGGAAGGTGGCTTTCTCAGATAAACAATTCCATAAGCTCTTAACTTAATTCCTTAAAGAATCTTCTAATATCCACAAAGACAAGAGTCCTCCATCTCCACCTTAGTGCTTGAGCAACAACTAACTAGGATTTCTAATCTCCTTCCCCCCTCCTCTTTCTTCTTCTTTATTTTATTATTACTATTTTTTGCCATTCTTAAATATTTCTTAAAATATACATTCTGAGTCTTGGGAGGAAACTAAGGTTTTTTTCTTTACATAAACAAAAAGCAGGCTCTTTAAGAACTGATGATGTGAGAAAAAACTTGTTCCTATACTGATTTTTTTCTCTTTTCCAATCCATTTTCTGCTGTCTCTAAAGAGTTCTGCTAACACCCTCTCAAACCTCTGCAGCCTTTGTTCACTGTCATATTTATATCTGGCTGTTTACTTTCACAAGACACCCTTCTTGTCACTCATCCGCCTGCCCATTTCGGGACTGAAACCCACTAGATCATCTTCCTGAGTCTCTGCAGTTCTGAACCTCACAGCATACACTGACTGGGAGAAATGGCAGTGGGGTAGAGAATTACCTGTGACCAAAGATTATGACAAGCGCAGAGGACACCACCACTTAGAGATGCTGTGTATCTACAGGCAGTAGAAACCAAGGCACTACTGGCAAACACAGGTGCCCAGTTCAAACAGGAACAAGCTAGCTGTCTATCCCAGGGCAAGTCACATAAATTTAGCTAGGTTTCATTTTCCTCTTGGTCATGTAAACTGAGAGGGACAGACTAGATCAGTGGTTTCCCAGTAAGGAAAAGCAAAAGCACTGTGTCAACTTGTTTCCTTCCACTAAATGGGCTAAGTGGGGAAATTCAAAGAGAGAATGCCTTTTAATCTCTATCAAAGTAAAAGGATAACATGAAATCCAGGTTTTAAGAAAGTCCCCAGAGTTGCTATGTGTTTCAATTAATTCAGTCTACTTTGTAGCTAACTTAAGACTTTCTAGTAGCAAGTCTTCTTACCATGAAAAGGGGATTCAATGAAAAAGCAATGGCAAGTTTAGAGCCTTTCTACTTAGAGCCAGAGTAACTAAAATATATTTTGAATTTTTTCAGCTGTTTTAATATTTTTAAAAGATTAAAATTTAATCACCAAACTTTTTTCTTTAATTAGCACACAAAACAATGGCTTTCAATAATTACATATGCCATTATGCTTTGTTTTTACTCATGCCCCTCCCCCACTGACAACCACATCACCCCCTACCTGGCTTTTGCAGGTCTCTTCTTCCCACTGTTTGCTTTCCTGTCACACTATTCCATTATCTTCCTTTTTCTCCTTCCTTACATCTCCCTTAAAAATCTCCCTCCCTCTCACAGTCCTTTCTACTTTCATAATCACTCACCTACATGTATGTACAGATGTTTCTACACGCACATGCAAATCTATATAAACAGATTTGAATTTGAAATGGTTTCCTGCCATGGTTTTACATGCTGTTTTAAGTTGGTGCACTGAGGGGGATAATTTGCTCTAGAGGCTGTTATCCCCCAAGTCATCTTTCTAAAACTATACTTTTTAAACAAAAGTACACTTGTTTCCCTGCTAAATAAATTTAAGTTGAATAACATATCCTGGCTTTCCAAGAACATCTATTCTGAAATGTCACATTTAGGAACAGGAACAGCCAAAATGAAAATCAGAAAAACCTGACCATGATGACATTTTTTTTTTTTTTAAGTCTGTGTTCTCTCCAATCAGCACAGCAAGAGTTTCATTGTGGAACAGCTCTTTGTTATCCACCAAATATATTAAAAATGATCCCACCTCAGAAGAAAGTTCTCTCGCCTCATGAGAGAGGCTGCAAAGACTCTTCTCTGTCTCAGGTTCTACCTGCTGAACATGCTCATCACGAAGGCCATAATGGAAAACCAGGACAAAATAACCCAGGCAGAGATGTGGCCCAGAGGGCAGAGGTCTGAGTGCTCATATGCACAGGCAAAACCCTGAAGAAAACCTCTACTCCTACCTAGTGACCGACACCCCACCTCTAAGTGCACCCTCACAGGGGATGAACATGGGCTAGGTGTTCAGGACTTAGTATTAAGAGATCCCTCAAACCACAAAGTGCCACAGAACTGATAATAGAAAGAAAGAGAGGTAAAATGATGAGTTCTTTTATTAATCACCAAAACCCAGGATTTCTATCTATACTTAGGAATGCACATTACAAATCCCCAGTGCTTCAAGTCCAGAACAAACCATATAAAACAATGTAAGTGAGAAGTGCTAGAAAGAAACAAGAGAGCTTCCTTTAGTACTAATAATTTCAAATAGTCCACGGACACTGAGTGGAAAACTACAAGGACAAAGAGAAACCTTAGTTCTCTTTAAAATTATGCAAAGATAAAGAAAACCATTATTCTTGTGTTGAATTCCAGCCATTCAGCTCATTATCTTTCCTATCTTTGCTAGCAACTGCTAAGCAAATTTAAAACCTCAGCAAACACAAAAAACCAACTCAATGGCATTAGTGAGAAAAGAAAACCAAGGGAACATAAATACCTGCCTGACAGGCTTACTGGATATGCTACTGACTCATTTGCATCTTACCACAAAGAAAGGGTGAGATAGAGTCCAGAGGAGGAAAGAATGTCCCTAACCAACAATTCAGCTTTCTGTCTCAATTAAAACACTAAAATATACAGCAAATACATCCAGATTAAAACTGACCTAACCCACAGTGAATGTGCTAAGTGACCCTAGGCTATTATTCCAAATGAAGATTATTTCAGACCCACCATAGCCCTTTGAGCAGAGTACAACTGAATTCTATTTACAAATAACTTTACCTTAATTTCTAAAGCATCCAATGATTTATTACGATTGACTAGTAGCTAAAACAAACACTTCAAGTGATGTACTTCATCAGTTCCCCCTACACACACCCAAAACTGGAAGGGGTTGGGCTAGGAAAGGGGGCTTCATTGGGTGCTTGATAGTCTCTGGCTCTTGAAGCCTGGATGGCTCCCTTCCTAAACCAAAACCAAAAACAAACCCCCAAGACAAACAACCTGTACAAATTAGCAGTATTGCTATAGATACCAATAGTGAGCTGTGCTCAATAGAGACCAAGAAAGCTATCTCATTATGGGAATTACATGTGCTGGCTGGCTTTTTGTCAACTAGATACAAGTTGGTGTCATCTGAGAAGAGGGAGACTAAAATGAGAGAATGTCCTTCACAAGATTGGCCTGAGGGCAAAGCCTGTTGGTCATTTTCTTGATTAATGATTAATGCAGGGGGGCTCAGTCCATTGTGGGAGGTGCCACCCCAGGCAAGTATCCTGGGGTTGTGTGAGAAAGGAAGCTAAGTAAGCCATGAGGGAGCAAGTTAGGTAAACAGCACTCCTCCAAGGCCTCTACTTCAGTCCCTGCTTCTAGTTCCTGCCTCCAGTCCTTTCCAAGACTTTGCTCTGTATGACCTTGCAGTATAAGCTGAAATAAACCCTTTCCTCCCCAAGTTGCTTTGAGTCATGTGTTTTATATCACAGGAATAGAAATTCTAGGTAGAATGCTATTATACAATAAAATAAAATACAAAGGAATAAAGTTAACCAAAGAAGTGAAAGAACTCTAAAATGAAAACGCTAAAACACTGATTCAAAATTGAAGACATCTATCTAGCTTTCTTAGGTTAGAAGAATAAATATTGTTAAATGTTCATACAACTCAAAGAGATTTCCAGATCCAACATTCATAATTCCTATGAAGATACAGATGACATTCTTTAAAAAAAAACTAGACAAAAACAATTCTAGATGTGTATGCAAACGCTAACACACACACACACACACACACATACACACATACACACACACACACACACACACACACACACACACACACACAGGCATAGCAAAAGCAATTTGAGAAAAAAGAGCAAACCAGGATGCTTACAGCAGCACTATTCACAACAGCCAAGAATGGAACCAACCTAAGTGCCATCAAACTGATGAGTGAATAGAGAAAATGTAGAACACAGATACAATGGAATACTAATCAACCATAAAAAAGAAATAAATCTGTTATCTGTGATCACAAAGCAGGAACTGGATATCACTAGGCTAAATAAATAAGCCAGGCACAGAAAGACAAAGTACCATGTGATCCTGTATGTTAGATCGACAACATCAGATCTCATGAAAGCTGAGAGAAGAACGGTAGTTATTAGAGTCTGGGGACAGTGAGTCGAGAGGATTGGGGAAAGGTTACTCAATGGGCATTAAGTTACAGTAAGATAAGAGTCAGAGGTACTGAATGCTACTATACAGTAGAGTGACAATAAATAGTTATGTATCATGTATTTCAAAAGCTAAAGATTTCAAACAGTATTACCATAAAAAGTGGTAAATGACAACTAAGGAGGTAGCTGAGCAGTTACCATTGGTTACTCCTCCAGAGAACCTGGGTTCAATTCCCAGCATCCACATGGAGATTCACAGCTCTCTGTAACTCTAGTTACTGGGAATCTAATGCCCTCTTTTGGCCTCTGTGGGTACTGACACAGGTGGAATCAGATACATGCAGTCAAAATATTCATATCCATAAAAAATAAAATTTAAAAAAGGAAATGATAAATATTTAAGGAGATTATATATTAAACCTGATTTAGAAATTATACAATATAGCTGGCTATAGTGGTGCACACTTCTAATCCCAGCACTCACAAACAAGAAACAGGTAGATCTATCTCCATGAGTTCAAGACCATCCTGGTCTACACAGTGAGTTCTAGGCCAGCTGGATCTGGAACCAAAGCCAGACCAGCCAGAGTGAGACCAGAATTTCAAAACAAAACAAAACAACATCCAATGTATATGTGTGTCAAAACATTACTTTTAAAAATTAAGCAAAGAAAAACCTCCTAGATGACAAATAAAAGGCGCTATATACACCTTGCCTGAGCAGCATAATAAAGTCAATCCTGTTGGCACAGGTGTGGGTGAGCCAGCCCCAAAGTTGTGAGCATGGGAGTGCTGTCCCCATTATGCATCTGTCTGTGACAGCATGGGTTGGGAAGAGATTGCTCCCCCCATCAACACCTGAGGCAGATGGAAGAGCTAGCCCTGAGGTCATAAGAGTGGGAGTCCCTCCTTAGCTGCAGCACTCAGGAGAGTGGCCCCTGCACTTCACCTGGGCAGCACAGTAGAGCTGGCCTTGAAGGTGGAGGTGTGGGAGAGCCCACCTTGAGGACATGAAAGCAGGAGAACTGGCCCCACCCTTCTCAATGCTGCAAGGGGTGAACTAGCCAGGGCAGTGAAGAGCTCACCCTGGTGGCGAGGACAAGGGAGAGTGGTAGACTGACCAACCTTGCAACTACCCAGGCCCCAACAATTCTTTGTGATGAATGCCTGTACGTAAAAATGTATGGATAAAGGGGTCTACTGTGTGACTCACTATGTTACACTGTAGCTTCCATGACAAGATTTTCCCCTTCTTCCTTTTCTTTCTCTTAAATTTTATTTTGTTTTATTGGGGGAGGGGTGGAATTAGGAGGCATGATGTGAAAGACACAAAGAATTTTAAAAAAGGTGTTGTATAGCAATCCTATGCCAGTCCTCCCTGAGAAATGTACTCTTTGTAGCCACTGCTGTATTTGACAACATTCTGACAGTTGACATGAACCCTGCTAGCAATGACTGACACAAGTAAGAGGTGGTGAAGGCAACAGTGCAGTAAGAATCAGTTCCCCCTGTTGCTTATCTTCTCTACTTTCCTGACTACAAGACTAACAGAATTCAATCAATTATTTTTTATTAACTTAAGCAGTTGTGACAAAAATAGGGAACAAAGAGAGCATCTGCTGCATAATGATATTCATCTGTTATAACGTGATCAACAAAACACCATTACTATGGGCTATCATGTGGAAATAAATCACCCTTCTTTGTAATTGTATTGTAATAAGACTTTCCACTGTTCATTTGTATCTCAGAGTCAGAAGGAACACCCTGTGAGACAGTTTAGAATCTCAGCTTATCCTGAAGCTTGGCATGAACAACAAACAAAACTATTTACTCATTCCTTTTCAAAGACAACAGGTGTATTGGTTAGGGATGCCTGGAGGGAAGGGAGAAGGAAAACATATTTACTAACTACAGTGACATGAATTCTGCTCACTGTCACACAATACATGAGGATGGTTTCATGATCCTCACTACCTGCCCTAAGAGTTCAGGGAATTTGAAGTCATATCATTAGTAAGTCAGAATCAGGACAAAAAGGGCTTTTTCCTGTCTGTGTCAGGTTCATCACAAGTGCAAGACTGAAGAAGAGAGGCTCATTTAATCTGTACTTGTTTTTGTTTGTTCATTTTGTTTTGTTTTGTTTTTGAGACACTGTCTCACCAGACACTCACCTTAGCTGAGAACTTGCTATATAGATCATTTGGCAGGCCTCCTGACACTACCTCCAGAATGCTGGTATTAAAGGCATAAATCACCATGCCAGGTTTTTTTGTTTGTATGTTTTGTTTTTTGTCTTTTTTTATTGTTATTGCTTTTAAATCTCGTTTTAAAAAAACAGTTTTTGGATGAAACAATGAAAAAGTCAGTCAATTGCCTAATGGGCTAAGAAGAATAATATGTATTTTTATAGATTTATTTTTAGCTTTTATTTATATGTGTGTGTGCCTGCCTGAGTTCATGTGCACTACATGCACACAAGTATCCAAATTTCTAAGGCTGGTTTTCAATTTCTGGTTCTCCTATTTCCACCTCCCAAATACTGGGATTGTAGGCCTGTGCCATGATCCCAGTGCTGAAACATATACAAATGGATAAGGGATGAGCAAAAGAAAACTTAAGCTGTTTGAACATTAGAAGGTTAACACTTCTATTCACCTTTTAATAAATAAATCTCTGTCAATCTCTTTTAAACATAAATATCCCCTAAAAGATTATTTCTGTTGTAAACTCTGCATTTTTCTTTTCCTTTCTTTTCCTTCTTTTTGCAGGGCTGGGTATCAAACTCAAGACTTCATGTACACCAGGCAAACATTCTATCACTGAGCTACACTCCTAGCTCTTATTTTGCATTTCTATCAGATAACATTTTAGAAACATGTCTTTAAACTTAACTCCAACTAACCTGCATTGTTCTTTTATACAGGGTTGACAGTATAAATGAGATGTGAACCAGTTTTATGGTCCTAAAGATTGCAATTACAAACAAGTCCTGTAAGGATTTAGACATTATACTGGCCTGCCCCTGTCACCTGACAGAATGCACTCAGGCAATACCCTGGTGAGTCCAGGTGCAAAAGACCCCTTTAAAAGAAAACTTTTGCCTATTTAGGTTCCTTTTCCAGCTCCTCTCTTTCCAGCTCTTTCTGCTCTCTTTCCTGCTCTTCTCTCTTCCCTCTCTCTTCCCTGAGGGTCCCTGGGACAAACAGGACTTTTCCTGTCTCCCTCTTATCTTCTGTCCTCTCTCTGTCTCTGTGTCTCTTTACCTCTTTTCTCTTTCCTTCTCTCCCCCCATCCCTTCCCTTTCTTTTCTTTTCTTCTTTTCTTTTTTTTTCTGAGACAGGGTTTCTCTGTGTAGCTTTGGAGCCTATCCTGGCACTCGTTCTGGAGACCAGGCTGGCCTCCAACTCACAGCGATCCGCCTGCCTCTGCCTCCCGAGTGCTGGGATTAAAGGATAATATCTTACTGAAGACATCCTATTAAAAAGAAAAACCAACCTCTGATATATGTTGAGGGTGATTAATTACTATGCAAAATGATATCCCAGGAACTTTTCCTATTAAAGAAAATAAGCTATAAATACCTGAATCACCTGAATACAATCACCTGAATTGTAAAATACAATTGTGAAGTAGCAATTTTGTGAAGAAGCTTCATTCCAAATCAAAAGTTCTCTTTGCAAAGACACACACATGTTTCTTTTGAGGAGAACCCCAGCACTATGGATAGAGATTGCTTAAATAGGCAGGCCCTATTTAATATTTAATGGATCTATTTAATGTTTCCATACTAGCCATATTTAACTTCACAAAAAAAAAAAAAAATCCAAGATGACAAAGGGAGCAGTGAGCAACTTGATGAGATCTTGTTTTTACTGCTGGGCAATCAGACAGAAGCAAAATGAGGAAAATAGAATTAAGACTTAGATAATGTTTATGCTTTGTAGCGAACAGTGGGAGGTCCTGACCCTTAGACAGGTAAATATGCCCTGGCTCCTTGGAGCCTGAAAGAAAACACAGCAATAGCCCCACCTCCACCTAAGCTCTAAACACTAAAATACTTCTGCTGAATCCAATACCCCAAAAAAGCCATTACAAGGAACAGCCATTACTTCAATTTAGTCACTAATTCCCTCTCCTAATACCTTAATATATGTCCTCTAACAACAAAGCAGCTTAGTACTTGAAAACAAAGCTACAGAATCCTATTTATAATGAATTAGTGTTTCCTTATTCAGCATATTGCCACTGAGCCTATACTATTAGGAAAGAAAAAAAGCAAGGCTGAAGGGAAAAAAAAGAGATGTTCACATTTTATATGCTTCCCTTTGGTTTGTTTTGGTTTTATACAAATAACCTGTCTATAAATTAGCTAACAAGGAAAAACAGTAATGAGAAGAACTTAAAAGTGAAAACAATTTCCTCTGGGTTTTGATGATTAATACAAAATAAATATCTAAATTTCAAATGAAAAAGTCTTCCAAGACTCGACCAATGGTCAGATCTATTAGTTATTTTGGCAGCTGGTAAGCAACATTCCCTTCTATAGGGCTAAAGTGCATGGAATTATGAGGCTTCCCAGAAAAGACAAATTGAATAAAAAAAAAAATAAGAAACAGCAAAAAAGAACAAAGTATTAACTTAGAAACTGGGCTGTAAGTTTAGTGGCTATAGCTAGAGTGGTCAAGCATGAGGTTTTCTGCCAGTAGCAAATCAAGATTATAATTTTATTGAAATAGTGATCATAACACCTTATTCTCAAAGCCTGGTTACATTGAATACCTCAAACTAACTTAGATCAAGACACTCTAATTACTACTACTGACCATAACCTCCATAGATACTCTTCTCTAAGAGTATTCTCAAACCTATCAGTTTCAGTGTATATTACAGTCTTGCTTTGTACTTAAATAACACTGGGTTGTAGAGATGGCTCAGCAGTTAAGAGCACTGGCTGTTCTTTCCAGACACCAAGGTTTGATTCCCAGCACCTTCTGATTGACTGTCAATAACTCCAGTCCCCAGGATATATGACATCCTCTTCTGGCCTCTTTGGGCACCAGACATGCATGTGGTATACAGAAATACATGTAGGAAAAAACAAAACAAAACAAAACACAACTAACCTGCATGTAAAATAAATGAATTAACTAAAAATTCTACTATAAATGAAAACACAGCTATAGCTGAATAATGCAGCACAGGAACTACTGTATCTTTGGTCTTTGATAAGAGCACAAAGAGTACACAATGGGGAAAGACAGTCACTTGCAATAGTGCTAAGAAAACTGGACACTTATGTGTAAGACAGCAAATGTAGGTGATGGAGAGGTGGCTCACTGGTCAAGAATACTTGCTGCTTTTGCAGAGGAATGGGCTCAGTTCCCACCAATCACATGGTACCTAACAATGTCTGTAACTCCAGTTCCAGGGAATCTGATACTTTCTTCTGAACTCCCAGGCACCAGACACACACACAGTACACACACACACACACACACACACACACACTGCTCATACACTTAAAATAAAATAATCCATAAAATTTAGTTTGAAATGGATTAAAGGTTACAGTAAACTTTTGAATCACAAAGCTTTTGACAGAAAACACTGTAATGAAGTTCTTCACACTGGTTCTGTCCCTTCCCCCCTTTTTTTCTGGACAACACAAAGTAAAAATTAAAAAAAAAATGGAACTATACTGAACCAGAAAGTGTTTACACAGCAGGAAAAATAATTGACAAGATGAAAGGAAGTAAGGGAATGGGAAAATATTTTCAAGTCATGTTTCTAATGAGAGATTATTAATCAAAATACACCATAAATGTATATAAATCAATATTAAATAAGCACACAAACAGAATGACTCAACTGGAAAAATAGCAAAGAATCTACAGACACTTTCCCAAAGAATAGTAAATCACCAGAGAAATGGAAGTGAAAATCAACAGTTATTGTAGTTAAAACAGCTACTGTCAAAAAAGTCAAGGATAGCCAGTGCATCTCCTAACACCCAGAGACAGAGACAGGAGAATTTCTGAGGACCGTTAAAGCTACACAGTGAATCTCAAAAGAAAAAAAAAAAAAAAAAAAAAAGGACACGCATTAGTGAGAGTGGGGGAAATATAACCTTATACATTGTTGGGATGTAAATCTGCACAATCGTTACGGAAAACAGCTAGAAGGTTCCTCAAAAAAGCTATTAAGAGAAATGTTCTTTGATCTTGTAATCCCATCCCGAGGAAGTCAGCAAACTTTACTTGGTGGGATTTTGTTTTATTTATTTGTTTGTTTATTTTTGAGACAGGGTCTCACTATTTAGCATTGGCTAGCCTAGAACTTACTATGTACACTAGGTTGGACTTGAACTCTCACAGAGATCTGCCTCCACAGTGCTGGGATTAAAGACATGCTCCTCCACCTGTGCCCTATGAACTCAGTGTCTTGGATATACATACTTCTAAGTCCATTGAAGCATTATTTACAATAGCCAAGAATCAACTTAAGTATCAGTTAATGGGTGTCTGCATGCAGGACATTTGGTGTATATGTTTATATATTTAACTCATAAAAAAGAAAATTGCCAGGCCGGGCATTGGTGGCACATGCCTTTAATCCCAGCACTCGGGAGGCAGAGGCAGGTGGATCTCTGTGAGTTCAAGGCCAGCCTGGTCTCCAGAGTGAGTGCCAGAATAGACCCCAAAGCTACACAGAGAACCCCCGTCTCAAGAAACAAAAACAAACAAACAAACAAACAAACAAAAAAACCAAAAAACAAAAAAAGGAGAAAACTGCCATTTCAAAAAAACTAGATAACCCTGGAGAACATTATGCTAAATGAAATAAGCTACCACAATGAAATGATACTATCTGATATCAATTACATGTATAACATAAGAATATCAAATTCATAGATGTCTAGTTGCCAGATTTTTCGGGTAGGAGGCAATAGGGAAATACTGGTTAAAGGGCACAAACTCTCAGTTATAACATAGTCTGCTTCAACATCCCAAGTGCTAAGATTGCAGACAAGTGCCATCATGCAAGCCTGAATGGTGAAATTCTGATGACTGTAAAGTACAGCACGGTGATTATCATTGGAACTACATTGTATACTGAAATGGTCAGAGAGTAGATACTGCTTATACCATGCACGCAGGTATGCATTTATGTGTGTGAGTACAGGCATGCCACAGCACAGGTATGATGATCACAAAACAACCCTGGGTGTCAGTCTTCACCTTCTACTGACCAAAGTGCACTACTTGATCAGTGCTGAGTGCAGCAGGTGAGATGCCTGTGAACGGCTGGGGCTCTCTTGTCTCTACCTCCATCTCACCATACAAGCACCGGGATTACAGTGTTACTGTCTGATTTCATGTGAATTTCTAGGATCCGAACTCAGGTCCTCATGCTTGCATGACAAGTGCTTTACCCAATGGGCTAACTTCCCAGACTTCCTCTTCCTCTTTTTGAGACAGGGTCTTGTTACAGACTGCCCCCAAGCTGGTATGAAACTCCTGCCTCAGCCTCCCAAGCACTGGAATTATAGGTACGTGCCACTATGCCTAGATATTCCACTTTTTATCATTATACTATAAATCATATAAATAGTACCAGGGAACAATTCCTAACTCCCCCCCCCTATTCACTAAATGAATTCCTCTTCATGTTCCCCAACCCCTATTCAAATAGTGGGGATTGAACCCAGGGTACTATGCATAAGAGACTAGTATTGAGCTACATTCTCAAACTTATTTATTTATTTATTTATTTATTTATTTATTTATTTATTTTGGTTTTTTTTGAGATAGGGTTTCTCTGTGTAGCTTTGGAGCCTATCCTGGCACTCTCTCTGGAGACCAGGCTGGCTTCGACCTCACAGAGATCCGCCTGCCTCTGCCTCCCGAGTGCTGGGATTAAAGGCATGCACCACCAACGCCCAGCTTTATTTTTTTTTAAATTTTAAAACATGTTGTCATGAAGTTTCCCAAGCTGGCCTTGAGGTTACACCGTCCTTCTGCCTCAGCCTCCAGAGCAGGTGGGGTTACAGGTAGGGGCAACCAGGGCCAGCTCTCCTCAGATATTTTTTTAAAGTGTACACTGAATAAAATGTAATGGAGAAACTAGCTGAAGCTAGCTTTTACATGTGATCATAAGGAAATGTCTTACATTAAGAGCATCATCACGGGAGAGAAAGAAGTGTTTTATTTCTGGGATGTAACTGGGCTTGTATGCTGTAATCAATATGCCATGTGAGCGTGTTACTTTAAGACAGCAGCACAGGAGAGAAGCCAAATCTACTTAAACTTACTTTGACATCACTTTAAAACACACCGCTATTTAAGAATTGCTATTTATGAAAGAATTATTCAGTCTCTGTGTGTGGTGCTAGGAATCAAATTTGGCATTTCACACTTTCTGGGCAACTGTTCATCAACAAAGCTAGGTCACCAGCCACACTCAAATTAATCAAATTGAACTGCTTAGATGGGGCACTTGTTATCAGATGCTGGGTGCTTTTCTGTTTTGTTTTCCCATAATAATAATAATAATGCCTCTGACCAAACCAAATTTTGTTGCCAAGGTCTAATGGTCTGGGTAAGAGTGAAAGAGTCAACAAGCAGTAATACTGTCATACATGAAGGTACAAGGTTTTTATGATCCTTATTTTCACAACCTATCACAATTTTTATCAATGGCCTATAGCAATAAAATAAAATTGTACCTATAATAAAATATGTGTATTTGTCTATACACACAGGGCAGGGGAGACAAACACTTTTTCAAATAAACATGCTTTTGAATTGTGTGTTTGACTTGAACTTTTCTTTTCAAAACCTTATGCCATTTAAATCATTTCTTTCTCAACAGTTTTGTCTTAGGTATAGAAAACAAGTCTGTAGAGGCAGAATTTAGAGATGACTGATGAAATTCAGACTCATGTGATAAAAGAGCTGGACAAGCCCTCTGACATCTTCTAACTCAACTGCTTATATCACAATTTCCAAATCACAGAGTTGCTGGGAACCAGCTAGCCTTGTTGGCTCTTAAGGCCCCAAGGAAAGCTCAAAGCATGACTTGTGTTTGGATTGTGTATGAGATAGTTATTCCTAATGTTGTTCCTACAGTTACTCCACAAGCCTAGCTAAACTCTTGGTACAATGCCCCAGGGGGCCATCAGAGTGTCCATACAGCTGTCCTGGGTTATACTTCCTGTATACTGCAGAATGAAGCAAGATAAGGGCTGTTCTCTACTACCACAGAACATAAAGTCTAGGCTTAATGGTAAGTTGAAACCTTATACTTATACCTTATACTTATATTTAATATATATATATATATAATATAAATATACTTAATATGTAAAATCAAGCTTCCTTTAAAAATGTGATTTTATATTTAAATTATTTTATTGAAAATATTGCAGGGAAAGTATTCTAGAAAAAAGATCTTGGCTAAGAAAGGAACATAAATTATTTTACAACATGTTGGGGTATTGAGTATACTAAAGTAATACTTTTTCCAATTTTTAAAAGGCTTATTTTTATTATTTTTAGTTATGTGTTAGGTGTGTGTGCTCCTGCATGTAGAAGCCAGAGATGTTGAATCTCCTACAGCTGGAGTTATAGACAGTTGTGAGCTGCCTCTTGTGGGTGCTGGAAACTGAATTAGGGTTTTCTGAAAAAGCAGTAAATGCGCTTAACCAATGAGCTATTTCTCCAGGCATGAGCCTTCATTTTTAAAAGGCAGAAAGTTTTATTTCAAATTCACTGGCGGAATCTATGAATATGTTGCTCATTTCCTGGTTGCACAGGCCATTAAGGGTCTAATCTATTTCCTGAGCTTAAAGTAGCTAATGGAAAATATTAGAACAGTAATCATCAGGTGAGATGGGCATTTGGCATCTATTCTCCCCAAACATGTCTCAGTCATGATTCCCTTTGGCAGTGCATATGGCTTTAAAGGAATCATCTCACTTTTAAGAATGAAAGGTCTCTGCTTAATAAAACATGGTAGCTCCCTTCCCCTAGTGTTTTAGCAATAAGAGTAACTCCTATGTGGGGTTGTTTAGCCTCAATATGGGACCTAGAAGTGTTCTGTTTCTTTTCCAACAAGCAATTCATTCATGAGTCAATGGGAGGGGGGACATGTGGTCCATGTTTGAACCATAAAAAAACTGGAGATTTATGTGGGATGGAAATATGGGGTAGGAGAAATGGCTCAGTGCGTAATTGCTTGCTAAATAGGCAAAAGGACCCGAGTTTGACCTACAGTATCCATGTAGAAAGCATGCCATAGGAAGTATCACGGAGTGTCAGTGTGTGTATGGCAGGCAGGAGAATCCTGGAGGTTTACTGGTCATTCAGTTGTGCTGAAACAGCTTTGAGATTCCTTATTTATTTATTCATTTATTTATTTATTTATTTGAGACAAGAGTTTCACTGTAGAGCCCTGGCTGTCCCAGAACTCTGTGGACCAGGCTGGCCTCAAATCAGAGATCCACCTACCTCTGCCTCCTGAGGGCTGGGATTAAAGGCATAGCCACTGCCACCACCTTCCGGCAAGATTCCCTATCTTAAACCTGCAGAATGACAGAGGAGGACACCTAACATCCACTCTGGCTTCCATATCCATGTGCAAGTACACATATCTGACATACAGAGAGATATAGAATGTGTAATGTGCCTCCTTTTCATAACACTGACCCAAAGCACAGGCTTCTGTGAAAAAACTCAACTACAACATGACAGTCACTGTACTTCACAGGGTCTTATCCGCAGACTTTATCTTTGGTGGCTGCATGTCATTGAGCAGCAAACCCAACACATCTGTGATGGGGTTGGAGGTTCAGATAGCAGCTGGCTTTGTATTTGGCCTAGGAAAAACACTATTCAGAGGACAAACATACAAGAAGTAAACCCCAAATGTGGTTGAGTAGCAAGTATCACAGCGAGTCATTAATATCACCCCTCCCTCTGCTCAGCAAAGTTCAACCAACACCTCTGGAAACTATCTACTAGAGACAGGGCTAGGCATTGAGGCAAAGCTGGCCTTTGAATGGTCTTAGGAACATGGCTCTCAGAAGCTCACTTCACACAACTATCCCAGTAAACACCTCTATTTCTGGAACTGAGCCCACTGGGTTTAATTTTTTTAAGCCATTATCTACAAAGCATGACCTATACAGAAAGCACAGCTCAGTGCAAGGTAGAGTGTGACAGATAAAATGATTACTGGGCTTCAAACACCAGCTGGCCTTCTTTCAAGTAGCATTCTTATTATATCATATAAATTATTACCTTTCCATCCTGGGATCTCAATCAGTGATAAAGACATTTTACATATTGGCATACAGCCTTTTACTACTGTAAATGCCTCAATCTACAACAGAATTATCAATGATATGGTTAGTGAATTAACACTTCTGTCACTGTGTTACTACTTCTCTATTTTGTGTAGCCTTTGCTTTTTTCTATTGCTTTGAAGCAATCTTCATCTTTAAGTTTTATTTCCCAGATTTGATCTTCTTTAACATTAAAGATACAATCTTTACTCTTTTGGCCTTTTTTGTTTGTTTGTTTTTGGAGACAGGGTTTCTCTGTGTAGCCTTGGCTGTCCTGAAAGTCACTGTGTAGTCCAGGCTGGCCTCAAACTCACAGAAATCTGCCTGCCTCTGCCACCTGAGTGCTGGGATTAAAGACATGTGCCACCACCACCCGGTCTTATTTTTAATGTTATTTGGATGAGTATTCATTAAGCCTCTGTCAGGCGTCTTCTTTAAGTATACTCAAGGCCTAGGATGCTCCTGTAAACATTGTTGGTTTTGTTTCTCTGAGAATTCTGTCATCTTTGCCTGAGATACATAGCTGTGGGCATCTTTATCAACTGTACTTCTTTGTCCTTTGACATGTTATGGAGTTTGGGGCTGCATATATCTCCTACGCTCTTTGAAGACGAGGGCTATATTCTTTCTGTTTTGTTCTCCTAGCACATCTGTATGAATCTGAAGGGAGAAGAATGATGCTCTGATTTTTGCCCCTTAGAAATCAGAATCTTGAATTTATTTCTGGCCACTCTGCACAATCTCAATCATTACCTCACAATCTTATATTACCCTCTTTGACCAAAGGCTGAGCTCTTCTGTGCCCTGCTGATATGCTTGAAAACAGCACACTCTTTTTCTATTTTACGTTTTTATTCATTTTACATACCAACCACAGTTCTTCTCCCCTCCCCTCCTCCAGTCCTCCAGCTAACCTCACCTTCCTCCCACCTCCCCTCCACTCTCAGAGAGGGTAAGGCCTCCCATGGGGAGTCAACTAAGCAGATTAACAGTACATTCTAATCCTTAGTATCTAAAATAAGGAATTTAAATTTTTTTGAAAATTTAAATTCACCTTTAATTCATTCATTGTGTCTGTGTGCATCTATGTGTTCATCAGGGTGTGAGTATTGCAATCAAAAGACAACTTGTAGGAGCTGGGTCTCTCCTTCCATTATGTGGGTCCTGGGGATTCAAACTTGGGTTGTCAGGCTTGGCAACAAGTACCTGCTAGCTCATCTCACCAGCCCACCAGATTTTGTTTTTGTTTTGTTTTGTTTTTGTTTTTGTTTTTTTACAGCCCACATTGGCCTCAAAGTTATAACACTCCTGCTCCAGTCTCCCGATGGATCGTACGGAAGGCATATGCTAGCCTAGCAGCTAAGAGAGGCAGTTTCTAAACTGTTCCTTTCAAATTATTTCATGGTTCCAGATTGTTTTTGTATCTATTGCATGCTCTCCTACAAAATTCTGGAAATTCTGTTCTTCTCTGTGATACATTTCTCTTCTTCTGTAGGTTGGTCTTCCTAAAAGCATTCATCTGTCTAGACAAAAGAACCCAATTGACTCCAAAATGTTTTATTTACCAGGAAAAAAATTTACTCTAGTAATGAGTTTAATTTTTCTCCATTTATTTATTCATTTTGTGTGTATGGGGGTGGTGGGAGGCATATCCATGTTGCCAAAGTGTACATGTGGAGGTCAGAGGACAACTTGTAGGAGTCATTTTCCTGTAATCCTGTGGGTTCCTGGCTTGGTGGCAAGGCAAGGCCTTCAACCACTGAGTCATCCTCCTGGACCTCGAGTACATTCTTAACTCATCCTCAGCTGGTGAGGTCTTTGTAACCATTTAAAATGTCACCTTTTCAGAAAGGTTTCTTTTTCTTCATTCCTTAATCTAAATTAGATTACATTATTACTTTTGTCTGTTAACAACCTCTTCTTTTCCTTCTTTTCACCATGATTTGTAATAGCATACATTGTTTTTGTGTTATATGTCTTCTCTGTTACCCTGAAAACTTCAGGAAAACAGGAATGTTTTCTGTCATCATTGCTAAGCAGAATGTCAACTGAAGTAGTAGGACATAATAACCATTAAATACTAAGTAATGAAGAATAAGTTATATAACAACATAATCTTGCTACATTAGAGTAGTTTTAAATATATTAACTGATTGATAAACACTGATAATATTAAACAAATTTGAAAAACTGACTTTCTTCTATAATTATGCTCTGCAGGCTTAGATAAATACAAACAAAAGCCTGAGAGGTAACAAATCAGATGCTAGAACTACATAGCCTAGATCTAAAATTTGGTTCTGTTATTTGTCAGCTAAGTAGCTTCTGCTACTTAGGATTTAACATTCCTTGCCAATCTATAAAATTGTATCAGTGAGATTTTCCACTTTATGACATTATTTTTATGATTAAATGATAATTATACTAGGCTTCCAAAAGAAGGATATAACTGCTATGTTATCATTACAAAGTTAATGCTAAATAATGTAGTGCCTTCAACAAAAACAACTGATGTTTCCTATTTCCAACAGTGTTCTTCTCTAAACTGAGAATGCATTATATAATTCATGTGTTCACTCCAGCTCCTTGTTCTCTTATGGAAGGTTCTGAATTAGTTTCTGGTAAAAATCATCGGGGAGACAGCTTAGCTGATAACAAGCTTGATATGAAAACATTAGGACCTGAGTTTGATATCAAGAATACATGAAAAAGGCTGGTTGGATGGTGCATGCTTGTAATCCGAGTGCTGGGGGTTGAAAGCAAGTGGGCTTGTTGGCTAACCAGACTAGCCTAACTGTTGAGTTCCAGGCCCATGAAAGACTCTACTTCAAAAGACAGGTGGCTTGCTCCTGAGGAATGGTACCCAAGGTTGTCCTCTAGCTTACATATGCATACATGCATACCCACATGCACACACACATATATCCATCCATCCATACATACATACATACATACATACATACTTATATACATACATACTCAAGAAACAAAAGTCACTAAAATTTGGATCATGAAGCCCAGGATACTTTCAAGTTCACCATGAAGCCAAGAGTGACCAAGTTAAACTTCTTCCTCTACTCACACATGCTGGGATTACAGGCATACACCTCCACTCCTGGTATATGTAGTGGTGGGGATCTACCCCAGGGCTTCATGCATAGTAGGCTACCAAATGAGTTATATTTCCAGACCCTAATTTCATTTTTTTTAAATTTCACATTTCTATAGCAAATAGGGCTGTATTACACATGGGGGGGTGGTCTAATTATTTCCATCATGATTTTCAGGAAAAATTAACTTTGATCTTACCAAAAGGCAAACAATCAGTCTTTTCAGGGAAAATTTGAAGCTCAAGATTCTTTATATCTTACAAACAGGTTTTGTTAAACAATTAAGTATAAACAAGTAGTAGATGGACTTCTAACCATGGCAGATGTCAGACTGGACATACAATCTAAGAGACATAAGACAGGATTGCAATCCCTTGCAATGAGACAGATTGACTCAAAACTATTATAGAAGTATTAAATGCTAAATTCTACACACTTCTTTCTGCAATGCTTCTTTCTTGCCTATAGAACTCTCATGTAATCTGCACAGCAATCTTCTTTATCATCTCCATTCTTATAGAAGAGAAAATAAAAATGGTGAGCCCAAGAGACCTGCCAGAGCTGGTAAGGAGAAAAACTAAGACTTGAATTCCACTAAAATGGCTTCAGTAAAATAGATTCTAACCCCCTCATGGAGGAACTGCAGAGTCAGAATAAATAACAATCTATGTTTCCAGAGGGAACAACATATGATCTGGTCTTAAAAAGTAAATGGGGCTGGGAGGTGGTGGCGCACGACTTTAATCTCAGCACTCGGGAGGCAGAGGCAGGCGGATCTCTGTGAGTTCGAGACCAGCCTGGTCTACAAGAGCTACTTCCAGGACAGCCTCCAAAGCCACAGAGAAACCCTGTCTCAAAAAAAAAAAAAAGTAAATGGGTTTGCTTGACCACATGACTATGGGAAGAAACAGGAAAATAACTGAACCAGCACTTCTCATTTCTGCTTAACTTAATTCTAACAATCTCCTATGTGGTGGCATTGGCCTTATTTCACAATTAGGAACTCATCATGTTCAAGGAGATTCAGTAACTTTCTCAGGATCCCTTAGTCAGTAAGAACTAGAGACAGCATCAAACCTTAATGGATCTGCCTCCAAAATCCTTGCCTTCTCCAGGAATTCTACAGAAGGAAGTATTCTAGGCACAAGAAGCCAGTTTGTGACAAGAGCATGGCATCCTGGTATGGACTGGAAGTAAACATGCTGAGCTGAATGGTGTAAGGGGATATCCCTCAGAAGTTTTCTCTGCCCTGAGGAGTGATCAGATGGGTCCCCCCACCTTCAGACTGGGGATGCCCCTGAGTGGGAGAGAACCTGCCTAATGTGAACATAGGAGGGAGCATGTAGAGAAAACTGGAGTAGACAGGAAGTAAAGGTGGAGATGAGTTGAGTACAAGACAGCTAGCAGAGTCCAAACAACAATGCCAGCAGCTAGAAATTATAAATTCTAAATGTTCCCAGATAATCCTATTCCACCTGACAGCCTTCTTCAAAACCTCCCCTCTTGTGGATAATGTCTGCCACAAACTTTTAAAACATGGCTATTCTAAAACTTGGTAAAACATTTTACTCAAACCATGTGCTTGCTTAAAATACTCATTTCTATTAAAATACACTAAAGGCTTTCTTCTTTCACTGGATGTTGTGCTAAGACATTTACTTGTAAAATTCGCTGCCTCTCTTTCAGGTAAAGAAAGGAATTTGGGGGTGGGTTTGTATGAGGTCTTCAGTACTGTAAGTAAGTTCATGCAGGAAAGTCACAACAGTAGAGGGCACTGAGGTAAATTGGAACTTTCAGCTAACATGCATGCTAGCTGAAATTCTTTGCCAAACAAGTGGGCTGATAGAAGTGGGGGTGGAGTTGTGAAAAAGTAGGATCTTTCAGATAATCTAAGGGTATGAGAAAAAATTGAGAACTTGCATGTGCTGACAAAAATAGGAAACTACCATGTGTTAGCAGATATTGGAGGTACATCTCGGAGCTGCTAAGACTCACACTCAGTTATAGAATATGTCCAGAGAAATCAAGAAGGCATTTATATTCAAATGACTATGAAAAGAAGAATATGGGCAAATTATGTGTTGAAGCCATAACTCTCCAGTGTGTCTGAATGTTTTTGAATATAGACCCTTCACAGAGGATTAAATTCAAACAAGGTGTTTCCTACTCTAAAGTGACTTGTGTTCTGATAAAAAGAGGTCAGGAGATCACATGAAGGTACAAAAAAGTGACCACTGTGTGGCATTGAAAGAGTCCTCTCAAAGACCAATTCCCTTGATCTTAGGCATCTAGTCTCCAGGACTTTAGGAAAATAAATTTTTGGTGCTCGAGACTTCCAGGTTGTGTAAGATTCTTGTTACGGCCATCATAGCAAAAGAAAATGCATACAGACATAAAAATGATAGCTGTCAGACATCAGAAACTAAGGGAGAGATGGAAAGATGGGGAAAATGAAAAGAGAAAGAAAGACAAGGTACAATGGAGGGGAGGGAAAAAGACGGGGGGGGGGACTTTTCTCTTTAGTGGTTTATTTGCTTTATAAAACAAATACACGTGGGAAATTTTGGCCTAAACTTTTTAGGACAAAAGTATCAAGAGGTAGTAGAGAGTACAGCGATCCTCAGGTAAGGAGTAACAGTGGATTGTGCTGTGCCTGGATGGAGCATAAAATACACATAGACAACACTGAGACAGGTGTTGAACTTGTGCCAAACTGAGTAACAGAAGATTCCGTTAGTTAACTGTGGTACCTCTTTGTGTGGTTTGTTTTTTAAGATTCCTTTATAATACAATGGTCCAACTCCCCAGTAAGATCTTGAAAGAGACTGAATGAACTACATACTACAAAATGGGGCGGGCAATCCCTTATGCAATATTTTAGTTTTTCCTTGCTATGACCAAACATTTGAAGACAACATGAGAGGAAAGCTATTTCAGTTTGTAGTTTTGAAGATGCTCATTCACAATCGTTGGTTCTGTTGATTCTTGGCTAGTTCTGCAGCAGATGATTACGGCAGCAGAAGCATGGTGAACAGAACTTCCTACCTCACAGCAGTCAGAAAGCAGCCAGAGAAAAGGGGAAGGGACAAGAAACATCTTCCAAGGGCCTGTCCCTAGTTACATACTTTCCCCAATCAGGTCCCACCTCCTATTTTCTTTTTAATTAAAAATTTTTAGATTTATTCTTTTATGTGTATGAATATTTTACCTGAATATAAGTCTATGCAGCACATATGCAGGCCAGGAGAGGGCATCAGATTCCCTAAATTGAAGTTACAGATGTTTGAGTCACCATGTGGGATCTGGGAATTGAAAGTGGGTCATTGTGTGTATGTTTTGGGGTGGGAAGATATCTCTGTGATCAGTAAGGCCAGCAGAGTAACCATCCATGTAAGAGAAGAAGCTTGGTTCAATATGACTTAGTAGCTGGTGTTGGTTCAAACTTGAAAAGTCTGATCCCGAGTACTTTAATTATGCATATTTAAGCACAGAACAATTTGGTGAAAAAAATTTCCTGGTGATAATTAACTCAATCCCATGTGAACAATAAAGCTTAAGACATGACTACATCAAACTCTTTGTAAAGTTCATGTGACATCTTCCACAAAGATGGGTTCTATAGATTGACTACATGTGACATCTTCCAGAAAGATAGGTTCTATAGATTTACTGAGGAAAAACAAGTCACTATAAGTGTCTAGGCCTTCCCCCTAGACTCTAGAAATTCTGACATGGTGTGGGTCACACAGCACAAATATCACCAGGCCATTAACCATATCCACTCTCAGCCTTCTGAGCAGAAAACAGGTTATATGCCTCTAACTCTTTGAAGAGACAACCCTGCATTTTTAATATTCCTAGTTTCCCTAGTGCTTATCTGTGTGCACAAGAACCTTTGTGCTTCCTCCAGGTCCTCTGTAAGAGTGACATGGGCTTTAAACCACTGAGCCATCTCTTCAGCCCCCACCTCCTTATTTCCTACCATCTCTCAATAATGCCATCTTAAATGAAGCAATCAGGAGCCTGGTCCATTCATTAGGCTAGGACTCTGTGATTTAGTCATTTCAGAAAACCCAGGCACAGTCATGCTTAGAGGTGTGCCTTACTGAACATGTTCACTGGTGGGGGAAAGAGAAAATACCAAGGATAGATAAACATTCTAGATGAAACAGATGGCTGTGTTCCCATAGATGGTAGCAATGGGAAATCCCCAAGCCAGAGGACTGGTCAGTGGAAAAGGATTCCACACTTGATGGTGCCCTTTGAGGGATAGAACTTTTTCTCTTAGTAGTTTGTCTTTGACTGGAACTTCATAAAATTTGGCAAGCAACTATCTGAGATATATGAATATCACACATTTTCTTTTTGAGGTGCTGTGCTCATTTATATATTCTTTGCACCATTTCAAGTATGAAACCAAATGTTTAAGGAGAGATGTAAATAGGAGGAAGAGAAGAGGGCACAGTAATAAAATAAGTACCTATCCAGGGTACTAGATTCAGATTGCTTGCCAATGAAATGCCAAATGGATTGAAGACTTAGGGAAATGAAAAGATAAATAATAGCATAGTAAATACAATGTGATCAAAGTTTGTATCTAAGTAGAGGCACTGGTTCCTGAAACCACTGTGGCTAGGGATCTGGACTACAGACAGTTCCCAATTTAGATTGATTAAACTGAAAGTACTTTTCAATTGTACTGTGGTGAATGAGCAATACATATTCAATAGAAACTATGTTTACAGTTTTGAATTTCAAATTTGACCTTTACCCTGGTGAGCTGTATGTGTTAAATTCTCATGAAGCACTTCCCAGCTAGCCAGAGAATCAAAGGGCAAAGAAGCAGTATTCCACAGTGTAGTGTGCTGTTAAGCTGTGTTTGTTTCAGTAGGTTAAGTATTTCAGATTTGTCTTTTTTATTTAATGATATTTGCAACCTTATGATGGACTCATATGCATATATCTCATCTTAAGTTGAGGAACATCTTCACTGAGCTTCCAGGAACCAAAGTCACTGCCTTCTTAAACTAACTTAGTCTAAATCACAAGACATTGATTTTATTTTTATTTCTAATTAAAAGAACAAAATCAAATTATTTACAATGAGAAAGCTACAGGAGACAGAAGAATACTATATTTATTTTCTGTACAAATCAGATTCCCAAGCCAAATTATTAAGCACAATTAAAATATAATCTTAATGTGAAATAAAATAGGAGAATAAATCCATAACTCAAAGAAATGTGGATTTTATCATATCTGCTGTTCTCAGTTAAAGAAAAGCCCTAAGTCTATTCTCCAGCATCAGTAAATATAAATCATAACAACTGGTTTAACACTTCAGAATGGTATATGAATAAATACAAAAACTCCCTTTTAAAGCACAACCATTAATCTTAGTGAGGCTTTCAAAGATTACTAGAAGAGAATAAGATGGAAGCAAAATAGTTTCTAGAGACAGGGAAACTACTAGATGAGAAACCAATTCTGGTGTTCCTTTTTCTTGTTAATTATGTGCAGGGAGAACACAGTACCAATTTGGATTTGTACATAAGGGTACAAAACAGTATTCCTGTGGTTTACTATTTTTTTTCTCTAAAGAATAAACAACCATTTAAGCCAATTTTTGTGTACATCTTATTTTCTGTGGGGAAAGAGCATTTAAAGGTGTATACGTAGAATAGATACACAGTTTACCCATCAAGTTAAATTTTAAATGTCTACAAGGCTTTCTTTTTAATGAACTGGCAGAAGGAGGCACAAGGGTAAAGATGAAATGCAGAATCAAACAAAGGACTCATGCCTGGTAATCACTTAAGAACAGCATAAAGTCTGAGCTTCCTAAGACAAGGTACCTGGTGCCTATGCAGCTGGGGTTTATCTTCTACATCTTCAATCATTTTAGACAACATCCAACATTTACCTGCTCCTTGCTTCTTGGGTAAAACAAAACAATGCCCCAGCTCTGAGGTGTACTGAGGATTAGGAATGCATGCTATTTGGAAGTCTCAAAGAAACAAAAACAAAACTAAACAACAACAACAAAAAAACCCAGGAAATGTATTGATAAATTGCTTCATTATCAGTTACTAATTATCACATTGCTGTATCTGAAAATGTAATGAACATTTCTCCAGCAAGGGATTATGAAGTTTTAAACAAAATGTCCCAAGGGTGTTTGTCCATGTTACAGAGAGGTCTTTATAGGACAAGAACACTAGGCACAGTTTCATAAAATAAAATAAATAAATTAAAAATAAAAATAATAAAAGAACCTCTTCAATATTGCACATTAGGGAAAAGAATGTGGATCCATGGAATTAACCAAAGCTTCTATGTGGCTTCTGATAATTCAAAGGAAACCTCTACTTAGGAGAGTACATTTTTATTCACATACAACAACAGGGGCTAGCAATTATAAATAGCAAACAGCATGAAGAAGTTAGAAGCAAATTGGTCTAAATATTAATTTTCTTTATAGTTTTTTGCTCTAGAGTGAAGTTATTTAATTTTCAAATGAATTAAAATCCATGGTTACAAATATGGATGGAGTTCTCAGAGGGGAAAAAAGGTAAAGGAATCCACCACTATCATTAAAATAATGGTTTATGAAAGGTAAGATCAAATTGTATTCATCTATTTTGGAAGACTGGAAATTGACTAGCTCAGTACACAGGTAATTTAGAACATAGTTTAGAATTTTCTAAGGCAATCAGTTACCATGGTAACATCTTGCCATTGGAATAGAATGATAATTCTGGTGTATAAGCCACAGGCCAGGTTAGGATTTTCCAGTTAGCCAAGGGGGCCTCCTCATTCACTCCCCATACACTCATTTGCCTCTGTCATTTTTGCTTATTCTTCCTTACACATTTCAAAGTTTTGGACATGTGATCATCACAAACCAGAAGCAATGAGGGCCCCATTGTTAGGACAAAGAGAAGCATATAACAGTAGCTGACTTGAAATGCCAAGAACAACTAGCATGGTTTTATTGCAACCAATTAACTTGAGCTGAAAACCAAATGATTTTGATAATGGTATCAGAAAACTACCCTTAAGAAGTTTTGAAAAAAAGTTTTATTCCTTGAGTAACTACAAATAAGTCATTTAATCAACTCTGTCTACAGTTACTATTCTTGCTATCCATGGAATTCAACAGGTCTTTGTTGTACTCTTTCTTTTCTAGGCACTAAGTCCCAATCTGTCTTCACTTTCTTTTTAATGAGACCTTACTATCCATTATGTTGACCACTCTCCTGCCACTAAGCTCATCTTCTTGACCCTTGGATGAGCAGCTATCAGCATAGGTGAATGATTGCCAATATTTGGAAATTAAGTGATATGGCTATTAAGTCACTGGTAGATTAAGATTAGCTGGAGCAGAAGTATTTACACCATGAAAATTGGCAGGAGCTACAAATCAGGGGTGCTTCCTTTTCTGTTTCCTTTTGTCCCCTTATCCAAGATTCATCTTACTAACAAATCATTGCCATTTCTTTGCCTCATGCTGACAAACTTCAACTAAGGTTGAAATAACTTTCTCCTTTCTCCAATAAACATTTATACTCTTGAAGGTTTCTAGAGAAACCACAAAACATTTAGATTTTTTGCTAATACAGATTCGTTATCTTTAAACATATTTTGTTTCTCTACAATGCCTAAAAAGTTGCTTTTCCACGTGCTTCAGACTTCTTACTCTACTATAGTCCCTTCATCCTAGGTCCTGCTCATCAGAAATAACACAGAGCTTCTGATGGAACAGCTCCTGTTTCCTCCTCACTAAATTGTACAATGCCCTTTACTCATCATTCCTTGCTTATTTTTCCTATTGTAATGGAAAAAAGACCTATTCTTCTGAGATGACTCTCTGCTTCCTCGGGGGCCCTTCACTGTTGATGTACTTCTTTTTCCTTAAGGGTACTTCTTTTTCCTTAATGAATCTTTAACTTTTCTCTTTCTGTGGGTCCCTCTCTATTGGCAGGTAGAGAGAGAGTTTTGGTCTCATATATCCTCATAACTCTCTGTGTAAATCACATTGGCCCTCTCTTAGTTTCTAAAAGTTATTATACTCTCCCCTTTCACAGGCTCTTTACATAAGATTCCCCCACTCTGGAATGCCTTTATTATCTCAGGTCTAGAAAACACTCCCTAAATTAATGAATTAAAAATCAGGTTTGTGGACTGGTGGTGGTGAAGTACACCTTTAATCTCAGCACTGGGGAGGCAGAGGCAAGCAGATTTTTATGAGTTTGAGGCCAGAGCAAGTTCCAGGACAGCCAGGGCTACAGAGGGAAACCCTGTCTTGAAAAACAAAACAAAACAATCATTTTATTGTTTTTCTGAACTGTAGTCTTACTTATAAATATAGTTCATTTTTTGTTTGCTTTGTTTTGGGGATAGGGATTCATGTATCTCACGATAGCACTATGGAGGTGCAATGACTTCTGCCTGTTCATTCTGTTTCTACCTTCATGTTGTGAGTTCGGGGGGTTATAGATATATGCTACCACACTTGGTTTATGTGGTGCTGGGGCTTGAATCCAGGAATTACTGCATGCTGGAGGTGGTCTGAATGTGAAATGTCCCTATAGGCTTGTGTATCTGAATACTTGGCCCCCAGCTAGTGGTAATGCTTGAGAAGGTTCTGAACTTTTAGGAAGTGAAGCTTTGCTGGAGGAAGTAGGTCACTGGGCATGGGCCTTGAGACTTTATAGCATGACCCCACTTCCTGTTCTCACTCTGACTTCTTGAGTGTGGATGAAATGTGACCATTCATCCTTCTGGTTCCTTCCTGCGTGCCTTTCCTTCCTGCTGCTATGCCACAGTGTACTATATCTCTCTGAGAATAGAAGCTATGACAAACCCTTCTTTCTTTAAGTTGCCTCTGTTTGGGTATTCTATCATACACATGAGGAAATAACCAGGACAATGGCAGGCACTCTACAGATACATCCCCATCCTCATAACTTTATTACTAATATGGTTATCTTATAAACACCTTCCTTACAACACTGAAAGCTCCAGGAGTTTAGAGAGCATGCTTGCTTTTGCTCAACTTCATATTCTTTGGATTTAGCATAGTGCCTGGCATATTCCAGATGCTCAGTGTAAAATTTTAACTTTCATTAAGGTTTTAAGCATTTAAAGACTCAACATTCCTACTCTCTACAAATTCATCTTAGGCACATATTCCATTGTGCTCTCATATTTACCCTTTAACTACCTTTCTAGATGTCTCTTCCATTTGCTGTCTTCTATAACCATTTAGAAAAAGCGCCCATCTTCATTCTTCCATTTACTTACTTCTTATTTCTCCTTTTGATGATTGGCTTATACTTCACTCCACTAAAACTGCTTCCTCTAAGAGCATCCTTTAATGTACTGATCACTGAGTATTGTGCAGAGTCCACTTTCCAGTTCTCAGTACCTTATATGACTTCTAGGCACCACTGATACTTGGTTATCTTGTCCTCATCATCTTCCTCATCTTGTGCTGAGGACAGGACCCAGGGGCTCAAATATATTTTCTTGATAACAATGCTTTAACCCTAAACATTCACATGTCATATTCTTCTGAGTTTCTCCTGCCTTTTGAGTTTTGCCCTCTTCTATCCACAGTTCATTTTTTATTTATGCACTGATTCTCAAGCCTTCTCTCTGAACACTTTGTATTACTCTTTCTGAGAAGTCACTTATTCCATGGTTTTAATGACTTCCTGATACCTATTTTTTTTTTTTAGCTCACCTCTTACTTCAATATCCACCTGACTCCTGTATATACTGCTTATTTGGATATGAGTGTAGTGCTATAAACTAGCAACCTAACGCATCTTAACTCATTATCACCCATTTGTATAATTTATTCTCTTGTTTTCTTTCTGAGTGTGATCACTATCAAGCTGCCAACATAGGAATGCTGAGTACCTTCGATGGCACGCTTTCCCTGTCCTAGTGCTTGTTTAACAGTCTGCTGATTCTACTTCTTTAATATCTACTGTCGGTCTCTCTCCAGACCATACCAATCAATCAAGTCACTCCTCATTTGATTACTGCAACAGTGCCTGAAAAGTTGCAACAATCTATCACCAACATCTAATAAGGCATCTGTCAGTGCATTTTCCCACACAGCAGCTAGAATGACATGTCTAAAACATAAATCTGGTCATTTCCATCTTTTATTCAAAACCTCTCAGTGTTTACCAGAGTCTTCAGGTTAAAGCCCAGATTGCCTCCCATGGCTTCCAATTACCTTGCTAGTCTCCTGATCCCCTCACCCAGTGCACACCCCAACCCTCTCTCACCCTAACCTCTGATCAGTACCTACATTTAAGTCTCGGATACCTTTGCAGTCTTCTAACCTAGGATTTCTGCTTCCTCCCCAAGCCTGCTTACCTCTTTTAATTTCCCCTGGCTCCATTTTAATCCTTATTTCCTAAGCTCTCTGGCTTAGTTCCTGGTGCAAAATAGGCACCCAATACCTCATCTTCCCTCCCTAATTTCCTTCTTTCAGGGTTAACATTGCCTTTTGTATGTTACTTTTATTTTATTTTATATTTTTGAAACAAGAGTCTCACTATGTAGTCCTGGCTGACCTAATCAGGCTGCCCTTGAACTCATAGAGATCCACCTGCATCTGCTTCCCAAGTGCCAAGATTGGAAGTATGTGTCACCAGGCCTGGAGTATATTTGTATTTTGGAACTGAATATTTTACTTTAGCAGACTTCTAAAGTAACCGTAATCTAAACATAATCTGGGTAACTATAATTCTCTTGGCATCTCGGAACAACCAGCAGCTAAAACTTACTTCAAATTTACTTCCTACAAAATTCAGTTCACTTCAAAGTCTATGAGTAAACATAATTTTGACATTAGTTCAGCAGTACATGTGTGCATGTGCACATACGCACACACATATGTGTCTGTCCATCCATCTGTCGGTCATTTGGGTTTGTGTTTTGAGATAAAGGGCATTCCAACAGTGTCTAGCCTGGGCTTCAAAAAAATTCAATTCTCCTGCCTCAACCTCCTACGTATTGTGATAATAGGTATATGTTACTATGCTTGGCTCAAATAATTAATCTTGAAGGCTTTAGAAATTTAGGATGAGGATTGAGGTCTTTTTTTGAGAGGGTATACTTAGAAAATGATCCTTTAAAATATGGGGTTCATTTGAAAGACAAAATAATTTTATATTCAATTATTTACTTTCAGCATTGATTTGGGACATTTGTAATTTATTTTAAAATAAGCTAGGATTAAAAATAAAAATTGTTATTGAGATAAGTTTTACAAGCCTACAAGCTGGGCATGGTGTCACACATCTTTAATCCCAGAACTCAGTAGAAAGAGGCAGGTGGATGGATCTCTGTGAGCTTGAGGCCAGCCTGGTTTATACAGTGTCCAGCTGAGGTTACATCGTGAGACCCTGTTTTGTTTTGTTTAAGTGTTACAGTGGGAATAGTACCTAGAAGAACTCCAGATCAATTATTTATTAGGCTCATATAATTATATCTTAAGTAATTAATGGAAACTTATTTTATTTGCTCAGTTCAAAATCTAGAATGATCTTACCTGGTCCTCCTAGAGCTGTATTTACACATAGTGAAAATTTCAAGGTTTGCCCAGGTTTTTGCCACTTTCAAGCTATTTCTTCTCTATTGTTACTAACCTGGTTCAGCTGGTCACTATAAGTCCTTGGGATTACTTCAGGTTCTGTGTGCTCTTCATTCTAATTTTTACTCATTCTTATTCATCACTATAGCTGATTTGATTTTCTCAGAATCCAGAACAAATTATTCCTCCTTGCCAGGGCCCCTACTTGAAAATAAACCTAAATATAGCAACTGACAAGTCCTGGCTCCTTATAGGAACTCTAACTTCTATTCTGATTCCACATACTCTTGTGTAGCTCTACTGGCCTACATGTCTTCCTTTAAACTCACAAGGCCTGAGCTGGTCTCAGACATGTGAACTGGCTTTTCTCTTCTTGGAACATTATTCCCCAGGACATGTACATGAATCATCTTTTGTCTCATTTATTTCCCATTTACATACTAGTAAAAAACAACACAACCCACCTATTTCCTTTTTTCTTCTTTTCTACATCTCCTTAATCAACTTCTAACATAATTTATTATGTTAATTATTTATTGTGTTTTCTTCTGCAATAATAAAAGGTCCAAAATACTTGTCTGCCTGTCTAATAAACAAATTTATATTTATGTCATGGTTATGAAAATATATTCTGGAGACATAAGTATTGATATTAGCAAACTGGTTCCAAATCTTTTAGAGAAAACATGCTCTCCCATTGTAATTTTAATTTGTCTGGATATAGCTTTCCACTTTAAATTAATTTTTTTTTGAAATGTTGAGATGTATCTCTTTTTTTATTTTTTAAATTTAAATTAGAAACAAGCTTATTTTACATGTCAATCCCAGTTCCCTCTCCCTCCCCTCCTCCCCTGTCCCCCACCCATCCCCTATCCCATCCCATTTCTTCTCTCCAGGGAGGGTGAGGCCTTCCATGGGGATCATTTTAAAGTTAATTTATAAGACTTGTTTAATCAGACACATATCTACGGACAGTCATCTGGTTGATGTGAGGTAGATCCAGACAGGTACGTACCTTAGAAAAAGGGAAAGACCTGCTTGGCATGTTTTTCCTGCTCTGTCCTAAATAATCTTAAAACAGATGGCAAAAGCTAAAATACCAAGTCTGCTGCCATGGAAACCAGTATTATAGCAGCCCATTCCAGAGCCCCACCCAGAAGATAAATGTTTGCCTCACTTTTATTACAATCTGAGTCGTCGACCTTTCACTGTTAGTTCTAACTAAAAGGCAGAACAACTGTCAACATCCTGGATGACAAAAAAGTCTAGGAGAAGACTAGTTTGTACACAACGTCCCTAAAACATATTCAGAAATCAGCAACAGACACAAGGAGTTTAACACAATTTGCTATGTTTATGTTATTCTACATGCAAAGTTATAGATCTTACTTTAATATTGCAAGCCTGCTCCATCAATCTTCTTGCATTCTCCTCTGCCCGGTATCTCTTTGGAAGCTGAACTCTGAAGAATTTCAAAGCGCCTTCAAAATCAGCCTGCAGGAGGTCTTCCTTTGAGGTCTGAAAAACATCACCCACACTTCAGCCTGTGCACATTATACAAATAAATGTGTTACAAAAAAGAATGTTGATTTTCATGAATATATCTTTAGAAGATACTTCTAGTATTTCTACTATTCAGAACATATTGCTACGTTACATGCTGAAATTATAAATCCTAAAGTAATTTAGGAGACAATTATTAACAAATTAACATTTAATTCATATTATATAGATGTTAAAATAGTGGATCCTGTAAAGCTTACCAAGCTAGAAGAAAAAAACAAACAAAAAAAACAAAGCAAAAGACAGGAAGAAAAAGAAAATGAGTGAACTCTGGATTAATTTGTGACTTTATCTTGATGAGGATTTTAAAGATGATTAGAAATCTCATTGAAGACACAAACAAAGCAATGAAAGCCCATCAGAGTTACATAATAAACACCTAATGGGAAGATTGCTTTTCAACTAATGACAGCAGCTCAAGTGAAGAAAACAAGAAACTGATCCATCAACTAAAGAATAACATGAACAAGTAAACGAAGCAAACCACTTAACTACTAACTTCTTCCTAAAAACGTTTTTTGCAAAATTCACTTTTAAAAAGCCACCATGTGGAAATCAGTAAGAATATCTGCACATAGGAAAAAGACTGAAAGAAAATGAAACAAAAATGTTTGCCTAGATAAAAGGATCCTGGGTCATTTTTTTCTCTAGGTTTTGTAGTATTTTCTGCAATATCCTAGTAAAAGATTAAGAACAACTGTGACAAAATCTCTGATACACACTAAGGATTTAGGTAGAATGATACATAGAAATAAGTAAAAGTTAAAATTAAATATTTTAGCCAGGAAAATTGTCACAGGCCTGAAATTCCAATACTAAGGAGGTTGAGGTAGGTAAGTCACCATGACTTTGAGGTCAGCTGGGGTTCTGTGGTGAGTTTCAGTACACTTATCTCAAAACATACAAACACATACACAATAAAATATTTTAAAGATGTCATTTAATTCATGTGTTTTCTCTCATACGTGAATATCCATTTTCAACCTTTAGATATGTGTGTTTTAACTGGAACATCCATAGCAGTTAGAAAACTAGTAAGAGCCCATGGGGGAGGAGAGTTCTTTTAAGGGAAGGGAGCCAGAATATAGTAATATAAAGGGGGATAAGAAAATACTGGAACAGGAAGGATCAAATAGGGAAGGGTGGGAGGTCAGGGTAGCAGAGGGATAGCTAGTACTAAAGTCCCTTTGAAAAAGCCTCATAGAAAGTTAGCACTGCAGAAGCAACCTAAAATGAATATCTATACATATATTTTAAAAGTTTAAATAGAGTCACCCTAGAATGAAGGTACAGTACCCCAATTAGATACCACATGCCAGTGAACAAAACCCCCAGTACCAGTAATGGGTTACCTCTTTTTGAGTTGTCCAGTGTGGTTCCATGAACCCACAAACACTACAGGGTATTTCTATTGCTCTTGATAACCCTCCAGAGCTTGTGAGTAAGACCCTATTGCTGAAGACACAACATAATTGAGTCATAAAAGATGGAAAAATCAAGTGATAGCTTGACTACCTGGTTTTCTAAATCTACTCAAGATCCAATATCAAGCCTGGTGATTGAGCTCACATATATGGACAAAGGAATCAAGAATGAAGAACACTTTCTCTTTACACTTTGGTCATTTAGTCAGGTGGGAATGGCGATGTAGACCAATACAGTTCTTGGAAGAAGCCACAGTTTCAAAGGCAGTCCTTTGTAGGTCTCCCTAGGAGGGTTATGCTGAAGCCTACCTCAGGTTGAGTCTCTGTATAGCAGAAGTCAAGTTATCTGCTGACTGTCCATTTCAAGACACTAGGCAGGTTGACAAGATGGCCCTGTGGCTAAATCACTTGTTATATGTACTGGCTAGTTTTATGTCAACTTGATACAAGATGGAATTATTTGAAAAGCGGAAACCCCAATTGAAAATATATCTCTGTAAGATTTGGCTATAGGATATTTTTTTAATTAGTGATTGATTGTGAACCCTGGGCTGGTGGTCCGAGTTTTGTAAGAAAGCAGGCTGAGCAAACCATGATGAGAAAGCCAGTAAGGAGTACACCTCCATGGACTCTGCATCAGCTCCTGCCTTGAGGTTCCTGCTCTGTTTTGAGTTCCTGTCCTGACTTCCTTGCATGATGAACAGCAATGTGGAAGTATAAGCCAAATATACCCTCTCCTCCCCAACTTTCTTTTTGGTAATGGTGTTTCATCATAGCAATAGTAATCCTAATTAAGACACTGTGTCAGCCTGAAAACCTGAGTTTAATTAATCTTAAGCACCCATGTAAAGGTGGAAGGAGAGAACAATCTTCACCAAATTATTCTCTGATGTCTATCTGTGTCTGTATATGTTCCCAACACACACACACACACACACAATACACGATGATGATGATGATGATGATGATGATGATGATGATGACAATAAGAAAACACTATTAGCATTGGCTTGCCTAACTCAGTTGAACCCAAGAGGTAAAAGAGCTATGACAACCACACAACAAGGAGGTCCACATCGGAAGCGTAGAATTGGCACCTCAATCTCTGGAAGGTACTTATGACATAAGGGGAATCAAATATAATTGCAAACATTAAATAAATTCATTCTAATTTCAACTCTGGATAACTTGTGATGCTGTCCCCATTTTCCCATCTTGAAAATGAAGTAAGTTAAGGTATATAAATAAATACATTATTAAGTCCAAAACAAACCATTTGGTAAGTAAACTTTTCTATGCTCAAATATTCTTAGGTAATGATCTTTTGTGGTTAAAAACAGTGCCTACACTCACTGATACTTTTAATTCCACAAAGAAAACTAGAGCCTAGAGAAGGTTGTTCAGTGGTAAGAGCACTGAGAGTGTAAGCATGAAGACTTGAGCCTGACTCTTGGCACTGGGAATAATGAATGGCTCACATACCTGCTACACTGCTATGAGGCATTAAAGACAGAAGGACTCCTAAGGCTTGCTGGCTGGCCTGCCTAGCTCCAGGTTCAGTGAGGTGAAATTAGACAGAGAATGACAAAGGGGGACACCGGGGTGTTCTCCTCCACTATGCACATGCGTAAGTGAGCAATCTCTCTCTCTCTCTCTCTCTCTCTCTCTCTCTCTCTTTCATCATAAAAACATTCTATAGGCTCAGGTCTAATAATTCATATTTTCATGGGGATTTCAAAAAGCTAATTTCACTGTGATGATAAAAAGATATGCCACTAAGCAAAGGGCACTGAAAAAGCTCCATTGGAGGCCAAAGAGATGGCTCAGTGGTTGAGTACTTGTTGCTCTTGCAAAGGACTTGGGTTCTGTTCCTAGAACCAACATGACGGCTCACAACCACCTGTAACTCAAGGTCCAGAGAATCGATGGCTTCTGCTAGCTATTCTCTGCCAGCACGGCATGTACACGGCACACAGACATACATGCATACAGAACACCCACACACATAAAGTAACAACATGAAAAATAATAAAAAAAAAAACTTGTTCCTGTGTGTTCTAAAAACAACTTAAAGTCCTACTTTGATTCCAAAGGGGTTTTCTTCCAATTTTCTATCTTTAAGAGACCTCTATAACCATTAAGTGTCCCCTCAAATGCCGTTGTAATGCTTTAAGCAGGTTATAAGCTTATAGGGCTAACTCTCCACTTTCTGACACCCATATCTAAGAGGTTTTCCCTCTATAACTGAGGCATAGACACTTTATACTTTGCAAAGATTTGGATGTTTCACTAAAAATTTAACAAAAAATAGGGTTTGTTATGGATTTTTGGTGCTGGAACAGAACCGCAACCTAACCCATACTAACCATATGATTTACCCCCAAGCTATATATCTTTAGTTTGCTTTTAAAAATAATTTTTTAAAAAATAGTAATTTATCTATGTATGTGTACCTGGAAGGGTCACTGTATGTTCGTTTTTGGTTTCAGGTTACATAGTCATGGCGCCTCATGTAAAAGCAAAATGGAGGGGTGGTAAACTTGCCCATGTGTGCATGTTTAAAGAGCTCAATTGACAAGATGTCTTCCTCAATTGCCTCTCCACCTTATGCTTTCAGACAAGGTCTCTCTCACTGAACCTGAAGTTTGTCATTCAGCTAGGCTAGATGGCCGGTGAAGTCACGAACCCAACTCTCTTCTCTGCTGCTGAGGTTACAGGCACACATCACACACCTGACTTTCATGTGGTGCCAGGGAGTAGAACTGACATCTTCCCTCCTCCCAAGCTGTTTACCCACTGACGCAACTCCTCAGCCCAAGAAAGCCAAGTGTTTCAATTTTAACATGAAGCCTTTCAACTCAGAGACAAACTTCCTGGCATTTTGTTACTTTGCTTATTCTTTCCCCCATCCTCCCCATATCCCTTAATTACATACTACATATAAGAAAGACTTCAAATACACAGATTCTGAGTAGCACCGAACTTGTTTTATTAAATGCGTGTTTCATGGATGTCAAGCATTAATTTTATTGCTAATCTAAAACACAGTGCTTTCAATGAAAATAAAGCATGTCTCAGCTAGGATTACTAGTTCTAATACATACAAATTAATAATTACCTGGCTATAATGATGATATTGATGGGTATAATTAGGCTTATAGTTGTATGAATATTAATCCCTGCCTATGAAGAGAGGCTTAGCACATAATTTCATGATTATAAGTTTTGTTTTTTTTGTTTATTTGTTTGTTTGTTTTTTGAGACAGGGTTTCTCTGTGTAGCTTTGGAGCCTATCCTGGCACTCTCTCTGTAGACCAGGCTGGTCTCAAACTCATAGAGATCCACCTGCCTCTGCCTCCCGTGTGCTGGGATTAAAGGCGTGCACCACCAATGCCCTGAAATTAAGTTTTAAGCTTTAAAAATGTACCCCTAACAGAAAGACCGACACTTCTGTAATCAAACCAAGTACCCTAAAAAGCTGTCCTGGCTTCTGACCATAGAATTCCATCAAGCTAGACTTGATTTAAACTGAAAAGACTATTATTTTTCAACTGGAAAATTCTTATCTTTCTAGTTATAAGGCTAGCCCATAAAAGATGAGGCAAATTTTTGCATCTTACTAGCAAATTCTTAAGAGTTTTCCTATAATGTTTTTGAACAATTGCAAGGGAAAAATAAACTCTCAAAAGGCAAGTACTTCTCCAACATTGTTAAGTAGCAGTGGTCAGAAAGTAACATGGGTAAGAACTAGGGATGTTTAAACAAGTGTGTTTTCTTCACTTTTAAATTAAAAAAATCAACCACTTATTTATTTATTTATTTATTTATTTATTAAATTAGTTTCTCAGTCATCATCTGGGAGGAAACCATTCTGAGCAACATCATTAAAAACAGCTCTGAGAAAGCATGGTCACTACTGTGTATCATAAAGCAGGTCCACATATGAGTGAGTACATATCATGTTTGTCTTTTTGTGATTGGGTTACCTTGCTCAGAATGGTTTCTTCGAGTTCCATCCATTTTCCTGCAAATTTCAAGATTCCATTGTTTTTTTCTGCTGAGTAGTACTCCATTGTGTAAATGTACCACAATTTCTCTATCCATTCTTCGGTTGAGGGGCATCTAGGCTGCTTCCAGTTTCTGGCTATTACAAATAATACTGCTATGAACATGGTTGAACAGATGTCCTTGTTATATGAATTTGCTTCTTTTGGGTATATGCCTAGGAGTGGAACTGCTGGATCTTGTGGTAGAGTCATTCCCATTTTCTTGAGGAGTCGCCATACTGATTTCCAAAGTGGCTGTACAAGTTGGCACTCCCACCAGCAGTGGAGGAGTGTTCCTCTTTCTCCGCATCCTCTCCAGCATAAACTGTCATTGGTATTTTCGATTTTAGTCATTCTGACAGGAGTAAGATGGTGTCTCAAAGTTGTTTTGATTTGCATTTCCCTGATGACTAAGGATGTTGAACACTTTCTCATGTGTCTGTCAGCCATTTTAGATTCCTCTATTGAGAATTGTCTATTTAGTTCTGTACCCCACTTTTTAATTGGGTTGTTTGGTGTTTGGGGGACTAGCTTCTTGGGTTCTTTGTATATTTTGGAGATCAGCCCTCTGTCAGATGTGGGGTTGGTGAATATCTTTTCCCAGTCTGTGGGTTGCTGTTTTGTCTTGCTGACTGTGTCCTTTGCCTTACAGAGGCTTCTCAGTTTCAGGAGGTCCCATTTATCAATTGTTGACCTCAGTGTCTGTGTTACTGGTGTAATATTCAGGAAGCAGTCTCCTGTACCGATTGATTCAAGGGTATGTCCCACTTTGTCTTCTAATAGGTTCAGTGTAGCTGGATTTATGTTGAGATCTTTGATCCATTTTTGACTTAAGTTTTGTGCAAGGTGATAGGCTTGGGTCTAACTGCAGGATAGCCAAATCATCCCTATACAATAAAGGAACTTCTGGAGGCATCACCATCCCTGACTTCAAGCTCTATTACAGAGCTATAGTCGTGAAAACAGCTTGGTATTGGCACAAAAATAGACTGGTAGACCAATGGAATAGAATTGAAAACCCTGATATTACCCCACACACCTATGAACACCTGATTTTTGACAAACAATCCAAATTTATACGATGGAACAAAGAGAACATCTTCAACAAATGGTGCTGGCATAACTGGGTGCAGACATGTAAAATCAACCATTTTTAAACCAGAACTACTTAAGGATAACATTTGAAAATCAGTGCTTTACCAATACATGTCTCTTCTGCTTCCCAAGCTTTCTGACGAATCTTTTCAAATAATGTGAACAATGTTTATCAATTACATTCTCTGAGGAGACATCATTCATTCCTTCATTTAAACAGAATTATATACAAATACTTCTGGCATGAACAAGACATTTATACAAGTTCTACTTCGGTTTCTTTTCAAGTAGGTAGAAAGAAATATCCAAAATAAAGAGGTGGTTTTACTATAATATTCTTTGCAGTTGTCTCAGGGACAGGAATGAAATCATCAGGCACACAATAGACATAATCAACATAAATGTGTCTATAGGTTCATAAAGGCTCTTGGTACAACAGACCCAGGGGTAACAGCCAAAATTTACACAGTACAAATTAGGGAACTGATTTTGGACTGATTTTGATATAAAGATGCTTTGGGATTTTGAGAGGCATACACATAACACCTTCTGTATTTGGGTCTTTAACTTTTTATTTATTTACCTATTTATTTTGATTTTTCAAGACAGGGTTTCTCTATATTGATTTGAGCCTGTCCTGGAACTCGCTCTGTAGACTAGGCTGGTCTCCAACTCTCAGAGATCCACCTGCTTCTGCCTCCTGAGTGCTGAGATTAAAGGCATGTGCCACCAATGCCTGGCTCTTTACCTTTTATAAAAGTTATAATCTCTCTTCAGTGAGCAAACTTCATGGATGTTAGAGACAGAGGTAAAAAGAGGAGACATCCTGTCTCTGGTAGTGTTTTACCTTTGCTTAAAACAAATATTTCAGAAAAGCCCACAAACTAAGAACATATTAGAGAATATTTTGATAGCATAAGAAATTTCATCAAAATGAAATATTGCAATTGTTACTAAATAGGCAGCTAGAACATTTGCTTGAAGGCACATGTACATACACACACACACACACACACACACACACACACACACACACACTTCCCTTTCAATCTTACTGGAAGTTCTTTGAACTCACTGTGGAGTGGAGATATCCAGAATTTCAGTATTGAAACTATAGCTGACACTAATTTTAATATATAATGACATGCTAATAACTTCTCATGTCATACGATTGCAAAAAGAAAAATCCTAGTAGGAAAAAAATAATTCTGACTGTGAAGAGAGTAAAAGCATTTCCTCTCCCCACCAAAGTTCACTTGCATCACACAACCTCTGGCCATAAGCCAATGCTGACACCACTTTGAATGTGTTTTCCCACTGAAAAATTCAGTGTAACAATAACACATTTTCAAGTGAATTTCTCCCCCCCCCTTTTTTTAAAGAAGCAAATTGGGTGGAAATAGTTCAAACATCTAAGTTTTAGTTCAGATGTTTCCATTCTAAACTTCTTTTTTAATTATTTTTATGTATTCTAAACTTGTAAGTACTCTTGGATTAAATTTCTTTCCTCAAGGTTTCTACTAAGTAACAAATTCTAGGTGAGTACTTAGGGGGAAACTTGCATGGTTCTTTTCTCATCTTTACTATTCTTACTTTAACTAGTCTTTTCCCTTTCAGTTATGAAGTCCAACAGGATTTCTATTTACCCCTCCCCCCAACTGTTGTAGGCCTAAGCGCCTTTAGAAGGGGAAAATGTTGTTAAGCTACGTTTACCATTGTCTGGGTATTTTAATTCCAATAAAGACGCCTGTTGGATAAGTCATCACATGGAGTTGATGCATTGTGTTAATATCTAAAACAAAGTATTTGTATCTGATCTATCAAGGGGAATTGTTCTTTACTGTCTATACCTTGAGGAAAAAGAAACTCAGATTCTAAATGTGTAGCTTCAGTTCAATCAATGGTCTCTTAGAGTCACACAAGCCTGGTGTTCTAGTTCTTTTATGGTCTCTCTGTGAAATAGGAACAATAAATAAAGCTCATTGCTCTCATTTACAACTCTGGTTGGAAAAAGCAACATACTTGCTTGGTTTTGTTTCTGTTTTTAAATGAGACACTTTGTAGCATGGCTGGCCTGGAACTCACTATGTAGCACAAGCTGACCTTTGGCCTCAGCCTCCTTAGTGCCCAGATCACAGGAAAGCACAACTATGCCTGGTTTTAACTTTTTGAAAAACTTACTTATGATGAAGAAATTCACTGAAATTTTAAAGTAAAATAAGGGATCTATAATGTTTGTATGTATTCATGTTTAAAACATGACTAGAAAGGCAGTCATGTCTTAAATGTCAGCTTCTCCTCTTGAATGGAAATGGAAAGATAATGATACTGCATGTGGCAAAATGCCTCTTAGGACTGACCTATGCTGACCAGCCATCAATCCTGAACCAAAAGTCAGTCCAATACCATATGCTGAGCACCCAAACCAACCCACCCATTCCTCAGTATATAAGCTAAAATTTGAGTGGTATCTCCTTGGATAGCGGACCCCAGTTCACAGCCACCATGTTACATTAATTAAAGAATGCCCCAAATATAAGCCACATACAACCAGGATTCTATCAACAATCTTTCAAGGATAACAATGTACATTAAAGCCAGAGATTTCGGGCTGAAGAGATGGCTCACAACCAAAAATATAAAGCCAGATATTTCTAAATGGACACATACACAGCTCAGTATATGCTGGTCACATGCCATACAGCTAGCACTATTGTCTAGACTCTAAATATACAGTTCAAAAAATCCTGAGGGAAGCACCTACTTTAGATACCTCATCTGGCAACCAGATTTGTCCAGCTGCAACATAGAGACATATATAACCTCACTAAGATCTCAAGTTTGGAAGCCCAAATCCCTGTGGATTTTATTGGTAATTAAATGTTTTTAACTAGAAGTTTAAATTTATCTCTAGTACAAATATGAGTATGAGACATCTTCTTAGATACCATTTTTTGTTTTACTTCGAAACACTGAAAATGTAAATGTCAAACAGTCTACACCAGATGACTGTGAAGTCACAAATAGAAGCCCTCAAGTGGTGATTAAGTAGTCTTTAAGATATGGAAATTTGTTATAGCAACACTCAGAGATACAAGGAAATTGTTTAAATGTATGTTAGCAATTCCTAGTGTCCAAATTTTCAAATTTAAAAATAAAACAAAATGCATTTCTAATATAGTATGATCTTTCAGTTTTTCCCTTGTAAATTAAACTGTGAATCAGGAAAGCAATGGTTTCACTGAGACATTAAAACATGTGTACATACTCAGCTTTTAAAAATTCTTCCCTACATGGAAAATGAATTGCTGTATTTTTCAAATAACCTCCCTATAATTGTATACTGCTTATCACACCTAACTTCATCATGCAATGATGAACAGACTTTTTTCATGGTGGGAAATTTCTCATACACATGGTTACAGAATGTCTGTTATGATCAGACATAAGAAATGGAGGAAGAGAAGTGAGGACTAAATATAGTCCAATAAATATTGTACTGAAAAGATGCATCTTAGAGAATCTATGAATCTGGAATAGCATCAAAACTCCATCCTATAAAACAGACAAAGCTGGGTTATTTTTTTTTCAATTATCAAATGATGGTATAGGACTACTGTGGACCAATTATATCACCCAACAGTTGCTAGGCACAGCTCTGGAACCACTGAAGAGAATCCCTGCCACAGTGATTGTGGGTATTTAATTTTAACCCTTGGTAGGAAATAAGGAAGGATGATTTTTCTCTTGTTCAGGAAATCAAATAACAAGCAAGCCAGACTTCTCAGACTCACAGAACAGACCCAGTAGCTGTATGTTGTTTTATAGACACACAGTTCAATCACCCCAGGAGAGAAACGTGCAATTTCCTACCCAAGGATTTTTAGGTAATAAATCCCCATTGCCCAAATCTAATTGGCAATCATGTGTGTGTTGGGGGGGGGGTGGAAAGCCGGCCACACAGTCTAGATAGATGGCTATTTCTGTTGTAAAATTTAACCATTTAGGGATACAGTTAACAGAATACCCACATCAAGTTTTGGGGTTTTCTGCTTCATGGCTGAGCCTAGCAGCCTGCAAATCTGTTTTTTCCCCTGTCATAGAGATAATGCCACTGTTGTGACACTGGACTCTGAGGAAACAGCCATAATTTCTTATAGCCAATTAAGGAGTGGCATGGTCCAGCCTTCAAGAAAGCTACACAGCAGTGGCCACTCAGCCTTTCCTTCTCAGCAGAAAAGGTTGAAAGGGAAGAAAGCAGGAACCCACAAGCCTCCAGAGTGACATTCTCACAGATGACTACACATATTCTCTACAAATGAAGTTCAATGAAAACAAGCTCACCGCCAGAAGCCGAGGCACAAACAGCCGATGCCCCATCCCCAGAAGTTCCAGCACTCGACATGCGTACTCATTCACCAGCTTGCTCCTCTCGTCGTGCATGTCCTGGGACTTTCTGACAGGAGGTGTGAGCTTAGCAGCTGGGGCTGGGCAAGGCACCCCTTCTTCCATGAGCAGTAAATAGGTATCCAGAGTGAGAAAGCTGGATCTCTCATCCACAATCCTATGAACTGCAGAGAGAGGGGAGCCAGGCTATGTCTCCCCGGGAGGATGCACAAGATGGTCTATGATGGGAACTGTCAGCTAATGTCACCACAAGAAAAACATTTTGGCTAAATTATCAACTGTGCATAAGCCCTGGAGTAGACTGGAGAATGAAATCAAAGGCTGATGTAAATAAAAAATGGCAAAAGCAATAGAATCCCTGAAAAATGGCCAGTAGCGGAGCAGGAAGAGTTCAGATGCATGTGTAAAGATGGACAAGCTGCTCAGAGGGCTCTAGCATGTGTGACTGTGTGTGTGTGTGTGTGTGTGTGTGTGTGAGAGAGAGAGAGAGAGAGAGAGAGAGAGAGAGAGAGAGAGAGAGAGAGAGAGAGAATATCTGTGTACGAGCAGGCAGCAGTAGCAGTAGCCAGGAAGCCAGAGCAGTTGTGAAGCTGCAAGGAGAAAAGGATGAGCTCATTGCAATCCGTGATTCTTGACAAGCAGCCCTGCTGCTGTGGCTGTCGCTGCCGCTGCCCTGTTACTGCTGCTGCTGCCACGGTGCTGCCTCTAGCTGTGAATCAGTAATGAAGGGGTAAGAAAGGAAGGGGAGCAAGCAGAGGGGGGAGGTAGGTGAATGAGCATGCAGAGTGAGTCTCAGGGGAGAATGCTGTAATAAGAAGCCAATGGCGAGCCATTGGACAGATAGGCTTTCCCTTCCTAGTCCACCTTCAATCAGGGTTAGTCTGACAGTTTATGCTGTTGAATCCCAAATGCACAGACTGATGAACTAGCTTCTCCTTACATGTGGTGCTCACAGGAAAACCAGACAGACAGACAGACAGACAGACAGACAGACAGACAGACAGCTGATCCTATTCACTCTTGCTTTCTAGCAAGAACAGATAGAAACCTGATCTTATTCTGTGTGTTTGAAGTGGAAAGCTCCAACCCTTGTCACGTTACCCAAATCTACAGACAAGATCAGTGTTAGGGCAAAATGACAGACTATGAACAGAGGAGCATGCACCAGCCTTCAGTAAGTGACACACCCTCAAGCTGAAGAGTTTATGAAAATACTGTGACTTTCTGTAATTGCAGGGTATACAGAAGCAATACAACACCTTGGGAGGGCTGGTCCCATTTATATACATGTAATATGCTAAAACATAAAAACCTACAGTGTAATACCAAAAGTACTATTTAGAAACTATTAAAGTTGAAATTCTTAAAACAAAATAACTTTCATATGCCACAGACCTTGATAAATAGCAGTTTGACACAGCAATTTAATCCTGATGTCTTATTAGACAAAACAAACTATAATTTTGACCATCTCTGATCAAATAAATTCTTCCATAAAGTGGCTGCTAACATTAGGAATTAACCATGGCTTCAAAGTTTGTAAATCTCCAAGCCAGGCCTTTAATCTTAGCACTCAGGAGGAAGAAGCAGGTAAATCTTTGAGTTTGAGGCTAGCCTATTACACAAGAGCTATAAATCTGGAAGTAATCAAATACAAATTTACTTAATGACATGTACTAGTAATCCAAATAAAAGACAGAAAATAAGTATGGTAATGGTTTTACAGGGAAACAAGAAGGCATCTATTGCCTCCTTCAACAAAATGTTGTTTGATTTGTTCCCAAAATCTTAGGCAAAAATCTTAGAAAACTAAAAACAAAAATAATAAACAAAAGAAGTAAAACAAACTTAAGGTTCCACCGGGAATGGTGATATATGTCTATAATTCTAGCACCTGAGAAGCAGGAGGATCATGAATTCAAGGCCAGCCTGGGCTACATAGAAAAACCCTGACTCAAAACCAAAGAGCTGAGGATGTACCGCTCTTTAGAGGAAACCTCTACTGGGCTGCCTAGGATGGAGCACATTGTGATGGAACTAGGAGACCAAAGAAAAAGTTCTTGATCCTCCCCCCCCCACAGTGTCTGATTTTTACCATGTCTACACCCATGTGCCTGAAAAAACAGTAAGATAGTAATACTGAAGAAGAATGTGAAGAGCACTGTCATAAACAGTTCAGAACCCAGAACTTTGTGGCTTGCAGAGGAAGAAGAATTCAGTGACTTCTTAGTTTACAGGAATTTTTCTTGGAAAAGGAGTCTTACATATCCCAGGTTCACCTTGAACCCTTTCATGTGTATGCTGGCTTTGACCTTCTGCTCCTCTTGCCTCTGCCTTCATGTTTTAGAATTATAGATGTATGCCACCATGCTAGTATTACTCATCTAATTATTCTTATAAAGGGTATGGAGATATTTAAACAACTTGGTATCAAAGAACACTTCAAACATTTAAGTTTTTCCCATATAAACTAGAAATGATAAATTTCTTCCCCCAAAAGATTCTGGTTTAAAAAAAGTAAAAAAATGAATCAAATCATTGTAGAACTCTATGGTTTGGCTCTGATGTTTATAAAGTAAATTTTAAGTTATAAGTTCAATAATTAAAGTATAGTATCAGCAAGCAAAGCACTTAAAATATTTTGGTACATTTGATGAAAACTATGTAAGTCATTCTAACAGATGGTCATAGATCTCAGTTTCCCAAATTTCCCTACCATGGTGCTCCTCAGAAACCCACTATTCATGCCTTCAGTTAATAATTTTGTCTTAGTCCTATTTTCAGTTGTCTTTTTAGACAGAATCTTTGTCAATATTAAGAAAAATAACTATTCTACAACATCATTTGGGTAAGTGGAAGATTGGATTCTGGGAATTTTTAAAGCAATAGAACTAGTCATCTCAGAATTTCTTCTTTTGTCTTCCAAGCCCACAATACCTTACTTAATGCTCAAGCGAGTCAGTAACAAAATACAGAACATTTGCTTAAGAAAAAAGATTTGACTTATATAGTTGTTCAAAAAATTAGAATAGCAACTTCTGTGTTAACTAGTTCATAATACATGATTTCTCAAATTTTCTTATATTACCATAATAGAGATTTTTCTTCTTCTTCTTTTTTTTTAATTCTAAGCAATATCTTCATGATAACAAGAGAGTTTGGATAAAATTATCCACAGAAGAGGAAAATCTTTATCCATGTAGCTTCTCTGCTAAAGTTCGGCAAATAACTCTGACCATAGGGAGGACACCAACACAAGCTCAACATCTGCAGGGTGCGGACACATGGAGGCACGGAGGAATAAGGTGCTCAGAGGAGTGGCATACCCTGGGCTCGCATACCATCTTAAAAAAGAGCAAAGTTTTTTCAGAGAAGTAACACGGCAAAGGAAAAGCACATTGACCTCCTGGGTGTCAAAATGCAGGATGGTAAACATATAGAGAAACTAACGCAGGTAAGTTAGAAGGTTTTTAAATACACTCCATACTGTAGATGGTCCCTGTCATCTCATCTCCATCCCTAAGGCTGCTAACTCCTTCCTGATATGGGGAATGGCAAGAATAGCTTCACAACAGGCATTTTAGGCTCTAATTTTAGGCAAAGAGTTTGTCTTACGTCTGCTTTTCACATCTAGCTCAATAGAATCCTCATGTCAGAATCATAAGTTTGAGTGTGGTACTCTCTAACTCCTTTGAGAGGAGAACAAGGGAAAGGGCCAGCAATGGACCCAAAGCCATAGTGCAATGACTAGAAGTGGTATTTTCTGGTCTGCTGGAAAACAGTGGTCAGTGATATGGTGTTTTGAATGAAAATGGCCCCCACAGGCTCATAGGGAGTGGCATTATTGGAGGTGTGGCTTTGTTGGAGGAAGTGTGACACTGGGGTGGGGTTTGAGGTTTCAAAAGCTCAAGCCAGGTTCAGTAGTTCACTCTCCTCCTGATGCCTACCAATCCAGATGTAGAACTCTCAACTATTTCTCCAATACTATGTCTGCCTGTATGCCACCATGATTCCTGCCATGATGATAACTAAACCTCTGAACTGCAAGCCAGCCTGACTAAATGTGTTCCTTTATAAGAGTCGTGGTGTCTCTTCACAGCAATAAAACCCTGAGATAAGTGGTAAAGTCCTAATTAGAATCTTGTACTTGAGAGTGCTCTTATACCAGCCATTCTGGTATGTCATGACTGCCACACATGCTCAATGCTCTGTATGAGCCATTCTGCTATGTCATGATGGCCACACATGCTCAGGACATAGATTTACATTATAAAATGAAAAGTATATTTTACTGAATTCACAGACCTACAATTGTGAACATGAAATTTAAAAAACAATTATAAAAAAAGAAATGTTAGGTTGTTATTTTGTTGGTTACAAAAATGAAAAAGCAAATACTCCCCAACTTTCAGGTATCCAAAGAGGAAGATACAACAGGGTTTATCAAACACACACACACACACACACACACACACACACACACACACACACACACCATCAAACAAACAAAAACACTGTATACTATTAAGTAGGTATGCCTTTGTTGTCTACAATATATGTAGACAGAAGTAGGCTAGTGGGACTGGCCTAATGCTTCAGATGTGACTACTGAAAATTAAATATATCTCTAAGAACATGACAATAAGGTACTGGTTTTTACACCATCTTTTAGTTACATTTATATAACCACCACCAGCAGCAGCAGCATCACTTTATTGTAGTACAGGGCATGAAACCCAGAGCTGGTCAAGCATATATATATATATATATATATATATATATATATATATATATATATATATTACTCAACACTCTCTTAGTCTCAATAAAATGGTAACATCAACTACTGGGCCAAAATGCTATGAAAATGTATCAAGTTATATAAATAAAAGAATCTTTTATAGAGCATAGCACATGGTAGGTACTCAATAGCTAGTAGTTTTCTTCATTATTTCCCAGGAGTCATGTAACTGAGGAGAAAATGTTCTAAGCTCTGTGTTTATCTGGATTAGGGTTAAGAAAGGTAAAGAGAACTCCAGGCATATTTAACAGTAGAAAAAGAGCCAGCAAAAGACTGATAAAATATTGCCAGGCTACCTGTGCCTTTGGCCCACTCTTTTGTCTGACTGCTTTTTTAAAAAGATGCATTCTTTAAAATTTGACAATTTCCTAAGATCCAAAAATCAGGTCAAAGGTCAACGATGACCTGAGTAGTCCTGTTCTCTCATTACTGTAAAAACCCACACAATCAGCACTGTTGTTCCATTCAAGTCTTAATTCCACCCAGCATTGTGTTACATGCTTCTGGTGCAAGAAGACAGATCAGATGCTGCTTCCAAAGGCATGGATTATTCAAGTACTCAACAAGAAGACATAAATTAAATGTTATGAGATTGAGCTTACAAGTCATCTCACAGGGAAATGAGTCTCATTATTTTACACTTCTAACTCATATATCAAAGAAATAGAGCATAAAATAAATGATAAAACATAATGAACTGGCACTGTGGTAGGTGATTAAAGTTACATATCCATAGGAATTTGAAGGAAACAAAGATTCCTTAGAAATTTTGTAGGCGTGTGTGTGTGTGTGTGTGTGTGTGTGTGTGTGTGTGTGTGTGTGTGTGTGTGTGCACGCAAGCCCTCAAGTATGCTCAAGTGTGTTTTCTTTTTCAGGAATCTCTGACCTCTTGGAGACAGCAAAACTGATGAAGGATGCTAATATATTGTTATTATTCTTGCTTGTTTTAAGCAGAAGAGAATGGTACCCGAGCCAAAGCAACTTGAGAATACTCTTGATGGACTTGGCACATCCATCTTCAGTGTGATACCTTGACTAATGGAAGAACTGCCCTATAGCTTCCTTTTGAAAGATACTTGGGGTTTTGTCTCTACTTCCAACATTTGCACTGACAGGTAGATCAGGAGGTAGCCATTTTATTACTATACCTTTCATTTGTTAGAAGAGCACTGTATAGTCACAAATGTGAAACTCGTAGTCAGTAGTCATATATACATATGTACATATATATATGTATATATATATACACTAAGATATCAATGGCATACACAAAATTGTAGATAATGTATACAACTTGATGTATGTGATAGTTTTATATCAACTAGACACAAGCTAGAGTCATGTGGAAGAGGGAGACTGATTAGAAAATATGCTTACACAAGATTGACTTATGGTTAAGACTGGTAGATTTTCTTGATTGATGATTGATGTGGAAAGGGATCAGCTGGTGGTTCCACCCTGATGCAAGTGGTCATGGGTGCTTTAAGAAAGCAGGTTGAGTAAGCCATGAAAAGCAAGCTAATAAGCAGTACCCCTCCACGGCCTCTGCATCAGCCCTTGCCTTCAGGGTTTTTCCCTGTTTGAGTTCCTGCCCTGACTTTCTTAAATAATGGACTATGAAGTGTAAGTGTAAGAGAAATAAATCCTTTCCTCCCTATGCTTTTGCTCATGGTATTTTATCATAGCATCAGGAACCTAAAGGAATACAATGTATTTGGGCATAAATGTATATCCATAAAACAATTATTACTATCAACATCAAAAACTTACCCATCTCAAAATATTTTTGTACTACTTTTCCTTTTTGTTAGAGCCTTTAATATGTGATCTATTATAGTATTTTATAAGAGAGGGTATGTCTACCCCACACACCATGTGACATTAATTACACTATCTGAAGACAGATTTAATTTCTTTTCTCTAAGTTAAACTTCCCTGATTCTTACTGGGTCTCCTGTAGGCTGATTTTGTGACCATTATTGACAGCCCTTCTGCCTCAGGTATACAGGTGTTTAGCTAATGTCTTTCAATACAATGCTGCCCACATTGATAAAATATTCTAGATCTTATAAAATATGAGATCTTGAGCTCTAGAAGATATCAAGACCTAATAACTTGCATATCTTATTGATGAAAAGATCATGGCAACAGATAAGTGACTGGTCACAAGCATGAAACCTGCAGGAAGTCAAGATCCAAGACTACATATATGCATCAGGGAATTCCTGATTTGCTATTTTTCAAGTAGCTTATTTAAAAATTTGTTTTATTACAATTATTATTTACCTGCATAGAATTGATTTAGGGCTTGTACCTGCCATCTGCTCAGAAAGAATCTAAGATTGATAACTGTTGAGTGGTAGAAGGAGCCTGGGTGGAGGCAATCCACTGCCTGCCTCAGAATAGTCACTTTTTAAAATATACTTTTGATAATACAGTACATCTAAGTTTTAAGTAACAGTCTCCATAGTCTTAAAAGCTCTGCCAAAGTGCATTCACACAAGAGTTTCTTTCTTGAAACCACACTCCTGACATAATTCTGAAATGGAACACTATCTCAGGTTTTTTTAAATCATTTTTCATGGGAAAAGTATATAAATCTTTTATTTATTTTCATGCTTGAGCATAAGATACAAACATATGTTATAAGAGGTTTTTAAAAAATTAAAATCGATCAGATTAAAATAATGACATAGAATCTAGGCTATTCTGTGATCCTCTAAGCTAGACTATTATTTCTTCTTACTTCTATGCATATGTTTTGTAACTGTGTAAAATAATGAGTATTGTACTAATCTTGTAAATTGTTAATTGCTTCAACCTTTTCTGGTTCATCTCCAAGTATCCATTACACTGGCAATCTCTGATATCGTTCATGCTGCATAGAAAGCTAGAGCTAGTTTAACAGCTGTCACAATGAAAAATAATATTTTCTGTAAGGGAGTTATATGGGTCAACTCCTGTATTACAAGTGAATTTGTTTCTGCAAAATGAACATGTCAAGATGGAGACCTTCATTTTTTAAAGTGGACAAGTCCAAGTCGTAATAGAGTGTACAGCCCCTTTATACACCACCCTACCAACACACATTCACTCACAGCTTCAAATGGAGTCACTACAATTCAGAGCTAGCAAAAAGACAAAAAAAAAATACAGTAAGAGTAGAGGTGAATTTTCTTTTATTTTTATGGTGGTGATGACTTCCTGCCCCTTCCTTGTGAGTATAGCAGCTTTCCACACTCAATGTTGACACAGCTTATGTCACATGAGGATAGTAACAGGTGAGTACAGAGGACATGGGGGCCTTTCCTACTGGATGGGCTCTTTTATTTATGACAGGCTCCCTTCCCCTTCCCCACATAGGGTTTAACATAGCAACTTGTGCATCAAGTAACTAAAAGTATAGATAACTCCCCCCCCCATTATTAATGGTAACGAACTATGCTACAGACTTAATATGCATCAATACATTTACTCTGAATAATTAATTGTGCCCATTTCACTCATGGAGTATCTGAGCTTAGAAACATTAAATGATTTGACTGAAGTTATGCAGATAGTGATGGGATTCAGGTTATATTACACAAAACTATGAAATTTTAGATTGAAGTGTTAGGAGACATCTGGAAGATGTTTTGACAATGTCTTGGAGCAAGCTAACACTCCCATCGGATGTTTCTTTTTATTCCTCCCTTGGTTTTTCAGGACAGAGTTTTTCTGTATAACAGCAGTGGCTGTCCTGAAACTCACTACACAGACCAGGCTGGCCTGGAACTCACAGAGATCCACCAAACTCTGCTTCCTCATGGCTGAGATTAAAGGTGTGAACTACCACCACCTAGCCAGAGGGGTCCTTTCTAAGAATGGAACATGGCATCACAACTGTGCAGCTGGGGATGCTGACACAGCCTACTAAATGGGCCTTGCTAAATTTTCCTTGAATTTACCACTCTTAGTTCATACCTTTTTCTTGGTGAATTTTTCTTTAGCTCTCCATTCTTCACCAAATTCAGTATGAGAATGCTTGAATTTAAGCATTCCTTTGAATTCTCACTTTCTTATAAATGATCCCATGCAACACATATTTACATGTTTTTCTCGTGTTGCTGCAATTGATGCAAGGCTGAGAAGCAGTCCTTTTGCTTTTTTATCTTTTCTTATGTGTTCCTGATCCAAGAATTTAGAATGGTAAGAGGAAATTTGCTTCTCCTCTCATGTAAACAAACAATAGCTGCAATTAAAGCAAACAGTTTGGAATTTATTTTGAGTTGTTTAAATAATGAAGGAAGTAGAGGTAAACAGGTTGGATCCAAGAAACTTCTCTGGTGGACATAACAGTTATGAAATACTGAGGGACTATGGTATCTTGGCTCTGAAAGACATGACAAAAGCATCAGAGCAAAGTTAAGACTACGTCAAGGAGCAATGTCTGCACCAAGGTGATCCTATCCTTGCCCACCCCCAATATTAAGAAGACTTATCCTAAAATGTTAAATAATAGGATTCCTTTTGGAAAAATTTCCCTAATCCATAGTTTTAGAGCAGAGTTTTTAAATATTTGGATTTAGAACCACTGGATTTTTTTTTTTTAACTTCTAGGGCCACACAAGATCTACTGAGTGGGCTCTGAGAATGGAGTATAGGTCTTATTTTTCTTTAAATGTTCCCAGGCAAATTTCCATATTTTTTGAGACAGTCTTACTGTATAGCCCAGGCCTGTCTAGAACTAGCTCTAGTGAACATAGTTCACTGTTGGTTTAGAACTTCCAGTTCTCTTGGTTGGATTTTCTGAGTGCTCAGATTCAAGTGGACTTGAAAGCCAAATATGTGACCTCACAGGATTTCACTCAGAAAAAAAGAATATATTAAATTTTTGCTGGTTTTTTGGGGGGTGGGGTTGAGACAGGGTTTCTCTGTAGCTTTGGAGCCTGTCCTGGAACTCACTTTGTAGACCAGACTGACCTCAAACTCACAGAGATCTCCCTACCTCTGCCTCCTGAATGCTAAGATTAAAGGTGTGCACTACCACTGCCTAGTTAATTCTGTTTGTTTGTTTGTTTGTTTTTGGTGTTTTGAGACAGGGTTTCTCTGTGAAGCCCTGCCTATCCTGGAACTGGCTCTGTAGAACAAGCTGGCCTCAAACTCACAGAGACTGCCTGTCTCTGCCTCCTGAGGGCTGGGATTAAAGGCATATGTTAAGAATATATTAAAATATTTTTTAAAGCTGAGGAAGCCCCATTTTATAAGAATGATCAGGCCTCTTCTTACATACTTAACAGCCATCTTACTGAAACTCTGTCTGTGGATTCCAAATGTCTCAATTTGGTACAAGGATATATTACCTGGAAGTGCCACACCGATTCCCACCCCTTTCACTGCCTCCAGTTGGGAATCAGAGTTCCTAGATATAGGCTCATACTGTGATCCCCCCCTTTCAAAAAGGTAGAAAAGAGACCACCCCTACCTTGTGAGCTCTGGTTCTTTTGGAGGCCCCACCACGCTGTGTCTGTGGGCCTTAACTATCCTCTGAGCTACCACCATGCTAGTGATCCTTTGTTTCTCTGTACACAGTGTCAATAACTCTTCTAATAACCTCATTTCCCAGCAATCCATTTTCATGTCCTCTTAAACCTCCTGCCTCATCCAAAACCTCACACAGAAACCATAATGCCCCTCCCCTATAATGATTGATGACTACCTTAATGCCATCCTAGAGCCTTCATCCAGTAGCTGATGGAAGCAGAAGCAGAGTTCAAAGCCAAACACTGAGCCGAATTCCTGATGTGCTTGACAGAACATTAAATACTCATTTTTCCCTGCTCTGATGTCATCTTTCCCATCATAAATTAAATGAAGATAGAAATACAAATAAACAATCCCAAGTGCAAGAGCAATGTCAACCCAGTTGTAGGTGCCTTTCAGTGGAGTTTCTTCATATCCAGCAAACATTTACTAAGCTGATGAATAACAGAATCTCATACAATAGTCACCCACAAGCTTTCTAATCATTTGATTTAAATTTGTCAAGCAAAATAAATAGTAAAATAGGTATATAAATTTTCTACAAAAGGGTTCTGAGGCTAAAGAAAGAATAAAAAGAAAGGGACTCCTTCCAATTCATTCTACATATCCAAGCCAAAAAAATGACAAAAACGAAAAATATAGACAATCATCTTTGCTGAATACAGGTGCAAATATTTTCAAGAAAATATTATCATGGAACTAGAAGAAACCATCCTGAGAGAAGTAACCCAGCCACAGAAAGACAAGCATGGTATGTACTCACTCATATATGTATATTATATATAGAGCAAAGGATTACCAGCCTACAATCCACACTGCCAGAGAAGCTAGGAAACAAGGAGGAACTAAGAGAGACATACACGGTCCCCTGGAGAAGGGGAAAGGGTCAAGAGCTCCTGAGCAAATTGGGAGCATGAGGAAGGGGGAGTGGGGAGAAGAGGAGGTGAGAAGAGGAGGTGGGAGGAGAACATGAGAGATCAGGAAAATTGAGGTGGGGGAAAGAATAGAGGAGAACAAGAAAAGAAGGAGCCATTATAGGTTTAAAGAGAAATCTGGCACTAGGGAAATGTCCAGAGATCCACAAGGATGACCCCAACTAAGAATCTAAGCAATAGTGGAGAGGCTACTTTAAGTGCCCTTACCCTATAATGAGATTGATGACTACCTTCAATGCTAGAGCCTTCATCCAGTAGCTGATGGAAGCAGAAGCATATATTCACAGCCAAGCACTGAGCCAAACTCCTGGAATTCAGTTGTAAAGAGGGAGGAGTGATGAGCAAAGGGGTCAAGACCAGGCTGGGAAAACCCACAGAAACAGCTGATCTGAAAAAGGAGGATCTCATGGACCCCAGACTGACAGCTCAGAAACCAACATAGGACAGAACCAAACCCCCTGAAAGTGGGTGTCAGGAAGTTGGAGCAGTCTATGGGGCCTCTGGCAGTGGAACAAGTATTTATCCCTAGTGCACAAATGGGCTTTGGGAGCCCATTCCCTATGGAGGGATACTCTTTCAGCCTAGATACATGGGGGAGGGCCTAGGCCCTGCCCCAAATGATGTGACAGACTTTGGTGATCCCCCATGGAAGGCCTTACCCTCCCTGGGGAGTGGATGGGGGATGGGATGGGGCGGTCGGTGGGGGACATGAGAGGATGGGAGGGAACTGGGATTGATATGTAAAATGAGATTGTTTCTAATTTAAATAAAAATTTATATAAAAAACAAATAAAAAGGAAACTATTATCAAATCAAAATCAGTAAATTTAATAGCATCTAAAAGAGATTATATGTACTCATGAGGTTGATTTATCCCAAGGATGTAAATATGTTTCAATATATACAAGTGGAGAAACTTATGCATTATAGCAATGGAATGAAGGATGAAAGTCATATCATGATCTCAGAGGACACAGGAAAATCATTTGATAAAATTTAATAATGATTTATGATGAATACTCTCCAAAATTTCAATATATAAGGAATAAACCTCAACACAATAAGAGCTATCTATGATAAACTCATAACTTACATCATTTGAACTGGAAAAGGATATTGACCCTATAAGATCAAGAACATGACACAGATATCCTCTTTACCATTCTTATTAAATAAAATGTTGAAAGCATTAGCTATAGCAAAAAGACAAGTGAAAGAAACAGAACATTCAAACAGGAAAAGAGGAACTCAAATGGCCCTTGCTTATACATGACATGGATATATATATATATATATATATATATATATATATATATATATATATCTCACATCACCTAAGGATTCTACCAAAAGCTATTAAAATATGTAACAAATTGAGAACAGTCACAGAGTTAAAAATTTAATACATAGTTAACAAAAACATAAACCCAGGCATAAATTTAATTCAGGAACTGGATGGTCTCTACAATGCAAACTGCAAAACACTGATGAAATAAAATAAGAACACACATACAAAAATGAGAAAATGTCCATAGACTGGAATAATAGTGTCAAGATGTCTATATTATCCATGGAAATTATTATCAAATGCCAATGACATTCTTCATAGATTTAGAAACAAAATCCAAAAATTAATATGGGATCACAAAAGACCTGACATAATCAAAACATCTTCAGCAAGAACACAGCTGGAAGCATTTATCACACCTAACTTTAGTATACATTATAGAGTACCAATAACCAAAGCAATGGAATATTGACATAGATGCAGAAAAACAGACTGATAAAGAGAACCCAAATATCAAGTAATAAATCACATTTGAGCCCAGTGATTTTAACCAAGACAGAAAGAACATACACTTGAGAAAAGAGTCTCCTCAATAGATGGTGCTATAGCGCCAAGGAGATAGCTAAAGTTAGTGTGGTAGTTTGAAGAATGACCCCCACAGACTCATGTTTGAATGCTTAGGAAATGGCATTAGGAGATGTGGCCTTGTTGGAGCAGGTAAGGCTTTGTTGAAGAAAGTGTGTCACTGGGGGTGGGCTTGGAGAATGTTTAAGCCAAGCCAGTGACTCTCTCTTCCTGCTGCCTGTAGAACTCTCAGCTAATTCTCTACACCATGTCTGCCTGTATACCAACATGTTTCTTAACATGACAGCAATGAACTAAACCTCTGAACTGTAAGCCAGCCCTGATTAAATACTTTCATTTATAAGAGTTGCCATGGTCATGGTGTCTCTTCACAGCAATATAAAACCTAACTAAGGCAGTTAATAAAGTGCTTGTCGTGAAGGTGAGGATCTGAGTTCAGTTACCTAGAGCACACATAGAAGAGCTGAGAATGTAACCCAGTTCAAGAAGGAGATGGGCAGATCCTTGGGTCTTACAGCCTAATCAGTGAGCTCCAGATCAGTGACAGACCCTGTCTCATAATGTAAGGTAAAGGCCACCTGAGGAATGACTCCTGAAATTAACCTCTGACCGCTATATGTGCCCAAACGCATGTATGTGCATATCTACATATACATATGTGTACACACACACACACACACACACACACACACACACACAGTGCTGTGAAAACTGGACATCTATATAAAAAAGAAACAGGACTTCTTATGTCTCACCATATGAAAAAAAAAAAAACAACTCCAACTATATCAAAGACTTATACACAACACCAGAAACTCTGAAATCACTAGAGGGGAACAAAAGGGATCTGGATAAAGACTTTTTGTACATGGCCTCATATTTATATAACAAGATCAAAGGATATCCTATCAAATTAAAATGCTTCTGAGCAACAAAAGGGGAAATTGAGAGAGAAGGGAGGGCCTGCAGAATGGAAAAAATGTAAAAGTATTTAGCAGACAGGAATTAATCTTCAGGATACATAAAGCATATATACAACTCAACATCAATAAAACCAAAGAGTTCAATTAAAAATGGGCAAATGACATAGACATTTATCATAAGAACACATACAAATAGCCAAAGGTATACAGAAAAGTTCAACAACATGAGACATCAAGGAAATATAAATCAAGCCACAGTATAATGTCTCCTTACTAGTTACAAGGGCAACTATGAAACAGACAAAATATACAGTGGTTAATATTGCTTGCTGTTTTTTCAAGGACCTGAGTTCCCATCTCAACACTCATGCTGGGTAGCTCACAGTGGCCTGTAACACCAGTTCTAGGTGATTTGAAGCCTGTTTTCTAGACTCCAAGTGCACGTATTCATATACACATACCTCCAGACATAGATCTTAAAATTAAAAATAAATCATTTAAAAATGTAACAAATGCTGGTAAAGGTGTGGAAAAAAGTGGAGCAGAAATGTGAAACTGTGTGTCCATCATGGAAAACACTATGCAGAGTCTCAAAAGAAAAAAAAAACCTAAAAATAGAGCTACCATATGATCCACTATTGGTATATAGTCAAAAGAATAGAAATCTGCATGCTGAAAAGACATCTGCACTACAATGTTTTTTTGCAGAACTGTTCACAGTAGCCAAGATATGATATCAACCTAGGCATATATCAAATGACGGAGTATCTAAAGAAAATCACACACACACACACACACACACACACACACACACACACACACTCACACACACACCCTTCCAACATGGTATTTGGCCCTAAAAAACAAAATTCTGTCATCTATAGCAATATGATTGAAGTGCTAGAGGTTATGAAGTAAGTCAAGCACAGAGAGACAAATACCAAATGTCCTCATGTATATATAGAAGCCAAAATACTATTCTCAAAGAAGTTGAGAATAGAATAATTGCACCAAAGCTAGGCCTGGTGGCATATGCATGTCTGTAATCCCAGTATTTGGGAGGCAGAGAAAGGTGGATCAGGAATTTAAGGCTAAAAGTCTGAGTTTCATCAACAAACACACACACACACACACACACACACACACACACACACACACACTCACACGCATGCACACAAATCTTTTTTTTTTTAATTTAAGCTTCAGCCATCTAAAATGGCTTTTAGTTTAGGACTCTCATATGCATGAGAATATTAACAAATTCATGTTTTTATCCTGTTTATGTCAATTTTTCATTTATTTCAAAAGACTCAGTGGATTTCCCTACACTTGCAAAAATCAATCAGGTTTATCTTCATAACATCCTTTGCTGTGATTTGTATATGGCCTGTCTCATAAAGATTCATGTGCTAAAGTTTAGTCTGCAGCCAAGACTAAAACTGTACAACATTTAGGAGGTGAGGCATAACTGGTTCTTGGCCCTGGTCTCAGGAAGATTGAAACAACTGGTTTTGTGGGATAAATTGTGACTGCAGTAGAGCATTAGTTCCTGCCAGAATGGTCTGTCATGATTTGTACTCTGTTGTTTCAGCTCACCTTCTTCTGTATTCCATCTCATCTGGCCAGCTCCCTTTCTACTTTTCTGTGATGCTGTGACCATGCTATGGCACCCTCACCAGAATGATTGCACTATGCTCTTTGAACCCCCCAGCTATCATATGTATAAATTCATTACATTTTCAAATTATTCAGCCTTAGATACTGTGTTACTGTGTCACAGATGGACTAGGATACCTTTCATTCCTCACTTTATCCCAGTCTTCCAAATTATCTACAAGTCTTGCCATCCCTATTTTCAAAAAGTATCTTGCATCTGCCCTCTTTTTCCATATCCATATTTATTACCTTAGCCCAAGCTAGCATTTTCTGTTTGGTGTGCTGAAATAACATCTTAACCAGTGTGGTGTTTTTTAAAGAAAATGGCCCCCAAAGGGAGTAGCACTATTAGGTGGTGTGGCCTTGTTGGGTGTGTCACGTGGAGGTGGGCTTTGAGTTCTCATAAATGCTCAAGATACCACCCAGTGTCTAAGACCACTTCCTTTTGCCTATAAGATGTAGGACTCTTATCTACTTCTCCAGCACTATGTGTGCTTCACGCTACCATGTCTCACCATGATGATAAAGAACTAAACCTCTTGAAACTGTAAGCCAGCCCCAATGAAATGCTTTCCTTTGTAAGAGTTGTTGTGGTCATGGTGTCTCTCCACAGCAATAGAAACCTGAAAACAATTAGATTCCGAGTTTCTAGGGCCATCCTTTACAATCTACATTCTATACACCAGCACTCTTCAATCAAAATGATGTCCTAAAACCAAATATCTGTTAAACTTTTACTTGCTTAAGACTTGTAATGGTTTCCTGCTGAATCCAAACACACACACACAATACTTTGCTTATATGCTCTTGTGGACTTGGTGTCTGACTTCCCTTCTACTTCTTATTAGGTCATTAAACTCCAGTCACACTGGCCTTCTTGAGTATATAAAACCTTTCCTACCTCAGAGCTTGGTACTTAATATTGTCTTGGTCTTTCTATAATTATCTTTAGAGTACCATTCAGTTTTGACGTTGCTTGGCTGACAGAGGCCTTCTCTTACATAATGGAGGATAGCAACCCAGTAAATTTTCTTGCATTAGTTCACAACATGCATCACTACTCATGACTTTCTCTTCTTTCTTATTTATTATCACTCTGCCTATGGAATACTGGGATATCAGTGCAGGTCCAAGGACAAAGAAGGGACAGCTTTGAAAACACTTTCTTGCCAGGCTGTAGTGGTGCATGCCTTTCATCCCAACACTCAGGAGGCAGAGGCAGGCGAATCTCTGTGAGTTTGATGCCAGCCTGGTCTACAAGTTCCAGGGCAGCCAGAGCTGTTACAGAGAAAAATCCTGTCCTGAAAAGCCAAAAAACAAAACAAACAAACAAACAAAAAGCCACTTTCTGATAAGATAACGGAAGAAAAGAACATATAAATAAGATTCTTGCCTTAGCAGATTCTAGTCATTGCTTTATTTTTACTTTTACTTGTAAAGTGTTATAATTTCACATGGCCATTGAACTTTTTTTCTTTTAGCAAGCAAGAATTAACTAAAATGACACCGTGACATTTACAGATTTAGTGTTTATTGTTCTACTGTCTCCCTCAGACACTGCACAGGGAAATAACAAAGTAAACTGTGGGTTTACTCAGAAATGAACTGAGTTATTTCTATATAGCAGACAGTGAGTATGGCTCAATTACAGTTCAAGCTCTTTGCAATTACTAAATGTTCTTATAGCAAAGCAGTAACTTTGTTTTAATTTCATAAAGAAGCTGAGTTAAAAAGTCATAGTAATATAAAGAAACAGAAAACATAAAAGCATTTTGAAATGTATCTTTGAATGTTGGTTTTTTTTTTCTCCCTGGAATCCATGTTTACACACATTAAATAACTTAGTTGATTTAACCCAGTTAAGAACAGTGATTCCATGAGAATGTAATAACTGATACCAAATAGTATACTTCCCAAAAGACTATTATTAACCTATAACCATCATAAGGACTAGTCACTGAAAATTGAAAAAGACCATTTTACACAAAGAAATAGCTGAGTCACTGTGGGTTTTGGTACAGAATAGGAATGTTTCTAAATTTAACAATAAAGTTACCATAATATTGCTGTTTAAAGTGTTCTGGGAGCCTTGGATAATACATGCTACCGTCAATTAGTTTAGGAAAGAGAAGGAAATCAGCCACACAAAACACTTAGAAGCAGCTCTTACACTAAGATAGTAAGAGAGGAATAAACGAACTCAAGAGTTGTTATAGTCTGCATCAGCAATATCCCTTTGAGAAGTGGAGGTCTCTTTCAGTCACTGGGTATATTACCTTAAAGGGGGTAAGGAGACTGCAGTCCCTTTTCTTGCTCTCTTTTGTACTCTGGTCTCTAGCTTTACTACTGTGCTATACAGTCCTGCTAAGATCTACAGAACACTCTGCTGAAAAGGCAGTGGTGCCTCCTGGCATCTGCAACCATTGCACAGGTTAGGGTCTACACACAAGTGGAGAACTGGTGTGGGTACACATGCATAAGAGAGAGAGCACATGAGTATGGGAGCTCAGTAGCTTCTACAGAGCTCAACTGGCCTTGTGCATTGCTTTTTTTCAGTTCTTCAAAGACTAGAGACAGCTTTACTGTCTTTGCTCTGAAATGAAAACAAATTATTGTCCTTAGTAACAAGTGTGTTGAGAAAGAACTTTGGTTTCTTCTCTGTAACTTATAGTTGCCTATACAGAATAAAATGTCAAGTCAAGATTATTAAAATTGTACTTGCAATTCCTTCATTGAAATTGTTGATTTTACTTTGGTAGTTGGACAGTAAACTAGCCTTAAGCTAAGGACAAAACTTAATTCTCTATTTTGAAATCAAAGAGATGGCAATACTGTTCTGAGAAATACTGTGACCTCCAAAATACTCAACCTCCAAAATACAAAAAAGATAGGAATGTCTGAAGAGCTTAAGTAGACAATGGGAACACAATGGGTCACATTTGAAATATATCAGCTTCCACTGTTTCATGATTAAGGGAGAGTAACTTATAATTTAAAGATTAAGAAGAAATGGTTTGTGGCTTGCTTTCCAATGCTGATCCTTTAAAATGAAGCCAACTCAATTAGTAAAGAATATGCAGAACTTCTCAGGCAGCAAGGCAGATTTTAAAAAGGAATTTAGCTGTCTCTGAGTGCTATGATTTGTAATATTCAAATCAGTTCTCCAAGGAAGGTAATTTGGGAGAGACTATGAATAGGCAAGATTTGGCAACCCAAAGATATGTCAAGAGATGTGTCCAGATTGAGAACATAGTTCAAATGATGGAGTATGTGTCTAGCATGTACAAAGTTCTGAGTTGATCCCCTGTATCACTTTCAGCTGGTGTGGTGGTGAATCAGAAATTCATGTCATATTCAGCTATATTTGAAGTTGGAGACTAGCCTAGGGTGAATAAGAACCTGTTCCAACAACAACAAAACACAGTGGCCAAACCTCCTGGCCTCAATCTGTTCTGACTTCAGGTCACAGTTTGCCCTCAGTGCTCCCACAGCCGAGTGGTCACAGGCCCCAGCTGGCAAGAATTCATCTCTTTTCTTTCCTCCTCTCTCTGAGTTTTTCATCTAGCATAGCTTCTCCTGCCACGCCTGGTATCAGGTTGCTGCACAGAACACTCCCGTCTTTACAGGAGCCTCTGAGATGCCCCTCCTCTTTGGCTCTTTTTGGCCACAGTTGTTAGTTGTCTTTTGAAGCCACTTGGCATTTGGGTTGAGGACAATTCTCTACATATTTTAATTTTTGTTTCCTTTTTATGTAGTTTCATTTCTATTTATTTATATGTCTATGTATATATGTATGCTATCTATCTATCTATCTATCTATCTATCTATCTATCTATCTATCATTTTTCAACCAAGACCTCACCATGTAGCTCTGGCTGACCTAGAATTCACTAGATGGAGAGACTGATGTCAAACTCACAGAGATCCATCTGCCTCTGCCTTCAAGTGCAGATTAAAAGCATGTGCCACCATTTCCAGCTTTATTTCTCTCTCCATTAATTGGAGTCTCTGAAAGGCCAGGTCTGGAGCTGGGGGTCTACGGTTGGTTTTTCAGCTGGGCCATTCACCTGGCAGGATAGTTTAAGATGGTGAAAGTTCTACCTTTAGTTGTGAAGGTCTTGCTTTCATCTGCAGTGGTCAGGCTTAAATTATTAGTGAATGCCATGAAGTGAATCTGACTTTTGTAAATCTTAAATTTTCTTTTCTGTTGTTTTTTGTCAAGACAGAGTTTCTCTGTGTAACAGCCCTGACTGTCCTGGAACTCACTCTGTAGACAAGGCTGTCCTCAAACTCACAGAGATCCACCTACCTCTGTCTCCCAAGTGCTGGGATTAAAGTCATGCACCGCCCCCCCCCCGACCCCAGAAAATTTTGAACAATGCTCAATTATCTCTTGTCCTTGTCTGTGGAGTCTGCTATTTCCTTCTCATGTTAAATATTGTTTTAACAGAAGATGGTTAAAGACACTCTGATGAGTAATCCAGTGGTTTTCATTGTTGGTAATAGATATCTTCAAGTCCCAAGTGGTTGTTCTGAACTGGAACTTTAATGTAATTCTGTGGCTTCTTGTTCCTAGGACTCTAAGCCCTTTAGACCACTCCAATGTTTACAACACAGACATACAGGTTATCAAAACCCTGTAATTGTTAAGCAATTAAACAGAGTCTTGGAATGTCTCCATTGGAGGAAGTGTCTGTGTGTGAATGAAGTTGGTCACAGATACTGAATGGTTAGTGCAGCAGACTATGACAGATTATAATTACTCTCTAAAGAAATGTGCTCCTTCTGCTGTACAGATTACAACTGTAGCAGGGCATATGACAACTGAGGGACAGACTATATTTCCTAGTTATTCCATAGTTGTGTGGCCATCAATAAAACTTTTGCTCAATGAATGTAAATAAAAGTGTAATATGTAATTCATTTGCTAAAAAGGAAACTTCCTGTTCTCTCTGCTCCTCTCCTCTTCCTTTGAATGGGATGTGTATGCACATGAAGACAATGTCCTAGGGGGCCATGGAAAACACACACATACACAGAGACACACTGAACTGGAGACTAAATGATGTCAGGGAGTTGGGACACCTATCTTCTAGGTAAATCATTTGCACTGGAATCTGGGAAAGGAACATTCTATCTACTGAAACTACCTTTTTATAATTGCTTTTTCATGTACCCCTTTATCTTTTAAAATGGAAATTAAAATATACCTCTTAATGCTATAAATGCTACAAATGAATGGTTTTGCTCTAAATTAATTTAACTTTCCTCAAACTAAATTCTTACAGTCAAAGAAAAGCAAGAGGAGAGAAACAGCAAGCCAGAGTATTAGTGGCTACATGTCTAGTAAAAGGAGACTATTTAAGCCATTTTTCAACATGCACAAACCGAGTATAAATAAATTTATGTATCAGTTACACTTTCTCTGACTGGTTTATACCATTGTGATGACAGCAGTTGATTCTAAAAGCGAGTCATCAAATTGTCAACACCTTAATGAACAAAATTAGTCTATTTCATGTTGAAAAGCAATACTAGCAACTCACACAGATAAAAAGTGTCATAAGAACTTACTGAGCAGTGACAGCCTCTGACAAAAGGCTTCTGATAATATCTCCCTTTGATGAGCTCACACACAGTGACTGGTTGCAGTAAAATGGAGTTTGACTACACCATTACATGCCATTCAGGAATGACTTCATACATTTGAGAGACGACGAAAGAACACTGAATTAAAAGAACTTAGGAATCAAGTATTATTCTAGCCAGTCAAAAGCAGAGTCTATTTTAATTTTATGATCATTTATAACACTGAGTTCAGCAGTCTAAATTCAATTATTTGTTCATATAATGGCTCTGGGTTTTTCTACCTCTGTACTATTCAACCAGTAGCATTTGAAAAAATTGGGACAACTATCTTAAACACACAGTCTTTAAATAATTTCAATAAAAAGCTTTCTTTTCACTCATCCTACAAAAGCAATTCTTGTGAAACAGAGACTGATTTCCCTACAATCTAAGAATCCTCTGCTGTATAAGACAAAAAAGCAGGGAACTTTCAATGGGAGTTACTAGGTGTGAATAGCATGTGGGATATAAAAAGTGCCTTCTGTATAGAGTATCCATAAGGTTTAAAACATGCTCATCACTCCTCCCTCTCTACAACTGGATTCCAGGAGTTCTGCTCAGTGCTTAGCTGTGGATCTCTGCTTCTGCTTCCAACAGTTACTGGGTGTTACTTGGTATGCCTGGGCAGTCTATGGAGCCTCTGGCAGTGGAACCAGTATTTATCCCTAGTGGTATGTAAAATAAGATTGTTCTTAATTTAAATAAAATTAATTAAAAACAGAAAAAACATGCATCCACACCATAGTTTAAGGGTAACAAACACTGGCTCCACAGTAAGAGAGAACCAACTGTGACTCTGTTGAAGCACTTGTTTCCATGGATGACTTGAGCCAAAGGTCCTAAGCAGTGGGTCAGTACACTGTAACAGTAAAAAGATTGCTAAAATTAAGGGCTACAATTATGCTAAGTGAAGGGACAAATACTGTCATCACACTTATATCAGGTTCCTAGGAAAGTCAACTTCATAAGACTTGAATATAGAATGGTGGTAGGGAGGACAATGAGAAGTAAACAGCTTCTGCTGGGGACAATGAAGAAGGCTGGAGGTGATTGTTATTATTGTGCAATAATGGACACACCCTCAAATACATAAGCTGCACACATGAAAATGGTTAACATGGTGAATTTATGTTGTATGTATTTCACTATAACAAAGAGAAAAAATTAAAGATTATGAAGATTATTTCAAAAGTGCTTAACACAGCATCTGGTACATTTCAGGTACTTAGTAAAAGACAAGTGCCAAGCTATTATTTATAAATATCTTAAAAAGACATTTAGGTGCACCTCACAACCTGTAAATATTACATATACAGTTAAATTGTTATTACGCAGTTATGGCTTTGCTTAGAAGACTGTCAGTGATGAGTAAATTTTCATGACTCTTCACCTGTGTGGGTTGCTAGCATGGCTTTTCAGTAGGAAAAAGATGAATTTTGTTCACTAAAGTGTTGACGATCTGATGATTCACTTTGAGAATCCATTGATATCACAATAGTAAAATCAGTCAAATAAAGTTATGTAACAGAAGTCAGCTATTTTTCTGCATAGCTTCAACATACAACTTCAGTATGTATAAATATGATAGGATGAGTATAGTACAGAGGTGTGCACTAGAAACACAACAGCATACTAACATTCAAGCATGTTTCTAAAATGGATTTCTAGGTAGATTAGAAACGCCTAGCATTCACTTTTAAATATAATAAATAGAATATTCTCCTAATTTTATAATATCCTGTCACTCTAAAAAGATTTATTTTACTTCAATTCTGTATATGTGTGTGGGTGTGTGTATGTGAGCACAGGTTACAGGTGGTTGTAAACCACCTAATGTGGGTGATGGGAACTAAATTCAAGTCTTCTGCAAGAGCAGTGTACACTCACATACTGATGAACCATCTCTCCAGCTCCTGTGCCAATTTCTTTTAAGTAATATAGACACATATAAATTTAGTCAAGCACCTTAACAAATGCCATAACTGTAAGATGACTGTCATCTATTCACTAAATGACTAAGCTATATGAGACATATACAGACACATACACATGTATGTACTCAAATCTACATGCATAGAAGTATATATACACATAAAGATAAACACACATATATGTGTGTAGCACAGACTGACATAGTGTCTGCATGAAAGAAATTTAGAGCCTTATAAATTGGATTTTCTTATCCCTTCACTTTATAAAGGAGTTAATTGTCAGAAGGTTAGCTAGTTTGGTTACAATATAGTTTCAGGGACTAGAGAGATGGCTCTGCAGTTAAGAGCACTGCTGCTTTTACAGAGGGCCTGGGTTCAATTCCCAGCATCCACATGGTAGCTTAAAGACATTCACAATCCCAATTCCAGGGGATTCAATGCCATTTCCTGCCTTTAGTAGGCACTGTGTACATGGGGTGCACAGACATGGAGTGCACAGACATATTTGTATCCAAAACACTCATACACATAAAATGAAAATAAATCTTTTTAAAAATCTAGTTTCAGATGAAAATGCACAAATAGATATCAGCAATATAAAGGCCTTCAGAACTTCATACCAAAGGACTCAAAGTTGGACAATTTCACTAACTTTATTTTTATATATTTTCCACAAATTAGCTTAAAAAGTAGCACATTTCCATATGTGATCTTCATATTTACAGAGTTGATTCTTTTCACTCTCCATCCTTCCTCATCACTGCTGTCCTATTGCCTTGCATTCCCGCCCTATCTACTTTGTTCTATTATCTTCCGAATGGTCTCCGTTAAGTCCTCTCTGCTACTTTTTCCACTCTAATGGGCCTATACTCATATTTACATTCCCCTGGACAGACATATCTAACAGATCAGGGCTGAGATCTTCATATAAGCGAGAACATACATGCCTGACAGTGGTGGAACAGGCCTTTAACCCTAGTGCTTGGGAGGCAGAGGTAGGCAGATAACTATTAGTTCAAGGCTAGCCTAACAGAGTGAGTTCTCAGGACAGCCTGAGCTTTACAGAGAAACCCTGTCTAAAAAACAAAACCAAAAAAAAAAAAAAAAAAAAAAAACAAAGAGAGAACATACGGTATTTGTCTTTCTGAGTCTGGGTTAAGTGAGTGAATACTCACTTAACCCAGTTCCATTCATTTCCCTGAAATTTTCATAACTTTAATTTCCTTTAAGGCTGGATAAAATTCCACTGTCTAAATGTAGCACATTTTCATAATCCATTCTGTTGATGGGCATTTAACTTGATTTCACTTCCATGCTACTGTGAAGACAGCAATGATAAACAAGGAGGTGCACACATCTCTGTAACAGGATGTAGTGTGCTTTGAGTATATGACCAGGAATGGTACAGCGGGGTCATTCGGTAGTTCTATTTTTAGTTTTTCTGAGAAGCCTTCCCACTGATATCCACAATGACTGCAACAGTGGATACAGATTTCTCTTTCCCCATATCCCCCCACCATTTTTTACTTGTTTTTTTAATCTTTTATATTTATTTTATTTTATGAATGCTTGCATGCATGTATGTATAGCTTGTATATGCCTAATGCCCATGGAACTGGACCTCTGGGGACTGGAGTTACGGATGGCTATGAACCATCATGTGGGTACTGTGAGTTGAACCTGGATCTTCTGGAAGAGCAACAGCGCTCTAACTGCCACACCATCTCTCCAGCCCTTTGTTTGTTTTCTTGATGATAGCCATTCTGTCTGGGATGGAAGGGAATCTCAAAGAAGTTTTCATTTGAATTTCCCTGATGGCTAAAGATGCTGAATACTTATTCGTCATTTGAATTTCTCCTTTTGTGAACATTTGCATGTTGCTAGCCCTGCCTAAATTTCTCTATTCTCAGTTTAGTTATGACCTTTTAAAAATCTTTCCTGGTTTTCCAAAAATAAAGTGGGCACCCCATCTTTAAGTTGTCAACCTTCCCCCTATTTTTACTTTTCTGAGTCTTGCTGTGTAGCCCTAGTGGCCTGTAACTCACTATACAGATCAGGTTAGAGTGAAATTCTGCCTGCCTTTGCCTCTTGAGTGCTGGGATTAAGGGAGTATGCCATTATGCCTGGCCCCAAAGTTCCCTAAAAGACAGGACTAGTTTAATTATATACTCATTAGCCTCTCACACTACAACCATGACAACTTTAGAACACCAAATATTATCTGTTTCTCCTCACCATGTACACATAACACAGGACCTGAACAAAACATGCCAAACTACTGTGACAGGCTTCTCAAAGGTGAGGCGAGAAAGATGGGATCAAGAATATAGATGGGAAGCTGGCCATGGAATGAATGCTGAACATATCCAAACTAAAAGGCAGAAAGAAGCAAAGTAGAATAAAGCTTTTCCTGTAAGGAGGTTGAAAGCTTGAGTGAATTTATGCTGAGATCTTACTTTGCTCACAAAAATGGGGCAGGGAGGTTTTATTCTGTCTCTGCCAAATGATATCATATTTCTTAGGGTACAATGACATCAAATTAATTACTGGCTGTTTGGGACAATGACATGCTTACTAAACTACCCTTGATTCCTGGCATTTTACACTGCCTTATGAGAGATAAACAATGAAAGATTGCCTCAATAAACTTAAAATAAAATGTGATATGTGCAATGAACTGTGATAATGGACCCTCCCCCCAATATAGATCCCTACTTCATAAAATGTATATGTATTATTTCTGGAACAAAATTACCTGAGCATTCTACAGTAAGTACAAGTTCTGTATATGCATTTATTGGTTTGTTTTAGTATTAATCTACCATAAGACAGAGGATACATTAGACTAAAATTAGAAAACAAACAATTCAAATAAAGAGAGATGTTGGAATGATTTGGAGAGAGAGACACAAAACAGAGGAAAAGACAAGGTCACAGAATTCAGCTGTGCTGTTAAATCATTTCCACATCTATGAGTAGAGCTTTACTGCCACCAGCAGGAGGGCGGACATAACTTCAGCAAAGAACTAATGCAAATCTGAGAGAATGGTTACCAGATTCCTCTCCAACCCAAGGTCTTTCCACTTCTAACTTGAAAATAGATTGAAGAAACCACAACTAAGCCTTCAGTATTTCTTATTCCACCATCTTTGAGCACAGAAACAACTCTGAACTCAAAAGTGCTGTTCCAAATGCCTAGGCATGTTCTCTTCCCCTAGCACATGTGCTATTCAAGCAAGGTCTTTCACAGCTCGGGCAAGGCCTCTGGAGCATGTTAGTCCTTCTTCCCACGGGCAGCAGAAGGGGAAGTAGAAATCATCCTTTGGAAGGAAGGTCAAAGGAATACTGAGCTCATCAGCCCAGTGCTAAGAAACTGGGCTGTGTACCCACACCTCTCATAAACAGCACCTCGTTCAGGGAGTGTTGGTTCTCTATTATACCTATTTTCTCACTCTTCCTTTAGCCATATGAAGACACTATCAGAGAATGCATTGTGCCTTATTGCTATTGTTTGTGTCCAGAATGTCCTCTAAAGGAGCATATGCTGAAGGTTTGGTCCTCAGAGAACACTACTGGAAGGTTTCAGTATTTTTAAGGGATAGAGCCTAGAATATTTAGGACACCAAGGATATGCTGTTGAAGTGGACTGTGGGATCCTGCTCCCTTTACTTCCTGGGTCTGAGGGGAGCAGTTTTACTGTTATATGCTATGGCTGTGACATGATGCCTCACCACAGACTCAAAAGCAACAGGGCCAATCAGTCTTGGACTGGAAAATGTGACATCAATATCAAAAATAAATCCTTTTTTTTTAAGGTGTGGTCATCTCAAGTTTTTGTTATAATGCCTGAAGACTGACTAGTAGAAAATTGTTTCCAAGAAGGAGGGTTGTTGTGTGATAATTTGATTGTATTCTGATAAATAAAGCTTGCTTGGAGTCAAAGGGCGGAGCCAGTCACTAGCTATCTAAAATTAACCACAGAGGTTTGGAGGATTGTGGACAGAGGAGAGATAGGTAGTAAGGTGGGATTGAGGGAGGATCTTGACCATTTTGGATGGAGGAACAGTAGAGGTAGGAAGCCACTGGTTGCTGCTCCCTGCTTCTCTGATCTTTCATGTTCTTACCCTGATATATGACTCCCAATTTTCTATTGATAAAGACTAATTAGATTAATTCTTCATAGGGTCATTGCCATTACTATGTGATGGACAACTGAAGAAGCCTTTAGAATTAGTTTGCAGGAGAAACCTGGAAAACTTTGGAGAAGTGAGCTCCAGCAAGCCTAGAATGATGTAAGCAGAGCTTAGTGAGTGACTCAAGACATGATTTGGATGATGCATGAACTCACAGAGGTATAAAAATCTATTTATTAAAGGGTGCAATGAAAAGGACAAACTTACAAAATACAGAGTAAGGCTAAAGCCACCACTGATCCCACACTGCCTCTCCACCACTTGATTCTCCCACTACACCAATCATGAGCCAGAGCAAGAGAGAGCAAATGCATTCTTTTCTCAGGCTTATCAGTCCCTCACACAACACCCCAGGGCACTCCCTAAGGCTGGGATCCAAAGCTATTGCTGGAATGAATTCCCATAAAATTCCCCCTTTTGTCTAAATAAGAGGCTTCTAAACCTAATACAAAACTGTATACAATAAGAACAATTATCAAGTATTGTCCAGGAGAATGAAGGATAATAACATACACAAAGAAATAGAACAACAACAAGAACAGTATCAAGCAAGAAAACACATACTATCTGTGCATTGGTGGCACACACCTTTAATCCTAGCACTCGGGAGGCAGAGGCAGGTGGATCTCTGTGAGTTTGAGACCAGCCTGGTCTAGAAGAGCAAGTTCCAGGACAGACTCCAAAGCCACAGAGAAACCCTGTCTCGAAAAACCAAAAAAAAAAAAAAAAAAAAAAAAAAAACCCACATACTAAACGTCCAGGTAATTTGGCAAATAACAGAGATTATTCCAATCGCTGTCCCGTCCTGAGATTGTCTTGTACCTAAAATGCCTTGGCTAAGATATGAGAGGACAGTGACTGTAACTATCTAGTGTTCAATACCATTAAAGACCTGAGAAGGAAAATAATATTACCTCAATAATCAGGAAGTACAAGCAAGAGACTTCTGTTGGTGGTGCACACCTTTAATCCCAGCACTCGGGAGTCAGAGGAAGGCAGATCTCTGTGAGTTCAAGACCAGCCTGGTCTACAAGAGCTAGTTTCAGGACAGTCTCCAAAGCCACAGAGAAACCCTGCCTCAAAACACCAAAAAAAGAGAGAGAGAGAGAGAGAGAGAGAGAGAGAGAGAGAGAGAGAGAGACTTACAAAAGGTGTAAGAAATGGAAAAAACAGCTGGCTACTTGAACAGTCACCCAAAATCTCTGTGACACTGGGACAACCAACTTTGGCTATAGGTCTAGAATATCTTACATACCAAAATCAAAAGCAGGAAAGTTTGAAAGATTGTCCTACCCTGTCTTGGCAAGGTTCAGCAGTCATTTTTCCTTGAGTCCTGCTTGTCCAGTTTGGACAGTGTGCTTACTGTCAGCAATCAAGGCAAGGCAGTTCTTTGCCTGATAGACCAGTTTTTCCAAGAAGAAAACAAGTGCCATATGGAATGTCTTTGGTGTACAACATCCTCTCAGCACTGCCAGGAGCAGTCGTTTCTCTGTGTCTCATGTCAACAAAATTCCAAATTATTAAAACATTTAAGTGCCATATAATGTAGGTCTTTGAAGTGTTTGAAGATATCTATGTGAAGTACAACTCTATGCATCTAAAGAACCTAACTAACATAACTATAAGTATGACTATAATCTGTAATTCTCAATAGCCTATACAAGTTACAGACTAGAGCTTCAAATAAAAATAACCTTCAAACAGATGTGCAGCCTGAGGAAAATGACTTTGAAATTGTAGTTGATGTATAAAAATACCTTCATCAGTGGCAGAAATGTATAGTGCAATATGACAAAAATATCCTTAAATTGTATCAATATACAAAATATCTTAAGCAAATATAGAAACACACATACATATAGTATGACAAAATAATTCTATATTTGTGTGCAAAACATTTTAAACAGAAATAGGAACATATACAATATGACAAATATAATTTTGAATTTGAATCAATATACAAATTATCTTAGACAGGAACACAAAAATAATTTACATATATATCACTATACAAGAATCTGTATCAATGTAAAATTGTCTATAATTAATAGTTGCTAAAATAGTTTATAATTAGATACACTAATCTACCTTGTTATCCTATCCTATCTTCCCCCCATTTTCCTGTACTAAACGGGATTCCTGAGTCTAACTAGAAAACTGATAGAAATGTGTGCAGTAAAAACTTTAGTTCTATCAAACAGAAATGGGAATTCTCTTCCAGATCAGATAGAGACCACACTTAGCTCCATTATGCCCATGTCCTGATATTTCCTGGGAGGTAGGCCATAAAGTTTATGAAGTATCCCCCACAAAAGGCTCGTGTAGAAGTCTTTCTTTCCAAGTATTTGCATCTAATCATCTAGAAGAGACTGGAACACAATGGTCTGACCTAGTTAATGGATCAACCCATTGATGGATTTATATGTAACGAGAGGGAACTATTGGGACTATCAGCAGTGAGGTTACAGAAACAGAGGTTCACACTGTCATGCTCAGCAGCTCACAGTTCCCTTGAACTCAGGCCAACCTAGGATTTGTGTACTAATGTCAAGAATGATAGGGGAGGTCCTTCCGTGTATATGATTGTCTTATTGGTTGATAAATAAAGTACTGTTGGCCAATAGGAAAACAAGATAAGTGGGACTAGGAGTTAAGGAGAATTCCGGGAAATGTAGTAAAAGATCCAGGCAGGAAGTGACGTAGCAGGCAGACTCAATATATAAACAAGGGCAAGAAGGAAGTCGTCCCTTTCACTCTTCCTCCTGCTTTCTGCTCTGAGCCGCCATGCGATCCTGGGATGAGGATGCCAGCAGAAGGCGTCCTCCATAAGATAAGTCCTATGATTATGGCTGATATTTAAGACTGAGCTAGCATATAAGAAATCCTAGGGATTGGCCAGCAGCATTGTACCTAATATAAGTCTCTGTGTGTTACCTGGGACCTTAAAGTGGCAGCAGGTAGAACTCAGGTGGCCTGGTGGAAAGTCCCCAAGTAGTGGCAGGGCTCAGGTGGATGGAGTAAAGATTTATCATTGCAGAAATAAGTCTCTACTCCAAAGCTACCCAAGCCCTACTGCCATGTGGGTGCTTTCTGCCAGGCTGCCTGAGTTCTACCTGCCACCACGTTAATGTCCCAAGTAACACACAGAGACTTATATTAGGTACAAATGCTGCTTGGCCAATGACTAAGATTTCTCACCTGCTAGCTCAGTCTTAATTATCATAAATCTATATATAAGACTTATCTTATCGAGGACACCTCCTGCTGGCACCCTCTCTTGCCGGTGAATCACATGGTGACTCCAGAGCAGAGACCAGGAGGAAGAGCAAGAGAAAAAAGGAACGACTTCCTTCTTGTCCTTACTTATATATGAGTCTGCCTGCTATGTCACTTCCTGCCTGGATCACAAGACTTCTTTTTACTACATTTCCCAGAATCCTCCTTGACTCCTAGTCCCGCCTAACTTGCTACCTCATTGGCCAAACAGCACTTTATTCAACAATCAATAAGATAAACATACACAGAAGGACATTCCCCATCACAAGAATCTCAGGATCAGCCACTTTAAAACTAAGCAGAGTTGGAGACTTTATTAGAAGTTTTTTAATACATGCTTACGTATGAGAGTTAGGAGGAAAAGAGGCTCTCAGGAAAAGAAAGGAAAATACACTGATTCAAATAGATGTGGACTTCTTGAAGAGAGTTGAACAGGGTAAAATATACCCAAATGTGGGTGCAGGCTCCTCAAGAGAGTCACAATTAAGTAGCTTAGAATTAGCCATATATACCATTTTGGTGACTGTCAAGTTACATCTCAAAAGGCTGCTAAGAAATTCTCTTTATTTTCTTTTTAAAGTGAGACTATAGGTTTGTTTAGGAGATGCCTTGAAGGAGTTATGGCAGGCTTACAGCTGGGGAGGCAGGCCTGAAGTGGCTGGTCACTGTGCTATATCCTTGTTGCTTTTGCTGTTAGAAAACTTCAACTGAACTCTGGATGAAGAGCTTCATTCCCTTCTCATGTCATTCAAGTTTCCCTTTCGATCCTGCCTCAGAGGGAGGTGGAAACTCTCAGCAGTAAGGCCAGCTTGGAAAAGTAGATTGGTTGGGATGGTATTTCCTGCTGAACCCTCCTGTCTTTCTCTGCTTTTTGGCCATTCGTGGGTGAGGAGCCTTTGCCATGTGTTTAGGCCACCAGGGAGTTTTACCTCACTCACTACAGTCTCAAAGCAAACTATCCAACAGACCTTGGAACTTGAATCTAAACTTGACACTAAAATCATGAGCCAAAATAAATTATTCCTTTTCAAAATTTTTTACTTTTTATATGTGAGGGGTCATTTGTATATATAATACTGCATGCTTGTAGAGGTCACAGAACAATTTGCCGGAGTTGGTTCTCTCCTTCTACCATAGACAATTTCCCAGGGATTGAACTCAGGTCATCAGGCTTGGTGGCAATTAACTGCTGAGCTGTCATGTCTGCCTAAATTGTGCCTTTTAAAAAATTCCTCTCAAATATTAATTACAAAAAGCTAGCTATCACCAAAGTGGTGTATAGTGTCCTCAAGGAACATTCAAGGCAGGGAAGCATTTAGCCTGTTAATTTAGCCAGATTTATAGTGATAACTGGGAGGGAAAAGGAGATGAGCAGACCTTTTTCTTTTTCTTTTTAATTTGGAGTTTAGTCAGAAAAAGAGTGTGTATAAACTGTGGGGGAAGGAATATCAAGTTGCTGTAACATAAAAAGCAATGTGCTATATGCCTGGACAAGAGGACAACTAACTCAAGAACATCTTAGCACTCCCCCATCCATCCCAGGCTCAAGGATGTAGAAATGAAAATTTGATTCCAACACCTGAGGTAAGATCTGGAGTGCCCTGTACAACCAAAGAACATAGAGACTCATTTCCCATAGTTACATGAAAGGCCAGTCATGGTTTAAGTTGGCCCAGGAATAGCTTATGCTGACAGGAGACCTTGGCAGCATCCAAGTAGAGATTTAAGTTTTACCGAAGGCTTTGTTTGGTTTTCATCTCACTTTGGGATGACTTCTTACTATTTTCTGTTATGTTTACATGTGTCTGTCCCCACTGTATCTTGGAAGCATGTAACTTTTGTTGTGACTTCTTTTTAAAGCACTGAGAGTTTAGTTTGCTACAGTCTAGGGAGACTTTGGATCGGACTTTCAAACAGCGTTGGGGCAGTAAAAGAGTTTGCATACTCTTGGGGGATAAACTGAATGCATTATTTAATGCATTTTTAGAAATGAAACTTGAAATTAAATACTCTGGCTTCAGTGTCTACATGATCTTAACTACTGAATGAATATGTGAGATCCTATCTCAAACAAACATACACAAACAAAACCAAACCAAAACAAAAACAGTGGTGAGGTCAAGGGAAAAAGGAACCCACTAATTTACCATATATCAACTAATGCAGCCATTCTGGACATCCATATAAAAATTATTTACAAATTAAAAGTAGAATCCAGCTGTATTATTCTTAAAGGGGATATACTTGAAGAAATCCAAGCCAGTGTATTACAGACACTTGCACATCTATGTTTACAGGGACACTATTCACAATAGTCAAGATATACAATCAGCCTGAGTGCTCACCAACAGACAATAAAGAAAATGTAGTAAATACCCTTGATGGACTTGTTGGCTATAAAAAAAATGGGTTTATGTTATTTTTCAGAAAATGGAACTGAAGGTCACCATGCTAAGCACAATATGTCACCCAGAAAGACACCCAGAAAGACAAATGTTGTACATTTTCTTCCACATGACAAATGGAGTTTTAAAAAGTACAGAAAAGAAAGGGGACTATTAGAATGGAGGAATGGGACAGCAGAATGGGGGAAGGGAGGCTAGTGTAACTGGGTAAACCTGATCACAGTATATTATGCACATGCATAACATCTCAGGCAACCTTGGGCAGCCTCTTCAGTTATCACCTAGGCTGTGCTTAGGCTAGCACTCAGCTCACAAGGTGCATAAGAAATCACTTCTAATATAGACACAGGTTCTATCCAAAATTCAGTCAAGCTCAGAACTATGGTAAAGTTATCCAGGTTTAACTTTTATATAAACAGATGTACGTTCCTTTTTTTGGGGGGCATATGAGAAATGAGAAGTCAGTCGGTATTGTATATGTTTAAATGTTTCTTCTACCAGGTAGGGTAATCAGATTGATGACAGCCACTTCAATGTAGTCCTATCTCTGTATGGAGTCAGTATCAGGATACATACACGGTAGATACAAGCACAGATCCCCACTTTACCAGTGGTTCCTTCTTTATCTTTTCTAACTGCTCTACCTCTACAATATGATATTTGAAAGGTGTTCATGTATCACTAGAGAAGATAACAGATGCCCTTCTACTCAGAGGCCAAAAATACATCCTCTGTCAAGGATACATCTGGGTTTACAATGCTAAAAAATGTAAAATATTACAAACAAGACAATGTATCACTCAAGAAAGCAATTAGCATACAGTCTTAATACTGGGTACCAGTATGAAGCTGGTACACAGTAAAGCTCCTATATCTAGAGGGATAGCATTGGGTTACATAAAGACAGACTAAGCACTAAGAAATAGCTATCTATATATAAGAAAAGACTTTTGGGAAACAAAAAATGCCTGAGAGTGAAAAAGAAAATTAGAAATTATATCAAAAGTTAGGACCTTGTTGGACTTCCTTGTACTTTCTTATAATTTGATGGTATTTTGAGTCTCAACCATACAATACTTTCCCTGCCTAGTCATTATGAAGCTTTATTCTGGTCTTGTTGAGACAGCATGTAGTAAAGTTTTGATTATTTTAATATCAGGAAAAGAATCAAAGTCAAGATCCACAATTTCATGAAAGGACTAAGTATATATATCTATGCCATTTTATGAAAACAGTTTAAGTGTGAAACTGGAGAGCTGGCTCCAGGATTAAGAGCACCTACTCCACAGTTACAAGGACCAGAGGACGTGACTGTAATAATAATGTTAATTAGGTAGTAAATATCTAGGCAGTTTCTAAGAAATTTAATATATCATCTTATTTAATTATAATGCTATAAATTAATTTTATTATTATTTCAAAACTGAAGTTCTAAGCACTTAATTTAGCAAGGTCACATAAAAAGGCTGAAAATAGAACTGATTCTGTTCAGGCCCAATGTCTGTGATTTAATCACAAATTTATTGGGGAAAAGAAAGGCAATTTTAATCTTCAATAGCAGAATGTCCTCTTTGAGCTTTTTAAGCTAACAAATATCTTACTATACTGTTACTATACTTTTACTGCTATATTGATATCTTGATACAAAATTCAGCAAGGTAATTATAACTTAATTCTAAAGTGTCAGATGTTTCCAGCTATCAGGGAAAAAAAGAACAGGAAATTGAAATGTAGTAGTTTCTTTTTTTAGCATATTATAGAAGCTTATAAATAATTCAATTATATATTTAGGTACTTCTAGAGATGTTATTATAAGAAGTAGTTTTAGAAAAGATGGCTTCATTTTGACAGAAAATAGGTTTCAACTTTGTCTCCTATTGAACAGCTCATATGAATGAAAGTATCTTTTATGTTCTTGGAGTAAGTGTTAGCAAGAGTAAATGGGTTTTAAGAAAAACAAATACCAAATAAATGATAACTTAAAAGGATGACAGTGAGAGGATCAGACTTTCTCAGAGATTTCATCTTTCTCTGTGCCAGCAAGATAGTTTAGCATGATGGCTGTGCAACCCCAGTAGCCTGAGTTCAATTTTGGATTTCACAGTGGAAGGAGAGAACTGACTCCTGAGGGATGTCCTCTGACTTCTACATGCATGCTGTGCCATGCAGTCACACACACACACACACACACACAGAGAGAGAGAGAGAGAGAGAGAGAGAGAGAGAGAGAGAGAGAGAGAGGCAGAGACAGAGAGGCACATGCACACACACACACACACACACACACACACACACACACACACACACACACACCAAATATACATACATACATGCAAGCACACAAATAATAAAATTTTTAGAGTCTAAAGTGAGTCACAGGCTGTAAATGGAATGATTTTAGCACCAAGCAAAAGAAGTAACATATTTTGATAACTTAAGATGAAAATAGACATACCTTTAGGAGAGCCAAGGCTACATGAAAAATTATGTTCAAACCCTGAAACAGAAAATAGATAAAGTGAATATCAACAGGATCACATCTCCTACTACTATTTTACTGAGAGTTTTCCTAAGACTTTATCATTATTAACAAAATTCCAAATTTTTCACATTTTTACTTACAATAGTATTATGGTTGGATGTGAAATATTTGCTACAGGCCTAGCTGGTGATGCTGTTTTAGTAGATAATGGGACCTGCTGCACGAAGGGCCCAGCTGGTAGGTTCAGGACAGAACATGAAGGCTACTGAACATGAGCAAGCAGCCTCGTGTTCCTGCTGCCCCAGTTGTGGTTAAGCCTTGCCTACTATGATGACACCATCCCTTTCATTGGTCAGCTAAAGTAAGTCTATCTTCCCTTAACTTATTTCTATCAGGTATTCTGTGGTAGTAGTGCCAATATAAATACTAATTAAAACTTTTGAAAGGGAATTTTGTTTCTCTGAAATACTTATAAAAATTCAATGTTCTATTTAATACATAAATTTAGTCTTTTTTAAAGACTTGTTTTCTTCTATCCATTTCTGGGTCATTTCTCCATGTGTAAGGTCTGCTTATTCTATCCATTTGTGGCTTATTTCCCTATGCCTAAGGCTTGCAAAAATCAAGTTTCTTGTTCAAGATGGAAAATGATGGTGATTTTTAGAGTTATTGACTGGATTCTCTAATCCTACTCTGAATTTTTGGTTGATGTGGATATCCTGTCAGAGGCAGACAAAACAAGAAACTCCTGTGGAGTGGGTAGATCACACAGGATACTGACCTCATCACATGGGATTCCTGCTTGGTATTTGCATGTTTAGTGTTCATCTGGGGAGGTATTATTTGTGTCGATGTAGGTGGTAACCCATACTCACTCTGTCGGACCTCCTTTCCACATTTTCATGAGAACCATGTCAATTTGCATTAAAGATACCCTACTTCTGCAGAAGCCATACTGGAGCTGAAGCTGAACTCTGAGCTCAGCCCAGTGAGAATTGCTGAGCGATTAAATTCAAGAGGTATGAAATCTTATGTGCTCAAGGTAACAGAATAAAAAACAATGTCACCAAAGAATGTGCTGGTTTCTTTCCATGCAGGGTTTCCTATGTGAGAAGACTCTCAGTTGACATCTCTCACAAGCTCAGGCTGCTAATGTTCCCTCTTTAGAGAACTTGTCTGCCTTCTAGATGTGAACTGTACCATATCGAGTGTATTCAACAAAGGATTTCTAATTTCCCTCTCTAAAATCAGGAGCTGTGATTAGGACAATATAACTAGTGTCCAGTAATGATTAACATTACAAACTTAGTGTCCTTTAATGATTAGGACTACATATCTAGTGTCCTATAATAATTAGGGCTATATACCCAATGTCCTGTTTTGATCAGGACTAGATAACTAGTGTTTTTGTAATATCTACTAAGCAACCTTCTACAGCCAGGTACCAAAATTACAAAAAATGACAGGAAAATGAATGACAAACACAAAATATTTAGCAGACTAAAATATAAAATATGAACCAAATATTTTGGTTTTGGCTTACTTGGTTACTTCCCAAATCAGAAGGTAAGTGCAACCAGAATTAGAGATGAAAACAAATGGCATTACTATCCTAAGAGATGATTCTAGACTAACTATGATTCTAACTTAGCGCTAGAAAAAAGAGGACTATTTTACATTTTTTAAAATGTGGGTTAAAATTACAATTGTTTTCACAACCTTAATTTGTATTCTTACCAACTCAATTAGCTACTATCTGCCAATGTTTGTATGCAATGATGATGATGATGATGATGATGATGATGATGATGATAAACCTGTCTTAGCACTATGTACCCCATCATAGCTTCTAGGTACAATGAATTCTCATAATTGAATGCTTATCAATTGAGTACTTGCCATTAAACTAAATCCAATATACCAGTTTACACTTAAAATTTAAAGTGTCTCTTCCTTCTATAGTTCCCTCAAATACATAACACTTGAGTACCTTCTCTTACACCAGCCCTCACTCTTCCTCTCCTTCCCAAATCCTTTCAAGGTTTCATTGAAAACTTTACTACATATTCAAGCATCATGGCTGTCAGTCACAGCATCACTATCAAATATTGCCCATACCTCCCTGTTATTAGGTCATGCATTTACTTAACACCGTCAGCACTTTATGGCTTTTTTCTTGATTAAATTTTCTCAACAAATCTGTGGCATAATTATTATTATTAACATTTTTGAGGAAAGAAAACTGAATCTCAGAGATATCGAACAGGTCCTTGGTGTTTTCATTAATTCATCTCAGGTGCTTATTTAGTAAAACTTTAGTTAGGTATCTGTGGTGGCTACAATTCTTTGACATGTCTCCCATCGAGCAGTAGGGCATCTGGACAAAAAAAAAATACAAAAGAAACAAGAACACCTTCATGTTCTAAAAAGATGAACAATGAGAGGGTATGGTGGACCAGACAAGGTCACTAGTAAAGATCAAGGATTACCAAGATGCTGATACATGAGAGAAGTGAACTTGGAAGTCAATTGAACTGGTCTAGTTCATGCCACATGGATCAAGAAGTGATCACACAGCTGATCCTTTCCTAAATTGGTAGCTTTATGAGATCATGAACAAAATTAAGAAGTGATTTTAATTTTTACAACATTCATTGAATTGATTTAAGAAAATATCTGAAAAAAGGTTCCAAGAATCTCTGCATACCTTTTAATGAGTTTCACCAAATGACAGTATGTTACATAATAAAACCATACACAATAAACCAAACCAAGAAATAAGCATTAAACCTTTGTCAAATGCCCACAAATGTTATTTGTTTCTGATCTAGGATATAACTCTGGGCCATACTTTGAAATGTGATGTCAGATCTACCTAGTCTTTCATCTAGGAGAGATTTTACAGTCATCTCCATGGCCCTGGCACTTCTGAAGAATACTGGCCAGTGGTTTTGTTCCTCAATTTGATTTCCATTATAATTAAATTTAGGTTATGTTTTTGCACAAATGTCACAGAAGTGGCAATGTGCTCTTCTTCTCAGTGCACACCACCAGGAGGTTACATGACAGCAGTGTCCCATCACAAAACTGTGGCTTTCAATCCAGTCAGTTCCGGCGTAGCTTGTACCATACAACAAGCAACACATAATCAGAACAGAACCCAGTTTGCCTTTCTTTGATATTTCTCTCTTGTATGGTCTGTACAGTAATGTCCTCAGCTTCCTCAAAGAATGGAGAAAGTGATAGATAACAAGGAAAAGTAAAGAGGCACTGGCTGCTTTTAAATATAAGGCCTTCAGCATGAATATTACAGTATGTTAAGCCAAAAGTCCATTGCTTTACTCTGCCTCTCTTTAAACTCTTTAAAGGTCCAATGTTTTAGGATAGCTAAATTGGAATTTGATAGGTAACCACAAAAAAGATTTGGTTCTGGGGATTTTTCATGGGCAACCACTAGAGGTCAGGATTGGAGCACGAAAAACAAAGCAACTGTATCAAGTAATGGATTTTAGACCTTCAGAAGAGTTATTTAAAAACCCTTACAGCCAAGTCTTCCCTAAATTGCTGATGACTAATACAACATAAAACATACAAACAGCAGGTGATTCTTACTCTCCATCCCCCCCCCAGGTTCCATGATATTTTCACATTTAATATAATTTCTTTATTATTTACCCCGAATGAGTAGTGAATAAGAAGAAAGACGCATGGTACCTTTCCCCTGATGCATACAGGATGTCATTGGTTGACCACTCATTCACCTATAAGTAGTTCCCTATAAGTTATGAAGGATGGAACCTGTCTGTATCTTTAGTGGCACATTCCAATCATCAGGACACTACATGGAATAGAGACGTTCAATGTTAACGGAATGAATGCAAGGACATGAGTAAGTTTGAAAAAGGTGATTCTAATTATATGACTCTCCACCCCTCCCCTGCCACTTCCTCAAGACTCTGTGTGTGCTAAGCAAGAGCTCCACACCTGAGTTACATTCCCAGTCCATATTCTTTTACTTTTCTTTTCAAATTGCCCTCTTAGAGCAACTCCACTTTTTCTTTTACCCTCTGTTGATTGGCTGCCACCTATAGCTACTAGCAGCCTGATCTAAAAAAAAAAAAAAAAAAGTAGGAACAACTCTAAGAATCAGCATATACCTTGTGCTCAGTCAAGGAACCCAAGTTATTTGTGCTTTGGAGAGCTAAAATCTTTCTCCCCAAAGTATAAATACCTGACCAGGCCTGAACAGATCTTTCTTCACCTTGAGGGGTTCAACTGCTACCAATTTACAGCAGTTTATTGTAAGGAACTGTAAGAATATTGTTTCATTCATTTGTAACAACGGGGCTTACGAGGTGGTCTAGCACCTGCAGTGCTAGCCTGAGGAGCCAAATTTAATTCTAGAAACCAATGTAAAAAATGAGGATGTAGTTGCCTGCATGTGCAATTCTGGTACTCTTTCAGCAAGTGAGATGGGAGGTGGAGACAGAAGAATCTCTTGGAAGCTTGCAGGCTAGCTGGCCAGAAGTATGCTGCACAGCATAAACAGGTGAGGACCCCTCCCCCCAACAAGGTGGTGAGAACCTTAATGTTGTTATCTTACTTCCACATGCATGACTGCGCTCTCACACACACTGGCAATAAAATTCAAGATTTCTGAAAATTAAGACATGCTACTAACCTTTTGTCTTCAGGCATAGAAGCTATCATTAACAGCTCTATTTTACAAAGAAAACTCAAATACACCAGGTGGTTTACCTGAGTTCATAGAATTTAGGAGTGGACTGTCCAGCTTTCTAGTTCTGGCTCAGTTCTCTGTGCATTAGACCAGTGGTTCTTAGCCATAGCTATTTAATAAAAAACACTTGGAGAAGTTTTATAGTACACAGAGATAGAAGCTCCACAAAAGAACGACCATATAACAACAAAACATTTCTCAGAAACAGCATGCAGCAAGTGACTTTTTTTTATTTTTATTTTTAGTTATGAATGCTTGTCTTTATCTGATGCTTGTCCCACTAGCTCATATAATTTATTTTTTCCATCTTTTTTATTTGTATTAGAAACAAGATTGTTTTACATGTCACTCCCAGTTTCCACTCCCTCCCTTCCTCCCCTACCACCCTCCCAAATAAAACCCTACCTATCACATATCCTTTCTGCTCCCCAGGGAGGGTGAGGCCTTCCATAGGGGTCATCAGAGTCTGTCATATCCTTTGGGATATGGCCTAGGCCCACCCCCGTGGGTGCAAGTCACATTTTTAAGAACTTCCCAGACAATGAATGATATCATGAATCCAAGGTGAGAACTGCACTTTAACAAGAAATAGCAATCACCTGCTTGCCACAACTACCTAAAAGTCTCAGTAACACCCTAGAGTTTAATTTAGTAGATCAAGGTGGGGCCTTAGATTTTCAGTCATTTCTGATATGGAACTAAGAGGATTATTTAACATCTTTACCAAGCAGGTCTTAAAATTCTTTAACTTAAAGTTTATTTATATTTCTTAATGTTTCCAAAAGTCACTTATGAAAGTTCCTAGGTCCAACATCAAAATTAAGAGATACTACAATAAAGTAGATTGAAATTAATTAAGAGATATGGAATCAAGTTGAAAATAACAGAATATATATTTAAGTGAAACCTGAAATTCATTCATCTGCACAGAAGGGTAGTTATTGTTTCAGAAACTGAATAATGACTTAATAAAAATGTTAAATAATCTCTGGGACATGTAAATTCTGATCATATAATGTTATCAAAATGTAACCTATTTAATTCTCTAATAAATGTTCCTTTCATGCACATTCACATTCATTAAAAAAATTCATGAAAGAAATGGAGTTGATACATCTGACAGCAAACAAATCAGTGTATTTCTATTATGCAAAGCCATTGTATTTACAATATAGAGGTAACATTAAATTCATGCTTTTAAAATGAATGCATGAGGAGCTGGAGAGATATGGTTCAGCAGTTAAAAACACTGGATATTCCTCCACAGCATGGTGGTTCAATTCCCAGAACCCACATGGTGGCCTATGACCATCTGTAACTCCAGTACCAGGGAATCTGACACTCTCTCTAGTCTCTAAGGGCACACATATAGACATACATGTAAAATAAAATAATGAAAAGAATAAATAAAACATTTTTAAATAAACATGTTATCTACCAGAAAAAATGCTAATGGAAACATGAAAATACAGTTTTCACTTTGTTCCTTTAGATGACTTGCCAGCAGTAAGAAAATGTGTGATGATCATTTAGAAATGTATTTCGGACATGTAATTTCTATTAAATCTCACAAATATGTTTGTTCAGCAATTTGTACCCAGGTAATTCTGTGTACAGGAATGGGACTGACATGGTGGTGCACACTTTTTATCCAAGCATTGCAGAGGCAGAGAGGCAGAGAGGCAGAGAGGCAGAGAGGCAGAGAGGCAGAGAGGCAGAGAGGCAGAGAGGCAGAGAGGCAGAGAGGCAGAGAGGCAGAGAGGCAGAGAGGCAGAGAGGCAGAGGCAGAGGCAGAGGCAGAGGCAGATCTCTATGAATTTGAGGGCAACATGGTTTACACAGCAAATTCCAGTCTAGCCAAGGCTACATAATAAAGCCCTGTTTCTAAATAAATAAATAAATCTATAGGAAACACACTAACACAAGTTAAGCTTACTAAAATACAAACATAAGTGAAAGACTGGAATGTGTACATACTTTTTTCTAGTGCAATAGATGGAACACAAACCTTCACACATTAGGCAAGTGCTTTATAGTGTTAATAAAATCTAACAGCTTGAACATGATAAAATAGTGACAGACTACCAGTGAGACTAAAAGAACAAACAAAGAAAGCAATGCAACAAAATTTCAAATCAGCAGATAAATTTTATGAATATAATAGAAATTCTAGAGAAAATGAGCTATCAATATTATTGCCTTAAAACTTCTATTGAAAATCAGTATTTGTTCATCATGTGTTACCAAATTTTAAAGCAAATACATTTCACTTGATTCCTGGGAAATCATATTCCTTCCCAGGAGAGTCAATGACATACATGCTGTCAAACTAGTAACATATACTTCAATGTGAAGTTTTACTGAAACAAAAGTTATTTATGTATATATAAAAAAAGCAATGACAAAAGCTTTTAAATGTAACACAGTACTCTGATGAGCAGCTGGCTTTCTCAGAGGAAAACACCTAAATTGGCCAAATTCTTATTGCTACTGGTTTACACTTTTTAGTCAGGCAAAATCATAGTAAACATGGTAATGAAAGACAATGCTTTCCTGATTTCTGCCATCTATCTACACACATCAGCGATATCTGAAATCTATGAACTCTGGAGAGTGAAGCATAAAAATTACCTACTTTTAGATGTCAAAACAAAAGTGACCTTGTGGATGTTTTCAATTAAGCAATATAATTTAAGGGGCAAAGATGACTTCTGGTTCCATGAAGCATGGGTAGTCATTTGATAACTTCCGGATATAGTTAACTCACTCACACTGATACATAAAATGGAAAACAGAGATTGTTCCTTTTATAGGAACCAACAAGAAGAAGGCATCCATGGAAAAGGGGAGGATAATTAAACCACTTATACTGAAAGTTCTTTTCCAAGAAATGCTATTCTCATATCAGAAAATTATACCAGAAATCACAGGTCTGCCTTCCAGAACAAGGAGAAGATGTTCCTTTTTAAGAAAAGATGAAAGAATTAGTTCAGTTAATTAGTCTGAGATCTACCAAACAACTGGGGTGGGGGGGGGGACGCAGACAAGAGCAGTATATAACAAAGCAAAAAAAAAAAAAAAAAAAAAAAGTAAAACATACCATTAGAAACAAGAAGATCCTGGGTTGCTGGAAAAATAGCTGCAACTTAGGAAAAGGCACTAGGAATCCTGTTAAATCCATTTCCATCTAAACATAGTAAATTAAGACTAATATTAAGCTGTCTGGCAGTTAAATGTAGCACTTCATTAATACGATATTTTAACCCCAAAGCTTTAGACGGCACCTATAAATTCCATTTCTGCTTCTAATTAGCTTGGTAGTAAGTGTCTCACCTTCTCTTTACATAAGATTGCTAAATTGCTAAATGGGAACACTGTTGAAGAATGGTAAGGGGATTTGTTAAATGTTCCATTCTTGGATCCCATCCTGAAATATTCTGATTAATAAAGTCCAATATGAGTGTGACAATATATCACATATTTAGTTCATTTCACCCTACTCTGTAGATTCTAATAATGTAAAATGAGCTCTTAATAGTTTTTTTTTTTGTGTGTGTGTGTGTGTGTGTGTGTGTGAAACCCACAGTCTTTTGTAAGCCAGATAGCCACTCTACCATTGATATAAACTTTCATTGAGATAGACCTAATTTCTGCATTTTTGAATTAGGAAAACTTAAAGAAGAAAAAAAGTTAGAAACAGTACATTAGTAGAGAACAAGTTAAAGATCTTTTCGAAGATATCAGAATAGGAATCTGAGACATCTATAATTCCACATTCTTTATTTCTAGCATAAATCTGTTCTTCCTACAATCTTTCCCACTTAACTTTAACATACACTTCTATTTTTCTAGATGTTCTACCAAAAAGGTTATCATTCACAACTACACTCCTTCATCAATAAATCCTTTGGGCTCTATTTAACCAAATATGTTGCATATTCAAATACTTACCTATTTTCCCAATCTATGTAAGACATAATCATGTGTGTTTGTGTCTGAGATGATTATACATGACATGTGCATAGATGCCTATGGCAGTGCATATATGTGCAGAAGTCAAAGGGGGATATTGGGAGTCCTGTTCTGTAGCACTCTGCTTTATTCCTTTGAGACTGATTTTTTTTTACTGAAACTGGATCTAGGCTCGTGGCCAGCAAGCCTAAGCAGTGATCCTCCTGTCTCCACTCCCCACAGTACTAGGGTTACAGATGCACACAGCATGGCCAGCTTTTAATGTGAATGCTGAGATCAAAAATCAGGTGCTCCCACTTGTACAGGAAGCACTCATACACTCTGATTTATCTATCCAGTCCCTACCATCACTACTTGACACAAGGGGTTGACACAAAAGGCCCCCTAGCCTCCTAGTTTCTGTTCTTGGGACACTCATTACCATACCATAGTATGGGAACAGTCTGGGTAGTCCCAATTTAAAAAAAAACAAAAAACAAAAACAAAAAAAAAACAAAACAACAAAAAAAAAAACTTGTACACAATGGCATGTACCTGTAGTTCCAGCTACTAAGGTGGCCCGGCCAAGGAAGAAAAGTTGCTTGAACCCCCCAAAGTTCTGGGTCAGTGTAGGTAATATAGGAAGATGAGAAGAAAAACAGGGACAGGAAAAAAAGAGAGGGGGAGGGAAGATCAGATCAGTTTCCCTACTCACAGTTCTTCATTGTTTTTGTTTTTAGATTATATTTTTTAAGTTTCATTACAACAGAAGCTAAGGTTAACTGATTTCACTTTTTATGTACAGTTTATATTCAAATGAATGAATGAAAATATAAGAAGGAGATGGGTGGAGGTGGCATAGGTAAAGGAAAGTGTCATAGAGAAAGCTGAAAGTTAGAAATATCAGTCAGGCCTTCGGGGGACTCATAAAGGTCACACACACACACACACACACACACACACACACACAGAGAGAGAGAGAGAGAGAGAGAGAGAGAGAGAGGGACAGGAGTCTGGTACATACAGATCAGTGGCAGCTTGAACAAGGTTTAAAGAATAAACACAAGGACTATAGCTCTATAATAGAGCTTGAAATCAGGGATGGTGATGCCTCCAGAAGTTCTTTTATTGTACAGGGATATTTTGGCTATCCTGGGTCTTTTGTTTTTCCATATAAAGTTGCGAATTGTTTTTTCAAGTTCTGTGAGGAATTGTGCTGGGATTTTGATGGGGATTGCATTGAATCTGTAGATTGCTTTTGGCAAGATTGCCATTTCTATTATGTTGATCCAAGGATATCCAAAACCAAGGATAGCCAAAACAATCCTGTACAATAAAGGAACTTCTGGAGGCATTACCATCCCCGACTTCAAGCTCTACTATAGAGCTATAGTAATGAAAATAGCTTTGAATTAGCATAAAAACAGACAGGTGGATCAATGGAATTGAATCAAAGACCTTTATATAGTCCACACACTTATGAACACCTGATATTTAACAAAGAAGCTAAAACTATAAAATGGAAAAAAGAAAGCATCTTCAACAAATAGTGCTGGCATAACTGGATGTTGGCATGTAGAAGAATGTAAATAGATTCATATCTATTGCCATGCACAAAACTCAAGTTCAAATGGATCAAAGACCTCAACCTAAAACCACCCACACTGAACCTCATTGAAGAGAAAGTGGGAAGTTGCCTTGAACACATTGGCTCAAGAGACCACTTAATATAACACCAGTAGCAGAGACACTGAGAGCAATAAGTGGGACCTCCTAAAACTGAGAAGCTTCTGTAAAGCAAAGGACATGATCAACAAGGCAAAACAGCAGCCTACAAAATGGGGAAAAGACCTTCCCCAACCCCACATCTGACAGAAGACTGATCTCAAAAATATACAAAGAACTCAAGAAATTAGTCATCAAAAGACCAAATAATCCAATTTTAAAAAATGGGGTACATATCTAAACAGAGAACTATCAATCGAGGAATCTCAAACAGCTGAAAGACACTGAAGGAAATTCTCAACATCCTTAGCCATCAGAGAAATGCAAATCAATACAACTCTGAGATACCATCTTACTGTCAGAATAGCCAAGATCAAAAACACTGAAGACAGCTTATGCTGGAGAGGATGTAGAGTAAGAGGAACACTCCTCCAATGCTGGTGCAAACTTGTACAGATGCTTTGGAAATCACCACAGTGGTTTCTCAAAAAATTGGGACTCAATCTACCTCAAGGCCCAGCAATATCAGTTTTGGGCATATACCCAAAGAATGCATACTCACACTATAAGGACATCTGCACAATTACATTAATAGCAGCATTAATCGTTAACAGCCAGAACCTGGAAACAACTAGATGCCCCTCAACCAAAGAATGGATAAAAGAACTGTGGTACATTTACATAATGGAGTATTACTCATCTGTAAGAAACAATGACATCATGAAATTTACAGGCAAGTGGATGGAACTAGGAAAAAAAAAAAAAACAAAAAGCAAACAAACAAAAAACATCCTGAGTGAGGTAACCCAGACCCAGAAAGACAAATATTATATGCACTCACTCATATGTGGATATTAGACATAAAGCAAAGGATAACCAGCATATAGCCCACAACCACAGAGAACCTAGATAACAAAGAGGACCCTAAGAGAGACACACATGGATCTACCTAGTAAGAGAAAAAAAAAAAAAAAAAAGACAAGCTCTCCTGAGTAAATTGGGAGTGTGGGGAGCATGTGGTGGGGGGAGGGTGGGAGAGGGAGGGGGAGTGGGGGGAAATATAAGGCTCAATAAAATCAAGTTCAAGAAAGGAAGGAGGGAGGGAGGGAAGAAGGGAGGGAGGGAGGGAGGAAGGGAGGGGTGGAAGAAAGAAAGAAAGAAAGAAAGAAAGAAAGAAAGAAAGAAAGAAAGAAAGAAAGAAATCATGTGTGTCAAAGTTCCCAAAGGTGAACTCAGAATTTTTACATGGAATTTCAGCTATCCAAGGGCCCCGGGAATCTACTATGTATTTTGATAAAAGTTGATCTGTCCATTTATTTCTTCTTTACTTTTTTGAGAACAATTATTCCCTTTCCCAGCTAATCAACATGATTTTGTCAGTAACTTAGTCTTAAAGGAACACCTTAAGATGTGGCTGAATTTGTAAAGTGTTTGCCTACCATACACAAGGCCTGAGTTAAATCCCCAGAATCACTCGCCAGGCATAGTGAGGCATGTATTCCTGACATGTAGGATGTGGAAGGAGGAGGGAAAATATCACCCATTCTCAGCCATACAGTGGGTTTGGTGCTAATTTGGGGTGCATGAGACTCTGATTCAAAAAAAACAAACCACCTTGGGTCACTAGAAAATTGGAGGTAACTAGCACCTTAGAAGAAACAGAGCAAAGAATAAAACATTTAAAAATGGATAGAGATAAGAGTTTATAGTTTTTCCTTCTAGGACATGATGGAAGCTGATGAACATAATCCTTGGTATTTCTAGTTGGTAATATAAATGATTTTCATGGTCTAGTTGCACTGTAGTTTGACATCAGCAGGTGTCTAATTGTTCCTAAGCTAGACAGGATCATGGTACAAGTATCCATTTGAGCCTTCAGATGTCAAATCCGGACTAGAAGAAACAGATATTGATATTAGACAGAGTTTTAGGACAGCATTGAGACACCCAAATGCTGCTCAGCTTTTGTGTTTTCCAGCTTTACTATGTGAGCTGGTCTCACATTTAATGCTTCTATCCCTTTTACTAGAGTGGAAATTTACTTCCTTTTGTTCTGGTTTAGGGAAATGAAGAACAACTGGCACAATATATATATATGGTTAAAAGCATTCTGGCATATATATATCCTGCATATATGCCAGGATGCTTTTAACCATATCCTTGTTCAGGTTAAATATTCTTAATTCCTTCAACCTGTCTTCATACACATTAATTATAAATTGTTTTCTTGATGTCTGAGCATTCTCCTCAAAACCAATGTAACCTCCTGGTAGTGAATAAATGAACACTTTTTTTTTGTTTTTAAATTAGGGGGAATCCTGTAACATAAGTATGCATGGTAGACTGCTACTAAAGAACTTTGTACCTCCTGTTGCTTTAAGCTTCATATCAGCCATGGTTGTTCTAACACTGAATCTGGGACACAAATATGAATAGCAATAAAATTTGTAGTAAACTGTGATTCTTTCTAATGAAATATTTTAAAGTAATTACATACAAAAATTGGGTCTTGCACATAATTTTCTTAGCAACATCATTTAGCAATGTCCTGGAGATTAACACTGTTACCAAGAGGAAAAAAAAAAAAAAGCTACTGCTGAGAACAACGGTAGTAAAGCCTAAGTAGTTGGTATGGAATGTAGTTCCAATGACTACATGACATGAACTGTTTGGAGCATAAGGCCAGGATCTGGATGGGTTGGTTCTCTCTTGCTTTCTCACAAGCCTTGATGAAGAAGTATGTGCTATGAGAGTTTGTGATCCCAAAGCAGCAAATCAGATTCTCTAAACCCTCCCTCTTTCCCTCCATATATATATGTGTGTGTATGTGTGTGTGTGTGTGTGTGTGTGTGTGTGTGTGTGTTTGTCTGTCTCTATGTATGTATGTATATATATATATAGACCTCGAGAGCCTGAATCCACTTACAGTGATCCACCTACCTCTGCCTCCCAAATGCTGGGACTGTAAGTGTGTTCCACCACACTTGACTAAAATATGATTCATAAATAATGATATTTTTGAAATAATGTAAACAGGAAATTCACAGAAAACTAAGTTTCACTAAAATAATAACATTCTGTGAAAGGGAAGGACCGCTGTAGGCATACGACAAGTATTATCCCATCTGATCCTTACAACAACTTTGCTTTTATAGCTGCTGTTGTTTTTAATTTTTTAAACATTTATTTTATTTTATGAGAGTGGGTGTTTCACTTGCATGTATGTCTGTACATCATGTGTACACCAAAGAGGTCATCGAATTCCCTGGGCCTGCAGTTACAGATGTTTGTGAATGCTGGGTATTGAACCCAGGCCCTGGAAGAGCAGTCAGAGCTCTTAACTGCAGTCATCTCTCCAGTCCATGACCTGTGTTTTGGACATTCTTTTCTTACACAAAAAGAATGAGAAGAGCTGAGAAACCAGATGACTTGCAGGAAGCTATGGCTGGTGACAAGCAACTTGAAGAAACAGTGCCTGTTCATTCACGAAAACAAACCAAGGACAAGTTAACCAAACACAACCAAATGTGTGTTGACTGATTACTTACTCTACGCTGAGGAATGCTATCCTGAGAAGTTAGGATGTGCAAGTATGCAAAACTATGATAGAGTATGAGTACAAGAGCTTGTCAGATTTTAGAGGATTTTATATATGGTGTGCCCAAGTTGTGAAGATCTCCAAAGACTAGCAGGGAGACAGACCCACTGAACTGCAAAATCAAGATTAATTGTTCCATCCAACCATGACAGGGACTTCATCTAGCTAGCCGACACAGCAGCCACCAGAGGAAGCAAGTTCCTTATCTACTGCAGGGTTACAGGTTGATTCCTGATTGGTTGACATTGGGAACAATTAAGGGAATTTTTTAAAGTCATACTTTGACATGAAATACATGTGAGAAATTATTCTTATTGTTTGGTGCTGAGAGGGAACATTCTGTGGTTTCTATGGCTTTGTCTTGTTACTTGCAGGTGGCCTGCTATACACAGATACCAATAGTTTTCAGAACTGAATATCCTGGAGACTACAGGGGAGGTTTTGGTCTGTCATGGAGTTTCTTTGTGACCAAACATAGTTTCCAGGAACCAAGTGTCCAGGAGGCTAGGGGTCTGGAGTTTCTTTGTGTTCAGTTTTGTCTTTAGGCTCCAGGAAGCTAGGGGGAAGGGTTTCTTTGTGACATGTACTGAATCAGAGGCCTACATGTCTTTTCTGTAGCTTGTTGTGGCTGCTAAAGCAGGGGGCTGGGTGAGGGTCTGGTCCCTTTAGTATAACAGAGATGTAAATAAGACACAAACCACAATGTTTCAAATTGGTTTCCTTCTGATTTTAATTTTTAAGAATTTATTAAGCCCTGTGGTAGTGGCTCTTGCCTTTAATCCCAGTACTTGGAAGGCAGAGGCAGGTGGACCTCTCTGTGAGCCTAGTCAGCAAAGAGAATTCCAGGACAGCCAGAGGTATATAGAGAAGCCCTGTCTCAAAAAAAAAAAAACAAAACAAAAAGAATTTATTTATTTTGGGTGTGTGTGTGTGTAGTTACACATGTGGCCATGAAAGTACAAGTACAAAAGAAAGACAGGCAGTGGGAGTCAGTGCTCTCCTTTTACCATTTGGGTCTCACAGATTATCAGATTTGGCAGCAGGCACCTTTACCTACTGAGTCATCTTGCCAGCCACATTTCTGCCTTTTCTCTTTAATCTGTTTTTGCCATTTTTTATAGATATCATATATCTATCCTACATAGTGGTTCAAAAAAAAAAAAAAAACAACTACTTTCCACAAACAGCAGGTGGCACTACTCACCTGTGAAGAAATAAGAAAATGTGATAAAAGCCAAGCAGCCAAAATGACTCATTTTTCAAAAAACTGTAATTAGAACTGTAATATGAACATACTGTCATATTAAAATTCACTTGTTTATCTTGTGCAAAAAAGAGCTAGCTTTACAATAACAACAGAAAATTTTAAAAGACCTCCTCTTGGTAATTCTCTAAAAATGAAGACTTATTACTTTTGATTCAGCATTAATGAACAGATTACATGAGGAGACAAGATACAACCAATAAGACTACCCTTAACTGAAAAATTGTAGTGAAAATCCATTTTAAAATTTTGAATCCATTCCAAAACCCTAAAAAAAATAGTCTGGCAAAGATTACTAGAAGAATATTTAAAGAGAAAACTCAGACAACTTAATTATTGCACAAATAATTCAACAATCAAACAAAGATGCCAATCAACAGAGATAATTCATGGTACTGTCCACCACAGTTCATGAGGAGCTAGATTTTTATCATCACCTCATTGTAACTCCTTGGATTCCAGAAGCTCCTTCAAACTATTACAGGAACCTAGAGGCACTGAGGAGTGTGAGCCCTTCTGTGTGGCCCAGCAAGCAGACATTGTGTCAGAAGCGATTTCATTCTTGGAAACATAAAGTGCTGCACTATCTTCCTTCCAAACACTAAGGGACATCATAAATGCAACTTCTAGGAAAGTTGTAAATTAAAACGTCAGAGGTTAAATGAAAATTAAAGTAAGCTGGGGAAAAGATTATACATTTTGACTGTATCGAATTTTAGCTCTAAACTCCACTAAGTACTTCTCAAATGGAAAACTTGTTGGAAATATAAAATGGAAACAGTATTTCAGAAAAGAAATAACAATAGTAAGTAGGTTTCACAAAAATTTTCTCTGCAATATCCCAACATGTTACATACATGGAGTGTTTTGGGACATAACATCTTCCTACTGTCCTATACAAGTATTTTTTTTTCTAGGTAAAATGCAGCAATATAACCCAGGCTGGTCTGAAACTTGCTCTGCTGAAGCTGGACTTGGACTACTGATCTTGCCTCTGCCTTCCAGGGGTTGGGATGACAGATGTGCACCCCCATGACCAGGTAAGCAATATACTACCTCTTCCTCATGTTCATATGCTGATGTCAATCCAGTTTATTTCATTATCCTTCCTTTCATTATCTGCCATGTTCTTTTTCAATTAAAGGCACAACTATAAATCTATTTTTTAAAAGAAAAAGTTATACTTTAAGTTTTCATCTGTGACCAAACAAATCCAACTATCTACCATCACCAGCTCTTCCCAAAGCAGTAGTGTCTCCCTGGTCTCATCATCCCAGTAATTGCATTCACTATAGCCCACATTCATCTCAAAACCATTAAAACCACATCTGCCAATTACTTGGACATTTAAGATCGTCCATGGGGGTGGGGTGGCCAATGAGATATTTCAGTGGGTAAAGGTGCTTGGTATACAAATTTGGTAATCTGAGTTTGATCCTTCCACAAAAGGTGGAAGGAAAAACAGACTCCCATAAATTGTCCTGACCAATATACATGTCCCTTACTTGTGCCCATACCTTCACACATACATAACACACACACACACACACACACACACACACACACAGAGAGAGAGAGAGAGAGAGAGAGAGAGAGAGAGAGAGAGAGAGAGAGAGAATTTTTAAAGATTTTAAGTGAAGTTGAGATGAACCCCATAGGTTCAGGAAAACCATCAGTTTGGTTCCTACTTACCTTTGGTCCACTGCTCTCTGTATTCTAAGGTTCCTACTTTAAAAGGCTTTCACCCAAGAACTTCAACATGTACCGTTATCATCCATCAGTGGAACTTCTACTTATCTCTCAGATATGAGTACCAATTGCTATACATTTAAACCACTTTTGAACTTCTAATCTAAGTTTTTTTAATTATAAAAATTTTAAGCAATTGAACTTTTCCTTCATAGCACTTTCTACAATAGCATACATTTTTTTATTTATTATCTATATGTCTATTAGTCAGTTTGTGCCATGGATGTAAGAACATTGTCTATTTTATTAACCATGTATCTCTTAGGATTAACTCAATATCAGCATATATTATATCCAATATTAATTTAATTATTCAATAAATAAATGAGGTAAAATTCCTTTTGAATTAGCATTTCTGGTACCCTAGATGCTGAATTGATGAACTATTGGGTATTTTCTGGAGACAAAGACCAAGTCTTAATTCAAGTTACTCTGGGCTTTCCTGGAGTCCTCCTCCCTGCTGTGAGTCTTAGCCTATCTCATATTGGTATCTAAAACTAAATAGTCATCCATTTTCACTCTTTTCAATGAAGATTTGGCAACCTAGCCTTTAAAAGTCAAGTTATCATGATGGATATAATACACAAATGTTTTCTATGAATTATTTTCATTAAATTTAAGAAACCACATCAGATAACTGGCCACTAACTCTAGTCTGAAAACTGCATGTATTATATAACATGTTTTATCCCCCACAATTCTGCAGAAATAAACTACTGCTAGACAATTTGGTATTATATAACATACTTTTGAATATACACTTAATACAAAAGATAAAAGAAATAACTGCTATTGATGGAGAGATAGCTCCACAGGTAAAGGCACTTGCTGCCAAGACTGATGACCTGAGTTCAAGCACCCAGACCTACAGAGTGGAAGGAGAGAACTGACAGTCAGAGAACTGACTGTCCTCTGACCTCCTCATATATGCCTAGGTACATGTGCCCTCCTCAAAAGTAAATGTATGGTTTGTAAAAGACACAAAAGCTAAAGGACAAATTCATAAAAGCAATGAATAAATCATTTTAGCATCTCATTGTTTTGTGACAGGATCTCACTATGTAGCCCAGACTAGTCTTGAACTAGCTGTGTAGCTCAAGTAAGCATTAAACTCACCATTTTCTGCCTCAGCCCAAGTGCTGCGATTATGGACATGTACTAACATGCTTAGTTCAGCATTTGTTCTTAAGGTACACAAGGTCATTGATACGATACCAACTTGATTTTGGCTGTCTCAGCTAACTCTATAGAGCCATCAGTGTCACCTTGTGACCACCACAATTTAAATTTTCAATGGCTTCCCACTTATGTAACTGTAGTTCCCAAACTAGGGTTTCAAACTCCTCAGGTAGAGAAGACTAGGTGTGAGGAGAGGAAGTTGAGGCTAACAGGCTACATCTCTTTGGACAGACAATTTTACTTAAACAGGTGAACATGTGACAAAACAACACAAAGACAGCTATGGTTCTACTGGGCAGCAAAATGTAAGTGTGCAGGCTTTCAAAAACAGATTGATCAAATACCAAATACAGAGCAGTGCTGAGTTTAGGGCCATTGTTTTTCGGATACATCATAAACAGTCAATAATTGTGTTAAGAAGACACTAGAGAGGATTCTATTTGTGGGTCATGTAGTGACAGTCTCAGGCAGCAACACTGGTACTCAATAGCACACAGTCCTCAGTATGGATCAGAGGTTGCTAGTTCTTAGGGTCTTATGCCCAGCACGTCACTGTTTTCAAATATTGAAACACAGAGAACTGCCAATGTTTAATTATTTTTAGACTTATAAAACAGCAAGTGCCCAGGCAGGCATGGTGATACATGACCATAACCCAGTGTTCAGGTATGGGAGAGAGCAGAAGCATGAGTTTGAGGTCAAGTCCTAGCCCAGTCTAAGCTGCGTCAGGACATATTTTCTCAAAAAAAATCAAATCAACCAAGAATCTATCTGCAAACTCCTATGGCTCAGCATAGTATCTATTTATTTGTAGCTTGTCACTCCAACCAGACTTCTTTTAAAACATCTATTAATTTTGTATCTTCACCACTAAATAATGTTACTGACCTAAAATAGAGCATGAAAATATTGCCTGTGGGATGAGTCTGGTTTATTGCACCCAAAATGAAAGAACATCCAAAGACTCAAAATTTGACAAAAAGAAGATTAAATCAGACCCATGTTTCAGAGTGAGACACAGAGAATCCTGTAAAACACAAAGCAGCATGGACAGAAGTTCGTATCAAATGGAGAAGTGACCAGAACAATGACATGCTAGGGAAAGGGGGAGAATCCAACCCCTAGATGAAGAACTATAGGTTGCTGAGAGAGGCAGAATCAGCCTCTCCTAGGGATGAACCCTCTGATTGGTTATTCCTCACAAAGTAGTCAGCTCTCAAATCATGTACACGTGCACACACAGACAGAGACAGAGAGAGAGATACACAGACTTAACAAGTTGTATTTATATATTTGTGCATATACAAAAATATATGTAACAATAATAATCAAAGAAAGGGAGGTTACCAATTGGAGAGTGCTGGGTGGGGAAGAAAGAGGGAAGTGATAATTATATTTTAATTAAAATGTGAATTTTTAATAAAGGGAGGAGTAAGAAGAGGTAGTCCCATCTAATCCCATTCCTAAACTGAACAAAACAACTATCTTATATCACATGAGTACATTTATATTTAACAAAACCATTCTAATATACCTAAGTATAAAATCTTTTAAACTTTGGCTATCTATTTTTGTTGTCAATAAAGAAATAGACTTAATCAAATTAAGAAGGAATGGTATCAATCATATAGAACTTACTGAGTATTGAACTGCATTGCTCTTTAAAAAGTTTTTACATTCATTCATTCACTCATTCATTCATTCATTCATTCATGTTTTTGGGAGAGGTACCACAGCCCCATGTGAGAAGGTCAAAGGACAACTTGCACAAGTAGATTCTCTCCTACCATGTGGATCCTGAGGATCAACCTCAGGTCATCAGGCTTAGTGGCAAATGCTTTACCTACTTAGCTATCTTATCACTGGCCCTATTTCTTTTTAAAATGGTATTTGTGATGCTAGGAATGGTGGCTCACTCCTGTAAGCCCAGCAACTTGGTACACAGAACCTGGAGTATCACTGCAAACTCAAGGCCAGTCTGGCCATGAGATACTACCCCAAAGAAAGAGATCTGAGATTAGGGTTTCTTTTTAAAATTTGTGTTAATGTGGGAAAAGAGCAATTTTAGGCTTTCAAATGAGATGTTTTAATTAATATTAATAGGACAGTATTAAATATTAAAAACTATTTTTTAACTCAATGGAAGTGAACATTTGAATAAGCCCCCAAATACTTTGTAATGGGAAAATGCAGACCCATCTTCACTCAAGTTGGAAACTGCTAACTAAAAGGTTTCCACTTGTTCTAAATCGTCATGCCTGTTTTTAATCACAATTGGTCCTGCATTGGTGTGAAACAAATCAGATCCAGATACAATTGCTGCGGAAGTTCTGCTGTTAAAACGTGTGTCTGTTCTCTGTCAACTTGGCTTTGTTGATATGTGCATGGTAACATCTGACCAAAACAGGCTTGAAAAAAGTCAGCACACCATGCTTTTTACCCTAGAATCAACTCCAAAAATGCAGCAACCAAAGAAACACTGCTAGATATTACTGTAACATTTCCATTTCTCTGAATTCATTACCCTCGACTGTTATCTTAATTCTCAGAATCTGACACACCAATGAATTCAAAGAATTGAAAGGAGTACAGTCTTCTTGCCTCTCCTCCATGAAGAGGATGACACCTGTATAGCTTAGCAACTACCCTGCTTCTCCATCTTGCTCTTCACTTTCTTCCACAAAGAGGACCACACCCATATTGCTCAGTACCACCTGTGTGGAACAGAACATTTTACCCCAATTATCCTCAGCAGTGTTTGCATGTGACAGAAATGATACCAAAGCAGATTCATTAGTTCAATTACAGTTCAATGGCTCAATGTGTGCACACATAAAGCCGCTAATTCATATGTATTCAAACATTAGTAACTGCACAAATAGGGGTTTATGAAATAGATACTCTGGGACTGTATTTGGAAAGAATCTTTCATGTCGAACAGGTTTCTTGAGAAACTAGGACATAAACTCAAGAGGGCTAGGGGCCTTGAGCATACTAGGCAGGTACTCCACTCACTACACTATATATTTCTAGCTTTATTGCTCTTTCTTTCCTTTGCTACTACTATGGATGGTGTTTCTGTTTTGTTTTGTTTTGTTTTGTTTTTTAATTCTCTGTGTGTGTTTGCTGCATGAATGTCTGTGCACCATGTGTGTGCCTGGTGCCCACAGAGGCCAGAAGAGGGCGTCAGATAGCTAGGAACTGGAGTTACAGACTGTGTGAACTGCCATGTTAGTGCTGGGGATTGAATCCCAGTGCTCAGGAAGAGCAACAAGTGCTCTCAACTGCTAGCCTCTCCCTCCAGCTACCATAAACATCTTATAAAGGAATCATTATTAAAATTTACAATAGATTTATCTTTTACATTTAAATCTCTGCTCACTCTATTTTGAATTCATTTGTGAGGTACAGGTATAATTTTGTTTTTATATGTCAATATCCAGTTATCCAGCAATCTTTCTTTGAGAGTAATATTTTCTCATTTAATTACCTTGGCACCTTGGTTTAAAGTCAACAGCTCTCAAATACATGAGCTTATTTCTAAACTTTCAATTCCTAAGTTCAGTAATATATAGCTCTACATCTATGTTATTACCTCACAAATTGCTGTTTATTTTTTAATCTGGTTTTTGGCTCGTAGATAGGATCTTTCTACATATCCCAGGTTAGTCTCAAACTAGTGGTGGGTCATCTCAAACTAGTGGTGGTATTGGATTGTATGTATGTGCTACCAAATGTGGCTATCTCATAATTTTTATTTTTGTGGCTTTCTAGTAACTTTTGAGCTTGCCCCCTGGCCCAAATTATTCTGATGAAAATTGTCTATGGACTATGCTTGGAGAAATGCCATCTGATGCTTTCAAGTGTAATTACACTCTTCCAGCAGAGTCTTATTTCTGTAATCACTAGAAATGCAGCTTTTGCAATATGGACTTCCAAAACACAAACATAGCAATTTATTATGATTAAGTCACTCTCATTTCCAAATCTCCCTCCATGAAATTGTATGTCCTTGTTCTAAATCAAAGGCCAGACTCAGTAGGTTTTAGCCGAGTTTGGACTGATGATGTATTCTCTTTGGCCAAATAATGTGAGCTTGAGCTATAGTTCCATGTGTTTTGCATTGTTCTGTACCTAACCTATTTTATTCTCTTTTATGTATTTATACTGGCCATGTCTGATCTAAAATCATTAGTATAATACCATTAAAGACAAATGGAAAAAGGTGCTGATTTCTTATTTTGTTTTAAGCAAGTACCAATTATTCCAATGTTATCAAAATGATTAAGTTCAAAGACCCTTCCTGAACTGAAGAATATTTAATGGATATGCACTGCCTTGGTGTAATTCTACAGCTTGCAAAATTAAATGGGTGAAATGTCACTTGGTTCAAAGTAACATCTGGTATCAAATCTATTGGAGATTTCAAAGCTGAAAGTAATGAAGTAGGTACAATACAATTCAAGTTTGTTGGTAAACTTCAAATAAAATTCTGAATTATCTTTACCAAAGATATTTAAAAGTGGTTTGCATGTCTTGGAGAAAAATAGATAGACAAAAATGTTGCTCATTATGACATTAAATGTCATTTTAAGAGCGACCCTTCTCAGAGGCATCTGACACCAAGGGTTTGCTTACTGGATCCGAGATCGGCAGTGGGACCCGACACACCCAGACACTGCCGAGGCCCCAGTGGCAGTTCTGCCTCCATCCACTGGCCCAGGTAAGCCAGGGGCTGTCTCCAGTTCTGGTTCAGCAGGATCCAACACAGCTAGACACTGCCAAGGCCCCGGTGGCAGTTCTGACTCCATCCATGACAAGAGGACAGACATCAGAGTATTGGATCTGTTTGCATCAACCAGAACAGAACCTTGGTCCCATACCCACCAGGAGAGGAAGAGACTCCTGCCAAACCCACCAGAAGAAAGGATGAGAAGAGGTCAAGGTAAAAACATATTCAACAACAAAAAACCCAATATGACACCACCGGAGACTAGGAACCATACACCAGCAAGACCTGAACATCATGACAATGCAGATGAAGCAGAAAAGAATGATCTTAAAAACATCTTCATGAAAATGATAGAGGATCTCAAAGAGGACATGAGAAAATCTCTTAAAGAAATTTGGAAGAAAAAACAAACCAAAAAATGCAAGGTATCAACAAATCTCTCAAGGAAACAGTTCAAGACCTAAAAACTGAAATACAGCAATAAAGAAAGCACAATCTGAGGGAATGTTGGGAATAGAAAAGCTGGGTAAATGATCAGGAACAACAGACGTAAGCATAACCAACAGAATACAAGAGATGGAAGAGAGAATCTCAGGAGTTGAAGACACACTAGCAGAAATAGAATCATCAACCAAAGAAAATATTAAGTCCAACAAATCCCTAACACAAAATATCCAGGAAATATGGGATACCATGAAAAGACCAAACCTAAGAATACTAGGAATAGAAGAAGGTGAAGAAACTCAACTCAAAGGCGCAGAAAACATATTAAACAAAATCATAGAAGAAAACTTTCCTAACCTAAAGAAAGACATGCCAATGAAAATACAAGAAGCCTACAGAACACCAAATAGACTGAACCAAAATAAAAGGTCTCTTCACTACATAATAATCAAAGCACCAAACATACAGAACAAAGAGAAAATATTAAGAGCAGCAAAGGAAAAAGGTCAACTAACTTATGAAAGCAAACCTATCAGAATCACACCTGACTTTTCCATGGAAATTCTGAAAGCCAGAAGGTCCTGGATAGATATTCTACCTACACTAAGAGACCATGAATGCCAGCCCAGACTACTATACCAGCAAAGCTTTCAAACAATATAGATGGAGAAAACAAGATATTCCATGACAAAACCAGATTCAAACAATACATATCCACCAATCCAGCCCTACAGAAAGTTCTGGAAGGAAATCTGCAACCCAAGGAAGTTAACTACAACCAGAAAAATATAGGCAATAGATAATCCCACTTTACCAACAGCCAAAAGGAAAAAGGGATAGAATCCCATACATAATTTTGCCACCATCACCAAATCAAAAACAAACAAGAATGAACAATTAATGGTCATTAATGTCCATCAACATTAATGGTCTTAACTTGCCCATAAAAAGACACAGATTAGCAGAATGGATAAGAAGACAGAATCCATCCTTCTGCTACATACAAGAAACATACCTCTACTTCAAAGACAGATGGTACCTAAGAAGTAAAGGTTGGGGAAAGATTTTCCAATCAAATGGACCCAAGAAAGAAGTGGGGGTAACAATCCTAACAACCAACAAGCTGGATTTTAAAATATAATGAATCAAAAGAGATAAAGGAGGTCACTTCCTACTCATCACAGGAGAAATCCATCATGATGAAGTCTCAATTCTGAACATTTATGCCCCAAATACAAAGGCATCCACATTTGTAAAAGAAACATTACTAAAACTCAAATCCCACATAAAATGGCACACACTTATAGTGGGAGACTTCAACACCCCACTCTCACCAATGGATAGGAACACCAGACAGAAACTTAACAAGGAAACAAAGGAACTAGTTGAAGTTATGGCTCAATTGGACTTAACAGATATCTATAGAACATTCCATCCAATACAAAACAATTTACCTTCTTCTCAGCGCCACATGGAACCTTCTCTAAAATCAACCACATATTCGGCAACATAGCAAACCTCAACAGGTACAAAAAAAATGAAATAATCCCCTGTATCCTATCAGACCAACATGCTTTAAAGTTAAATTCAACAACAACACAAATTACATGAAGCAGCCTAGATGCCCCTCAACTGAAGAATGGATAGAGAAAATGTGGCACATTTACACAATGGAGTACTACTTAGCAGGAAAAAAAAATGGAATCTTGAAATTTGCAGGAAAATGGATGGAACTAGAAGAAATCATTGTGAGTGAGGTAACCCAATCACAAAAAGACAAACATGATATGTACTCACTCATATGTGGATTTTAGACATAAAGGATTACCAGCCTATAATCCACACTGCCAGAGAAGCTAGTAAACAAGGAGAACCCTAAGAGAGACATACATGGTCCCCTGGAGATGGGGAAAGGGTCAAGATCCCCTGAGCAAACTGAGAGCACGGGAAGGGGAGGGGAGCTAAGAGAATGAGAAGGGAAGAGGAGGAAGGATGCAGGTCATGAGGGAGCAGAAAGGTTGAGTCCGGGGAAGAATAGAAGAAAGGATATGTGATAGGTAAGGTTTAGTTGTGGGGGTGGTAGGGGAGGACGGAAGGGAGAAGGGAACTGGATTGTCATGTAAAACAATCTTGTTTCTAATTCAAATAAAAAATGATTTTTTTTAAAAAAAGTCATTTTAAATATCTGCAGGAAAAAAGCTTCAGAGATTCAAAGTCACAATTAAGAAGGTGCTGCCCCTGCCTGAGGGATTTGTCGTCAGTCCACTGTTGTAGCTCTGGCTAAAGTTTCAGCATGGCTCTCTCCTTTGCTGTTCCTACTCCCCACAGAGGGTTGCAGGAGATTGCTCTGCATCTCCACTGTCCGCACACTAAGCCTGTTTTAACTGAAGGAATGTTTTATTATCAACAGAACAGTATATGAAGATACATGTTACCAAGGGTCTGGAAAATGAATGAGGTAATTAGATGTTAAGACAGAAAGAAAGCCAACTGTAACATCAGATAAGTTAAGACAGGTTTTTTTTTTTTGTTTTTCTTTTCCCCCTCTTTTATCGATCTGGTCTTGGAGAATTCAAGTTCCTCCTTCTCCTTTTAGGACTAGGCACTCCCTAACAGGGATAAAAGAAGTCTTTACAAAATAAATAGCTCCAAGCAGAGATTGTTGCAACAGAGCTGTCTGTCACCTTGGCAATTAAGAATGTCTTTTTGACTTCTTTGTGGCATATTCTAAGACCAATGCAAAATGTTTCCTTTCATTTTCTTCAACCCAGTCAGAGATGAAACACCATCTAGTATAAAATCAGGTCAAACTAAATAACTGAAAAGCAGGCTGAAAATCTTAGCAGAAGAAAACCAAAGACTGAAAAACAGAAGGGAGAAGATGCTGCAGGAGAACAAGAGAGAAAAGGCTCTACAGAAAAGCACCTCAAGGACCAAGAAAGGAGTGGATGGGCACAGTCCAGTGTTGCCCAAGAGCAACAGGTAGAGAAGTCCCATCCCAATGGCTCCCCACTGCAGAGGGGCTCCCTGCAGACCCTAATGTGTTAAGTGGACTCAGAGAACAGAGTCATTCCCTCCATCTTTAAGACTCAATAGTATGAGTAATCAACTAACAGTGGGGGCTGTGCTGTTGTTTTAGGCTTGGACTGTATCTGACATTAAAATTTCTCAAAAACAGAATTTCTAAAATTTCCATGCAATTCACTACCAGACATAAACATAAATAAACTACAATTAAGAGGGGTGGGGGAAGGTCTGGAGCAAGAGTCAGCACATCACTGGACAGGTAAGCAGGCAGATAACATGAGGTGATGAAGGTTGTTTTTCAGAGCCCTGTAAACAAGTTTCAATGCCCACTCAATAACTGAACTCAATATGTTCAATGATATTAGTTTCAGCTCATAATTTAATTAATTTTCAAGTTGAAAACTATTGGATTGAAGGAACCGGCTTCCCTTTTGGCAGCCATAATGGTTGAACATGTGCCTTTATGACCTTGTCCTAGAAACCAGAAAGTCAGATGCCTGTCTCGTGACAAGGAACCAATCAGAAGTTAGCTGGTGGCGCTATGCTTTATGGCTCTGGGTGTGCTTTACGGACAAGCGCACAGCAATGACGTAGAGAGCATAGCAACCACCCTGGGAGGGCCTATGAGCCATAACAACCAGTTGACCAATCAACACAGGGCAAGCCCTCCAAGCCTGGAAGCACACCAATCCTGAGCCTGTGCGTACCCCTAGACACTCCCCTTACGCTGCCCTATAAGATCTTTGGGGAGACCTTAGGAGTCGTCTTTTCTCGCCATCCGCCATGGCGGGTGGGTGAAAGACCCGAGCTAACATGGGGTTAGTTCGTTAAGTTACAATAAAGCCTCGTGCAGTTTGCAGCAAGCTCTCGAATCCGCCTGGTGATTGGGGTGACCGAGAACCTGGCCTGAGACCCCGGATACTTGAGTTTTCGGGGGTCTAACAGGATAAAATGTATTTTGATTCTATTTAGTAAGAAAAGAAAGGGCTCATAAAACATAGGTTTAAATACTACCAGGGCTCTACCATTCATCTCTTCATAGAGACTTTTGTTACTGCTAATAAACAGTGTCTTAGGAAGATGTGCAGTATAAAAGAGATTTGGAAGCTGCGCCTGGTGGTACATTCCTATAATCCCCACTACTCAGAAGTCTGTTTCAAGGCCTACCTAAGTTAAAGAGTGAGTCAAGGCCAGCCTAGGCCAGTTAGCAACATCCTGCTTTAAAAGTAGAAATAAAATTTAGATTAGTGGTATCGTGAATGTTTAACATGCTCAAGGCCAGGATCAATCTCTAGCCTCTCCACTTATAAATGATTTGTACATTCAGAAGGCACTAATTTTGCTTTGTATTAAGAATTCTTATGAACAAAATAGAAACGTGTATTTGTTAATAAGCAAATCAAAATCCCTATCTAAAGTAGTGTGCTTCTACTTCACTGGGATACTAGAACAACTAGACATGCTTTAAGTAATTACACTTCCAAATGCTTTAAGTGTCTTACATAAGAAACAATTGGATATCTTAAGAAACAACAACCAGACTACAGTATGTCCCAAGCTCCAATTCTTGGGTCAAGGAAGCACTGTGCAAACAGAAAATTGTTTTATTCAATTATGTAAGAATTTTCCTGCATTAGTCCTCAGAAATGAAGAGCAAAATGGGTTACACTACTAGAACATGGACAAGAGGTAAAATGTCAAGTAGACATCTAAAACATCAGAGCTTTTGAATGCTCTGGTGAAACAAGTAAAAAACAAGAGTTCAGAAGGTCTTATTATGCCTCTTCTGCCCAGTACAATGGCAACCTTAGTATAGGTAGCTGACAGCGTGTTAGTAATGATATGTATGCACAGTTATAATTAAGAGGTCCTGGATAATAGAAAAGATCAAACATTTATTTGGTTAAAATGTCAAACAATGCAACCCAGAAAGTGATTTATTATGGAGAAGTCCAGCCAGAGCAGTCAGACACACCTGTGATATGAAATCATCAGACACATCTGTGATATGAAATTAATAGCACTGCAATGAGACAGCATGGGACTGTGAATTGAAAAGACCTAAACATTGATAAGATGGTAAATAATGATTTACTTTAATAACTTATTTACTTTTGTAACTGTAGTGGGAGTCTTTTAGTAAGAACTAGTTAAGTGTTTTTACAACCCAACTTCCTGAAAATGGGAAGCACTCAAATATTCCACACAGCTTTGCAGGTATCATTAAAATGATTAATGAAGGTTAAGCTTGACTATTGTTTTTATTTAAAATGCTACCTATAAAAGTATACTATGGGATGACTTAGAACACAGTAAGAAATTTAACTCTAAGGATTCAGCTAAAATTATAAAGGTTAAATCCTGTTTTGTGCCCCAGCCCGAGGGGCTCCGGTAATTCGTGGGTCCGAGGTGGATCATGCCTGCAAATAATGGGCGAGAAAGGAGCGGGACCAAGCAGATTCCATTGTCAAGGCCCGTTTATTGATTAATCCAAGGGGTTTTTATAGAGAAAGGAGGAAGCAGAGAAAAAGGAGGTGGGGGGAGGGATGAGTTAATTGTTCTCAGGCAGGTATCCGGAATCTCCTGTGTTTATCTCAAGCACTAACTAAGGAAATGGGGGAGGGGATAGGTGTTAGTTGTTTCTCAGGCCAGGTCCAGGAACCTGAGGGGTGGGATGCTAGGCTAGCTAGGCATGGGGGGTCGCCAAGGCTGGCTTCTGACAGTTTTGCAATTGTTCTACTCCCTATATAAAATATATTTTGTCTTTGGGATGCAAGAGAATTTTACTTAATAAATATGTTTATCAAATGCCACTTTTTAATGTAGTCAACACTAGGAATTTTACTTTATGTGCTATATAAACATTACAAACAGTTTCCTTTGTCAAATCCAAAATGTCCCTTCTCAGGAACTTTGCCTCCACATACAGCTCCTGGTAGGAGGGTTAGAAGACATGTGACTTGACCAGTCCAATTCCCTACACATAATACTAGAGCACAGTTGGGTAACTGGCCTAAGATGACCCAGATCTGTGACTTATGACTATGCTGTCTTATCTGAAGATATATTAGAACAGTCAGATTTGGATTCAGAAATTTTATCTAAAAGATACATAAGGAAATTATTAAGAACAATCCAGTGTACCAGAGGTGAAATGGTATTCATACCTTCTGAGATATGTGAGGCATCCAAAAAACAGAGCTACAAAAGGGGAGACCAGAAGACAAGAACATCTGACTTAGAGCATGCTCACCTTCAGTTACTTGGACGCTTGCCCTTCCTGGGAACTACATTTTCTCTATGTTCACAATAAATCTTCACTGTTCTTGAGCTACTGTCTAGGTTTCTGTTTTGTAGAAATCTTGAAAGAAATGGAAAGAAGTTCTAAAGTATTTGAAAGGTTCAGGCATTATGCTTGCCTGCCCCTGTTATCTGGTGGAACAGGCAGTACCCTGGTCAGCCCAAGGTTCCATGAGAACTGCACTCAGGTGCAGAGGACCCCTTTAAAAGACAGGTCCCTGACCATTTACGCTGTTTCCTCTCTGCTTCCTCTCTACTCTCTCTCTCACCTATGCACTCACTCTGTCTCTCTATGGCAACCAGCCATGGCGGTCAGCCATTTACCCCTGTTCCTCTTCTTAGTCTCCCTACTCTACCGGGCCTCATAATAAACTTATAGTCAACATGTCTCATGTCTCAGCATTTCTCTTTACTTCTTTTTAAACAAAAGAATAACAGTATTAACTTACTGTTTTTCTTGTAAAACTTGAGGTAAATTATTTTTCAGCCTGTAGAATTTAAATGAAAAGGATAAAAGTGCCTTTGCCTACCATTTCTTCATTACTGTTTTCCTCCAACAGATGTTTAAATGTGTATGTCAAGTTAGACACAAGATATTCAGTAGTATACCCACAAAAACCTATCCTACCTTTTGAGCATTTGTAATCTAGCAGTGGAAACTGGTATTTGGAAAGCAGAGTATGTGAACAGCTTCTAACCACAAAGTATTATAGAATGTAAAAGAATGGATCTACTTAATAATGATGATCAAGGAGTTGGGCATGGTTGGGAATGCCTTTGATCCCAACACTCAGGAGGTGGAGGCAGGCGGATCTCTAGGAGTTCCAGGCGAGCTCCTGTCTCAAAACAAATGAAACTAGTAAGCAAGAAAAGCTTCTTAAAGGAAGGAACACTTCCCTTTACATAGGAAGCAGTGCAGTTGAAGAGAGAAGACGGACAGACAGGTGGGCCAATGGAATTGAATCAAAGACCCTGATATTAATCCACATACCTATGAACACCTGATTTTTGACAAAGAAGCTAAAGCTATAAAATAAAAAAAGAAAGCATCTTTAATGGTGCTGGCATAACATGTTGGCATGCAGAAGAATTTAAAGAGATCCACATCTATCGCCATGCACAAAACTCAAGTCTAAATGGATCAAAGACCTCAACATAAAACCAACCACACTGAACCTCACTGCAGAGAAAGTGGGAAGTAGCCTTGAACAGATTAGCACAGGAGACTACTTCCTAAATATAACACCAGGAGCAGAGACACTGAGAGCAATAAGTGGGACCTCCTGAAACTGAGAAACAGTTTGCTTCTGTAAAGCAAAGGACATGGTCAACAAGGCAAAACAACAGCCTACAAAATGGGAAAAAGACCTTCACCAACCTCACATCTGACAGAGGACTGATCTCAAAAATATACAAAGAACTCAAGAAATTAGACATCAAAAGATCAAATAATCCAATTATAAAATGGAGTACAGATTTAAACAGAGAACTATCAATGAAAGAATCTCAAATGTTCAAAAGTCACTGAAGGAAATGCTCAACATCCTTAGTCATCAGAGAAATGAGATACCATCAAAACAACTCTGAGATACCATCTTACACTTGTCAGAATAGCCAAGATCAAAAACACTGATGACAGCTTATGCTGGAGAGGATGTGGGGTAAGAGGAACACACCTACAACGCTGGTGGGAGTGCAAATTTGTACAGATGCTTTGGAAATCAGTATGGTAGTATCAGAAGCCAGCCTTGGTCCTTATTTACACAAGCCTGGCGACCCCCCATGCCCAGCTAGCCACCAGACAGTCTAGCATCCCACCCCTCAGGTTGGGGACCTGGCCTGAGAAGCAATTAACACCTATTCCTTCCCCCACTTCCTTAGGTTAGTGCTTGAGATAAACACAGGAGATTCTGGATACCTGCCCTGGCCTGAGAGCAATTAACATTCATTCCTCCCCCCACCTCCTTTTTCTCTGCTTCCCCCTTTTTCTTTAAAAAGCCCCTTGGTTTCAATAAAGTCAGACCTAGACAAAAGAAAAACCCTGCTTGGTCTCCTCCTTCTTTCTGGCCCATTATTTTCAGGCTTGATCCACCTTGGACTCACGAATTACCGGAGCCCCGAGGGCCGGGGCATGGTAGTTTCTCAGAAAATTGGGTCTCACTCTACCTCAATACCACTTTTGGGCATATACCCAAAGAATGCATACTCACACCACAAGAAGATCTGCACAATTATGTTCACAGTAGCACTATTAAAAATAGTCAGAACCTGGAAACAACCTATTGAAAGGTTCAGGCATTATGCTGGCCTGCCCCTGTTACCTGATGGAATCCACTCAGGCAATACCCTGGTCAGCCCAAGGTTCCATGGGAAAGAAGTCTGCATGCACGTGCAGAGGACCCCTTTAAAAGATAGGCCCCTGCCCCTTTACTCTCTCTCTCTCTGTTCCTCTATCTCTCTGTTTCTCTGTCCCGCTCTGTTCCTCTGTCCGGCGCTCTGTGCGCTCTCTCTGTCTCTCTAAGGCGACCGGCTATGGTGGTCAGCCATTTACCCTGTTCCTCTTCTTAGTCTCCCCATTCTGCCGGGCCTTATAATAAACTTATAGTCAATATGTCTGTCTCAGCAAATTCTCTTTTCTTCTTTTTAAACAAAAGAATAACACCTATATGCCCCTCAACTGAAGAATGGATAGAGAAAATGTGGTACATTTACACAATGGAGTACTATTCAGCTGTAAGAAACAATGACATCTTGAAATTTGCAGACAAATGGACAGAAATAGAAAAAAAAAAAAAAAAACTATCCTGAGTGAGGTAACCCAGACCCAGAAAGACAAATATAATATGTACTCACTCATAAGTGGATATTAGACATAAAGCAAAGAATAACCAGCATATAGCCCACAACCACAGAGAACCTAGGTAACAAAGAGGGCCCTAAGAGAGACACACATGGATCCACCTAGGAAGTAGAGAAAAAGACAAGCTCTCCTGAGTAAACTGGGAATGTGTGGGGGATGGGAGAGGGTGGAAGCAGAGAGGGGAGGAGGGAAGGGGAATGGGGGGAAATGTATAGCTCAATATAAACAAGGGAAGAAAGAGTGAAGACGGTGATGCAGGTAGAAGAAAAAAAAAACAGCACAAGTATTTTCAAATGAAAAACTTAAAAGCTACAGAACCTAGAAGAGGGCAGGCAGTCTTGAAGCACAGTAAAAAAGACCGACTAGTATCCTGTTGGGAGGAAAGGGAAGGCCATCAGCCAGTGAAAATGTGTCATAGAGTGACAAACACTGCAAGAGGTTTCAGCACAGAAGAACCATAACCTAAAGTGTGTTTTGTAAAGTTTTCCTGGATTTCCCAAAGAATGACAGTATTAAAAAAACAAACAAAAAACAGGGCATGTGGTATTTGTCTATGTCTGGCCTATTTGATTTAACATGATGACTTCCAGTTCCACCCATTTTGTTGAAACCTTGTTATGTGTATACTTTATTTCTCTTACCAATTTATTTGATAGACACATTGGTGATCCCATATCTTAGCTACTATATGTATGTTTGCAATAAAAATGTGCAAATAGAAAAAAAAACTGGAAAAAAAACCCAAAAATGTGCAAATGGGTATTTCTTTAGTGTGCTGATTTCATTTATATATTGAGGAGAATAGCTGAGTCATGTGGAAGTTCTACTTTTAGAATCTTAGAATAGCTTCATACTCTTCTTCATAGTGTCTTAGTTACTGTTCTATTGCTGACCAACTCATAAAAGAAAGCATGATTACAGTTAAAGGGCTAGTCCATTATCATCAATGATGGGAAACAGACAGGCAAGACACTAGGCAAGTAGCTGATTGCTTTACATTCTGATGCACAGGCAGCAGGCAAACAGAGATATAAACTGGGCCTAGAGTAGGCTTTTGAACTTCAAAGCCCACCTCCAGCAACACACTTCCTCCAACAAGGCCACATGTCCTAATTATTCCAAACAATCTATCAATTGGGGACTAAGCATGCAAATATATAGGCTTACAGGAGACATTCTTTTTCAAACCACCATACTTACAACTTGACCAACGATGTATACAAGTTCATTTCCTCCATATTCTGACATTGTTTCTTATAATATTCCTTCTAAATATAGTGGTATAGTATCACTTTTGACATTACTCTGAGGGCAAAAGACACAGGGCATTCTCCCAGTACTGTAAATTAAACAGTCAGCATTTCCCACATTTGGGAAAATTACAGAAGTCAGCACACCCAAAGTGCAATAGTTAAGCCTTACCCTGGGAAAACCACTTTGGTCATCATGGTAACTCCTGCCAGGCAAATGCAGTTTGAAGGTTCTTTATAGCTCTGGGATATTAAGCTATCCCCAGATGAACAGCTACTCAGTTCTTCCTATCCTATCCTATTGTCTTTTTCTCTGTAGGTTATCTCTTCTGTTTTCTGTACCAACTTTTTTTTTTTTTTTAGATTGATACAGGATGTCAATTTTTAATTTTGTATCTTGGACTTACCCAGAGGATTATTGACTATACCAGTATCTTCAATGTTATACCCATGTTTTCTTCTTATACTCTTATAATCTCAGGTTTTATATTATGGCCTCTGATTTACTTTTGAGTTGAGTTTTGTACAGGGAAAGATACAATAGTTTCAGAACCTTTTACTGAAGTGGTTGTCTTTTTTTCAAATAGGTTTTTGGCACCTTTGTTAAAGGACTGCAGTTGTAAAGCTTTATTGGATTCTGGGTTTCATACTGTTTTCTATTGGTCTATGTGTCTGGTCTATGTCTTTGTTATTATGGTTCTTGAAGTAGCTTGAAATCAGGTATTGTCGTACCTACAGTTTTGTTCTCTTTGCTTTTTTTTTTCCTTTTGAGATTTCTTTTCAAAATCTTGATACTCTGATGAAAGCTGAATTGATTCTGTAAGTTTAATAATACCAAATTGTATAATGCATGAATGAGAGATCTTTGAAGTTTTTGTTTTATAATCTTCATTGTAAAGTTATTTTAGTTCTGTATTTAAATTTATTCCTAAGGTGGTGTGTGCATACATGTATGTATGGGGTGCTAACTGTGAAACAGGCTGCTGCCATGATTCAGGAACAAGACTTTAGAGAGAGTGTTTTCATAGTTCTCAAACTTCCACTGGCAAATAAAACTTTAAGCAGCCTATGCAGGTTTACTGTTGTTGTTGATTACACAAAGCACTTATTTTCTATATTCTTGTTCATATACATCAACAACTCTTGAGGGTTTTTAGAAATATTTGTTCTTTCTAGAGTCTTAACTGTCTTTAGATCATCTTATTCTGAAGAGGCTTTTTTATGGAGGGGGAAGGAGGTATTGGGGTTAAATGGGGAGAATGTTATATAATGAATCTATTCAACTCTTGTTAGAAACTCCTTGAAAGGGGAATTACCCTTGGTGCTTTTAAATCAGATAATATGGAACTGTCATTTTCTCATCATTCTTATAAGAAAGGAGGCACTGGAGACATACTATAATTCAAAGGGCCAATGATTTCCTTAAATTTCATGAAATATCAAGTTGCTATATAAAGCTGAATATATCTTATACTTTAAAATTGAACTATCTAGGAAGAGTCAGCTTCAAACACCTGCTGTCAGTTATCTTGTCAAGACTAAGAGAAATGCTGCAGTTTTCCTTACTTCTTTTGGGAAATGGTGAAGGGAAAGGGAGGGAAAGCAAACTTTGGAGAACTACTTGAATTACTAATAGGAAAAGAGAGAAAAAAGAAACTTCTATTAAGGCCACTGGCTAAAATTTTATTTTTACCAAAAAAGTATTTCAATTAGGTGTGTCTAGGGGTGAGATTAAGGAGACTGGTTCACTTAAAAAACTGAGAAGTAATCAAAAGATGGATGAGTAGAGCACAGGACAAAGGAATTTTATAATTAATGGGACATTTAATGCTAAACACTTTGTCACAATCTTATTTGACCTGAGAGATATCTTATTTTACAAATAAAGCTAAAGAGGTTTGCACTGGTTAACTAACATGAGCAAGATATGCAGAAAGGATCAAGATCTTAAGTCTAGTATCTTAACTGTTAACTCATTTTATACTGTCTCTATGTTCCCCTAACAGTGAATCCTTTCAGAATTTTCCCCAGAAAGGTAACTTCTGTTATACAGGCACAAAAGTGACTCTAGGCCCCAGGATTGTGTTACATTTAATTGAGCTGTTGGCCAAAGGGGTCCCATGGGAATCCCCAAACGACCCAGGCTGTTGCCAAGATTATAGGTTGCTCTCCACAAACTAACGACAAGGCCCCATTGCTGAAAACACCTATATAACTCAGTGAATATGGAGAAGTTGAGCTGGTGCCTCCATAGAGCCTTCACGCCTATGCTGTAGTGTCTTTGGTACAGGAAGGTAAACAACAACCCATCCACAAATGCTTTGATCTATACAATACTTTCCTGCCTGAAAGATAAAGTAAAGCAACGGTGGCACTATGCTTACGGGAGTAACCAACCAATATCTGATTTGACTTAAGGCCCACTCCATAAGATGGAACCCATACCCAACACTGATTGGGTGACCAATAACCTGAGACTAGATAGCCCAGGGGCCTAGAGTAATAAAAAAAGTACCAATAAAATGACTCCCAGTGATATTCTCTTTTACTCACAGGTCAGTGTCTTATTAAGCAATCATCAGAGAAGATCCCTCCTGAAGCAGATGGGAACAAATAACAGAGACCCACAGCCAGACATTATGCAAAAAGTTAGAACCCTTGGAGCACTCAAACCTAAATGGGAAGTCTCTATCCTAAGGAAGAGGAGGTGGAAAGAATGTAAGAGCCAGAGGGGATGGAAGATACCAATAAACAAAAGAAACATTGAACTCATAGAGACTGAAGCAGCATGCACAGGGCTTGCGCAGGTTAGCACCAGGTCTTCTATGCATACATTATGGTTTCCAATTTAGTGTTTTTATGTTATTCCTGAGTGTGGGAATGAGTCTCTCTGTACTGTGCCCTCTCTTGATCTATGTTCCTTCTGTGTGTTTTATGGAATTCTCATATGTTAGCTTTTATCTTATCTTACATTATTTTATTATTATTCCTTAGAAGTCCATTTGTTTTCTAATGAATAATAGAAAGAGACTGGATCAGTATGGGAGGGAATTGGGGAGGAACTGGAAGGAGTTAGGGTAAACTGTATTCAGGATATATTATGAGGAAAAAAATCTTTTTTCAAGAAAATGGGAAAAGTTGCTTCAGCTTTTAGATGTAGCCCTGGTCCCTATCGCTATGGAATTTCAGAAGTCAAGTCAATCACTTCAATATCTAAATGAGTTTCATTTTACTGCATTTTTGTGAATTAGAATCTGACCTAGGATTAGCTATCTAAAAACGCAACAAATCTATTTCCTTTGGTTACAAGGAATTCTTATACTGAATAAAACAACTCAAAAGACAATGGCTAGTGTGGTTTAGAATGCATTTGGCAGTATCTACTCATATTGAGCATACATACACTCAAACTGGGAACTTTCTAGGAGTATATCCACAGAAGTGTGTGACAAATTCAGGATCACTCACAGCCATACTTAACAGCCTTAATAGGGAAATAATGCTGAGGGTATCAACAACGAAACAGAAGAACGTAGTGTAGTTACAATGAAGAAAATAAACCATATTTAGATGGAAAAATGTGGATGAATCTTATAAACATGACACGGGATAAAAAGGAAATTATCCAAGAAGTTTGTTGTGTATGATTACATGAAGTACAGAAACATGAAAGACAAAGGTATGGTGCTGAGCATCAGGACAACTTGAGAATGTCCTGAAGCAAGTGTTGAAATGCAGATGAGACGCTGCTTTGTATGATCTTGGTGCTGACTACCTTAGGCACATTCCTTCTATGAGAAAACATCAACTTTTCTTAATTAACATTAATTTTTGTTATACTAATAAAAAGTTATTTCAAAAAGTGAAGCATTTTATTTTTGGTGGGTTAACAGCACAATATTTACACTATAATATTAATGTGCAGGCTTCTTATCCCAAAACAGACATTAAAGCAAAAGATACCCAGCCTACAATCCACAACCACAGAGAAGCTTCAGAAACTGGTGGAAACAAATGCAGAAATCCACAACTACCCAACAGGCCAAGCTCCTGGAGTGCAATCAAAGTGAGGGAGGAGCAATAGTATGAAGAAAGGAGTCAAGACCATGATGGGGAAACCAAAAGAATCAGCTGACCCGAGCTGGTGAGAGATCACTGACTCCAGTCTGACAAATGGGGAACCTGCAAAAGACCAAACTAGACTACCTTAATATAGGTGACAATGGTGCAGCTGAGACAGTATGAGGCCATGGCAGTGGGATCTAAGATCTAACTCTAATGCACAAACTGACTTAGTGGAGCCCATTCTATACGGAGAGATACCTTGCTCAGCCTAGACACATGTGTGCTGGGGGATGGAAAGGTACCTTGGTCCTGCCTCAATGAGATGATGGGACAGACTTAATAAGTAGACTTCCTAGGGGAGCCCTTACCCTCTCTGAGGAGCATATGGGAGGTGGGGGAAGAGTGGGGGGAGCAGGGGAGAGGAGGGAGGAAGGAGGAGGAACTGGGATTGGAATATAAAAAAATAAATTAATAAAACAATTTTAAAAAGAAAAAGACAGACATTACAACAGGGTGTTAAAATGATTTTCCTTTCAAATGTGGGCTAAAACTTTAGAGATAGTGCATTCCTTTTTGTCAGAAGCCAGCCTTGGCGACCCCCCATGCCTAGCTAGCCTAGCATCCCACCCCTCAGGTTCCTGGACCTGGCCTGAGAAGCAACTAACACCTATCCCCTCCCCCATTTCCTTAGTTAGTGCTTGAGATAAACACAGGAGATTCCGGATACCTGCCTGAGAACAATTAACTCATCCCTCCCCCCACCTCCTTTTTCTCTGCTTCCTCCTTTCTCTATAAAAACCCCTTGGATTAATCAATAAACGGGCCTTGACAATGGAATCTGCTTGGTCCCGCTCCTTTCTCGCCCATTATTTGCAGGCGTGATCCACCTCGGACCCACCAATTACCGGAGCCCCGCAGGCCGGGGCACCTTTTAGCATAAGAAGTATATTTCAGAACTCTTTATTTATACCATGTTACCACACAATAGGGAATCTGCACAGACCGCCATACAGTCAGATTTAAGTATTTTAAATAACAATTATTAATAACTAGAAGGTTTTTAAAACTCAAGTTGTAGTGCCAAAATGAGAAAATTATCCCCTTTCTGACAAATTAACTTTGTATTCCCAACTTCAGAATGAAAAAAAGGAATCCATGACATGATGATTCTGCCCCTTAAGAATAAAGACAAACTCAGTCTTTCTCTTTTACATTATAATAGGATTTTTGAGTAAAACACTTTACTGACTAGTGTTTTTTAGTTAGAATGACTTTGAAAAAAACCAACATATTTCTCAGAATTTCCTATTCTTCCATTTGCAAAATATTAATTGACAAATATAAAAATGTGTACTGTTTTCTTATAAACAGATATAAAAAAAGATCCAGTATACAGTTTATTTAAGACCATTTCTTCCACTAGAATATTTAGTACATAGAAAAGAATAGCTTTTGATATAAATATTTTATTAACTAGAAGAAGGAAAATGGCAAAGAGAAAAAGCAGACAGGCAGGAAGTCAAAGTTTATTCAAAAACTCCTTTGCAAAATAATTCTTGACAAAGATGACAGAGATGAGTTAGTGGAAAAAGTGAACATCCTGAGGCACACTACAATACTGTTCCTCACAGTTTATTTTGAAAAACTACTTTACTCCGTTACTTCCTTAGAAATCATGATGCTACGACAATAACTTACCCCACATTTTGGAAAGCTATGCAGGTACGGAAATAAACCTAACCAATGAGGTCAAAGACCTCTGCAGTAAAAACTTTAAGACACTGAACAAAGAAATTGAAGAAGACACCATACAACAGAAGACCTTCCAAGCTCCCAGAATAGCAGAATCAACTGTGTAGAATGGCTGTGTTATCAAAAGTAATTAATCTACAGATTCAAATGCAATCCCAATCAAAATTACAAAGACATTCTTCACAGAACTAGAAAAGATAACTCTAAAATAAACACAAAAGGCACAGATAATGAATGCTTTAACAATAGCTGACCTCAAATTCACACCCCAGAAATACTGTGACAAAGAAAGCATAGTACTGGCATAAAAACATGTGGGCCAGTAGACAAATAATAGAAGATCCAGAAATAAATGTATATATCTTTGGCCATCTAATGTTTTCTACAAAGGTGTTAAAAATTACATTAGAGAAAAAGTACCCCATTGAACAAATAGTGCTGGCAATCTGGATAGCCACATACAAAAGAATGAAATTAAAACCATATATCCTACCTACCACCCACAAAAACAAACCAAGATGGATCAAAGGTTTTAATTTAAAACACGATTCAGGAAAATAATTTAGGACAAAGGGAAGGCAAGAACATTCTAAAAAGGATTCCAACAGTATAAAAAATACTGACATATGGGAATTACATGAAATCAAAAAGCTTTTGCATAGGAAAGGGAAATATCAGCATGGTGAAAACAGCCCACAGAATAGGAAAAAAATTTTTTTGCCAGATTTGGATATGGTAACGCTATCCAGAATATATAAAGAAGTGTGAAAAATAAACACACAAGAAAACAAAAATGCTGATCAATAAATAATGAATCAATGGGGAAATAAACTGAACAGACCCTTCTTAAAAGATGAATCACAAATGGCCAACAAAGTTATGAAGAATATTCAACTTCCTTATCTATCAGAGAAATGTAAACTCCTTTAAGAGCCCACCTTATTACAGTCAGAATGTCCACCATTAACAAAACAAATGCTGGCAAGGATCTGAAGACAAAAACAAAACCCTGATTCACAGCTGGTAGGAATGTAAACTAGTGCTGCCACTATGGAAATCAAGGAGGTGTGCTAGTTGGGTTTGTTGTCATTTGACACAAAGTAGAGTCACCTGGCAAGAGGGAAACCTCAACTGAGGAGGTGCCTTTGGGAATGTCAAGAATGTCAGCTTTTGGGATATTGTCATGCAAGCAGTACAACCCCTGCAGAGATAGGGCTGGGCAGTATATCAAAGGAAGCTGAGCAAAACCAGGGGAACAGGTCATTATTATCTGTTCCTACCTCTGCTCCTGCTTGAGTTCCTGATCTGACTTTCCTCAATAATGGACTGTGATCAGGAAATAAAAGCCACCTAACAAGTTGCTGTTGGTCAAGGTGTTTCACGAAGCAACAGAGAAGCACTTTAGATAGGAGGATTCCTAATAACCTAAAACTAAAGTTTTCATATAACCCAGCTTTACTACTATTGGGTACATCCTAAAAACTCTAAATAGCACCATGGATACTTGCACAGCCATGTTCACTGGTGCACTGTTCACAACAGCCAGGAAATGTATCCCACCTAGATGTCCCCTAACAGATGAATGGAAAATGAAAATCCTATACATATACCCAATGAACTTTCTTATTCATCCAAAAGGAAAAATGAAACTCTGGGTAATATTAATGGATCTGGAAATTATTATATTTAATGAGGTAACCCAGTCCCAGAAAGAAAGGTGTCCATGAGAGGAGAGAAAAGAATTTTTAAAGAAGAGTAAGGAAGCTGAGCTTCGGTGGCACATGCCTTTAATCCCAGCACTCAGGAGACAGAGGCAGGAGGATCTCTGAGTTCGAGGCCAGCCTGGTCTACAGAGTGAGTGCCAGGATAGGCTCCAAAGCTACACAGAGAAACCCTCTCTCAAAAAACCAAAAATAAATAAATAAAAATAAAAAATAAAAAAATAAAAATAAAATAAAATAAAATAAAAATAAAAAAAGAAGAAGAGTGAGTAAGGAGAGTTTTTAAAATGCATTAAAATGCAATAATGAAAAAATTACTTTGTATGATCATTAAAAATAAAAAGCAGCTTCAGAGTATAGGCTGATAGTGAAAGAATGAAACACCTGGTGGTTTATTAACTGTGATGAACACTGTGATCTTTCACCTACTGTGATCACAGATGGCAAAGGACAGGAAGGCTTTTAAATTTTGTTTGCATTTCTTTACTGTAAATTTGAGTGATTTTCTTAACATTAGAAATTCAAGTGTCTTCAAGATTAAATTTTCCAAGAAATTGTGAATCCAGGTTCCAGAAGACCCATAAACAGTGCCAGGTGTCATGGCTCAGGAGACAATTTCAGAAAGTCATCCATCCAGCAAACTACACTACAGCATTACTTTTCTACCATAAACAATAGATAAATACATTTAGCAGAACAATTAAGCACACTAAATCTTGTAATCAAAACCATAAACTTATCCAGTACCAACACAGATAACCTTTTTAAGAAAACAATATGAAGTGATGGTAATTTTGAAGGGACCAGCCATGACATGTTCGGCCATAACAGCCGAACATGTGCTTGCCATGACCTTGCCTTGGTCACTAGGAGGTCAGATGCCTGCCTCATGGCAAGGAACCAATCAGAAGTTAGCTAGTGGTGCTATGCTTTACAGCTCTGTGTGCGCTTTACGGACAAGTACACAGCAATGATGCGCAGAGCATAGCAATCACCCTGGGAGGGCCTATGGGCCGTAACAACCAGTTGACCAATCAACACAGGGCAAGCCCTTCAAGCCTGGAGCCACACCAATCCTAAGCCTGTGCTTAGCCTAGACACTCCCCTTACACTGCCCTACAAGATCTCTATGCAGCCGCTTCAAGCTGTCTTTTCTAGCCATCCTCCATGGCGAGTGGGTGAAAGACCTGAGCTAACATGGGGTTAGCTCGTTAAACAACAATAAAGCCTCATGCTGTTTGCATCAAGCTTTCAAATCTGCCTGGTGATTGGGGTGATCGAAGTCCTGGGTTGAGATCCTGGAGGCCTGAACTTTCCTGGGGGTCTGACAGTTTCAAGGTTATACTGTATATAATGCAAACTCATTAATATATCATATGGTCATTTCCTTTATTTTAATTTCAAGCTCATACTGTATTATAATGGAAAAACATTAATATATCATATGGTCGCTCTCCTCATTTCATGAAACATTATCCTTAGCTCAGTGTATAACTTGGGGTAGCCTATGAAGAATTATTTATCAAAATTAATTTTGAATATTAGCTGGTTTTAAGATTACAGAACTCAAACACCTGAATTTGGTTTCTTTTAAAGAGTACTGTACTAAAAAGGGAGTCAGAACCATTCAGGATAATCAGGAAAAGTTGGATTTTTGCATAACTGCCCAGATTTTCTTTGTATAGATTGTGATCTATCATAGCAGATTGAAGAAGGTTTTTAGCTTCTTTGTGTCTCCCACTGGTTATATTTAAAATAGCATTTTGTAGACTAAGTTATAAGTAAAATGAATAGGACAATGAATATATTATCAATCAGCATCAATAGCTGTTGTTGTAACTTTAAAAGTCAGTGCTAGAGAGAAAGAAGCCATGCAACAGAACTTGGGTGGAGGGTTTTTTTTTACTGGGGGAAAGGGGGGGAAGGAGAGGGGAGATTGTCAAAACCAGTCCTCTGGGGACAGGAACTGCAGAAGAGAAGAGAGAGGCAGAGGGGGAGGGCAGAGGTGGGGCAGAGAGAGGGGGGGGAGGGGGAGGAGGACGGAAGAGGGAGGGAGAGAGGGTGTGTGTGTGTGTGGAGAGAGAGAGAGAGAGACAGAGAGAGAGAGAGAGACAGAGAGAGAGAGACAGAGACAGAGAGGGACAGAGGAGAGAGAGAGAGAGAGAGAGAGAGAGAGAGAGAGAGAGAGAGAGAGAGAGAGATGGGAGGTAGGCAGGGCCCTTTTAAAAGAGAAGTTAGTGAATGTGCACAGGTGGTGCAGCTGAGGGCATATCCTGTCAGAACCCCAAGAGCAGGCCAGTATAGATGCCTGAATACTAACAGCTGTTACATAATCAAGACTCAAGATCTCTTTCTGTGAATCTAGCAAAGCACTCAGATCTTCTAACCAATGTACTTCACAAATGATTCAAAACCTTCCTTGCCTACAAAATGCTTTCCAATTTCAGATGCTATGCAACAAATTTCACAAGCGCCTGTGAGAACAAAAGTCCAGCAATGTTTGCATATAAAATGATATTACTCATTAGGCTGAGAAATAGCACTTTGGCTTTATACAGCTTTTATACTTTTCAAATACTATTTTAAAAGTCAAATTACTAATGTCTAGGATGATTAAAGTAGGTAGTCTTATGTTTGTGTACATTTATATTTTAAGTTAAATATATACTTTTCTTTTCATCAAGCAAGATATCCCTTTTAAGACAGGGTCTCACTAAATAGCTCCAGCTGGCCTGGGACTTATGGAGATTCTATTGCCTCTGCTTCCTTAGTACTGGGACTAAAGGTGAGCACCACCATGCCTGGCCCATCAAACTACCATTAAAGATAATTGGCAGTCATTTTGACAGACAATACAGTATAAGATATGTGTATGTGTAATTAATTATTTAAGAGGAAAAAGTAGGTATGGGGTTGTGCTTCAGTGGTAGAATAGATTAGCAGTAGCACAGATAAGGCAGGGTTCAATCCTCACATCACCACCCCAAAAGAAAACAGAGAAAGCAAATATAGTCAACTAAGGGAAATAAAAATTATAAACTAAATAAAGGCAAATAGCAAAGGAATTTTTGAAAATGAATTCCTGACACATTCTATTGCCTAAAAATATAAAAGGGATGAGGCTGTAATTCAGTGGCAGAACACATAAATCTAAAGGTTTGAATCCTGCTACTGCAAGAAGGAAAGAGGAAGTGAAGAAGGAAAGCAAAGGAAAATTACATGATCTAAAATTTTTCTCTCTTGGAGGAACCAAAAATACCACATACACAAAGGAAGATAACAAATGGAGGACTTAATTACTGTGTGTGTGTGTGTGTGTGTGTGTGTGCTCAATCATATTCCTTAATGTAATATAAATACATCAATATTAAAAACCCCTGACTCTAAATGCATTTATTTAACCTTTTTAAGTTACACTGGTAATATATTATTCACAGATATAAGCTTATTAGGAATATAATTATACAAATTTAACCTTCTAATTTTATTTTGTGGGAATTACATAATATTTTTATTACTGACAAATAATAAAATTACATAATCTCTATTAAAAATTCAAATGAAATTTTGGTCTGTGAGTATGGGTTAAAAAGAAAAGTATGGGAAAAAAGAAAACTTGTTCTAAGTAGACTTTTCTAGTTCGCACAAGTATAAAACTGGCTACTGTACCTCACACAGCAGTAGGTCAATGATGTGGAACACCATGCAGAGAGGAAACTTGGCAGTAAAAAGAGTGAGGAACCACTGGGATGCGTACATATGAGCTTCCAGGTTCAGATCACAAAAATGGTTGTACAGGTCCGGCAGCTGTTCCTAGAAGTCAAAATCAAAGATTTAGAGGGGCAATAGTTGAAGAAGCTTTACTTCTTGCAACAACTGCAATTTATATCAAGCTCTCTGTTGTACTCAAATTGTATTCCAGCACTGGTTGTCTTTTATGTCAGTGTACAGACGTGATGACAGGAGATGGGAATTGAACAGATAACAGATGAGTGTAGACTGAAAACACTTGTTATAACAAAACTTATCTTTGCTATCACAAGTGTTCTTGCTTCCTTGGAAAATCTTGTTTTCTCAGAACACCTTCATTCCAAAGAAAATCCTGACTCCAAGGTAAGACCTAGGATTTTCCTCCTAGATATTTATAAGCAAAATGTATCTTCACCTTGTAAATTGTCAAACAACATTATCTGTGATATATAGTATGATTTTAGGATATTCTTGAGTACTTGGAAAACTCCAAAGCATTGCCAGATATTAAAAACTATCTGAGGGGTGGAGAGATGCTTCAGCAGTTCAGAGCTCTTACAGAGGACCTGAGTTTGGTTCCCTGCACCCAAGTCAGGTATCTCCCATTTAACAGAGATCTGCTGCCCTCCTCTGGTCACCATGGTGACCCAAACATAAATGCATATGCATGTAGATATATACATACATACATACATACATATAAATAAAGGTAATAATATACATCTTTAAAAACCCATCTTGATCATATGAAAATGACAAAATAAAATTGTACAAGAGTATAATAAAGATAACTGCTCCTAACAATGCCTTTTTGCTACCTTTACTCTTTCACTAGCTAAACATGCAAATGCTTTTCAAAGGCATGAGAGTCCAAGCACAAAGTATTCCCATAACTGAAGGACAGAAGCAAAGACATAGAAAAACTCATGTTCATTTTCCTCGACAAACAGACCCCACACACATACACATACACATACACAAACACAAACACAAACACAAACACACACACACACACACACACACACACACACACCCATTTATTGTGCAAAATGATCACTTTGAAAAGGTATCTTTTTGATAGTTTAAATAAGATATCTAAATGTCATCAAGCCCAAATAATTCTTCATTTATTAGATATAGTTATTTGACTTTTAAAGACAAGGTACACCGACTTTTGAAAAAATTAACTTTCATGTCTGAAAAGTCAAAAGCATTAATAAAATAAAAACAAGCCTATTTACATTTTCAGTTTTATTCATTTCACCTTCGTAATTAATTATTGTTCATCAATTATGTTAGGGGTTTTTTATAACAAATTTGTGGGTAATAGAATTTCTCACTTTTCCTTACCTGCATTAGTTTCTCAAGTTGATAGAATTTGCAATGAAGATCTTCAAAATTGTTTTTGTACAAATCTCGCAATCCATAGTTACACATGATTTTCACCAAAACACAGAAGGCTTGCTCCTCTGGCATCTACAGGAAACACACATATGAAATATAAATGAAGCCACTTGTTCAGAATATATCAAAAGGTCTTTCAAGTCCTCCACAAAAATGGCTGAAGGTCTGTTATGACATTACACTTAGACACCTGCTCCCTGGTCTCTGGAGCAAAATCTCCTAACTACTCAATAATTCTGAGCCCTGCCAGGGTTTCTGCATTAAAAAAGACTTCACATATTTTTTCTCTATAAAACAATTATATCCTATTTTACTTTCCTCTTTCCTACACAAAAGGTAAATATATACCATATACTTATATAACAATTTTGATTTTCTCCCATTAACATATTGAATTATTTCCCTCTTTTTATATAAACAGTTGCATCTTTATTTTTATAATAGTTGTAGAGTATCCGAGTGTGTGAATATTCTGGAATTCATCAAATCAGGCTCCTATGAATAGATAACCAAGTTACTATTAATTTTCTATCACCAATAGCTTCAACAAGCAACTTCGTCTACACATCACTTTTAACAGTACACATAGCCTTTGCCACAGGAATGGGCTACAGTAAGGTATAGTCACAAAAGAACTAGACTGACAAAGAATAAATGGGCTTCTGTTTATTTATTGCTTGGTTTTTGAAACAAGGGCTCATTATGTATTGCCTAAACCTCCCAAATTCCATAGTTATAGGTGTTAGGCCATCAATCTTTGGTCCTATTTTGAATTTTGATAGTGTAATTCTATCCTTCTAGAATCTTCTTCATGTTGCTATTTTCCTCTCAATAAAAAAATAGAAAAGGATCTGATGAGTTTCTATCAATAAGATTTAAATGACCAAAATAAATCAATATTTTCAGAGATATTTTATTGAACAGAGAATAAAGCCTGAAATCAAAGGAATGAATTTGGTAATTATGATATCACAGAGCTCTAACAATACAAACAGGAAAGTAGTCAATATTCTGAAAATTATAGCAAGCAGAGAGACAAAGTTGTCATACTTAATGTCCAAGGGATAACTAAATGTTGTGGGATATTTGTTTGCACTGACAATCTGAGACTACTAATAAAGTTAAACCTTTAATCAACGGGCAGAGTCCTTAACAAGCTAACGAAAATTAGCCAAAGATATTTTAGAGGGCCAGGTAGAAAGGTACAGGAAGAGATAAGGTGAGGCTTAGGGAGATTTCATAATTGTTTTGATCTTGGAAGGTAGAGTCAGCCCTTTGTTTCTCCCCTGCTTTCTAGATCTATCAGGTATGCAACCCAATATCTGACTCCTGAGTTTTTATTGATAAAAGAATAACTTAGATAAACACATCATCTGGCATCTAACACAGGGCATTAGATCATGCCGGCAGTAAAACCATCACCTCTCTATATTTTATGTGACACACTAATCTGCAATAAACTATAGTCAATCATGGACCTCAAATACACTTCCCAGAAATGCATGGTGACTACAGAAAATATGCTGCAAAGCCTCAAAGATGGCTCAGCACTAAAGAGCTCTTGCTGCTTGTCCTTATTAGTTTTTTGTTTTATTTTTAATTGACATAAGCTACAGTTGGGGTAAAGGAACATCAATTGAGAAAACCCCCCATCATCTTGGTCTGTAGGCAATACTTTAGAGCATTTTCTTGATCAATGATTGATGTGGGTGGGCCCAGCCACTGTGGATGATACCATCCTTAGACATGCGGTTCTGGGATGCATGAGAAAGGTAGCTAATGCATGGTAATGGTTGTACATGACTTTAATTCCAGCACTCAGGAGACAGAGGCTGGTGGATTTCTGTGAGTTTGAGAACAGCCTGGTCTACAAAGCAAGATCCATGAGAGTCAGGACTACACAGAGAAACCTTGTTTTCAAACCTCCCACCCCACTCCACCCCCCAAAAAAAGAAAGAAAAAGAAAAAAGGGAAAGATAGCTGAATGTGAGCCAGAGGTGCAAGCCAGTAAGCACTGTTCCTCTACCCTCTCTGCTCCAATAGCTGCCTTCAGTTCCTACCCCAACTTTTCTGTAAAAGGTGAAACAAGCTTTTTCCTCCAGAAATTTATTTTGGTCACTGTTTATCATAGCAATGGAAAGCAAATTAACACACTGCTCTTGCAGAGGACCAGAATCAAGTTCTCAGCACATTAAATTATTCATAACTTCTGGTAACCCCACCACAGGTGGCAGGGGCAAGGGGAGAGGGCATCTTTTCCATGCCCTCACCACCAGCATTTGCATGCAAATTTTAGTTTTTTAGTGTGTCACTGGGAAGACTATAGTGAGGGGTGGGACCATCTGTCCAAATTGTGGGGCCTGTTATTCTGGGAGAAGTGGGGCCAGCTCTTCTGCTTCAGAGGTCAGCAAGGGGCAGGACCAGCTATCCCAGGGCCAGCAAAGGGCAGTGCAGGCAGAGCACAGCCCTCAGATTTTTCAATATGCATGGTTCCTATGACACCCTGTGCTAACACAGGCCATGGAGAGCAACACAGACCGCAGGTGCAGTAGAACCATGGACTCACATATGGCCCTTGGCAGCAGCTCAAACCTGGACATCAACATGGCTATGGTGGTTTGAAAGAGAATGGCCCCCAATAGAAGTGCCACTATTGGGAGTTGTGGCCTTGTTGAAGTAGGTGTGGTCTTGTTGGAAAAAGTGTGTCACTGTGGAGGTGGGATTTGAGGTATCGTATATTATGTTCAAGCTACATCCAAAGTTCACTTCCTATTGCCTGCAAGATGTAGAACTCCCAGCTACGTCTCATAGTACCATGTCTGCCTGCAAGCCACCATGTCCCACCATGATGACAATGGACTAGACCTCTGAAACTATAAGCTGCCACCTCAAATGTTTTCCTTTATAAGAGTTGCCATGGTCTTGGTGTCTCTTCACAGCAATAGAAACCTTAACTGAGACAATGGCCCTGGTGGCAGCACAGGCCACCCAGATCCGTATGACCCTGTTGGCAGCATGACCCTCGGACACCAACATGGTCTCAGGTGGCTGAACTGATCCTGGGCATCCCCATGGCTCTCGATGGTAACAGGATCCAAGGACATCAACTGTAAAATGGTTTCTTACTCCACCTCACTATGTTTTGCATCTTTTGGAATGATCTACCTGTTTCTCTGAAAGCAGTGAATACTCTACTGATTTCCTGACTTTCTTTCCAATAACGATAGATGCTGATTATTTGGAAAGTCATAAGCTCATGACTCTTCCTTTTCTGTTCATATGTTGAAATGCAAATAAAATGTTAACTGCTAGCTCTTTGTTTACTTTCCCCTTTAAATCAAATAAATGCTAAAACGCAATTAAATGGAATGCTTGCTCATTAGCTTCCTATGTGTTACCAATTTAAATAAGCAGGATCAGGGGCAAAAAGATAATAGGATGTACATATAATTGTTAATTTTAGAAATAATAGAAGCTACCATTACTAGATACATTCATGAATCCACCTGATTCTCACAAAAATCTTAGAGTAGACATTACTTTTACATTTGAAATATGAGACTAGTGAGGTTCAGAGGCATTAAGTAATTACCAATAATATTAAGTCCATTAAGGAAAGCGAATTTCATATCATGACTTCTCTTTTGTGACATGTATAAAGTAAGTCATATTTTTTACACTCATAACAAGGTCATTCCTACAAAGGTAATGATATTATTTCCATATCATAAAGGAAGAAATTGAACTGTGGTTTAGGAATCCTGCCCAAGGTCACATTAACCTAAGAAACATTAAATAGTGATTCAATTTCATAGATTTCTCTTAAATATCCTTTGAAGGGGTTCTGTTTGGAAGGGGCAGACAAGCCCAACTACAGAGATTTAGGATGACAAAATAAAAGGCCTGGATTTCAACCACATTAAAATCTCTGCCATTGAACTCCCAGTTTAAAGCCAATAAATGTCCCTTGAGCTAAGGTCTATCACACATAGTAGAAAAAGTCCAGAAAAATATGTTACAAATAGCTTTGGTTATATGCAATATACAAATAAAGACATCTGAATGCTGCTATCTTGATTCTGTGGAATCTTGATTTACAAGACAAGTAGTAAGTAACTCTGTTCCTTATTTCTTTTTTTTTCTTTATAATACTTTATTATTGTTGTTTTATGTGTTTGCATGTTATGTACATGTATGTATATCACATATATGAGTGGTGCCTATGGAGGCCAGACAAGGACCTCAGGTCCCCTAGAGCTGGAGTTAATGGCGGTGAGCTGTCTGATTTGGGTGCTAGGAACTGAACTCAAGGCCTCTAGAACAGCAATTAGCGCTCAATCCCTGAGCCATCTCTTCAGCCTGATATGCTTGTCATTACTTATTGCCACTAAGAAAGTCATATCTTAATCCTGTCTTTAAGGGAAATTCCATTAAGGGACTAATAACCTTTTAATCTATTTTATTCTGAAATAGAATTCACAAAATACACAAAAGTCAAATGTATGCTTTAATAAATAACTGGTAATAAAACAAAAAACAAAAAAATAAAACAAACAAACAAAACCCCACAAGGTCTCAATGCAGCCACCAGCTAGTCTAAGAAAGAAAATACTGTTTTACCATTGAAGATCCCTGTGTAAGCCTTTTCAGTCATGAACCTCTCCTAACACAGCTCTCCCTAGAAAATTCACCATCCTGACTTCAACAGAACCATTATATTGTTGTACTATATATTTCTCTTCATATATATAATATTCTAAAAAAATAATTGCCCATGATAGAATGTTATATAAAACTGAATCACACCAAATGTAATCTTAACACTTTCTTTATTTGAACTTATGCTTATAGGATTCATTCATAATAATTTATACAGTGTAAACATTCTTTTCATTTCTATGACATTCTACTACACAAAATACTACCACATAGTCATTTAAATGTTTCATTTCAACTGGAAGTTGGGATTGCAACAACAGAGGATATTTTTTTTCCAATGTTTTTGTTGTTGTTTTAAAAGAGTGGTTTATTTTGTTCTATTTGTATGAGTGCTTTGCCTGAACATATGTATGCACACCACATGGGTGCCTTGTACCTGTGGAGACCAGAAGAACGTACTGAATCCTTTGGAGCTGGAATTACAAACAGTGTAAGCCACCATGTGGGTGTTGAGAACTGAACCAGAGGATTATAAACACTCATGTTTGGGCAATTAAACCAGGAGTTGTGATGTATATGTGTAAAGTATTTGATCAAAACATTAAAGTGTACCTGTGAGTAAAATCACTCTGTGTGTGCAGATATATATCTGATATATATATATATATATATATATATATATATATATATATATATATCAGAAAAAATAAAGGCCTTGTGCCTACTTACAGACTTTTTTAACACAATACATTTAAATATTATGGATTATTTAACACAATCCTTCTTGTATCTGGAGAGTTTCCCTGCATGCCAAATAGTTAAAAATATAGTAATTTAACCTTAAAAAAATGAGCATGACTTTGTAAAGATCAAAAAGAGTACACATTCAATTTAAACTAGTTTAAAAGTACTCAGCAATGCATATAGTAGAAAAACATACTAGGTTAAAATTACATATGATTTTTATAGAAAATGAAATATATAATCATTCACTGGATCTATTAATATCAATATGGTGATATTAAAGATTATCTACATTTAAGTTCTAACGTAGTTGAAAATTGTGGTTCTAAGCTACCCATGCTACATTACTCTCTAACTACAGATAACATATTTCTCATAACTCACTCAATGTATGTAACAGTATCTATTTGATAATCCTTGTACTGTTTAAACTATTCAATGCCACGGAGATATTGCCAAAGCCCCTGAGAAATTTCTACACACAGAAGAATCTAATTTTAACAGACTATTTGGATATGAAACTTTTGAAAAATTCAGAATTTTATTTTTGAATCTACTTTTGGTTTTTCTTTCCTCTTAGGTAATGAATGCAAACTATAAATGATTATGGGTGCAGGAAGGACAGCATTCCACAAAGAAGCAGACTCTGGCAATGATTAATATGCAGCTGCCAAGGACGACTGCAGCAAAAAGCATGAGCAGCTTATGTAACTGATAAAATTATTAGTCAGTATGACCCTAATAATATCTCTCTGGGCTTGAGATGGTGTGCTTGATGAATTCTTTAGGGTAACCTATGGTTTTCTACTGGCTTAGACAACAGAGAAGAATGACATAGGAAAAGGCCTTTCTGTTACTCAAACTAGCTGACAGGTTGATAGGCTAACAAAATATGTTGGTTAATTTATAAAAAAAATACAAATTACAAATTAGAATACATTTTCATTAATATAATGTTGAATATCAGTTAAACTTTTCTTAAGGATCCTGAAGGCATTTCTGTCTTTCTAGTTATTTTTAAAATCCATGACAATGACTACATTACTTAATTAATTTAGAGTTTGAGAAACATTTAGGATGTCTGTCTTGAGCACAGGGTGGGGGAGGTAGGAAAAAAAGAAGAGGAGAAAAGGAGTGGGAGGAGAACAAGAGGGATCAGGAAGACTGAGACAGGGGAGGAATAGAGGAGAGCAAGAAAAGAGATACCTTAATAGAGGGAGCCAGTATAGGTTTAAAGAGAAATCTGGCACTAGGGAAATGTTCAGAGATCCATAAAGATGACCCCAACTAAGAATCTAGGCAGTAGTAGAGAGGCCGTCTTTGATGCCCTTCCCCTATAATGAGATTGATGACTACATTAATTGCCATCCTAGAGCCTTATCCAGTAGCTGATGGAAGCAGAAGCAGGTACCCACAGCTAAGCACTGAACCATACTCCTGGAATCCAGCTGCAGAGAGGGAGAAGGGATGACCAAAGTAGTCAAGACTTCACTGGAGAAACCTACAGAACCATCTGACTTGACCTAGTGAGAGCACATGGACCCAAGTGGTAAAGCTGGGGAACCAGCATTGGACTGAACCAAATCCTCAGAATGTGGGTGCCAACTAGGAGGCCAGGGCAGTCTATGGGACCTCTAAAAGCAGAGCCAGTGTTTATCCCTAGTGCACAAATGGACTTTGGGAGCCCATTCCCTATGGAAGGATACTATGTCAGCCCAGACCAAATGATGTGACAGACTTTGATAATTCCCCCCATGGAAGGCCTCACTGTCCTTGGGGAGCAGGTGGGGGTGAGTTGGGGAGTTAGTAGGGGGCATGAGAGGAGGGGAGGAAGAGGGAAGGGAGAATTGATATGTAAAATGATTGTTTCTAAACGGAAAAAAAAAGGATGTCTGCCTGTCTTGGGAGATATTTTGGTGACCAAATTCACAAAGGCTGACTTGTTATATGGCCTTCATTATTGCAAATAGGTAGTGCATAAAAATTCTGATTATTTGACTTTTCTAGTTATTTGACTCATTTTGCTCTCCTTAGGAGGAGAACAATTATGTGGGTACATTTCCAAATAGTTACAAACATGAAAATAAGCTAAGCCTCCCAGAAACCTCATGCTAGATTTCTTAGCCCTATGTTCTCACGTAACTTTAATCAATGGATTATCATACATTTATAGAAAGGGCTATATTGTGTAGTGATTTCTTCTAAATTCAAGCAATCCATCTTGGACAGAGGCTCTTTAAGATCCAGAAAGTAAATGAAACTTAGAAGTCTTACAAGCCTCAGGAATGGAATAAACTTAGAAGTCTCAAGAAAGTCCTAAGTGTTAGAAGGGTCACAAGTCCCTTCCCCCAGGTTATTAAACAGTAATAACTGCTAGAAAAGAGGACTCTCCAACCAGCTGCAAACTGTGTTGGGATCTTCATGGATTCAGCTTTTATGAGTTGTCATTTAGGTGAGAGTGAATGTTTTTTGGTGATATAGCTGTCTTTGAGTCATCCCTGCTCTCATACCCTCATCTGTTCCCCGGCTGGTCTGTCACTGCTGCCTGTCTAAGATAAGCAGATACTGGGTCACATCTCCCCCAAATGTGACACACAATGGACAGAGGTAAAAATTATTATCTAGGAATATTCAAGGATTATTTTGTGCAAAAAAAAAAAGCAGTACCACTCTTGACTTGAATCTCAGCTTTTCATCTCAGTGAGTACAAAGGTTCCTTTAGAAGAAAGTTGGCTCTGAGCCGGGAAGAACACACACCACTACTCACACTGTCCAGTCTCCTGAGGGACCTAACCATTCTGTATACTACTTGCATTCAGTGCTAGAAGAAGGGCCCCAAAAGAATTGGGACTATAAAGTGTTTGATATCACAGGGCATCAGAAAGTAGGGTGTGAAGATATCAAAAAGAGAAGAAAAGCAAGATCACAGACAGGATAATAAATGTAAGATGATGCAGCAAGAGGGGCATTAGCTTAAAGTGAGGTAAGGAGAATCATGACAACATTGCCATGAGAATCACTTTTACTAGAACAAGGTAGTCCACATTAAGACAGTGGATCTACCACAAATGCTCAATTTCAGAGTACTAGATTCAAAGCAATGCCTTAGTTTAAAGTTGTTGGGCCTCTTTGCTGCACCTGACACTATGAATTGTTTTCTTCTTAGTGAGTAAGAAGGCAAATAGGTAAAATATTCCACTTCTTCTTCAAACATTTCCATGTTTGGTGTTCTCTAATTTCACCCTCATTTTCCTAGTCTTGTTTATTCTCCTGAGACAATCTGGTCTATTCTCATATGTCAGCTTTATGTCTCCCCAGGGTGTCAGTCTCTAGTGTCAGCTCTAATAGAGTTTCAGGAAATCCAAGATTCAAAGAATTTAATACAAAATTAATTAACCCCAAAGAGCTTCCATTCAATCTAGCATAATTCTTTCAGATAAAAGTACCCTGCCACTAGTCACCAAACTAGAAAACTGGGCATGTCACCTTTGACATTTCCTTTACTAATCCAGAACCTACCAATTTTTTCTTTTAAATGTTTCTCACTTTCTTCTTTTTCACAGTCCCAACATATTTTGTAGAGACTGATGCTTTTAAGCTAGTATCACCACTACTGTGTGTTCTCCTCAGTTCTGCCCACTAAACAAGAATATGAATGTCAACCCTTGCTTACTGACTGCTCATTCGTGTTAGAAGGAAGTCACTTTAGTGGAAGGGTGCTGTAGTATTTATCATGTAGCTTCTGCCTATCTTGCCATTCCCCCCACACTACTTCCAATATGTAGTAAAGTGCAATCTCATGTGGTTTCTCTCTAAATATAGTACCCATTTCATACACTTGCTCTGTTCTTTTGTCTCCAATTCCTAAACTTTAATTATCATTTCTTGCCAAAATAGCCACCTGCTTCAGAAAGCTTTTCTAACAATTCTGGCAGAAATGTGTTGTGCAAGTGTGCTGTCTACTGTCTCGCCCCAGTGCTTTCCTTAGATGAGCACACTAAATTCTCAGGGAGCATGTATTGTCTCTCCCATCAGAAAAATCAATGAAGACAAAGAAAGGAGACCAAAAATAAGTTTGTATGTACATCATTTGTGTCCCATCCTGGAAAAAATTTACAAATGATTCATCTCTAATCCCCCTTGCAGCCCAGAACCTGTCAATCGATGCTAAATGAAAGTGACTGACAGGAAGGAGGAGTGTATAAAAATAAATCACAGAAAATCTAGATTTCCTTGTTATAGTATAGTACTTCATAGTGGTCTGAGTTCTGATATTTGTGCTTATGCTGACTTCTTTATTCGAGATAGTTGAGCTAAAAATAACTCCAAATAAGCAATTTGTTTGCTTCTAGTCAGCAAACCTAATTGAAAAACTGTCCTGTCTTGGACATCAGATCTTTTAATTTATCACCCAAGGTACAATTTAAAGAGATATGCCACATGTAATCTTCCTCAAAAGGAAATCAGCAGGAATGTAAAAACGTAGAAAAGAAACTATGCTATTTAGCACACAGAAAATTACTTACATGCAACAGCAATACAGCAGCAAGAAAAGACTGTCCTTGACAGTACCCAATGTCTTCATCATACACTGAGTAGGCCTAGAGAAAGACAATGAAAAAGTCACAGTAAGAAGATTCATAAATTTTAACTTAAGGGTTGGTTCACATCAGGTGCCTGCTTGTCCTGTCTTTGACCTTTCTGTCACACTTCATCCTACTAGAGACATTTGCTCAACCATGCTCTTTGCTGCTCTATTCATAATAGCCAGAAACTGGAAACAACCTAGATATCCTCCAACAGAAGACAATGTGGTTAATTTATATAATGGAGTATTAATCAGACATTTAAAAAAATCCTGAAATTCACAGGAAAATGGATGGAACTAAAAACCTTCCTGAGTGAGATAAGCCAGAAAGAGAAATATGGTATGTGTTCACTTACAAGTGGATATTAGCTGTTAAATCAATGGTAAGCTACAACCCACAGAATCACAGAGGGTAAGTACAGAGTAAGGGACTAGGGATACAGATAAATCCTGTTTGGTAAGGGAAACTGAATAGTTATGGATGAATGTGGGACTGGAATGGGAGCAACAAGTTGGGTGGAAAGGATATTGGATGAGGGGGTAAAATAGCTAAAATTAAGGGCTCTTTGAGGGGTAATAGGGAAACAAGAGTAGAAGCTTCCTAAAATATATATATATATATATATGAAGGCAATCTAAATGAAATTGCCAAATAATGGGGGAGATGGAGTCTAAGCCGGCCATCTCTTGTCACCAAACAAAGCTTCAAGTCCCAGGATTGGTTTTCATGTAATTCAGTAGTTGGTCAAAGGGGTTCCAATGGAACCCCAAATAACCTAGGCAAGCTACCAAGACGAAAGGGTGCTCTCCACAAATGGACAGCAAGGCCACAGTGCCAAAGATAACACCGACACAACTCAATGAACATGGAAAAGTTGAGCTGGTTCCTATATAGAGCTGTCAGTCCTATGTTCTAGCATCTTTGGTAGTACTCTGCCCATTAACAGAAATGTAACCAACAAGTCAGCCACAAATCCTTGTTTTATTTTATTAATTAAAACAATAAAACAAAATAAGAGCTTTAAAAAAACAAAAACAATGTCCCGAAGACAACAAATTGTCATAACTTACAATCATACATTCTTCACCACAGGTCAGAAAATTACTCAGATTTGGGCAGTTAATTCCTCATACCAATTTGGTAACTAATATCACTTTAATTACTCCCTCCATCACAAATAAGGAAACTAAGGTACAATGATTTAACTCTTTTTCCAATTTCACACAGGTACTCACTAAAAGGTGAGAGCCACATTCAAGCAGTCTGGTGCCAAATCTTCAATACCAAAGTACACTGCAAACCTCAACACACCAGAAGCCATTATAAAAGACTCTCTACACACAGCTACACTGTAGATTAGTGCTTTGGAAACACTATGTTAAAGTTGCAAGGAATAGAACCACACATACTGATAATCTTATAATTTTCACACATGAATGCACACATGCAAATGTGTATGTATTGTTAGAGTTGGTGTCTTAGTGTCCTTTTCCATGTTCCATGTTAAGTTCCAAGGAAAACTTAAGTTTTGAAACAGAAATAAAAGGCCAGCATTGTACATGAGTCATTTAAGGATTAACTAATATAACACAGTTAGTGCATGGTATGGTCCCCAATGTGCCCAATAAGTGGCGGTTATTGGGGTAAGTACTAGTCTACAACAAAACTGTTTTTGGAAGCTCTATAGTCAAGTGTGTGTGTATGTGTGTGTGTGTGTGTGTGTGTGTGTGTGTGTGTGTGTGTGTGTGTGTGTGTGTATGTCTGTGTGTGTGTTTCAAACAACATTATTAGTGTTAAAATATACATATTTCTCCTCTTCATGAATTTAGAGGCAATGAAAACAAGCCCACGACATGTAATTTTATTAAAAAACTTTTTCCAAATGAGATAAGGGATATTAAGATAAGGGATATTAAGGACAATAAGAAGATATTATCTGATTTATAAACAGTTGAAAAGTCAAAATTAAAGTGTCGCTTTCTTAGTTTATATGAACATAAAATAAAACTATTTCTTTGGATACCTCTTACAAAAAAAAAAAAAAGGAAAACATGAAAGCAATAATCACACTAAGTGTTCTAGCTCCAGAGCTCAGGCTCTCACTGTTACCTATATTTGCTTTGTGGATCTCTAGCTTTGAAGATTTGTTGACATGTATAACCAAGTTCAGAAGATGAATATAAAACTTGACTCTTAAGCACAACTTCTTCTCTTTGATATATACTCAGAGAATTTTTCAAAGCTATTTGCAAATATGACAGCAGCTAGGAAATGTAGAGGAATAATAATCACAAAATTCCAAAGACTGGTTGACTTGTGAGGAGGACTTGATCCAAATGAGGCATGGGATTGTGAAAAGTACTGGCAATATTTCTCCTAATTTATAAGTATAAGAGTATTACTTTTTAAAGAAAAATCATAAATGCAAATTAAATATGTTCAATATGGTTAATAATTTTAAATTATAATTTAAATATTTAAAAATATTCATTAGTAAAAAAGATACTCATTAGTAACCATTCATTGTATTTAGATTTGAACTTGGGTATCACCTCCAGAAAACAAATATACAAAAGATACAAGAGTAGATTTCACTGGAGTTTAATAAACTACATATACACACAGTGACTTCTTACTGTTTATGGTAGTTATAGTCTATGAAGTTGTCAGGACATTAGACTCTATGATTCTGAATTATTTTCCCTAGGGAAGAAAGGGTTAGGCTCCTATTCACCCTTGGCCATTCCATTTTCAGAATCAACCACAGCATAACCTGGCTGTAGCTGTGATTCTGTTTTAAGTCAACATATTTAACACATACTGCTCATTTATTATTGAATAATTTCATGTCTCAGTAAGAAGTATGCATAACACAGGCACATCACAGCCTCTCAGTCACTAACAGCCCTAGCTGTTACACTGAGTTCACTGCTACATGTAGGGCCACTTTACACACCAAAATCACCAAAAAGTCAGGGGGACCTATACCAATAAATATTATGTGATGCCTGTTTACAGTATGAGAGCTCAGCATCAAAAAATTCAAATTTCTTGACTCTGTGAATGCCTGGAAGAAACAAGCAATAAAATCAGTAACCAAAAAAGAAACAAAACAAAACAAAAAACCAAATTAATGGTTTTAAGTGCTGATTTTGAGGCTGAAAGTAAATTTTACTAAGTAAGATAATTCTGTAAGTATAGAACGCACAAAATGGCTATATATATATATATATACATATATATATGTATATATATATGCATTTGAGTATTGTGAATATTTATTATTATGTAGAAATGCATATTCAAAATTAAATTGAAATAGCTTATCTCATCTACTAGTCTACAAAAAATACAAAGTGTTTTTAATAAAAGCAAAATTGCTATCGATTATAATCATGAATTATTAGTTTTGGGAAAGTTGCAAACACTGGAAAACTCATATACAGTATCAGCATAGGTCTATTTCCAGATTACAGTGTTACACTTAAAATTTGTTTCTAGAGGAATATTCTAATTAAAAATTTTCAGTACCTAATATCCCTCATACTGTTTCCCCCAACCAAGCTTTTAGAATCATTAACAATTAATTATGTTTCCATATCCATTCAGTATTGAGAACCATGAATAGATAATTTTATAAAACTTCATTTATCATTATTTCCTCTGAAAATCACCATGTGTTTTCCCATTAAAAACAACACAGCTATGATGACCTCAAAGTAGCCTCCATCTCTCCAGTGCTAGGAACAGCAATTTACTAGTATAATATTCTAAGACTATGGTTTCAAATTCTACCAACTAGAAGTTTTCTTTTTTCTTTTCTTTCTTTTTTCTTTCTTGAGTCAGGGTTTATCTGTGTAGCTTTGGAGCCTGTCCTGGAACTTGCTCTGTAGATAGGCTGGCCTCAAACTCAAAGAGATCCACTTGCCTCTGCCTCCCAAGTGCTGGAATTAAAGGAGTGTGCCATCACAGCCTGGCTCCTAGAAGTTTTCTATTAGTATCTCTGAATGCTAACTATCTCAGATTTTAGGTCTGCCACTTAGCAGAACTACTTAACTTCCCTAAGCTAACATCTTTCATTGAGGCAAAACATAGAAAACCAATGGAAACAGTGAGCAAAATGGACAAATTAAATGCTCTAATGAAGCTCATTTTTCTAAAATGAAAAGATGACAACAGTCACACTAAAAATTTGTATGGTTGAAGTAGTAATAATAATAGTGAAAAATGAAATAAATGGGCTACAAGGAAACTTAACTTTCAATTTTTTTTTATTTTTGAGATTATAACTACATCATTTGCTCTTCCTTTTCCTCCTCCAAACCCTCCCACATCCCCCCTTTATCTCTTTCAAATTCATGGCCTATTTTTCATTAATTGTTAGTTACATGAATATATGTATATACATACATATTCCTAAACATAACTGGATCAATCTATATACTACTACTTATATCTTTATGTTTTCAGAGTAGATCATTTGGTACTAGATAACAGTCATCACTCTTCCCATCCAGATCTTGGTTTCTTACCATTTTGTTTAAAAGCAAAGTCTTCTGCAGAAAGTTAAGAAAAGAAATAAGAAATAATCCTGGAACATATTTTTGAACCAAAACAAAAGGCCAACGTTCACTAAGTTAGAGAATTTGCCAAAAGGATACAGAAGTCAGCTTGAAGGTATCCCACTGGCCAATTTGGAGACAATTTGAGCATCAAAATTAGTAACAGTAATGACAGGACATGTTATATAATAGGATGAATAAAACAAGGATTGTAATAAATTGGACCTGGTAGGTTATTTTAAAAGGGGGAACACAAAGTTAGGAAGGGAGGAGTAGAGTTAGATTTTGGAGAAGTCAGAGAGAGGAGTAAAGAATGAACATAGATGAAATATGTTGCATACATGTATGAAATTGTCAAATAATTAACGAACAGTATTTTGAAAGAATCAATCCTTAAGCATACATGCCTACAACAAATAAATGAATATATCAAAATCTTATTCAAGTGATAAATTTATTTAGTCACAAAATATCTATTAACTATAAGGAATAACTAAAAGGAATATGAATACATGTCATAGTGGATAAACCTCATAGACAAAAACTTATTTAATCAAAGTGAAGGTCACCCAAAGTAGGAAAAGTGAAACTATAGGAACTAAGAGGAAGAAATAGGTATAGTCGATCTTTCTGTATAATTCTTGTCAAAGATGTATAATTCAAATCTAAGCATGAGAGTACAACAGATAAGACTGAATTCAGCAATCTAAAAAATGACTGGCGTATAATCCTTAAAAACTTTAAGACCAGGAAAATGAAGGAAACAATGAGAAAGTATTCCAGACCTGATGAGATCTAAAAGTCAGGGACAATTAAATAAAACATATAATTTGAACTTGATCCCTTTTCTATATCCACTAACCTGACCAACAGTGAAGCATGGGTGATGTGTGCTGCTCGGTGGCTTCAATGCCTCAGTGCTATGTGACTGACTAGGAGCTGGGACAATGTCCATGTGTATAAGAAAAGCATCTTAAAGTATTTGGGGGCAATGAGGTATCATGATAGAAAATCACATCAAAAAAATTTAGTCAAACAAAATTCTGATGTGTAATTTTCCTCTAAGTTTGAGACTAAGTAATATATGTACAAGTATAAGTAAATATATGTACCTGTATATACAAACTCTACAGTATTTTATTTACCAAATGTAATAAAAAAAAGTTAGCTTTAAGGTAAGTTTGGCCAGGTGGTGGTGGTGCATGTCTTTAATCCCAGCACTCTGGAGTCAGGCAGGCAGATCTCTGTGAGTTCAAAGCCAGCCTGGTCTACAGAGCTAGTTCTGTAGGTACACATCTAGGACTACAGGGAGAAACCCTGTCTCAAAAAAAAAAAAAAGTTAAGTTTATCTTATATGCTGGTAACAAGAGGAGTATGGACATAAACTCTAAAAATAGATTCACTGATATGAAGTACTCTGAACAAGACTAGATGTACTCACAAATATTCACTCACAAAGCAAATTTCTTATCTAACGTAGCTGGCATAATTCCTAGATGTAGGCTCCTTTCTATATAGATTTTAAAGGAAGCCGTTGGCAATAATTTTAAAGCATGCTGACTCCTTTATAAACAGTAAATGTAAAAACAAACAAACAAACCTAGACTACCACATCCTTAACATTTTAAAATGTCTCCACAAAAGTAAACTGCTACATGATTATGGGAAATTGTTTACTGCATTTAGTTTATGGTCTCAGACTCATGACTCTGTAACAAGTATACTACAGGAGAATACCACTCAGACTTTGGCAATATGAAGTACTTCACAGAGGAAGGAGCTGATAGAAACAAGGGCCCCTTTAGGAGTTTGTAACTTCATTGCAACTTCATATGCTATAGAGCCACTCGAGGGAATGTGCGGAGGTTAACTTCAGCTGAGGTCTCCCTTTGATCTTCTCTCCTTACAAGTACATAGTAAACTCAGAGATTTCATCTAATCTCTCACCCATGCAGGTGGTATTTCACTGTGGCCTAATGTCTCTTCTATTATGCCCTCCATTTCCCAACATATTTCTTAAACATGGAGTCCTGTCTTATTGACAGTTTTCTCACAGGGTATGGAATGCACAAACTGTTTTATCACTTCAAAGGTATACAGTTAAGTTTATGGACAGGTTAGTACTCAGAGTGACAAAACAGGAAACAGAATATGTCATAGATAACATTTTGGCACAAAGATAGGCCCCAACGGAGAAAGACTGTGTTCAAATTATCATCTATAACAAGTCTAAAGACTACTGTTTTACTTTGTTTTAGTTTTTGTATTTTCAGAAAGTGCCGTGGCATTTACCAAGCCTGGAGTGGAATTCATTATGTAGAACAGACTGCATTTGAACTCAATCCTCCTACCTCAGCCTCCCAAGAGAAAGGATTACAGGAATAGACTACCATATCTGGCTTCATTGAAAAAAAATCAAATTAATTTTACTGTGGATGTAGGAGGATAGCTCAGTAATTAAAGTGCTTGCCTTTGTAGCACAAGGACCAGAGATGAACCCCCTAGAATGCATTTAAAAATCTCATGTGTAGTAGTGCATGCTTATACTCACAGGGGAGGCAGACACAGGAGGATTCCTGGGGTTTTGCTGGCAACCAATCTCGCTTAACTGATGATTGCCAATGAGAGACTCTGTCTCTAAGGAGTGGATAGTATTCCTGGGGATAACACCAGAGGTTGCCCTTTGGTGTTCACATGCATGGGCACAATGTGTACACACACCTACACACACAAATATCCAAATATACATGTATACTTTTATACATGTGAGTACACACATGCAGAAGCATTCACACACAAGAATTATACTAAGTCTATTTGAGTTATACAGCATGATATCATTGGGTATGTGTAGATAGTAACATGGTTGCTACCATGACAAACATAAGCATAATAACATCATTTCAAGGGCCAATTTCTTGTCTTTTTATATGAAAGGAGTGGCAGGCTGAGGTACTCTAGTTACTGCCCATCCAGCTACCCTCTTGTCAGTATATTCAATAAATCATTTTTTTCTTAAAAAAAAGGAAGAGCAAAAATGATAATACAATCACTAAGGAAAATAATTTCACTAACTTGAATTTTGATGTAACACATAGACTGCCAGCTTTGGGTACATCACTGTGGGTAGAGTGGGTAAGACAAGTTTCCCACAAGAGATGGGCTACTAAGATCCAGACAGATGAGAAGGAGGAGGAGGGCAATTCAGATTCATTCCTCCTAGGGAGAAGGCAGGAAGAGGTCTGAGTAAGAGGAGGCTTCAAAGTTATAAAGATACTGGCAACTGCTTACAATTAGTAAGCAGGATGCAAACCCTGTAATTCTGAAGCATAGAGAATTTACTCACAGTTTTGCTGTCTAGGACATTTAAGGCATTTCAATCTGGTATAGGAATACTTGTCTCAATTGGGAGAAAAGTAAACTCAATAGGAAGCATTAACATTGTTTTATCTGAATAATCTTTGTGCTTTGTCTTTGCAGGTTAGCCATCATTTAATCACATCTTTTATATATTAAAAAATTCATTTTCCTTATCAAACAGCAAAATTGTCTTCTAAAGAGTGAATATCCAAACAAATACCTTTATTCTACTTCCACCCCTCCCCTTTAAGTCATCCTCATAAGCCTATCCTTTTCTGTATCACAATAGCAAGGTGATGGCTCAACAGGCTATTAGGTTGAAAAACTGGGCTGCACAGAAACTACAAAGCTATTTCAAGAAAAGCTTTTCTGAGACCATGCACAAGAAAAAAAAAAATCTTAAATGTCGTCAGTCACTCTCAAGAGCATTGCAAATCACTCATTCTCCTTCCAGGACTTCAGTTTTACTAAGCTGACCTTTTCCTTGTTAGATCTCAAAACAAAATTTATATTTAAAATAAAATCACATCTTCTAAGTTGAATTCTTTACTCATTGAAAACCTATACAATAATATGTATATTAACAAGAATCCAAGGAATAACCCCAAATCTCTACAATGACATTAACACCTATAACAAATAGTTTTTGTCTGATAAGAAGTTAACCCTCAATATCACACATATATATGTTTGGTTTCTATTGCTGTGATACACACCATGACCAGAAGCAACTTGGGAAGAAAAAGGGTTTATTTCACACCTTACAGTTCTTCAGCAGGGGAAGTCAGAGCAGGAACCTCCAGGCAGGAACTAAAGCAGAGGCCACTAAGGAAGGCTTCTTACTGACTGGCTCCTCATGTCTTGCTCAGCTTGTTTCCTTACGCCATTCAAGACTACAATCCCAGGGGCAGCCCCTGCCCTTGCAAGGCTTGACCCTCCTCTATTAATTAGCAATCAAGAAAATGACCCCAAAGATTTGTCAACAGCATGCTAATGGAGGCATTTTCCTATTTGAGGTTCCTCTTTCCATTTGCTTCTACCTTGAGTTGACAAAAAACTAACCAGTACAAGTACAATATTATCTTTACTGTCTTCCAGTAACACATTTGCATACTAGACAACTGGATCATTTTTTCTTTACATTTTAGTATTATTTTACAGTCTTTCAACTTTCATTCATGATGACTATGTTAAGATTCACCTGTTTAAATACTATACCTATAACACTAAGAAAATGCTCAGATATAAACAACATAGATTCTAGAGTCAGCTAGAAAGAACAGCCTAGCTATCTGATGTCCTGTGTGTATGACAAGGACCAATACATAGCCTTCCTGAGGATTAGTTAACCCAATATCACTATGATGTGCATAACATGATGTTTACAATAGGGCCTGGCATAATCCCTGATGTGTGGAAGTTATTTCCTAAGTATTTTTCATTAAACATATATAATAAAAATAATACTACAGAATTTTAAACTGAGTTAATGTTACTGTTGGCCATGTAAAAGGCAATAAAATTTTAGGACTCATTTAACTTCTCTCAATATCATTTGTGAAATGCAGGAAATTTGTTCCCTATGGATAACAACTCAAGATAGCCAAAACAACCCTGTACAATAAAAGAACTTTTGGAAGCATCACCATCCCTGATTTCAAGCTCTGTTATAGAGCTATAGTCCTGAAAACAGCTTGGTATTGGCGCAAAGATAGACAGGTAGACCAATGAAATTGAGTTGAAAACCCTGATATTAACCCGTACACCTACAAAAACCTGAATTTGTCAAAGAAGTGAAAGCTATAAAATGGAATAAAGAAAGCATCTGCAACAAATGGTGCTGGCATAACTGGATGCTGGCATGTGGAAGATTGCAGATAGATCCATGTCTATCTGCCATTCACAAAACTTAAGTCCAAATGGATCAAAGACCTCAACATAAATCCAGCCACACTGAACCTATTAGAAGAATAAGTAGGAAATACCATTGAACGAATTGGTACAGGAGACCACTTCCTGAACATTACACCAGTAGCACAGACACTGAGATCAACAATTAATAAATGGGACCCCCTGAAACTGAGAAGCTTCTGAAAGGCAAAGGACAGTCAGCAAGACAAAACGACAGCCCACGGACTGGGAAAAGATCTTCACCAACTCCACATCTGACAGAGGGCTGATCTCCAAAATTTACAAAGAACTCAAGAAGCTAGTCTCCAAGACAACAAACAATCCAATTAAAAAGTGGGGTACAGAACTAAATAGACAATTCTCAATAGAGGAATCTAAAATGGCTGAAAGACACATAAGAAAGTGTTCAACTTCCTTAGCCATCAGGGAAATGCAAATCAAAACAACTCTTGAGATACCATCTTACACCTGTCAGAATGGCTAAAATCAAAAAGATCAATGACAGTTTATGCTGGAGAGGTTGTGGAGAAAGGGGAACACGCCTCCACTGCTGGTGGGAGTGCCAACTCATACAGCCACTTTGGAAATCTGTATGGTGACTCCTCAGAAAAATGGGAATCAGTCTACCACAAGATCCAGCAATTCCACTCTTGGGCATATACCCAAAAGAAGCACATTCCTACAACAGGACATCTGTTCAACTATGTTCATAGCAGCATTATTTGTAATAGCCAGAACCTGGAAGCAACCTAGATGCCCCTCAACTGAAGAATGGATGGAGAAAATGTGGTACATTTACACAATGGATTACTACTCTGTGGGGGGAAAAAAAACAATGGAATCTTGAAATTCGCAGGCAAATGGATGGCACTAGAAGAAACCATCATGAGTGAGGTAACCCAGTCACAAAAAGACAAACATGGTATGTACATATATGGATTTTTGACATAGAGTAAAGGATTACCAGACTACAATCCATACTTGCCAGAGAAGCTAGTAAACAAGGAGGACCCTAAGAGAGACATACATGGCTCCCTGGAAAAAGGGAAAGGAACAAGATCTCCTGAGCTAATTGGGAGCATGGGGGGAGGGGAGAGGGAACTAGGAGAATGAGAAGGAGAGAAGAGGAGGGGTGAGGAGGACATGATGGGGCAGGGAGGTTGAGTTGGGGGAAGAACAGAAGAGAGCAAGATAAGAGATAATATAATAGAGGGAGACATTATAGGTTTAAAGAGAAATTAGGCACTAGGGAAATGTCTGGAGAGCTACAAAGATGACACCAACTGACAATCTAAGCAACAGAGGAGAGGCTACCTTAAATGCCCTCCCCTGATAATGAGATTGATGACTAATGTATATTCCATCCTATAGCCCTCATCCAGTAGCTGGTGGAAGTAGAAGCAGACACCCACAGCTAAACCTTGAACTCACTGAAATCCAGTTGCAGATGAGCAAAGGGGTCCATACCAGGCTGTTTAAATCCACAGAAACAGCTGACCTTAACAAGGGAGAGCTCTTGGTCCCCAGACTGATAGCTGGGAAACCAGCACGGGACTGATCCAGACCCCTCTGAATGTGGGTGACAGTGAGGAGACCTCAGAATTCTATGGGGCACCTTGTAATGGATCAGTACCTATCCCTAGCATAGGAATAGACATTGGGAGCCCATCCCACATGGAGGGATACTCCCTGAGCCTAGACACAAGGGGGTGGGGCCTAGGCCCTATCCCAAAGGATTTGACACTCTGAAGAACCCCTAATGGAAGGCCTCACCCTCCCTGGGGAGCAGAAAGGGTATGGGATAGCTAGGGTGTTAGTTGGGGGGGGGGGGACCTGGGATTCACATGTAAAATAATTTTCTTTCTAATTAAAGTTAAAAATTTAAAAAATATGTCAAACAAAAAGAGTGCTTTCTAAACCACAAAGTTTCATGAGTTTCTAGTATGTGTTTGTGTTGTTCAACGTTAAGAAGATTTGAAATAATTCATTTTCCTTAGGAAAGTTAATTTTCTTTGAGAATACAATGCTGTCCCATAAGGTCTCCTGAAAGCACTTAATAGAGTGCTTTTAAAGATGTTCCAACAAAGCAGGTACCCACAGGGGTTCAAAGAACTCCTCAGCCACCAATTTTTATCTTAGAAATAATGTTCTAACTCAAAAACATTCACAGAACTCAAGAGGAAGCTAGGTGATCTGCACAGAATTTAAAAGCCTTAACTCTTCAAGGGGTTCCTGAATCCTCTTAGGTACTACTTGTAACTTACTTGGCAGACAGCAGGTATTCTAAAGAAACATCTGTGTCTCTCAATCAGACTATGGACATAATGCCCCTTCCCCATATGGCAATTTCCTCAAGAATCTCATACTAGGAGAAGGAAAAGTTCCAGCCAGAGGGGAACTTGTCTCCTGGAAAGAGATTTCACATAGTCCTAATGCCCTTAGATGATAAAACTATAGCCCAGACAAGGATATCTGGGTCAGTGGTGAGTAAGACTAACACCTTAACCAGGACTGGTTAAAGTTTATAACCTCCACCCCTGATCCTCTATTTAAACTTTAATTTCACTTCAGGACTACCTCCCATCAAGGCAGACTTGGAAGGTTCACTGGATATCTTTGTCTCTCTTCCCAATGTAGCCACATTGAATAAATTTCTTTTATCTGCTTGCCACTATTAATTTGACTCTTTATTGCCTCATTGAGGCTGTGTGGTTGAACCTAGCTTGGACACAAGCTGTGAACCCAAATGCAATAACATATTCTAAATTAAATTCTTTGGGGACACTTTGATCCAGGAGATCTCCCTCCAAACCATAGGGCTCTCATGTCTGAATCTGGTTAGACTCTTGGGGGTTGCTCAGACAAATGTGCTGCTGTGGTTTGAAGCATTCCCCACAGGCTCACATGTCCAATACTTAGTCTCAAGCTGATAGAAATGGAAACCTTAGCATGTACAGCAATTACAAAAGTAGATCACTAGAAGCATGTCTTTCAGTCTATATCTTGCTCTGACCACTTGCTATTGCCTTCTTACCATCCAATCTGCAACAAAGCAAGCTGCTGTGCTCTGCCAAACAGGCACGGCCATGAAGTGGTTACCTCAGGCCCACAAAAATAGAACCAGGACTGAAACTTCTGATACAAAAATGAATCTCCCTTTGTTTCTGTTAGGAACTCTGTCACATAAATGAAAACCTGAAGACATGAAGCTACACAAAGTAGACTGTCATATGTTTGATAAATGCTTTCATTTGAACTAAAGTTTATTCAGGAACTCCAAAGAAGAAAATTTAATTAAAAGCAGTAAAATAGCTAGAAAATTCTATTTAAAATGTCACTAACTCAGTGAAAAGTAATTCATTCTCAACCATAAAATACCTTCTCTAAGTCTAGAAGACAAAGTTAATAATATTACATTTCATCCATAAATTGGCATTGTTTGTCTTCTCAAAACTGTATGTTTCATTATTAATATCAAAAGCAAAACCCTAAGTACTCTGTAATAAAATAAATTCAATATTGTTTTGTTGTGAAGTACTTAAAAGAAGTTATATTTATGTTTTTCCACAAAACATTTTACTACCAAATTATTAACCCACATGAACAAGAGTATTGATCTCTCTGTTAATACATTCAATTTCTCTCATTAAATTCACAGCAGTAGCCTATTTTTGCAGAAAGCACTAGTGCTAATCGAAACAACAGAAAAAGCAGTATGCACAAATTAAATTGAATGCCCAAAGTCACTTCAATCTATACTGCTGTAAATAATGTTTTAACTGGTTATTATGAATGACTGATCTTAGGTTTTATAAAGAGATGTATTTCAAAAAGTCAATCTATATGAACTCCATGTGGTGGTACAAACTTTACAAACACCATACAGAAAGCCATGCAGAGTCCTCACACTAGAGCTTAATAGCATTGATACTGAGAAATAATGAATGGCATGGGGTTTAACTGTTAAATTCTGCATTTATCTGTCATATTTTTAAAAAGTAAAATATAAACAGCATTTAGAATCACAGTAAATTAGAAGTAGAAGAATCTTTTGGGAGGCCTCACTTCTACTGAGGGGGAAACAGAAGACAGGTTTTTCTGAAGTTTTTAACCTGTTGTTTTCCAGTATGAGACCTACCATTTCTTTATGGGAGAATCAAAACCAGACCCAGGATAATTGATGCCCAGTGCTTAAATTATAGCAAGTTTTCACACAGCTTAAAGCATATCATATGTAATTGGAAAATAGCTGCTGGTTCAATAACACAGACAGTATCCCCTCAAGGACATTCTGGAAATCTGATATTGAATAAAAATGACAGTATGTGTGGGGAGAACAAACATTTTCGTTTGCAGAAATCTCTAAGTTCCAATATTACACTCTCATCACAACTCTCTCCAAAAGAATTTATGACAACAGATGCAGCTTTGAACCATTTCAATTTCTTACTAATCTGAAAAAAGATTTAAAGGTGAAACTGGAATTGGCAGGCCCATTAAAACCTGAGAACAAGTGTTCAGCAGTGTCTGTCCTCTAATCTGAAAACTGAGACCAGTTCTTGGTTCACTAGAGCCACAGAAAACTTCTCAACTACAAGGTCAGACTATGATATCCTTGAACCTTGGGTTGGCTTCTAAATTTACAGCAATTAGAACATTACTAGTAATAGCTGCTCAATTTGAGGGCTGAGCGTATTGCACCCTAAGAAAATATCCACTAATGAGAAATTATCACAAAATTAGGTAATATGTATATAAACACCATGCAAATGTGAAAGTGCTATAATGTTAGTATATAAGAAACACTGTAGTTTTGTAAAAGGCCTATAATTCTGTTGCTTGTATGTAAAATCATTCTTTTTTTAAAGTCAGACACAGTACAAGGATTGGTACTATGACTATTTTATTTTACTACTAAACTAGAGGGAGTAGAAGTCCAATAAGACAAGAAAATGTAGGATTTGTAAAGGTGTATTGGAATTACTCTATTACAGGTTATATAAAAAGTAACTTATTAAGAACAAAGATTCATTAATGTTTACTCAGTTCTATAATAGATATGCACAAGGAAAGGCATACTGCTGAATATTATCCTATCAATAAAAATGAAAGGAGATAAATTTCACCCACTAGCCTTTAGCTTACATGATTAGCTTTTACAGATGTGGGATCAGAGTTATAAAATGAAAGGGCCGTGATTTCCATTGGATTCAATAAGCAAATTAAGGCAAGCAAGCAAGCTCAGCAGGTAAGTGCACCTGCTGCCAAGCAGCCTGACAAAACAAGCTGAGTTTAATCCCTGGGACTCTTCACAGGATGGAAGAAGAGATTTGACTCTTGTGATTGGTCCCCTGACCTTCACATGTACACACATGCCCTCCAGCACACCCAACACACAGAGTGTAAATACATTAATTTTTAAAAAGAGAAAGAAGCTTGAAAACAATTGTTTAGTCCAATACTAGTTATGAAAATGCCATATAATAAATATATACTATAATTATGCAAAACTATTTTATATGATACTACCAACTAAGGTTTTCTGATAAGCCCAAACTACTAAAAAACAGCAAGTCGAGAAGAAAAGACAGGTCAGTCACAAGCTAACTGGTCCATGCAGTAGAACTCTAGCAAATTTTAGGTTCCACAATATTTTTTCATAGATGTATCTCTACTAACCTATACCATACAACATACTATAAAGTTATTTATGGTACATATAATAAGATTAAATTCCTGAATAACTTTTGTTTGATCCTTTGAATTTTATTTTATTTTCCATATATTCAAAAATTTAGTAAAATTTATGCTACTCCTCAATAAGTATCTTAGATCCATATTTTGTAACCTTCTTCATTCAGAAAGAGCTTTACCACTTTCCATTTATGTGGTAAAATACGCAGAGAGTCTAGGATGACTAGGTAATATGTATATAAATGCACTGATGACTATTCTATAAAGGATAAGAGCTGGACTATTTATCATAACAAAGCAAAGGATACCAAGAAGTTACAAGTGCTCATCAGTGAACCTGTATCTTTGTGTTCAGCACTCCCTCTAGTTGAGTAGTAAAATAAAATAGTCATAGTACCAATCCTTGTACTGTGTCTGACTTTAAAAGAAAGAACGATTTTACATACAAGCAACAGAATTATAGGCCTTTTACAAAACTACAGTGTTTCTTATATACTAACATTATAGCACTTTTTCCCAAGAGATTTCTCTTTCAAATATTATATAATGAAACAAATAATATTTTTACTACAATGGATCCAAATAGTAAACCAGAACTGAAAGAATATAGAGCCATATGTTTTAGTCACATGAAAAAAGTAGTATAAAGCAGAGAAAAAGTGAGGGAAAAGCCAATGACTGGCTTATAATATATTAAGTGCCAGGGGGAAATGCTACTCCATATATCACAAGCTAGATTCTTCTAAATCAACTTAGTAACTTTATAAAATTTTCTACACTTTTTATGTGAACCAGAAGCTAATTTGCTTATAGAATTTTTAAGCTCATAGGAAAAACTGTCATAATTCTTTTACTTTTTACAGGTATATAATGAATATACAACATTTTTTGATAATTTTTAAACTAGATGATTTTTAAATTTTAAAAATTTAAGGCCAGGGGAGAGAAGAAAATGAGTAATCAGGAAGGTAAAGTTGGGGGAAGAATGGAGAAGAAGAGCAAGGAAAGAGATACCTTAATAGAGGGAGCCATTATGGGCTTAATGAGAAATCTGACACTAGGGAAATTTCCAGAGATCCACAAAGACTATACCAACTAAGAATCTAAGCAATAGCAGAGATGCTACCTTAAATGCCCCTCCCCTATAATGATTGATGCCTACCTTAAAAGCCATCATAGAGCCTTCATCCAGCAGGTGATGGAAGCAGAAGCAGAGATTCACAGCTTAGCCCTGAACCAAACTACTGGAATCTAGTTGTAGAGGGGGAGGTGGGACAAGCAAAGGAGTCAAGACCATGCTGGGGAAACCCACAGAAACATCTGACCTGAGCAAGTAGGAGTTCATGGACCCCAGTCTGACAGCTGGGGAACCAGTGTAAGACCGAACCAGGCTCCCTGAATGTGGGTGTCAGTAGGGGGGCCAGAGTCTATGGAGTCTCTGGCAGTTGAACCAGTATTTATCCCTAGTGCACGAATGAGCTTTGGGAGCCCATTCCCTATGGAGGGATACTCTCACAGTCTAGATACACGGGGAAGGGCCTAGGTCCTGCCCCAAATGTGTGACAGACTTTGATGATCCCCCATGGGAGGTCTCACCCTCCCTGAGATGTGGATGGGCGTTGGTGGGGAGAATGGGAGGACAGGAGTGAGAGGGAACTGGGATTGGTATGTAAAATAAGATTGCTTTTAATTTAAATAAAAAGAAATTTAAAACACTTAAACTTTTTAAGCTAGATTTTGCAGAGATCATTATACAGCCAAATTTTAAATATTTACATATTTCTGGTTAAAAAAGGACTTGTGTAAAACTAGATTAATTTATTGACTTAATTACTTTTATTGTTTTAATTTTGTGCTCAAGGTCAATGCCAGAGCCCTGTTTGTGCTACAAAGGCACTCTAATGCTAAACCATATCTACAACCCACATTCTGATCTGTATATAATATACTGAAATAGCTAGATGAGGAGAGGTAGAGAGCTAGAGAGAAGGGAAGAGAGAAGAGGAGAAAAATGAGAAAGAGAAGCAGAGGAGGGAGAGAGGGAAAGGAAAAGGGATAGAAGAAAGGGAACAGGGAAGAGAAGGAAGGAAGAAGAAGAGAAGAGAAAAGGGGAGGGAGGGAGGGAGGCAGGGAGGGGGAGGGAGGGAGGAGGGAGGAGGGAGGGAGGGAGGGAGGGAGGGAGGGGGGAGGATATGAAAAAGGGGAAACCATAGCATGCAAGAAGCATTTTGCTGAGAGATATGCCATTGCCATTTCAATGTCCAAAGTTTAACAATGATTCTTAGGTAGCAATTCTTGGCAAGCATTTCTATGAGTGCTAATAAAACAAAACAACACAAAACAACAGCAACTACCAAATGAAAGGGATCTGTGAATACTTCAGAATAGCTACTGGCTCTTTACTACCCATTAGAAAAGCTAAATGGATTATTTAGGCATTATCATCAAACTAGGCATTTGCTTTTTCTTTGCACTATCAGATGCCACTGTGTGTCACCCACTGTTCACTGACACTCTCTATGAGAACGACAGGTGAGAACAGTACTTAGGCTTAACCATGCTTCACTATGTATTTCTGATTTTACCTAAGAAATCAGTAAGTTATTGGCTCTTCTCTCCTGACAGAATATTTGACTACAAATAATGAAGCAGCTTTTTTCTAGGTCTATTAATGACAAAGAAGATGAAAGATTTCAAAATGAAATGTAAGAATCACACAAAAGATATAGGAACTTGCCAGTACTCAACAAGCGGCCCACACCAGTTCTCACATTTGCCTATAGTCAAAAAATGGAGTCAATTCTCACATTATCTCATCTGAGAGGACCTTCTGTTCTTTTCCTGCTAGTGGGATTGTGCTGTGCTTCCTTCAGAAGAGGAAGCAAGAAGGTCACCTTCCAAGATCACTGTAAAGGGTCTGGCGGTGCATGGGTAAGCAGGGAACACAGTGCAAATAAAACATGTAGACAGAAAATATGACTGTGGGGATACATTGTTTATGATCTAATAAAGCCACTGAAGATCAGAATGCAAAGCCAGACACACCAATTAGCCAGAGAAGCTGGACAGTAGTGGCACATACCTTTTATCCTAGGACTCAGGAGACAGGCAAATAGATCTCAGTGAGTTCAAGGCCACCCAGGACTAATGACAGTGAATCAGTCTAAAAGAGTAACAGAGCTCATGCCTTTAATCCCAGAACTAGAGAGGTATATAAGGAAGAAGCAAAGGGCTCATGTGGAAATTAGTGTCCAGCCACGTTAAGGACAGGAAGAGATCTAGTTTCTAGTCACAGGGAAGACAGGATCTCCATTTCAGACTTGGTAGAGGTAAGAGTTACTGGATGACTGCTTTGCTTCTCTGATCTTCAGCTTGAACCCCAATATCTGTCTCTGAGTTTATATTAATTCATAGTACATATAACAATCTTTAGTAGATGTCCCTAAAATACAGCCCTGAACAACAAATTAGAAAAAGTGAGGGCAGAGCCCAACCTTGCAGATCTTGTAGAGAGATTCCTGTCCATCTCCTCCTGTGTCTTTGAAGTAATCATGTGCAGGAAACGTACGATGAATATCTCGAGTAATAACACTCTCTTGTGCAGAGTCCTAAAAAGGAAAACAAAAGTGGAATTGATTATTCATGTAAAATTATTTTCAATTACGTAAAATAATACATGTACATAAAAGTTTAAAGGATATAAAAAAGTATACCTAAAAAATCTAACCTTTCAAAAAATAAAATAAAATAAAATAAAATAAGCCATTAGGGAGAGTCAGGAAGTAAAGGCTCTTGTAACCAAATCTGATGACCTGAATTTGATCTCTAGGACCCATATGGAGGTAGGAGAGAACCAACTATTGCAAGGCCTCTAAACTCCACATGTACACCATGGCATGCACATACCCCCACACATACATACATACATACATGCCCACACAAAATAAAATGTAAAAGCAAACAACCTCTCTCCTTTAATTGGAGACACTTTACTGCTCTACCTAAGGTAAATGCCACCACCTTTCATCCTTTCACATGTCTGTCTACAAGGTGTGTGCGTGCATTTGTGTGTGTTTATTTGGGAAGACTGAAAAAAAATTTGTATACCCACATTTCTAGAGAAAAACTGTGTTTCTTTCACTTACTGAGATCAATTACAGATTGTTCCTTATCAAGACAAAATCAGCTTTTAAAAAAGAAGGAAATACATCTGTTTTTGGGTATACTATAATTTCTTTAATATTATCCTATTAGCATTTTTCTATTTTTTCATTTCCTAAAGAATACTTTTGTTTGTGTGTATATAAATATATATACACATATATATTTGTTGTTTTAAAGATTTATAATTCATTGTTTTATTTTAGTTTATGTGTGTGTTTCTGTGAAATTATGTCACATGTGGGAAGGTGTCCACAGAGGGCAGAAGACAAGCAGAACCCATGAATTTGGTGTTACAGTTGGTTGTATGCCAGAAGATATGAGTTTTTGTAACTGAACTCAGGTCCTATAGAAACTCTTTTAACCATAAGCTGTCTGTTCAGCCCCCCTGCATGTGTGTCTGTGCACATGCATGTGCATGTATGTGTGTGCACGTGTGCATGCGTATGCATGTGCATTTTAAAGGATAAATTCCTAAAAGTCCAACATGTATACAGTTTTAGGGTTGTTACTAAGGCTAGCAGTAGACTGGATTCTCCTGCCTCCATCTCCAGAGTACTGGGACTATAATCATAGATCACCAGGCCTAGTTGTACTTTCAGGTTTGATTCAGATATTCTCCCTCTAGAGCTGCCATAATTACATGTACTTCAAATAATAATAGAGCACATATTTCTTTTCATTGCTAAATAATGTGTTTTCTATTTTTTAATCAAGGGCAATATGGTAAATGAAACTTTGATCACCCTCCTCCCCACCACACACACACACACACACACACACACACACACAGAGAGAGAGAGAGAGAGAGAGAGAGAGAGAGAGACTAAGCTAATTGCATAACTCATTCATTCTACAATTAAGAATCCTACAACCTACAATATAGAAGCTTACATTTTAAAACATGAATTTAAGAAGTGTTTTTATAGAAATTTGGAAAAGGAAAGCTCAAAATTATATAAAATTCTGAACTTCGTTTTAAAAAGACTGAGTATTACCTTGGTTTTATTTTAATCCTGGAAATATTTGTTTTATCTATTTAATTGTCAAGAAAACAGGATGAATAGCTTTAATGATGAAAATACTTTGTACAATTCATAGATGTATTAAAGACTGCTAATTGCAAATTAAATGCACTGTTTAATGTCTTGATTCCTCAAAGACTGAACAAATAGACTTTCCGCCCCATAGCAGAAATGGAAGGGTGTTTAAAATGTGAGTTGCTTTAATGACACTGGTTCCTTCTCCTTGTAGCTGAGAAGCATACAAGGAGCAGGCAGCTGATCAGCTAAGTCAGGACCTTCTCTTGCTGCCTTTTCCACATCAGCTGTTACTTCATGCTGGGTGGTAATTAGATCTTATATCATGTAGAGTAAGAAAGGAAGCAAAATGACACGTTCTAAATTTGCTAGCATATGTTTGATAAGGCAGTCCAGAGGACATTCTGGTGGCTTACATGAATGGAATACTAAAGCTGAATAAACATGGAACTTTAATGTTTTAAATAGCTTAAGTAAAAGGAATAAATACATAGAAAGAACTGATACCAGCACTCAGGAGGCAGAGGCAGGCAGATCTCTGTGGGTTCGAGGACAGCCTGGTCTCCAGAGCGAGTGCCAGGATAGGCTCCAAAGCTACACAGAGAAACCCTGTCTCAAAACCCCAAAAAAAACAAAGAACAAAAAAAAAAACCTGATACTTGATGAGGAAATGAATTTTCTAACATAGTGAAGATTTGGGAGATGTCTGGAAGAGGGTAAGCAGAATGCTAATATATAAAAAAATTACATTACAGACGTAAGGATCTGTATGTCAGTGGTGGAACACCTGTTTAGCATGTGGGATTCTGAATATGAAAACCTGATAACCAAATAGTCTGATTCAGAGGAAGAGAAATTGGTCAAAAATTTCTAAAAAGTATGTTTGCATATCACTAAGCATAATTTATCTATGCATTCTTGATCTGCCTTATTTACAAAAATAAAGGAAAATAAAACTAATACTTTCTGATAACTTTCCTTTCCTGAGTTTTTTTTTTTTTTTAAGTTCACCCAATATAGGGCCTCAAATGGACAATTACTCTACTGTGATCACAATTTTAATTGCATCTAATTTTAAATGATACAGAAATATAGACACAGAGTATAATGTGCTATAATTTGGATGTGGTTTTAGTACATCACTTAAGGGTTCATACATTGGAAATTTGGTTCTAATTGGGGGATAATAGGAGATGGTGAAACCTTTAAAAGGTGGGTCCTAGTGTATGGTGGAGGAGCACTGTCCTTAAATAAAAAATTACTGTAATTCTTGTGGATCTCAGGCTAAGTCTTGTGACAAAATTGTTTGAAAATGGAAGTAACAGCTCCTCCCCCCACCCCAACTCTTCTTTCCAGTCCTAAGTCATCTCTCCCTCTTCACGCATGCTTTCAACACCATGGAGGTCACCCATCTGGTGTGCTCAAAATTACCCAACCTTGGGTATTTTGTTTTAAGAGTAGACAGGCTAAAGTAATGTGCAATGTTCAAAATAAAGGTACTTAGTAAACCCATTACCATTGTGTGCACCATTCTCACGTATGCGTGTGTGTGTGTGTGTGTGTGTGTGTGTGTGTGTGTGTGTGTGTGTGTGTGTGTGTAAATGGGATCAAGATACATGATGTGAAAAACACATGGAATAAATATTTTCTCTACTAGTCATTGTATAACACTCAAGTTATTACTGCCAGCTATAGTTATTCTACACATCCTATAACATCATGCTTCTACTTCTCTTTATTTGAGGAATCACCCAGCTGAAGAAGGGTCAAATAATTCATCATATAAATGTGTGTAAAAGGTTTCAGGTAAAAAAAAAAACCAGTTATTTATATATTTCTAAAAACCTTTCCTAGCACAACAGAAAATGATGAGGTTATCTTCTTGAAAGACCTCATAGCAGAACTTGTCGAAGACATGGCAATTGCCTCCACTGTGAGAATACAGAAATCATCCTTCCATGGACTTCCACTTGACCACTGTCTAGACTCCCAACTTAACCCATAATTTACTTCTCAGGAAAAACAGTACCCATTCTGGTCTTCAGAATTGACTGTGGTGGTTCAGCAGCCAGACTGTGATATACCGTCTGTTTTTCTCACAATACCAACAGAATTTGAAATGAATTATTTGTTCTTATGGAGTATCAGTTTCTCTGTGAACATCAAATATATATAGTATTGCTTAGAATGATATAATACAAGTAAGAGTGTTTAACACTCTACCTATTATATATTGAGCATGCAATATTTAACTGTTTAAATTTTTTGATGAGTATATACTTCAGACATTCTAGAGACCTTCCATAATTTAAAGAATAAATGAATATCTTTGAGTAGCGTAAGAATCATGATTAGGAAGCCAATTCACTAGAATTTATTAATCTATACATACTCTACTCTTAACTACTTACCACACATACATGTCCTAAATTATAACTGTATCTATTAATCTAATAACAAAAAACAAAGTGAGAAATTATTGGCTCCAGGTTTCACATAACTGACCCAACAAAGAAAGTTTTCAGCAAGAATACTATGAAGGAGGATGAGAAAGATGGTAAAGTTGTGGCAAAATCTACCAAGACAGTCACCATTTCTACCATTACTTCAGAAATCAGATTCTAAAGAACAGTTGAAGTCATGGTTATGAAGAAGACATATGGCACTGCAATAATTGCATGTTTCCCTGTGGAACATCACTAAGAACTTCACTTACAGTCTAAGTCCGAAAGGCCCTCCTTTCTCTTGCCTTGTTAGGTTAGCCCATATTTGGGACCACAAAACAAGAAAAAGTTTGTAACAAAGTCTGAAAGGTTCATTCTTATCCTGCATACAAGTCTATCACCATACCAAAATAGAAGTCTACCTTTCAAATTTTTGCCTTTTTCCAAATTTTTAAGTCCTAAGACTAAACCTATCCTCAAGAAAGGTAGAAAATCCATGGTCCAACAGAGGTACCATGCAATTTGTTAAATATCAGTTTAAAAGCAAGCCAAAGAGACATGATAAAGAGTTTATCTTCAGGCACATTCAAATGAAGTTTCCCATCAAGAATGTTGCATGAGATCCAGTGGCACATATATACCTGGCATTCTTGTAATTCTCATAATTCCTACCAGAAGAGAATCATCGCTTACTTGTTTCTTGTAGAAAAAAAGTGAATACAGCACTCAAGTGTCAAGAAGCATTAGGAAGACAGGCTTGGAAGGACCACATCCTATTATTTTTTTTATGAAACAACTTTTGAGCTGTCAAGAACTAAAACGGCATTATAGTAAGGGTGACTACTTCCACACATGGCCTTAACAGGTGTGTGAAACACCTGGCGACACCTTGGTTTTTCATATTCCTAGCACCATGACAGAACCTTTTTGCATCAGTCAACCCTAAAGCATCAGATGTGCTGTTACTTCCTATCTACCACAAAATCAATCCAACTTTATGAGCATCATTCCAATCTGCCAGAGATATTAAAAATGCCAGTGTGAACTATCGCTAGCCACAATCAGTAGGAAGATAAATGAATCACAGCTAAAAATGTTTTGACCTTAGAATGTATCTTCTACTCTTACCCTACAGGGATCTTCCTTCGGTTCTATGTTGGATGGTAAAACATCACAAACTGGTCTGCTTATGTGTCCCTGAAAGCAGATGGGTTTGCAGTGGTGAGTCTTGTTTATCTGCCTTGATGTTTGCCAAAAATCCAGAGTCAGAGATATAAGGAGAAAGTTTAAAGTATATTCTAGTTTCAAATGTGCTGCTAAAATCATGAGCAAGAAACAGTAGCAAAATGCTGAATCATTGCCAATTTTATCTCTTGAATACAGAATGGAGTCTTAACTTGAGTCAGGTATATAAAGGCAAAGATAAAATTAAACAATCATATTATAAATAAACTGGGGCTGGAGAGATGTCTCAGCTGTTAAGAGCACCGGCTGCTCTTCCAGAGGTCCTGAGTTCAATTCCCAGCAACCACATGGTGACTCACAACCATCTGTAACGGGATATGATTCCCTCTTCTAGTGTATGTGAAAACATGTCACTCATATACAATAAATAAATATTTGCTCTCGGAAGAATGTAGCAGCTATAAGAACTAAAGGCATCTGGGTGTAGTGAAACACACCTTTAATCCCAGAACTCAGGGAGGGAGATTCAGGCAGATCTCTGTGAATTGGAGGCCAGTCTGGTCTACAGTCTGGAAAGCCAGAACTAAATAATGACACCCTGTCTCAAAAGTTACAATTAAAATTTAAAAAAGAAAGAACGAGAAGCAGAGAGATCAGAAGGTGGGGGGGAGTGGGCTTATAGACAGTACTTATAATGGGTACTGTCTTCGTTAAGGTTTCTATTGCTGTAAAGAGACACCATGACCTTGACAACTCTTATAAAGAAAAGCATTTAATTGGGGCTGTCTTATAGTATCAGAGGTTCAGTCCATTATCATCATAGCAAGAAGAATGGAAGCATGCATGTAGCCATGGAGCTTGTAAAGGAGCTGAGAATACTGCATCTTGATACACAGGCAACAGGAAGTGAATTGTCACACTGTGTATAGCTCAAGCATATATGAGACCTCAAAGCCCACCTCCAAGTGACATACATCCTCCAAAAAGGCCATACCTACTCCAACAAGGCCAGATGTCCTAATAGTGCCACCCCTATGGGCCAAGTGTTAAAACACACAAGTCTATGGGGGCCACATCTACTCAAACCCTACAGGCACCAAGTGCCAAGATGGGAATGGAAGCATGGGACTGGAATATAGCACTGGATATCTTCAAGCACTGCAGAGTGTAGACAAAGCTAACAAACACTCGAGGTTACTTTTAGACTCAAATATCTGAAATATGCTAAAGCTACACCAGCTCTGTATTCAATCACTGGGCTGCCAAGAGTTCATTATTCCAAATTAAAGATTCAAATGAGAACACGGTAATGTCAAGTCTCTATCAGAAGGAAATATTCTTTTTCAGAATGAAGGGGAAAAGCTGAGCTCCATGCTCTTATTTGTTAAGATAAACATATTCCTAGTTTTATATTATTCTTACATTATTGAATTATGATCAAATTGTTCCTTTAAATCCTTGAAATACTAAAATTTTACAAAATAGCTCTGTATGTATCATGGAAAGAACAAAAATAATATTGTTTTGCTTTTTTTCAAAAAGTCCAAGAATTTCTCTCTGCTAAGGACACAATTTGACAAATATGCCTCATTGAAATTAGTCATTGTTTTACAGATCTTTAACCACCCATGCACCTTACTATTAGTTAAATACTTTTTAGAAACTTTGAAAGCATCTTATCATTCCTCCAATCATTCTAGATTCTTATTTTTTAATCTCTCCAACCTCAGTTATACCTCAAATTGGGTGACAAATAAGACAAATGTATGTAAAATAAGCTTTCAATTTGCTCTACAGTTTGAAATCATTTGTGTGTTCGGAAGATACTTCTCGGGGCACTCTCTAAGAATCAGCCCTCTCCCAGGCGCAGAGCACATGGTTTCTAGCAAGATGTCCCCACCACAACGGAGAATCTGTCAATGAAGGCATTAAATAAATATGCAGCAGTGGCTCATCAGTGAAAAGTGTTAGGAAGAAATGAAAAGGGAGTGAGGAGAGGCTAGCACTTAAGTAGAGTACCTTTGCTTCTCTGAGTAAAAACACAAATATTTAGAGAATGAGTATTAATATTCAGGGAAAAGAAGTAGGGATGGATGACATACTTTAAATAATGTTTTAAAGCGTTCTGTGACCAATTTATTTCCAAAATGTCTTAAACTAAAATTTATTCCACTTTTCTTGATTAATATCTCAAACATTTCTAAAATATAATTTAGATGACTTTACAAAATGCTTCAATTTATATGTTTGAATAATACACCCCTAGTTACACATCTACCTATGAAAATTTGCCATTTATAATTTTAACATGTGCTAATGTGCAAGAAGGCCCTGCAACAGTATCCGAGAGAATTAAAAAGGTATAAGAAAGAGTCTGTATGGTTTCTGAATAGCAGGAGGATTAACATCTACTCATAAAGATGAGTGGAAATAAATAATGATGGAAGGAAAGATATGCTAACAGACAAATATTTCATATAGGTGATGTTAATTTTAAGAGTTCAAAGAAAAATGTGACTCCAAAACTATTCAGGTGGCATAGTTACCTTTCACAAGAGATATAGGCAGTTTGTACTGAGCACTGCAGACAGCTAGATTGGCTCAAAACAAAAGGCCATGAGACTAACAGCAAAAATGGTGTGTGCAGAGGCTCCAACACAGCACCTGCCATCCTCAGCAGATAAGATTCTAATTGGCTAAGAAGGGAATACATAAAAGGCAGCATTGAGTGGATAGAGAGTATGCAAAGGTGATCTGGAATTAAAAAAACATTTTAATTTAATCCAGTAGGCAATGAAGAGCTATTCCATCTGACTTACAGTTTTAGGAACCACTCTTTCAGTTTGCCCTTGTGCACTTTTACTATTTGAAAACTGCAGGCAGGTGGTGAAGAAAGAACCTTACCCCCAAAGAGAACTGGCATTTTTCACTGGATATTTTGAAGTGATCACTAAGCTCATACAATATCATGGGAGGCCTTGGTCATAATGTGACCAAGGATGAAGGCTTTGACCCATGGAGTTGTAGAAAGAGGTAGAGACTACATGTGACTGCACACAATACAAACTCAGCTCAGCATAGTGAGTTGGCTTCCTTAGCTAACAACAGTCTATGTATATTGTCATATATTGATGTCAGGAAACAAATATCTATGACTCCAGTGGGAGAAGACAGGATGCCTTGAGTAGTGCTTCTCCTGGGTGCTGCCTTTATATGCTTTCCTTGGCTAGCATTCTTCTGCTTCCTTTACATGTAAAACTTCTAACTGTGACCATTACAGCTTTTTCTTAGACGTGGGGTTGCCTCTAGTGAATTATACACCAGATGGGGACTTTTGGTAACCTCTTCCATTTACCTCTGGTGTCAGGTCAGGGCAATTTGGTATGGACTCTAACTCTGAAGTTGGTTAGATTCATAAACACCCAATATTCTTCTTCTTAAAGTCAAAACTGTTACATAGCTTGGCCTGATTTCACCCTCAGAATCCTTCCTCAGCTTCTCAAGTGCTTACATGACCACTGTGTTCCACTATGCCCAGCAAAATCAACAAATCTGAAGACTTCACTGTGATATTCTCACACAAATCTGTTCAGTTTAAAGATATAACTACAAACCTTTTCCTGTCTATAATATATTATTCAAAATAAAAGTTTCTTTTGATTTTACTTCAGATAACTTTTTTAAAAGTCTGGGTACTATGGAGATGGCAGCTGTGCAATATGAGAACTTGAGTTTGGACCCCTAGAACCCATGTAAATACCAGATACCCCCTGTAACCCTAGGACTGATAGTATAGAAAGGCAAGTCTCAGAAACACATTGGCTAGACAAGTCTAATCAACTGGTCATCTCTAGGTTCAGAGAGACCATGGCTCAAAAAAATAAGTTGAGAGCAGCTGAAGAACTCAACATCCCCGGTCTTCATGTAAACTGCAAATGCAAACACAAATGTGGTATACTGACACACTGCCAAATCTAGATGGGCTCACTAGAGTCATGGGCATTTATTTCTGACATCTTTGTACATACATATACCATACACTGATATATTGACACAGCTAGATGGGCCCACTGGGGTCATGGTTTCCAACATGATTGTAGCATTCACACAGAGCTTTTTAACATAGATCCTCAGGAATTACATATAACAGAACTACTGTTAACCACTTGACCATTTGTTTAAGTAAACATCTACATCTTATTAATGAATTGAAGCACACAAATTGAAAAACAGACCTTGTAATTATTGAACTGATCTTGTTAATTTAAATTGTTTAAACGATCACCTGGATTATCAAAACAGAGGCAATGTACTCTAGCCTGGGTTATACATTTAAAGAAAAAAAAAACTGACCAGTTCAGTTTTTTTGCATGCTAAAATAGCTAAGTGAGGCACTGTGTGTGTGTGTGTGTGTGTGTGTGTGTGTGTGTGTGTGTGTGTGTGTGTGTGTGTAAAGTACATTAAAGTTGACCATTCCCATACCCTGGAATATGAGTTTTGACAACAGACAAGTGATTTGTTTTGTTTTGTTTTGTTTTGGTTTGGTTTTTTGAGACAAAGTTTCTCTGTGTAGCCCTGGCTGTCCTGGAACTAGCTCTGTAGACCAGGATGGCCTCGAACTCACAAAGATCCACCTGCCTCTACCTCCTGAGTGCTGGGAATAAAGGCATGTGCTACCAACACCCAGCTAAGACAAATGATTTTTATACCAAATCAACTTATAAAATTCCCATTTTATCCCTTTTTATGACAGTACATTTCCACTGACATAAGTTGTTACTTATCTAAGAATAAAAAATATACAAATTATGGTGAGATAGGAATATCTAAGAATGAACAGCTTTGTTCCTAAGAGACTATATGAGTTCTCTTAGTTCTCAATCAAAAAGCCCACTTCAGTTAAATATCCTAATCACATCTAGTATTGCAGCTTTTTTGTTTTCCTAAATCCGAGTTAATGTTTCATGTTTCTTTCCATATAATGTACTTTTTCATTCTTCTCATTCAAGATAGTAAATTCCAGTTTTTTCAGAGCTTTAACTCTTCCACTTTTAAGAGAACAAATCATTGTGAGATAGAACAGAGGAGAAACCCTTTTGTAATAAAGCTAAATCACAAGAAACAATGTATATAAAAGAAATATTTGATTTTCTGTGTATCAGGGTTTTCCTGCATGTTTGCCTGTGCACCACATGCAAGCAGTACCTGTGGATCCCCTAGAATTATGTTACGGATGGTTGTTAGTGTTACCAGGTAGGTCTTGGAAATGAATCCAAGTCCCTTAGAAGAGCAGCCAGCACTCTTATAAACTGAACTATTGCTCCAGTCCTACATTTTTTTATTCAACACATTTTTTCCCTGTGTGGATCCAGAAATGCATGTTATCACTCAAAGACTTAGATAATTATGCATTCTAGCTCCAGGAAAAAGTCTATCATTACAAAATTCTTTTTTTCTTTCCTCTTCTCACTCCTCATTCTTACAGGGTGTTTCTATCCTCAGTTCATGTTTCATTCCTTCTTAAAGCTCTCCTTGGGAAGTGGCATGCCTGCCTCTGACATCAACAACTAACTCTCCTCTCCTATGTCTTTACTAAAGCAGATGGCAAACCGTTTTGACTATCAGTATTATGCGAGAAGCTGCTTCACAGCACATTTTCCAAGCTCCTACTTAGATTTGCACTCCCAAAATCTCTATAGCACTTGCAGTAATCTGTATTTTTAACAAGCATCTATGTAACCCACCAGCAAATGTGCAAAAACTGTTATCTAGGAACAACATGTCTGACAGAGATGTCATTCTACATTTAAAACGTTAAGTGCAAACCTCACTTCAGAGTTTCTCCCATGGGTCTCTTTCCTGTTTCTGAGGAGACACACAGGATGACTGTTTCTTCTTCCTTTTATCCTAGTACCCTATTTGGTTCTCTGAACATCACTGCAGCAGTTAATTAACTGGAACTCATGTCTGGATGCCCTCTTTTGCTTGCCATCTTCAAGTGAGCCATGATCAGTTTTTACTTTTGTGCCTCAGACTTTACTAGACAATTAGTAAAGAGTACTGAATAAATTAGAATGAGAAAAGCAGACAGGGTAAGCATATATTGCTTATTATGTGAAAAAGCAGTGACTTACTAAATTTCACAGCAAAATACATACCAAAGGTTCCACAGTTCTTGGAGATATAATAGAGGGAGACACTTTTGGTTTACAGAGAAATCAGGCACTAGGGAAATGTCTGGAGATCTACAAAGATGAACCAGCTAACTATCTCAGCAACAGAGGAGAGGCTACCTCAAATGCCCTCCCCTGATTATGAGATTGATGACTGACTTATATGCCCTCATCCAGCAGCTGGTGGAAGTAGAAGCAGACACCAATAATTAATCACTGATCTGAACTAGAACCCAGATGCAGATAGCTGGAATACCAGCATGGGACTGATCCAGACCCCAGGAACATGGGTTTCTGTGAGGAAACCTCGGAAATCTATGGGACCTCCTGTAGAAGCCCAGTATTTATCCCTAGCATAGGTGTGGACTTTGGGAGCCCAGTCCATATAGAGGAATACTCCCTGAGCCAAGACACATGGGGGTGGGCTTAGGCCCTACCCCAAAGGAAACGAAAGACTCTGATGACACCCTATGGAAGGCCTCCACCATCCAGGGGGAGCAGAGAAGATATGTGACAGATAAGGTTTCAGTGTGTGTGGGGGGGAGGCGGGTAGAGGAGGATGGGTGGGAGAAGGGAAACGGGATTGTCTTGTAAAACAATCCTGTTCCTAATTCAAATAAAAAAAAGTTGGGAAAAAAAGGTTCCACAGTTCTAATACTAAAAAAGGCACATGAAAATAATTATAAAAATAAGATGTTTCTGTCTTAAAATAGAAACGAGAACTCCTATCTACCTTTTAGTATTTTCTTTAATAGTCAAAACACTGCTTGTAGTTCTTATTAAGCTTCATATTTCAAAATAGAAGTAATTTTTTAAAAAAGAGAGAGGAGGCAAGAGAGGGAAGTCTGGGATATAATGTAATAGCAAAGCAGTTACATAGCATGCATGAGGCCCTAGGTTCAATCCATAGCCTCAGGAAAAAAAATAAATTTTACACATGTAAAAGATAAAAAGATTATTAACAAAGGGGATATCCACCAATGAATGCCTTTGAATAAGTTTTTCTCAGACTGTATTGAGTGACATTAAATGCCCTTGACTGAGTAACTAAGCCAGATACAAGACTATATTATTCATGGCCTTGTCCATGGCCTAATTGGAGTCACCTACCACCTTGTGAATATTAAAGGTTGTACAGGACATTTGTATTGGATAATAAAATATCCTAAAATAAAAAAGATAAAAAGATTAATGCATTCAAATGTTCCATCATTTTTAAAAAGTCTCTCTGTGGATGTGTGCACAAATATACATGATACATATGTGTGATATCTAAGTGCCCATTCATGTAAGGCACATGTACATGAGCCATGACAATGGTGTAAAAGTCAGAGGACAACCTTGGGTGTTGTGCTTCACTTCCCACCTTGTTTGAAAGAGGGTCTCTTGGTTGCTCACCAGTGTTCAGACCAGGACAGCTGGTCCAATAAGTCTCAAGGCACTCTCTGTCCCTGCCTTGCATCCCATCATAGGAGCACTAGATTACACACAGACATTATGGCACCGGGATATACATGAGTTCTAGGGATTCAAACTCAGGTCCTCATGCTTAGGTAACAATTGCTTTACCTATTGGCTCATCTACCCAGTCATTACTTCAATAAGAAACAAGTCACATAATTAATAGTTTCAAACCTCTTACAAAAGCAAATTATATTTAATATGTTTTTTTTTTTAATCTCAGGTTTGGGGCCAGGAATATATCTCAGTGGGAGAACATGTATCTAGCATATATAGGCCCTAGACTTAATCTCCAGTATACACAACACACACACACACACACACACACACACACACACACACACACACACACACACACACACCTTAAGTTTATTATTGACATGTTAGCTTTTTCTTAGTAAAACTGCTTGAAGCTCACAGGTTTAGGTAAGAACCAGAAAATCCCTATCAATGTACCTCCACATTGTGGTATGTGAAAGTCCGTGGAAATTTGGGGACTAGAAACTATTTATGGTAAATTCGTTGCCATGTTTAAAACACACCCACATGCCTTTAATCAATATACATATTTGCTTTTGATTTTTATGCCACTCAAGTCATTTTTAGGGAATTTCTCCTTAACAGAACTAAAAAACCAGAAAGGGATTTTAAAAGTCTGAATTTCTAATAAAGGTTAAGAATATAAAATTAAAAGAAATTTCACTTATTCCTCCTGTATTAAGTGTGGTATGAGCTATCTGACTTAAGTCAATGGCCCTACGAACTAAAAGAAGGGCTCATTCTATGAACTTGACTGGTTCTGTGATTTTACTGAGCCTATTGCCACAAGCAAAATCTCAATGTGCCCAAAGCTTTCAGTTGTTGATATCAAGTTAATACACAAAACATTTTGCGTGTTAGTAGGTAAATGTTAAGAAGTTCACAATACACACAAAATTTGCATTTTCATTAGGCCATCATTCTGGTCATCAGGGTTGTATGTGTATCCACTGCCTGACTACTACCCAGCTCAGAATAGTATGTATCACTATACGTAGAGAATTTCAACAGCTGACATATCATCACATCTTTAATTTTTCCCCCATTCAATCAGCCCATAAGTCCTTTTAGGTTAATCTGTGTGAAGCATTAGGGGGCTCTTTGGTAGCATTAAAAATCTATATGTAACATGGTACTAGCTGTTGGCTCAAACTGAAAAGCCCTCATTTCTGTCTGTATAACATTCCATCTGCAAAGTTGCATTGCTCTTTTAAGCTTCAATGTTTTTGTACAATTTCTTCTGTCTAAACAGTCCCACTTCCCACCAACTGAAATATTATTCATTTGCAAAGGCTCATTATATGTCTTTCATAGTGCTTTCCTAATGATCTCAGTTGAAAATATGTCCTTCCTCTATATTAATACAATATCAAGTTACATATGCATATGTAAAGCCTACAATATATTGCTGCAAGTCATATCTTATCTCTCTCTAGTGAAGGAACATCATCTTATTTATGGTAGCAATACAGTGTCCTGTATGTAGGATGGAAGAAGTATTTGTTGAGTAAATGACTCTATGAAAGAAAAATGGTAAAGCAAAAAAAAAAAAAAAAAAAAAAGGCAGGGAGTCCAGAAAGAGTCTACAGAAATGTAGAAGGTGGGCATTGCCTCATACTAATCCATAAATGGAAGTTAAGGTAAGGAAAATTTTCCTTTGCTGTACATTTATATGTAGCCTTTGAATCTTTAAGCTGGTTCCTGGAAAAGAAAGTTTACGAAAGCCGTCACAATGCAGAATTTACCTATTGGGATCCTGGCCACAGCCAATGTAAGGATTCTACTTGGTCAGAACTGATTTGGAAGTCACTTTGGAACAAGTCACCATACATTGTTCACAGTGTCAGCTTCCTAAAGTGTAGCAACAAAGGATCAAAGAACCTTTTTCACAGATTTATGAAACACACATTTTGCTCAAATCAACTCAGATTAGGCTAAACTGCTTATGAAGACAGTTTAAGTAGCACACCAAAACAACATTCTTTCAAATGAATATTTGCAGATGCCAATCATGGATGTGATAGTATATCAAGATCATAATGTAAACGAAGCCTTTGAAAGCAACTAGGATACTGTGAGGCGCATAACTTTTTTTTTTTTTTTTAACGTAGCAAATTAAAGAACTACAGGGACAAGGGAAGAAAGCTTGCTGGCTTTCGTTACCAAAGAACAAGGGTGCAACTTCATTAACCAAGAAGACACCTCTGTTTCTGCCCCTAAGGAAATTCCCACAGAAAGCTAGGGACAGACAGAGAAACCTGGCAGGGAAGCAGACCTAAGGAGTGCCTCTGTACCACTGCCCACAAGGACAATCAAGGAAATTAGGAGCCTGAAAGAGGGAAAGAGTGGCATGAGGGGCATGGCAATAGTGCAGAGCAGAGCAGGAGGAGTGCAATAGAGCAATTATTACAAGAACCAGTGCCCTATGAAGAAACCCAATTCAGTCAAACATGCTGAAATAAATAGGCTTCTAAATCCACAGGATTAAAAGCTTCTTTGTTCCAGTTTTAGGGTTGCTACATAAAATACTGTTTTGAGAACTTTTTACATGGGAAATAATAAAACTTGCCTGGAGATCAGAGTACAAAGAGAGCCACAGCCATAAGAGGCCAGGCAGTGGTGGCACACACCTTTAAACACAGGACTCAAGAGACAGAGGCAGATGGATCTCTGTGAGTTCAAGGCTACCCAGGGCTACATGAGAGTGAATCAGTCTGAAAGAGAAACAGAGTTCATGCCTTTAATCCCAGCACTAGAGAGATATACAAAATAGTAGCAAGGCATTTGGTATTCTGACAATTAGTCTTCAGCCAGGGTGAGGACAGGATTGCCCCAGCCTGGGTAGAGAGAGGTAAGAGCTCTCTGGTGACTTGACTGCTTTGCTTCTCTGATCTTCAGGCAAGCTTTATTAGATCATAAACAATATATCACCATAGGGAAATACATTTAAATTTTAGTTATTGATTACCATTAACTGACATTTAAGTGGAATTCTATAGTTTTATTCTCTAAATCCTGCAGTCAAGATCACATTGCAGTGTCAGGAAAAGCAAATTCTGAGTATATTCAGATGTTATTTTAACTTCGAATAATATGACGGTCTGAAAGGTACCTTGTTTGATATTAAAATAACCGCAATAGACTTCTAAGCAAGCTGTGTTAATTTACTTGGTGAAGGTGGGGAGACACTTTGAAAAGTTAAAGAAACCACTATGAATAGAATCACAAAGATGTGATCTAAACTCAGAAAGACTAGGAGGAAAATGAGGACATCTAGATAACAATGGACAGACATCATCATTAATGAGAACACTGAGTCTGAGAGGCCCAGAAATACTGAATTGATGACCCGGAAAGCAAGATCACATTAAGATACAGCAGACTGGTCTGCAGTCTCATAACACAAGGAGGCAGAGAACAGACAAAGATTCCTCCAGTGAACAAATGACAAAGATGCTGAGAATGTTCATTTCATAAACACTGTCCTCTAATCAATGCCAAATAAAGGAGATTTATCAATTGACATCTGGAAAAAGCACATAACACAAACCTACACTAGAGATTTTAGTGCCTTAACAGATGTCAAGTTCTTTCTCTGGTATTCAAATTTTACAAATATTTATGTAAAGAATTATCAGGAAACAATCTGAAAAACAGTGGAATTTATGGACTGGGTGAAAAGAAGCAATTGCCTCTTTAAGGCAAATAATTCATAAGCTATATATTTTCAATAATTACCAGACAAAAACTTAACAAAGAAACAGAGGATCTGAAAGAAGTCATGGCCCAACTGGGGTTAACGGATATCTATAGAGCATTCCATCCAAACTCAAAAGAATATACCTTCTTCTCAGCACCACATGGCACCTTCTCCAAAATTGACCACATAGTAGGCAACAAAGCAAACCTCCACAATTACAAAAGAATTGAAATAACCCCCTGTATCTTATCAGACCACCATGCATTAAAGCTAGAATTCAGCAACAATACAAATGGCAGGAAACCTGCAAACTTTTGGAAAATGAATAACACCCAATTGCACCATTCCTGGGTTGAGGAAGAAATAAAAAAACAAATTAAAGACTTCCTAGATTCTAATGAAAATGCAGACACAACATACCCAAATTTATGGGACACTCTGAAAGCAGTCCTAAGAGGGAAGTTCATAGCACTAAGTGCCCACATGAAGAAACTAGAAAAAAGTCACATTAGAGAACTGACAGAACAACTGAAAACACTAGAGCAAAAAGAAGCAAACTCACCAAGGAGGAGTAGACGCCAGGAAATAATCAACCTGAGAGCTGAAATCAATAAAGTAGAAACTAGGAAAACATTACAAAGAATCAATGAAACAAAGAGTTGGTTCTTTGAGAAGATCAACAAGATAGACAAACCTCTAGCCAAACTAACCAAAAGGCAGAGAGAGAGCACACTAATTAACAAAATCAGAAACGAAAAGGGGGATATAACAACGGACACTGTGGAAATCCAGAGAATCTTTAGGTCATACTTTGAAAATCTGTACTCCACAAAATTCGAAAATCTAATGGAAATGGACAGTTTCCTGGATAAATATCACTTACCAAAATTAAATCAAGATCAGATAAACAATTTAAATCGACCCATAACCCCTAATGAAATAGAAGCAGTCATCAAAAGCCTCCCAACCAAAAAAAGCCCAGGACCAGATGGCTTCACTGCAGAATTCTACCAGAAATTCAAACAAGAGCTGATACCAATACTCCTCAAACTGTTCCGCACAATAGAAGCAGATGGGATATTGCCAAACTCCTTCTATGAGGCTACAATCACTTTGATACCCAAGCCACACAAAGATAAGAATAAGAAAGAGAACTACAGACCAATATCTCTCATGAACATTGATGCTAAAATACTCAATAAAATATTGGCTAATCGAATCCAAGAACATATCAGAAAAATCATCCACCACGATCAAGTGGGCTTCATCCCAGGGATGCAAGGATGGTTCAATATACGAAAAACCATCAATGTAATCCACCATATAAACAAACTGAAAAAGAAAAACCACATGATCATCTCACTAGATGCTGAAAAGGCCTTTGACAAAATCCAACATCCCTTCATGATAAAGATCTTGGAGAGAACAGGAATAACAGGAACATATCTAAACATGATAAATGCGATATACACCAAACCAATAGCCAACATCAAACTAAATGGAGAGAAACTCAAAGCATTTCCTCTAAAATCAGGAACAAGACAAGGATGTCCACTCTCTCCATATCTCTTCAATATTGTTCTTGAAGTTCTAGCTAGAGCAATAAGACAAGATCAGGATATCAAAGGGATACAAATTGGAAAGGACGAAGTCAAACTTTCACTATTTGCAGATGACATGATAGTCTACATAAGTGACCCGAAAAACTCTACCAGGAAACTCCTACAGCTGATAAACACCTTCAGCAAGGTAGCAGGATACAAAATTAACTTAAATAAATCTGTAGCCCTACTGTATACAGATGATAAACTCAATGAGAAAGAAATCATGGAAACATCACCTTTCACAATATCCACAAGCAACACTATCTGGGGGTAACACTAACCAAAAAAGTGAAAGACCTGTACAATAAGAACTTTGAGACTTTAAAGAAAGAAATTAAAGAAGATACCAGAAAGTGGAAAGATCTCCCGTGCTCTTGGATAGGCAGAATTAACATAGTAAAAATGGCAATTCTACCAAAAGCAATCTACAGATTTAATGCAATCCCCATCAAAATCCCAACACAGTTTTTCACAGACATTGAAAGAACAATACTCAACTTTATATGGAAAAATAAAAAACCTAGGATAGCCAAAACAACTCTTTACAATAAAAGATCCTCTGGAGGCATCACCATCCCTGACTTCAAGGTCTACTATAGAGCCATAGTTCTGAAAACAGCTTGGTATTGGCACAAGAATAGACAGATAGACCAATGGAATCGAATTGAAGACCCAGATATTAACCCACGCACCTACGAACACCTTATTTTTGACAAAGGTGCTAAATCCATACAATGGAAAAAAGATAGCATCTTCAACAAATGGTGCTGGCACAATTGGATTCGAACATGCAGAAAATTGCAGATAGATCCATACTTGTCACCATGCACGAAACTTAAGTGCAAATGGATCAAAGATCTCTCCATAAACCCAGCCACACTGAATCTTTTAGAAGAGAAAGTGGGAACAACCCTTGAACAAATTGGCACAGGAGAACGATTCCTGAACATCACGCCAGAAGCACAGACACTGAGGTCTGCAATTAATAAATGGGACCTCTTGAAACTGAGAAGCTTCTGTAAGGCAAAGGACACAGTCAGTAAGACAAAACGACCACCCACAGAATGGGAAAAAATCTTCACCAGCCCCACATCTGACAGAGGTCTGATTTCCAAAATATACAAGGAGCTCAAGAAGCTAGCCACCAAAACACCATACAATGAAATTAAAAAGTGGGGTGCAGAACTAAACAGAGATTTTTCAACAGAGGAATCTGAAATGGCTGAAAGACACTTAAGAAAGTGTTCAAAATCCTTGGCCATCAGAGAAATGCAACTCAAAACAACTCTGAGATACCACCTCACACCTGTCAGAATGGCTAAAATCAAAAATACCAATGACAACCTATGCTGGAGAGGTTGTGGAGAAGAAGGAACACTCCTCCATTGCTGGTGGGAGTGTGAACTTGTAAGACCACTTTGGAAATCAGTATGGCGGTTGCTCAGAAAAATGGGAATCAATCTACCTCAAGATCCAGCCATTCCTCTCTTGGGTATATACCCAAATACTGCTTGTCCATACAACAAGGACATATGTTCAACCATGTTCATAGCAGCATTGTTTGTAATAGCCAGAACCTGGAAACAACCTAGATGCCCCTCAACTGAAGAATGGAAAGAGAAAATGTGGTACATTTATACAATGGAGTACTACTCAGCAGAAAAAAGCAATGGAATCTTGAAATTCGCAGGCAAATGGATGGAACTAGAAGAAACCATCCTGAGTGAGGTAACCCAATCACAAAAAGACAAACATGGTATGTACTCACTCATATATGATTTTTAGACATAGAGCAAAGGTTTACCAGCCTATAATCCTCTACCCCAAGGAAACTAGAAATCATGAATGACTCTAAGGGATAAATGGACCCCAGGAATGGGAAATGGCATGAACTCCCGAGCTAATTGAGAGCATGAGGGTAGGGAAGTGGGTGCTGCCACAATAAGAGCACAAGATGAAGAGTAGAGGAGAAGAAATGGAGGAGCAGATATATTGAGTTGGGGGAAGAATAGAGGAGAGAGAGCAGGATGAGAGATACCATATCAGAGGGAGTCACTATAGGTCCGAGAAGAGATCTGGAACTAGGAAGATCTCCAGAGACCTATAAGGATGACACGATCTGACAGTCTGGGCAGTGGAGGAGAAGTTGGCCTAGAAACCCTTCCCCTAGAATGAGATTGATGAATACTCTCTATGCTATTCTAGAGTCCTCATCCAGTGGCTGATGAGAGCAGAGACAGACATCCACAGAAATACACTGAGCTGAAATCTGGAACTCAGTTGAAGAGAGGGAGGAATGAAGAACGAAGGGGTCTGTACCTGGTTGGAGAAACCCACAGAAACAGTTGGCCTGAAAAAGGGAAAGCATATCGACCCCAGATGCTCTTTGGGAGGACAGTACAGGACTAATCCAGCCCCCTGATCATGGATGCCAATGGGGAGGCCCCTGCACTCCTGGGATTTTTAGACATAGAGCAAAGGTTTACCAGCCTATAATCCTCTACCCCAAGGAAACTAGAAATCATGAATGACTCCAGAGGGAGGTGGACTGGCGTTTTGCCCTGGTGGGTGGGAGGGACTTCGAGAGCCCATCCCACTTGAAGGGATTCGCTCTGTCTCTGAACACATGGGGAGGGGCCTAGGCCCAGCACAGGAAGATTTGGTGGACTTGGTGGAACCCTGGTTGGGGGCCCTACCCTGCCTGGGGAGTGGCGGGTGGATGGGGTGGGGGGTAGGTTGGAGGTGGGGGAGAAGGAATGGGGGTGGGGGGAGGGAGAGGGAGAGGGAAAGTATATGTGAAAATATTAATAATTTAATAATAATAAAAAAATAATGAATGCTACCATTTATGCTTCAGCTTTCTTCCCCACTGCTGTGTCACATGTAAATATTCTTTATTTTTCTGAAGAAGTAAAAAAAAAAAACTTTTTTCTTTCTTTTTTTTCTTCTCTCTCTTTTTTCTCTTTTTTCTTTTCGAGATAGGATCTCTCTATATAGCCTGGGCTAGCCAGGAGCTTGCTAAGTAGACTATAGGGCTTTGAATTCACAGAGATCCTCCTGCCTCTACCTCCATCATGCTGGAGTCAAAGGCATGTACCACAGTGCCCCGTGGGTTCAATTCATTTATTATAATTTCAAGGCAAGCATTCTATCTGACTATAATGGTAAACATCTGAACACATTGTCTCTTGAAATGATAAATTATTTAACTGATTATATGATTTTTTCTCAAATTGTGTATTTTAAAGTTCAGAATTTTAAAATGAAAATAATTTAAGCAGACACTTCATTACCTTGTGTGGATGTGCTCTACACACATGTTAGAATACTTTCACTAAAACAATTCCCATCAGTAACTTCTATATTTTTGTTTGAAACAGGCCAACTGCTTTTTCCCAGGGCTCAAGGCTTGTTAACTCAACACATTTCTCTTCAAAGACGGACTTGCCAAGATTCAGGGGGGTCTTTGAGGTATACTGCAATGAATCTGATGCAGCATGGGTTTACCATTCTAAAGGTGGTGTGAACCTGGGAGAATGGAGCCTATAATTGAGGTGAACAAAACTCTCATGTATTAGCCAGCTTTATTTAGAGCAACAGACAATTTATACTCTGAGGGTTAAGAAAGGTCACATGAGTATGGTTCTCCTGAGTCCAAGCTGTATATAATTATAAGGAAAGCCACATGTGGCAAAACATGTTTTCACATAGAAGCATAAAAATAAATAACAATAGCCAATTGCAATAATACAAAGCAAACTCCCTCCTATCCAATACACCAGGGAGAGACATGAAAACACATTCCATGAACAGTTCTGTGGGGGTTTTTTGTTGTTTTTTTTTTTAAGATTTTATTTATTTATTATGTATCCAACATTCTGCTTCCATGTATATCTGCACACCAGAAGAGGGCACCAGATCTCATAACGGATGGTTGTGAGCCACCATGTGGTTGCTGGGAATTGAACTCAGGACCTCTGGAAGAGCAGTCAGTGCTCTTAACCTCTGAGCCATCTCTCCAGCCCCCAGTTCTGTGTTTTTTAAGAAACTGAGGTCACAAGTCTTTTTCCACAAGCACTCAGAATTCCCCTTGTACAACTCCATTCTTGGATCATGTTCCAACAAGCATGTACTTAGGCTACTAGCAAATGAAAACATTGAAAAATAAGGACAAAGGTTCCCCCTACATACAATTTGATAGCTCAAATAAAACAACAATACATTCTTGTAGTCAGAGTGTAAAATGAGTTTGCTGGATTTCCTGAACCTTATCTTGCATTATGAAAATTCTAGCAAATCCATTGTGCCCTATGCCATTCAAATGGGACAAACTTACTTTATTTTTCTAACTGCCCAGTAAAGAACAAAATACTCCTTCAAGCTGGAGCAGGAGATTGTGTAGTACTCAGGAAAAAAGGCTGGATGATTATTTGTCCTCCTTGTATGGAGGATGGGCCTTAATGGGCCACATTTAGAAGCTAGGCTGGGTAGAGTGACTATTGATTTAGCTATGTAAAAATAATAGCATGCAAGACAATGTAAGGTTTTCTTGAAGCTACAATGAAAAGTAAAAAAAGAACAGGAAAAAATATTTTCCTTTTCATTTGGAACTTAAAGCACCACTTGAAAGGGCAAGGAGGAGTACATGGGAGGGTTTGGAGGGAGAAAAGAAAGGAGAAAATGAAATTGTAATCTCAAAAACAAAAATATTTTTAAAATGTAGCTAATACACTAGTATAAAAAAATAAAAGACAAAGTATCTCCACTTAATTCATAATGGCCTGAAATTTGCTGTGTAGCCCAGGCTGATTTTGAATTTGCATTTTACTGTCTCAGTCTCCCTATGTCATCCACCCAACAGATTAATTTAATGGCATTTTATATAATTAAAGTTATTTGAAATATCACCTCTAAGCTGGCTGGTGACGGCGCACGACTTTATTCACAGCACTTGAGAGGCACAGGCAGTTGGATCTCTGTGAGTTTGAGGCCATCCTGGTCTACAGCTCGAGTTCCAGGACACCCAGGATTACACAGAGAAACCCTGTCTTGAAAAACAAACAAAACAAAAATATCACCTTAACCTGTAATCAACATTAAAAACTCTTAGAATATTTTGTATTCCTTTTCACAGTAGTTTATAAAAAGTGATATGAAGTATTTTTACACTTGCACTTTGTTCTGACCCGCCACCATTGTCAGTGCTTCATAGAACTGTGGTTACTGGCTGCAGAGTATGTAGGTCTGGATCTTAACATGGAAGCAACATAATCTTCCTTCAATTATTTGGTAACAAATTTTTCCCTTTGTGTGCAATTCTGGGGGAAAGGAGAGAGACATGTCTTTTGAAAAGAAGAGGTGAGAAGTATGGAAATGAAGCTCTTAAAACCTGTCTTCTGGAGTCTCCCAGAGCTGGCTAAACTCAAGAGAGAAGCTGCTTTCCGTTTCTTTCTCCAGCACTCCAAAACACCCAAGTCTCTGCTAGAGCAGCCAAACTCACAATTAAGATTCCTACTTCTCATTAGTGTGTCATATAGAATAAAATAAACAATGTTTTATCCTACCAGCCTAGGCTAACAGATAAACACCAGCGAAAAGCACAATGGGGAATAGTCTTAAATATTTTCTATACACTGGCTTCTGACAACTCCATGGTGTGCAGATGTTATTAATAACTTTTGATCCAGGACCATCAAATATTACAGCAAAAAATGTTTAATCTTTACTTTGGGGATTGAACCAATTATTCTGAGTTCTCATTAAGGCAGTACTAATACTAACTAGTTAGGGTATCCAAGTCCCATCTGGACTCTGTTCACTCCAGGCCTTTAAATGCACGTCCATCATTTTGAGAAAGAGCAAGAAAGATGACTATCACAATGGAATGCTCATTTTAGAAGGCAGAGTGAAAAAAAATGAGCTACCACCAGAAAAGCAGATGTGCTGGTACAAGGTTAAAATCCCAGCATCAGGAGTTCAAGACCAGCTTTGGGTATGCAGCAAGTTTGAGGCCAGCCTGTTCTGCCATGGATGAATGAATGAATGAATGAATGAATGAATGAATACAACAAAGCAAAAAAAAAACCCAACAACTATTTTCTTAGGCAAGTTCCTAACGTTTCTAAGCTTTTGATTCTGTTTCTTCTGCTACTTAGTAAGAAGATGGAGCCAATCATTGCCAGTTGGAGTCTCTGACACATAGTAAGCATCCTTCAATTCACAGTGGATATTAAGTCTGGAAATCTTCTGCATTAATTCTATAGCATTAGGGCAATAATTCTACCACCTAGAAGAGGGGGACTTCTAGAGCTTTCTGGGGCTACCAAGATCCACACTCTAACCTTATAGGCGTGTACCATGGTGAAAGGATTGGAGGTTAGTAAACTGTGGGAACTCTAAGTCTTTGTCATTGCTTAATGGTTATAATTTACTACTCAGCACTGTTGGAAATAATCAGAAATAGAAGGAAAAAGAAAACAGTTATTACCAAAGTACATCTGATATAATCATTTCCTAAAAATTGCTTGTGGTTGGTGATTACACACAGATTATACATGGTATGTAAGCTTTATCACTGTCACACCCGACAATGTCAATTTAAAACAGGCAAAGTTCATTTTGGTTTATGGTTTTGGTACACAGTCAACTTGCCACGTCATTTTTGGCCTATTAGAATGCTGAACAGTATTAAGGAAAGCAAAGATGATCACTTCATGATATGTAGGAAACAAAGAAAATGTGAAAAGGGACAGATACAATATACATCCTTTAAAGGTATACACACAATGACTACTTCCTCCAACTATGTTCCACTCCTGAAGAACTCATCAAAGACATGAACTCATCATTCATGTGATTAGAGCTTTCATGATCCAATAACCTATTAATTGTTCCACCTGTGAATGCTGCTGAATTGAGGACCAAGCCTTCAACTGGTGATTCTTTTGGGATAACCTCCATATCTACACTATAACGTAGAAAGAGAGTAGCAACAGTTTGTACATCACTGCCTTAACATACACTAGAATCTCAAAAAGTCTCGAAAACATCTTACTTCCTAGGTAATGCAGAACAGAAAAGAATACAGCATCTATCTTTCCTGGAAAGAACTTTTTAAAGGCTACTCCGAGATGAATTTGTCTAAAAGGCTAGAATAATCAAAAGTTCAACCATCCTAGTTGACTGCATGAGAAAATGAAGCTGGTTAGCTAGATGATAGAAAACCTTCACTGGGAAAAAACACGTTTGTTTCCTCTCAATCCCCTAGCTTTTTGCTACATGTTTATAACAGCACTTAGAAACCTAAGAGTTAAGGCTCTGGTGAGAGGAATTTTCCTGTCTGCATAAATAGAATCCCATAGAAATCCTTTTTTGTGTGTGAGTTAGAGATTTACATAATTTGAGTCTTAATAATGTGTATAGTACAGCTGTTATAGTTTGCATTGCTATTTTTGGCTGTGAAAAGAAAAAGCAACCTGGATTAAAGCACATGTGATTTTTAAACAATGAAATACCATGGGATAGAAATGCATGGATTAAAGGGGAAAGTTCTGGAATTAATAATTAAAGAAAAGAGATTTCTCTTTCACAAAATCTAACTCAATGGCATCTTGAAAAAAAAAAAAACTGCTTGGAAGCCTAGTTGAATTTTCTCTCAAAATAACACTGTGGTTTTTGGCTACGGTTGCAGTGACCCAAATCATCAAGCACAAAGGACATTCTCCCATGTTTATGCCATGTGAAATAGATACTGTAAAAGTTAACCATTTCCTCTATGGGCTCCGGAGCACCTCTGGCTTGGTTTTCTCTCTCCTCTCTGTAGCTTGTCTCTTTTGCTAGCAGCTCATTTTCTATAAAATTCTCATGAGTTCTTGTCTCCTTTTCTTTTGAACCAAGAGTCATTTTTAGATACACAATCACTTACTTTTAAGCCATTCAGTAATGATTCTCAATTTATTTCTCCAGGCTTCCGACCTACGTTTTAAATTACCTACTGGTCCTCTCCACACAGCTGCTTCACAGGTACATCAAACTGAGTATCCTAAAAGTCAAACCCATCATCTCCTTGAAGCGTTCTTTCCTTTCATTTCCATGCCCCATTGTTGCTAACTCTCCTTACATATACTTCCTTCTTCCCACTGTTAGGTTTTGAGCATCCAGAGCTATGTATTTCTCACAAATCTAGGTTATAACACTCTCTCATAAACCCCAGCTAGACCTCATCTCACTCACCCCAAGACTCTCATCTCCTCCAACTTTTGGTAGGCCTCTACTTTCTGCTTTTTTAAATCTAACTATTCCCAGCATTCATATATACAGAATCATTATAACATGCAGTCTTTGGTGATTGGTTGCTTTTAACATATCTCTTTCAAAATCCATTCATGTAGAATGGTTATTTTGTTTAACATAACATCTTTAAAACCCCTCCATGTTGTACCATGAAACAGTTTTCTATTCTTTTTATTGTTCAACTATATTACATTGTATGGCTTTAGCAAATTCTGTTTATACTATAAATATTCTGAATATTTCTACTTTTTTGCCATTATGATCAATATTACTATAAATACCTATACATAAGTATATACTTTTAGTTTTTACAGGTACAGAAATGTGAACAGCATTGCTATATCTCATAAGAACTCTATGATATCCAAAGTAGTTGCAGTATTTTCATATCCTGAACAACAGTATATAAGAGGCAGATAGGTGAGTAAAAAGGGGCACAACATTTTGCTTTTGATCTGCACTTCTCTTATGACTGTTGTTATTCGGTGTCTTTTAATAGGTTAGTTGGATGTATAAGTTTTTATTTAGAGGAATATTTACTCTCATATTATCAGTTGTGTTGACTTTTTATTGATTTATAATATTTTTTATATATTCTGGATTCTAGATCTGTACTAATCTTTGTGATTGTTTTTCATTTTGTTTATGGTATTTACTGATTTAAAATTTTAAAGTTTTAATAAACTCCATTATTTTTCTTGTTTATGCCTTTGGCATCATATACAGTCATTGTCAAATACAAGGTCATAAAGATTTACCTTGAACACATTATATTTATATGCCTTTATACATATATTCTATCCCTCCTGCCTAAAAGATAGTTTTGTACTCACAAGATATGATAGCTAGGTAAGTTTCGATGACATTTTAAAAATGCATGGTACTAAATCTGAAAAAAGACAGCAAATATATTTGAAGTCATATTATTTCTAGAAAATTAAGTCATTTAAATAATAACTTGATCCAAATTTTTTATTAAATATTTAAATATTTAATATTGAAAACATTCATTTGTATGTCTGACAATTATAGAGCAGAAGTAAAACAATTTTAAAGTCAAAAGCAAACTGACTTAAAAGCCACTGCACTTTAAAAAGTTCTTGGAAGTTGTTTGTTTAAAAAGATTACATCAGAAACTGGAGAGATTACTCAGTGATTAAGAGCATTTACTCCTGCAAGAGACATGGGTTCAATTCCTAGCACCCAGATGGTGGCTCACAACCATCCACAACTTCAGTTCCAAGGGATGTGATGAGCTCTTTTGATCTCAGTGACAACCAGGCACAAACATGACACACAGACACACAGACAGACACACACACACACACACACACACACACAGACAGACACACACACACACACAGACAGACACACACACACACACACAGAGGTAAAACACTTGAATACACAAAATAAATCTAAAACTCTTTTTTAAAAAGTATATTTGTTTGGTAGTAGAGGGAGAGAAAGTGTATTATGTGAATGGAAATCAGAGGATGACTTAAGGAAGTAGAGTCCTTCCTACATCTCAGGGATAGAATGCAGGTCATCAGGTCTGGCAGCAATTGCTAAGCTACCTCACAATTTTATGTCAGAATGTATAATGTACTTCTACAAAATGTATGTAATTGAAAGAACTGCTACATTTTCACCTTCATATTTTCATTGTACCACTCTAAGTTTTCTAGATATCACTTCACAGTGGAATATTCATGCTATGCTAAACTCCCTTTCTTTACAAAAATATTGTCTTTACAAATTTTATTGCCAAAATCCCACTATAACTAATATTCTATACATCTTATACCTGTATTTGACCTTTTAAAAATTCCTAGTTTTACAGTGTAATTTCACTGAAAAAAAATTTAAATTTTATGTGTATGGTTGTTTTTCCTGTACATATATCTATGCACCACATATGTGCCTGGTACCTGCAGGCACCAAAAGAGGATGTCAAATCCCTGGAACAAGCAACAGATAGTTGGGAGCCACTGTGTCAGTGCTGGGAATAGAACCCAGAACCTGTAGAAAAGCAGTTAAGGCTCTTAAATTCTGATCCATCAGTCCAAACTCTGTCACAATTGTTTTAAGGCACAATGGGTAGAAACAAACAAAAAGCCACACAAACAATTGTCGTTGGCATTTTCTTTGAGCTACCAACTCCCAAATCACGACACAGAAACTTACTACTAGTTTTAGGCGTATTTCTAGCTAGCTTTAAAAAATAACTTTAAATTAACTCATTTCTATTAATTTATGTGCTGCCCTGAGGCCTCGTTTACCTCATCTACTTACTGGCCATCCTACTTTCCTGTTTCTTCCATGTCTGGCTGGCTGCTCAGCACGCACTTGCGTGCATGCACACGTGCGTACACACACACACACACACACACACACACACACACCCCTGCCCGCCCTGACTGGCTGGCCAGCCTCTATTTCTCCTCTGCCTAGCTATTGACCTGTCAGCTTTTTTATTAGACCAATCAGGTGCCTTAGGTAAAAAACAAACAAACAAACAAAGCAACACATCTTTATATAGTTAAACAAATACTCTATTCCACAACAAACAGTACCCTTTAAAAAAAAATCAAACTTCAGCTGGGGGGTGGGTGTCACACACCTTTAATCCCAGCACTTGGGAGGCAGAGGCAGGCAGATCTCTATGAGGTCAAGGTCATACTGGTCTACAGAGCTGGTTCTAGGACAGCTACATAAAGAAAGCCCGTTTCCAAAACAAACACACACACACACACACACACACACACACACACACACACACACACACACACACTCAAACTTCAAACAAGCAAATATGAACCACTTCCAAATTCTTCTTTCTCATCTTACAACTATTATTTAAATATACAGCAGGATTGTGCTCCCATTACTTAAGCTGTTTCCAGCTGGATGGTGTTTTCTTCAGCATTTAACAAAGTGCTGGCAAATGAAGGAAGAGAAGATCAGTATGATCAGTTAATTAAGATTTCAAAGAAACTGCTGCTCCCTAGAGGGATGGCTAATTTCTCATTTATAAGGCCATTTATAACTCCAGCACTGAGAAATGGTCCTAATAAAATTCACAGTTAAGTAGACTTTCAAATGCACACCAGCCATTAACATTTAGACTGCCTGCTGCTAGCAAAATATTAATATTTGATGCCATGGCATTTTCATTTTATAAATCAGTTTCTGAGTCTTAAGAAGCAGCTTACACTATATTTTAAGTAGACTGAATTCAAGTTGTAATAGGTGGTTTAGTAAAACTTCAAAACAGTTCACAGAGACTAAGCAACTGCATTTCATGATCTGACTATCCACTATATTCCCTGCCATCACTGTAGTAGGATACTGTTTTTAAGATAAAGACAACTGACCACAGGGTCTTCAACTGAATCCATAATGATGTTGGTGACAATAACCACTTAACACGTGGGCGTGCACTGCCCTGGAGTTTTATATATGCTGATACTCTAAAAGATAATTTCAATGATTAGTTGTGTAAATGTAATTAGTTGTGTGTAAGCACACAATGTAAAGTTGTGTGCTTACATGTAAGTCTATGTGCCACTTGCAAATGGGGCCCATGCAGGTCAGAAAACTGATCATCTGGGACAGGATTTAGAGATGGTTGCTGTGATCATGGTGTCTCTTCACAGAAATGAACACTGACTACCACAGTTACCTAATCCAGACAATATTAATTAAAAGAAACACTTCGTAGAAAAAACTAAGAGAACATCCATAATAAAAAGTTTGAGTAGTTTCTTAGATACCAACAATGAGGTTTGAACCATAGCTGTTTTAATTTCTCTTGTGCTGTTATACTCTCTCTCTCCCTCTTCTCCCTTCCCTCCCCTCCTTTTCCCCTTCCCACATTTTTCCTTTAGTTATACTGGGTTTGGAAACCAGGGTAAACATGCTAGGCAAGTAATCTACCACTGAGCTATATCCTCAACTCAATGTGTTAATTGTACATGAGAATAGTTCAATAATTGGTTAAGAAAAGATGTCACATCAATACTTATAAAAATTATATAGTACTGTTTCTCTAGCAACAAAATTGCCATGGTATTTTAATATCTGGTTACTCTAATCATGGAAAAATAAATAATAGTAGTTAAATATGGACTATATTACTTCAAAAATGGGATTGATATCTTTTTTCTATGACTTCAATCGTCACATCAATAGAAGAAATAGTTTTTTTTATAACTAATTTTGCCAAAGAATGAAAAGAACAGTCCTGAAATATAAAACAGCTGCTAACTTCCATTAAATTAATAACAAGATCAATCTGAGCTTCAGGCCAATAAAATAGACTTTACATGGTCAGAAAGACAGTGAGGAAACCCACTGAAAGAATTGTGCTTAACATAGTAGTAACCAATTTTTCAATTTATGTATAGGGAAACACACAGTTAACACATAAAGTCAAAGGCTTGCCCCAGGGAAATCAATGAGAAAAGAACTCAAATCTGTAAAAGTTCTGATTGACAAAGTAACTTTAAAAAAAAGTTGTTAAAAGTTCTACACAGCAACAGAAAGGTCCTGGGGGGCGGGCTGCTGTAATGACTAGATAAGTATTATTTTATATATGTTAATCAAAATTTTCAACTCCTGAAAGTTGGCCACTTAGACATTTTGTTCTTTTAACCATTTAAAACATTCCCTTTGTAATCTTGCAAACATTATTTTTCAGAGGTAATGAAAAATAGAACTCTGGATGCTAAAGTAAATTTCAGTTCATGTTGTATTCATAACCCTTACTTAATAAAAGTTTTAATAAGATCTTTATTGAATTCAGTTCAACCTTCTGCTGAACTTTCTCTATGAATCACTACTCTCAACAACTTCTTTTTTTGTATAATAGTATACTATGAAACAGAAGATAAAAAATATCTTAATTTTGAAAGTGGTTGTTTATTTCAATTTCTATCCATATACTGCACATTTCAAAACCAAGGAAAAATACGATTAAGAAGAAAACTATGACTTACTTAATTACTTCGAGGCCAAAGTTAACACTAACACAGTACCTTAACCTCCAAAATAATGCAACTGGCAGAGCTGATCTTCCATTTCAGCCTGCTGATTCTGGCAGCAAAACAACTGTTTGTTTTCTGTATACAGCCATCAAGATCTTCAAGTCATTTTTCTGCTGTAAATTTTGCTGTCCAAATAGTACACAAATTTTCAGACAGTTTCACTCATGTGCTGGAGTTGCCAATTTTTTGACTTGAAAAATAAAGCCTTGTATTTGTCTATGTTATCTTCTAAAAATGTTTTTTAATTGAAATAGAATTATACAACTTCCCCTCTTCCTTTGTCCTTCCAGCCCCTCCCTGCTCCCCTCCCTAAAATCCCTCCCACCCACCCCCAAATTGATATCTTCTTTTCCTTGGATCATACTGGACTAGAAAGGTGGTTCAGCAGTAAAGGCCAGGCTCACAACCACATAAACCCTTTTAAATGCACATGCAATGGCTTTAACTCATTAAGAAACAGTGTTTAAAGACTTTAAAGTGTAGGATGTCACATGATAGCAGGTCAAAAACAGTATGTAACATAGGCTCCTGAAGGAACTTTCACATGTTCTTTCATTTAATCTTTTCAAAAAGATGAAGAGAAAGGGTCATGGAGAGAGCTAGTACAGAGCTTGCCTTTGCAGCAGGTTGTTCTGATTTCAAACTCAAATGATGAAAGCCATGTGTAATGGAGAACCTTTATAATTGCAATGCTCAGAAAACAGAGACAAAAATGCATTCATTGTCTGATAGCCTCCCTCACCTATTTAGCAAGCTGCAAGCTAGTGAGAGAGAGACATGGTATTGGTAGGGCAGGGTATGTGGATGACACCTGAGAAATTAAATAAAGTTGTCCTCTGTCCCACCCCATGTACACATATACCTGTAGGCCCATGAAGTTCCCTCCTTACACACACACACACACACACACACACACACACAGATAACCAGCATCTGTTCTGTTTTTCACTTTACAAAGGTCAAATGCCAAGATTGTCAGTCTATTTAAGTCTTACTTGAAAGTCTGTGCTCCATCCATTCTACACTACCTCAAATGCATACTCAGAACTCCCAGGATCTTGGTTTCATAAGCAGGAAAGGGTTTTTGAAAATGTTAATTGTAAACTGTCATAGTATACCAAGTTAGGAAAAGAAAACAAAACTTTGCCCAGGGTACTACATCAAGGTATCTTTTAAATATTTTTCCTTTGAAAAATTCATGATAGCACAAATAACCAAAGCTGTCTTTTTGTAAAGAGAAGTAAGGATCCCTGTTTGTAGCTAAAAGGGAACCATGATGTTCCAATGTCTAATTCATTCAGTCTCCAGCACTGGGATTATATAATTCTAAATGAATTTGGGTTTAATTATTTCAAAATTGTACTGTCCTTTAGAAATTCTGCACTATTAAAATTAAGACTGCACAAGAATTTCTTGTCTAAAGAGCTCTGGTACAGAGTGTGACTTAGAAAGGCTACATGACTTGAAATACTCTAGAAACAAGCATTTGTATCGAATGCATATCCCATTGGTTTTTAAACACAATGTGTTATCCACTAGTCACTGTTCAGCCTGTCTAACATGAAGGCAAATCAAACTTCATTTATACAACAAGAAGACCAAAGGTATGCACACTCTGTCCCTGTGCTGCCCTCAGCAGAGGCAATGATGACAAAACTGTTTGCTTTAGAAGGTGTTTCCAGTTGAGAATGTCTGTGCATATGTACCAGAGGTAAGGTCTTATCCTTTATAGTTGGTGCTCTAATACTGCCTGTCAGTAACTAATTAGTTCATATAATTCAAACACTTTTTAGTTTCTGGTCAAAATAACCAATAGAATAACAGTTCCATTGCATCTAAACATACATTCACTTCCATCAATGGACTTCAGAATTTACTTTGTCCTCATAATAATTACACAGGTTCCTTTTTCACATGTTACTGCTCTTGAATGAAACAAATTATCTTTCAATGTCTTCTTTTTACGTGACAGCAATATCTCCTCAGCATTAGGGACATTTGTGCCAAGGAAAAATAAATGTAAGAAATCTTATCTAGCAGGGGATAAGAGGCACACAGCTTTCAAGGTTTTTCTAGATGACTGGTTATTGCTTAAGAAAGATAAGAAAATACACACCAGATTTTTCTTGTTTTGAGCAATTGCTGTACACATGCTCAAACTCAACAATTCTTGCTTCATGAGCAGCAAGAGCAGAGTTTTTGTTTGTGTTGTTAGAACAATTTTCCCCAAAGTTTAAATTTCAAAAAAATCAGTCATCATGGTGGAATTCAGCAATACGGAAAGCACCGAGACAATGAATGGTTGCCCAATTGCTTTGGTTTGTAAATATTCAGGATGCTCAAAAATTTAGAGGCAGTCCAGAGAGAAGTTCACCTTCCATCTAGTGCAAATGTTCAACAGTTGGCAATCCCGGGCTGCTATGGAGGGTCTGTCCCTCTAGCCACACAGACTTAGCTCCTTCCTGCCTAACAGTGTGAAGTTCAAGGTCTAACATGCCCTTGTCTCCACAGGCCACATTTCCACAATAGGAGGAATAGTGAACAGAAGGTGAGGAGGGGTAGAGCATAACCAACTCCATTTGAAGACAGTTCTCCCAAGTTATTCATAATTCATTTTTATTTGGCCACAACTTAGGCACAAGGAAGGTTGTGAAGTGTGATATTAACTTTCAGAAACCAAATCTGCCTAGCTGAAAATGTAATTACCATGGAGAAAGACAAAAAAAAATTATGCTTTTCTTTTTTTTCTTTTTTTTTCATGGAATTCTTAGTTTTTCTTTCTTTATTTTAGAAACAATCTTATTTTATATATCAATCCCAGTTCCCTCTCCTCCCATGCCCCCACGGACCCTCCCAACCCACCCTCCACCCACTCCCCAAGGATAGTGAGGCCTTCCACAGGGGATCATCAAAGTCTGTCACATCCTTTCGGGGAGGGCCTAGGCCCTCTTTCATATCTGGGCTGCAATAGTATCTCTCCATAGGGAATGGGCTCCCAAAGTCCATTTGTGCACTAGGGATAAACACTGGTTCCATTAAAGGTCCCACAGACTGTCTTAGCTTCCTAGCTGGCATCCACATTCAGGGGGCTTGGTTCTGTCCAATGCTGGTTCCCCAGCTTTACAACTAGGGTCTCTGTGCCCTCACTAGATCAGGTCAACTGTTTCTGTGGGTTTTTCCAGCACTGTCTTGGCTCCTTTGCTCATCCCTCCTCTCTCTCTACAACTGTATTCCAGGAGTATGACTCAGTACTTAGCTGTGGCTGCCTGTTTCTGCTTCCATCTGCTACAGTATGAAGGCTCATGCTTGTCTTTCTGTGATTGGGTTACCTCACTCAGGATGTTTTCTTCCAATTCCATCCATTTGCCTGCAAACTTCAAGATTCCGTTGTTTTTTTCTGCTGAGTAATACTCCATTGTGTAAATGCACCACATTTTCTCCATCCATTCTTTGGTTGAGGTGCATCTAGGTTGCTTCCAGTTTCTGGCTATTGCAAACAATGCTGCTGTTGAACATATGTCCTTGTTGTATGAATGTGCATTCTTTGGGTATATGCCCAAGAGTAGAATTGCTGGATCTTGAGGTAGACTGATTCCCATTTTCCTGAGAAACCGCCATACTGATTTCCAAAGTGGTTGTACTAGTTGGCACTCCCACCAGCAATGGAGGCGTGTTCCTCTTTCTCCACATCCTCTCCAGCATAGACTGGTGTTTTTGATTTTAGCCATTCTGACCGGTGTAAGATGGTATCTCAGAGTTGTTTTGAGTTGCATTTCCCTGATAACTAAGGATGTTGAGCACTTTCTTAAGTATCTTTCAGCCATTTTAGATTCCTCTATTGGGAATTCTCTATTTAGTTCTATACCCCACTTTTTAACTGGATTGTTTGGTGTTTTGGTGGCTAGCTTCTCAATGTTTCCACCACACTATCTACATGACCTTAACCATTTCATGCTTATGACTTCTTAACTATAACAGAATCTTATAATGAGACTGCTGTGAATTTGACCAGATAAAAACCAAAACAGAGAAGTTAACAAAGTCCCTGATATACAATAAGTAGATAACCAATGTAAATATTTTTTTAAATGAAATTTTATTTAAATTAAAATAATCTTATTTTACATACCAATCCCAGTTCCTTGAATTATTTTTATCAGCTGTTACAAATAATGGAAGCTACTTCATATCTATTCTTTCTCAACTCGAAATTATCAGCACAATATAAATAGATCTATATTCTTAACCACTGCTTTCAGCAAGGACCATCCTCTTCTCAGTCTGCTTATAATGCACATAAACAAAGCACACACACAGACAGCACAAACACAACCACAAAGAAAACACACATACACATTGACAAGTACACACACATGCACATACAACAAACCTATACATAAATATTTGTAAACATACATTTGTACCAAGCACATGCACACATATACACAGACATATGTACATACATAACCATAAAGCATATACATAAACATTCATAAGCACATATACACATACAAGCTTAATTTTATTCCCTCTCTCACAAAGAAAACTTACAGCATTCCACTGTCTAAATTCAAATGCAAGTTCATGTTTTAGAGGTATGTCATAATCACTGCAGCTACCTTTTCTTTACTCTGCTAATAATACATTCCCAGGGATATATAAGATGCTTAACACACTATCAACACAAAGCCTCAAACAGTGATAGCCGCTATCAATTTGCTTTCAATGATGACCACTTTCATCAATGAGATAATTTACATTAGCTCATAGCCACAACCATCCTGAGACTGATAGAGGCTAAATATTTCTCACATCATTGCTTTATACTCTTTCAAACGAGTGACAGACAGTAATTTAAAATTACACTTCTAGAAACACCTAAACCGTAAGTCCATAGCTATGTCCTGCCTTATCAACATGATCAACAGTACCTTCAAGAGAAAAGTCTTGTATACACACAAAATATTCTCAGTAACAATTTCTTTAGTTAGCCTCAATAATCAAATCTCACAACGACCCAAATACACAAGCAATCTCTGCAGTTATTTCAAGGACAACTCTCAGATCTCCATTTTAAAGATGGGGAGTATAGGACACACAGAGGAAAAGTGGGATAGTTGGAACCACTCTTTGAACCTGGCAGCAAAAGCACTGGCTCTCTGTCTAGCATTTGCTAAGCTGCTGCTTCATGCAGTCTTGAAAAAGGAGTCTCAAACATGGACCCTGATGATCACCCAGCGAGAGATTAAACGGTGCAGGGAATGCTGGTCTCCAGCACCTAGAATGCCCTCCAAATTAAAGGGGCATTAAAAAGCCTAACTCAGAAGAAACAACCCATGATCACCTTCAGGGGTGAGGTGACTGAGGAATGAGCAAAGGAGCAGCTGTCGTGCAAGCCCTGGCTGATGAAGATGTCACCAAACCTCTGCCTGACACCAGCCAGACTGCCCTGTCAACCACCGTTTCTCTCTCCCTCTCCAGGTACAGACACACAGGAAGACAAAATGACAATTCTCATTTGCCCTCTGAATGCTCTCTCCTAAACAGAGAAATAGCAATGTAACCACTACTGCTTGATTCCATAAAAAAAAGAGAAATAATAAAAGACAAGGGATAACTGGGTGTTTAGTGACTGGAAACATCACTAATGCATCTTTGGATTTGGGGGAATTAATTCTAAAGAAACTTAAGAATCCTAACTAAGAATAAGAATTTTAATATGTGATACTGTAAGATAAGTATGTATCTGCCTGAAAAACAAATTATGATTTTACATTTATTAAACAGTCTCAGACACTCAAGTCTCCATATGTACAAAGAAAAAGACCACTTGAAAGCAGAAATTCCTCACCATACTTTTCCTGCAGTAAATAGGTCCTATCAGTCTAATCCCAAATGATCACTGCCCCATGGCACATACAACATAGCATCTTCTCCATATTACTAAAAGAGCTGTGCCCAAATTTCTTACACAAAGAAACCAGCATGCAATAAAATAAACCATGGGCAGATTTTTTTCAGTTTGGGGACAAGTATTTAAAAAGCATTGTTTTGTTTGGTGTTAAAGTTTTAATTTTAAATGTGCTAGGAAAATTCCAGCTTGTCAGTCCAGACAATGAACACTTTATGAATATTATGACAATCAGATTAATATTAGTATACAGAAAGGAATTCAAGGGAGAAGAGTGGAGAGAAGACATTTTTTAAAGTGTATAATATTTTATTAATTCTGTAAGGCTTTGGGACAGATTCACTATATAGCTCTGGCTGGCCTGGAACTCGCCGTGTTTCCTTGCCTTGATCCTCCCCCGTCTGTGCCCTGAATACGGGGATTATAGGTACATACTAGCACACCCATCTTGTCAGTTTACAATTTCAGAGGCTGAATTCCCAATCAGTGGCTGTTTAGAGTCCAGAAAGGATAGCAAAGCAGCAGCAATGAACAGAACATGGATGGGAAAGATATAACATGACAGGAAGCCAGAGAGATCCAAGATCACCTCCCTTTTTATAAAACCCACTCTCTCAAGAACTAACTAGGGTCCCAAAACAATTGTAACAGTCCCTTCCTACAGTCATCTTCACTCAGCCCCACCTCTTCTTTATAGGATCTGCCACCTCTCTACATTGCCACCATGAAGATCAAGCTTTCAGCACAGGAACTTTGGGTGACACACTCGAACCATATCCAGACCACAAGACAGACAGCCCAGGTCTTTTGTTCTTTGGTTGTCTGAGTATGGCATTCAGTCAAACGTGGCCTGTCACTTGCTTCTGAATCAAGTTTGATGGTAATTTACATACTTTCTGTGGTCTTTGTGTTACCAAACATAAATAAGTAATTCTCACAAAGAATGTATTGATCATGAGTTCAACAAACACATGCCCTTCCCATAATCTTCCCTACTAATTAAATTTCTAATCCCTCCCCAAATGTGACCTTTCTCTTGCCAGCACTGCCTTCACATGCTACAACACATGCTCTCTGTCTTCTGAAATAGAATCGTTAAACCAAAGCTATGATAATATTTGCTATTCTAGGGTAAAATGACTGCAGTGTGCAAAGGGATGAATAATATGCACATTAAAAGTAACTTAGCAGAGAGGGGGTTGTATTTTGAAGGAATAAGAAGACAGCTAATTCCTGGCATGTGTTCAAAGTAACCCACCTTATTTTATGCCACCACTTTTAAAACAAGTTTCCTATCTGTAAAATCTAAATAATTCTGAGCAAACATTAAAAAAGAGTTTTCTCCAGTTTCACATCAATTTAACCTCTATAAGCTGACATTTCTAAGCCAGCAAAAAGCTTTTCAAGGTACCTGAGCTTCCTGGAATGCAGTGAGTCTTTGAATTACATAGGTCTGCCCAACCAAGGCTTTAGAGTGTTTCAACCAAGCAGGAAAGCAGGAAGGCAGACCAAACAGGAGTGTGACTACACATTTCAAAATCAGACACAGATGGGTTTTATTCAGACAAGCCACTCTGCTAGGTAAGGGACTCTGGGCAAGTTACTCATCTGTTCTGTTTCACTATCCTCATCTGTAAATAATGGTGATTAGTGTACTATCTCAGGAGTTACTATAAGAATTAAACAAATCAATCTATGCAAACTGCCTGATTCAATATGGCAGACTCACTTGTACAAAAATAGGGGAAACATACCATTATTGTTATACAAGAGAGCAATTCGATTGCTGTGAATCACCTTTACTTTATGCAAAATGACACTCCAAGAATAGGAAATCACATGAAAACATGAATTTCCAGGAAGCAAGAAGAGGTGAGATCCAGAGGAGATTAAACCCCTTACTATTGAATGGCAGAGCTTCCCTCAAGCTAGAGTATCCAGCCACAGAACTAAGGAGGTGGCATACATTTTGGAAAAGCCACAAATTATTTCAGTTTGTTTTTGATTTTCTCAGTAATGAAATTTCTACTAAGATATGGGAAAACAAACAGTGTGTGTGTGTGTGTGTGTGTGTGTGTGTGTGTGTGTGTGTGTGTGTGTGTATTAAAACTAATCTATGGAATTAAGCAAGTAGCTTAATTAGAAGGCAACTGAACAACTTTCTGCACAATCAGAACAAAATAGACAATGCCACTAAGGATGCTGACATTAAGGGAAGAAACAAATTAAGTGAAATGATTTGTCCTCTTTTTACTGTAAAAACAGCCTTTATACACTCACATATTTATACAGCCTACTACATAATGAATTGTAGGTAGAGCTGAGTTGACTTTTGGCATTCTATAGTTAACATAATATTAATCATAATGTTTATTTGATGTCACTGTTCTACATACCAATGGGTTTCATCCTCAGAAGTCAGAATCTTATCCTCAGCTTAGAAATGAGGAAACTCAAGCATAGAGATAGGATTTGAACCACAGAAATCTGGTCCTAAGTTTATACTTTTAGCATTGATGCTTTATATTGTTCCATATGGCAGTCAGCACAAGTATATTTGAAAATTATTCTAAGGCTGTTTTCTTTTCAAGATCATTTTTATTGTTTATCTGTGTGAATGTGTGTGTTCATACATGCATGCATGTTTCTATCTGTATGTATGCACACACATTTGAGGGACATTTAAGGAGGTAAGAAGAGAGCTTGGATCCCTTGACGCTGGAGATATAGGCATTTGCTAGCCACCCAACATAGGTGCTAGGATGCAAACTCTGGTCCTTGTGATTGAGCAGAAGCAGCTCTTAAATGCTGAGCCATTTATCCATCCCCTTGATAACTTTTTTTAAAATTAGTTTTGAACATTGTAGCCATAAATAATGTACAAATGTTGTCAATCACTAAATAAAATCAAATGGATTTTACCCGAGGCTGTGGTTTGTTCATTCATGCTGTAAGTGAAGAAGAGATTCACGTAATACAAACTCCAGTGTTGTGAGGTAAGACTAACTGCATCATTTAAAGTTGTTGTGCATGTCTCGTGTGCTCTAAAGCACTGGCTCTCAACAATGCCTAGAGACATTTTTGGAGACAAGTTTAAATTTAAAAGACATTTTTAGTGTGTGTGTGTGTGTGAGAGAGAGAGAGAGGGGGGGGAGGGCGTATATTACACATATTCCATAGAATGTGTGTAGAAGTCAAAGGACAACTTGCAAGAGCTGGTTTTATTTTCTACCATGTGAGTCCCAGGAATGGAACTCTGGTCATCAGGCTAGACAACAGATGCTTTTGTCAACTGAACCATCTCACCAGTCCTAGAAACATTTTTATTGTCTTAACAAAGGGATACTTCTAGCATCAAGTAATACAATCCAAGTATACTCTTATACATATACTAAATATACAGATACTATACCCTTCACAAAAAAGATGATAGATATGAAATACCAAGTACTCCAACATTGAAAAAAAATCTTGGTTTTAAAAACAGACAGTTATGGGCTGGAGAGATGGCTCAGAGGTTAAGAGCACTGACTGCTCTTCCAGAGGTCCTGAGTTCAATTCCCAGCAACCACATGGTGGCTCACAACCATCTATAATGAGATCTGGTGCCCTCTTCTGGTGTGCAGATATACATGGAAGCAGAATGTTGTATACACAATAAATAAATAAATAAATAAATAAATAAATAAATAAATAAAATCTTAAAAAAAAAACAAACGGACAGTTACTTTATGGATCCTTTTAACCTATGACTTTTGGGGGGAGGCCCTAGAGACAGGGTCTACCGCTAAACCACAGATGGCCCCAAACTCACAATTATCATCCTGAGTCTCCTATAATCCTTCTTAAACAAGCTTTCCCTTGTAATCCTGAAGTAGAGTAGCCCCATATTCTTTGCTTACTCATTTACCATCTATGAAGAGTAGAAGTAGGCAAGGTTATCTCATTTCCTACAGAAAACAAAAGGTTATACAGAGCTGTTCATGAATTCAGAAAGCAAACCATAAAGCAGCTAAAATACAAATCTAGTCTTAATGCCTTAAAGCCTGTGTTAACGTCATAGGATTTTACCTAATGCTTATAATGCTTATACTTTATTTAAGAGTTTGTTTTCACTACTTTCTAACTGGATTTGAGGCCAGCTTTACAAGGAACTCATGTCTGATTTATAAACCTAGTCAAAAGCCTTTGGATGAGGAGGACATAAGCTCTAAGAGGGACTCCCCAACTGTTCTGTAAAATGCTCACAATGTCAAACAGCACTCTAAAGACTCATGTTTATTCCCACCTATTAGTGCTGCAATCATTCTTCATCAGAAAATCTGATTGCAGCAGGCAGTGGTTAATGCAGAAACCCATATTGGTGAAAATTCTGAGAGTAAGTGATGGTGGAATGATCAGCCCTAGTAGGACATTTATATTATCTCCTCCAAGACTTGGGAAACATCATGGAAAAGGGGGCAAAAAGAATGTAAGAGCCAGAGGATAAGTAAATATGCAAAAAAAAAGATGTCTTCTGGACATGACATAGCCATTCCACAAGTGAAGTGACAGTAGCAGCTTTGATTATCTCCACAAGACTGAGCCCCTCAGCACTTCATCATGGACAGAGGAAGGTCTCATGAAGCTCTAAACCTCCCTGAAGGTCTACTGGCCGTTCATGTTTACTTGGTGGGGGGTCATTTTCTTCAGTGGGAGAACCCCTGATAAGTTGCCCATGCTCCAGTAAATAACCCTCTTCCAATGCTCAAGAAAGCAACTCTAATTGAACCATGTGAGTAACACAAAGAAGATAAGAAAGTAGGAGGGAGACATGTTGCAAAGCAAGGAATGGGGGGCACAAAACAAATATAATTCATTATATATATAATTCATATACATGCATGAAACTGTCAAAGAATTAAAAAATATTTACAAAACATGAATATAAAAAATAAACTATCTTTTAAGCCTTGGATTATCATAAAATTCAACTGTATCGGGGAGAAATGAAAAGTAAAAATGTTAATTCACTCTTTGAAAAATATCATGGGTAAGAATCATCACAAATTAACGAAAGAATTATAAAATCACTCTTGCCCGTATTCTCTGATTACCCACAATAGCCCACCAGTGTTTATGTTCTATTTTACTTACCACTTTAAAGAACTTTATTAACTCACTATATAATTTGGCAATGAGTGAAAACAGAAATAATATATAGAAATACTTTGAGTAATATACATAGGTACATTTGTTGATGGAAATGGGTAGTTGACAGTCTTCAGGATCAGGGAACATGGAAGAAAAAAGTCCCCAGAAACCCACAGTACTTCCTCCCATTCAAATGGGACCACAACTGTCAGTCAAGAAATACAATTCTCATCAGCAGAAAGCTATTAGAGCCCAAGCCAGCTCCATTTCATAGTGCCAAGGCCTCTGGCATGTGTGGACTTGGGAAATTCAAGAATCCATTAGAGTTCAGGACATACAATGGGCTCTAGGAAGCCTATTTATTATCAAGACTTCAAAGGAACCTAAACATGAAAAACTGATCATTTAAGAAAGCCATGAAAAGCCAGTCATTGGTGGTGCACACCTTTAATCCCAGCACTTGGGAGGCAGAGGCAGGTGGATCTCTGAGTTCAAGGCCAGCCTGGTCTACAGAGCGAGTTCCAGGACAGGCTTCAAAACAATACAGAGAAACACTGTCTCGAAAAACAAAACAAAACAAAAAGAAAAAGAAAAAAAAGCCATGAAATACAGTAGGTCAAGTACATTTTCATCCATTCAATCATCTAGTCTTAGTTTCCATTTCAATAATGTAAAGAAAATTACTTATATCATCTTGAAAGGAAACTAAACTAAAAAGTGGTGTTTCAATTCAGAAGATACTTGAAGCATAGTCCTAACCTACTATCAGTCTAGTACAGTTTGACCTCCAGCACAGAGGAAAGTTACTTACCAAAACTGAAATAAGACACAGACAAGTCCCTTGGCAGCATAATGGCTTAAGGTTCTTACCACTACAACTAGTTTTAAATGAGTTAAAATTGTATTCTCTTTCTGATGATGTTGTTCAATGCATATTTCTGTGGGAGTATCAGTTCTTAATTTTTGATGGTCAGATTGAAACATATCAAAGCTTTTTAAAAAAGATGAAATACACAAAGTTCTTCAACTTATAAGATTAATGGGTAAAATATAAAACACAGTATTCCTTATAATGAAAAATTCAATAAAATACTTTCAAAGTATGAAATGTATGATAAACCACATGGTATTCAGTGAGTATTCAAGTAAAAAAGAGCATAATTTAGCAAAGATAACTAGGTGACATGTTTCTAGAAACATTATTTCTTCTTTCTCTGTCAGTAGCTAAGTTGCTATCAATATATTCATTCCTTCCATCATTTTATCTGTACATTTCCATCAATTTCCATCAATGTACATGAGTACATGTACATTGGTTCTGAACTCAAGACCCATAATGACAGAAAGCCAAAGAAAATGACAACACATTATTTTCTTGGAACATCATCCCATACCCACAAAGGTTTGTCCTCTAATGCCACCACCCTAGGAATGCTTCATTATTGGGAATGAAAAGTATTACAGGCCACTTAGCAAATTGTGGGAAAGCATCAGCATCCTGGAGCTTAAAACAATATTCAGTGGTAGCACCTCCAGGAGGATGGTTCAGTGGTGAGAAAGCTTGCTACATAATCATGGACACCTGAGTTTTAATCCTCATTACCCATGTAAAAACTCAACAAAGTCATGTGCACAGCTATAATGCCAATGCTTTAGGACGGATACAGGAAGATTGCTGCAGTTTTCTGGTTGCATGCATAGCTCAAAGCTCAGTAAAAAAAGTATCTCAACATTATTTGTAATAGCCAGAACCTGGAAACAAACTAGATGCCCATTAACCAAAGAATGGATAAAGAAAATGTGGTACATCTAAACAATGGAGTATTGCATAGTGGTTAAAAGAAAAAAAAAAGACATCTTGAAATTTGCAGGCAAATAGATGGAACTAGAAAAAAAAAATCCTGAGTGAGGTGACCCAGACCCAGAAAGACAAACACAGTATGCATTCACTCGTAAGTGAGTATTAGATGTAAAGCAAAGGATAACCAGGCTACAATCCACAAGCCAGAGAAGCTAGTTTAAAAGGGGGACCCTAAGAGGGACACACTTGGAGAGCCCCAGGAAGGGAAAATAGTTAAAATCTCCTGAGCAAACTGGGAGGAGGGTAGAAGAGAGGAGATGGGGGATGGGAACATGAGGGATCAAGAAGACCTAGTTGGGAGAGGAAAGGAGGGGATTATGGAAAAGCCTAGTGCTAGAGAAATTGTCATGAATCCACAAAGATGACCCCAGCTACTCCTAGCAAAAGTGGAGAGGGTGTCTGAAGGGGTCTTCCCCTTTAATGAGATTACTGACTACCCTAATTGGCATCATAGACCCTACATCCAGTAACAGATGGAAACAGATGCAGTGACCCATAGCATAGCCAAGCTCTGGGCTGAGCTCCTACAGTTCAGTTGAAGATAGGGAGGAGGGATCATATGAACAAGGGGGCTCAAGACTATGATGGGGAAAACCACAGAGATAGCTGGACCAAACTAGTCGGAGCTCACTGACTATGGACTGACAGCTGGGGAACCTGCATAGGACCAAACTAGATCCTCTGAATGTGTGTGACAGTTGTGTGACTTGATCTGTTTGGGGGAACCCCTGACAGTGGCACCAAGACCTATTCAAGAGGCATAAACTGGATTTTTGGAGCACATTTCCTATGGTGGGATACCTTTCTCAGCCTTGATAGGAGCAGGGAGGGTTGGTCCTGCCTAAACTTGGTATGCCAGACTTTGTTTACTCCCCATGGAAGGCCTTACCCTATGAGGAATGGATGGGGGGAGTTAGGGGAGTGGAAAAAGGGGAGGGAGGGGGAACTGGGGCTGGTATGTAAAATAAAAAATCATTTTTTTAAAATAAAAAGAGAAAGTTACCATCAGAAAAGAACAGGAAACTGTCTCAAAGGAATAAGGTATAGAGCTATATAGAACAGGACACCATATATTGGGTGTCCTATTGTAGCCTCCCCATGTACACAGAGATAACAATACAAAACACACACACACACACACACACACACACACACACACACACACACACACAACCTCTAAATGTAACTTTGAGGGTTTTTTAATATAGAAAAATCCTGATATATCTAATAACTAATCCCATTTTGTTTGTCAAGATGAGCTAAATCAACATAGGGATCAACAGAATGATAGATGTCACAGGAAAAATGGCTATTCTGAAAGTGAGGCAAGGAAAAATTGGATAAAGCAGAAAATGTATTAGGATACACACACACACACACACACACACACGCACACGCACACGCACACGCACACGCACACGCACACGCACACACACACACACACACACACATCCATGTGCATGTGTGAATGCAGTAGAAATGTTAACTCACTTTGGCAGTGAAACTATAAGACAGCATGAGTTCCCTCAGGCTGAGATAACACATCATGGACTTTATAGAATGTACCACGGTGGCTGGCAAGCAGCTCCAGGGCAGACCTTTTATGTGAAAAAGGAGGTCAACACAACTGAACTGTGGAAAGATTAACGCAGTTTTTGATTTAGACATATTGGTGCCTCAAAGAGTAATTGGGATGAACTGCTCTTGCCTTTATCAGAGGAACTTAAAAAAAAAAAACTCTCCCTTCAACTTTTGAGGACAACTACAGAAAAAGGAGAATGTTTAGAAAGGGCTATAAAAGGCTTCATTATAGTTGCTGGAACTTGGGACAACTGATATCAAAGGACTAAGGTGACCGCACTAGAACACCTGCCTTCTAATTACTGGGATCCCAAGTTCTTAGTACAAGCATTACCTTCTTCACTCTAGAAACAATGGCCACTTCTATTTAGCAATCACCCCTTTGCAGTGTATGATGGGGGAGGTCCTTCTGTGTATGTTTATCTTATTGGTTGTTGACTAGAGCACTGCTAGCCAATAGAGGAACAAGATAAATGGGATTAGGAGTCGAGGAGAATTCTGGGAAATGTAGTAAAGAGAAGTCTTGTGATCCAGGCAGGAAGTGACATAGCAGGCAGACTCAGAATATAAGCAGGGACAAGCAGGAAATTGCTCTCTTCCTCCTCTCTTCTCTGTTGAGCTGCCATGTGATCCTGGCAAGAGAAGACACCTGTTCCTGGCGTCCAATAAGATAAGTTCTCATAAAATATATAGGTTATAGTAGTTATGGTTGATAATTAAGACTGAGCTAGCAAGTAAGAAATCCTAGTCATTGGCCAGCAGCATTGTACCTAATATAAGTTTCTGTGTTATTTTAGGCGCCCACATGGCAGCAAGGCTCAGGCGGCTTAGCATAAAGATTTATTGTTACAAGTGTATGTCCCAAAGGATGGGACATGATAGCCCCTAGGAATGGTTCCATGCTGTTTTTATGGGATTAGACAGGAAGCATACCCTCTACAGGCTTTGAAGTCTTAGGCAACATCTTCAGCTAAGATTAGCTTTGTCACAGGCATCACAAGCTTGTAATAAAGCTTACTGAAATACTAGGACTCTCCTGATCTGGCTGTCCTCACATTTACTGAGTTTGGTTGGGTAAACAGTAGTGACTCAGATATAGTTTGATGGGTAGAAACGCCTTAGTAGGATGGTAGCAATTGTTCCAAAAAACCATGACAGGGGCTCAGGAATCCAAAGTGAAAAGAAAAGCATGAAGTGGGTTCACAGGAAGAAGAAGAACTCTCAGAGATAGTTTAGTGTTTAATATCGAATCACTAGTTGACGACTACTTAAGAACATACTTAAGCAAGAGACAAACACGCCTATCAACCTGACGGAAGTGATACTTGTTTCTAGTATATGGACACTGTGAATGCAACTCAATCTGGATCAATGCCTCTGCAAACCAGCCATAAATAACCTACTCTTTTTTAAAGGGTTAAAAAGCATGCACACTGCATTTAGTTAATGTCATATTATTAGTTTTAATGTTTTTTAACTCTCAATAAAGAAATCTTATTAATATAGAAAATATAATTGTGAATCAATGTTTTTTTATTTATTTGCTTTAACAATGACCCATCAGGATACACCATGTCAGGTACCAGGCAACTTCCTATTTAGTCTAACTGTTGGAAACCTGATTATAGAACAATAAATAATCCCCTGAATGCTGGCCTTGGAAACTTGAATATAAGCTATGCCCCCAAAATGACTATTATAATTCATTATTACCTTGAATAATTAATACCAAAAAGTAAATATGATATGTTACCAACAAATTAAAAGAAGACTTTCACTTTTTTCTTAAAAAAATATGAACTATAGTAAGATGCATGACACTTCTTACTTTACAGTGTTGTAGATATATAATTTTTACAGAAAAATTATCTCTTTAATTTAGAGGATGAAATATTAACTTTAAGCTTCCAGTAATGTACTTTGCCTGAAACTAAATCATTTTGGACAAATACAAGATTTCTTTTTAAAGACGGTAACATGACATGGAATTATAGTGTAATAATGAGAATATTTCCTCTAAAGAAACACACTATGGAATATTTCACTGTGAAGTGAAAAGTCCTGCTTTGTGAAAGTCCCGTAGAGCAAGATTTCAAGAAGTCTTGCTATAAATGCTAAGGGACCCAGGCAGAGCTGACTGCTTTGAATTGACTCTAGCCTTACAGTCACCAGGTCATAAAGAAGGATAATTCATCAAATCTGAACACATTGTGAAAAATGTTTTAGATACTTCCTTTAAAAGAGATATGAACTTCAGGCTAAGTTATGTGCAACACTTAAGAAAATGAGAAGAAAAATGAGAAAATAAGAAAAAAACTGCATGGTATTTCTTTAAAAAATAAAAGGAAAACAGAAATGATAGAAAGTACAAATTTAAGATATGAACTTTTTTTGCAAAGTACTTTAGATTTGAAACTGGTGATACAAATGAAACTCTAAAATCTACTGATTGTGACTGAGCTATTTCCCTTTAAGGCTGCAACAGAAGCAACAGAAACAGCACTGAATGGACTGATCTGTATTTCTGTGAGCTACTGATCACATAGAAGAGGAATGCATGAGCTCTACATGTAAACCCATGAGAAATATGGTGTACAGAATCATTTTTCTGAAGCATTTCCGGTTTCAGGGCAATAATATTAGCTTCATAAAATGAGATAGGAAGTGATCCCTCCTCTTTGCTGAAGGCAGTCCTATACAAATGGAGCTAATACCTCACTTCTAATATGATATTTTATGTTACAATCTTCCTCTCAAATTTTGGATGCTTTTATTTTCATTCCACTGTGTATAATTTGTTCAACTTTCCCTTTTCTAAAACAGCAAAGCCTGGAAAGACCCCCTCTGCAGTATTTCTGTTAATTTCCTCTTTAAAACTAATGTGGTCAGAGAACATGACTCTGGATGGCTCCAAGTCTTTAAAATCTTTGGGGATTGTTTCATGGACAGGCCCTACCATGACAATTGTTCTTTGTGTAATCTTCTTACATGAATGCTTTGCATGTATTAACTAAAACATGCAGGTTGATTGTGCTATTCAGATTTTTTTTTCATGCCCTCACTGATTTTTCTCCCTAGGAGGTTCTATCAGTTCCTAAGATAGTAATCTTCAATGTATTTTCATTTTGACATAGCCCCTATCATGCCCACATCAGATTTACGTTATTCTTTTGTTCTCTGAACATTCAGCACTAAATGAAGAACCTGGATCCTGTACATAGAGTAGCAATTACTGACTGACTGACTTGCAGACCTGGTACTGTCATTCTTCACTTTCCTTAGAAGCATGACCACTGGAATGTGGGCTATTATATTACTGAGAGGCTGATTTTCATAGCATGTACACTGGTCTGAATTTATTTCTAATTACTGGTAGGTACTTATTCATGATTTGGAATGTTGGGCAAAGCACAATTGTTTTCCTTTCTTTAAAATTATGTTTTAGTTCTCAGTTCTCCCTTTGGCTTTCCCTCAGGAAAACTCATAGGAGAGATCATAAGAGACTGTTCAGATGCGTGCATATCTGCAGATGGACAGTTTTCATATTTTCAGTTGTGAGCCTAGTCATCAACAGCTGAACCATTTCTCCAGCCTAGAGGAACAGGTCTTAACTAGTGTTACCATTACAATTATTTAAATGTCAATTATCTTATCAGGAATATAGCTCTCTAGACACAAGCAGGTGGGCCTAGGCCCTATCCCAAAAGATATGACAGACTCTGAAGACCCCCTACAGAAGGCCTCACCCTCCCTTGGGAACATAAAGGGTATGGGATAGGTATGGTATTAGTTGGGGGGTAGGGGAGGAGAGGAGGGAGAGGGACCTGGGATTGACATGTAAAATAATCTTCTTTCTAATTAAAATAAAAATATTTTTAAAAAAGAATCTAGCTCTAAGACTAGGAAGACAACTGTATCCATAAAGTATTTACTGTGCAAGCATGAGGACCTGAATGTATATCTCTAGGGTTCACATAAAAGCTAGGAATTGGATCACATGCCTATAATCCTAGCAATCAGGGACTTATGATCCATGAAGCTTGGAGTTAACTAGCCTTATTTAGTCAGTGAACTCCGGGTTCAGAGTGAAATGAAGACTCAAAAAATGATGAAAACAATTAAACTTAACACCCAGTGTTGACCTCTAATCTCCATATGCATATGTGTGTGTACACAGGAACACATGCATTCCAACATAGCTCTAAAAGTTGAAGTTTCATAATTGGATAAAAATTTTAACTACAGGGCAGTCAATGCAGTCTAAAAGGGCTAATATAAGATACATAATGAAATCACTGAATTAAAAACAAATGCTAATAAAAATTGTAAGAAATGGGTATGTCATACTTCTGACTTTGGGCTTGAGCTGTTAATGCATAGTTTTTAAAATTTGAGATAGATACAAGTAGGTTAATGTCCTAAAAATGAAGAGAGTAGTGCCTGCAAGATTATAAACTAAAGGAAGAAAATAGTAAGTGTGGGGATGGAGAGGTGAGTGCTGAAAGAGACTACTGGAAGGGGAGGGCATTTTGGGTCAGGTAAAAACCTGGCATTAAGGGAATCTCCCAGGAATCTACAAGGATGACCCAGCTAAGACCTCTAACAATAGTGGACACATAGCCTGAACTGGTCATCTCCTGTAACTAGACTGGTGCATAGCCCAATTGTCATCAGAGAGGTATCATCATCCAGCAACTGATGGAAACAGATGCAGATCCACTGCCAAAAGTTAGATGGAGCTCAGGGAATCCTGCAGAAGAGTGGGAGAAAGGCTACAAAGGAGCCAGAGGGGTCAAGGACAACATAAGAAAACTCACAGAATCAAGTAATCTGGGCCCATTGGGGCTCAGAGACTGAACCAACAACCAGGGAGCCTGCATGGGACTGACCTAGGCCTTCTACATATATATTGATATATCAGTTGTGTAGCTTGGTCCTCTTGTGGGACTCCCAACAGTGGGAGCAGGGGCTGTCTTGACTCTCTTAGTGGCTTTGGGATTCTATTCCTCATACAGGGTCACCTTCCCCAGCCTTAATACATGAGGAAGTGTTTAGTCTTACTGTAATATGCCATGTTTTGTTGATACTCTTGGGAGGCTTACTTTTTCCTAAACAGAAATGAAGGAGAAGTAGATTGGGGATAGGAACAGAGAGGGGGTGAGGGGAGGACTTGGAAGAGAGGAGGGGAGGGAAACTATGGCCAGGATGTAAAACAAATAAATTTATGATAGTATTGACAAAAAAGATCCCCCAAATAATTACATTTAAGTTAAATGTGTAATTTTAAATTATAGTTAAACTAAGGGGGGAAGGCTGAAGATAGGATTATAAACTAAAATAGAGCCTGACTTCCAGCTACTTTTAATCTTCAGGGTTTCAGACTAGAATAACTCTCAACTATTTAGAGGTAAAGCTAATCCACCTACACTATTTATAGGGAAAACCTGATCGTCTAGAATTATTCTTAGTTTGAGGGATTCAGGAACAAGAACAGTTTTAGTTCTTCAACTTGTTTCACTCCTTGAGATTTCAAGAGCTATTACCAACAGCTTTCACTTCATCTCTGCACACCTCTGCACTGTAGCCTGGGATGGAAATCAACTTCTTACAGATTCAAAGTGGCATTTACTAATTGGAATTGCGTGTACACTTATGCAGAACCACATCTCAATATTTAAAATCCAGCTGCCTCCTTCAGTGTTTTTGTATTCTCTTTGTCAAGTACCCACAGAAACCACTCTTCTTATCCTTCATAAGCTGAGGAAATTGTGGGATTTTATTTTCTGTAATTTTCATTATTAAGAAAATAGAAACAGGCAAAATAATAGTCCACTTTGTGGAGATAACCCTGCTTCTCCTATTTCATTTTGATAATTAGTACACTGAAGCTGTCTCTCCCACTAAGAAGAGTAGGATACAGAATTTTTTATTTTTTTATTTTTTTTGTTTTTTGAGACAGGGTTTCTCTGCGTAGCTGTGGAACCTATCCTGGCACTCACTCTGTAGACCAGGCTGGCGTTGAACTCACAGAGATCCGCCTGCCTCTGCCTCCCAAGTGCTGGGATTAAAGGCGTGTGCCACCAACGCCAGGCCCAGGATACAGAATTTTAAAACTATCAGCATAAGCTCTCCATGGGGCAATCTTCAGCTTTACTATTGTGTTGGAGTTGACTGGAACTACAGCCTGGAGACTAATAATCTTGTTTTCAGGATTCCACTTCCATGTCCATACTCATCTATGGGAGATGACAGCACATATTTGTATGTCTACCTGTACTAGTTCAGGTACCAGACACTGGATTATTAAATCTTTATGGGGTAAGCACAGTAGTAAGAAATTTGAAGTTGTGAGATTTTCTTTTCAACTTAAGTAATAATCATAGTTTTGAACTATTTGAAAAATGCTTCTGGGCACTTCTACCTAAGATTAGAATTTCCTAGTTAGAGATTCAGGTATACCTTCAGTGTTACTAGAATATACACAGCTGAACACCAAATGTAAAATTCTGCAAAGTGGCAAGGAAACAGGATGTGAAGTTCCTGCATAGTAACACCTTCCAACAAAATGAATCAGTTAAGCAAAATATGCAGGACCTAGCCAAGGACTAGAACACTGGAAAATAGCTGGCATACATGAGCCCTCTGCAAATTAACATGGAGATGAAAAGAAGATCTCAGAAACACATTAGAAATAAATGCTTTACTGTTCTAGAAAGCACAGAATACTTTCATTTGCAAACTTCCATGGTGAAATCATATTGATTATTATTGTATTTATCCCTACTAAGCAGTTATGAGAAAGCTGTATATAAACAAATACAGAATTCATTCATTTTCTCTATTCAGGTATGAGGACTTTTAAAGTAAGGGCAATGGAGTACTTTCTTTTAAAGTACTACCTATCTAATTATATTTTAAAATAAATTAGTTAAGAAGGTAAACTAATAGTATAAAGAATTTAGAAAAATAATCTTAAATGATTTCATTTCACTCTGTAGCTCATTCTGTGACTTACTTTCAATCTGAAAGTTTTTCATGAAGACTCAACTGTAAAACTATGTGATATTTACCTAAAAACAGATCCACTGAAGTTGCTTCTAAACATTAACTTCCCACCCAGGGGAGCTCACACCAAGCCATCAAGTAGAGTGACACATTTAGCAAGCATTTGGCTTCCTATTAAGTTGGGGATTGGCAAACATACTTGTACATTTAACGTTCATGAAAAGAACTAGAACAAAATGTATAAGAAATCAGTACATCGACAACGTCAAATCTCAGCAGCTGACAGGATGCCATAGTAATCATTATACAGCCTAACTAGTATCTTACAATTACCCTGACTAAGAAACAGTCAAATTAACTACATTTCTTTCCAAATATAACAGTAATAAACTGATATATACTATCAGTTTATATATTAATACTAATACACATAAAAACTTCATGAAGAAATTCCTTGTCCCTGAAAGAATTTAGAATTAGGTTCAACTGACATTCTCACAAAGTTAGTCGAGATATCTGCTATAAGAAATACTTGTGCCGGGTAGTGGTGGCGCACACCTTTAATCCCAGCATTCTGGAGGCAGAAGCAGGTGGATCTTTGTGAGTTCAGGGCCAGCCTGGTCTACAGAGTGCGTTCCAGGACAGGCTCCAAAGCTACACAGAGAAACAATGTCTCCCAAAAAAAAGAAGGAGGAGGAGGAGGAGCAGGATGAGGAGGAGGAGGGGAAGGAAGGAAGGAAGGAAGGAAGGAAGGAAGGAAGGAAGGAAGGAAGGAAGGAAGGAAGTTTGTTTTCACTACACTGACTACCCTAATAATAAGAACTGTTGGTATTCACTGAGTGCCTGCTTGCTAACTGATAGGAAAAAGAAGAGATAGATAATTTCCCACTTTCCAGACACAAAGAAATATCACTTCTAATATGATGTGTAATGAGGGCTCGAATCTGTTCTTTAAGTCACTACACTAAAACTCAGTTTTAAAATAGGAACACAAGGAAATCTTGTGATTTTAAGCTTTTATTATCAATTTGATTGAATTAGGAGCAAGAATGCCTTAGGCCTTGTTGAGGCTTTTGGTGGGATCCTTTGGGTTTGCCTGTGAAGATGTTTCCAGAGAGGAGAAACTGAAGAAGGATAATCTACCATGAAGTGGGCAGCATCATCCCATGGACTGGGAATACAGAATGACTAGAAAGAAGAAAGGCAGCTGAGGACCCAGCATTCACTGAACTCCTAATCTCCCTGATGTAAGCAACTAGTCTCACCCTAAACCACAATTTTGTCCTCCTCCACAATGTAATGTACCCATTCAAACTGTGAGCAAAAAAAACAAAACAAAACAAAAACAAACCAAAAGTCACTCCTCCCTTGGGCTACTTTCTTTCAAATAGTTCATAGAGATAAGAAAAGCAATTCTCAGAATGTTTTGGTTTGTTGTTGTTGTTGTTGTTGTTGTTGTTTAAGAAGTGAAACCACAGCTTGAAGTTTTGAACTTGCAACAAAACTAAAAGGTAAAGTGGGCTAGGGATATGGCTCAGCAGGTCAAGTGCTTATTGAGCAAACATGAGGACCAGAATTCGGGCACCCAGAACCTCTGAAAAAAGTCTACCTAAACTTCAGAGAAAGGTTCCAGAGGACCTGAGCTGCATTTGATATGGAAGCTTCTTCCCTGAGGACCAGCTTTCACGGAAACAGAAGGCACTATGCAAGCTTCCAAAGGAGGGAACCAACCAATAGTCCTACCCAGCTATGTTGCCTGGGAACCACAACAAAGACCAGCAGGACATGATAATCCTACAATCATAGTAAAGGCATGCATGCCTTAGTGGCACTAACAACTCTTTAATTGGACTTAAAGCTGGCTCAACAAGAATAAACTCTTATCAAGTACTGGAAACCTAGCCAACTACTCAGTGCTAGTGAATTCATGGAGGAGAACCTACAACCACTACTTCACTAAACCAGCATAATCTCTAACAATTCCAGCATTTCTCATGTGGGTCATGACCCCTTTGGGGTTGAACAACCTTTTCACATGGGTCACACATGACATATTTACGATTCATAACAGTAACAAAATTACAGTTATGAAGTAGTGATAAAATAATTTTATGGTTTAGGGTCATCACATGAAGAACAGTATTAAAGGGTCACAGCATTATGAAGGTTGAGAAAGACTGATTTAAACCTATGTCATGTCCTTAGAAAAGTGTAGTTCTCACCCCTCATCAAGGAACTTCTCTTTCAAATAGAGATGCCTGCAGAAAACAACAAAACTAATCAAAATGAAGATTTGTAGAGACCACTCCCAATAAATAAATCTATATAATAAAATTGCTTTTTATTAAAACATTCCACTTTGATGCTAAAATGTTACATAGAATTGAGTCAGCCTGTATAAAGAAGAGACACAATATCCCCAGTATAATAAAATCACTAATATGCATTAAATATTAACATCACCAAGGTTAGTCATTTTATATTACTATGTCACTTACTTCTAAATTTTTTTAAATCCAATGGAGTCTAAAAAGCAATTAGGTAACTTTTACAAATTTCCATATATAGCACTATAAGTGGTGAGAATTAAAACTCAAGGTTAAGAGCTACAAACCATGTAATCTCCAACAGTAGGCCAGGCTGTATGTAGTAGTAACCAGCCACTATCTGACTGAATTTAAGACCCACCCCACCATATGAATCCTTTGCCTGACTCTGCTCTAGTGCCCAAGAACCTGAGACTGCACAGGTCATGGACTTTGGAGAAAACTAAATACTATTGTTCTGCCATAGGAACGTAGCAAAAAATGACTCCTAATGGCATTCTGCTATACCCATAGACCAGTTCCTCACTCAGTCATCCTCAAAGCAGCTTCCTCTTTCAGTACATGGGGACTAACATGGAGTCCCACAACTGGACAATGTGTAGGCAGTGAAAGACTTTGGCACACTTAGTCCTATATGGATGTCTTCATCAAGTCTCTCCCCTTAAAGGCCAGGGAGCTATTCACAAGAGGAAGCAGAAAGATTCTAAGACTCAAAGGGGATGGATAATATCAAGGAAACAGTACCGCCCTGACACAAAGGGACTGAAGCACATAGGAACTCAAAAAGACTGTGGCAGCATGCACAGAGCCTTCATAGGTTCAACCCAGATGAGGTCTTAGCATTGGCAGTGGGAAGCAGACACAAGCTCCCAGTCCCTAACCAAGAAACTATCTCCAATTCACATACATGTGCAAAGGAAAAATTAGTTTTCTTCCATGGCATTTCACTGGGTATATTAACCACACTCAAGGGTAGGCCCCATGTGCAGCAGTAAATGGCCAACACAAAATGAACTCAATAATATTTTTGTAGCTCTTTTGTCTCATATTGCTTTATTTGGGCAATTTTTGTCTTACTGGCCTTTTGCTAGTATATTATGCTTTCCAATTTTGTGTTTTCATAGTGTGTGTGTGTGTGTGTGTGTGTGTGTGTGTGTGTGTGTGTGTTTATATGTGTTTCTTGTGCTTTAAAATTTTTTATTCTGGTTATTTTTTTGTTTATTTGCCTGTTTGTTTTCTAAAGAGAGAAAGAAATCATGGAGTTGGGTGAGTTGGGAGGTGGCAAGAATCTAGGAGGAGTTGGGTGAGGAGAAACAGTGATCAGAACATGTTGTATGAACAAATTTATTTTAAATAAAAGGAAAAAGAACTATTTAAAAACTCAGGTTTTTTCTACAGCTGAATTATTTAATCACTAGATTTGACTTTTGATTAAGCTCAAGTATACAGAATTTTTCCCAAGAAAATGTTAGTATACTAAGAACTAATATATAATTACTCTATCTCATTTGAAACCCATTATTCTTAAAAACTATCCTGTAAGTAGGAATTCTACTATTCTGATTTATACATGTGGAAACAAAGTATTAAAAAGTTAAATGGCTAACCATGATCACAAAAAAGGACCAACATTCAAACTAGTAACCTATCTCCAAAGCCCAGACTCTCAATGACTGCACGAATATAATCTGCTTTTATATAACAATTTTTGATATCTTAAAATTTGCTAAAAATATGAACCTTGACCCAGTTCAACATTAGCAAATGAGTTTACAAACTTCAAGCATTATAAACACAAGTATGTATTAGTACACATATATACCATAATATAATTTTGGCTATTTGGCACTTAAACAAAAATTAAATTGTACTCAAATTTTTCATGTCTGAGAGACAAAAATTTCACTATTTTCCTATAAATATGACCATTTTCCTCTCAAGAATTCAAAGAAGTTCTTTAGTAAATAACACAACAATTTTATAAATGTAGAGTGAAATATCATACACCCACTTTGTAAGTAAAAACACCAACTAAGTCAAAGAAAAATTAAATGTCAAGAAGAAATTCAAAGAGTAAATGGTAGCACTAGGAATAGAATACAAATGTCTCTGGACAAGTGGTGTGTCCATGAGGCTATACTTGAAAGTTTAAGTTCAATTCAGTATATATTTATGGTGTACAAAATTCATAGGATGTAGGGCAGATGTTAAATTAAAATCTCATGGTTATATATTTTTTTCAGGATTCATTTATGTTTATTTTATATGTATATTTGTCTGTATATACCATACCATATGCCTAAGGTCTGCAGAAACTAAAAGACAGCACCAGATTTCCTGAAACTAGAGTCTCAGATTGTTGGGAGACCCATGTAGGTGGTGGGAAATTAATCTGTGTCTTCTGCAAGGGCAGTAAGTGCTTGTCACCACTCTGCCATCTCTCTAGTCCCGTGTTTTTAACTAGTTCTTAATGTGGCAGAAAGAGAAAGAGTAGATGCATAAGGAATCATAGGAAAGAATGAGGTTAGCTGGTATTGTGGAAAAGTTACAAAGAAACCAAAAACACTGAAAAATTACTTTCAGGTTGAAAACCAAAGTATTAGAGAACTCACATTTGACTCGGCCATTAAGAACAGATATAATGTCCATAACAGAAGCACGAATCCCAAATAGAAGAGCCAACAAAAACAAATAACTCATTTTTTCAAAGAATAATACAGAGATCACTCCATTATACATACAGGAGGAGGGAGCAATAAGGGAAAGACTGCAGAGCCTGGCTCAATGTAGATGGCAGAAGGTATCCAGACAATCTGAGGAATTTAGAGTTTTCTTTTAAACCAAAGAAATCAAGAAATTACATAACAAAAGGTATGCTTTAAAGAGATTGTTCTGGGAACATTTTTAGCAGATTGACTATGGAATAGAGAAATTGGGCAGGTGAGTAATTATTAATGATACTGCATATGAGGCATGAGAAATTACTGGATTATTTGTGGAAGAACTTCCTTGAAAGTAATTTTATTGTAGGTCTTATAGATTTAAAACACTAACATTTTGTGTAGTGAAGTAAAATAACTCAAGCACCAAAAGACCTAGTCCTGTACCACCTTTAGATACCTCATCTGTGTGGTATCTAAAAGTATTTGATCTCATTGAAGTCAATAGTAAAAAACAAAAATCTGATTACCAAAGGCTATGGAGAGCAGGTAGAAGGCAGAGACAAGAAAAGACTGGTCAGTAAACACCAAGCTACAAATAGATGGGAGACAGAATTCTAATATTCTTTTGCAGGACAGAGCAACCATAGACGATAGCAACATACTAACTGTTTTTGAAAATCAGAAGTAATGATTTTGAATATTTTCACCATGAAGAAGTGATAATTATTAGGGGAAGTAAATATGCTGACCCTGATTTGAACATTACTCAATGTACATATTTTTTAAAACTCTGAATATAGATAAAATTTTTATGTGCCACGTGGATATTAAAACATTAAAAACTAGAGCTAGCAAAATTCTTCATTTATTCCCATTTTCTGTTTCCAGAGTTCTGAAATGGAGTTTTCTAAAATGAGACCTCTTAAGGCAGGCATGGTAGTACACATTTAAAGTCTCCACCTTTGAAAGGCTGATGCAGGAGGATTTCTGGAGTCTAAGCATTTAGGACCAACCTGAGCAAAAATGAAGACACCAACTCAAAATAAAATAAAAACTAAAACCAGTTGAAGTGTTTTCCTTCATGTTTAATAGCTGTTAATGTACAACAGCCTATTAATAGCAAAATTTTAAAATGGTTTGCACACACTTCTGTTTTATAATAATCTATAATTCCATTAAAATGAAGAGTATAGACAATGGTAGAGATTTACAAACTCTGTAAAGGGGGGAAATTCTTTTGTTTTTCCAAAACAAGGTTTCTTTGTATAACAGTCCTGGCTGTCCTGGAACTCACTCTTTAGACCAGGTTGACCTCAAACTCAGGGATCCACCTGCCTCTGCCTCCTAAGTGCTGGGATTAAAAGTATATGCTACCACTGCCTGACAAAGGGGGAAATTCCTAATTTTCTTTAGTAAGCAGTACGTTTCAGAATGGATGATAGTCATAGAGCCTTCATCCAGGAGCTGACGGAAGCAGAAGCAGAGATTCACAGCTAAGCACTGAGCCGAACTCATGGGTCAAGACCATGCTGGGGAAACCCACAGAAACAGCTGACCTGAGCAAGTGGGAGCTCATGGATCCCAGTCTGACAGCTGTGGAACCAGCATAAAGACCCCCTGAACGTGGGTGTCAGTTGGGAGGCCTGAGAAGTCTATGGGGCCTCTGGCAGTGGAACCAGTATTTATCCCTAGTGCACAAATGGGCTTTGGGAGCCCATTCCCTATGGAGAGATACTGTCTCAGCCTAGATACACAGGGGAGGGCCTAGGTCCTACCACAAATCATGTGACAGACTTTGATGATCCCTCATGGGAGGCCTCACTCTCCCTGGGAAGTGGATAGGGTGTGGGGTGGGGGTTGGTGGGGGAATGGAAGGATGGGAGGGAGGGGGAACTGGAATGTAAAATAAGATTGTTTTAAATTTAAATAAACATTTTTAAAAAAGAATGGAATGATGTGATGGTCTGTAGTGTTTTTTTAAGCAATTTTCCCACAAGGACTGGAAAGGTGGGGAGATACAAGCAAGCCTCAGTGCCCTTAATATCTTTTACCCATAACCACACACAGCAAAGAAAGTTATTAGGAAGGTGGATTCTTAGTAGCAGTGAATTATGGCTCCTATCTTCACCATTTTCCCTATGTAGAACTTGTTCTCCAAGAGGAAAGTGAGCTCTTTAGCATCCAGCCCATGATAAAGGACAGCAGTCATTGGAACTAATATAGCTCTATAGCTCTCAAATTGTGTTAAGCTACTTTGCACTTGACTCAACCTCTTAATATGAACTGTCATAGCAACTCATTCAACTACCACCCACACATAAATTTATAATCTATTTTTAATTGAAACCTCTTCTAAGTTGTTGAAAACCTGACAAAATACAAAAGTTCGGATGGAAAGACATTTATGAAACTATAGTTAGTGAGGGAGAGCAAAAAAAGCACTATTTAAAAGGAGCAATAAATGTGCCTAACAATCTCTGACGTCAAAGAAAAGCTTTAGAAGTAACAATAGAAAGTTATAATATCTATGTATATTGTGCAAGTTAAAAAATCTCATAGGTTTTAAAATTAGTTTCATACATTTCCAAAGAAAATCTCTTTAGAATGTAAAATTAACTATCTCAATATAGTTTACTATAATTAAAGAAAAATAGTAATTAAGAGATCTGTGATGAAAACATATTAAGCAATAAGCACATACTTTGCCCTTTCCTTAAAAACTTATCTTGTAAAGTGTTAAGAAAATTAAAGTGACTATAAAATATTTTTATTGCAGCATAGTACACATCCTTTTCCAAAAGATAGATCTTATTCTCTAAATCATGACTAAGACTGTTATTGAAAAGCAACCATTAGTGTGATCCAAGTTATACTTTTTGTTAATACATTTACTGTCTATTTTAATGAAAAATCTAGTTTTAGACATAAAAATTGGATAATATGCATATATAAAAGAAAAATATTTATTTTTCTACTTAATCACACTAAATCATTTATAATTTCATAGAAACCATTTTCCTCTCTCTATTCTTATAATCTCCCTGCCATCCTTGTCTATCTCCCTCTCTCATCAATACACACACACACACACACACACAAGGCCTCAGAGTAGGCAGAAGTTTGCTTTGTGAGTATCTATATGAAACTAGATATGAACCTCTAGGATATAAGGGGACTGAAAAAGTATGAGGAGGGAGGAAGGAGGAGCATGCACAAAGCATGTTATATTCTTCCATGAAAATATCCTTTTGAAACCTAATGGTAAGTATAAGAATATATGTCAGTAAAATACCTTTTTCACATTTATTTTAAAACTATTATTGCTACTATATAATTATGTGTGTTTGTGCTGTGTATATATGTGTGAGTGCAGGTGCCCAGAGGCATCAGAGCCCTTGGAGATGAAGTTACAGAAGGTTGAGAGCAGTCTGACATGGGTGCTGGGAATAAAACTTTGGTCCCCTAGGAGAGCAGAAAGCATTCTTCAACACTGAGAAAGCCTCAGGCCTATTTATTTATTTATTTATTTATTTATTTATTTATTTATTTATTTATTGAATCCATGTGTCTGTATGCACTCATGCCACATCCCACACGCATGGAGGTCAGAGGACACCTTACTGAAATCCTAACCACTTTCCACTATGTGGATTCTAAGAATCGAACTTGGGTGCTCAGGTTTGGTGGCAAACACCTTTACTTACCAAGCCATCTTACCAACCACAAAATATTGCTAATAAAATTATTTTCTCTGGATTTTTTTAAACCCCAAACTGAAAAGGGACCAAATGTTAAATTTCTCAAGTAACCCCTTTGCCTTAATACTGTAATTATTCATTATAAATACATTTCCCCAAGTGCAGCTTCATTAATAAGATTAAAAAGACAGTTGTGAACAGAGAAAAGTTATTATGGTAAAAACATGAAGTAATACAAGGATAAAACTTCCTACAGAATATAATACTCATATTATTTTATGAATTCCATCAATATAATACAGTGCTATTTAATAAATATTTATAAGTGCCTATTACATGAAGTAACTGTTCTAGAGGACAAAATAAATAAATAAATAAATAAATAAATAAATAAATAGGTTTTGGGTGGCTAGGAAAATAGCTCTATTCTTGCTGTATAATCATAGGAATTGAGTTTGAACTCCAGAACCCATATTAAAATAATCTAAGTGATGGTGCTGGTGACAAGGCTTGGTGGGTGAGAGGCTTGCTATACAAGCATAAGACCCTGAATTCAAATCCCCAGAACTCAAGCAAAAAGCCAGTCATTGGTATTCATGTGCCTACATCCCCTGCACTCCTGGAAAGCAGAGGCAGGAAAATCTCTGTGGCTTACTGGCTTCTAACCTAGCTCCAGGATCAGTAAGAGACACACGAAAGCACATACATACACCATGACCTAGACACACACAGGAATAAAGCTGCTTTTTTTATCCCTGGGAAACAATTCTAAAAGGTGCTGGAAACCCTGCAATCAAAGTACTATTCATAACCGATTTTTCCCTCTGGAATTAATCCTTGATCTTTTAGGAATTGAATGTATTACAAAAGTAATTGTTTTCCCTAAATAAGAAAAACATGACTTTCAGAAAGAAGAAAGATTGAAGAAATTGGGAAATAAATGGAAATCTGTATTCATCAATAGGAAAAAACCACGTTGTTCCCAATGAACACTTATTTCTTCAAAAAGGGTTCTGAACATCTATCTAAGACACACCAACTGCCTTTTCTACTGTTCTCTCACAGGAAAGGCTTCAAACTCCTCTGGCAAAGCAATGCATAACCAACTGGAGATCTTCACAGGCTGGCTACCTACCATGTAGCACCTACAGTTTAGACCATAAGCAACCACTGCTGACTCAGTACCTACAATTGCAGAGCATGCAGAGCTCACAGGCCATAATAATCTAGACTTGCAGAGTTCCTGGATTGCCCTGGTATTCTGAGGCACAGAAGGATTTAAGAAGAAAAAAAAAAAGATAGGATAGGGTACTAAATGTCAATGAATTTACATTAAATTAGGCTCTGTAAATTTATACTTGGTTCAGCCATGTGTAATGAAAGAAAAGGGTAGCAAATATTATATTCCATGAAGAGAAATGCTAATAATAATTTAAAAAATTCTAGTCCTACTTAACAACAGTAGTCAGTTTGTGGGCTTTGTTTTATTTTTGTTTGTTTTCAATACATACTCTACATTCCTATCAGGAAGGCAAAACTTTAATGTCATAATGTATAAAAAGCATGTGACTCCTATACCTTTACCAAAGAGCTAACAGCCATAAAAGCTTCATTCATAACAACATTTAAATCCCCAAATGAAATGGTGAAGTACATAAAAGCTGTACTGTCTTCTTCCATGAAGACATTTTATTTCAGTGGTAGCATTCTTGCCTAGTATGTGTGAGGCCCTAGGATCAATCTAACTACATTTTAAAGCCCTCAAACCTCATTTCTTTTTTTATATATACACACATCTATGGTTGCCAACAGAGTTGAATGTAACTGAGTTCTGTAGGCAGAATGAAACCCTGCTACATGTATATGCTTCCTTATATATTTTAAATTTAGTATTTAATAAAATGTACTTGTGAATATCAGAATTAATCAATGTTTAAATCTATGTGAAAGGGAAAATGAAAACCATAAATAAGAAACAAATTCACATATATTTCAAATTGTATTACAAGTAAAAAACATACTTCAACTGGGAAGTTGACAAGGATTGTAAGTAATTGCTACTTTCCTTCAAATTATCTGTCAGAATCACACAGCTCACAGAACATCTGTATCCATCTGACTATTTCCATATTGGCATAAGGATAAGTATTTCGACTATGTCCCTCCAGGTTATATGCATATTTCTTTTTCTTAAGAGAATTATATGTTGCTGAATTCTGGTCAAAAATCTCAAATATAATTATGAAAATTACTTGAAAGTTATAGAAATAATTTACCATTTCAACCTTAATCTTTAATTTCAGTTTTGTTTACTTTTATGTTACTGAAATTCATAGGAAAATAACTCATCTTCGATTGCCCGCCTATATAGAAGAATGAACTATTTTTAATCCCTATGTCACCTCACATAACTCATGCTCTCTCTTTTTTTAAAGTCTCTGTAAGGAAGTACAAAAGCAATAAACACAATCAGAGCATAAAACTCAAAGTTGGAACAAATCTTTTCTCCTTAAGATTAGGACTATCATTAAATCCTAATTGAGGAAAAACTGGATGTGGAACAGAACACAATATCTATACAATGAGGCTTAAACAGAAGCAAAGGGGAGGAAATGCTCTTTTCCTAGTGAAGCCACCTAACTTCCCCTTAAAGAAGTTGCTAGCTATTGTCATTACTTGTAATGACAACAATGACGGCTCAGTGTGTAAACTGCTTGCCAAACCTAGCATGACGACCTGAACACAAACTAACATACAAATATAAAGCTGAGCATGGCAGCACTCGCCTATAATTCCAGAACTGGGGAAATGGAGATAGCGGATCAACCAGTCTAATCCAATCAGTGAGTTCTACCTTCAGTGAAAGACTCTGTCAAAACACAAGGTGGACTCCAAAAAGTCACACAATTGAGTGGATGGGGGAGAGGGGAGGGCAGGAAGAAGGGAGGGAGGAGAAACTGTGGTTGATATGTAAATGAATAAAAATTAAAATATAAAAAACAAGGTGGAGAGCAATTAGATAAAACACTAGCTGTCAGCTTCTTGCATTCACATGCTTGTGCATACATGCATGAATGTATGTGGGAGTCCACATGCAGAAATAGGGTAGAGCGAGGGGGCTGATAAGGAGGGGGATCTGGCACCTTTGAGTATTATGTGATGATAGCTTTTCCCATTTTCCTTAGCAAACAGAGCTGAGTTTTCTCCATCTGCTTTTTTAACATCAGTCTTTATAATTGACCACCCTGTAGTTTTTTTTTCATTTTTATAAGTTAGTTCATTTTTAAATCCTTAGGTTTCCATTTGGAGATGCTTTGGGAGTGATTAGCTGTGCCAAACCAAAAGCCACTATTATCATTGGCTGTATTTAACCATGAATGTGAAGTTAACAAAGCGAGAAGCCTAGGCTGTAACTGTCCTGTTCTAAATCTAGCTTTCCATGAACTCTCTAATCTATCGAAGTGTAAGAAGTGAAAAATTCAAATCAGCTTACCCTCTAAATAAAACCAATAAATTCACATGACAGATATTTAATTATGACTTCAAATGAACAGATGTTGTAGCATATTTTAGAATATGACTAAGCAATCAGCTAAATTCCAATAGATCCAATCAAAATATTTTATATTATTACTATGATTGGATCAAATTAATTTATCCAGACTATATTAAAGTTACTTATTATGAACAAAATGTAAGTTTTATTAACTGTCATTCCTCATTGGTGACTATATTTCACATTATCTGGACCATCTAGGTTCTTTAGTTACTAGAGTATTTTAATTACCAGTTGTTATGATAAAGCAACAGGAAAAGTCCTGTCTGTCCCAGGGGAACAGTCGGAAAGAGAGGGAAAAGACAGCTAAGTAGGCAGGGGTCTTTCTTTTAAAGGGGTCCTTTGCATCTGCGTGAAGACTACTTAGCCATGGAACCCTGGGCTGACCAGGGGACTGCCTGAGTGCATTCTGCCAGGTGACAGGGACAAACCAGCATAAGGCCTGAATCCTTACACCAGTTCAATGTAATTCTTGAGATTGAATCAGTTTTAAACCAAGATGTCTAAAGAATAAGAAAGCTTAGATAACTGATTACAGTTTTAATTTTGAATGCAAAGTCTACATCAATATACTAAATGATACTATAAAATATTTATCAGTTTTGAACAGTAAATATATTCTTTAAAAAATAAGAAGAATCAAATTTGAAATAGAGTCCTCCTGTGTTCTTCCCAGAGAGTCAAGAAGTGACTAGCAAGAAAGTAAAAACTAGTTAATGGTCTTAAATAATTAGTTATCATATTCTCATTTTGTTCCCAATAATTAAAAATCTCACTGCATCAGTTGCTATGGCAGCACAACATCACTGAACAATAAGCCCCTTAAGTTCTGCCATGAAGGATGCTGTAGGCCTCAAGTCTTTATTTAGAGAATATGGAAGAATATTGCAATTTTCCAGTTTGTAAATGTTTAACAATACTTATAGTTGCTTTACAATCTATAGCAAGACTTTTACTCTGGGAGTTCAGAGGACTAGAGTTTTGTTTGTTTGTTTCTTTTTCCCCCCTTGGCTTTCATTTCCTCATCCCTTTAATAAATGAAAACATCTTGATAAAAAACCATTTCAGCAGGGCTCACCTCAGGCAGATTGGCTCCAACTATAAATAGTAAAATCTGCCATCTGCCTTTCTATTCTTGTGCTGAATGCAGTGCTGGCATTGTGTTCACACTTCACTGGTGCCAGGCCTGATGTGGTATAGCCAGCAGCAACAGAAAATAATAGTGCAAGACAGAGATAATGAGGTGAAGAACAGAAATGGTACTACTATAATTAACTGCTGCTTTGATATTCACCACAATAAAAACATACACAATGGTACTGAGAGCCTACAGCCATGTTTCCTTAGTCTTACAAACAGATTTGAAATCAAAGTGCTAAAGCCCACTGATTTTACATCAATGAAGATTAATTAACATGCAATAAACCTATAAAGCACAGTTATTAATATTTGATCATGTTAGAAAAAAATGCAATAGGTACAGCATGTACTCTTTATACTGTGCTATCTGATAAGGCATTTCTTTATATAATCATTTTTATTTTCTTTTTCTGTTTTAAAAAGATATGCTTTTTAAATAACACTTCTATAATCAGCAATGGTAAAAATGTCCTTCTGCTTCACCTAACCTCACATTCTTTTAGTTCTGAAACTCCAAAGCAAAATTTAATGTCATATACAGATCACATTATCCCTTAGGCTATCTGAATCTTCACCTACTGTCATGTTCAGACCTTTCTCTTTTCCCTGAGTTTTGGTATTACATACATCTCATCTATTTAAGGAAGAGTGACTATCAAAGCTGTCAGTTGTATTTTGGAACTGTGGAGGAATGCATAGAAGGTTACTACCATGGTAGTCTATTTCTGTATCAGTGATAACTGAAGCTGCTTATTTACATAACAGATCACCAGCTGCGGGTGTCTCTGTTCACTCCTGAGGAATGCCTTGCACACAGGGCAGAGTGTAAACACCTTCTCCTTGGGCGCTGCTATATCTAAATGAACTTAATGGCCAGGGTGAGAGGAGAACAGAATATACAGAGAGTTTGATGTAGAGATTGCCAACCCTGGACAGATATCAGAAACACCTGCCAAGTTACATACATGTTAAATAAGAATCTAAGGTGCTGGTATTATTTTGTGTTTTGGGTTGTATAATGTAGGTTTTGTTATTGTTTATTTTTAACTTCTCTGTGTAATACCAAAGGACGACCAGAGTGGAAACTACCACAAACCTAATAATGTTTAAGATAAAGTCTTTCAAGACAAAAACAGAGTATTTAGCCTTCTGCATCCACTGGGAACTAACATATTTTATGTGACAGTAGTAAATAATTAAATAATACTCAGTATTAAAAAGTAATATTCAACTGATGTCACTGGCATCAATATAAAGAATTAGGTCAATCTAAAATGACATCTAAAATAATTCTACCTTTATAAAATTATGAAACACATGCAAACTACAGACTTCAATAATAATATACTGGTGACCATGTACATGAAGTAATGATAGTGAAATATTCTCTTGGAGTGAATGCCATTGCTTTTCGAGAAAGACAGATTTGCTAACCCAGTGCAGTAACCTATGGATGAACCAACTATCACCAAATAAAATACCCAGCAGCTGTAGCTAATTTCTCACAGCATTTTCAAAAGGGAGTTTAAGGAGCACAGGACTGACTTCTAGGGCTTATCTCCATATCCATTAATTCATATGGACACACAGGTTCTATCAGAAGCACCTACAATTATAGTGCTAAAACTTTTCACTCCAAATTTATAACAGCGTAGCTCCTATCTAGTCAAATTGCTAGATCACCTCTGGACATCTGCATGGATTTTCAAGGATAAAAATATCACACAATATCTTAGTGTGTCTCTCAAATTATGTCCTCAAAACCAATAAAACACTGCATCTTAATTTCCTTCTACAAAACATGCTAAAACAAAATGTTTCCCATCTCATGCTTAATTTTGTGATGTAATTTAATATTTTAAATATTATATGCTAAAATCATCCCCACAATACCTCACTAATGATAAAAACATTACCCCTAAGTGATACATTATCCATATCTGGATCTAGATCCTCCCATTAGCAGAACTTCAGGAACTTCCTTTTAGGTTTCTTTTTAGAATAGTTCTTTATCTGTGCATCTGTTGAATAACATAGGGACAATAGTAGCAAAGCAGAATAATCCAAAAATTGCTTTAAAAAAAAAACAGGAAACATATCTGAAAAAGATACATAGCATCTCTCTTCTCACTGATTTTTATACAGAAGTTATTTTTAAATGCAATGGTGAAATAACATAGTTTTAGTAATGTTGCTTTAAATGAAGTGAAGATTTTTAAAATTTCTCAGTTTTGTTTTCTAGTTTGAAAAATATGAATAAATAAAATGCATATAATCAAAAAATTAATGATATTCAATAAAATTCCAGGATATAAAGCACTTCAGAGGTGAAAATGTTTGAATTTATGTGCTGTAACAGACACATAAATTAGATTCTCAGGGCCCAGACTGCAAATTTGGATCCAATCAAAAACCTGTCAGGAAGAATTGTGATTAAAGAGTGTGGTGTGATTGGAAATGCCTTACAAAAACAAAGAAGGAAAATCATCTTCATCTAGAAACCAAGGTTGGCTAATATAAAAGGATGAGGAAAAGAAAGTCATGGAGAAGAAGAAAGAAAGAAAATTAACACCACTGGGAAACTCTGAGACTCCTAGGGCTGTAGTTCCTGCTTCTGGCTCTCTACACTCAAGCACAGAACATTCCCAGTTCTGAGTTACTTAACTAATGCTGAATGCCAGTGTAACATTTAAACAACTGAGAATAAGCCAATTAAAAAAAATAAGTTAAAAATATTTAGAAAGAAGATGTCATGCATGCCTGGGTGATGCTGCTTCTAAAAACTACAGGTTATTTAAAAAGATCCAGCACAGGTGTGAGCACTTCCTTATGAGCGGTGGATCATGGATGCTCCAGAAGCACAAAAACAATACAGTCTCTCACTATTCCTCTGGTGGATTACCACCAGAACTATTTGATAAAATCCTATTGCTGAAGATACCACACACCTTCAATACAAGAATATAGAGAATTCAAGCTGGCACTGAGCTGCAAACCTTATTCCTATTAGCTACCTTTCATTGTGCCAGAAGGTGCAGAGAATAAGTAAAGGCAGAGACTCATGTCTGCTCAAAGTGCTGAAAATAAGTGATAGCTTCACACAGGACACCTGTACCATCCCCTTTAAAACTCAAGAAACATCATGGAATAGGGGAACCAAAAAGAGCTGGAAGATATGGGAGAAGTCTATGAAATGCTAGATTATGGGCATGGCATAGTATGGTGGTTTGAATAAAAATGGCTCCCATAGGCTCATATATTTGAATGCTTAGTCACTGAGAAATAGAATTGTCTGAAAGGATTAGAAGGATTAGGAGGTGTAGCCTTGGAGGAAGTGTGTCACTAGGGAAGTACTTTAAAGTTTCAAAAGCGTACACCATGCCCACCCAGGCTCTTTCTCTCTGCCTATAGCTCAGAGTGTAGCTCTCAACTTCTCCAACACCACACCTGTCTGTCACCATGCTCCCTGCTATGATGATAATGGACTAGGCCTCTGAAACTTTCAGTAAGCACCCAATTAAATGCTTTCTTTTATAGGAGTTGCTGGGGTCATGTTGTCTCTTCATCATATGAGAACACTATGACAGACGTTGATGCTAGGAAGGGGGTATTGCTGTGCCAGGCCTGACCATGCTGCTTGTTGGTGGACTGTAGACTTTGGAACTTTGGATTAGGAAAGTAGTAAATACTTTAAGTGGGGCCTAATAGGTCAAACTACCAGGAACATGGAAAACAGTGGTGCTGAGAGCAATGGAAATTATGACAGCCAAGCTGAAGAAGTTTCAAGGGGGAAGAATATTAGGAAGTGGCCTAAAAGACCATTCTTGTGATATTTTGGCAAAGAATGTGGCTTCATTTTGTCCTTGTCCTAAAAGTTTGCCTGAGGATAAATTGAAGAATTTTAGATTAATGACATTGACAGGGGAGATTTCAAGGAAGCCTAATATTGACTACATCATGTGGTTATTCACTTTTCTGCAGACCTATAATGAAAGGAGAAGGACTGACAAAGATAATAAAAAATGTACAGTTTGGGGAGAAAAGGAGCACCAGAAAATGTAATGGAGCTAAGTCCACTGCTTAAGGAGATAAAAAGTTTAAAGAATAAAACGTATTCGTGATAGTATTCGGTAATAATTTTTAGGTATATATAGTCGAAAATACCTCTAATCATTCCTTAAATATATCACATAAACAAGGAGTGCTGCACAGGTCGTGCTTTATTTCATACCACCAACTTTGTGTTATCCATAGCAGTTTTAATATATGAGATAAAATGTCCAATATGCCTTGTGAATTTGGAAATATATTCACATGTTTTTTTTGATTGTTTGTTTGTTTTCCCTCCTTTTTTTATTTAAACTAGAAACAAGATTGTTTTACATGTCAATCTCAGTTCCCTCTCCCTCCCCTCCTCCTCTGCTCCCCACTAACACCCTACTTATCCCATACCATTTCTGCTCCCCAGGGAGAGTGAGGTCTTCCATGGGGGTGGTCTTCAGAGTCTGTCATATCCTTTGGGATAGGGCCTAGGCCCACCCCAGTGTGTCTAGGCTAAGGGAGTATCAAGGATAGGGATTTATGTTTCCATCAGCATATAAATAAAATGTAATAAAAAGAGAATGCGTGCAAAAAGTCAAGAATAGGGTGTGTGAAATTTCTTTACACTGTGTGAATATATGTCATTGTGATGGGTATAATAAAGAGAGTGACTGGCCTAGAACTAGGCAGGATAGTTAGGCAGGAGAATCAGACTAAAAGAGAAAAGGAAGGAGTTTCAGCATTATGAGAAGAAGTAGAGAGGCAGAGATGAGGTTGCTTTACTGAGAAAGGTTTCAATCATGGTGTCAGAGCATACATAAATATTATGGCTTAATCTAAAATCTAAGCGTTAGCTATGAACCAGACTGAGATATTGGCTGAGCATATATAGTTAAAAAGTCTATTTGTGGTTATTGGGAACCTATCTGGTGGTTCCCAATACTATAGGAACTATGCCATCAAATGGAGTTATGACATTGGGCAGAAATTTCCACAGAAGACCTAAACATGCTTTTAAAAAGGTTCTAATATGCAAAAGAGAACCAAAATCAGCTTCCTTCAGACTGTCTTTCTTTGGATAACCTTAAGGATAGAGGCAAACAGAGGAATGACTCCTTAATAGTTGGCTTCTGGACATTAAGGGAATGGCTCTGTTATGAGGTCATTCTACCAAACAAATAAATGAGGTTTTTGAGCAGTGATCAGTAACATGCTTGGTGTCAGCATGGACCCAACAATTTCCCAGAGCTTGAACTGCAAACAACTGTGTTATGAAGTTACATCTCAGACAACCAATGGTGGGGGAGATGTCTGCACCAATGGTGGGGGAGATGTTGCCTTGTGCCAACACATACAATAAGCTGACCTGTATTTATCTGAAACTAACAGATCAGTTGAAGGTTTGCCTCAAACAGACAAAGAACAAAACAGATGATCAATAAAGATAGAAGAAAAAGTTTAAAGAAAAGTCTGATGCTAAATGGAATAAAGGGAGTGGTGACCTTATGGACGACTCCACCTACCTTAGCTTCCAACTTGTGAAAAGAGAAGCTCAAGCAGTTAAAGAAATCATCAACAACCGAAAGTTGATGCAAATGTAATTGAACAAGGAGGCCAAGTTCCAGCCCCATCAAGCAGCAACTTTGCCAATTTGTTTTGACTTTAAAATCAAGGATACAAGAAAGGAGTAGTGGATACCAGGCATCTGTCAGGGGTGTTCCTAAATGGAGGCCCAGAGAGGCCATTGCTTCAAGCTCTGAAGGTGAAGCCTGGATTTGAAACCTGAGAGACCACAAGATGTTGGAGATGGCAGATGTTGGGATACTTACCAAGGAGAGCTGAGATCAGATGTGGAATCAGCCCAAGAAAGAGAAATGTGTTGTAGTCAACACAAGTGAAAGGACTTGGAGATTTGAAAAACACTTTTACATCAGACACAAAGATAAAGTATTTGAAATTTGTCCTGCTGGATTTTGGTCTTGCTTTGATGCAGTACTTCCTCCCTATGTTCCTTTCCCTCCCATTTGGAATGATAATGTATATGTTCCATGAAAATGTATGTTGGAAGTATTGATCTGTTTTTTGATTTTGACTTTAGAGGAGGTTAAGAGTTAAGGCATTGCCTGGGAGGAGGACTGAAAGGTTATGTGAACTTTTGATGCTCGACTGAATACATTTTTGCATTATGACATGACTACAAGCCTATGAGGGCCAGGGAGTGGAATGTGGTGGTTTGAATACGAATGACCCCCATAGGCATAAATTTGAATGCTTAGTCACCAGGTAATAAAACGGTTTGAAAGGATTAGAAGAATAAGGAGGTTGGCCTTGTAGCAGGTATAGCTTTGTTGAAGAAAGTGTGTGACTGGGTAGTGGATGTTAGTATTCAGGCATCTGTACTGGCCTGCCCTTGGGGTTCTGACAGGATACACCCTCAGCTGTAGCCACTAAGAGCACCTTCTGTGCATATTCACTATGTTCCCATGTAAAGGACCCTGCTCACCTCACCTCTCTCCTCTCTCCTCTCTCCTCTCTCCTCTCTCTCTCTCTCTCTCTCTCTCTCTCTCTCTCTCTCTCTCTCTCTCTCTTTGTCTCTCTCCCCCATCTTTCCCCCTCTCTCTTTCTCTTCCTCTTGAACTACTCTTGTCCCCAAGGACAGGTCTCTTCCCCTTTTCTGCCCCTTCTCTCTCCTCTTCCAATAAATCTATGTGAGTCCTGTTGTATGGTGTGACTTCTCTTTCAGATTTTAAAAAATTACAAAGGTGGGTTTCAAAATTCCCCATGCTTGGCCCAGTTCTCTCTCTTGGCCTGCAGATTAAGATGTAGCTCAGCTACTGTTCCACTGCCATGCATGCCACCATACTCCCTGCCATGATGATAAGGAAATAATCCCCTAAACTGCAAGTAAGCCTCCAACTTCCTTTTTTAAGAGTTGCCTTGATTATGGTGTCTCTTCACAGCAATACAACAGGGAATAAGACACATAGCTATTGAAATCATAATCTCACAGTGGTTACTGTTGCCTGTACTGGGCCTGGACAAGAGTGGGCCAGTCACCAGTCAAGTATGGATCAGGGATTCATTAAGACCATAACCATTCTTGCATAAGTATTAGCCACAAGTGGATTCTAGGGTAAAGGAAGTCATTGTTAATCAGTGGTGAGTTTACTGGACTCAAGGGATAATTTGAAATGCATTGTTACACAGATGGCCCTAGTTAAACTCAGCAGGTCACAAGACAAAAAAACAAAGACAGGAATGTGAGAAAGGGACTCACTTGTAAAGAAAAGAGAGGATTGACAGGGTTGGAAGGGAGAGAGGAGAGAGTGGGGTTAAAAGTAACCAGAATATATTATGTACACATCCATGAAATTGTCAAAGAAAATCAGTAATAAAGGTTATATAATACATATACAGCCAATTTATTAATTTTAATTTATAGCAAAGCACCCTTCCAATCTCGGTCTTTCATTGCTTAGTAACTCCTTAAAATGAAGCCTAAAGGAATGACCTATGATCACTTTTCCATTTGGTCTCCATCTCTTACAGATTTGAGGTATGTCTACTTCATCCTCCTCACTTAAGCCTTTTAAAGGAGTCAAATGAATCCTACCTATTCAAAGATTCTCTGCACTCCTAGTCTGGCTTAAAACAGAACACAATTCATCATTTAAAACTCAGATGGTCCAGCTCTCACAGCCATTGCAGTACATTGAGCTCCATAGAGACAGCGCTGGGGCAAGTGCGAGCCGGACGGGCACTGGGCGACTCTGTGCCTTGCGGATGAAAATCAACTAAACATGGGCAAAGGAGATCCTAAGAAGCCGAGAGGCAAAATGTCCTCATATGCATTCTTTGTGCAAACTTGCCGAGAGGAACACAAGAAGAAGCACCCGGATGCTTCTGTCAACTTCTCAGAGTTCTCGAAGAAATGCTCAGAAAGGTGGAAGACCATGTCTGCTAAAGAAAAGAGGAAATTTGAGGACATGGCAAAGGCTGACAAGGCTCGTTATGAAAGAGAAATGAAAACCTACATCCCCCCAAAAGGGGAGACCAAAAAGAAGTTCAAGGACCCCAATGCACCCAAGAGGCCTCCTTCGGCCTTCTTCTTGTTCTGTTCTGAATATTGCCCAAAAATCAAAGGAGAACACCCAGGCTTGTCCATTGGTGATGTTGCAAAGAAACTGGGAGAGCTGTGGAACAACACTGCTGCAGAGGACAAGCAGCCCTATGGAAAGAAGGCTGCCAAGCTGAAGGAGAAGCACGAAAAGGGTATTGCTGCTTACAGAGCTAAAGGAAAACCCAATGCAGCGAAAACGGGGGTGGTTAAGGCAGAAAAGAGCAAGAAAAAGAAGGAAGAGGAAGATGAGGAGGAAGATGAAGAGGATGAGCAAGAGGAGGAAGAAGAGGAAGAGGAAGATAAAGAAGATGATGAAAATGATGAATAAGTTGGTTCTAGCGCAGTTTTTTTGGTCTATAAAGCATTTAACCCCCCTGTACACAACTCACTCCTTTTAAAGAAAAAAACTGAAATGTAAGGCTGTGTAAGATTTGTTTTTAAATTGTACAGTGTCTTTTTTGTATAATTAACATACTACCGAATGTGTCTTTAGATAGTCCTGTCCTGGTGGTATTTTCAATAGCCACTAACCTTGCCTGGTACAGTCTGGGGGTTGTAAATTGGCATGGAAATTTAAAGCAGGTTTTTGTTGGTGCACAGCACAAATTAGTTATATATGGGGACAGTAGGTTTATTTTTTCTGTTTTTTTGTTTGTTTTTGTTTTGGGTTTTTTTTTTCCATCTTCAGTTGTCTTTGATGCAGTTTATACAAAGATAATTGTTCTGTTAACTGAATACCACTCTGTAATTGCAAAAAAAAAAAAAAAATTGCAGCTGTTTTGTTGACATTCTGAATGCTTCTAAGTAAATACAATTTTTTTTATTAGAAAAAAAATCAGATGGTCCAAACAGCCCATGTTTCTACTTTTTAGTCATAATCCTCTACTACACAGTAATTATTTTCTAATAATAATTAACACTACATCTAAATATCCATTTGTTTATACTGCTATTCCTCGATTCTTTTTTTTTTTTTACATTTATCTGAAGTACTCCTGCTTTGATGACTCAAGGTTCAGCTTTAAATGAATAAACACATTCACTTTATCACATTTTATTTCTCAATATCCTTACTTCCTTTGGTTTCATCATTACTACATGTCATTCCCCAAACAAATTATCAAACCATGCAAACATGAAAAACTCATTTGTTAGTTTGGTTTCATCATTTTTCATACAAAAGATGATTCTTCAAATGTAATATGTCTTTGTCACAGAGCTAACAAAAATCTATTACCTGTCTTATATTTACAGAATCTTATCAAAATAAAGTTAATCAGATAATTTCAAGATTCCATAAGTACACATTCCACACCAAAATAAATAACCTATAAATAAATATAAGTTTTAAAATATTTGCTTCATTAATCAAAGCATGATGCCAATTGCCAATAAGTTTCTTTCTTTCTTCCTTTCCTTTTTTTTTTTTTTTCCCAAGACAGGGTTTCTCTGTGTAGCTATGGAGCCTATCCTAGCACTCGCTCTGGAGACCAGGCTGGCCTCAAACTCACAGAGATCCGACCGCCTCTGCCTCCCGAGTGCTGGAATTAAAGGTGTGCGCCACCAACATCTGGCCTCAAAGTTTCTTTCTTTACCTAGCAAATAATCTATTGAATACCAGGTACCAAATTTCAAATGAAATAAAAAATGGTATGTGAAATTTTACTGATAGATTATAACTGAGAAATGCTATAAAACCACAATTTTAAATGCACTTGGTAGTGGAAAACTAAAAGTCAATGTAAGTGCTCAGTGGGTATTAACATTGGGTTTTTGCATAAGTAACCAAATGGAAATAAATGCAATGTTTCAAAGTAAAAATTCTCATGGAGGCTTTTCTTGATGTGTTCCTATGACCTTGGCATGAGAGTGCCAAAAGATGAATTCCCCAAGACAAGTGAGGTGTCAAAGAGGCCAAAGGCCATGGCATTACGGCACGAGAATAGCACAGTGAGTAAGAGCTATCTGAATTTAAAAGTTGCCTATTTCAATAATCTGCTTCATATGTATACTTGCTCAAATGTTTCACTTCTTCAAGCACAGCAACATAGCTGAAAACAATGTCTTTAGACTTTAGGGATCCAAACAGTACAGTTGACACCCCTGTCAATATGGCCTTTAAATTTACATTTAAATTTACATTTAAATGTAAATTTAAATTTACATGTGAGACACACAAATCTAAATACCTAAAGATGATTTTCCCACTTAAGTCATTCTTGATTCTTCGTCTCCATCCCATCTTGAAATTGAAAAACAAAGCTTTCTAATGCTTTGAGAAATGATTTCCACTTGTTTTCAGCACTTCTAAGGACATCGTGTGTCAGAGAATGGCATGGAGTTTCTAGTGCTATCCTCAGCAGAGGTTTTTTGTATGTTTTCCTTAGTCCCTATCTTACAGTGAAAGTGGATGAAACATTTGCCCAATACAATTTAGAAATTAAGTGAAATGTTAGTAGGAAAACTCAAAATGAGTTCAATGTAAGGCAATGATTTGAAGAGAAGCTGTGAGCATGGTATCACTATTTCTACAACTGTCCCTGAGAATATGTCAGTTATTAGCCTTCACTATGAACAAAATACTAGAATGGAAATGTTTTGTCCTCTGTCTCCTGGTGAGCATGCTTTTACTCTGAGAAAATATAACAAAACATTCTTTGTTCCCCTCCAGCTAATTAGATTGGTTTATGTTTCATGAAAAAGCATCTAAAATATTCACAATGTAAGTTGTATGAAGTCAAAACTGTTGAAAAGCCCACTAGGAAAAAAATTAACAAAAGGACTTGATAGAAAGTCAGGAAATTTAATCAAATTTAATCCATGTCCATACAATTATTCTAGTTGCTATGAATAATGAGTATGGAATCTTACTTCCTCTTAGGTGTAAATTATACCTTAATTTATTTTAGTTCCAGGATTCTAATAGCATATCTTTAGAGCAAACTTTAATTCCAATTCTAGTATTATACATGGACCTTCCAAGATTCTTCTATAATCAAGGAAATTGCATACTTACCAGCAGCTAATGTTCAGTGAAATCAACATCTCTACCTAAATGTCTCATTAAGAAAAAAAAAAAAAAAACTATCTCATATTCTTTCATGTGTAGCCTTGGGTATCTTATAAGAATATTGAATGTTGACTCTTCTTGAAAAGCTGTCCTTTATGTCTGAAGCCATATGGTTGGTTACCATTTAACAGTATTTTATACACTCATATAATAAATTCTTTATCAGAAGAGGAACTTGGAATCCCCCATCTTGTATCTTGATTCTTTATTGAACATATCTATTATCAAAAATCCCGAGTTTTGACATAAAAATTTCATCACAACTCCTCTTCTTTCTTGCCTAAAATTTTGGTAACTTACTAAGAAAATATGTCAGCAGAGAACCTTGAAAGTTCATTAATTAGTGAACTAAATTAAGAACTTAAGAGTAAAATGTCTGTTTGACTATGAAAAGCTACCTAATAACATGGCTCTCATTAAACTTTGTTATATGGAACCAAAAGCATGGTATTGTAGTCATGGAGAGACCTTGTATCTACTTAGTGAGTAGTTGCATTGAGACCAGGATTTTTCCTCATTCACCAAATAACTGGACACAAGACAGTACTTGGGGTGGCTGTTTGTGCTATAAACAACAAAGCAAAGATGAAAAGAGTCACTAGGCTCTATTAGCAAGATGAACCAGCTCTCCAAAACTAAGTCCCTTTATGAAAGCTGCTATGAACTGAAACAGCAAAGGCTATACGATAGTTGAAGTAGGAAGGTTAGAGATACTAGAGAGTGTCTTTTGACTTTGAAGTCTTTATGTTGAGGATGCCATTATATATCAAGTATAGAAACCCAGGTAGTAGCTAGAAGCACAGTTTGAGAGTCTAGGAAATGTAAAGAACAGAAATACACATTTAAGTGTTATTGCATAGTATGGTGGTAGAAATGCAACATTCTCAAGGAATGGGAAGAAGAAAGGACAGGAGAGAGAGGGAAGGGAGGGATAGGGGAGGGGAGTAAATACAGCTAATTGAAGGATACCTATATTATCACCCTTTTTAAATTATTAATGATTTGTCAGTTAGGAAGAAAAAACTTAAAACTCAGCAATCTCAACTTAGGTTACCAAAATGTATTCCAATATACTACCTGGGCAAGAGGAAAGGAGGAGGCTGTCAGGGCATTATGAATGCAAAGCTGAAATGAGTTAAAAGAGAGGCAAGATTAATGTTTTTAATTTGTAAGCAGTCATGTTACTAGACAACACATATTGCCTTTCTTCAACAAGGAAGAGAACGAGGGCCTAAAATTTGTCTCATTCATACTACTCCCTGGACCAGTTCTGGGTACACAGAGATTCCTAAGCTAGGATTCACTATCTTGAACTTAAGGCATTAAACCTAAAATAAACAAAGGATAACTGAGCAAAAGGTCGTCGTCATTCTTCTTCAAGCCTTAATTACCTTAGTCCAACACTGTAGAGAAAAGCTATTTTTACCAAGACCTTTTAACTAAAGACGCCCTTACTACCTTGCCCTGAATTCTGTGTTCATCCCTATTTACATAATGCTCTGGACATTTGAAATATGGTATAATAGTATACTATCCCAATTTAGTTAAGAGCAAAGTACAAATGTGCTGTTTTTCATTTCTAGCAAAGTTAATAGAACTAAACAAGTCTTGAATATTATATAGGAATAAACAGCCATTGTGCTTACATGAGAGCTGCAGTTTATCAGAGCCATGGGATTCGTTTATATGATATTTCCAGGATGAAAAGAAAAGTAGTTTCCAAATAAAAATGTGTAATTGCTCAGAAAGGCTAATTATTACCATCCTATCACCCTTGTCTAGATATGCCCCATGGACATATTACTGAGGAATGATGCTGTAACAATTTTCCAGAACTCCGAGGGGAAAATATCACTCTCAAATAGAGAACTGGGTAGAATACACAATTACAAGTGGCATGCCAATTCATCAAATGTCATCAGAGCTTAACCACACGTCTCAGGTTATGGTATCATTTAGTTACAAGATAATCAAGGTTTCTCCAAAGCAAACATGGCAGAAATGCTGAAAAATGGTATTAATAAATGAGAAAGTAACTCTGTGGTTCAATAGAAAAGTAAATAGCATAACTGTATTGGTCTAGAAAAGCATAAGACTGTGAAATAGAAGCACATAATAAATTTACTAAATATATATCTGAGCTGTAATAGAAACCTGTCTAAAAAAACAACATTGTAGGGCTGGAGAGATGGCTCAGCCATTAAAGGCTAGGCTCACAACCAAAAATATAAAAAAAACAACATTGTAGAGGTGCTCTCTGTTGGGTGAGATTTGGAAAAATTAACAAATAGAAAAGGTTCATTTGGGCTATCTCATTCCTTTGGCATTCAATGAATTCTAATCTTACTGATTAGATCTGTCAATGTCTGCCCAATAATAATGGGAAATCATTACAAGAAGATTATAAAACATTTTAACAAAATCATATATTTTAACATACATAGTGGCATATGCATAATCACTGCATATTTGAAATTTAGAGAAGCACATGCATATCTTAATAGATATAAATATGCATTCATATATTACTTTACTCCTCAGTTGAACAAATATTCCTCTTTTCCAAATTACTATATGTATAAGATTAACCCGTAAACCCTAAACTAGATGTTACAGTAATCACTATTAGTTAAGACCTCTATAATAGAGATCAGTATGAAAAATTAATTTGAAAGCAGTCACTGTCATAGACCTGATACTGCAGCATGTAACTCCCTGACATTAATAGAGATATTTAACAAGAAATGAAGAGGCTAATCATATTTTAGTTAAGCAAAGCAATAGCGCACCTACGAAAGGTTGTCAGAGTCTTTTGTTCAAATGACAAGGCTGCTGCTCTTTCTAAGCAGTCTTTGTTGGACTAACAGAGAGAAAAGAAAGAGCAAGAAAATCTGTAAGTAGCTGCCAATGACAAAAGGGCAAGGAGTAGGAGGGAGAGAGAAGCATAAGGAACAGGAGCAGAGAACCAGGAATCAGTGCCAGAAGGATCTGGGGATATAAAAGGCAGCAAACAGGACTCATACAACACAGCAATAGCAGAAAACCAAATGGGGGAAGGGAGTAGGGATAGGAAGCAGAGAACACAAGATTTATAATGACTCGGAGAGCTTATTAAGGATAGAAGCAAAAATGCAATAATTATCTTGTTAAGAATATGGATTCCAGGTGCTAGAGAGGTGGCTCAGCAGTTACAATAACTTACTATTCTTGCAGAGCACCCTATTCTAGCTCATTCCCGAGCACTCATACTGGAGAGTTTGCAGCTGCTTATAGCTCCACCTAGGAGGGATCTGACGCCCTCTTCTGGCCTGCACAGGCACCTGCAGCCATGTACACGTATCTACATACACAGACAGACACACAGACACATAGCTAATTTTAAAAAGATAAAGTTGTATTTAAAATAAAAAGAATATAGATTCCAAAGTCAGGCAGTGCAGTACACCTGTAACCCCAGCACTTTATAAGTGCAGGCAGAGGATCAGGGCTCAAGCCCAGCCTCAGTCATAAAGTAAGTTTGTGGCAAGCCTAGGCTATATGAGATCATGACCCACATAAAAAGTTTTAACTAAACTATAGAAAGAATATGAATATCAACTTTAATTTCCACATAGTAATTCTCATTTTGTTGCTTTTTTGAGACAGGGTCTCACTTTGCTGGCCTGAAACTTGTTAATGAAGATCAGTCTGGCCTCTCCCTACCTGCTGGGAAGAAAGGTATGCACTCCCAAGCCTAGGCCCACATGCAAGGTCTTAAACTTCCTGGCACAAATGTTCACATAAACAAAGAGGTTATCACTACAGAGTACACCATGGGCACAGTGTCAAGCGTATCATACACACTCAATGTTACCTATTCATATACCTGATAAAAGCAGAAGAAGCCACACATTTATAATTATGAAAATTGAATTTAAAACATTCTATATTCACACTCAAACAATTTTATTAAGGCTAAAAGAAGTAATATAGAAACTGGACGCTGAGTTATACTCCATGGATCATTATGTTTTACCTGTGTACATATGTAACCAGAGATACTTTTTGTCTATTCTGTTTTTTAGTCTCTGATATGCTGATGAAAGATGATACAATAATTTAAACACAATGAAAAACACAGCAAATGTGCATGTAAGGTTTTCTATACTTGCTGTCCGTTTGTTTTTAAGTATCCATTTACTCCAATAGTAATGAGTAGAGTTGAAAGTTGTCACAAATTTAATAAGTGGAGATAACACTGTCTCAGTTTAAAGTAGTCTCTTTTGGGTAAACAGTTCAATTGCAAGTTCAATGTTTTTAACCTTACCCCTTTTTACAGGATGGCAACCAGGCAGAAGGAAGAGATTTATGGGCAATTATATGGTCACTATCTTGTGGTTATAGAGGAAAAGACACTGAGTTAATTCACTAAAGACCAGTTGGTTAGCCTCAACAGACATTTGCCATTCAATCTGGTCACCAGGGTCCTGAATTGAATCTAACTTTAGCCTCTGGTTCTGAGACTTATAAACCCTCTTGGTCCTAGTTATGGCCTTTGATGCACCCACCAACACTTTCAGGGTTTTGCTTCATCCAGAAGGTCTGTGTTATGGTATATGCCCTCCATCCCTCCTAGATTTCAGCGGTTGTTTCAATCTATCACTGACTCTACCAACACCTACCTATCACCTATTTTTGAGATTCAACTCCTGAAAATATGTGTACAAAAAGCAAGACATAAGTCAACAGTCTAACTTAAAACTTAGAGTAAAAATTACTAGTCTTTAACCCAGAAATTCTACTTCTAAGAATGTGTTCTAACAAATTGAGAATGCCTATAAAGTTATGTGTGGCCAGTGTTATCCCCATCATTATTATTTGTTAAATCACATGACTAGGAACTGATATATCTACTAACACAACCTGTGGAGGGGCGATAAAAGAGTGGAGCAGTTTTGCCTCTATAGATAGAAAAGTATAGCAAAGTCATATAACAAAGGAATGTGTACAAATCTCGGAGGAGTTTCAGTGAAGGTCCAGGATTGATGGTGTACTAGAGCTCAGAGGCCTTGAACCAGACCATCAACTCATTGCAACGGACATTTGTAAGTAAAGCTGTTTGGACAAAAGGGTTTACTGTGTGACACACCACAGCTCCCAATGCCACTAAGATAAATGAAGAGTGTATGGAGAGGGAGGACAGTTGAAGGAGCTAAGTGTTGGGGTTTTTTGTTGTTGTTGTTTTGTTTTGATTACTATCTTTCTTTTGGGGGGAATGCTGCAAGGGTGAATGGTGGATATGGAGAGACTGGGAAATGAATAGGAATGGTGTGCATGAAGGGAAACACACACACACACACACACACACACACACACACACACACACACACACACACACACATTAATATCCCAGAGTTTATCAATGATTCAGATGCTATATGAATCTTAGTTTTGAAAGAATGAACACCAAAATCCATGGGCGAGGAAGACGACAACCTTTAACAACAGAAACAAAAGTTTACTGTTTTAAAATTCCTGGCACTTTACCCACACCACCAGAAATAAGCAAAGCTTCACACTCTGAGTTATTTCATCAATCCCACAAATTTGGGTAACTAGGAGAAATCGAACAGGAGATATCAAGAACCACATCTCTCAGAGGGAGGCAGTTTCCATCAAACACTAACAAGATGTAAAGAATCCTTGAGCAAACATTCATTAAAAGCCTTCAAAACTCAAGATGCTGGGCATGTGTTTCATGGTAATGAGAAGCTTGTGAGAGACTCAAGTTTAGTCATCAGGAAGACAAGGATGAAAACTGCTTCAGGTGCTACCTCCTCACCAGGGATGTTCTCCCTGCAGAATTTGAGTGTCTCTTAGTGGGTAGGACTCCCCAGCTGACATATCTGTATATACACTAAAATCCACCCACCCTTACTCGGCATTTGGTACATCATGCTCAGCATCAGGCCTATCATCCAACTAATAGAAACCTAGATCCTGGGGTAAAGGAAACCAGCACACAGAGGGGTAACAATAAGCAATGTCAGAAGAAAAACGGGAGAAAGTAGTTTAAAATTCTAAAACACAAACAGTTCGGCTGCTAAGAATTCTTGCTACAAACCTACTTAGTAATGAAAACAGAGGAAATAAACTATTAAATTTTCATCATGTAAGTGGGAGGAGTAAACAATTCAGTGATTGACATTCTAAAACAAGATATTAAATTGTGCAGAATCCTCAGAGAACCATTTCATTTCACATGGATCACATGAAACCACTTGGAAATTGCAGCTGCTTTGCAAAATATTATCTCAGAGAAATGGCACTCACTTGAGGATGTGAGGAAGAGCATCTAGGTCTACCAACCACTTCCATAGTACTTAAAATAGCAGCAAAAAAGAACACATTTCCTTCCCTGCCATGCTTTTATCTTATAAGAAACAGCATCTATCGGCCCAAGGGAAAAACAGCACATCAACACAAAAGCTGCCTGGCTGAAGATGGCTGTGGCTTTATCTGCAGGAGTCCATCTTCAGACATAAGCCCACTTAATTCTACATAAACCCATCCAAGCCACCAACAGAGTATTATTTTCAAAAAAAAAAAAAAGAAGAAACAGATCAATGCCACTTTCTCTCAAGAAATTACACAAGTCAATGTTCTAAATATATGTTCTAAAAGATACCAGACACCAATAAAGAAAAGGCTAAGAAAATTTACTTTCCTTGAAAAATAATATCTGTCCATGAAATGGAAACTGCCAAAGAGGATGTAAGTTCAAACATAAAGGTATGACAGTAAGTCTATAAATTAAATGCCAACTTTGAATTCCAGATAAATTTTAAGCAATTTATTTAAAAGCAAAAACAGATTTTTCTACTTACAGTTATAGTCTGTCTTTAAACTATTAACTTCAATACCAGTTAGGGTTATAAATGTCCACCAAAAAAAGCAAGCATGAAAGATAATTTTTTGACTTTTGACTTCCATATAAATGGAATACACACATTTTTGGGACAGGGTTTCTCCGTGTAGCCCTGGCCGTCCTGGAACTCATTCTATAGACCAGACCAGCCTTGAACTCAGAGCTTTCCTCTGCCTCCTGAGTGCTGGGGGTTAAAGATGTGCACCACCACCTCCTGGCTCAACGCACATTGCATGATGTTATTTAATAAATGTTAATGAAAACATGTATTATGTGTAGCTCTGAAGATACAATGGTGAGCTAAAAATAGCTTGGTCACTGGCCTCACAGTATCCAAAATCTAATGAAAAGGCCAACAACAAAGGGCTACAATAAAAGTTTGCATTCATATGTGGACTCTTCAAGAAAATTTTAATCTTTTAAGTTAAAAGTAGCTAGACTTGGTAGCATACACCTGCAATTCAGCATGTAGAGGCTGAGGCAAGAAGCCTGACAAGTGTTCAAGGTCAGTTTGGGCTACACTGTAGAATCAAAAAATAGAGCTACAGAATGAAACCCTGTCTCAAGAATAAAAAATTAAAGTAGAAGGTAGAAGGGTAGTTGCCACAAGTTCAAGACAGGGAAGAAGAAAAGAGAGATTCAGAAAGTTAGCTAAAGGGCACTAAATTATAGCTAGGAGAAAAGTTCTTGTGTTTCACAGCACATAAATATACAAATGACACTATACTATAAACAATTTTTAAAAGCTAGAAAAAAATTTTAATGTTTTTTCTATAAATAAATGATAGGTATTTGAGGAAATAAATAATTTACTATTTGCAATATTGTGTAATGTTTACATTTATCCAAAATATCACACTGCATGCCATAAATATGTATATTTTTATATATTAGTTCAAAAGCTTTCATATATTCCTCTGAAAGGGAAACAGAAATGAATGTGTTCACTGTAGTGAAGTGAAGATAAACTTTAACATGAGGGATTTCTCTTAACTTTTTTCCTTCTTTCCTCGTGGCACATTTGATGGCCTTGAACTCACAGACATTCATCTATCTCTTAACCCGGAGTCCTAGGAATAAAGGCGTGTACTACCACCTCCTAGCTTCTGGCTGCTGAGATTAAAGCTTCTGGCTTCTATGGCTTGTATCTGACTTTGCTTTTTGAATCCTCAGACAAGCTTTAATAAATCATAAATAATGTATCACCACATTTCTCTATGGACCCCATTCCAGGTTCCTGCCTTCAGGACAGTCTTAACTTACCTTGATGATGAATTTTTGACCCTGGAAGTGTAAGCCAAATAAACCCTTTTCCCCCTTAAATTACTTTTGATCATGGTGTTTATTATAGTAACATAAAAGCAAACTAGGGCACTGCTTTAATACAATTTATTCTGTAATCCATTTCTGGGTACATTAGTTTGTTTAATATTTCTAAATTTCAAAATCTTATGCAAATTGGTAAGTGAATAAGGTAATAGATTTAAGCAAATGACTGATTACTCCTAAATCACTCTGGCTGACATTATAGTTTGCTGAACCATGTTGTCAAAAGATCACATGCTTTTTCAGGTAAGATAATCTAATAAATGCAACCTCTGTATAACCCTTCTGTTTTAAATAATTTATATAAGATCAATTTGGTATTATGTAAATACCACTAACATCCATAAATCAGAAGAAATTACCAAATGAAGAATAAATTAGAAAGTTAAGAGATGTAATTTTAAAAACTCCTTTGAATGACATACTTGTAGAAATCAGTGTCAAACTAAAATGACAAATAGTTCCTCTATTGTCAGAATTTCTAATTTTTTAAATGTGAGAGCTAAATTTTATGTTTTATATGAGGACCACACTTGTATGGAATACCTGGTGAATATAACTTCAAGTAATATTAGGGATTAAAATGTTTCTCAGAGACAGAATGAATAATCTGGTTATCACCAAGAAAAGACTCAATATTGGTCATCCATTCACCAGAATTTTAAATATCTACACATCTATTACTTCCAACCAATTATGCAGTTAAGACCCTTTGTGGTTAATTAGGTAGCAAAGGAAGTCATGGTCTCTGCCACTGATATATTACAATAAATTATGCAGCCTGCCTGCGGCATTAGTACAGAGAAACAAAGCATACAGAAACAGCCCACTGCTTCTTTATTAACCTAATACTAGCATCCAAAGCAATCACCTTTCAGATATTCCATTGTATCTTTGACTTTAAATAAGATTTCTGTACAAAAGGAACCATAAATTCACACAGAAACTTCAAATTTAAAGTATTCCTGTGTAACCTATAGTATTAGTCTACCTGCATAGAAATTTAAAACGTTAAAGTACAGATTCCTGTGTTCCTAAGTCCCACCAAAACATATTTCATGGATCAGATCCCAGAAATGTTCAGTTGTAGAAAACTTTATCTTGTGTGAATCTAGTGTATGCAAAAGCTAACTGAGTTTAAGCCAGTGGAAGGGCAAGCTACTAATCTAAAATACATAGTAAATTTGGTAAGAAACACTAGACACATATGTAATCGAAACGTCTATCCAAGACATGGCACCAAGACCCAGGACAGTGGCATAGCAAGGGAACTTCTCAGAAATGAAGAGCTTTGGATTCATCTCAACCTTGCTGAACCAAAATTTCTATCTCAACAAATACCTCAGAAGATATCTATTTTTCATTAAAGCTTGAGATCCACTGGTCTAGAGCAGCTATTTTAGGTACAGATTTTTCTAGGGTACAATCTTACTGACATCAAAGACCAAAGATTGGTATGAATTTTGTGGTCAATAACTGCCACACATGTTGTAGCAATACAAGAAAAGTCAAGTACCTGTTGAAAAATGGGAGGAGAGTTCCGAGTACATTTTGGTTCATTTAAAACATTCATGATGATACCATTTCTGTTTTATTCTAGCAAGTGTTGCATTAATAATGGAGGACAGAAGCTACTCAAAATGAACTAACGAAGAACAAGCAATGTTATACAGAGAAGTTTCACAGACAGCAATGGCTTCTCAGTTAATTTAATATATAAATTAAAACTTACTTAAGATATAAATGAAAACCAAGATTTTACTCATTAATTCAGCATCATCTAAAAATGATACCATCCCATGTATTCATGCACTTGAGGTAAGGATATATTAAGATATGCCATAGATATTTGCTTTAAAAAAAACAGCTTGATTATAGGTAACAAAGCAAAGAGACAGCCCTGATAAACAACTTCTTCTTCTTTTTTTAAGTGAGTGTGGTTGATATACCCAGTGTTACTGCATTGGAGAAAACTGGCTTTCCCTTTCCCAGTAGGGATCAATCTCTCATAGCTTCTTGCTTACAGATGGGACTTTGTGTCCACTTCCCCTTCTCTATGCTGGGTTCTGTCTGGTTTGAATTTGGGAAGGTCCTGTGTATGCTGTCAGTTTATGTGAGATCATCTGTGCATCCATTCTACTGTGTCTGGAAGACACTGTTTCCTTGGAGTCATCCCTCACCTCTGGTTCTTACAATCTTTCCAATTCTTCCCCACAGATTCCTGAGCCTTGAAGGTAGGTGTTTGATAAAGATCACACCCAGGGCTGAGTGCTCCAGAGTCTCTCACTGCTAGCACCTTGTCCACTTGTGGATTTCTGTGTTAATTATCTATTGCAAGAAGAAGCTTCTCTCATGAGGGTTTTTGTGTGTATAGCAATACGTCATCAGGAGCCATTTTATTGCCATGATCCTTTACTAGAAGGTTTAGCAGTATGTTTTTCTACTAATGCTATGACCTACCTAGTCTCAAGTTCTTGGTCACTTTCTTTTTTTCTTATCTTTTTTTTAATTTGAATTAGAAACAAGATTGTTTTACATGTCAATCCCAGTTCCGTCTCCCTCCCCTCCTCCCGTACCACCACCCTCTCAACTAAAACCCTACCTATCACATATCCTTTCTGCTCCCTAGGGAGGATGAGGCCTTGCATAGGGGGTCATCAGAGTCTATCATATCCTTTAGGATAGGGCCTAGGCCCACCCCCGTGTGTCTTGGCTCAGGGAGTATCCCTCTATGTGGGATGGGCTCCCAAAGTCCACACCTATGCTAGGATAAGTACTGAAGTACTACAGGAGGTCCTGTAGATTTCTGAGGTCTCCTCACTGAAACCCACATTCCTGGGGTCTGGATCTTGGCCACTTTCATAGAGCATCAATGAATTCAGATGACCAAGTATCTCTATAGTAAGTTAAAGAGTCCTTTGGGTATATGCCTACGGATGGTAATAATGGATACTGTGAATGTATGTATGTATGTATGTATGTATGTATGTATGTATGTATGTATGTATGTATATTAAGGAAACTCCACACTGATTTCGACAATGATTCTACCAGTTTGCCCTCTCACCAGCAATGAATAAATGCTCCCCTTTCCCTCCTTCCTGCATCCTGTGTGTCAGCACCATAACAGTGGCTATAACCAAGAAAACAATAATCCCAATGTACTGAGGCACAATATATGCTTTTAAAATGTGTGACTGTAAGTTGCAATGCTATTTGTCCACATATTTTTGGCTGCTATTCAAGATATAATAAATTAGCCACAGACTTTTGTGAGTTAATGCTAAAGACCAGAAATTTATCAGTGAAATCTTTAAGACACATTGTTTTATGAAAAGCAATACAATTTACGTATTAAATAACATGAGAATATAATGATTTGATATAGTTTTTAAACATTTATTTTAAATTTTATGTATATGTGTGAGATGCATTCTGTACATGAGTACAGGTACCCACAGAGGCCAGAAAAAGGTATCAGAGTTACTGGAGGTTTTGAGCTTGGGTCCTCTGCAAAGGCAACATATGCTCTTAACAACTGAGCAACTTCTCCAAACCCAGTTTTTAAAGGGCAAAGGGCAAATTTGGGGGGGGGGCGGTAATTACAACATCTACACCCTCAGAACAAAACTTTTTTTTTTTCATAGAAAAGACTGGGAATAGCCTGGCAGTGGTAGCACACACCTTTAATCCCAGAACTCAGGAGGCAGAGGCAGGCCTCTGTGAGTTCAAGACCAGCCTGGTCTACAAGAGCTAGTTCCAGGACAGCCTCCAAAGCCACAGGAAAACCCTGCCTTGGAAAAAAGAAAGAAAGAAAGAAAGGAAGGAAGGAAGGAAGGAAGGAAGGAAGGAAGGAAGGAAGGAAGGAAGAAAAAGAAAAGAAACCCTGGGAGTTCTCTTGAAAAGTTCTTTTTTATAAAATACAATACATGCATAAAAATTTCAAATTTACTATCACATCTCCTGTATCACTCTGATAATTTCATTAACCTAAACTAGAATTCACAGCAATACTTTTTGGCATTTTATCCCATGTCCAAATAATACATTAATTCCATCCCTTTTTTATTTTTCTCATTATATTTTCTTCCTTTTTATCTTGAAATTTTGTTTTATTGGGGGGAGTGCAGGGGTGGGGGCAGATACAAATGAATGAATGGAATCAAGATATATGATTTTAAAAACATAGAAAATCATTTTAATAATGTTCTCCCATTCAAGAAAATAGAAAAACACTCCATTTAAAATTCATCAAAACTCTCTACCTCATTTTTTTTTGAGCCTCTAACTTATAAGCACTAAGGTCTAATAAATTCCTATGCATTACTCTGCTTCTTTCCCATCATCTTTCTTTCCTGTTGCCACTCCTTTATTATTTTAAGCTTAGACTAAGTGAGTCCCCTGTCTTAGTCTGTCCTCAAACTATTAAAAACAAAACAAAACAACAACAAAAAAAAACCACTACAAACTGGGAAATCAAGCAGCCGAGATTTATTTTCCACAGTTCTGACTGGCATCAGGATGCTGGTGAGTTGATGTCCCTGTCAGGGAGACAGGTGCTTTCTGTCCTGTTGTTCTAAAATAAAGAGAGCTCTGGCTTCCCCTCTTCTTACAAGACAGTCTCCCAAACAAATGAATGCCCCAACTTGTGACCTCATTTCAACCTTTAATCTTCCAGTGACCTCAACTCCAAATATAGGCACATATATGTTTAGGGATTCAGTATATAAGGTGGTAAAGGGAGAGAAACCCAGTCTATAACACAATGCTATCACTTTGTAACAATATCTCTGCATCCTGTAATAAACTGTGTCTATAGCCCAATTGTACTTCCTGAGAAAAATCATTCTGTCTTCACTGTTCATAGTCTTCCAAGGACAGATCTCCAGTACCTAGATTATACAAAACAATCATTTTACCTGCTCAACACAAATCACTATCTATGATTTCAATCAAAAGTCAGATATTTAGATTAGTAGCTCTGATTTGAATATGCTAAAGGTTTTTTTTAAATAATGATTAAAGATAGCTCTGTTGCTTAATTAAGCTAAAGTGCCAATCTCACAGAATATGGTTGACTAGCATTAAACTCTAGCTTATATTTACATTTCTGCAATTTTGTCTAACTGAGCAAAATTTCTAATTAATGGTTCAGGGTGACATTCAGAGGTAGAGCACTTGCCTTATAGGAGCCTAGGTTCAATCTCAGAATAGCAAAAGGAAAGAATAAGTCTAACACATGAAGAGGGTATCACCTTCCTATATAAACTATTTACTAATATATGTACTGGGTATGAGACATCAAATTATATAGATTTATGTTACCTGTTAGAGGAAATGGGTGTTGCCTTGCTATTGGCATTATATCTGTCACCAACACAAGTCATATTATGTTGCTGGAGGTTTCTTGTCCTGCCAGGTTCCACCGCTTCAGCCCCAAGTGAACATACAGAGAAACTATATTAATTATAAAACTATAGGCCAATGGCTAGGGCTTCTTACTGGCTAGCTCTTTCTTAATTATTAACCTATTTCTATTAATCTATGTATTTCCACATGGTCTTGGCTTACCAGGGAATGCCTGGACACGTTAAACCTATTGGCAGCTACATGGTGTCTCTCTGTCTACCTTTCCCAGAATTATCCTTTCCTCATCCCACCTATCTTCCTGCCTCTATTGGCCAAACAGTGTTTTATTCATCAATCAATAAGAGAAACATATATACAGAAGGATAACCCCCATCAATATCATAAGCTAATAATACATTGGACATATTCTGGAAAGGAATACTAACTATTCAAGACAACTACTATAAATCCATCAATGGACCATCAATTAAACCAAAAGGGACCCTTAGTCACTTGCCAGGTAGACATAACTGAATTTTTAAAAATTAAAAGCCTTGTACATCTTCCTGACCCCACCATGTGGCTGAAGTGCTCTTGTATGACACCAGAATCAGTATAATAAATCAAGATGTTTTTCCAAATATGTGCAAAATATAGACCACCATGGTAGATATTTCAGGAGATATTAAAGAGCTTAATATTTAGTGTCTACTTAACTGTTAAGTAGATAAATGATATTAGAGAAGCAAAATCCAATTTATAAGGCTATTAAACTTGACACATGACCAATGAAGTCAATGGCTTAATCTACATATAAATTGGTTGGTATGGTCTGTTCTCGGAATAAATGAGGAATTCTAGAATGGTCTTGAGTTCAAGGAAGGCATCTATAAAAGTTCACTTGCTGGGGAAGAGGGAGATAGTTCAGTGGGTAATTACTTCCTGCAAAGGCATAATCACCTGAGTTCAGATCCCACATTTACCAAAAAAAGGTTCAGTGTAATAGTGAACTTACACCTTTGCAAAGGTCATTCTGAAAAGTCTGTCATTCATTCATTTGTGTTGGGTGGAACTGCACTTAAATAAAGCCCCACCAGTCTCCACTGAAAGGCATTCTTGAAAATCTTGCAAACTAAATTCCAAATGCTAAAGACAACCATATTTAAAACAAAAGCTTTCTATATTTAAAGGGTAGTTTTGGAGTACAAATAACCATATACTGAATTATACTTTGATTTGATGAATGAAGAAAAGAGCTTGGTTTTCTCTTTTTAAAATTCTATAATTAAATATTATAAGTTTAGAAGAGAGTATGCTATCATCTAACAACTCCAAAATATCTTTCAGAATACACTAAATAAAATGTTGTAAAATAAACAGTATCTTTCTATAAACTAATTAAAACATAATTCATGAAAATCAAATTACGAGGATTTAGCTGGTTTAACTTTTAAATTGTATTTTTTCCAAGTAAAATTTCCCCTTAACATTAAAAAAAATCATAAAGTTAAAAATAACAATGAAGCATTAGAAGAAAACTAGGTTTTGTAAGTTGTACAACATCTTTACCAATTGGCTATTTAAAAATATTCTTGCAATTAGTCATAATAAGGAAGAGAATGGCAATAATTGAAACTATTGTTAAAGGAAAACAACAAAAGGCAAGAAAGATTAAGGTATATCACAAATGAAAGTTTATTGCTATAAAAATAAGAGATATGATGTTTTGATAAAAGCCTTCATTCAAAGTAATTTCTATAAACATAAAACATACTAAATGACTCCTGTTGGTATATATTGTAAGAAACCGTATTTGACCAATATCTGAAAATGCTTATATAGCACATGTATTTTAGTAAAAGTCAATATAACACAAGGTAGTGAGGAAAGTCAATACATTCCTCTAGACACTACTTGTCCTGAGAACAGATCACTTGCAAAATTGGTCCTTGCTGGCTTTGAAAATTCAGCCAACAAAGGTTCTCTAAACTTAAACAAAATTTCCCCTAAACGGATGGCCCACTGTGCCTTGGCCGTGCAAATATTTGGTCAATCTTAAATGTCTGCTTTACTTCTTGGAATCTAGAACTTTGGAAGGTGCCAGGAAAAGGATTCCTATGTGACCAACTTGCAGTGAGGACTTCGGGTGCTGAGTAAACGAGCTCCACTGATATATAACACTTCACATTTGCTATCACAACTCACTGCTGGAAGAACCAAATGGTCCCTGTGGGACTCCACTCAAAGGACTCATTAATGCTTCTACCTGTCCTCTTGGCTAATTTCTTTTTATGTCCTTTTGCTGTCATGAATCTCAGCTATGAGTGTAATTATATGCTGAATATTAATTATCAAGCATTCTAACATATCTCCAAGCATGAGGAAGGAACAGGGAATCTCTGACAGGATTTGGCATTAATTTTTCAAATAATCTAGGTTCATTCATTAAAGGTATATTATCACACTTACAAATATAAAATATTAGCATACTAAAAAACCAAAAAGTATGATAAAGGTTGAGACAACTGATCTAAAGTTCAAAGGAAATAAATGTAAAAGCTGTGTTAGTCAGTGTTACATGACTATAGCAGATAGGGCAAGCGGAAGTTTTATTTTGCATTAAAGTTTTGGTACATAGTCTATCAACCTTATTGTTTCAGGCCTGAGACAAGCCAAGACATCACAGAAAGCATGCATGGTTGAAGGGAGCTGCTCATCTCCTGATGCTGGGAAGCACAGGAAAGGGGACAGGGTCCTAATAATTACTTTCAAGAGGAATGGTCCCATAGACCCAAGACCTCCTACTACACCCAATATCTCAAAGTTCCCACAACGTCTCAAGTTATCATGCTGGAAACAAGACTTTACTAAAGGGGTCTCTGGGAATATTGTGATCCAAACTATAGGATGATGCAAAATTGCAAGTTTGAATTTTTTATTTTTTGTTTGTTTTTACTTATTAGAAACAGGGTCTCACTATACAGTCTAGCTTGTCCTCAAACTTATGGCTCTCCTACCTCCATGTCCCAAAGTAAAAGCATTATCTTTAAATACATAGAAGTCTCATATATATATATATATATATATATATATATATATATTTTTTTAAAATTTATATAAATTCAGCATGTTAAAATGGATATATATATATATATATATATAACTTTAAATCTGATAATCTGATTTACTCTTAGCTGACTAAACAATATAGATATACACAAAAATAATAGATTCATAATGATCTATTACTGGGCTTACCACATGCAAAAATATTAAATTCAGCTCTGAGCAAGCCCATTAAAATAAGAATATATCAAGAGTTTATTCAGAGAAAATCTGGTGAGAATCTTCTAAATCAAAGGTTTTTAAGATTGGTCAAGGCTTAGGGAATACTTGACAAAAACAAAGGTTCTATTAAAGTACAAAGAAAGCTTATGGGTAAAATAGAAATATAAATTTCCCATATAATCATAGTCAGAAGAAAAACTATCTAAACACCACAGTCAGCCCAATAATTACTCCCTTCCTTTAAGATGCATATCTAAGAACAGCTTATAAGTCCACTAGCTGTGAAGAAAAAATTCAATTAAGATGGATAGCTATATTAAGTAATCTTTTGAATCTCCTAACATACTCTTTGCAAAAGACTATTTATACAGCATATCCGAAAAGCAGAGGCGAAAAGGATAGTGAAGTCAAACCCCGCTCTTAGATAAGCTGGCAGAACAAACTGTAGGAAAGAGATTCAATCATAATTAATACCTCTAAATAAAGTCCTGTCAGCTCAACAAACAATCTATTTACAATACGTAGATCAGCTCATACAAAACTCCAAAATGATGGAGTGGTCACTACAGGCAAAGCATTCCAAGGCAAGGGCCACTATAAGACCTGCACATATGCTCTTCACATTAGGGAAATCCTAAGTCCCAACTAGGCCTGGGATCCACAGTCCTCAACAGCTGAAGTCTTCATGCCCACACACAGGCCTCAAAGCCTCTGTTGTTTTGGTTCAGTTAATTTTACTTACGTTAACCCCCAACACACACACACACACACACACACACACACACACACACACACACACACACACACACACACACACCCCCCTTTATAAACTATCACTGCTACAACAGAGGCAGCATACGGAAGAGCAAATGCTAGCCTTTCTCAAAGTATGGCACACACCAGATACAATGAACTAGCCAACAATGAAGACTGAATTAATACTGGAAGAACAGCATTAGCTAACTTCAAAGTCTCAAAAGAGTAATACATGGCTTGAACCACCAAAGTAGCAGCACTGAGTAAATGGAAAGTAAATTAAAATGGGAAGATGACCTCACTTTAACAATTTTTGAAAAAATCGTTCGTAGCAAGATACTTGTTTTTAAGTTGTGAAAGGAAAATACAGTAAAGGAATTTCTTGTAGGAGATGGAAGGGATGCACTGAAAACTCAGAAGCCTTAATATATTTGTTCTATGGAATTGCTGAGGGCGAGGCTTCTGCAGAACCTCACAGCAAAATGGAGAATAATCACAATTTGACTTAGTATTCCTCTTTTAAAATTAAAAAATACTACATATGGATAAAGTTTTATTTATAAAGATTTTCATGAAGAATATGCCATAAGATGAAAAAATGTTTAAGATAAAAATAACTACATCTTAAAATCCCTGCATTTCAAAACTCCTACTTCATAGGGGGGTGGAACAAAAGAAAACTAGAATCAGTGGTTATTTTCCTACCTAATTATATCAGGTAAGGAACCACTACATGATTTATTCTCTATAATTCTATTTAAAATACTCCAGATTTTTCTTCTGAAACAAAACTTCTTTAAAAATCAAAAACAAAAAATGAAAAAGAATCTCAGTTAAAGAGAAAAAAGAAGATATTTATGTGGAAGGAATGGGAGTTAGAATGTAAAGATCAATTCACTGGAATTAACAACTCAAACTGTTACAGCGTTATAATGAACTAGAATGGGCTTCTTATAAAAAGGGAAAGCTAGCAGGTTTATGGAGAAGGGAGAAAATATAATCTTACTCAATTCATCTCTACAAGCAATCGCTGGTTTTCTCTTAAAACACTACACCTTCCCTGCTATGGAAAAGGTAGGAGGACTCAATGATTCTCTGATTTTTTTTTTATTTAAAGATAAACTAATGGGGGGGGGGTACTGAGGATCTGGCTTGGGGTAAGAGCACTTTTTACTTATGCAAAAGAGGAAGGTTCCATTCCTGAACCTACATGATGGCATCAGACCCAGCTTCAGGGTGTTAGAAAACCTCTTTTGAGCATTATGCACAACTCTATATATGTACATGCATGTAGGCAAACACTTATAAACATAAAATATAAATCTTTAAAAACTAAATAGAAACTTGACCTTTTCTATCATTTGCTTATATTTTAATACATATGAAACTTTCTTTTGAGGTGAGCTATTGCTATTGCTATGTTACCCATGATGCTCTCGAATCACAGACTGTAAGGGTAAGGCTCTTCCTCACCCTTGCTCCCACCAGTCTACCTTAGAGGCTAGCACTACAGGCCTGCACCACCATGCCTGGGTGCCTAATCTTTTTTTCTCTTTTTAAAAAAACACATGAAAAAGACATTGTCTTAGCTATTTTTCTATTGCTGTGATAAAACTCATGCCCAAAAGCAACTTGCGAAGGGAAGGTTTTATTTCATCTTGTAGCCCAACATTTGGGAAGCCAAAAGCCATGAAGGAGTGCTGCTCTTTTTAATTTGCTCAGCCTGCTTTCTCGTAGCACCCAGGACCACCAGTCCAGAGGTGCCATTGCCCACAGTGAGCCGGAGCTTCTGAAGTCAATCATCAACCAAGAAAACGTGCCTCAGAACAGTCTGTTGAGGGCATTTTCTCAATTGAGGTTCCCTCTTCCAAAAGGACTCTAACTTGTGTCAAGCTGACATAAAACTAGCCAGCACAAGTATTAGCATATCCACTGAGATTTACATGGTTCAAATAATGATCCTACTACTTGAGTGACTTGAAATAGTAATTAGTCACCCACAGCTAATCACTGAACTGACCTGGAACTCAGATGCAGAGAAGGACGAGTGAAGAGCACAGGGGTCCAGACCAGTCTGGTGAAACCCACAGAAACAGCTGACCTGAACATCAGGGAACTCTTGCTCCCCAGACTGATAGCTGGAATACCAGTATGGGACTGATCCAGTCCCCAGGAACATGGGTTTCTGTGAGGAAACCTCGGAAATCTACGGAACCTCCTGTAGAAGTTCAGCACCTATCCCTAGCATAGGTGTGGACTTTGGGAGCCCATTCCATATAGAGGAATACTCCCTGAGCCAAGACACATGCGGATGGGCCTAGGCCCTATCCCAAGGATACAATAGACTCTGATGACACCCTATGCAAGGCCTCATCATCCAGGGGGAGCAGAAAGGATATGTGATAAGTAGGGTTTTAGTTGGGGGGCGGGTGGTAGGGGAGGACTGGTGAGAGAAAGGAACTGAGATTGTCATGTAAAACTATCCTGTTTCAGTTGGCCTGAAAAAGGGAAAGCATATCGACCCTAGACGCTCTTTGGGAGGCCAGTACGGGACTAATCCAGCCCCCTGATCATGGATGCCAATCGGGAGGCCCCTGCACTCCTGGGAGCCTCCGGAGGTGGACTGGCGTTTTGCCCTGGTGTGTGGGGGGACTTCGAGAGCCCATCCCACTTGAACGGATGCACTCTGTCTCTGAACACATGGGGAGGGACCTAGGCCCAGCACAGGAAGATTTGGTGGACTTGGTGGAGCCCCGGTTGGGGGCCCTACCCTGCCTGGGGAGTGGTGGGTGGATGGGGTGGGGGGTAGGTTGGAGGTGGGGGAGAAGGAATGGGGGTGAGGGGAGGGACAGGGAGAGGGGAATTACATGTGAAACAAGCCTGTTCCCTAACTTGAATTAATAATAATAGTAATAATAATAAAAAGAGAAAAAAAAAACTATCCTGTTTCTAATTCAAATAAAAAACAGTTGAAAAAAAAAAAAAAGAAATAGCAATTGGTGCAACAACCACACAGAATCTGCCAAGAACCTACTAATGTTATCTATCAGTTTAGAATAATAAATTCTATTAAGTCATACACATTTAGGAACTGCACACAAGTTGATACTTAATAGTGTTCAATTTTTTTGTCTCTAACTTTTCTGTTTTATTACTTAGTGAGGTACTACAAAACAGGTTTGTCTATAAGCAATTCAGCTGTTTAAGACTATTACAATATCAGTGTTCTTCATAGTTAAACATTAATTTTCTTTCCCTGAACATAAAACAATGCCTCATTATACAAAAGAAACAACAGAAGACTAGCAAATAACAAAAACAACCTAATATTTTAATATTCATAACCATTATACTACTTGAAATAAAGTTGTTAATATTTAAAATTATAAGGCAAAACTAGCATTGGATAAAATATTCATTCTGGAAAATACTGTAAAGGAATCAAATTTTCCTTAGAAAATAAATAGATATATTCCTATTCTTAAGATTTCTATAGCCATCAATCAATTAATTCTGATGTTATTAATGAGTGAGAATATAAAGCAAGTTCAAGTGAGCCATAATTAATTATAATTATTTCATTTTCCTCAGTAATTACTTATTTTTCTTAATCCTAAAATAAAGTTGGTTATGGCAATTCTGCCTGCATGAATGTCTGTGCATTACATGCACGCAATGCCCAAGGAGTCCAGAAGAGGGCGACAGATTCCCTGGAACTGGAGTTTTTAAGTATTAACTACCTTGAATCCAGGGCTCTTTGCATGGCAGGCAAGCATTCTACCAACTAAACTACATCCCTCGCTCTAAAATAACTTTACCCAGAGAAGAAAAGCACTCATAGGCATATAAACAGATCTGCACAGCAATGGCCCAATAGTGTACACCACTATGCCCAGTGACAGTCCTGCCTGAGCTCAGGTGATACTTTGCTCAGAATGTCACACTGACAGATCCCTAACTGTTTGTTCTTTCTTATCTGCTTATTACATAGTTGCATCTTTCTCACATCTAATGATTAAAGAATGGGGAAGATCTGAGAAAATTCCTTTAGTCCAACAATCTCATTTATTTTTAAACATAAAATTTATGGTTTCTGAAGATTAAACCAACTTGCTAAGAACTGAAAAATGTGTGACAAATATTTCAAACTCCATTTTGATAAATAACAGAATTCATATTGCAAAGAAAAATAATAAGACAATCCTTATTTACTATTGTAACCCTGTTGATAAAAGAATATTTGAAGCATTGTTTAAAACACAGAAATAAAAAGGTAATCTCTGACTCATACCTGACTGTCTTAACTGCTTGTGGGATATATTTAACTACAAATAACTATTCCTGGGGAAAAGGTCTTCATATGTTGTGGACTTTTCTGTAATCAGAAACATCTAAGTCTAATCCAAACCCTGAATTTCAAACACCTTTAAGCAGGAAAAGATGTTATCTCTTAAGCCTAATTCCGAATGGATAAATTTTGTTTCAGTTGGAATTGATTAGCTATAAGTAGTGTTGGTAAATAAATATGGGAGCAGAAAGTTAATCAAACAGCAGCTCAAAACTTCAAGGTACTTCCTATGTAAAGAAGCCATGCTGAGGACACAGTCTACAATATCTATTTAGTCCTCCCATTTTGTAACAGAAGGAACCAGTCTCTGATTTTGTCAATGAGAAAACTGATGTCTTGAAATATTTAGTATTGACCCAAAACCATAGGGCTAAACTTTTAGTTCAGGCTTCATATGTTAGTGAGGTCCAAAGCCCTTCAACACCGTATAGCTGTAGAAACAACTAGTACATAATGGAATCCCTGGGCAATATAACACAGCATAATTCCTGACTCACTTATAATCAAACCAGGTAAGTACTACAAAATATAATGCCATGATAGGAAACATATATTATGCTACCCCATTCTTAAAAGATTAAAATAACAGTCTTGAATTATCATCTTGTTATATAAATACATATTAAAATATACCAAAATAAGTAAATTGCAGAGTCCAGAATGTTCCTCACTCAGTAGCTTTCACTTTGTGACAAACAATTTTGATATATTTTTATAATTCTTTGGTAATTTTATATAACATATTTTAATCATATTCCTATTCCCATTCTTCCTTAACTCTTCCCAGACCCTTACATCCACACATAACTGCAGCTGTCACATTTCATCAAAATGTTTCTTTTTGCAACAGATGGATAACGCTATAGAGTCACAACTACTCAAAATACAGTGAACAACTGACTGTGAGGGGCCTCCAACTGAGCCATGTGCAATACCATCCCTACAAGGAAGACTCAGAAGACATCTCAGAAGAGGGAGCAGAAGATTTTAAGAGTCAGAGGACCAGAATGTTTGCTGCAGGATAGTATCTTCTTTATTAAAAGAAAGTCTTTTTCACCCTTCCTCTTCAAAAGATTCTCTTTTTTTCAAGAAAAGTTCAAAGAGTTTTGACAATGCTATTCAAGAAAAATCTACCACGAATGATAAAAAAAAAAAAAAATCAAGAGAGCTAGCATGCCCCAGAGTTTCAGTTTGATTACAACATATGCTGGTAAGGTTGGGCTTAATAGGCTGAGGTTTTAATAAAAAGAAGTGTAAGAGATCAAAGAAAATTACACTCCATGGGGGGGGAAAAAAAAACAGGAGCAAAAGACAGCACTGAAAAAGTAAATGATGCCCAGAAAAACTGAAGGAAAAAGCACAATGAGAGGCTTGTCTAAACAGCAGTACAGATGATTATTCAGCCTTTTGGATAAGCCAGGTGTAGACAACTGTGTAGTACACTGGCAGAGGACACACACAGGCTTTGACATCTGGCCAGAGGAGTGTGCAGAAGGAACCATAATTGGATGAGTGATCTCGAGTGCATCACTTTTCCTAAGCTCTAGACTGTAAATAACTGTGATATAAGCAAGGGCTATAGAGACGATTAAATATTATAATACACATAAAACTTAACATTGTACCTAGCACAAAACTGTTCAACATTATGAGGAAATTTCAGAGAGGCAATAGCTCCAGGATTTCTGTCCAGACCTCCAAATTCCTATAAACATTTATTTTAATTATGTATGTATTTCTGAATAGAATATATGCAGATAAGTGTGAGTGCCTACAGAGAACTGAACAGGGTATTGGATCCATCAAAATGGGAGTTACAGATTGTTGTAAGCTGCCCCATTGGGTGCTGGGAATGGAAGTCAAGGCTCTGTAAGAGTGGTAAGAGCTCTCAATCATTGAGCCTTCTTTTCAACCTCTCTATGTTAAATTAAACAAACCAAAATGGATTCCTGAATAGTTTTTATAATTGGAGAATTTATTTAGCATATTTGAAGAGTTAGAAATACTGTTGAAAAACGTACACTTCAATTCATCTAAGATACCACTAGCAAAGAGGAAACAAGAATCCACACAAACTCCAGTTATGGAAGTATAGAACAATTTGATTCGAATCCCCCAACAAATAACTCTTGTTCCTGGTGGTTTAGTAAACTGATACAAAGTCTGGTTTTGATATATAGAATACTATTTTAAACCTTTCCTACATATTTAAAAAATATACAGGGGTTCAGAACATCCTCAATAAAGTGATAACTTTCTTTAATAGACTTCTGAAGTCAAAAGACCAGTGTGCAGACATGGTTAGCTTCTAAGTTAGAGTCATAGGCACGCTTCATTAAATGCTTTTTTAAAAAAAACAAACAAATAAGAAGTCTTAAGTGCTAAGAAGAAAAATCCTCAGCAGTGTGATAGAAATTTCAAACCGCATTCAAAAACAGACCATTATAAAACAAAATATTGACATCTCTAAAGTGTTTTTATGAGTATACTGCATCACCATCAGCACTAAGAATGCAGCTTTCTCTAATATAAATATCTATATAACAACTACACAAAAGTAGTTTCCTTTTAAAATAAGTTCATACACATGTATCCAATGCTGACAACTTAAACAACATCAGTATATGTATTGTGCTAAGAAAACATTAGGCACAGGCCACATAATATAATTTGTTTTCTGTAAAAAAAATCTAATATGAAAATACATATCACACAAATGAGTAATGGGTGGGACAGTTAGTTGTTGCAGATCTAACACATAATTTCAGTGTTTGACTTTTTCTAGAGGGCATTATGAGTAGCCCAAAGAGTGATACTACTTCATTATTGGTGACTGTTCTGTGTCTGCATTAGGACGACTGTGGACTTTATATAGAAAAGAAAAAAGCTTTTCTATAGCAAAAGGGACTTTAGGCACATGAACTAGCTTCAAAGAAAGCAGATAAAAAATGTTTCCAAAAATCGTTAAAATATTGAACACAACCTCCCAGCTACTAGATTGCTTTGTTAGGAAGAATACCTTGTTTAACATCTTGACTCCCTTAAATAGAGGATTTTTTCATCAGCTAAGACACTTCCAGAGTGTGTTCCACAAGAATGAGATGGAGAAAAATTGAAAAGGCAATAGCAGGCGATAGGGAAAGGGAGGAGAAACCAAAAGTCATTTTACATAAGAAACATGTAAATACTGCTCCTTTCTGTTTGTAGTGGAATATCTGTGCTGTGGAGAAGATGACAAGAACATAAACACAGGGTTTGTATGAAAAATAATAAAATGTAACATTTACTGTATACCCTCCCTAAAGACAACACAATTGATGCAGATTGGCATGTCTCAATACTCTGGTGGAAAGGTTATACTTGGCCTCATATATATACTTGCACTTTTCATAAAGGGCAGTTTAGCAAATAATAAACTGCCACAAGTACAAAGAGTAAAACACAGAATAAGCCTAAATAAAAGACAGAGACATAGGCAGAGAGGACACAAGAAAAGAGATGCCACGGAGTGCGCATGTTTTGTACATTTGAAGTACCTCTTCGACCCTAAGTGATGAGGATAAAACACTGAACACATATTCACAAGCTGTAATTCTCTTATCAGATTATTCTCTATACATCCTTTCCTTTTGCTTTTTTTCTTACACAGAAAGAAAATAAAAGAGACCTTTAATCTCATTCTTCACTTCATAGTCAACTATTCACATAAATATTTCTCTAGGGCAAATTTCCAAATAAATCAAGAATACAATCCAAAACCACTGTCACATTACATTTGATTTACTGTGCAGTTCTCTTCAAATGGAACAGGAATTTGCCCGTCTCCTGGGTTTCGGATCTCGTGCTTCCTGATCCTTCACACACACACAAGATGTGCACATTGTTTCAGAAAGTCTTCGGAGGCCAAGGCGGAAAACACTGTTGGAGAGGCTGTATATTACACAGTTACAAAAACTATTGCTTATAGCAAGCCAGGTGGTTAAGAAGGACAGTGTTGGATTGTCCAAGACACGAGAACTTTCTAGAAGAAAGTAAATAATATACGGAAGCCATAGCATGTAAAATACACTGGTTATCCTAAATAAAACCATGGCATAGCGACGATCAGGGCTGTGTCCTGTCTCTCTAGAGGCATCTACCTCATGGCTAGGGAATCGGGCCCTCCGGTCATTTATCTCTTTGGTGTGCTGCCGGCAAATTTTGAAAATGTGAAAGTAAGTGAAGCAGACAACCAAGGCAGCAGGCGCATAGAGTAAACAAACAATAAAGCACGTAAAATAGGCACTGGTGAGCCAAGACGTGGCACACCACTCAAAAATGTCACCGTGGTAACCAGGTTTGCCCCAGCCAAAAAAGGAAGGCAAAAAAATTAGGCAGGAATAAATCCAAATCATAATAATGCAAATTCTCAGTCGACAAGGGGTGACCAGTTGATTGTAGGAAAGAGGCTTCGTTATTGCAAGATAGCGATCCACACTGATACAAGCAAGACAGGCCATAGAAACACTTTTTAAAACTGAAATAATATATCCAAACACCTGACAAGTCAATGATTCGTGGACACCTGTAGAGTAATGGAGAAGGGACAGAGTAGGAACCAAGCAGGTAACTCCAACGAAGAGGTCAGCATATGCCATTGTCTGTATGAAGTAGCTGGTAGTATAATGGTGTAACAGTGGAGCACAATGAAAGACAAAGATGACTGTTAAATTCCCAGCGATGATTAGAAATGTCAGCAAGACAATAACAACTGTCTCAAAGATGCAGACATCCTCCACACTGTAGTGACCAAATCCAAGTGGGCAGGAGTGATGCTCGGATACATTCACAATGCTACTGCTCATGTTCAGGATCCTCCATTCAGTCCACCTGGATTCATTCATGGCTTGGAATTACGGGAATTTGTAGCTTTGGCTCCAGCAAGCAGGTGTCTGTGCCAGCATCTGTTAAACTCTGCAAATCAGTGTCTCAAAACCTGCTTCAGTAGAAAGTGCCAGTGCCTGTATTACAGCTGAGCATCCAAGTGTGCTCAGGTCTCTTCATCAGCCTTAGTTCACCAGTGACACATCTCAGCTTTGGGAATAGAGGAGGAGGAGGGTGAGCTAGAAAGGTGAAAAGAGGTCTCTGGTTAGCTCCCTCCGGTGCTTTCAAGCAACTTTTGCAGATACAGGCACTTCTAAAGAAAATGGATTTATTAGCTAGTACTACGAAAAATTAAATCTGTAAAAAAAAAATTGTCAAGGTAAGAAATGTTTCTCTCAAGATAGAGTTTCTTAGAGATCAACTAGAAAGAAAAATAAAAGGAACAGTCTTAAACTGTCTGAGGTCTCCTGCTTTACCTGTGATGAACTATGATGAAAAATGCATTCATATTTTAGAATTTAAGAAATTAAGATCTTAGTTTTAGAGAAAGCCAAGAAAACGTTCATGTGACAAAGAGTGTCCTTGGCCTTAGTTCACATCTGATGCTAATGGGAAAACTTTAGGACCCATTTCTCTTTCATTTTTTAAAAGGTAAGAACAATAATTCTAACAAGACTAATTCCAAAAGAATCATTTGTATGAGCACAATGAGGTACATGGCTCCAGATTGCTATATAATGCTTATAAGAATAAAAGACAATTTCAAGTAGGGACGATTTTACACAATGAATTCATATAACAACACCTAAAACTAAAGAATAGAACAAATGTCTGAAGTTCTAATTCTCTATTCATTCTTTAAACGTTTATTTGAAAACAGTTATAGACCACCTCAGTTGCTGATACTTCTGATAGCAATGTAATTTATATCTTTTATTTCTAAATAAGACCTTTGTTATAACTTCAGCTTCTGTAACTGAAAATAACTTTCATTATTTGGTATGCTATCTCCTTATAAAGCATAATAAATATATAGCCTGAAGTAATTCCTCACATTTGAAACAATGCTCAAATCTCATAAATATAGATGAAATTTAGACAGTGATGAAAACGTCCCTGCACATTGAGCACACTGCACTAGAGATGCTGCTGGGATCTGTCACTTCATATTCCAATTTGTTACAGCTTTCCTATTGCCATTAGATGATTAACACATTAAATCATTACTTCAACTAAATATTTGAAAGTGGAAATTTACCTTGTTTATTATGTATGCAGTTATTAGCAGCCATATGCTAAGAAAATGCCTCTTCTGTTTCTGTATTCTATTTTAAGCAAAAGCTCAATTAAAGCAGGGTCATCAGGTAGGCTGGGAAATAGTCTTGTTTTAAAATAACTCAAAACATCAAGATGGGTTTAAATCCTGGACTTTGACATACTACGATTCTGGCAGGGCAGAATCCATCCAAAAGGCTTCCAAGGTCATTCTGGCACCGAGTTAACATTTGCCAAAGTCTTTTTCCCAAGTACAAGCAATTCAGGGGGTCTCTTGTCACTCTTTGTTGTCATAGCTTTTGAAGAAAGAGCATGCATTAGAAATGAAAACATTTCCTTCAGGAACAATGTAGCAGCTTAACAGAAAGCATTCTTCTCAAAGTTATTTTCTCGTGCAGCAACACATCATTCAGGGAAGTCCTTTTTTTATGTCAGCCACAGGATATTCCTCCTTGGACATGCTGAGTTTCACTTATCACAAAATAGTTCTCTTGTTACAGGAATAAGGTAATGCTTCTCACTCACAGTCACTCTTATCATCTGTGAAGCTGGGCTGCTTGATTCAGAAGTCCGATTTACTGTGATGCAGTTATCAGGATGCTGCCGGAGATTCTTCACAGTTTCTCAGTCTTGCTGCCTCCACCTGAGCCAGCGTCTGCTCCTCCTCCTCATCCCAAGCTGATGCAGAAGAACTCACCATCAGAAAGGTGACTCGGTCCTCCTGCCCCAATCAACAGCACAGCCAATGGCTATTGCAGCTGAAACTGTCACTAGGTAACAGTTGCCAGGCACATGCAGGCTTATAGACTTACTCTGCAAGCTCCGATCAAGATTGACAAAAGAAGACAATGGAACTGACCAATCCTTATAATATGTAAACGGCACTTAAGGGCTCCTGGAGGCATTCTCCTTACAGCATTTGTAGAAATTATTTCATATGAATACTACTAGGAAAACAAAACTGGCATATACCTTTTAACCTTGTAGAGAAAGTACCACACTGTACTATGACACACACACACACACACACACACACACACACACACACACACACAAAGAAAGTCAGCAGTAATCTAATACTCTTTGGATGAAAAAACTTATGAATTATTAAAAATCATTTAAATTCTCATGAACCAAATTGATATAACTACTGTTTCTTTACTATAAAGCAAATGGTTATATTTTGATTAGAAATTAAAAGTCATTTACTCATCTCTCCAATATCTGCCACACCCACATGAATGTGCTGAGCTTGGCACACTGACCTGCACAACAAAACACCAGGAAAGGATCAAGACATTGAAACCTATCTGGAGAAATACCAGGGCCAATATGATCTAAGAGGGCAGGGGGCATCAGAATAAATAGAAGCACTAGTCCACGGTTATCCTTGTATACCAAATGTGTCAAGAGCTAAAGAAATTCATTCCACAGTGCTCGAGTTACATATATTTAAGTTAGTAGAAGCAAAATAAATATTTGCTCAAGTATTTGGTGTATATTAAAACATTTTTATTTGGGTTTACTTACTATATGCAATCCTTTATTTTAAACCTATTTTGATGGTTCATTACATTAAAAAAAAAAAACACCAGAACAAAATTTACAATTGCTATAGGATTAAAGCAAATCAGGAAAACAAAGATTCCAATGGAAGGTAAAACTTATTGAAAACATGACCTATATGCCAAAATTTGCCCTATATGCTTTTATACTTTTTCTTCATAAAATTCTTCAATCTCAGGCCTGAGATTGCTCAGTAGATAAAAGGCACTTGTCACCAACAACCCTGACAATACAAGTTTGATCCACACCCATGACACTGTGGAAGGACAGAACAGATGCCCATAAGTTTTCCTCTGACTCCTACATGTGCACCCTGGCACAAGCATGCGGTGTGCATTGTAGTGTTATCTCCTCCCCATTCCTTCCTTCCCTTCCTATCTCCCCTCGTTCCCCCTTTGCCTCCCTCTCCCTCCTTTCTCTCCCTCTTTCAGTAAACAAATATATGTAATATTACTAAAGGTTAAATCTCTATGTAATCAGTATAGTAACTAATTCCTAAGTGAACAAAGTGGGGACTACAGAAGGGAAAAATGGCTTGACTTCAACTAGAGTTAAGAAACTGGGACTAAAAATGGTCAAAATTGTCATTCATAACACTGCACCACTAAATCACATCCTCTCTTTTTGTCTAACAGCTTCTAACATATTCAGAAAATGCATTAGAAAAATTTCATCAGGTTTTATAAAAATGGCTTACAGAGTATAGAAAGCCTATTCTGTGCCCTATGGTAAACTTTTGTTCTTGAAGATTGTTTTTCTAAACTTTATGGGTGGAGTCAAATATAGAAAGATAAGTACACTTCTCACTTCTCAACAGAAATATTTATGAGACAAATTAGAATAGTAAATCTTAGAATGAATATACTTAGTTTTGAAAAGAAAATATTTAAGTATATTGCAAAAGTTACAATGTATTCTTTTGCAGAGAAACATTGTACTTAACACTGATACCTAAAACCTTTTAAATTAAGATAAGAACAAGATAGGGTTTCCCTGTGTAGCTCTGACTGTCCTGGACTCACACTGTATACCAGACTGGCCTCAAACCCAGAGAGCTACCTGAATCTGCTTCCCTAATGGTATTAAAGACATGCGCCATCATGCCGGCTAAGATAATATTCTTAAACATAACAATAAATATTCAAAATAAAATTATATTTGATAGCTATTCATTGATTTAGACATGTTATACAGTCCATACTAAGAAAAGTAAAATGCTAAGCTTACTACAAAACAATTTTAAAAAGTCAAGTACTAGGAGCTGGAGAGATGCCTCAGCAGTTAAGAGAGCTCTTACAGAGGACCCACCCAGCTTTGGCTCCCAGCACCCATGTAGCAGCTCACAACCACCACAAACTCAAACTCAAATCCTAGGAGATTTGATTCCATCTTTTGTCCTGGGCAGGCTCCTGAACAGAAAAGTGCACACTACGTACACTAAAGCACATATACATATGTATAAATTTAAATTAATAAACCTAAAAAGAGTTTTTAAAAATTAAGTGCTATTAATCACTATTACTACTCAAGTTACCAAAATTAAAATCATTTAAAAATAGACACATTTTCAAATAGTTTTGAATTATAGTGTCCCTAAAATTAAGGAAATGGTGAACAAATGCACACACATACAAAAACCGACCTCATTTAGAGGAATTCAAGCACTAGATTGTTTTAGTTTCACATATTTCCAAAACAAAACAGTAGGAAGAATTTTAATCTAAAAGTATTATAAGCAATTCCAGGATATAAGGTCATGGTGGGAAAGAGAATTTACAAAGCAGTACTTTTCACCCACTAAGCCTCCATCCTTCCTTCTACTATCTTACAAAAGGAAAGCTCCAACAAAGCATACTTCCCTTTATACTTGACTCTTCTGGTCCCTGAATTTCTTTGTATCAGTTTTTCTGGTGCGGCAATTACAGGAAATAATTTAGATTGTGGAGCTTCAAAAACAAAAGAGCAGGTACATATACTTAGCCCATCACATATACCATTCTTTTTAATTCAAGAATCATTCTTTTCTGGATAAAGAAAATGTGGTACATTTACACAATGGAGTACTACTCAGCGGGGGGGGGGGGGAAAAACAAAAAATGGAATCTTGAAATTCACAGGCAAACTAGAAGTGAAACTAGAAGAAACCATCCTGAGTGAGGTAACCCAGTCACAAAAAGACAAACATGGTATGTACTCACTCATATATGGATATTAGACACAGAGAAAAGGATTACTAGCTTACAACCCACACCTCCAAAGAAGCTAGGAAACAAGAACCTAAGAGAGACATATATGGTACCCCAGAGAAGGGGAAAGGGACAAGATCTCCTGAGCAAATTGGGAGCATGGGAGCAGGGAGTTAGGAGAAAAGATGGGGAAAAGAAGAGGAAGACATGAGGGACCAGGAAGATTCAGTCAGGGGAAGAATAGAGGAGAGCAAGAAAAGAGATTCCATAATAGAGAGAGTCATTATAGGTTTAAAGAGAAATCTGGCACTAGGCAAATGTCCAGAGATATACAAGGATGACCCCAACTAAGATTCTAAGCAGTAGTGAAGAGGCTACCTAAAATGCCCTTCCCCTATAATGAGATTGATGACTACCTTATATGCCATCCTAGAGCCTTCATCCAGTAGCTGATGGAAGCAGAAGCAGAGACCCACAACAAAGCACCAAGCCAAATTCCTGGAATCCAGTTGTAGAGAGGGAGGAGTGATAGTTGCAGAGACAGAGGAGTGATGAGCAAAGGGGTCAAGACCAGGCTGGGGAAACCCACAGAAACAACTGACCTGAACAAGGAGGAGCTCATGGACCCCAGAATGACTGCTTGGAAACTAGCATAGAACGGAAGTAGGCTCCCTGAACATGGGTGTCAGTTAGGAGACCTGAGCAGTCTATGGAGCCTCTAGTAGTGGAACAATATTTATACCTAGTGTACAAATGGACATTGGGAGCCCATTCCCCATAGAGGGATACTCTCTCAGCCTAGAACACATGGGAAGCGCCTATGCCCTGCCCCAAATGATGTGACAGACTTTGATGATAAGAGGGAGAGGGAACTGGGATTCATATATAAAATAAGATCCTTTCTAATTTCAAATTTAAAAATATCTTTTAAAAGAATCATTCTTCTCATTTTAGGGGTCTAGGTGTCACTGCTACTCTTTCCATCATCATTACAAACTACCTTCCTCTCCTTTCAATTGATGAGTGCTAACCAGGAAAAGAAAAATCTCAAGAATATCTTTAGTTAGGCTTACTTTATAATTACTTCTTAAAATCCCAAACTGTAAATTATTTAGTACTTATATACTATATAGTGTATCTCATGTATTATTTTATATATATTTTATATATATTTATATATATTTTCATTATTAAAAATCCAAACAATTACCTAGACAACAGAGTAAGTGTGGTAGTTTGAATGAGAATAGTCCCTCATAAGCTCATATATTTGAATGCTTAGTCCACAGTTGGTGGAACTGTTTGGGAATAACTAGGAGGTGTGGCATTATTGGAAGAGGTGTGTCACTGGGGTTAGGAGTTGAAGTTTCAAAAGCCTACCCCACTCCAAGTTAGCTCTCTTTGCCTTGTACTTGTAGATCAAGATGCAAGCTCTAAGCTACTGATCTATTACCATGTCCGCCTACCTGCTACCATGCTCCCCACCATGATTGTCATGGACTCAAATCTCTGAAACTGTGCCCCTCCACCCAAAATTCTTTCTTCTGTAGTTTGCCTTGGCCAAGTGTCTTATCACAGCAGGGGAAATGCAACAGTAAGGCAAGATATAACTGTTAATGCAAAATTGGGCAAATAACGATTGCCAAAGAACCACACAAGCAGTACAGTAACATTACAGAACACTGGAGAAGCTCAATTAAATTTCATCTCCGGCGGTAGTGGTGCATGCCTTTAATCCCAGCACCTGGCAGGCAGAGGCAGGCGGATCTCTGAGTTTGAAGCCAGCCTGGTCTACAAAGTTAGTGCCAGGATAGGCTCCAAAGCTACACAGAAAAACCCTGTCTTGGAAAACAAAAACAAAAATCAATTAAATGTCATCTCTTAAGATATTTTAAAAAGAAAGCAAAAAATGTTTGCATTCAGACTTTAGTTCCTCAACCACGCCATTTCTCTGTATCCACTGTCATGACCTTAGAAAAGTCAGTATCACTTTCTATTTAGATGACAGCAGTGGCTTCCAATCTGGTCTGTATTGATGATGGCTTCTTTTCAATCTATCATGCACAAAATGAGTATCTTTTCCAAAATTCAAAACGAATCATGTCACTTCCTTCCTTAAAATACTTGACTTTTATTGCGCATTTTATGAAAGGTCCTATAAGGGGAGCAAATATTTGCTTTGTTCACCAACATATCGAAAGTGCTGATATTATACTGCTGAGCAATGAATAGGAGTTTCACAAACAAATGTCTAACATAGTTATTTGTATTTAAGAAAAATAGTACAACAGAAAAATACAGTTTCTGTAAGATTAAAATAAACAAAGTTCTTTACTGCCCCTTGTACAACAAAGACTTCCAAGAAGAAGAAATATGACCAAATTGCAACAGAGAAAAGTAGGTTGAGGAACTAAAGTCTGAATGCAAACATCTTTTGCTTTCTTTTTAAAGTTATCTTAAGAGATGACATTTAATTGATTTGTTTTTGTTTTTTGTTTTTGTTTTCCAAGACAGGGTTTTTCTGTGATATTGTACTATAGTTCTGTGATGTGTCATCATCAGGGAAATAGAGAAAAGGATGCTTGTAAGCCTACCTGTTGTTCCTGACATACACATGACACCACAACAATCACCAAGTCAAAGCATAATTAAATGCAAAATGTTAAAAATACAACAAAAAGCTTGAATTTAAGGGTTTAGATTCTAAGAACTAGAGACAATGTTCAGTGGTTAACAGGGCTTACAACTTTTGCAGACAACTGGAGTTTCATTCCCAGCGCCCAGGTGGCTGCTCAGAACCATCTGTAACCCCAGTTCTGGGGGATCTGGCATCCTCCCATGTTCTCCATAACACCAGGCATATACATACATACATACATACATACATACATACATACATACATACATACATACATGAAGGGAAAACATACATACAGATAAGACAACAAATACTTTTAAATTTCAAAAGTGATGAAATTCTGACCTTCCTCAGTTCCCTAATCTTAATACACATGTCATGTGCTATCATACCCAGACAGTACATTTTCATCACCTGGGCTCTTGTGTATGATCGCTGAAAATATTACATAGAGTATGAATAATCATCCCAGAAAATGATGGTGTATATTCCAATAGGGTGCTTTGTTAAGCAAGCTTGGTAAACTGAAATTCATTCTGGAGCCCACCTAAAGGTGGAAGGAAAAAATTATTATACAAAGTTGTCCTCTAACCTCCCAACAGGCGCTGTGGCATACATTATTCATGGGCATATCTCTGTCTCTCTCTGTGTGTGTCTCTGTCTCCCTGTCTCTCTGTCTCTCTTCCCATACACATAAAACACAATAACAATAATAATTAATTTTAAAAATAGAAATAATATCAACAACAATGTTGTTGGTAGACAGATTTAAATCTTTAAGTTCTAAAGTATGCAGTAGATGAATAATTTTTATGCATCTCAAAATTGTTGGATTTCATGAATGTATTTATATTTAAAATGTTTATATTGCAAGCTGATGAACAGACTCACTACCTTGATTTCTCCATGTAGATGAATTAAAACACCATATTTGTGGTGATATTTTTGTTTATGCTATAAAAAATAAAGCTTGTCTGAAGATCAGAGTACAAAGCTAATCACACTAGTTAGCAATAGAGGCCAGGTAGTGGTGGTACACACCTTTAATCCCAGCAATTGGGAGACAGAAGCAGATGGATCTCTGTTAGTTCAAAGCCACCCTGACAAAACTGATAGAATCTAAAAGAGAAACAGAGCTCATCCAAAGCTGATCCTAGCACTTGGGATCACATGCCTTTAATCCCACCACTAGGGAGGTGGAGACATGAGTGATATGGATGGGTGGAGAGAGGAATATAAGGCAGGAGGACACAGGAGCTCAGGCAGTCTGAGGATTCATAGAGATGGGGCAGTCTGAGCAGTCAGTCTGAGAACAGGATCGCCCCTTTGGTCTGAGGATTAAGTAGAAGTAAGAGGTTTCTCTTGTGGCTAGCTCCTTTACTTCTCTGACCTTTAAGCATTTACCCCAATATCTGACTCTGAGATTTTATTAGTAAAACACTTAGAATTCGTGCAGCACATATTGAATTCAGTAAATGTGTTAAAATGTGAAGTGAAAAACTAATGGAAAACTTGATTTTTTTTAGCAGACAATTACTTATTTTAAGAATGCTAACTGCTACGAAATGCAGTATCAATTAACTTGCAATGTACTATTAAGCATAATACTAATGCAACATGAGCTAAGTGCTAGAAAACAAACACACCGAAATGATACACAAACAACCTACTGACTTAGTGACCCTTGAAAAGCAATGCACAAGTTTATTTTCTTACCTTGCTCTATTGTAATCAAAAAATTAAATATTTAATTGAATACCAACAAAATTTAGTTATAAAGAAAGTTTCATATAGAGAACTTTCTCAACCTGATAAAGACATGTAATTGGGAAATATATATCTAGTAGAGTTTTTCACAATGAAATATTAATGATTCTTCCTTAATAATGGAAATATACAAGCATGTGGGTTCTCATTACTCCCATTCACCCTGTACTGACAATCTCAGTCAATATAATAAACAGGAAAATGAAAAGCCATTCAAGAAAGGAATAACTATATATGTGAGAAGTATTAAAATAACTACTCTTACACCCATTAAAACATAAGGAAATACACTTATTGACAAATACACTTTGTCAAAATATGAGGTATTTCATTGCTATATACAGGCAACAAAAGTGGAAGCAAAACATTAAACAACAAACCATTTACAAAAGGCTCATACAGCACAACACAAGGACACATCTAATAAAACCTCTATGTCTCTACTCAGAATTACAGAATGCCACCGAGACAAAGCTAAAGTTTTAAGGAAGTAGAGGATACACCATCTTTATATTTTTGAAGAGTTGCTATCATTAAGAAGACCAGATTCTCACCAGTTTATCTACTGCATACTCACATTAAAATCTAGGCAAATTTTTCTGTAATACTAACCAACTGTTGATTATAAAATCTATATATTTAAACACAAAGAGTTTTGAATAGCTCTTGTAAAGCAATCTTCTAAAGGAAAATAAAACAAAATTGAAGACTGACACAACCTGGTTTCAAGACCTACTGTACAAGCAGGGTACAAGAAACTGGTCTCATACAGACCTGTAGAACATAAAAGCTACAAAAATCAGACCAAAATTACTGGTCAATTGAATTTCAGTAAGATCTCTTAAAACCTGGGCTTAAGGAGATCTTTTCTATAAACAGTACTAGAAAAATTTGGGCACCTACTGAGAAAATACGAACTAAGTTTACCTCTTCATACCACACATAAAAATTTACTTATATAAACTAAGGTCACCTTCTCATACTACACATAAAAATTTACTTGTAATGAATAATATATTGAAACAAAAAGTTTGAAAATACAAACAGCTCCTAAAAGAAACATTACAGGGATATCTTCAGAGCACAGAAACAAAGTTTATAAGATAATAAAAATGAGCTAAATTGTAATTAAGTAATACTCCAAAATTCTTACCAAAAGACATCAAGAAAATCAAATCAAAAGACTGAAAGAAGTTACTAGCAAAGCACACACCTAACAAAGGAATTTTTATGCAAACTGCAGTTACAATACTGTTACCGACACCATAAATTAATAAAAATACAAATAATCAAAAATGGTAATAATAGACTCTGAGAGTACAATTGTAGTGACCAGGGACTGGCAGCAATGATGGGGAGATGAGAAGATGTTAACTATAGAATACTAAGTGATAACTCAATAGAGGAACTAAGTTTTGATGTGTTATTGCTCAACAAACTGAGTACAAATTACTGAAATGTACTCTGATATTTAGTTTTTTAATTAGAAAAAAATCATTTTTAAATTCACACACCACCAAGAAAAGGCCAGCTTTCAAGAAATATACATGTTCATGTTGAGTTAGACTACAACATAATTATACATGATGTTATGATAAAGCTCGAACCAATGTTAGGATCAAGTGTGCTGAACCTTGGCAGATTCCATGGCAGGTGAGGATGACCTAGGCAGAGGGACAAACATGCCAGGCAGCTAGAGCTTAAGTGAGAAGTTTTATTAGAAAGGAGAGGGAAGGGGGAAGGAAAGAGAAAAAAGGTAAAGAGACACAGGCACTGACAGAGAGAGGGGTGGGGCAGAAGAGAAGAGGGAAATAGGAAAAGTCCTGTCTGCCCCAAGGGAACAGCAGGAAAAGATGGAAAGAGAGTGTAAGTGTGTGGAGGTCTTTCTTTTAAAGGGGTCCTTTGCATCTGGGCTGACCCTGGTACTGCCTGAGTGAATTCTGCCAGGTGACAGAGGCAGGCAGCATAATGCCTGAATCCTTTACACATGATTCAAAACACCACAAAGTATGTACAACTTTTAGGAAGGAAGAGTGCAAAGTGCTTAGTATCAAGTCATTAGTTCAAGGTGAAAATCAAACAATAATAAGGTACCAATGTATTTACTACAGTGCCTAAAATTAAAAGAATGACAATAAAATTTTGGGTAAGATTGTAAACAATTGAAACTTTTACAAACTGGTGGTGGTATAAAACAGCCCAAATTTAGGAAATGTGACAAACATGTTTGGAAATCTTTATTGCATTAAACAAATCTACAATATGGCCCACCAGCTCATTCCCAAAGGCATCCAAACACATCCACAAAATAACCATTAGATATCACGCATGTGCATGCACGCGTTGCGCGCGCGCAAACACACACACACACACACACACACACACACACACACACACACACACACACACACACACACAATGTTCCTGGTAGTATGTACAAAACTAAACAGTCTAAACTGGAAACAATATACACATCCACCAACAGGTATACACATGAAGAAACTGTAATATGCACCTACTGTAGCTTGCTGCTTAGCAACAAAAAGGAACAAAAGTAGCACAAACAACACAGGTGAACCTAAACACTAAGGGTAAAAGTCATGCATCAAAGAGCATACTTTATACATGAAGTTCTAACACATAAAAATTTTTTTTGCTGAATTATAACAGAACAGTAGTTGGCTCAATAGTGTACTTGTGTGCACACATATGAACATGTATATATAAATGTATGCATGCATGGGTACTCACACAAATCAATAATTGTCAAGAATATAAGAGAAATTTCAGGAATGATGGAAACATTCTGTTTGTGAAAATGTAGTACATGTATACATGGGGGAAATGATGAAATAATACATTGAAGCTCTATGTAAATACCCAAGATAACCATGAACCTGTGAACTCACTTGTCTATAATGAATGTTCATTCAATATTTGCCAAACACTTTGTGATCATCACTGTTGACATTAATTGGAACATTGTCTCATAACATAACATACCTTTGCAACTGTGGGTCATGAGTGTGTGTATTAGAGACAGCAGGAGCAACAGAGGAGATCCAGATCAAGCTGTGTTATTCTACAAGTGACCAGGTACTAAAAGTAATACACAGCTCCCACCATTCTGGTTATCTATGCATAACATTATCTTCTACTTTCATTTCAATTTCCTACTTGCAATTTCCTAGAGGCTTAATACCTGGAACAAAGCTCATGATAACTTTTTCTCAAAGACTACTCTCCCAGTGAAATGTCATAGTTTAGTCCTAGACTGCCAGTTATTTCTGGTGCCATAAGTGAAATGGCACCATTTTTAGTATGACTAAAACATTGGAAGTGCTTTTCAAAATAACATAGAAAGAAAATGCCAAGCTTTCTAAAATCTCATATTTAAGAGTTTTTCTTATTTTATGGAATAGTGCAATCCGGAAATTAAATTATTTAATACAATTTTGTATCATGAAACCTTAAATATTAACTCACAGAATGGGCATGAAATGGTCATTTTACTTCAAATTTAGTACAGTAAAATCATAGTGATAAAGTTTGATTATATGACATCTCTTGAAAAAAAGTTACAAAATTTTATGGAATCGTAAGTGCAAACAACCCCTTTTTAAATAACAGGTTCACATTAAAGGAAAGAAATGTTAATTTAAACTCATTTTTAACTGAAAGAAAGTTTTTCATTATAAAAGAAAAATTGCTATTTTTGAGATATCTTATTGTTATGGCAACTGATGTGCTAAAAATAATAAAGAAATATTGAAGTTGTTATAGCAACTAGAATTTTAAAGAGCCATGAAGTGTAGAATAATCAAACCTTAACTTGGCTTGAAATGCAACATCTATGACTCAGGTTTGAAAAGAAAACTTGAAATATTCATGATCTTGCTTTTGCAACTTGCTTCTGGAATCCAATTTTTAAAAAACAAACAAATTATTCAGGTACGAGTTGAAATATCATTTCTCTATTACTTAATCAGCAATACTGCAATGCATCCATCAATATGACTTTAACAATCCTACACACTATCAAACCCCATGAAGAGCAGGAGATGATCATGGAGTCAAGGTCCAATAATTGAACACATTGTATGAATCTGAGTTTTCTGAACTTCTAACTTGTTTCTTACCAAAGTCCTAAACGTGTACAGTAGAATACACCAAAGGTTAAAAATACTACTTACTGCAACGCCGTGCTCAGACTCATCTAATTAGAGATCTGTTAGATTAGGAAATTACTGAAGGTCTATCAATTACTAGACACTGTTCAATTTTCTGGCATCCTGTTTGCCTCACAAGAGGAACATTCATAAGAGTTTCATGAGCACTGGTAAGGCCCCTGAAGGATTTAAACTGGGAAGTAACAGGAATTAGTGTCTTTTCCTAGAGATGGCATACTGGGGAATAAAAATAGATTTGCATATTTCTGTTACAAAATCAAAAGCCTTTAGTTTCATTTATTCCTTCCTAATCAAATAACCAAGATTTATCAACAAATGTACAGTGCATGTTATTACCACAGCACATTTCCTCAGCACTCTGGAACTGACGCCAGCGCTCTGGAGCAGAATTCTATCACTGTCACTCCACATCCTCCTACTTTGCTTATATAACCTTTAACACTTTTGCAGTTTTGTTTGTTGGTTTGATTGTTTGGGGTATCCCCTATTCAAATAATTGGTTTATTTTATAAGTTAGTATAGAAACTTGAGAAACACACACATTTTTACTCACACCTAGGCAGGGAAGGCTGTAGCACTTGGCAACAGCCTCCTGTTGCATACACCATAAATCTTGGTAATTTTGTAAAGTGATACTTCCTTCAAAAACACAAACACACTTCCCTCAATACCTTACCCAGTATTTAATAGCACTAGCTGTGACCACTATTTATTCTAATCCTGAGTCTAATAAAATCCTGTCTTCATAAAATAACATAATTATACAGTCTTTCTGAGCAATGATTTCAAAACATTGCAAATTCTCTTTTGTAATTCTGAAAGAACATTTGAATTTATTCTTTGAGAACTCCATTCGTGTATACAATGCATTTTGATCATATCCACTTCCCTTTACCAACTCTCTATCCAACCAACACATTCCTCTTCCAACTTCATGTACCCTTCTTTTTAATTCATTATTTTTATGTATACAAATGTGTGAGTTAGTTAGTTAGCTAGTTGGTTAGTTAGCTAGTTTATGTGTACCACATGCATTCAGGAGTCAGGATAGGCCAGAAGACACACTACTCTGGAACTAGAGTTACATACAGTAGTTGTGAGTTGCCATATGCGTGGAAGAGCAGTAAAATCTCTTGACCACTGACTAATCTCTCCAGCAACCATTTCTTTTACTTCTTAATAACTGACTGAGTCAAAGCAATTCTAATGCCAGAATTCACATGGCTAGGGCCCATCCACTGCAGCAGGGGAAATTCAGTAGTGTCCATATCCCCCAAAAAAGTAATGCTTCCCTGTCAGCCACCAACTGCCAACAGCTCAACTACATCTGGAACCACCTGAGATCCTCCACAGTCAGTGCTGCAATTTGATTTTTGTAGACCCTTGAGCAGGTGACCATAGCTGCTTTGAATTCATGAATGAAATGACCTGTCATTTCCTGAAGATAGGGTTTCAGACAACTCTTCTTCATCCAGCTACTCTTATATTCTTTCTGCTCCCTCTTCCACAATAGTCCTTAAACCTTGGACTGGTAAATATATTAATTTTCCATTTAAGACTAAGTTACATATTCTCAGCACCTGACCAGTTATGAGTCTCTATATTAATTACTGTCCACCTTTGTATATTCTTAACCCCTGTTTATTAGCATCATGCAACAAAATATTACCTTTCCTAACTTTTATAAAGAAGAATTAAGATCATTCAAATTTACCAGAGAGAATATAATTGTATTAAGTACTTAAGTTATTTCACAAAATAGGAGTGAATTATTTGATAATTAATTTGATCATTATTTTAACTATATTCATTTACATTCATGTAGTGCTTGAGTGACTAATGTTATCACAGTTGTTGGTTTTGTTTTACTTGTCAGTGCCATATATAAACTTCCTCTTTATATACAGATACTAAATTTTTGTAGTACTTCTCAAACTGGAGCATAAGTATTCTTTGTGAATATTAGCTTATTTATTTTCAACAATAATCTAAAAGCTTTATTAGAAGTAGGTTCTGGTAATCTAGTTGCTCTCTCATAAAAATTTTTATGCAATGGTAGTGTCATCATTTGTTGAAATATTTACCATTATGTTTAGATTCAAGTGGTTCTTAATTAGAAAACAGAACAGAGATTAAATATATAAATATTGCATAAAGCAAAGGATATACTGTCTACCATCATACTATATACCAAGTTTTTGTAGTGAGATAGAAAAGTATGTTGGGAAAACTGAGCCATCTGAAGACACATGGCCTCATAAACATGCCAAGGCAAACACAAACAAGCAAACAAATAAAATAAATTATTTAGTTTCTGGAAGCTATTCATAACATCAAATTAATATAGTAAATGCATATTTTAATTTTTACAATTTATGTCTATTAGCTTCACTGTGGTCATGAGAGTTACAAATATGGAGTTTTATATTTAATTTCTGTCTTGACAAATTTAGACAATGCTGAAATAGTCAAACAATGGTTTGTTTATTATTCAAAATGGAAATTCTATCACATATAATTGATATTCAGAAGATGATTTCTGATAGTGATGATTAAGTATCCCAGCAATCAATACAAACTAAAGGTGAAAGAACTGCTGAAGAGAACAGTGTAACTGAAGAAACAAATATATTTTTAAATCTGTTGTGCCCCATTCAGCTTCTAGAGATATCCAATTATATCATAATGAAAATATAGAGAATAATTATAAGGAAAAGCATAGTTTAAAAATTACAAATGGTCCTTCAAACACACATTCTTGAACCAACTTAGTAAAGTTTTTTCTTTGGTTGTTTTTGTTTTTGTTTTTTAAAGAAAGTGGTGTTAAGAGATTAAAACAGGGTCTCATTATATAGTCTTGACTGGACTGGAAGAAACTGCTAACCAAGCTGGGCTCCAACATGCAGCAATCATCCAGCTTCTGTCTCCTGAACGCTGGAATTATAGCCATGCACCACCATGCTTGGACTAAAAAAGTATCTTCACTGGTAACCTCTTCCTCTCTCCCTCAAATGTCTTTATCTCTTCAATCTATGCCACACTGACAGTTCCCAGACCTAGCCAGTTGTCTCATTTATCTTTTTATTACTAGCGGAATTCAACACACGTGCTTCATAAATACACTGCACTTATTGTTCGAAGGAAAAAGCTTTCATTTCTTCGAAAGAACTCATAATAGTTACTGACTTTGTAAGCACTGTAATTGGTTTACTCATGTTCATATTTAACATATGATGGGATGAAAGAGAAACAATAATATAACCACTTCTTACCATATAAAACTGGAGATGTTTGAGGCACCAGGCATAAAATAACTAATTAGGGACCTAGATACACCAACCAAAACACCTAAGAATGGTTAATAATTTTTTCATTAAACTTAGAATTTTCTGATGTCTTTTAATAGATACCGTCAATAGCAAGCACTGTGCCTAGCACATAATAGAAGTTATATTTGATAAAAGGTTAACAGAATTTGTGCTCCTTTCTGGTTAATGATTAAACGCACACACACATACACGCACACGCACACGCACGCACACACACACACACACTGATTTTTATAAAGAATGAGACTAAATAAGTATCAAAAGCACTAGTAGCAAAATTTATCCTAAATTTAAAAAGGCTAAAAGTACTGTATTTTTTCCAGCTTTTTTGAGCCATGTTCTGAGGCGATGAGAAAATGACAAATCAACTGAAATGACCTACATCTGCCAATACAACTTCCTTTCTTTCTCACCAGGCACTTTCAAAGCTAAGTGGCTAAAGTGATTAGGTAGCACAGAGAACAACTCAGAACATTGAACCTTTGACAGAAATCACTTTGAAGAGACAGAAATTGAGAAAGGAAAGAATAAACTTATGATGCTGTTTCAAGACATGTCTGAAAGAGGAATGAATGTTGCTAAACTGAAAAAAATCTGGGGGAGGGCAGGGAGACCTCTATTCTGAAAGGTTTGTGATCAAAGAAGACAATACAATCAAAAGCTGACTCAGGAATGAAACAGGAATCAACATTCGTGTACTTTTGGCCCACTAAATATAACACTGTAAACAAACAGAATGACTAGTTTGGGGCTAAGGACTTATATCACACACATATGAATAAACACATGCACAACCACAGGGTTAGATGTTCCTATTTTACTAATTTAATGCCTACTTCAATCCTGAAATGTTCTAAATTCTCACGTAATGACTATAAACAAGATGTTACCGTACTCTGATTTCCTTCTTTACATTGTTATTCCTTCATTCATGTGCAAATTAATCAGATACACAGGCATTATAAAATATAAGATGATTTATGGCAACAAAAAATGCTAAGTCTTTTTTTAATGGTACACATTTTGTTTAAAGAAAAGTACCTTGGGCTAAAAGCAGATTTTCATGACTCTTGTAAGACTTATAAAATAGATGTGTAACAAAAAGATAGAAATGTGATAATTTACTACCTTCTAACTTTCATGTTTTGATTTCATAGAGCATACAGAGTCATTGCCAGAGATGTGAAATGAACAATATGTTTTAAACATTAAGTAGACCTTTTCTCCTCTCAAAATACTGACTTCCACATATTTGGTTTTGTTTACATTTTCATTCCATTCAGGAATGTGACCTAGAAATTGATGCAAGATCAATATTTTGTTGTTTGATTTTGTGTTATGTATTTTTGGGTCATCAAATGATATTAAGTCGCTGCACTATTGGGTTATCAAAAATTGTTTTTTGCATTCTCACCTGAAGATAAAAGAATGTGTAGGTATAAAAACAAATAAAAGTCAATCTTTTGTTTTGTGTGAAGACAAAAAAAAGATAGAAATGTGGATTCAAAGATCAAACACTAATATTAAGTAACATATAACTAACATTTATAACAGGAAAAAATACACAAATCTATTCAATACTCAATATTCTACAGTTCCTTATACTAAAATAGTGATATAAATCAACTTTTAGGTTTTTTTGTTTGATCATATATGAAGTATCTGTAGTACTATATGTATGAAAAATTACCAGAATTATAGAGTTGGTAAATAAAATTTATAGCAGGTGCTAGTTTAGACTAAGGTACTGCACTGGGACCAGCAGACCCAACTAAACTGGAGGATCTCATGCTAAAGCTCTGAGTTATCACAGCTAAAACTAAGTCGTCAGACAACTCTCTAAGAAACAAGAAGAAAGCTAAAAGACACATTCAGTTTTATTGATATAACACAGAAGTCTGCTTTATCTTTTATAAGTAAATTGTTTTTGAAAAACTAAACCACTTTCTGCTCTCTGTTTTTATACTCTTCAGCCCTTTGCTCTCTATAAGGCCAATCTCCCTGACTCAACAAATCAGAATGCACACTATATTTAAATTGTGAAAAGTTGCCCTATGCTACAACCACAAATAAAAGCTAAATAAGGTATCAAAGCAAATTTATGGTAATTTTGCCTTCTTAAACCTCAATTTTTAGTGGTCTTCTTGGGACAAAAGTATGAATTAAAATATATTCAAAATGGAAAAAATCTCTAGAAACCATTCATCTTATAGCTTTGTTGTGACTTTTACTTGTACATTTCACAATCCTAATTGTTTAAATGTTAACATTTACAAATACTATCTCAGTACAAAAAAATAGATGCAAAAATGTAAGGCATTCTAGTTCTAGTAATGGGTTGGAATGACATTTTGCTTAATAACTCCTTTTATAAATGCACCGCCCAAGCTGAATGTCATTGTGTGACTATTTATAATTTAGAGCTTTCTGTCAAGATGATTTTATGCCCTGACATGGTACTGAGTAGGCTGGTAACAGCTGTATGCCCCAAAGGAAAATGAAATTACTGGTTTTGTTCAAGAGCAGAGGTATTAAACAAGCAGTATTTCTTAAGAGAGCTTCATGAGAATATGCTGGCTAATTGTAACACACAGTAAAATTATTCCAATCAAGCAATAACAATTACAATAAACATTCAATCAATAGTTTTCTCCAGGTAAATGAAACTTAATTATAAAAATAATTCTAATCTTTAGAACTTCTTAATAAACTAATTTATTAGTTATTATTAAGACTATATAGTATTGCAATTAAATTTTTTATTTGTATGAAAATAGGTATTAATCAGTTTTTTGGAAAAATTTGGAGAATTCTTTTACCCAGTAACCCTGGGTTTAAATAACATGAAAAGAGTCTAGATAAATTGTAAATTGTTAGGTAATGGTAACATATGCTGTGTTTGTGGAAAATAATTATCTAAGTCCCACTGTTAAGAAAAGGCAGTAGGCAGGCTGTCCTTGTTTTGTTGTGCTTACGATCACAAAAATCTATTAGAAGAAAACTATTGCATCTACCCAACTTGTTCCTAATATTTTGGGAGATTTTCATGAGAATATAAATTGGCAGAGAATTCTAAATATGTCTGTAGCAAGTATTCTTCACACATCAGCCAAATACCACTAGAATTTCAAGAGAAAAGTTCCAGTTCACCTATTAATGGATGAAATAGAGAAGTCACAGCTTCTGCCAGTCCTCACTGCCTATTTGTTTTACTGAGGAGATGCTAACGATTTGAAACAAGATATAGCAACACAAGCGTACAGAACATGCCTTTTTGAACTTCTTCACATTTGGGAGAATAACAAAGGTACTCTCTCTCTCTCTCTCTCTCTCTCTCTCTCTCTCTCTCTCTCTCTCTCTCTCTCTCTCTCTCCTCTCCTCTCTCTCTCTTCCCTCCCTCTCCTTTCTCTCTCTCTCTCTCTCTCTCTCTCTCTCTCTCTCTCTCTCTCTCTCTCTCTCTCTCTCTGTGTACATAATAATTAAAGAAGAAATGATGAATTTGAGGAGGGACAGAAGTAGTTGGTGGGAGAGGAAAAATGGAAGTGTTTTAACTGCAGTACTCACGTATAAAATTCTCAAAAGGAGGATTAAAAGTTTAAGGCCAGCCTGGAATGCATAACAATTTCAAGGCAACCACACATCAAGGATCTGGCCCGCCATCTGGGGTACCAAGTCTTGTTTTGTTTTTATGAATAACTGAATGGTTTAAAAACAAACATTTCTGAAGGCCATGGAGGTTTTTCATTCACAAGAGTAAGAGGTGTGATTGTGATCTATGGGTGTATGGAAACAAAGATTATAGACACAGCAGATACAGAAAACTATTGATTAAGAATAACAAACAGCTGGGCATCGGTAGCACATGCCTTTAATCTCAGCATTCAGGAGGCAGAGGCAGTCAGATCTCTGTGAGTTTGAAACCAGCTTGGTCTACAGAAGGAGTTCCAGAATAGGCTCCAAAGCTACACAGAAAAATCCCATCTCAAAAAACAAAACAAACAAACAAACAAAAATGCAAGAATAACAAACAGTCTAGACAGAAAGCCATTTAAGAGAGCCCTTAAAAACTGTGATAGACATACTGAAGTGTAGCTCTTCACAACTGAGGGCTTCTGGTAGGAAGGGGGTCAGTTTTCTTTAAGGGGCTAGCCACTGAGAGTTTAACCATGCTCCAATGAGTATATGGTAATATAAACTGGACTTGATCTCTTTTTTTTCTTTTTTTTAGGGAGGGTAAAGAGTGGGGTGACTGGGGTGCATTGTGTAAAATTCCCAAATATTCAATAAAAATACGTTGGAAAAAAACACATATTATCTACCTATTAGGCCAGCCAAATCTCACATAGAAGAAACACTGTGCAAATTTCAAGAAGAAACTCATCATGACAAAAATATTCCCAAAGCAATGATTCATAACCTACACATCTCAAATAATATTCAGCAAATAACAATGTTCCATACCAATAAAAACTGTAGAAAACCCTCTTCTCTATAACAAGGATAATTTAACCAAGACCATGCTGGGGAAATCCACAGAAACAGCTGACCTAAGCAAGTGGGAGCTCACGGATCCCAGTCTGATAGCTGGGGAACCAGCACAGGACTGAACCAGGACCCATGAATGTGGGTGTCAGTTGGGAGGCCTGGGCAGTCTATGGGGCCTCTGGAAGTGGAACCAATATTTATATGGGAACCCATTCCCTGTGGAGGGACACTTTCTCAGCCTAGACACATGGGGGAGGGCCTAGGTCCTGCCCCAAAAGATGTGACAGACCTTGATGATCCCTCATGGGAGGCCTCACATTCCCTGGGGAGTAGACCTGGAGTAAAATGGGGCATGGGAGGACAGGAGGGAGAGGGAGCTGGGATTGGTATGTAAAATAAGATTTTTTGATTGTTTTTAATTTAAATAAAAATTTACTTAAAATAGTATTTCTGGATATTTTAATTCTATAAAAAATTGGATTCCAATCATACCCTATAATTTTATGACAATAATGCCAATAAAGTGTTAGTGATACACACAATTAGGAGATAATGTGTGCCATATAAGTCAATAAAATGTGTTAATTCATTGTTTTATTTCATAATAACAATAAGATTTCAAGATGATCACTATACTACACATTCTTAAAATTACACAGCACCTTTCTAATGTATATTTTTATGTTCTATAAAGGAAACAAAAAGCCATCTGCCACCCAGGACTGACTTGAACTATAATTACTGTGAGGGTATACATAGCTTAAATGGCCTACATTAAAGTTTTTAATGCATATGGTAGGGGATGGAGAGAGCTCAGTTGGTGATATGAGAGCATGAAAACCTTAGATCTCCAGAAACTGTGTGAAAGTCAAGCATGGTGTGCTTCCTTAATCCCAGTGCTGAGAAGAGAAGTGCAGGGAGATGGCTAGGGCTTTCTGGCTGCCTGTCTAGCTAACTGGCAAGCTCCAGGGTCAGAGGGAAATCCCGTCTCAAGGAAGATATCTAATGTTGACTTCTGGACTTCTGCCTACCTTACACACACACACACACACACACACACACACACACACACACACACACACACACACACACGAACATGTTATTATACATATACACACACAAAGAAATAATAAAAGTAATACTAAAACTTAATAAAATATATTTGTCATATTACCAAAACAATTTAATAAGTAGAAAATATAGAAATGAATCTGATTCACGGGAAGAAATAAAGGCTTAAGTTTCACTAATTTAAATTACATGTAGACAATGAGAAAACAGCAAACTTTAAACCTGTGACCTACTTACTATTAATGCCTCTGTCAAGCAATCAACCTCTAACTATAATAAAGGCTATATTCTCTGGTGGTTATTTGAATAACAATGTTCCCCATAGGCTCATATATTTGAATGCTTAGTCAAAAAGGAGTGACACTATAAGAAAGAATTAGGAAGTATAGCCTTGTTGGAGGAAATATGTCACTGGGATAAGCTTTGAGGTTTCAAAAGCCCATGCTAGGCCCAGCCTACTCCACTTCCTATGGATCAGGATGTAGCTCTCAGCTACTGCTCCAGCATCACATCTGTTGTATGCCATGATGACAAAGGACTAAACCTCTGAACATGTAAACAAATCCCCAATTAAATGCTTTCTTTCATAAGAGTTGCTATAGTTGAACCTTCATCCAGTAATTGATGTAACCAGATGCAGAGATCCACAACCAAGCTCCAAGAAGAGCTTCAGGAATACAGTTGAAGAGAGAGAGGGGGGAATACATGAGCAAGAGAGGTCAAGATAATGAAGGGAAAATCTACAGAGACAGCTGAACCAAACTCATGGGAACTCACAAACTCTAGACTAACAACCAAGGAGCCTCCCTGGCACCAAACTAGGCCCTCTGCATGTGGGAGACAATTGTGTACCTGGGTTTGTCCATCTGAGGAGCCCCTGACCATAGGACCAGTATCTATCCCTGGTGCCCGAGCTAGCTTGTTGGAGTCCATTCCCTATGGTGGGATGTCATGCTCAGCCTTAATGCATGGGGGAGGGGCTTAGTCCTACTTCAACTTAATAGGCCAGGCTTTGTTGACGAACCCATGAGAGCACTTTTCCTGTGAGAGGAGTGGATGAGGGATGGGATGGGGGAGGGGGATGAAAGGGGTGGGACAATGGGTGAGAGGGAGAATTGTGGTTGGAATGCAAAATGAAATTAAAAAAAAACTTTAAAAAAGTGCTATGGTCATGGTGTCTCTTCACAGCAACAGAACAATGCTAAGACATCTCACCATATAGGAAGCCTTGGTTTTAGAACAAAGCTAATACCAATATGAGTTTATCTCATCAGTAGCACATCAAGAAAAAGAAAAAGGAAATATAATTTTAAGTATGTTCCAAAAATTGAACTTGCATTTTCTTTCATTTATCATGCAGTAAAATCTTTCTTGAAAACCTATGATATGCTACCCTAGTCAAATACATGCTTTTCTGACAAAATATGCTGATCTTTCTCTTCGAAACCTGGTGACTGATTTTTTAAATCTCAGGGTTTAGCCTACATATTCAAAAATATTTTTTCCTTTTTTGAAAAGACAGAAAGTTGGGTTCTAAGCATATGCCACACATAAATTAGAAGTTATACCAACACTCCATCATCATCTTTATTTAAATCACCTACAGAAGTTGTTCTGAAATTAGTTTGAAGGACGTAGCAGAAGATAGAATGCAACTTTTAGAGAACAGTAATCTATTCTAGAAAAGAGCAATGTGAAGTAGGTAGCAGCAACCATAACAGCAAGGCCATGATGAATCTCAGGTGTAACATACAATCCATGTTCTTTTCCAAATATTTGGAAAATGTGCTAAATATTTGGTTACATTTCAAATGAAACAGAAAGCATTTTCTTGTTGTGTGGTACAGCAGAAGATGAACTTTGGGTTGATATCCATTTTGTTCTAGAAGAAATAGGCTACCTAAAAATATTTTTACATCATTACTTTGGCATAATTCACACATGAAAAAATGATTCTTTTTAATAAAGAACTCCTCCTCAAAACTGTATAAGGTTCAAGTCCCACAAACCCAAACCCACACTGGATGGATACTCAAACAAAATTAATTAACATAAAATGATGAAATGTTTACTAGGAGTGAAACTTTAACTCTACTTCCTAAATGACCTTGTGCATTTGGAATATTGGTGATTTCCTGAAGGATAAGATGCACTTTTGAGCACTCCTCCAGATTACATCAGGCCTTGTCTCCTCTAAGCCAACAGTGTAGATAAGTACACAGCATATTCAAGACTCAAACCATTATACTTATGCCAGTGATCAAAGAGATCATAAAATCTGATCTCATTTTCTTCTTGTGTGCAGTTTCTAAAAGTAATACAAATAAAGACACTATTTGAGCTAATGTATTTGTTATATGACACTTTATTTCCACAGCAAAAGCATTGGTCAGGTTTTCCAAGAGCACTGCTTGTCACAGTATCTTTCTTCGTACATTCTGACCCATTTTCTGTTTTCAGGGTCAAGGAGGTAGGTAGGACTCTAATAAACCTTATATTCTGTGTGAAGCTACTGTAGCCATCATAGAATATGTTAAATTAATGTGGTTGTCTTTTGTGCTAAAGGTTTCTTCTCTCAATATACTGTGACAGGAGGAATGGAAAGAAGACTTACCTTTTACACGATGGTTTTAAATGTGATATGTTGAGAAATATACCAATGAAGATTAATGGAAGCAAAAGTTACTTTGGGCTATATAAAAACCTTGTTACTTAGATTCCTAAAAGCCTCCATACATTTTGAGAGCTAAAGGAGAAGCCTGAAGCAAAATGAAAGTAGACAGCCAAAACCCAGGAGAGAACAATCATTCCACAGAACCTTTTGTTTTCTCTGATTCTCTGACTTTCCTCCTTATTTTCCATAGCTAAAAAGTATCAGGTGACTTACATGCTACACAAAATAAAAATTTAAGAATCATAACTTAAACCTCATAAGACAACAGCCTTTGAACTATATTAATTTATATAATACATTTTGGGGACAGGATCTTGAAACATTGGTTCAGGTTGGGCCTTAGTCTCCTAAATTCTGGGATTGCATACATATTGTTATGTACTGATGTAGGGAGACACTGTAGCCCCACCTCCTAGTAGCCGGGACAGGTGTACCGGGACACGCCCATGAGAGTGTGGTGAGGGGAAGTCTAAGGTGATGTGGGAACAGTTCTTAAAGGACCGCGCACACGTGGAGAGTCCCTTCTCCCTTGTCCTCTCTCTGGCCTGGCTGCCTTGGGTCTGCCAGGCCCACTAGCACAAGGCAATGACGAGATTGATCATTTATTAATTGGCACTGTGCTAGAAGCCTCAGAATTTCATAAAAAGCATCATGTAAATAGCAAGGGTTTAAAGAAGGATTTCTCCATCACTTGGCAACAAGCCAAGGAGATAGTGAGAAACTGTCCTACTTGTTCTTTTTATAACCAAACTCCACTGCCAGCAGGCTGTAATCCGAAAGGCATTCGGAGGAATGAGATCTGGCAAATGGACGTCTTTCACTTTACAGAATTTGGAAATTTGAAATATGTGCATCATACCATTGACACATTCTCAGGTTTCCAATGGGCTACTGCTCTCAACTCTGAAAAGGCTGATTCCGTTATTACACACCTACTAGAGGTGATGGCAGTTATGGGCATACCTTCACAGATAAAAACTGACAATGTTCCAGCATATGTATCCACAAAAATGGAACAGTTCTTCAAATATTATAACATAAAGCATGTCACCGTATACCACACAATCCTACAGGACAAGCAATTGTTGAGAGGTCTAATAGGACACTTAAGGAGATGCTCCATAGGCAAGCTGGTAAGTCAAAACCCCCCAAACATAGGTTACATAATGCTTTACTGACACTAAACTTTCTTAATGCCAATGACAAAGGACAAACAGCTTCGAAAAGACACTGGACTACAGAAAAATCTGCTAAACTAAATCAACCAGTGTACTTCAAAGATGTACTGACCTCGGTATGGAAACCCGGACATGTGTTACGTTGGGGTAGGGGTTTTGCATTTGCTTCCACAGGAGAAGAAAATCTTTGGATACCATCAAAATTGATCAAGATTCGAGTTAAAAAAGACAACCCTCTCGACAAGGACGACTGACAGGTATTTACTGAGGTATATCTCATGAATTAAATAAAAGCCTCCCAAAGGAATGGGAAGTGCTTTGTTTTTATCCTCACAGGAAAACATACCTCCAGAAGTCAAAGGACACTACATGGGTAGATACTTAAAGGAAAGAAGGTAGCTATAACCATCAAACAAAAGGAACATGCCATACGGTAATCTTTACAGCTGTCTCTCAAATAACTCTATTTCTCTTCATTTCCTAGTCCCTATTCAATTAATTATGCTGGATTTAGAGTTGGATTTGGCTTTCCTCCCCTAAAATCCAAACATGTTATTTAACAAAATTTTAAAGTTTCAATGGTTGCCTTTTTCAGTACACATACATGTGCAAGCAAACATTTCTCTGATGACACTTATGTTTGAGTCCCATACAGCCAAGGAAGACCCGCCTGACGACAATCCTACATGCTCCAAAAAAAGAATTGGACCATACCTCTCCGACTATACTGGATTCAACTCACTCCGTTTCAACTGACACTCCAACTAGCACCTCGAGTACTGACTTCAATCAAGTTGAGGATTTCAACCTAGATCTTCAATCAAGCAAGTCCCATCTAACATGGACTGGACATAACCCAATAGAGACTTTCCCTGTGCTAACATCTTTTTCCACAGGGCCCCACAAGGCTACCATTGTCCCATTTCAGCAGAAAGTAACTCAGAAGATGCTACGCCCCCGTTCCCCATTATTGTTTATTAGGGTAATGTAAGGCTAGTTAGGAATAACTTCCTTATTGTTTAGAGTTGTGATTGGAAGGAGGTATTCATGTTAGACACCCTTTCCACATGACTTTAGGGCTTAGACAGAATAGATAATTAGGATGTACAATAGCAAATTATTGTATCTTCTTATACTTCACCTTTATGATTGTTAATTTTGGATGTTTTACACTATTAAGTTTTAATCCTCTTTTAGACTAAAGGGGGAATTGTAGGGAGACACTGTAGCCCCGCCTCCTAGTAGCCCGGACAGGTGTGCCAGGACACGCTCATAAGGTCATGGTGAGGGGGAGTCTAAGGTGATTCAGGAATGGTTCTTAAGAGACCGCGCACACATGGAGAGTCCCTTCTTCCTTCTCCTCTCTCTGGCCTGGCTGTCTCGCTGCCTCTGGCACGCTCTGGCTTGCGCTTGGCTGGCATTTATCTGAATAAAGAAATCTTAGCCTTACGACTGCGGATTGATCTCTTCATACTGAGTTTACATAATGTTCTTTGTCTAAGGAAATTGTATGGTTTGTAAGGTATTTAAGTTTGTATCTTATCTATCTTGTTATAAAAATCACAAATTATAATGCAAGCCACCTATTGCTTATCTAAAAGTTGAATATTTATAGTAAGATACATTATGACTTTAAAATTTTTTTAATTAATTCTGACTGACTGATTTTTGAGGGTGTAGTATGGCATCATGTGAAGGTCACAGGATAACTGGAGGAAATTGGTTCTCTCCTTCTACTATGTGGGTTCCTGAGGCCAAACTCAAACATCAGGCTTAGCAGCAGATACCTTTACCCACTGAGCCATCTTGCTGGTCCATATTATGATATATCGTTCTTAAAGCCAAAGTAACCTAAAATAACCACATCACATGCATTCATTGACTAAATAAGTAGTTGCAAAATTTTTGAGGAATATTTCATAGTTTAGAAGCTAATATCAAGATTCTTGTTTCAAAGTATGGAAAATAAACTAATAGCAGTGTTGACATGTAAAAAAAAAATTCAGTTTCAAAATCTATCCCATACATCACAATTTTCAGTTTTTAACAAGCTCTATTGATAGTATGAACATATATTAAATACAAAGGACTGTCTTGATTGTGCTTCTGATAAATAAAGTACAGTAATGATGAAAATTCAATACAAGGAAACCAAGACTAGTAGGCTATCAAGAACTAAGAGTGCTATCAGGTAATGAGGAAAGGTACCATCAAAGCTGAAATACTACATCACATCAAATTAGTATAATGGTTGACATATATTATGCTCCTATATTTTCATGGGACTAAAGAATTATTTCATTGTTCCTGAAGCATTATGGAATTCCAAAATAATGTTAAGCTTTTCAAGGTAAGAACAAGTTTCTCCTTTCTCCACATACTCTCCAGCATAAACTGTCATTGGTGTTTTTGATTTTAGTCATTCTAACAGGAGTAAGATGGTATCTCAGAGTTGTTTTGATTTGTATTTCCCTGATGGCTAAGGATGTCGAACACTTTATGTGTCTTTCAGCCATTTTAGATTCCTCTATTGAGAATTGTCTATTTAGTTCTGTACCCCACTTTTTAATTGGATTGTTTGGTATTTTGGAGACTAGCTTCTTGAGTTCTTTGTATCTTTTCCCAATCTGTGGGCTGCCATTTTGTCTTGCTGACTGTGTCCTTTGCCTTACAGAAGCTTCTCAGTTTCAGGAGATCCCATTTATTAATTGTTGATCTCAGTGTCTGTGCTACTGGTGTTATGCTCAGGAAGCAGTCTCCTATACCAATGGTGGAAGTGCCAACTTGTACAGCCACTTTGGAAATCAGTATGGCAATTCCTCAAGAAAATAGGCATCAGCCTACCACAAGATCCAGCAATTCCACTCCTAGGCACATTCATACAAGGACATCTGTTCAACGATGTTCATAGCAGCACTATTTGTAATAGCCAGAAACTGGAAGCAGCCTAGATGCCCCTCTACCGAAGAATGGATAGAGAAAATGTGGTACATTTACACAATAGAGATATGCGTAGAATACATTAAGAGCCATTGAGTGGAGATGCAAAGCTGGGGTAAATACAAAGAGTTACAGTCTATGTTGACATGAAACTTCTTAGTTTTTGCCTTTCTAATTTATTAAACCACTTGCTCATTAAAAATCACTCATCTGATTAGAACAAATCTCAAAAGATAAGAGGCAAAACTGACAAAAGCAATACTTAGAACAACTACAAATTTATGATGAGTTAGCATATAGCATGATATAATTAACCACAGGAACAAATCTGCCTGGGAAATAATACATAACACATGTAGCACACACACTCATGTGAAATCAAAACATTCTTTTTCATATAATAACATCAAGCCATCACTATTATACCATCAGAAATGTCAGGATTATATAAATAAGTGAATTCACTAATAGTTATTAGATTTTCAACTATGATCTTGCATAATAAATTTATATATTTGCTTATAGTTAAATATATTCACAAACATATCCAACCATTTCCTTTCAAATTTTCTAAATAGCAGGAATTTTTCCAGGTTTTTTTTTTTTTTTTTTAAGAGTAAGTTTAAAAGTTAAGGCTGAAAAAAAAAAGTTAAGGCTGGGTGGTGGTAGCACACGCCTTTAATCCCAGCACTTGGGAGGCAGAGGCAGGCGGATCTCTGTGAGTTGGAGACCAGGCTGGTCTACAAGAGCTAGTTCCAGGACAGCCTCCAAAGCCACAGAGAAACCCTGTCTTGAAAAACAAAACAAAACAAAACAAAACAAAAAAGAGTTAAAAGGTCTTCCAGATCAAGCACACTTGTCTAATTCCAAAATTATTGCTTCCATGTAAATTTACAACTGAAAGAAGTCAATTTGCTATCCAAGTTTATTACTATAAAATAAAGTCTGCTAAGAGAATACTTCCATTTTTCTATTTCAACAGAGACAGACACAGTTAAAAGAATGGTGATAGAAACAGAATTGTAAATGCCGAGGTTTACCGTTCCAGTCTGTGAAATACCCTGAGCAGGCAGCTGATGAGCAGCTTCCTTTTTAATTAGAATCATTTCCTGATTAATTAGTCCCAGAATACTTTTGCAAGCCTCCTCTGTGCCACTGAGACCCAGCACTGATTTTCCTCATGGTAATAAACATCATCCCTTGCCCAGGATTAAGGTCTGTCTATTTCTGCCTTAAATGGGAAAGGCTCTTTTCACAGAATTGACTTGAACAGCCAAAGCCCAACACCAAGAGGTTCATCTTCAGCAGCAACATAAAAAAGGAATGTACGTATTATCTGGGAAAATTTTTCAAGTCTTAATGTTAGGTTGTAGTATAGGAAAAAAATCTTAATTTTAAAAACTATGTAGTAAGGCGCTGTCATTCTTTGGTTGGCTTAAGTTTTTGCTTTTGCAGTGCTAGAATTGAACTGAGACTTGAAAGCACATGCCAGAGAAGCATTTCTGCCACTTCTATCTCCAGCCCTCCATCATTCCTCTGAATACAGTCGGGCCAGATCTAGGAACTGAATGAAACTAATTTTACAAACATCTCAGATATGCTGCAAACACTCAACTTGGAACCCTTTAAAGAAAAGAAAATCTGAAGGCCTTGTAAAGTCACAAAGATAACAATTAATCACTATAAATAAAAATGTATTTAGGATACCTAAATGTGAATAATATAGATAGAATAATTAGTAGAAGTTTTCCATCCACATTCTCAGTTCTACTTGTACATACTAGCCTAGAAAAATTTCAAGAATCAAATGAAAATTGCTCCTTTTTTAACATTGGTTTTGCAGATATCAAGATAAAAGCTTCACGATGCTGTCTTCAAAAAATTAGTCATCTATTAAAAGATTAAGCAGTTTTCATAAACATGTCACAGATCAGCTTCTTAAAGGGTAAAAGTGACTGAAATTCTGACACCAGTAACAATTAAAGTTCTCTCTTAGGGAAGAAATATGCATACCGATGACATCCTAACTCAGGAATAAAAAGTTCTGAACAATTTCTACCTTGTCTTTTTATCACTCAGAAATAAAAATGCTCGTGTGTCAAAGTGGAAATCTACCATGTGCCTAGTAGAAAGATTAGTGATGAATAAGCTGTGGGTCTAGATGAGAAGCAATAAATATAAAGAGGAAAGTAAGTAAATCCAAAATACTAATAAACATTTTTGGGCTTTTTTTCTCTTTTACTTACTGTATTCCTGAGATTATAATATAATCACAACATTTCCCCCTTCCAAATTCATGTAAAATTTTCCAGTAATTGTTATTATTACATTTTATTTGGTGGGGGCACACATTTATATGAATCATTTCTCTCTTTGAATTGTGTGGGACCCAAGGACTAAACATGGATTATCAAGCTTGACAACAAAAACCTTTACCTCTTAAGCCACCTTACTACCCCAAGAATACTAATAAATTCTTAAGGCATAAATATTATTTTAATTTATATATTATATATATTTTAATTTATATATGAATTTATTGTAATACCTGATTTAAATCAATCTAACAAAACTAGATAAAGTAGCATATCAGCTAATTCAAAAGCCAGTTTGTGGAATAAAGCTTTAAAATTTAAAAATGTAAAATAAATCAAACCAAATATAACATTTATAGAGCATCTTTTTGAAGGAGCTCAAGAAATTTCACACAGGAACATTTTTCTAAGTTCTAAATCATGCCAAATGTATTTATTAGTCTTTTGGATTTTCATTTACTTTATTTTTCTTTTTATTGGAAAAATGAAACAACATAAAAATAGTTTGTTATAAAAGAAGGTCATATTGTGGAGTGCTTGTGCATAAATAAACAATTATGTAATCAGTAAAGTGGATTATAGTGGGAAACACTGAACAAATTAGGATAATTTTTCTTTTTTTCAGTACTAGGATTTTTAGTTTAGGATTAGGCTTAACTACAGAATTTTCAAGCAAATTTTGTTCACCGCTTCTCTCTCCTGCTTCTTCCCCATCCTTCTGACCTGTCTTATGTCATCCCACTTTCCGTTCCCTCATTTCCACATTCATGTCACTTATCACATTTTGTCTTCCCCATCTTTCTCAATAATTTTGTTCTCCTCTGGTGGTCTCCTATCTCCTTTCATAGAAAAAGTCAACTTTTCAATGAGCAGTTTTGTGTCTGTGAAACTTCAATCAATCAGCTATGTTCTATAACTTGGAAGTATTCTATAAAACAACTCAAAATTTATAAATTCAAATACAATTCCTTACCAGAAGGGTCAGGGACACTATGAGAGCATGGCCCACAGAACCAATTGACTGGGACTCATAGGGGCTCGAAGAGATCTGCGACCTTTAGATAACTGAGCTAGGTCCTCTGAACACATGTAATGGCTGAGTAGTTTAATGTTCCTGTGGGATTCCTAACAGTGGGAACAGAGGCAGTCACTGACTCTTTTGCCTACTTATGGGACCCTTTTCCACCTAGTTGGATGCCTTGTCCAGCCTTGATGTGCTGTTATGTGCCTGGGCTTATTGTAGCATATTATGCAGTATTTGGTTGATATCCCTGGGAAGCCTGTGCTTTTCTGAGGGGAGGTGAAGTGAAGGTGGATCTGGATTAGAGGGGAGATGGGGGAGGGAAGTCGGGAGAGAGGAGAGAGGGGAAACTGTGGTCCGGATCTAATATACAAGAGAAGACAAATAAAAAAATAAAAATAAAAAAAGAACAAAAGCAAAAAAAAATCCAAATCCTCTTGTTTCTGACCTTTTTTTTTTTCTATTGTGACTCTGTTATTTTGTTTTTAATCATGGAGGACTAACCTATCAAGTTTAATTCACTTTGTCATTCAACACACTTATCAAGGGCTAATGCTAGGCTCTAAGGATACAGAGTACAAGAAAAGAGAGGGACAGTTATCCATGATGACACTACCTTTCTTGAAGCTCAAAAATCAACAGGAAGCCCTGCATCTAAAAAGAAAAAAAAATGCAGAGAAAATGTGAAATTCTGCAAATGTAAGACTATAAATAGAGAAGACTTACTAGGAAAAGCACTTCCCTCAGAAGTACCTGAGGTAGAATCCAAAAAATCCATATAAAGCTGGCATTGGAAGACTGCATCTGTAATAGCAGTACCCCTATGGTGAGATGGTATGTGGAGACAGAAAATTGTTAGGAAGTTTGCAGGCCAGCAAGCAGAGTAAACAACAGCAGAGACCTCAGTCTCTAACAAGGTTGAAGGCAAAGACCAACCAATCCAATGTTGTCCGCTCCATGTGTTCAACATGCTCTTACAAACACTAACAAATGTGCATGTGCACACATCACACACACACACACACACACACACACACACACACACACACACACACACAAAGACAAAAGACAAAAATAATGAAAACTTCTTTTCTTGACTACCTTGACTACATTATAGACATTTAATAAAGAGTGGAAAATAGGATGAAAGACGAAGTAAAGCAGTATTCAAGAGACACAAAGAAATAAAAAGAAGCCAAGTAGTTACAAAAGTGAACAATTTCCAAAACATAAGCAAAAATGTAGTACTGGTGTGTGGGTTACAAGGCATATTCTCAGTACCTACTTCATGAGTTTCTGTCCCTATCCCTTTCACCTTGGCATTAGTTAATCTAAACAGAGATTGGAAAGGAAAAATAAAGCCAAAGCAAAGACAAAGCAAGATCCCAGTCACCAAACCTATCATGCCACATTGTACAAACAAACATAAGTATTCCTAAAATACATGCTACAGCCAAGTTACTGAACTCCAAGAATAAAATCCCAGGCTTTTGAATATCTATGAAGTTTATGAAAAGTGTCATCACTTTCCTTTTCTCTTTCATTATGTTTCTATAAATTCACCCATGCTGTGTAACAATATAGACTGTAGTGTGCTCGGCTGAGCTCTACTTGAGGAGAGCATGAAACCCTTCCTTCAAAAGACTGCACACATACTCTAATGTAAAATCTGAACATTTCCTTTATTTGTCTAGAGCAATGTTTAAAGAAGAGTAAAAGCTTAGCACAGTGGCTTGTGCCTGTAGTCCCAGCACTGGGGAGGCAGAGGCTCTAAGAAGGAGATGTGTTCTAAGTTTCAGGACCATGTTGACAACAAAGTGGGATATTGTCTTCAAAAATAAAAAATAAAAAAAAACACAGTATGAATGATTTAAAAAATTATATTTGTTTCTAGTAATTGAATACATCAGTAAATGCATCAAAACAATAAGTTCTTTTGTAATTTACAAATAATCAATGCTGAAGAGTAAGCAAAGAAATTATAATTTCCTATAATTACAATTTTTATACATATAGACACCACTACAGATGAGAGACAAAGACATAAGTAGATGAGGATCATAGAAATTTCATTAAAATTATGCAGTAGAAAATAAATTCTATGCAAATATATAAATATGTGACAAAAGACCTTTATCCTTTTTATACAAAAAAAAGAGAAATTAAATGGCACATTTTCTAGCAGAACTCTTTCACTAATTCTTATTCATTTTATACTGTCTAGCATTTGCGTGTTCCAGTAATTAACACAATATTCTTCTACAGCACGATATTCTTCATTCTCTAACTCACTGTATTTAATTAATCAATTACTCATTAGTAGATTGTAAAGAATTGGAAATTTTCTAAAATGACTTTAATGAAACTTATATTTGTGTCAGTACCATGGTGGTATAAATGCCAGTGGTTTTGTAACTACCAATGACACAGACCCAGCTGGAACAGTCTCTTTCTGTTACAGATTCACATCCTACAAGTTGTCAATGACATCAGAGCAGCGTGTGTTCAGCACCACTCTGACTCTCAAAGTATTCCAGTGTTCAAATGTTCTTTGACTAACAAACAACCTAAGAGTCTTAAAAAAATAAACTCTGTTTTAAAAATTTTACTTGAAATGACATATGGAGCTTTCCTTTAGTAAAAACTTGCCAAACAAAAAACTTCATAATCAATATTATAATTTGACTTTTCAATCTAATATTTAGTAAATATTATTGAAACATAAGAAAAATACCAATTTAAATACATTCTTTAGAATTTACAGAATTATATTTATAGGACATTTTGTTAGAGTAATTTTTTATTTAGCTAGACACTTTATGAAAAGCCACTTACAAAACAGTACATGGGAGAACTGAGTATATCAATAATCTGACAGTAATAAACAGTGAGGCTTTAGTTGCTCAGCCAATGCTCAAGAAAGCAGCATATGTACAGGATTGTAAAGCAGGCCAAATTTCTGATTTTTTTAAACTGACTTTTCCAAAAGAAATTTTTGGTATCAATAACCCAAATAATATTTTGCAACTATTTCCAACTTCACCCTGTGATACAGGTTTCTTTAAAAAAAATGCTGAGTTTATAAAACTGAGCTGATACTTTACAATTCCATATGTTTTTATTTCCATCAGTAAATGACTTTTTTTGGTTAACTGACATAAACACTAATATATATCATCATCCTTCACAATACCTGGCATACAATATGATTGTACCCAAGGAATTTTTAGAGATGCTGGAGGTTATTGGTTAAATTTCAATACATTGGCCCTAAATAATCAGTTAAATATTGTCTTGTGACATTACCCAGACATGATGTTCACTTTCTGAGTTCTTCATTATATGTATTAGTTTTAGTAAAAATCAACTGGTACTGAGTTCTTAACCATTTAAGAAGGAACAAGTATTGATCCAGGAATAAAGAATGTAGCAGGTCAAATTGAGTGGGCATGGAAGAAGGAAAGAACCTGATATTTGACTTTCTATATTTCCCTAGATAGCCCAGGTTAAGTCACCAAAAGGCAACCAAATTATTCCATAATTCACTCCTTATAGTGCACTCCTCCACCTATCCTGCTAAGATATAATACTCAGGTTCCTATCACAGACAATCTCTGATCTGTGGGTTTATCCCTGGTCCACTCAAGTAGTAAAATCACGTCATCCTCTGTATTCTTTAAACACAGGCAAAACACTAACCATAGGAAAAAATGATTTAGAGCCAGGGATATTGAAGCATGCTTCTAATTTCAACTACTTTGGAGGCTAAAGCAGGACAATGACAAGACTGAGACCAGCATGGAAAACAAAGTGAGATCATATTTATAAATAAACTAAAAATGGGTGGAGATGTTAATTTAGAATTCTTAGTACCATGAGTACAAGGACTACTATGATTTTAAAAAAAAGGAAAAGATAAATGGTAGAAAGAAAGGAAGGAAGAAAAAGAAAGAGCAATAGAGCGGAAAGGCAGGAGAGAGAAAGAGAGGATGCATCACAGACAGTTAATCATCATTATCAACTTGACTGGATTTAGAATCACCATGGAAACATACCTCTGGGTGTGGCTGTGCATGTTTCCAGAGAAGCATTTATTATGTGACAAACAGTTCATCATTTTAATTTGCAATCTCAGTAGCAGCTATCTTAATTTAAATCTACAAATACCAGAAGCTCAAATGATCAAAAATTTGTTCCAATGAGATGTAGCTCAAATTTAGTTCTAACAAACAATAAAATATAAATTCTTTAAACAGAAAAGACACCTGTACATCTATGCACATGTACTTTTAGAAAAATTATTCATTTTGAAGTAAAAGACAAGAATTCAAGTGGTAGGAGAAAAGCTAATGACTGTCATTTCTGAAAGATTATTGGTTAGACATGCTATGATTTTAATAAATCACATTGTATAAATGTTACAGATTTGATCACTTTTACAAAAGCTGGAAACCACAAACCTAGTTTTTGTTATGGTGCATAAGAGCTAATTAGTGGATTTTATCAACTGTATCATACACGTCATATAATTACAGAAACTACACAAACAATTCTGCAATAAGACATAACATTCAAATTGCCCTAAAATATACACAGCCTCCCCCATAACAAATGGCTCAGACTATGTAAAAACATGGCTACTACTCAATGGCTCCTCATGCCAGTAATTAAGACGTCATCTTCATTTCAGAAGTTTTGAATTCTATTTGCTCGTTTCTATAGGGGCAAAGAGTAGACATCCTCTGAGATCACCTCAAAAAATATGAAGAATGCTAGTTAAATAGCAATAACAAAAGTCACAATGATAATGAGGTTCTGAAGAACATTTTCAGACCAGATGTTAAAAACCTTCAGGGGATCTCTCACAGGCAGGGCTACCCTCAGCCCAGGGCTGGGAATTACATTTGACCACCATGGAAATTCAAGCCTACTCTAACAGACAACAGACAAGCCCATCTTAAAAGACACACAGAGTCAGGAGCATCAGCTCTGATCTACCATGGTTCACTCACAAATTCATGCACACTTCACCTCTGATCTACCATGGTTCACTCACGAGGTTCATGCACACTTCAGCTCTGATCTACTGTGATGTACTCACAAAGTTCATGCACACTTCAGCTCTGATTACTGTGGTTCACTCAGAAGGTTCATGCAAACTTCTGAATAGAAACAGCACAGTCTGAATTAATAATAAATCTTCATGAACACCTGCACAGTAGGAAGAAAAGATAGCCTGCCCTTTTTTTGACTTCTCATTTCTTTTAACAATTAATTAATTTTGACAATTTATTTATTACAACTAATTATTTCTAAAGAATCTTTACCATACAAAAGGCAGTAATGCCTGCTTAACAACACAAAAATCATGACAGGTACTTGAACACTAGTCAACCACCTTGGGTTAGCGAAGTCATGGATCTTGGAAGAGAACCCATAATACCACTGTATTAAACCAGTATAATTAATAACTACAGTCTAAATACATACATCTATATCCACAGATGAGTGTAGCTCCCATGCCTCATAAAGGTAATTTCTCTTTGTAACAAATGGAAATCAGAAACAGATGGAGACGGAAAATACAAACAATAAAGAGAAAAAGAGATCATGTAATACCCAGTAACAACTGATAAATCTTCAACACAATTCCTGCACTTAATGTTCAATCATTATGAAAGAGGAAAGCAAAAAGATTGTAAGAGCCAGAGGAACAGGAAGTTTGTTGTGAGGCTTTGTCTCCTAAAAATGTCAGACAGACCATACCTATGAAGTCTCATCAACATTGCTACCTAACAAGACCTAAACATCAATGGCAGCAATGGACATGCTAACTAACATGGATTGGAAAAAGCTCATGGGGTTCTCAATTGCAGACAAAGAATTACAGGTACTGAGGAATGCTGAGTGAGAGAAATAGTCTTCCCCAGAGAGGAGCAAAGAGACCCCCCCCAATTGGTTATCCAATACTAATTGGATAAACTGAGACCATATACCCACAGGTAACATTGTATTATTGAGCAGGTTGTATTTATGTATTTAGGAGTATTGTGTGGGAGTAATTAAAAAGAGGCCATGATAGAGGCCATGGATAGGAAGGGTTGGATGGAGAAAAGAGGCAAGTGATATAATTATATTATAATTTCAAAACCTTATTTTAAATAAAAGAAAGTCTTAATGCCCTATACCTTTTTAGTTTTCAACTTAATGGGTTCAAATATGAGTACTTCTTTAATGGTAAAAATACAAATCACATCACTGGCCACACATAGTGGTGTGTGCCTTTATCTCAGCAACTGGGAGAAGGAAGGAAGGAAGGAAGGAAGGAAGGAAGGAAGGAAGGAAGGAAGGAAGGAAGGAAGGAAGGAAGGAAGGAAGGAAGGAAAAAGGCAGGCCAATCTGATCTACATAACAAGTTACAGACTAGCCAGGGCTTCAGTGACTGAGCTCATTTCAAGAAAAAAGAAGGATCAAATTGCTGAAGCTGTGAGAGTCACTGAAGAGGGCCTACAAAAGCACTAGAATGCAAGAGCCAGGGGGATAGAGGACACCAGGAGAACAAGGCCCTCTTAATCAACTGAGCAAAGATCACATGAATTCACAGAAATCTCTGTATTTCCTGTGTATTTCTTCTCTATGTTTCTTAGTTAACATTAGTTACATATTGCTTTATAATTTTATTTATTCTCTATGATTCATGGGACCTCACCAAGGCCTGCATTAGCTGCTGTACATGGATTATTTCATTGAATCCTAACAATCCTGCAAAATATCAGACATTAAAGCCTACTTTACAAGTGAGGGAACTGAGATAGAAGAGTTAAGGAAATCACTCAGTCACAAATGATTGAGTAACAGAGCTTGAAATATGGACCTCATTTCTCACACTGTCATGAGTATGTTCTCCTCAAGCAAAGCTACTAACACTTTTCCTATAGCCTGAACTCCTACTGGGGCTACACGAATGCAACATAATTCTCCATGAATGTGGACCTACCAGCTATTCTGAACTGATATCTTGGTCCTAGACTCCACAAGGAAATTGGTCTATGGATGATATTCAATTACCAATCTTTCTCATCCTCACTTGAATCTAGTTCAGTACTTTTTAAAAATAGTCAATTATTATCAACACCCCAAAATCATGTTCCTTCTTAGATAAATTATAAAAACCAGCAAATCATAAAATGTTTGTCCCACACTATAATCCCAGATCCTTTCTATCTGCTGGAGAAGTACACATTGAGAAATTAGAGATTGGAAGTATGGCTCAATGGCAGAGTTCTTGCCCAATATATGCAAGGCCCTGGTTTTTTATTACTCCATATGCCCAGAAAGGAACTAAAAGCACACTACCTTTGCCTCATTTTCTGAAAAACTGCTGTGAAGGATATAATTTTGAAGGTTACAGAGCAACTAGAAGCAAGTGTTTGGTAAAACAGCCAATCCTATACTTTAATATATGGTGATTTCACAAAGTACACCTAAAAAGAATGCTATCCCTCATAAGACTACCTCCAAATAGAATGTGTCTTTAAATTCTAATTCTACAGAATTAAGTGACTTTTTCTTAAAAGCCATTCTTGATTAATCTTCATCATCCCCCTTCTTTCCTATGCACTCTATGGTCTCTGAGGATTTCTATGAAGAAATTCTGTTCAGACAGAATTATCTGATTAGTCAACCATAGAAATCTCATCATTCCCTTAATAGAGAAGAAAATTTAACTGGATCAAAATAAGAGACTAACATGCTGAATCATGACAAACAAACACCAAGCATGTAGCACTTCTTATGAAACCCTCTGGGTGTTTATGTTCTTCTAGCTGAGTGGTGCTCTAAGTTCAGATGCACATAAATACACTCTTGGCTACAAGAACTTGCTGTCTCGTTTCTACTTCCAGCATAGAAAAACAAGGCATTTGTTTTTAGAAATGTGTCATTATCCAACTTTTTATTATGCTTAGCAATGATGCAGAAGACAATAAAATCAAATATACTATTGTACTTCCTGTTAAAAAAGTGTTATGACTTGAAAGCTTGACTAAGAGCAACAGATTTCTATACACTTTATACAAAACATGCTTTTAAAAAAGTGTACTTTTTATAATTGGAGTAACATTAAAACATTGTCATGTATTTATAAATGAAATAAGACAATATTATATGATTAATTACACATTGCTAGTCATTCAAGTAGCAACTCTTGGCATATATGTAAAAATGTCTAATGTTCCATTTGTTTTTATAAAATAACAACAAAAAGACCACAGTTATATTTATGCTTGCTGTGACTTGGGACTGAAGTCTTAATGGGCTTCTGTTATGATGGCTATAGATTGCCTTGTGGTTCATTGGTAACCTGACCTTATGGAATCTGCATACCTCAGACTGAAATAACTATAATGCTCATGTATTTACTCTCAGAATATATGTTTTGCAGTTTCATGTGTCAGAGAAAGTGGATTTACATGTTACCTAGTTTTCATTTAACCCTCATAAAATGGCTGAATGGCTTAAGAACATAGTTGTTGAAAGACACTAAATATATTAAAGAAATAAACAGTTGTTCTGTTCCTTCAAAAAGAATTGCTGTTATAGCAATTAATGATGAAGCAACTGCATTGGAAAGAAAATCCTAAAGAAGTCTATTTTGAAACATTTGGTAGTGTAAACATTACTACATGCCTTGGTAACCGGAAACTATGTATATGAGTATATTATTATAAATCTCTTGGCCTAGGGAGTTAGATCACTAAATAAAGTGCTTACTGCATGAGCACGAGAACTTGAGTTTGGATCCCCAGTGTCCATGTAAAAGGCTGAGCATAACCATGTGTGCCTGTGATCCCTGAACAGGAGTGGAGATCATAAGGGTCTAGAGACTTTATAGGATAGCAGGTCTAGCCAAATTGGCAAGCTCCATGTTTGGTGAGTATCTTAGTTAAGATTATCATTCCTATATTGAAACACCATGACCAAAAAGCGAGATGGAGAGGAAAGGGTTTATTTGGCTTACATTTCCATATCACTGTTCATTATCGAAGGATGTCAAGATAGGAACTCAAACAGGGCAGAAATTTTGAGGCAGGAGGAGATACAGAAGCCATGGAGGACCAATGCTTATGAGCTTGCTCAGCTTACTGTTTTGTAGAACTCAGGACCACTAGCCCATGGATGGCACCATCCATAATGGGCTGGGCTCTCCTGAATAATCACCAATCAAGAAAATATCCTACAGTCTTGTCTACAGCTGGATCTTATGGAAGCATTTTCTCAACTGAGGCTCCCTTCTCTCTGATGACTCTAGCCTGTGTCAGAGAGAGAGAGAGAGAGAGAGAGAGAGAGAGAGAGAGAGAGAGAGAGAGAGAGAGAGTTGTGCCACAAAACTTCTTACATCTCCACACTTAGTAACCTGAAATGAGAAATCGTACATTTAAAACTTGTATAGAAAGTTACAGAGATTGTGGAATAAAATGATAAAAGTATAAAGATGCATCAACTTCTGATTCATCCATAAAAATACTTAAAGGTGCTAGAGAGATGGGTCAGTGGTTAAGAGCACTGGCTGCTCTTTCAGAGAACCTGTGTTCAATTCCCAGCACCAACATGGCAGCTCATAACTATTTGAAACTCCAGTTCCAAGAACCCAACACTCTCACACAGACATATACACAGGCAAAGCAACAATGCACAGAAAAATAAAATAAATAAATCATTAAAAAACACTAAAAAATATAGATGAATGGTAAATTCATTCATTACCCAGACACCCCAGAAAGGAGAGAGAGAGAGAAATAAAGCTGACTAGCATAGGGAAAATAGGTAATATCCTAGCCTAAATTCAGCAACATATTTGATTATAGGGGCTGAAAAGAATGATACACTTTTACTTGGTTCTACAAGTCTTTTTCTGATACAATAAATACGAAAACCATTAAAAATAACTTAGAAATAAATTTTCAAATCACTGTTTTATAATATGCTAAAACATAGTAAATTAATGACCCATACTGATGATTCTCCATATAGAATTGCACAGAAAAATAGAATGGGGAAGTCTATAACTATAGAATATAGATAAGTGGTTTTTAGGAAAAAGGGAGGAGGGAGCTATCAGATACTCCTAACAGCTATGTTGTTTATTTAGGGAACGATATAATGATCTTGTAGTCTTGCTGGCGACCATGAAGTTATTCTAAAGAGACATACTTTAGAATTTGCCCAGGAGTTGGGAGAAGGAAAAGACTGGGGCACTGATATAAGCCAGAGAGAAAACTCTTCCTGAGAAAGTGAGCTCTCCCAGGAAGAGATTTCATACAGTTCTAACAACTTATGTAACACCACCTTACAAGAACAAGGAGCTGAGAGATTGATGGTCACTATGAGCAAAACCACACCCTGACAGATTGCTTGGATTAACTGTGGCTTCTCTGTTTGAACCCAAATTTCATGTCACGACCCTGAAGATGGACTCTGGGAGGTCAATGGACTTCTCTGTTCCTTCTCCAGTGTAGTGTATCTTTCTTCTCTTCTTTTCACTTATTACCTGCTTTTTTACTTGGCCCACTGAGGATGGGTGGCTGAGCCTGTTATTAGGGATATGAGAGTCCAAGCTTTGGTCCTAACAATCTCAGAATTACTCTGAAATTATGGAGTACTGAAACTTAGTCAACACAGTGAATATAATAAAAGCTACTAAACATTTATCCTTAAATGACAAATTTTATGTCATATGACAGCTACCTCAGTAGAAAACTTACAAAAGTTAAAAGACCCATATTTAGTATTGAACAATACTTTGTAGTATATTTTAAGCAAACATTATCAGATTCATTCTTTACAAGAAGTCTAAATGTCTGTACTTTGTGAACTATCCATAATATCTTAGTATAGTATGCACAATAAAAGATTCACAGACACATATTAGAAGTTTATTCTCAAAAAAATTTTGGTGATCATACATGTCTAGACACAGTGGTATGATAATAGATGCTTGTGCATAAGTAGCACACTACGTACTTCTGATGACCTTTCATGGGGTAGCAGGTACAGCCACACCCCTTCCTCCACTGAGAACCTTTTAAAATTCATACTTTTTAAGATTTCAACCTTTGAAATGGACATAAGATACTGTATCACAATATTATTGACATCCTGATAATATATGTCCATAGTGTGATAAAATAGTGCTTTTGAATACTACAGCTTGCATAGAAATTTTCAGATCAAGAGACCAAGTAGAAAAAATTCTTATTAAATATAATGTATGAAAGGTATTTGGAAGCAGAGGGATTGCATTTCTCTTGGAGTTCTGGCTGTGAGTTACTTTCTGCAGTGAAGATTGGAAGGAGGTGAAAACCATGGTAGCAGAGAACTTTTTTTTTTTTTTTTTTTTTTTTTTTTTGGTTTTTCAAGACAGGGTTTCTCTCTATTTTGCTTTGGAGGCTGTCCTGGCACTCACTCTGTAGACCAGGCTGGCCTCAAACTCACAGAGATCCATTGACCTCTGCCTCCCAAGTGATGGGATTAAAGGTGTGCACCATTAAGGCAGAGAACTTCTTTAGAGGTAAAGCTTTAGATTTGCTCCTGGGTGTGTCATTCTCAATCACGTGCCTGCATTCTGTAGAACCATTTTCTTGTGTATTGACTTTTGTTGTTGCTGTTGTTTTCTTTTTTCCCAAGCAGAAACAGCAGCCTCTCGTTTTTTTTCTGGGCCAACCAATGGCAAGTTAAAAGCTAGATCACCATTTTGCCCTTTCCGTGTTTCCAATGATCGAGTAACTTAGAACCTTCAATTAAATACACTTTGAAATGCCTATTTTCCTGACCATACCTTCTTTGATGTACTTGTCATTTGTCACCTTGTCACATAGTTTCTATTCTATGTCTAATGTTATATTTGAGAGAGAGAGAGAGAGAGGAAGAGAGAGAGAGAGAGAGAGAGAGAGAGAGAGAGAGAGAGAGAAGGGGGAATATTGAGTTAGCTAGACTAGAGATAAAGGGCATGCTATTCCACTTTGCTAACTTGTATAAGAATTATGACACCAGCTATTAATCAAGGGTGACAACAAGTAGGAGATTTTACTAATTTATATACACCTTAGACTTTTGCATTCTACACAGGCTGCCATCCTTAAATCTCTTTCAGGTCATGGCCCCAGGTTACACTGTGAACAGGCAGGAGACCACAAGTCTAACCGTTTAGGCAGATGGAAGTTTTATACAGCAAAGATGTTGCCACTATTATTTCTTAAGTACACCAGTGTACTTCTCTTCCAATAGTTGCCGCCCTGGTTTGTCTTGCCCACCTGACAAAATTATGCTTTTCCTGATAAAAGTACAAGAGAATGTCTAGAAGACAAGGACTTAATGTTGTGTGTGATGGACACTGAATTACCTCCCTGAGCTGCACTGTAAAGGCATATTCTTTGATTTGGGGGATGGGCCTAATGGTTGGTTGTTAATCAGAGCTGTCTCCTGTTACAGGAATGGAGCCTTAACTGGAGGTCGGTCAATCTGGGTAAACAACCATTAGCAGAAACTTTCTCCACAAGCTTAAACTTCAGTTATGATGCGAAGTTTTCATTCCTACAGCTTCCACAAGCTTGGTTATTATACTATCTTACAAGCATATTGGAGGAATTGTTCCTTTAGCTAAATTCAACTTTGTGTAACTTAATATTCCTAAGCAAGTTTATAAGCAAATCCATTATAGCATTAATTTTATTACTTCAAGTTTCTTCATCCGAATTTTAAAATGAAACCAAGGTATAAAGTGTTCAAAACTACTGTAAGTACTGTTTACCACAAGTGTTCAGAACAGAATAAAACACTAATAGCATACCACTGATACATTTTTAAAGAAGTTCAAGGCACTGATGACTTATTGGAGCTTTGAAAAACATGATTTGATGTTTCTTCATTAAAACAATATTTAAAGATTTTCCTACCTTTGTGATAAGAATTCGGTATCTATCCAGCATTGCCTGGTTGTCATGGCATCCTGCTAATAGCTGCCATACTTCTGCTCTTAATGCCTCAGGAACACCACTCTTTACCAAAGTGGATAGCCCTTTTGGTCGGGCACCAAGGTTATTGTGCCTGAGGAGAAAAGAAAATAAACCATTCACAATCCATGCCCAGAACCACTGCTGTTATAGAAAGAATATGTATTAGTTTATGTAAAAATATAAGGCTGGTCAAAAGAAAATTGACTGGAACACTAAACAAAAGAAGTACTTAAACCTCAGTGATATCTTTAACCACTTTTTTTTCTTTATTTCACCCTATATTTTGATGATATATATATTCCACTTTAGACAAAGGGCTTTTTTACCCTGTTATTTATATTTTTAATTTTTCTATGATGATTATGTAGTAATATATGTATTAGTTTTTTGTTTATATCCAAATAGTGAAACATAAAAAATAACCACTTAAATCCCCTGAGACAGCTGTACAACCACTTGACTGTGTTGCCAAAGAATGAGTTGAGATGCTGAAAGTGAATCATAAGCCTGTCAAACTTGACAGTACCCACTTCTTTATAGTCAGACTGAGCTGGGCCAAATGCAAAAAGCAGGTCCTACATTATAGGAAAGAAATATGCAAACTTTAGTTTCTTACAGTCCCTACATCTTGACCCAAGGATTGCCTGGGAAGCGGCATGTCTTGTATGCTTAATTTGGAACACTCCGTTTCAGTTTAAACTTAAGTACAAAGGACCATCTAGATTTAAAATACCCAAGGTGACCCTTATACCAAGAGGAATTCCTCATTGCTGTCAGTTCTAAATTTGTCTTGATGGCCTATTTGAACTACAAGCATTCCCTAAAATGAGGTCTTTACTCTTTCCTACAAACAACAAAACTTACACAACTACATCTTGCTAGAGGGACAGCTTATGCCTATCAGTCTTATCCTTTTCTCAAGGGCTGTTAAGAATCAGAGCAAAAGCAAGTATCTGTTGTCTAAAGCCAATGATCACATATTAGCTATGCAATAATGATCAACAGACATCTGATCAAGATATTAAATTATAGTTTGAACGCAAGATCATTCTTCACCTGTTTCCTGACTTAAGAGCTGTAGTCTCGGCCTTTTCTGCTCAGATACCTCACATTCCTTGCTCACTATGTCATAGAGCTGACCCTGAGGCAACCACCCAATTCCAGAACTTGATAATGTATCCCAATTTGAACTAACATACCAGGCTATAATTTCAAGTTTTAAAACTGAAAAGTCATGGAATCCATATGTCTATTTTACATAATTGGTATCCCACATACTTCTCCAAATTATGCACACTCTTCTATCGCCAGCCTAGACCCAAATTTTGGCATCTTCTTCTGAAAATGTGTTCAAAAGTTTTTTCCCCCCTACATATTGTCATAATCTACATATCTTTGGAGAAAATCTTAATGTTCCAAACTTAGATAATAAGTTAAAGCAAACTTATCACATCAATTTTGTGTAAATCCTCACATTTATGACCATTCTGCTTTCATTCAGCTAAACTTTTGTGGGGAGAGGATTGGGAGAATTAGGGAATGGAAACTGGTAAAACTGATGGGCTCAAATCAAAATGAAGTTGAAAGACTTAGAGCATAAAAGAATCAACATTATTAAAGAAGATTATTATGCTGTCAAGGGACAGGATTCAAAATAGTTATATAGGTATTATTTTAGATACATACTATTTTTAAAAGATTTTATTTATTTATTATGTATACAACATTCTGCTTCCATGTATATCTGCACACCAGAAGAGGGCACCAGATCTCATAATGGATGGTTGTGAGCCACCATGTGGTTGTGGGAATTGAACTCAGGACCTCTGGAAGAGCAGTCAGTGCTCTTAACCTCTGAGCCATCTCTCTGGCCCCGACAGATACTATTTTAACCTGCTTTTAAACATACATATGATAAAATTTGGAATAACATATATAGTGCATATGTTTATGTATGTAATAAGATTAAGAAAGTCCTTTAATTTAATTTTTATATTCCTTTTTAATTACAATGATGCTAAATTCTTTTATAAATACTAATTACATAAATAATTATATTAGTATAAATATATTTATATTTGCATACATGTTATTTTATAATTATAAAATATATTATTAACATTTGATTGTAATTCTTTAAAGTACCTTTATATGTTTAAATAAGATTTTTTAATTAACTGTGGCAAACATGTTTAATGCATTCCATAAAATATGACACATAGAAAAGTACTAATTATGCTTGAGAAGAAGTGAATAAACTATCTGATGCCTGGAATTTCCTAGAAGATCTCTTTTTCATTATCCAGCTGAGTCTGAGACTACTTAAAAACATAAGAGAACTAGGATCATTTATAAAATCATGCTTCTTATAATTCAATGTATGATTCTGATTATACTTTTGGATCCGAAAAGCATTTAGTTTGAAGGTAGTTGAATTTACGGATTCTGTAGGTAAAAAAAAAACTAAGCTAATTAAAAGCGACAGTGTGAGTACAAAAAAGTCTAACTACATTTTCTTGAAGTTGAAGGAAATACTGTAAATTATGAATCACATAGTGTATAAAGTTACAGAAGAGGAATTCGAAGTAATTAAATATATTATATGCTATAAGTAAACCATTATCTATTACAATTTGAAAAGATACCTACAAGTAAAAGTACGCTTGTCTGGGTTCTTCAGAAGGCACTATAACATCTCTGTGCCCACATGTGGCTTTTCAGAAGTCCTCTATAATCATATGTACTTCTTTCCCACATTCATTTTCCAATTCAGTATAGCAGGACCTCTCTGTCCCTTCCTGAAGGGTTTTCACTCAAGTAATCCACAACATGTCCTTGTGTCACTAAGTTCAATGGGTATTTTCAATCCTCTCGGGGTTGACCACTCATTTACTTGACCTTTCACTGCTTCCATAGGGATCAAGCATAAAACCTCCCCTCTTATCCACACTCCACAAACTCCACCAATGATTGCTTCTCCACTCTTAACACCAGTAATCTAATTCTGTTACTGTCTTGTTTGTTCAGTATGTCTCTGGAGTACCTATGGCTCAACCACACCCTGAAATCAGTCATGCCCCAGTCTGAACTCAGTCTTCCTTCAAAAATCTCATTGTTATCCAAGATTACATCAACTTCAGTGATTATGCAATAATCTATCCACACTAAAAATCTAGATGTTATTGTTGATCTCACTTTCCATCCCACAGATCATACCTAGCCCATTGTCACACCCAAAAGATCTTTTTTTTTTTTTTCTTTTTGGAAGAACTCACATGGGAAGTTTATTGGGGAAGGGATTAGGGGAAGGGAAGGAAGAGAAGGGAGAGAAAAAAGAGAGGGGAGGGAGGGAAAGAGAGAGGGGAGAAAAAAGAGACAGAGAATATTGATTCTTTCATTCCATGAGTTCTTCCATTGTTGTTTTCCAGTGTTTCAAATCACAGAGACAGTGGTTTGCTAGATTTCTACCTAAGTGTTTCATGGCTTTTTTATTTTATATGTCTTGTGTCTTCCATCTCTGACTTTTCATTGCTACTATATTCAAGTAGAATTAGCCTTAACATATTGACTTTGCATTCTGTAAGATGGTAAAATGAGGGCAAGAGTGGTGGCACACGGGGTTAATCCCAGCACTCAGAAAGCAGAGAGAGTCAGACATCTTTGAGTTCTAGGCTAGCCTTATCTACATGGCAAGTTCCAGACTAGCCAAAGCTATATGGTGAGACTCTGTCTCAAAAAAGGTTAGGTTTTGTTTATCTACTTATTTTATATAAATCTTTTATTTTGCTTATGAATGAAAATTATATTTCTGAAAATTAGATACCATTTTGTATCTTCCTTCCAAATCTTATTTGCCTTTCCCTTTTAAAAAATTATATGAAAAAAAGATGAGAGTAACCAACCAATAACTGATTTGACTTAAGGCCCATTCCACGAGATGGAGCCCATACCTGACAATGCTTGAATGACCAAGACTCTAAAGCTAGCCCAGGGACCAAGGGTAAAATTAAATAATATTGGTCTAAAAAATAAATAGATAAATAAGGAAGGAAGACATATAGTGATAAAATCATTCCTAATGACATACTCATAGATCAGTGCCTTGCTCAGCCATCACCAGAAAAGCTTCCTCCTGCAGCAGATGGAAACAAATATAGAGACCCACAACTGGACATTACACAGAGTGAGAGACCTTAGAACACCCAAGCTTAAGTGGGATGTCTCCATCAAATCCTTTCCCTAGGAGATAAGGAAACCCCATGAAAGAAGAAGAGGAAAGAATGTAAGAGTCAGAGGGGATGAAGGATACCATGAAACAAGGCCTTCTAAATAACATAGGCAAAATTCATATGACTTCACAGACTGAAGCTGCATGCACAGGGCCAGCATGGGTTTCTGTGCTTATCTTATGGTTTCTAGCTTACTTTTTTTATAGGATTCCTGAGTCTGCAAATAATTGGGTCTCTGATGCTTGTAACTTCTCTTGGTCTCCTTTCTGTCTGTTGGTATGTCTTCTTGTCCAACTTCAATGTGATAGTTTTTACCTTATTATATTGTATTTTGTTATTTTTTTAATGAATTAATGAATAAAAACTTAGCAACTAGGGTAAAGGTTAACAACTGAACTATCATTTATACACTGGGTATGTCAACCACTCCAGGACAGGCCTTATATTCAGGAGTAGTTGACCAACATATAAAGGACTCCAGAGTTTTTATGTGTGCTTTTATTTGGTGATAGTTTGGTGTTGTATTTTCCTTTGGGGGTGGTGCTTGCTTTCTTGGGTTTGGGGACCTATTTTGTATTAGGTTCGGATTGTTTTTTGAAAAAGAACTTAAAGTTAGGTGGGTAGGGAAAGATAGAGGATCTGGAAGGACTTGGGGGAGAGAAAGAATATGATTAAAATATATTTAAAGTTAAAAATTGTTTCAAATAATCAAAAGTATAATTAAAAATATCCCCAATATTAAACCAAGTAAATGAGAATGCTCAAAGTAGATATGCCTATGCTGTCACAGACTTAGGATTTTGTTCTTAAAGCTAACAGCTGCAGGCAGCTTATAGGTACCTACAAAAGTTATGAAAGCTCCCTGGATTCCTAGTTTGCTGAGATTTATATCATGAGTGATAAGCTTTTTAAAGGTTTTTAAATGCATATATTAAGATAATTACATTATTTTTCTTCTGGTGATGATATGGCAACTTCATAATTTATTTTCATATGCTGACCCGCACATGATGTCCCAGAATAAACCCCATTGTTATGCTTTTTTTTATTTTCCTTTATAAATAACTGAATTTGACATGTTCTTACTATTGTTGGGGATTTCCGAGCATATGTTCATAAAGCATACTTGGCTGTAGTTTTGTCATATTTTAAATTGGTATTGTGATTGGTGTATGTTAGTGTCATAAAATTAATTCAAAATAATTACCTTCTATATTCTGAGAAAGTCTGTATAAAATTTAACAGTTCACCTTTTATAAATATTTGGTTAATTTTCTAATTAGATTTCAAGCTTTCTTTGTGAAGAAAAAAAATTTAAGCAGGGTTGGGTAGCTGGGAGCTCAGCTAGGAGAATGCTTGATTAGAATGCACAAAGTCAACCAAGCAGTGGTGACATACGCCTTTAGTCCCAGCAGAGGAAGGCAGAGGAAAGAGAATCTCAATGAGTTAGAGGCCAGCCTGGTTTACAAAGAGAGTTCCAGGACAGCCAGGACTGTTACACAGAGAAACCCTGTCTCAAGATACAAAAAAAAAAAATAGGGAAAAGAAAAGAAAAGAAAGAATGCACAAAGTCCAGCACTGCATAAACTACATAGGCTGGCACACCTGTAATGCTGACACACCTGTAATGCTATGCTAGCACCTGGGAAGTGGAGGAAGGGGAATCAGAAATTCATGTTATCCTTGGCAACATTTAATGTCAGCTTGGCTACATGAAACACTTCCTCAAAAATAAAAACAAAAGAAAATTATTTTAATGAAAAAAAAACTGAATTCAATGATACCAAGCCATTCAGGTTATTTCATGTCGAGTGAAGCCTGGCACTTTACAGCTTTCCCAGAATTTATTCATTTCACCTAGCTTTCAAAAGTTTAGTGAACTGAAAGTATTTTAAATAGAACCCACAATGGGGGAAGATCTAGACAGGCAAACATAAAGAGTATCTATGAATCACATTTTAATTTTTATGTTATTAGGTATAAAAAGGGCCTGTGCATTCAGCTAGTAAAGGCCCTTGCTGTGCAAGCCTGGAGATCTGAGTTTGGTACCTGAAACAGGCATAAAGATACAGGAGATAACTGGATCCACAAAGTTGTCCCCTAGGCAACCAGTCACACACACCCTCACACACACACATATCATGCACACAAACACATTAAATAAATGAGTTAAAGTATACTAAGATAGCCTTTAATATTCCAGTTTTAAATTTTCCTTACTGAAAGATTTTAATTAGTATAAAAATTAATGCTAAATATGTAAGTGTAAATTTTTGAATAAGAAAAATAAATTCTCACCATCTTCCTAACAATTCTCCCCAAGAATAGAGGATCTTCTCAGGACAGTCTTTTGACACATCGCCTGTTCCACTTGAGAGTTCATTATCACTCTCTACAGGGGAAGAAAAAACAATACACATTATATAAAATGTAAGTACTTCCAAATCATAAAAAATAAGACATGGCTATGTATTTACCAAAAGTAAATGGTACCCAGATAAAATTGTCAAATAATTTTATGAAAATTCTCATCTGCAGATAAGACTCTACAGACAGCTATATTAAATAGCTTTATCCAAAGACAATAGTTTAAAGCTAGTTGTGATATCAGCAGATGGCAGACTGAGAAGTCTTAGGTCTCATTCTTCCCTACAAATAATTCATCTACCATCTATCCACTTGTAAGAAAACTTGGGGAAAAGGCTTAAGATGCCCATTTAGTGAACAGAACTAAATAAAACCCAAATGACAAGGGTATGAGGGACAGTCTGACTCCAATAGCATCTCCCTTCTCCCTTCTCCCTTCTCCCTTCTCCCTTCTCCCTTCTTCACATGGGCACACACGGCTGGAGAGGGCTTCCCAGTGCCCACAGTTTCTGCAGAGAAAAAGAAGGCAGCCTGTGGGCATCTTGTCAGTGAACTTGTAATGGTGGCCACACCTCCTTGGGCGTGGCCTCAGGCAGATAGGCACTTGAGGCATAGCTTTCCTTGGCAAGCTCTTTCTGGTGGGCTAGCGGATCCGGTAGGAAGGGCAGGGAAACGTTCACGCAGTTCTTTGTATTTTTTTGTGTATTGTTCCCCACTAAACACCCACTTATCATTTATCTTGGATTTAGTGATATCATTACATCCTCGCCTTCAGCAGTCATTCAGCTAGCTTCCTAAGCATCACAAGATGCTCACAGGCTCTCTGGATACAGTTTACTACAAGAATGTCATGACTTGGCCACCTGATACATACAGGGAAGTAAAAACACAATGCATGTATCATGATGGCACTCTTGTTCAGTCCATCTGTGACACTTTCATCATAGACAACAGCCAACACTGTGAACCATAAGTATGTTAGGTATAAATTAAAACAAAATAAATACCTTAAGAAGCTGGCAATTTTGTAACAAAATTTACACTTGGTAAAAGTTCTGAGAATAAAGTGACTGTAGAGTGCTTAGTCCTAAATGGAAGATCTATATCATATATACCCCAACCTTGGCTCAGGAAACATGGATAAAGAGAAGGGGGAAGAAAGAATATAAGAGCTGCAAGAGGTGAAAGAATGCTGAGAAAACTGTTTTCTTGATGTGATGAGGCCGTTGTACAAGTTACCTATAGATAGCCTGAATAAAATGAACCCATCAACATTTATTTCATCATGGATGGGAAAGGGCACATGAGATAGAGAAAGGAAACATATGGAGACAATTTATCTCAATTATAAAAGCAGATTTGGCATAGAATTAAGTAAGAAAAGCTAACAAAGCACTGTCCCAATAATACAAGATAGTTTAAAAATTTGTCTATCAGAGCACAAGTACCAAGGCTTATCAATACGGTTCCAAATTGATAAACAGCTCCCACACAAGGATCTATGTGAAGAACAGAACTTCTTAAGATACTACAAAAGGCAAAAGCAAGCATAAAATAATTGACTTCTGGGATATACAAAACAAACATTGATATAATTAATAAAGGTTTATTTGAGCAAGCTGAATGACTTGGTCAAAGCCATTCACAAATTCAGGAAAGTCAAAACACATGTACACACAGAAAAAATGCTTAACTATTTTAGAGTAATAACAGATAAGAATTGGGTGTTTTATTTAAAACCTGAGCATCACTCTAGGAAATGGAATGAAAACAAAAGTATGACCCACTCTGTAAATAGCTCACATAAGCAACTCGAAGTTAGTAACAACCTCATCACAACAAATAGAAATGAGAGGTTTTGTGCTAAAGCAAAAGCAAATGAAATTTCACTGGTATTAGAGGAACAGTGATTGCTAACACAAACCACTGAAGATTTGGTACTACAGTATCCTAAAGAACCAGGCCAGTAAAAAATCACCCCAAATAATCCTACATTCTCACAGCATGTAGGGACTTTTGAGAAAAGTGACTATTAAAAGTTACAGTGAAAAACAGATTAGACTTAGATTATCTCAGGTAAACAAATATAAGTTGACCTACTTAATAGATTTGTAAAATTCTAAGTACTCATAACCTGGTATTCAATTAAGCAGTATGGAAGACAGCACCATCTTATCTGATCCCTAATAAATAAGAGTATGTGAATGTTCCAAAGTATTTGATGATATTGTGCATGCTAAATTCAGACCCTAGGAAAGAGGGAAAAAACAGTCATCTTAGCCTTGAGTACAATAAAAGTCAAAAGTACTGTGATAAAAGAATCATTTGGAGTCTTATTAATCTTGGTGGTAGAGGAATGCCTAAGCATGAAACAAAACAAGATGCAATAAAGATAAGGAATATGTCTACCTATAAATGTAAAACTTCAATTAATTAATGCATAAAAGTTTCCAGCATATAACAAGGGGTTATTTTCCCCAACATACTACAATTCTATTAATAAATAAAGTTTAAACCACTAGAAATTAAGCCAAGACAAGAACATAGTACAGGTCTTACTACATAAAATATAAGCACACAATGAGGATTTAAAAAAAAAAACATGCTGTCATTTTAAATGCAAAATAATGCAAAAAATATTGACCAGTTAAATTGGTAGAGTACAAACAAAAGCATAGAGGAATAGAAAAAAAAAAGATAATGTAAATGGGAGGTAGCTTAGCAATAGAGGGTTTACCTAACAAGTGCAAAGCCCTATGTTCAATCTCCAGCATTATAAAAACCAGAGTGGGGGGAAAGGGAGAAGAGCAATAGAGAGAAGAAAAGGGAGAGGAAAGGAGGGGAAAGAATGGAAGAAAAGGAGAAAAGTGAGGAAGGGGGGAAAGGAGGGAAGGGGACTATGTTCCATCAACAGCATTCCTTTATGAGTGAATGTATATATTTATGGCTGCTCCAAATGATGAGGATAGTGAATGTTCATCACCAAACAGGACATCTACACCATCTCCTCTAAGACTCAGGATATTATAGAATAGGGACAGAAAAGAATGTAAAAGCAGGAAGACAGGAAGAAGGAATGGGAAATCCTAGCTTCTGGGTATGGTACAGCCATCACAACCATGATTCACAGCAGCTGCAATTGCCTGCACTGGGCTCACACACAAATGAGACTGTCCACAGCCAGGCATGGATGGAGGAGGAGCTAAGGGGCCCTACCCCTTCCAGCTGAACTACTGGCTATAGATGTATTCTGGGATAGAGAAGTCATTGCCTGTAGTTGTATATCAACTAGTGAACCCACCAGGATCCAATGAATACCATGCCAATGGGGACACAGAAGTCCAGGATAAACCTATTAGGTCACAAAGCAAAAGACATGGATGTGGGAAATGAATTTATAAAGAGATGTGCCACTAGAAATATAAATAAAATCTAGAAAAGCTGGTCATTGGTGGTACACATCTTTAATCCCAGCACTCAGGAGGCAAAGGTAGGCAGATCTCTGAATTAAAGGCAAGTCTGGCCAACAGAGAGAGCTCCAGGACAGCTAAGGTTACAGAGAAACCCTGTCTTGAAAAAGAAAAAAGATAGAGGAAAAGTGGAGGAAAGTAACCACAATGAATTATGTACTGGTATGAAACTGTCAAATATGAATTTAATTAATAAAAATGAAGTTAAAAGCATGTATTTATTAAGGTTCTAAATCCATATATTTTATTTGATCCAGGAACTCCACTTCCAGAATCTTACCTTCCAGAAATACACACACACACACACACACACACACACACACACACACACACACACACACACACCAGAAAGATCCTTTTTACTGTGACAATAATAAACAAGAAATTGAAAAATAATGACAATCTATTAACACAAGTCTTATTAGCAAAACTATAGTATATCTGTTCAAAGTAATCATATAGGCAGCGTAAAAGAATCTACACAGGTCAAGTCTGCTAATCCAAACATCTGAAATCCAAATGCTTCAAGATTATGACAGTCAGAGGTTCCCATTTGAAAGCATTTCAGATTCTGGATTTCTAGACTTGGGATGGATAAACAATAAAGTCTAGACAAATACACACCGCTCAAGATCCTAACAACACCACACAATCTTAAACACTTCAGGTTGAAGCATCACACAAGGAACATTTTATCTGTATGTAGCAAAATGAAAGCCATCTAAAATATGATAGTTTGTGATAAGAAACAAGTTTGCACTAGGCAAGATTTGATGGCTAACATCTTTTAAAATGGGTGAAAATACACATTTAATAGTAACTATGTATTGGTATTTGTCTTTCCACACAGTAAGCACTAAGTAAATATTTATAGAATCTAGTTTTCATTTTTTAATGCTATGCTTTTGGTATATTCTAATACTTTAAAAGCATGGATAATGATAAGACAGGGGTATTTTTATCTTTTGAATAGTCTTTATTGCCATATGTATTAAGAATATATTATTATAAACTCTTACTAATGAGTCATAAAATTATCACTGATAAGAGCAACATATTTTCTTTCTGGCAATATCCCATTATTTTCCATCATAAAGACGAAGTCAGAACCTTAACAACCTAGACAGGCAGAAGAAAAAAACACAAAGAAATGAGAAGAAATAAACATAATTTTAAATAAAACCTGATTCCTGAGAAACAACTACAGAATAAGTGGCAGTAAATTAGATGTTAAATATTTGAAAGAAAAAAAAAAGAATTTAATCAAAGAAGACATAGGTCATAGTTTGATGCTCTGTTGCTGTGATAAATATGATGACCAAATGCAAGTTAAGGAGAAAAGGACTTACTTCATCTTATACTTCCAGGCAGAAAACTAAATGTAGAAATCTGGAAGTAGGAACTGAAGCAGAGACCATGCAGAAACACTGCTTACAAGCTCACTCCCAGGCTTACATTTACTGACCTCTCTTTCTCTCTGTTTTTGGTTTTTTGTTGGATTTTTTTTTTTTTTTTTAGATTTTGATACAGTCCTTTATTTGGGAGATTCTTAGAATACAAAATTATAAGAGTGGTAATGTCAGTTAAACCTGATTTGATGGTTTTAACTTGGCAATAATTTAAAGGCAACATCATGCAACTTGCCACATCAGGGCTAATCCTAAATTCCCAATGCATTAATGATCTACACCCCATTCTTCAAAGAGCTAAAGAAAACCTGCTCCTGCTTTGCTATCCAGTCACTGACCTCTTTTATACAGCCCAGGCCCACCTTTATAGGCATGGTACCACCACAGAGATAGTGGCCCTCTAATATCAATTAACAATACCAACAGGCAAATCTAATGTAGACGCTTCTTCAATTGAGTTTCTTCCCTCTTCTCATTTTTGTCAAAATGACAACCAGGATTGGCCATCACAATAATTAATGTGTTTCTACTGAATAAGTAGTAAAAAGCAAACTTATTCTAGGCACTATTATATATTTTATAAACATTGTTTCATAGGCATTGCCTCATCTAATCATATGTATCACTTAAAAAGTCTGTCCACTTGGTGAATGACAAAATTGTTGCATGGAAGGGTTAAGTAATTTGCTCAAGGTTATTCTACAAATGACTGACAAACAGAGTTCAACCTTAGCTAGAATCCAGAGTTAAATATTCCTTTTTCTTTTTTCTTTCCTTTTTTAAATTTTATTTTATTTTATTTTATTTTTGAGACAGGGTTTCTCTGTGTGGCTTTGTAGAACAAGCTGGTCTTGAACTCACAAAGATCTGCTTGCCTCTGCCTCCTGGGATTAAAAGTGTGGGCCACCACTATCTGGCTTCTTTTTCTTACAGTTATCTATAATTCGTTTTATAGAAGAGGCTGTATTTGGCATTTAGAAGATACCAGTATGTATGTCAAGTGCCAATTTCTATTAAATCCTAAGAGCCAGAGCCAAAACTGAAAAAGCAAAGCCATTTAAAGCAATGTGCCCATGAAACACTAATATTTGGGCCACAGATAAAAATGATTGCATCCAAAAAATATAATTTCCTTTGCATCCAAGAACAATGAAACTAATACTTTAATAACCCCAAAATGTGCACCAGACCTATCTTCTTTGGTGCAAAAATCTACAATCATGAGTTTTTAAATACTTATTGACTGATCTTCTAGAAAGAAAAAAGTAAAACAAAGGGAAATAAACTTCCTACTATATGAGGTAAGGTAAATTCGCTAGATAAATGACACAGAGAGAGAAAAAAGAAAAATGAAAAAGATACAAGACCAAACCACAGCAAAACACACAGCCCAGATGCCAGTAAATGGAAGAACATGACAGAGAAAATGCAAATACAAAAAAAAAAAAAACTATAGGGTTCCTATCCCACTTTTATGACCTGAAAAGTTTTGGCTTTTTCTTGAAATACAGATTAGGAGTTACTCTCTCCATACTATGCTAACTTTTTCCCCTTTTAGGTTTATTTCACCATAGATAAGTGGATAGAAATATTATAAATGATAAGACTATGTAAAGGTTTAAACTTCTCCATGAGAAAAATATGGAAGAAAACATCAATACAACCAGAGAAAAACATGTACCTGATGGGGGATGTCCTTTCGTATAAATGTTTCTCTTATTGGTTGATGAATAAAACACTGATTGGCCAGTAGCCAGACAGGGAGTATAGGTGAGACTGCCAGACAAGGAGGAGAATTATGGGGAGAGGATACAGACAGGAGCCGCCAGGCAGGTGCCATGTAACTACTGTGAAGACAGGACGACCAGGCACTCTCCAGTAAGATGAGTCCATATGGAGATACATAGATTGATAGTTATGGATTAATAATTAAGGCAGAGCTAGCCAGTAAGGAGGCATTGGCCAGTTTATAATTAATTTACTTCTCTGTTTATTTGGAGATAAAAGGCTGGCTGTGGGACCAGGCAGAACAGAAACTCCATCCACAAATGGCACCCAACGTGGAGCTCTACCGACTGACATCCCCCATCATGTACCTTAAAAAAAAAAAAATCAGTAACCTTAAAGAGAGTCAGTTTTCTTTAGAGGTGTGGCCCCTGGTAAGTTCACCATGCCCCAGTGGATGGTTCAAACCAGGGAGGCACAGATTGAACTTGCTGGCTTAATTTTAAAAGGAAAAACAGAGAACACAAAGTTGTGAGAGTAGAAAGATAGTGGTGGATCTGGAAGGAGTTAGAGAGAGGAAATAAAGATGAAGGTGAATAGAATCAAAATATATTTGATGCAGGAACTTCATTTCTAGAATTTAGTATTTATCAATAAAACACCTTAATTATAATAATAAAATTAATTTTAACAAAATAGATATTTTTTTAAATCAGTGACCTTGAGTATACAGGCACTTGTATGCAGACATAGTAAAAGAAACTAGATTTGATAATATGTAATAGAAAATAACTGGGAGAAAAACACTGGAGAGAGAAAAGTGGAGAACCAGTTACTTTCCCTAAAAAAAACATGCAAGTTTGAGGACTATAATTCATCAGAAGAGGTTTTCATCTTTTGACTGTATGTGTAGCTTAAGGATCCCCGGAAGATTTTCGATGGAGTTAAGAGAAATGAATAAAGTCTCAAAGTCCTCTGCAGAGTTAGAGGAGCCTTCTGAGAGTATATGCTTCATTCAGGGAGGAGGTTACATCATACTTGATTTCACACCTTTCCATGAACACATTCTTCAGTTACTTTTTCAGTATGTCTATTTCAAAAAAGCAGAGTAAAATAGTGTACTACAGGTAGCATCAGGCCTGAAAGCTACTTTCTCAAATTTAAGCATGTCTTAAATGGAAACATCTTAATCTCAAAACATAAAAAAAATAATGAAGTGAAAATGGTTACAAAACATTTCTGTGTTTGCTAACCACAGAGCCTGTTACACCATGGTACTTAAATGCTAACTACAGTAATTCATTACTGTTGCAACTGAATTTCTAGTTTTCTGCCTATCATTTCAAAGTTACTAGAAAAGCATTCAAAGTTTCTTTTAACTCTTATTATTCACAGATTTTTAACATGCAACTACAGTAGCCAATTGTACAGCATCAAGAGAAGGAACAAGAGATAAAATTAAAATTTTTAGATCAAACAAAATAAATATGTATGATACTTCAATTGAGCTAATTAAGTGTACTCTCTCAACATTGGCCACAGTCTGCTTTGGAGAAAGAAGGAAAATAAAAAACTATTCCTGTCAGCAACACTTTCATCCTACTCATGAAAGGGAAATTTCAGAACTAGATATTATAAAAGGAATATATATGTAGCAAATATATATATATATATATATATATATATATATATAACACCAACATGCATATATACAAATCTTACTAATTAAAAATAAATTACATTAGAATAAAATGTCACCTTTTTCTTTCTTTTTTTTTTCTTTCTTTTTTAGACAGGGTTTCTCTGTGTAGATTGGAGCCTATCCTGAAACCAACTCTTGTAGACCAGGCTGGTCTCGAACTCAAAGAGATCCGCCTGCCTCTGCCTCCTGAGTGCTGGGACTAAAGGCATGCACCACCAACGCCCGGCTTCTTTGCTTTTTCTTAAGTTGAGGTCTTTCATTAACAGCCAAGACTAACTTCTGAACTAATAAACACCCTCCTTCAGGCTCCCAAGCGCTTGGATTATAGGTCTTATATTAACTAAACAACATAAACTTATAACATTAAAAATGACATAAAAAAGAAACAGCAAAATGTGGCAATTGGGATTTTGATGGGATTGCATTGAATCTGTAGATTGCTTTTGGCAAGATTGCCATTTTTACTATGTTGATCCTACCTATCCAAGAACATGCGAGATCCTTCCATTTTCTGTATCTTCATTAATTTCTTCCTTTAAAGATGCAAAAATTCACCACTCAGCAGAAAAAAAAAATGGAATCTTGAAATTTGCAGGAAAATGGATGGAACTCGAAGAAACCATTCTGAGCGAGGTAACCCAATCACAAAAAGACAAACATGATATGTACTCACTCATATGTGGACCTGCTTTATGATACATAGTAGTGACCATGCTTTCTCAGAGCTGTTTTTAATGATGTTGCTCAGAATGGTTTCCTCCCAGATGATGACTGAGAAACTAATTTAAAAAAAATGGTGCCAAGTACCACAATAGTAACAGAACTGTGCTGTTTTCTGGGATTTTGTTTTTTTACTTTGTTGTTGTTTGTTTGTTTATTTTTGTTTTTGTTTTGTTTTTTTGTTTTTTTTTTTAAATGGAGTGTGCTGGATGTCTCTACAATTTTTTTCAAATGACTGCAGAACCTGGAAAAGCTGTTGCTGACAGCACTCCTCCATCCTCTGGCTCTTCACCTCTTCTGCAGTGTTCAGAGCCTAGGGGAGTTGATACAAATGTCTTATTTAAGACTATATTGATAATCATTTATACTCTCTAGCTATACTTTTTAAGAAAAAAACTGGATTAAGAGACAGAAGAATTGGAAATAAAATGTAAAATAATTTCTTTAATTAGTATTGTATATTTACGTGCATGAAGAAACAATGGGAGCTGGGCATTGGTGGCGTGCATCTTTAATCCCAGCACTGGGGAGGCAGAGGCAGGTGGATCTCTGTGAGTTGGAGACCAGCCTGATCTACAAGAGCTAGTTTCAGGACAGCCTCCAAAGCAATACAGAGAAACCCTGTCTCAGAAAACAAAAAAGACAAACAAAAAAAGATGGGAAGTAATGTGTCTTATTTATGGATTTAGAGTGAAAATAGAGTTGGACAGATGAGTAATAAAAGAGGGACATCATTTTACTGTAAACATTTTAAAAACATTTTGACTAACCCCACATCTGACAGAGGACTGATCTCCAAAATATACAAAGAACTCAAAAAGCTAGTCTCCAAAACACCAAACAATCCAATTAAAAAGTGGCCTACAGAACTAAATAGACAATTTTCAATAGAGGAATCTAAAATGGCTGAAAGACACATAAGAAAGTGTTCAACATCCTTAGCCATCAGGGAAATGCAAATCAAAACAACTCTGAGATACCATCTTACACCTGTCAGAATGGCTAAAATCAAAAACACCAATGAGAGTTTATGCTGGAGAGGCTGTGGAGAAAGGGGAGCACTCCTTCACTGCTGGTGGAAGTGCCAACTTGTACAGCCACTGTGGAAATCTGTATGATGATTCTTCAGAAAATGGGAATCAGTCTACCACAAGATCCAGCAATTCCACTCTTAGGCGTATACCCAAAAGAAGCACATTCCTACAACAAGGACATCTGTTCAACTATGTTCATAGCAGCATTATTTGTAATAGCCAGAACCTGGAAACAACCTAGATGCCCCTCAACTGAAGAACAGATAGAGAATATATGGTGCATTTATACAATGGAGTACTACTCAGCAGGAAAAAAAAGCAATGGAATCTTGAAATTCACAGGCAAATGGATGGAAATAGAAGAAACCATTCTGAATGAGGTAACCCAGTCACAAAAAGTCAGGCACTGTATGTACTCACTCATATGTGGATTTTTAGACATAGAGTAAAGGACTGGCAGCCTGCAGCCAGGGCTACCGGAGAGGCTGGTAAACAAGAAGGACCCTAAGAGAGACATACATGGTCCCCTGGAGAAATGGAAAGGGACAAGATCTCCTGAAAAAATTGGAGCATGGGGGAAGGGGAGAGGGAACTAGGAGAATGAGAAGGGGAGATGAGGAGGGGTGAGAAAGACATGATGGGACAGGGAGGTTGAGTTGGGGGAAGAACAGAAGAGAGCAAGATAAGTGATAGTATAATAGAGCGAGACAATATAAGTTCAAAGAGAAATCAGGCACTAGGGAAATGTCTGGAGAGCTACAAAGATGACACAAACTAACAATCTAAGCAACAGAGGAGAGGCTACCTTAAATGCCCTCTCCTAATAATGAGATTGATGACTAATTCATATGCCATCGTATAGCCTTCATCCAGCAGCTGGTGGAAGTAGAAGCAGACACCCACAGCTAAACCTTGAACTGACTGAAATCCAGACGCAGTAAAGGAGGACTGATGAGCAAAGGGGTCCATACCAGGCTTGTGAAACCCACAGAAACAGCTGACCTGAACAAGGGAAAACTCTTGGTGCCCAGACTGATAGCTGGGAAACCAGTATAGGACTGATCCAGACCCCCTGAATGTGTCAGTGAGGAGACCTTGGAAATGTATGGGGCCTCTTGTAATGGATCAGTACTTATCACTACCACAGGAATGGACTTTAGGAGCCCATCACACTTGGAGGGATACTCCCTGAGCCTAGACACAAAGGAGGTTGGACTAGGCCCTATCCCAAACAATATGACAAAATTTGAAGACCCCTATGGAAGGCCTCACCCCCCCTAGGGAGCAGAAAGGGTATGGGATAGGTGGGGGGGGGAGGGGAGGAGGGGAGGGAGAGGGACCTGGGACTGACATATAAAATAATTTTCTTTCTAATAAAGGGAAAAAAATATAACATGTCAACAAACTAGAAAAGAAAAAAGAAAAAATGTGGCAACTGTGAGTTTTCAGGAAGTTTTCTTAAGTAAATAAATTCTTGCTAAAAAATAGTAACTATTAAAAAGTATAAATTCTGCTGGGCATTGGTGGCGCACGCCTTTGATCCCCAGCACTCGGGAGGCACAGGCAGGTGGATCTCTGTGAGTTCGAGGCCAGCCTGGTCTCCAGAGCAAGTGCCAGGATAGGTTCCAAAGCTACAGAGAGAAACCCTGTCTCGAAAAACCAAATATATATATATATAATATATATATATATATATATATATAAATTCTAACTACATATTTATAAGGTAAGAAAAAGCTTATATATCATGTATAGGTATATAAATCTGAAATTTTAATTTTGATACCTGTCAATCTAGAATAATATCAAAATTATTTTTCATTTATCTTTATCTGTGGTAGGGTATATGCCACCGGGCATGTTGGGAACAGTGCAGAGGACAACTTTTGCGAGTAGGTTCCTTTCTTCTACCAGGGGATCCAGGGATTGAGTTTGGTGACCAGGATTGTACAGCACCAACAAGCCACCTCTCTGACCCAGAAACAAAGTTATTTATTTTGATTATTTAACATAAACAATAACATAATAGCATAAACAAGGAAAGCCCAAAACTAAGGCTTATATACAATGCAAGACCTAAAGCCATGCATAATAGAGCCATAATATGCTTGTCTACATGAAATCTGATGCACTTGAAAAAAAATCATTAAGGTTAACATGAAAAGATTTTCTTCAATTTCCAAACTATCATAACATTCCTCACCATCAAAATCAAGGTGGCTTCTTAGAAAGAATATGTTGAAAACACAGGAAACCACAGTCTGAATGATTCTTTCCCAAATAAATTATCACCATTTTCATTCTGAATCTAGTTACAAGTTTCTAATTAATAATCTCTATAGTTGTTAAGCAGAACTCATTAACAAAAAATGTATTATTAATCAATGCAAAAGTAGCAATGATACTCAAAAGAACTAGGGTAGCCAATATAACCTGCCAGATGGACAATTAACAATACTAGCAAACTGCTTCTTAATCATAAACCTAGTATATACATACACATACACATACACATACACATACACATACACATACACATACACATACACATACATATACACATATAGGACCTATCCCAGGAGCATGAATTGGCTTTTTAGAGTCCATTCCCTATGGTGGGATACCTTGCTCAGCCTTGATACAGGAGGGGAGGGGCTTGGTCCTGCCTCAACTTGATATGCAGTGGTCCTCTACTTACACATTTTTTCTGCCCTCTCTTACATGATGTTCCCTGAACCTTTGGTATGGGAGTTGTGATGTAGATGTGTCAACTGGGATTGGACACCCCATAGTCAGTTTTCTGTAATGTTTTTGTTTGCTTCCTCGGTGAGAGGTAAGACCTACTCTCACTGTTGGTATAAGGATAAGTATTTAGAATGCACTTAGGAATTACACTGGCTTAGGAAAGTAGCAATAGTGAATTATCCTCTAGGGTCTGTGACCTTAACAGTCATGGATAACTAGCTAGATTTATAATACCAGGCATGAGCTCCTTCCTATTGAGTGTGCCTTAAGTTCAATTAGACAGCTATTGATTGCTCCAATAAGAAGTTGTACCCATGAAATTTTAACAATATTGCTACTTAAACAAGAACTGCACAATTATAACAGTGGGGATGTCAACATAAAGGGGGGGGGGGAATCTCACAAGGCCCTATCCCTACATAAAGAAATATAGGCAATTAATGGCTTCTCAGAAAAGGTAAGTCAATTTTCTCCAAAGACAAGTCCCTTGACAGATTATCCAATCCCAAGTGGTCAGCCCTAAACAAATACACATCTAAACACTAAATGAACTCAGCAAACCATATTTGTGTGTGTGTGTGTGTGTGTGTGTGTGTGTGTGTGTGTGTGTGTGTGTGTTACAATAATTTAAGAGAGAGAGGAAGGGATGAGCAAAGAAACAAGACGGTGCTGGAGAAACCTGCAGAAACAGTTGACCTGACCTAGTGAGAGCATGGAGACCCTAGTCATAAAGCTGCAGAAACAGCATAGGACCAAACCAAGCCCTCTCTGAATGTGGGTGCCAGCTAGGAGGCCAGTCTATGGGACCTCTAACAGTGGAGCCAGTCTTTAACCCTAGAGCACAGATGGACTTTGGGAGCCCATTCCCTATGGAGGGATGCTACTGCAGCCCAGATACAGCAAGGAGGGCCTAGGCCCTCCACCAAACGATATGACAGACTTTGATGGTCCCTGGTGGAGGGCCTCACTATCCCTGGGGATGGGTTGTCGGGGAAGGTTGGAGGGGAACATGGGAGGATGGATATGTGAATATGAGTAGTAATTAAAGAATTTAAATTTAAAAAAGAAAAGAAAATGAGATGATCTATAAAAAAAGAAAAGTTCATGAACTTGATAGTGGAAGAGGGACATGGGAGAAGGTACAGAGGGGAAAGTGAGATTGGAAATAATATAAATACAGTACTCAAGTATGAAAATCTTGAAAATTTTTAAAGAAAAAGACACTGAAATTAGAGCTGAAAAATGAGATCTGAGGAGAAAAGTACTATTTTGATGGCTTGATTAAGTATTCTCTGAATCACATAAAACAACACTCTGGGTAAAGGTCTGTAAATCTGCCTGCCTTCCTCTGTAGAACAAGTTCCTTATCTAAGGGACTGTCTGCCAGTCCTCAATGAATTCTTCAATCTATGAAAATATTTGCCAACTGGTAAGCACTCAATAATGTCTAATGGATAAAATTAAAAGTCCATTTTTTTAGCTATAACAATCTATGTCAACTACCTTCTTGATATTTCTAATTAGAAACCCCTAGTTTAAAAACAAAACTCCTAAATTTTCTTCCCATACTGGTATTTTCCCAATTTCCTCACACTTTCATAAATTATATATTCCATCTCTAACTCAGTTAAATCCTCTTCAAAATCTACAGCTAGCGTGGTATTTAAAACAACATATCTAATATGTGCTTTTCCTAGCTTAATACCCCTTCATAGTTTTGAAATTCCAAAAACTAAAAACAAGTGAAAGCATCCTCCTTGCTGTGGCTTACAGAATGTCCCCTGGCTACTGTCCACACTCACCCATTCCCTAGCTTGTCCCTACTCTTGAGTCACTTGTCTCCCTATCTCATCCTTGACCAGGCCATGTGGTTTTGCCTTTGAGCCTCTGAACTGTCTCTCCTGAAATGTTCTCTCATCATTTCATACATGGTTTCCTCCTGTCACTCAAATCTCAATTTAAATGCCACCTCCTGCAAGAAACTTTTTGGTGAAAGTATATACTGGGACACACTACCAATAAACTATATTTAATTGTCTGAATAGAACACAAGTTCTTGATATTTTTCATACATATCATCTCTATCCAAACTAAAAGCAGAGAGGAATTATTTGTGTCAGGGGATTCAAGATTATCTCCACAGTTCAGAGACTTTCTGCAAGGGCTCACAGGATTCTGAATACAGTCACAGCAAACTAAGACTTATTATAGTGAAAAAGATACAGAACAAAACCACCAAGAGGTAAAGAAAAGCACACATAAGCCTCTAAGAGTCTACTCCTAACACAGTCACATGAACATACTTATCCAAACACTGAATCACTGACATGTATGATATGTTGTCTACTAGTCAGGTAGTCCATGTCTACAATATTTTTAAGATTGTGCGTGCGTGCGTGCGTGCGTGCGTGTGTGTTTATTTGCACATGTATGCAGGTACCAAAAGAAGACAAAAGAGGGTGTCAGACCCCATAGAGATGGAGTTACTGATGGTGGTGAGATGCCTCATGTGTGTGCTGAGAAGAGAACTCCAGTCCTCTCCAAGAGCATCAAGCACTTTTTAATTTTAAAAAATTCATACAATATGATATTTTCTGCTACCCCAACTGCTCCTAGATTTTCGCTACCTCACTATCCACTGAATTTTATGTTTTCTCTCTCAATCACTTTTCAAAAAAAATGAAAAAGCAAGACACACCCAAAAAACCCAAATATGAAAATAAAAACAAACCGGCAAAAGATCAATGAAACAAAGAGTGACCAGACAAAGCAAAATGAAACAAAAAGTTCACAAAAAAAATACAATACAATTAAGTTCACTTTGTGCTCACCAACTATTACTGGGCATGAGGCATGTTCTGGAACATAGTTAGTATACATGACATTCCATTGGAGCAAACTGATTTTTCCCTTTGCCAGCAGGTAGCAATTGCAGATAGCTTCTTGGTCAAGAGTGGGATTCTGTGTACACTTCCCCTCTCACTATTCACAACCAACAGCAAAGGACAAGAGCAGCAAGCATCTTAACTGATGACCCATCTTTCCAGCCCCAGTGTCTATGGTTCCTATCATGGTTGGTCATGTGAGTATCTTTGCCCTGCATATACCAACATTCCATAACCAGGGAAAGAAAGAAGGTATTAGCTCGAATGTTTTCATTTCAGTGAACCATTCTTAGCACTTATAAATAATGAGAATCCTCCCAAAATCTAGATTCTCTACCAGTCAAAGGTCAATTTTACAAACAGGCATCTCTAAGAACAGCAGTCTGAAACCTACTATATTTGCTCCTTTATGAGGATTTACTCATCACTGCAGTACCTTACTGTTAACAGATCAACAAAGCCAAAAAACGATGTTGCTGTTATCTACGTCTAACTTTCAAAATTATTTGTATTCATTAAGCAAACATTTAGTGACCATTTTCCATGACGAAGCAACAGGAATTTAAAGAGGAATACCATACCATCTGTCCCTTTAAGAACTCATACTCTACAGTGAGAGAGATGAATAAAGGCTGTGTTTATAACATGGTGTTTCAAAAATCATTACTCTGATATGTTTAAAGAATGATTAGAGCAGCCAGGCGTTGGTGTTGCACACCTTTAATCCCAGCACTAGGGAAGCAGAGGCAGGCCAGCCTGGTCTACAGTGCGAGTGCCAGGATAGGCTCCAAAGCTACACAGAGAAACCCTGTCTCAAAAAACCAAAAAAAAAAAAAAAAAATTAGAGCAAGATGGTGAGAGGATTAACCCTGTCTCCCTATGTAAGGGAAGACTGCCTAGAAAAAGAACAGAAAGAAGAACGCACTTTATCAAATGGTCTCTGAGGAAGTATCACCAGACCTTGTGCTAAAATGAAAATGAACATCAAAAAAGTGCAGCTCAGGTACCTTCCCCTTCCAACTGAGAGTAACACAAGCACTGACATTGACAAAGCAATCTGAGGAAATGCTCTAAATCTCCAGAATACAGCAGGCATTCATTAAGTGGTGGCTGTATTACAAACCCTCCATCTGGCTCCAGCTAGCTAAGCAGTTAACTCTTTGGGGTCATCATTATAAAGTAGTCATGGTCTTGACACCATCACTTAATCTCAGAGTCTCAGTTTCCAGAAGCATAAACGAAATGGTTGGGTGTAACTAAATTCAAGATATATATATATATATATATATATATATATATATATATATATATGGTTACCACCCTCCTGTTTCTAAATATTTAATGGTTTCAACTTATTAACATTGCCCTAAATGTGACAGACTACATGAAAAGAACCCAGCTTTTTTTCATTAGACACTTACCTCCCCAAACCTGCAGAGACATACACTTAGGACTCACAGCTGAATTGCTATCAGCAATTTCTGTCTCCAATTCAAACCCAGCATGAGGTTGATATAGAACGAAAATTTTGCTTTACGCAAATTCCACATAAAATGGGGCAGGCACATGAGAAATAAAAATTAAAACAAGACCTAGCAAAAGGTTCAATCAAGAAGAATATTCACAAAATATGTGACCTTGAACAAGCTTCAATCTACTTTGGGGGGGGGGATGGATAAAATGCCACCTCATGGTGCTGTGAGAAGTAAATTAATAATACACAAAATAAGTGTTTCATACACATTTGTCATTATTGTTAATAACTAGAAGGTAGAATTAATTGCGTTGTGACTCAGTCAATCTGTTTCCACAGTGGCAAGACGACCCATCAGACATTAAGAGTATTCTACTTCAAGAGAAGCCAATCAGTAGATGGTCAAGGAGAGGATAAGGTGACCGGGCAAGCACTCCTAGACACAAGATGTCTGAAGAACCAGGCTCCATAGAACTGCAGACTTACTGCTGCTTAGAAAAAGAACTCACTTCACATCATGGAGTGCAAACAGAAAACACTGAAAATAATCCCAGGCATGTAGGAGTGCTCAACAATATTGCTGCTATTAGCATCAAAGAGAGCAGTATACAGGGACCACAAAAGTCTGACAAGCATTTAGTCACCAGATGTGCCAGATAGCAATGCTGACAAACTGTATGATCATTCTTCAGAACACATACATTTCTAAGGCCAGCTGAAGCATGATTAAGAAATCCCTGTCAGGTTATATTTATGAACATACATATATACATATATGAACGCAGTATCAATTAGTGAAAAAAAAGAGGTCAGGGATTTGAAGGAAGGTGGTGAGGAGTATGTGAGAGGATTTGGAAAGAAGAAAAACAAGGGAGACATGCTGTAACTAAGTTATGATCTTGGGGGCTGGAAATGGCTCAGAGGTTAAGAGAACCAGCTACTCTTCCAAAGGACCCATGTTCAATTCCCATCACCCACAAGGCACCCTAACAGAGGCATGCAGGCAGGCCAAAAAAAAAAAAATCAATGCACATAAAAATTATGATCTAAAAAAACTCTGTCAAACATAAATACATTTTAATTTATTACAACACATCAAGTAAGGCTGGTGCTGATAAAGTATGAAGCAGGTCTATGTGACCAGTTGTAACAGAACCAGCAAGGCAAGCATTCAAACACCTGACAAAAGGAAAACCTTACTGAGGGAAGACAGTAATCCCCTACTCTTTGACAGGATGGATTATCTCTGGGCTTTCTAGTAGTTTTGATGTGTATACTTATGATATGCAACAATATGTCTATGCTGAAATAAAAACAATATAGTCTGCTCATCAGATAAACAACCATGGACTGAGTGTAAGAGGAGACAAAACTGTTTTTTCGTCACTCCCCTTTCCTGGCTTCCTCTAAAAGAATGAATGTACATCTATAAAATAAACCATATCTAACTCAACTATAGATACAGTCAATACTACATTTCTGACAGATCAGGTCTTAAGATATTTCATACTTTCAAAGGTTATCTAAGAAATTAATTTACTAGCCCAATAAAATATATCAGCCTCACTAGTAGTAAGGGAAATATAAACAAAATGAGATGCTATATAGTATAAATCAGTGGACTGAAAGTGGGAAGGATTGATAAAATCTACTATGAAAGTAGGAGAGAAAAGGTGCTTAGATACACTTACTTATTGGGAAGGGCATAAGTTTGCAACCTTTTAGAAGATAAACTTGTTATTGCCTATCAAAAGCAGAGAGGCCTGAATATTACACACAAAGAATGTTTTGGAAAAATATTTATAGATTTGTAATAGCAAAAAATAAAACAATGGAAGTCACTTATAGAACCCTCAAAAGATAACTAGATAAATAATTTATGCCATATCCATGTCAAAGAACACTACACAATTAAAGGTTATGATAAATTTCTGTCCACATGAAACACACTTTATTAAAGCAAAACAGATATCCTCAAGTCATAATATAATTATTTTCTTTGAAAAAAATGACAATGAAAAACAATATTTTTAAGCAGGGCGTAGTAAAACACAGCCCAGCACTAGGAAGACTGAGACAGAAATATCAGAAAATAAGGGCCAAACTCAATGAAATAGAGAGCTCAAGGCCAAGGCTTGGCTATATGAGAGACTATCTCAAATACATAATCAAACAAACAAGCAACAAGCAAAATTTAATATTAACTTAAAATTTTAGCAACTCCCCCATTAAAACTGCCCTATAAAAACAGTTAAAGGGGGATTTTATTTTAGCAAATGTTTCATTTCCATTCAAAATTCAAGAATTTCTTTTTTTAACTAAAGGGTAATTTTAATTTTTTATCATTGTGATGCCTATTTTTAATGTTTTTAATTTAAACAGAATTGCATAACTTCATCCTTCCCTCCTCCAGCCCCTCCTAGTTAGTATCCCTCAAACCTTTCTCCTGCCTCCCTCAAGAACATAGCCTCTTTTTCTTTTATTTGTTACATACACACACACTAACACATGTATATGCACAAATGTATATAAATATAACCTGTCAAATCTGTCTTTGTTGTTTGTGCAGGTATGGTTTCAAGACTGACCACTACGCACTGTAAAACTACTGTCAGGCTCAACACTGGAAGAAGTTCATTTTCATTCTCCTAGCAATCAATAGTTGGCTGTAGTTTTTTGCCTAGGAGTGGGACCCATAGAAATCTTCCCCCTTCCACATTACTATTTCTAATAATATTTCTATTAAAGGATTTCTAATAGAGTGCTATTTAACATGTTCTCTGAATAATGTAAGAAATGTGTTCTCTGTACAAACTTGAAGCACTCTGCTGCTACATATAAAAATTTGCATACCCAAACTTTACTGAATTTGACTTCCCTCTTATAGCTCATATTTCATCAATCTAATCTCAACCACAACCTACAATAGTTATTGAAAGTGCTGGTAAGGTAATGTATATCTACAATAAACTGATTTTTATCTCGCTTTTAAAATGCACACACATCATACATATACCACACATACATATAGAAACAAATAAATAAATTTAGTAAAAAAAGAAGCCTCTAAACTTAAAAAATTAATTGGCATAAAGATAATTAAGAAAGCAATTGGAAAGTAAGATATTTATCAGACTGAAGCAAGAAAAACCATGTACCTGCATGCAACTTATAGGACATAAAATTTACACAGATTAACACTAAAAGAAATGGGGAAAAACTCTAAGAAAAATTAAATTATCATAAGTTAAATAATCAAATAAGGACATTAAAAATTATTTATGGGCTGGCAACATGGATTAACATGTAAAAGCAGTTGTAACACAAAGCTGATAAACTTAAAGTCTTCAACACCACAGTGGAAGGAAAGAACCAACTCTACAAAGCTGTCCTCTCACCTCAGTATGAACACTGTGGCTCATGGACCTTTACACACCTATACACTCCTCCTCTCCTCTCCTCTCCCTCTCCCTCTCCCTCTCCTCTCCTCTCCTCTCCTCTCCTCTCCTCTCCTCTCCTCTCCTCTCCTCTCCTCTCCTCTCCTCTCTCCTCTCCTCTCTCCTCTCCTCTCCTTCTCCTCTCTCTCCTCTACTCTCCTCTCCCTCTCCTCTCCTCTCCCCTCCCTTCCCCTCCCCTCCTCTCCTCTTCTCGCCTCTTCTCTCCTCGCCTCTCCTCTCCTCTCCATCCTCTTATTTTCTCTCCTCTCTCTCTTTTCTCTTTCTCTCTCACACAAATAACTTAAAAATCACTTCTTAAATTCTTTTCAAAAATATATACAATATAAAACTAATTATGTAAGTGACACATTGACTTAAGTGACACATTGACACTTAACCTGGGTCAAATGCAATACAAACTGAGATATTTCATAGTATTCATGAGCTTCCACCATCATTTAAAATGTTTTTTTCTACCTGAAATACAAACAGCAACAAAAGAATTTTCATCTTATAGAAACCTAGAATCGAAATATAGTAGATATACAAATGTTTAAAAACTTAATGAAATTAATTAATTCATAAATATGCCACTCTTTCAGGACAATCTAACTAGTTGAGGCTTTGAATATGGCTAGGAGAGACAGGAATGACTCAGTCACCTTTTCCTGTCAATCACTGTCTGATTATTTCCATACTAATCTAGGCTTTTATCTACTCAAATTAGATGTACATATCACAGGTTATTCAGTTAAGGGTACTTTACATATCTTGCTTCCGGTTAAATCACTCTAAAGCAAACTTTTCTTTGCTGATAGTATGACCTAGCTCAAAGCCATGAGAAGGTTTTAACAGAAGCCCACACAGTCCATGTTTCAAGTCTCTCCACCAACTGTTGTCAACTTGACTCTCCAACCTCATTCTGCCTCCAAGATGTATTTCAGATTCTACTTGCATTTGAATCAGATTTTAATCTACCATATTCAAGAATCTTGTCACTTAAATAAAACACTACATTCTATAGAATTTTCTGCCAATTTTAAAGACCCCAACTATAAAATGAATATAACCATATCTGCTCTACTTTAATGTGACTGAGATAACAATTTAAGCTCTTGCTATAAGACTGAAATAACAAGAGTAGTGGCACCAGGTAGGAGACTGCTTATGTTCATCAGGTTCCAGCTGAGATGTAAAAAAAAATATGGCGTCATAAAAAAAAAAAAAAAAAAAAAAAAAACCTCCAGGAAAGCGTGCACACACCTACAAGTTAAGAGAAACACAATTTAAGGCCCAGCTGTACAGCTAAGTAGTATATAGCTATCACATTTATACATAGCTTGTTTTTATGTCTTCTATATGCTCTCCATTTGAATATAAAGAAATTTGGTTTTGAAGTTCAAGCACAATTTTATTAAAGTTTAAGAGAAAAAAAAAAGGAAAGAAAAAATAGAACAGACAAGCTGTAACTCTTGGCGATGGAGAAGAGCAGGAGAGAAAGCCATGTCTTTTAAGTTAAGAGTCCAGCATGTTCAGCAAGCAGCCACATGGCAGACAAGCCGCCACATGGCAGAAGGGGTGTAGGGGTACTTCAGAGAAAAAGGGTGAGAAAGCCCAAAGTGACAGGGAATGCATGCCCAGGCTCTGGAAAAAGAAACAGAAAAAGAAAAAGTAATACTTTTCTGAGTAACTCAAAAAAAGCAGGGTGACTTAACAGCTGTGTGGCTGTGGCTCCCAAGCAGCTGCCAAACAGAAGCAATTTTTGTTTGTGAAATGGCTTGTATGGTAACTGTTGCTGGAGACTGCCTTCGGTCTAATGAGACTAAGAATTAAGAGGCTACAAGAAAATAAACATCAGTGTTTAAGACTATTTTCCTCTCTGGTTGTGAATCAGGAATAGTATTGAACAGCTAATGGACAATAATTCAAGGGAATTCTATTTTTAATTTTCACTAGCATAAATCCATTGTACAAAATATTAGACTTCATTATGATAACATCATATGTGTCTATCATGTACTTTAACTATGTACTTTATTCCCTCTCAGCCCCATTTATCCTCTTTCCTGCCTTCACCCTTACTTCTGGTTTTTCTTTTCCCAAAAAATATGAGGAAACTTTTGAAAAGATAGTAATTTTAATCTAGGGATATTAGCACAGATGTGGGATCCCAGTCATTAGGCAGGAAAGGCAAAAGACTGTAAGTTGAAGGTCAAACTGGGATGCATTTTTCCCTTAAAAAATATGCACTTAGCCAAATACAAAAACATACACAAATCATGATAAATATAAAAGGTTATTCAATTTTACTGTAAACCAAGTCAATTAAGGTTATTGATGTATGTGTCATTTTTAAAGTTTTAATTATTTTGTTTATACATACACCATTGCACATGTGTGGAGGTTAGAGAAGAATTTGATAGTTATCCTTGAGTTGTTTCTCCCTTTCTACCATGTGAGTTCTGGAGTCAAGCTCAGGTCATCAGTCTTGGCAACAAGTGCCTTTATGGCTGAGCTACCTTGTCAGTCTTGGGTATGTGTCTTAAATGACAGCATATTAATACCTGCCAATAATTACCTTTAAGTAATGTCTTGTCACTTAAACATAACAAGGTATTAAATGCAAATATAAGCTAATCAACAGTCAGTTCAAAATTCATCTGAGGAAATGGCAAGAGTACCCTGAGTCTCAACAACAGGGCAATTCAGAATATGTGGGAATGTATAGCAGTGATTTTACAGTGATCCCTATGATATTGTTGTTACGGACTTAACTTTCTGCTAAAATTCCCTGTGTTCAAATTAATACCCTTTAACACACTTTTTGAACAGCATTTGGAAAATATGCAAAGATACCTTAATTCACTTAACTTTAGATCTTTCCCAGAAAATTAAAAGCAATTTCAGTCATTTTGAATATGTATTCTCCTTTTAGTTAAATTACAGACTAAGGAAAGAAAATTTAGAATGACTTGAACTTCCAGTTTTGCTTTGACAGGCAAATTGTTGAAAATAATTAAATAAAAGAATACTCCAATTCCCCCCAGCAGGCAGACATTTCCATGCCACCTCCAGTTCTAACTTTTGATGTGTGCGGTGACAGGAATGTCAATTACTGAACTAATAATACAATGTATTGAAAATGCATGAACGCCTATCTATAAAAGAAAAGAAACTATTACTTCCTACTCTGTGGTTTTTGTAGTTTTACAGAGGTGATAGCTGGTGGATTTTTTCAAAAAAAAAAAAAAGGTAACATCTCAAAAAGTCAAAAACTGTCAAGAACAGAAGAGGAAAAAATTAAAGAAAAATAGAAATTTAATGTCTTGTTTATATTCTAATAGTATGTGAGCATGAGAAATTGGAATTTTCAATGTATGTTTTTCATACTTTTCAATTCAATTCTAAAAATGCTATTTTTTCTTTCCTAGTACTGAATAATCTGGGACACTGTGAAGACATAATTATTAATTATCCATTTTTTAAATTTTATTATAGTACCGAGCAGGCAATATCTCACTGAAAAAGTAGCATCACGGAAAGACTGATGAGAGAAAGAACAATGTGGCTATCTGGGATAAAAAGAAAGCCATGCAGAGGCAAGTTCCACAGACCACAGACAAAGGTATCTGCTGTGCTTGAAGCTACCATTCTATGTTTGATCCCTGGAAACCACATGATGGAAGGAGAACCAACTCCTATAATTTATCTTCTGACATCCACCGCTTCCATATGCACTCCACAACATATGAGTATCCATGCACAAACACAGAGAAAGACAGGTGGAATGAGAGGAAAAGGAAGGGAGAGGGACAAAGACAAACAGAGAATGAATTAATTAATTATAAAATAATAATAAGGGGCTGGGCGTTGGTGGCACACGCCTTTAATCCCAGCACTCGGGAGGCAGAGGCAGGTGGATCTCTGTGAGTTCAAAGCCAGCCTGGTCTACAGAGCGAGTTCCAGGACAGGCTCCAAAGCAATACAGGGAAACCCTGTCTCAAAAAACTAATAATAATAGTAGTAATAATAATAATAATAATAATGGAAAACAGCAAAAGAACAAGTATACAATTTTAGAGGCATAGAATGGTGGAAAATTAACCCAGAAAGGTAAAATATGATTGACAGCCATGGTAAAAGAATTTGTACTAAATAAAGTGAGAAATAACAACATTTCCCATTCACTCTCAGAAAGGGTCTCACTATGTAGTCCTGGATGGCCTGAAACTTCCTGGAACTGGGCTAGCCTTAACCTCACAGAAATCTAATTGCTTCTGCTTCCCAAGTGGTAGGATTTAAGGTATGTGCCACTATGCCATGCCTAGAAGCACCAATGCTTCTAAGAGAAGTAATACAACCTATTTCAAAAATGATAGTTGATGTGAGGAACACAGACTAAAGAAGACAAGAATAAAATCAGATAGAGCCAAGTAGTGGTTAGATTATTGATTCCCAAATCTCGGGTTCCATCTGTTAAGGGAAGATTGAATACTTGGCTGTATGATAATCAGTCATTTACAGTACCTGGAAAAAAAGCACTCATGACATAACATAAAAGAATGAAGCAAACAATTTAGGAGGCATGATTCTAGAAACGCATGGAGTCCTGGGAGTATGTGGTCTTGCACATGCAAGATAGCTTTCTAAACTTTCTAAACATAGAATTTTATGAAGTTCCACTTACTTCTGAAATGTTAATAAACATATGGTTTTTCAACCAGAATTCATTCCCATTCTATTGCTATGAAAATTACAACTACTATTCTCAACAATGCTTCAGAAATAATGTTTTTTCCATAGTCTTTTCCCATGAAGAAAATCCCTTCCAGTATCAGAAGAAAGGCTGGTTTGGGGTTTTGTTTTCAACATTATCATAACACTAAATCGGTATTGGAAATGAGCAGGAGTATTCTTAGGAGCTAAATTATCACTGACTCCACTATAATAAATCTCTACAAGCAAGGTTTAGTTTTCCTACTGAATAGACTGGTCTTCTTCTGTCAGGTACTGGTCAGTTTCTGAAGCCTAGAAATGGTTCTCTCTGACAATATTATCTACTTCTATCATTACACTATAATACATGGATTTGCAAAACTCTTCCTCAGTCTTCTTCACTAACTATATTTAAATATCATTTGCCTGAGGAACATACTAAAAAATGTCATAGAAAATATTTTGAAACATTTCTAAGTATAGAAACTGATGCTATGCTAAATTACTGTTTTTCTTTTAGCTGTTAAAAATACCTTGGTTGAAAAGGCTTACTCAGGTGGACTTAAGTGGAAGAAACCTGCTAAGCAGAGCAAACAGCATTTATTAAGACACAGAAGCAAGTCAGGAACCTATGCTTAAGAATTCAGTATGTGAATTCCTTTCTATTTTTAGCTTTCTCTATCCAACTACAAAGACAGTCAAATCTCTTGTATCCTAAAAATGAGCTCAGTTGGCCACAATAACCTCTGATAGTTTGTTTGTTGCAGAGAGGATGCAACAATAACCTAATATTTTTAGTTCAATCTACTCATCAAATTTCTTGAAAAAGTAATCCAAACACTGTTCTCCCTCCCTTACCTCTAGTCTTCAACCCAAAACAAGGCCCATTCTCACTTTCGTAGAATCCTGATCAGGGAGACCAGGGGACTTTTCAAATGCCCAAATCCAATGCCTAGGTTTAAGTTTTTACCCCAACAGTCTCCCTGCTCCATATGACAAGGCAGAGTACTATCTGCTTCAGAATCTCCACTCCTGCACCAGCACTACATTGCCTTTTTATCCTTGGATTGTTCAGATTATTTTTCTGCAGACCTTTTAGCTAGGGCTTTCTTCTTGGATCTAAATGTCAGTGATCTAATGTCTGATTTGACCCTATCTACTCTACACTGCAACTAAGATAATTTCAGGCCTTCTTATTACTTCATGTTCATGGCCCCCACAGGTTTCTAACTATAAAAGATCTCTCACAGTATAAGACTATTTCTAATGACTGAAAAATTCTAACTTAATATTCATAAGAAAATCATAATAAAGCTTCAAGACTCTCACCTACAAACCTACTCTTCCTCCTGCATTCCCCTCTTCTAGGGGTACCAAGATCATCCAAACTACCTAATCTGGAAACCAATGTAAAGCCTTTGATTGTTGCTCCTCTCCTTTCTGCTGCAATGACATCAGTTAATTTACAAACTTCATTCATTTTATCTCCAGGCTACTCCTAAATCAATTTTGTTCCTTGTTTCTTCCATTTCAAGGTGGCTATATTGATGCAGCTTTGTCAAGACGGTTTTGTAAAATAAGTACATAAAAATTAACTTCAAGGATACCCCCTAAGCCAAGACACGTGGGGGTGGGCCTAGGCCCTATCCCAAAGGATAAGATAGACTCTGATGACACCCTATGGAAGGCCTCACCCTCCAGGGGGAGCAGAAGGGTATGTGATAGGTAGGGTTTTAGTTGGGGGGCAGGGTAGGAGAGAATGGGAGGGAGAGGGAACTGGGATTGAAATGTAAAACAATCTTGTTTCTAATTCAAATTTTAAAAATCTGCAAAAAAAAATTAACCACAAGTAAAATTTAGTTTTCCCCTCAAGTTAAAAGATGAATGATTCCAGTGTTTTCTCTCTTAAAACTTTAAGGTCATAGTAGCTGATGTTCCCAAATATAATGTAAGACCAAAAATAACTAAAGAAGTATTTCATTTTATGTTGCATTATATTTTCCTGTCCAAAGTGTACAATTTAGATAAACTACTCTTGCATGTATTAGCAGGAAAAAAAATGCACATATCTTCTAAGTCTGCCCCCCAAACTTCCTCCTTACTTATTTTATTTTTGTTCTTCTCCCATTTGTATCCATATGATATAGGTAACTGAATTCTTGAAAGTATTCGAAAGAGAATAGTGGAAACCTACTATGGAAGTAAAACGTGTTACTGATAAAAACACTACTGACATGGTATTATATAGCCCACAGTCAGAAAATGAAAGATTTCTCTCTTCAAACATGCTGTTTGGTGTAGGTCGGTCCTTATCAAAAGGACATGCAGGCAACCACATGCTCAAAGAAATGTGGAGAACTACTGTTTTTGCCAAAAAACAGTATCATTTTGAAAACTATGTAAGTTTTAGATCCTTGGAGCCACTGCAGATTTTCAGCTCCATTTAGCCCAATTTTCATGAGTACATATCCAAACAATACATGACTTTTCATGAGAAACTCTAAATTTAACTACACATATGATACAAAGAACAAATAATCACATGAAAACAAAGAACTCATTTTGATTGCCTTGATGAAAACATGGTACAGCTACTTTGGAAAGCTGGTTTCTTATGTTTATAATGATATATGTTTAATAAATCAGTCTATTGGTAGGTTTTTAATCCCAAAAAATAAATGTATATATTCATCAAGTATATTTAATATTTATAGGTAATATATATACTAAATTATTACATTTAAATGTATAATGTGTAATATATTATTCATAATAAACAATGGTGTTTTATATTATAATTGTAGTGGTATTCAAACTTGAGTTGCAGAACATTATGAAATCAAGCTTGATCTGAGTGTGAGTTTCTTTCATGCTAACTAATTTTCATAGTACTAGAAGATGCTACTTCAAGCTGTTGTACAAGAAAATTCATCAACAGTCCCCAGTTGTGCATCTCACAAGCTAGAAAGATCTGCCTGACAAGATATGCCCACAGGCGCAATAGTGGCATTACTATTATTGTGGTTACCAATGAGTTTATGATTATATTTTAATCCAACTCTATGGGAGAGAACTCATGCCTATGAATTTGATCAACAGTCTGTGATTAGAGAGATCCTAAGTCTGAAGGGAGAACCCACTCTTGTTTTGCTAAATGGACGTTATGAAACACTTTCTTAGGACTCATATCTATATCCATAGACTAGTGCAGCACTCACCCTTCACTAGAAAGGCTTCTTTTTACACTATGCAGCAGTTAATACAGAGTCATCAATATTCCACATGTGGAGAATAAGTGACTGTGGAGTGCTCAGAGAACACAAACGGAAAAAGGGATGGAAAAACTGTAAGAAGCAGAAGTTGCAGAGAGGTGCTAAAAACAGTGTCTTCTGAACACGACATGGCAACTGCACTCATGAACTCAATGCACCTGCACAAAACTAGACTGTCACCATTTCACGCATCTATTGAAATGACCATGTCATTTTTGTGTGAGTTTTCATTTACCAAGTAGTCTTTGGTTCTGGAGATATATTCTACTCATTCGTAGTCAGTTACATTTTTAATGTGCTGCTAGGTTGGCTTTGCTATTATTTTCTTAAAGTTTTGTCATCTATCTTTGAAATCCAGTGAAAACTTCAGTATGCCTTGTGTTAAAACCTTTTAACATATTAGCTATAGAAGAAACATACATCAACACAATAAAGGCTATATATATGACAAACTCAAAGGTAATCTCCTGGAAGAGAAAACTCAAAATGACTTCTAAGATCTGAAAGGAATACACTTGCAATTGCCACTTCTATGTAACACAGGACTCAAATTCTTGGGTAAAGAAATTAGATAAAACAATCTAGATAATATGAGGGGGTATAAATAACTCCTGTTTATATAACACATGATCTTAAAAGTTGAAAATTATAAATACCACCAAAACACTGCTAAAATGAATAAAGAAGCTAATAAAAGTTACAGGATACAGGGCCGGGTGTTGGTGGCCACACGTTTAATCCCAGCACTGAGGAGGCAGAGGCAGGCAGATCTCTGTGAGTTCGAGGCCAGCCTGGTCTCCAGAGTGAGTGCCAGGATAGGCTTCAAAGTTACACAGAGAAACCCTGTCTCAAAAAAACCAAAACAACAAAAAAAAGGTTACAGGATACAAATTCACTACAAAAAATTACATTCTTTACTTTTTTTGTTTAGTTGCCAGATTTACTAAAATATTCAGGATACTATGTCTTTCACATTGTTATGTTTTCTCTACATTGTCTTTGGATATATAATGATTTCACATAAAGAAAAATAATTTCATATAATTTCATATTCATTATATTCTTTATAATATCTAACTGGTCCAATAACTCAAAAATGTGCCTCACCTGATAACTGGAAAATACGAGGCACAACTACATCACTATTATTCAGACATGAAAAGTATGAAATATTAATATATGTTGTCATGTGTATTAATGAGGACTATGCCAAAACTATTAGGTCAAGTAACACTCTCTTCTGCCTCCACGGACACACATTTGTGCATGCACACATAATATAAAAGTAAAATGAAAATCTTTTTTAAAACAAAAGGAAGTAATAAATGTACTGTTTACAAACCCCATACTGGAAACAATCATATAAGAGCTTAAGACTAAGACCTGTCATTTTAGCCCTAGTTGCTATGAAGAGCCCTGTGTCCATAGCCAGATGACATAAAAGTCTTTTGAGCAGCTCTCACTAGAATTCACGTAGTAAACAGAACAAATAGTGTGATATTTCAGAAAAGTGGTAAAGAATATAGAAACAACAAAAGCGGGTCGAGACTGATAAGCAGAACATATCACTGAAATTCTAAAAATACTTCAGAGAATTTGAAATTTCTCATTAAATAATTCAGAAATACTTGAAATAAAATAGGAAGCAAAATAGCACAAAAATATTACCAAGTTTAAATAGCTGCTTAATAGTGCTTAGGCACTGGGGACTATGCAACCAAAGAAAGAACCAAATGGACCAAATTTCCTTCTGTATGTCAAAGAATCTAACATAAGTGTGTCAGGGACTAGGAATAACTATCACTAACACCTCCACACACAGAGTGAAGATGCTAGTATACACATACACACACACACACACACACACACACACACACACACACACACACCACTTTTGGATACATTTAAGTTCTTACCCTCTTCTGCTTCATCCTCCTGGGGTGACATTGGCCCCCCTCCGCTAGTAGGAGTGACTGGCTCCTCCTTGTCAGATTCTCTCTGCAGACTCACCACTTCATATATTGCATCTCCAGCACTGCTATGGCCTTTTCCCTCAGACTGAAAAAGATAAAATCATATATTTAAATATTAGAAATATAAATGTAAGTGAGACAAACCTGGGAGGAGCTAAGGAAGAGGGATAAATATAAATCGATAAGGAATAAATGGTATAACAATGGTTCATTAAAAACAGCTAAAATGAAGAGCAACATATCACATTTATCTAGAGCATATCTGAATTTGAGACTTTTTTTAGTACAATGTCCTTGGCATATTTTAAGTGAATTATTTACCTACCATTTTCCTCCAGTGCTGAGATCTATACATGCTGGTAAGCTTCTAGCATTATATTAACAAATTCAACTTACTAACCATTTTGATACAATTCAATTATTCTTCAAGGTATCACAAGTTTTAGGACAGGCAGCAACAGGCAGCAAATGATGTTTTATTGTTTTATTGGCTACCTCATACTGAGAAAAATAACAGCTAGACTTGCCAAATAATGGCTTGAACTCTATGTGGCCATTTTCTTTTCTGAGTCTAGACTTGGGATCTAAATTCAGGTCTGCATGGTTGCCAAGAAAGCATGCTACCAACTGCACCATGGTGATGCACATCTATAATCTTAGCACTTGGAAAGTGGAGACAGGAGGATCAGGAGTTCAAGTTCAAAACCAGGCCCAGTTACATGGACTCTGTCTTTAAAGAAAAGGGGAGGGGGTGTTTAAATTAGAACACACTTCAAACTGAATTAAAGCTGAAAACACAGCAAATCATACTGCTGAGTAACATCTAAACAAAGTATACAGGGAGATTTACTACAATTATGAATACTTATAAAAGATCATCATGGCTACTGTCAAAACATGATAGAAGTGACTCATGTCAGATATGAGGCAAAGAAACAGCAACACAGGAAGGGACGAGGGACAAGATAAATTTTATCACCATCTAGGGCCAACCCTTCAATGACTAAACCACAGACTAATATCCTTCATAAAATATACAAAATTCTTAACTAAGCATTAGAAAATCTTGAATAGGATTGCAATTCAGTGGCAGAGTACCTGTCTAGGATGCACAAGGCCCTGGGATCAATTTGTAACAATACTTGACAATTTATCTGCATTTGCAAATTAAAATCAGCTATTTGCCAGTTTACTGGAGGAAAATTATCAACAGTCTGACTCAGTTATGAATGTTGTATGCAATAATACTGACCAGTTGATCAAATGAATCCATGGGTGCAATAGTAGCAAGTCTGTTATTAGGGTTAACAACCACTTTATAATTACATTTGTTGCCTGATCCACAGGAAGAAATTCAAATCTGGTCCCCAAAACCAGGTCAAAAGTTCATAACTGAGAAGGTCATAGGTCACAGAAGGGAAACTGTTGCAGCTCTTTTGTTAAATGGGTATGAAATGACTGTCAATTTGATTTCTAAATAACTGGACCCACAAACTAGTACTACTATCCATCAGCTTCGATAAGAATAGCTTTATCCCTTAATCAGCAGCGACTTCAGACTCTCATTAAGTGTTCAATAAATGACTTTTGAATGCCCAGCCATAAATGGGAAAGCTATGTCATCGATCCAAGGCTCAGAACAGCATGATAGAAGGGACAGAAAAAATTTAAGAGGGTTAGGGTATGGAATGGAACACTGACTTTTGGGCATGACATGGCTATGCTACACTGCTCCTAGCTAGAATCTTGTTAAGGAAAAAAAATTCCTGGCCAGGACTTCATCAGATAGGATGTAAACACTGTGATTATCCTTCTCAGACATCAGCAAACTTTTTCTACAAAGAGTCGTACAAGAAATATTTTAGGCTTTGCAAGCCAGACAGTCTCAGTTGAGACTGCCCAAATAGGAAGTGTTACATGTTTCACCTGTACCCAGTTTCCTATACAAATCTACTGTTTTGAACCTAGATATTGTACTCATCAACTAAGTTTCAAATAAAGTATTTTTATAAATATGATTTTATTTTCAATATTCATATATTATTAGACAACTAAAAATCAATCTGTATATATTAAATAAACTGTCACGTTCATATTAAAGTTTAGTATCATTTAAATACAAAATAAGTACTCAACAATTTGACTTACAAAAACTCATTGGTTATGCATATTAACTCTAAAAGCTTTTTTCAATATGAAAAATACAAATACAAAAGACAATATGATGATAACTCTAATAATAAACAAATATCCAGAAGCCATGGATCATAGCACTGGCTAAAAGTAAGGACACAGGACTAAGGATATGTTCACATTTAAAACACTAATACTTTTGGCCACAATCTATAGGGTAAGATACAGGAAGCAAGATGAATTTTCAAAGGATCACGGCAATTCTGGTGCAGAGCTGAACTGTGAGCCTCGATCTACAAACAAGCCTCTTAACCTTTGAGTCACTACCCTACATAGAATCATGTAACTCTATGCATAGGTCATGAACAATTTGGCAATAGTGAAAGGTTTCCAAATGTGCAATAACCAAAACTAAATTCAAAATCAAACATGCAGCAAACCCCCACCACTGCATCACATGACTTCAATGAAGCCCTGGCTCTGAATATAACATGCCATCTATTGCCTGAAACACCATGGCTTAGATTTATGACTGTTAAATATTATGAACAGAATTTTTACTGCACATGTTTAAAAACATAGTTTACAAAAAAACATTTTTGCCGGGCGTTGGTGGCACACGCCTTTAATCCCAGCACTCAGGAGGCAGAGGCAGGTGGCTCTCTGTGAGTTCGAGACCAGCCTGATCTACAAGAGCTAGTTCCAGGACAGCCTCCAAAGCCACAGAGAAACCCTGTCTTGAAAAACCAAAAAAAAAAAAAAAAAAACCACATTTTTTTTCCCACATTTTCCTACCATCATTCCTCAGCATGTTAGTATATCAAGTTAGTATACTTTGGATTGTACTGAGTTACAGCACTTCATTTTAAAATTAGTGTTTGAGTTAATTGAGCTTTATTTTTTTAATCTGTGAATTTTTCTTGGTATTAGAATTTCCAATAATTTCTGAAATGGCTTTAACCATACTTTGGCCATTTTGTACTTTATGATGCAAAGCAGCATTCTCAGAATTGATTATAAAATCAAAATACCAACCAATTTTGAAAGACTTTGAAGATGTTCCACATTCTACAGTATCAAAATATTCAGCCAATCCCCACAGAATGGGAAAAGACCTTCATTGACCCCATGTCTGATAGAGGGCGGATTTCCAAAATGTACAAAGAACTCAAGAAAATAGACATCAAACTATCAAATAATCCAATTAAAAATGGGGTACATAGAATTTTCAACAGAACAACCTCAAATGGAGGAAAGACACTTAAGGAAATGCTCAATATCCTTAGCCATCAGGGAAATGCAAATCAAAACCTCTGAGATTCCATCTTACACCAATAAGAATGGCTAAGACCAAAACCACCAATGAGAGCTTATGCTGGAGAGGATGTGGAAAAAGGAGAATACTCCTCCATTGCTGGTGGGAATGCAAACTTGTACAGCTTCTGTGGGAATCAGTATGGCATAATCATAATAGCCAGTTCTTGGAAACAACCTAGATGCCTCTCAACTGAAGAATGGATAAAGAAAATGTGGTATATTTACACATGGAATACTACTCAGCAGTAAAAAACAATGACATCCTAAATACACAAATGGACAGAACTAGAAAAAAATCCTGAGTGAGGTAACCCAAAACCATAGTATGTACTCATTCATAAGTGGATACCAGACATAAAACAAAAGATACCCAGTCTACAATCCATAACCCCAGAGAAGTTAGAGTCCTCTTCCAGAAACAGATGAAAGCAGATACAGATATCCACAGCTAACCAATGCGCCAAGCTCCTGGAGTACAACCAAAGTGAGGGAGGAGAGATAATATGAACAAAAGAGTCAAGACCACGATGGGGAAACCCACAGAATCAGCTGATCCGAGCTAGTTGAGAGATCACTGAATCTGATCTGACAATTTTGGAACCTGCATAAGACTGAACTAGACTCCCTTAATATAGGGACAATGGTGTGTGTCTTCATAATAAGACAATGGTGTGACCAGGACAATATATGAGGTCACTGGCAGTGGGTCCAAGACCTAACATTAATGTACAAATTGACTCAGTGGAACCCATTCTATATGGAGAGATACCCTGCTCAGCCTAGACAAAGGGGTGTGAAGGTTGGAGAGGTGCCTTGGTCTTGCCTCAATGAGATGATGGGACACTTTAGTAGACTTCCTAGGGGAAACCTTTACCCTCTCCGAGGAACAGATGAGAGGGGGAAGAATAGGGGGTAGAGGGAGGAAAGAAGGGAGGGGGAACTGGGATTGGAATGTAAAAAATAAATTAATTTTAAAAAAGAAAAAATATTCAGCCAATATTTCATTATTTAAAAATAAGCATATACATCTCATTAACATGTGAATTGTTTATATTCCAAAGAATTGCTATGTAATAAACTTATGAATGATTTATTATCAGCAAAAGTTTTATTTGTATACTTATGTATCTATATACCTACTTTAGTATACAAATTTCTCATGCAAAAAGGAATACTGAGTGGGAAAAGGTTAAGAAACTCTGATATGTAAGATCTCTTGTTTCTAACAAAATTGTCTATATTAATCATGTAAGAGAATTTTTTCCAAGCAGGCTTTATTTGTGTCTACACAAGACAAAAATGACAATATAAACTGGGTTGCTAAGTCAGCAAAACAAACAAAAATACATCCTATATCTTATTTTTCCACAGTTTCCATAACATGTTAATTTTCAGCTTTCTATAAAAAGAAAAATTATTTTATAATCATTATTCAGTTTCTCCTGGTTATTGAGTATATTTATTTAAATAGGTAGAAACTGAAAAGCATCTTGAATGGTAATTTTCATTCTATTCAATTTTAAATGTATTTCTATTACCCTTAAATTCACAAAGTCCTGTGTTTTATTATGGCATTTTAACATATACCATGTCCCTCCTTACAGTGCATTCCCCTATCCTGTGCTCTCCTCTTGCTGGTTCCCTCCCTTTCAAAATGATCCTCTCTTCTAATTTCATGCCACATTGTGTTTCATTTGTTTACCCATTTTAATACTAGCAGTTCTTTGTTTCCAACCTAACAAAAAGTCAGACACCCAAAAGAGATTTTTGAGTAGCTGGGTATCCTCAACCCCCACCCCCAACTCTAATGAAGGACCTCACAGTTTGAGGGCACAATCTATCAAGTAGGGAAGGCATGGTGGCAGGAAAGTGAGGTAGCTGGTCACATTGCAGCCAGTCAGCAAACAGAGAATGAAGGATGCTTATATTCAGCATGATTTCTCCCTTTAATTGTTAGACCAAAGTCCATGGAATGGTACTACCCATAAAGTCAGATTAACCAGGAGCACATTTTGGACTGTTTACTGAAGAATGCTAACGTTATATTGAACTAACACACACCAAGTGATCTCTACATTCAGATCCTTCAGGGGATGTTCTTCACTCCCTTTGTTTTAAAATGCGTTTCCATTTGCTCATCATAAATTGCCAGAGGGGTTAGGGATTGTTAGGGGCAAGTGTCAAATGCTCAGATGCTTAGCTGACAGCTGTCAAGGCCCTTTCCTATGGCCACTGCTCAATTGCAACTGCCACCACCCTAAGGTATAGCCAGTAAATCAGACCAGGCCTGTAAGACAGGGCAGAGAAAGGGCAAGGATAACAGCTGGGGGACACACCACTTGTAACACTAGAGGCTAATTATAGCCACCCAAGAAGAATCAAAGAAGATAGCAAAAGCTGCCATAGTTGGTCTGACAAGTGCAGTGCTTGTTTGTGACTATTCTACTTACAGCCTATGCTCAGAAGCGTAGCCTGGCAAATCCACCAGTTTAGCTGAGATGTACGCTAGACTAGAGGCTGGAGCTACCATCCCTGTGGCCTTCTAATACAACTGTGATCATCATTACTGCTTCTCCACAGTCCCCCAGATGTACTGGAAGTCAGAACATTAACATCACAATCTCCACAAATGCCATGGGAGACTATCAACTGGAGGCTGTCCGTGGCCCATTCAGGATGTCATGAGACCAGCAGAGATCTAAATCTAGTTGCCAGCATCACTAGAGCCCCACTGGAAGCCTTAGGAATTACAATAGCTGAGTGTAGAGGCTGCACCCACCCTCTGATGCTGAGAAAACCTTGCTCCAATGCAACAGCTGGCACGGTCAATAAGAATACTTCACTGGGGTACTACACCCTCCCCCTAATGCTGCAATCACTTCAGATGTCCCTAATCCAGTTCCTGAAAAACACCTCTCTCACCAATGAGTCAGGACAGACAAGCCCAGTATGCCTGGGCAGACTGACAAGCAATACAGAAAGTCTGCGTTACCAGTCAGAAGATGACGTGTGTAGGCCTGCCCTTTTCAGCTACATATGCAGCATTCTTCACATCCTTCTCAGGTCAGTCCAGAAGATCTATGCCCTGTTCTGCACTATGTGCTTACAGCATGGGCTCTAGTAAAGCCTTCCTGAGATGGTTTTATTGCTGTTTGTTTGTTTGTGCCAGTATCTCAGGTAGCTCAGGCTGGCCTAGAACTTGCCATGTAGCCAAGAATGACCTTGAACTCCTGATCTTGCCTCTTGAATCTACCTCCTGAGTGCTCGGATTATGGGTGTATGGCATATGCTTGATTTAAGTGATGTTATGGCTCAAACCCATGGCTTCCGGCATGCTATCAAGTGCTCTACCTATTAAGCTATATCCAATCCACCATTCATAGTTTGTATCTCAAGGAGAATGAGCTGATCTGATGACATTACTACCAAGAGCTATAGTACTAGAAAATGACTAGCATCCAGAGACCTGATAGAGCTACCAAAATCTGAGATGCCTGGGAGTGCTCAAAGCTGCTGGAAAAGCTCCATAACTGCCAGAGGTTGCTAATCCAGCAATGGAGAGCTGCCAAAAGCTTCTGGCAGCCACTGACTCCAACTACTGTTTGTGTGCTTGGAGGTGCTGCCAAGAGCAGCTAGGAAAACTGTTAACGCCCACCAGCTGTAAGAGCCCTGGTCAGGGCTGTAATACTACTTTTCCTTCACATGAGTTCTAAGTTAAATTGACCCAAACAACCCTCAGCCAATAAGGCAGCAATTAGATCGAGATATCAAGAAAATACATGCTATTTTAACGTTAAACCTACACTTAAGACAGAGCCTATATCAATTAATGTCACCAAGGTGACACTGTTTGTTGAATGAATGCATAAATAACCAACCAACACTATGTGGTAGATATTATCTCCACTTTACAGATAAAATAACAGCTCATAAACATGACCAAATAACAGCATAGAGAGCTAGTTTCATATCTAGTATCAAATCATTAGTATTTCCACTTATTGTCATGTTATAGTCTAAAAAGTGATGATGAAATCAGCCAAGGCCTAGAATCACCAAAACATAAATTCCTTCAATGACTGTAAGGTCTGCTAATGAGTCTTACATTCAAAGGAAATGAAGCCAGCTTCTCCTGCCAATGATACTGCAAACTCAAAATCACTAAAGCATGTACTACACCCTGAAAAGAAACATACATGCCTTCTGTGGAGAGGCACCCCACCAATCAACAAGATGCTTCTTTGCCATAATTCCCCCAGACACAGACAGGACAGGTCATCTTGAACTTATAGCCCTTGATCTCATTGATGTTTAAGTGTGTGATAATGTTTTTATTTCTTTACCATTTTTAAATTCTAAGTTTTATTTTCTTTAGAGTATCATACGTAAGTGGTATATTGACATTCACTCCCACACCTGTCTCTTCTCCCTCCAACTCATAAATATACATTCACACAAGCTACTGAGTATAGCTTACATATACATGTGTTTAGGGCTGACCACTTGGGATTGGATAACATACCAGGGGTCTCATTCCTAGAAAAAAAAATGCCATTTTCAGCAATCACTGATTGCCTGGTAAAATTTTTAATTTAAAAACACCCTGCACCATAGTATGTCTTCTATTCATTTTGGAAAGAGAGTCGGCTTGGTTTCAATAACACAGCTCAATGAGGCAGAATATATCTGCAAAGACAGAGATTCGGGAGGCATTATAATGCAGGAGAATTGCAATGTTTGAGGCTAGCCTAGATATCTTAGTAAGAGTCACCCATTTCAAATTATTAAAAAGACTAAAAATTAAACAACAAAGTCACCAATATATATATTATCTTAAATATGAACATAGGTTCTACTTTCAAACTCTACAAGGCTTATAAAAAAATGACATATATTTCCTCAAAGGAGTTTTTTTTTATCACCTATGCCATTTTACTGCTATGGGTCCCTACATCTAAAACACCAAAAAAAAAAAAAAAAAAAAAACACCACCACACACAGCGCTAGACATTCTTTTCACTTGGCATGCATCATATGCATAGCTATACATACTTTCTATGTATTTCCTTATTAATAGAACAGACATCCAGTGGAGTAAGGGAGTTTAAAACTATGCCATTATTGCAGACACTATACCACATATATCAAAAGTAATCTGTACTTCAGTTAAGGTGACTGTGATAGTCACTGAATTATCTTCATTGCAGCTCCTGATTAATAATCCCAATGTCATAAAGGCCTTCAGTAATACTATCAACCTGCATTCTGACTTTAAAGTGAGGAAACTGTGCTTTAGAGAGAGAGGGATTCCTGCAAGGGCTTAGTTTTTACTGTCTATTGTGGAGCAGCCCATCTGACACACTTATTTTACATATAAATTCTAAATGCTTATTTCATCTGTTTAAATTCAAAACCCATGATATCTAACAGTACATATAAATAAGAGGTGATTCTTTTTACAGTCAGTATAAAATTCAGAATATCATTTCACAACAGATGTTCCAATAAATAAACGCATTCGTTTATTATTAGAGTTGAAACTCTCCACAATAAGCAGCAATATGTTTTTCAGAACATTTGTTCAACATGACATCATATATGCTAACAGGTATTATTTCAATTACTCAAACCTTACTAATTTTATTTATGATATGACAATCTAGAGCTGAAAATAGTGGCTCATGCCTATAATCTCAACATTTTGGAGGCTGAGGCAGAAGGACTGCCATCAACTGTAGGGCCAGTCTGGGTTACAAAATGAGTTCCAGGTCAGATGGAGCTATAGAGAGAAAATCCTCTGTCATAAAACAGGAAGAGACAGAGAGGTAGAGATGGGGAGCAATCCTCATCTATTTTATATATGTTATCCTGTTATCAATATTATTTCATAAATGACTATATCACAGATAACACTGCTCTTACTGTACAGTTAATATGAGCATTTCTTTTAGAACACTGGTTTTTCTGCTTTTTGTTTATTTTTGTTTGATTTTGTCTTATGTACCTACTTCAGATTGTTTCTTGTAATTTATCACATATCCCCAGAATAAGAAAGGAATCAAAAGCTACCCACCTTTTCAGAGCTGCTGTCTCAGCTGACTTTTTAAGAATTAAACTATTTTATAGAAACCTCACAAAATCACTCAAATCACCTACCTTTCTGGCAGACTGTAGTCTCAAAACCAATTAATTTACTGAAGTGAATTCTGCATTTTCCAAGTTTTCCAAGTTCCTATCTCTATATGCCTATTCTTTCATGCCTAAAAACAAGTCTATTTCAATCAATTTTACTGCATTTCACAGTGCTTGTTTACTGTGTCCAAAGCTTTGGACTCAATCTCCATCATCACATAAAACTGGATATGATATCACACACCTGCAAGGATAAAAAATCTGACATCTTCATCTACATAGTAAGTTTGAGGCCAGAATGAGCCCCAAATCTTGCCTAAAAATCAAAAACAAACAACAACAAAAAAAACACTTCTACATATTTGACACTAGAAAAAGTATCAGTCATTTTTATAGACAGCAATGATTTTTTATAAAGAACAGAATTCCTAATGTTGAGCAATGTTTTAGGATCTGGGGAGAGAGTTCAGTTGGCAAACTGCTGACATGAAATCATTAGGACCGTGGTCTGATCTCCAGCACCCACATTAATAAGGTGGACAGGACACTGTACATGAGTAATCTCAGTGCTGTGGAGATAAGAATGCTATCTGGCCAGCCTACTGAACTGGCAAATTCCAAATTCAGCTTGTAACGATCTCAAAAATGGAGGTATAAGTAACTAAGGAAAACAACTGGATTTGACCTCTGGCTTCAGCATACAAGTACGTATACTCTACAATCATGAACATGTACCTTGTCAACAAAATATTGAACAAGCAGTAAGAGAGGCAAAATTCCATCATTAAACATCCTTTATATTACTCCCTTGCTCAGTATATTCAAACAGACTAGCTGTCAAACACTCTTTTAGAAGTAATAAGCCTATTGGTTTCATTTGTTACATTTCCAATACACTGAAAGAATCTACTTGTTGGACAAGGGATAGAGGGAACTGTATCTCTATTGTAGGTCACTTAGTAGTGTTTTCTTAAACTCAACAACAGAAAGAAGAAAAAAAGAAGGGTAATAGAAGATGAAGAAAAAAAACAAAGATAAAATAATGCATGTTTGTTTGGTGTGTGTGTGTGTGTGTGTGTGTGTGTGTGTGTGTGTGTGTGTGTGTGTGTGTGTAAAGCTAAATGGAGGTTATAGCAGCCTTTAGAAATGTAACAAGAGACACTGAAGTCTTACACATAGTCACTATAGAAAATCCTAATTGTCACTCTCCCTAGAAAAAGCATTCCTCACAACTAAGAATGACTTAATCATTCCCTGAGCTCCTCCTTCTCCTATATCCCTTATGCTTAAGAAGTTCAAGTTGGCACACACTGGCTCATCCTGGGATTCTTTTCCGAAGTGAAGCCACAAATTTCAGTTTTGCCGGAATGAAAATCTCTCAGTAAAAAGGGAGCTCCAGGCTACTATGGTGGAGAGGAGGAGAACAGAATAGACCTCTACCTCTATCCCTATTGCTAGTGATACAACACTTACTAAACATCTCCACCTGGAGGTCCCACGAGCTATTAAATTCAACATATCCAAAACTCTATTATCTTTCATCAGCTCAAAATTTTTCTCCCTCAAAGCCTGTCAATGGGGAGGGATCAACGGTCCCTGGAATTGACCCTGCAGTGGCTCCTCTCCACCTCAGGATGACAGCATGATAAAACCTACTAATTCAGAGCAACGTTTTGAGTCAGTGTCATGCCCTATAACTCCTGAGCATGGCATGTTGCATCATATTATGAATTTAACCATATTGCCTCTGACTGAAACAGTTTTCATTGCACTGCCAAATTTCAAAATCTCGACTTTTTCAAAAGTTGATTACACATTTTTAATTCATTCACTCATTCATATATATTACATTAAAGATTAAGGAAAATTTCTACCCACCCATACATAATAGACTAGATAGAAAACAAACAAAAAATGGGTACTAAGTTAATATTATTAGCAGCAAGATTATACACATAGTTCAGGAGGAGAGCCCTTGCCTAGCATATGTGAAGCCCTGAATTGAATTCCTAGAACTGCAAAAACAAAAACAATAATAGCTACTATCAACTAAGCGGTTATCAAGTGATAATCCCTGTTCTAAGGATGCTGCATGATTAACATCTCTTCATTCTGACCTCTCTTTGAGGTGGTATAATTACAGTCCTCAGCTCAGGGATGAGAAAAAGCTTACCTAAGGTTATACACATCAGAAACGCACAGCAGAGCATGTTGGGATGCAAAATGAACAGATCTGACTTTCATCTAATATTTGAGAGAATATGGGGGGGGAAATAACTTGTGGAAGGACATCCATGTAATTTTGTATCTTCCCCGAGAGTCTGAAATTAACCTATTTGAGGACAGAACTATCTCTGAGATCATCCAATAAATCTAATGTTCTTAGAATAAAAGGAGTTCTAGGCAAAGAGTTCTCAATCTCTCTGAAACTCACACTAAACCATTTTTCTTTGAATACTTTATAGGTATTCATGCCTACATCCAGATTTTCAAAGGCAATCTTAACGACATCAGATGTTCACCTAATTCCTTCTTTTCTACCAATGCAGTCAAATCTATACAAAAATCTCCCAGTTACAACCCAGAGCCACAAATTACTCCAGTGTCTGGAAATTACAGGGAGAAGAGAGTTTGGCCTTTTTTGGAGCTGTTTGGCTTGAGGTGAGGATAATAATCTCAGCTCTTACTATGACTAACCATGTGGAGTTTATTAATTATTCAAGTTCTCTATATTCCAATGTTATGTTTTTATTATTTCTGTTGACTAATCAATAATATATTTTCCACAGCTTTCCATATGTTTTCTTCAATACAGATTATAGTACTAAAATTAGAAACCACTTTCTTCATATTTGAGATGCACTTAAATCAGTTTCACCTTTAGAATAGTTGAATGTTACAAGGTACCTAATTTAATCTTTTCACTTCACATGAAACAATCTTCTGTTATTATTAAAAAAAAAACTCTAATAGGACTGCCCACAGTCACATAACATTAACAGTTTTTAATGATAAAATATTTAGTAATGCTCTATATGCAATCATACAGAGAGGGGGCAAAGAGATGGGGAGAGAAGGCGGGCAGGCAGGCAGAGACAAAGACACAGAACTTTTATGTGATCAGTAAAAGATAACTTTTCCTAGTTCTCCAGGAGTCAGAATTCATATCATAATTATTGACTATGACTAGAAGAATGACAACCCATTTTCTATATAGTTTCTTTATACAACTTTGAATAGTCCTTTGAAAATAATGAATTCCTTGACAGTGCTAACATGCTATCAAAAAGAAGAAGAGAAAAAAAGGCAAGAAAGTGAGCGGATGGAAAAAAAAGAGGGGAAATCACATAAAACATTAAACATAAATAAAACATTGCAATAGTGCTCATATAATATTCTTTACAATACACTACAAAACTATTCCACACAGCTAAAATAATTTAATAAAAAATAAAAATCATTATATACGGGGCCTAATTGAGCTACGACATATTTTAATACGAAACTGGATAAATGGCTCCTGTACTTACTCACTAATTTTTGTCACATTGCATTTTACACATTAGTTACAAAGCTGAAAGTATAAAATTTAGGAAAGTGGGAGTACTAATAAAAAATACATGAAGGATTTTACACACTAAAAATAGACATTTTACAAACTGACACAATTAGAATTTACATTATTTTCCAGTTACTTTCTTCCTTTATTACAAAATAAAGATTACATAATTTTATAATGCCTTCCAGAAACAACAAGACTAACAGACATATGAACTCACAAAGACTTTGTCAGGGAGAGGAGGGCCTGCATGGGTCTAAGCCAGATGGGGTCCCCAGCCATGTTAACTTATATAGATTACTTACTGCAAATAGAGATCACCGTTAGATATACTTGTATTTTTTATTTTGACTTTATAAGCATAGAATGTTTCTGTATCTGTTTATTTTTGGGAGATACTATTGGGTTTTTATTTCTTTTTGTTGTTATTTTGTTTGGGGGTTAGTGTCTCAAGTAATTGTAGATTAAAGCAGAAAACTTTGTTTTTTACTGATCAGTATTTCTACTAATTATGATCATACTTTATAGGCACTTGAGTTCAAGTTTATTTAGACACATAATAACTTGTGCATTACCTAAATGTGCAGTTTTCACATTCCACTGGTTGACTTCAAATACAACTTGATTTTTCAAAAGGAATTGTACTGCTTTTGTTGTGATGTAAGGGAGTATATTTTCGTTAAAAATGAAAGGTGGGACCTGAACACTGCCAAGGTACCAGTGGCAGCTCCGCCTCCATCCACAGGCCAAGTAGGCAAGGGGCTGTTTCCAGTTCCGGTTAAGTGGCCCTGCTCAGACACATCTGACACCAGGGGTCTGCCCACTGGATCCAAACTCAGCGGTGGGATCCAGCACACCCAGACACTGCCAAGGCCCCGGTAACAGTGACACCTCCATCCACAAGAGGACAGACATCAGAGTATTGGAACTGTTTGCATCTACCAGAAGGGAACATTGGTCCCATACCCACCAGGAGAGGAAGAGACTCCTGCTATTCCCACCAGAAGAAAGGATGAGAAGAGGAAAATGTAAAAGCACATTCAATGACAGAAAACCCAATATGACACCACCAGAGACTAGGAACCATACACCAGCAAGAACATCACAATGCAGATGAAGGAGAAGAGAATGACCTTAAAAACATCTTCATGAAAATTATAGAGAACCTCAAAGAAGACATGAGAAAATCCCTTAAAGAAATGGAAGAAAAAACAAACCAAAAAGAAAAAATACAAGATATCAACAAATCTCTCAGTTCAAGACCTAAAAACTGAAATAGAGACAATAAAGAAAGCACAATCTGAGGGAATGCTGGAAATAGAAAAGCTGGGTAAACAATCAGGAACTACAGACATAAGCATAACCAACAGAATACAAGAGATGGAAGAGGGAATCTCAGGAGTTGAAGATACACTAGGAGAAATAGACTCATCAACCAAAGAAAATCTTAAGTCCAACAAATCCCTAACACAAAACATCCAGGAAATATGGGATACCGTGAAAATACCAAACCTAAGAATACTAGGTATAGAAGAAGGTGAAGAAATCCAATTTAAAGGTGCAAAAAACATATTCAACAAAATCATAGAAGAAAAAAATCATAGAAGAAAACTTTCCCAACCTAAAGAAAGACATGCCAATGAAAATACAAGAAGCCTACAGAACACCAAATAGACTGAACCAAAAAAAAGGTTTCCTCACCACATAATAATCAAAATACCAAACATACAGATCAAAGAGAAAATATTAAGAGCAGTAAAGGAAAAAGGTCAAGTAACATATAAAGGCAAACCTATCAGAATTACACCTGACTTTTCCATGGAAACTCTGAAAGCCAGAAGGTCCTAGATAGATATTCTACCTACACTAAGAAACCACGGATGCCAGCCCAGACTACTATACTCAGCAAAGCTTTCAATCAATATAGATGGAGAAAACAAGATATTCCATGACAAAACCAGATTCAAACAATACATATCCACCAATCCAGTCCTACAGAAAGTTCTGGAAGGAAATCTGCAACCCAAGGAAGTTAACTATAACCAGAAAAATATAGGCAATAGATAATCCCACTTTACCAACAGCCAAAAGGAAAAAGGGATAGAATCCTACACATAATCTTACCACCATCACCAAATCAAAAATAAAAAAGAATGAACAATCAATGGTCATTAATATCCATCAACATTAATGGTCTTAACTCGCCTATAAAAAGACACAGATTAGCAGAATGGATAAGAAGACAGAATCCATCCTTCTGCTACATACAAGAAACATACCTCAACTTCAAAGACAGATGGTACCTAAGAAGTAAAGGTTGGGGAAAGATTTTCCAATCAAATGGACCCAAGAAACAAGAGGGGGTAGCAATCCTAATATCCAACAAATTGGACATTAAACTAAAGTCAACCAAAAGAGATAAAGGAGGTCACTTCCTACTCATCACAGGAGAAATCCATCAGGATGAAGCCTCAATTCTGAACATTTATGCCCCAAATACAAAGGCATCCACATTAGTAAAAGAAACATTACTAAAACTCAAATCACACATAAAACAGCACACACTTATAGTGGGAGACTTCAATACCCCACTCTCACCACTGGACAGGAACACCAGACAGAAACTTAACAAGGAAACAAAAGAACTATTAGAAGTTATGGCGCAATTGGACTTAACAGACATCTATAGAACATTCCATCCAAATAAAAAACAATTTATCTTCTTCTCAGTGCCACATGGAACCTTCTCTAAAATCGACCACATACCAAACCTCAACAGGTATAAAAAATTGAAATAACCCCCTGTATCTTATCAGACCACCACCCTTTAAAGTTAGAATTCAACAACACCACGAATTACAGAAAACCTACAAACTCATGGAAATTAAGTAACACACAATTGCACAAATCCTGGGTCAAGGAAGAAATAAAAAAAAAAAAGAAATTAAAGATTTCCTAGAATTCAATGAGAATGCGAACACAACATACCCAAACCTATGGAACACTGAAAGCAGTGCTAAGAGGAAAGTTCATAGCAGTAAGTGCCCACCTGAAGAAACAGGAGAATAATCACACTAGAGAATTAACAGCATAACTGAAACTTTAGAACACAAAGAAGCCAATACACCCCAGAGGAGCAGATGCCAGGAAATAATCAAATTGAGGGCTGAAATTAATAAAATGGAAACTAGGAGAACAATATAAAAAATCAATATAACGAAGGTTGGTTCTTCAAGAAAATCAACAAGATAGACAAACCTTTATCCAAACTTAACACACAGCAGAAAGTGAACATGCAAACTAATAAAATCAGGAATGAAAAGGGGGATATAACAACAGACACAGAGGAAATCCAAAGAATTATCAGGTCATACTTTGAAAACCTATATTCCTCAAAATTTGAAAATCTAAAAAAAAAAAAATGGACAATTTTCTATACAGATTTCACTTACCAAAATTAAATCAAGAACAGATAAGCAACTTAAATAGACCTATAACCCCTAATGAAATAGAAGCAGTCATCAGAAGTCTCCCAACCAAAAAAAAAGCCCAGGGCCAGATGGCTTCAGTGCAGAATTCTCCCAGAAATTCAAGGTACAGCTAATACCAATTCTCCTCAAAGTATTCTACACAACAGAAGCAGAAGGGTCATTGTCAAACTCTTTTTATGAGGCTTCAATAACCTTGATACCCAAGACACAACTAAGAAAGAGAACTACAGACCAATATCCCTCAGGAACATGGATGCAAAAATTCTCAATAAAATACTGGCAAATCGAATCCAAGAACACCATCAGAGAAATCATCCACCATGATCAAGTAGGCTTCATCCCAGGGATGCAAGGATGGTTCAAAATATGAAAATCCATCAATGTAATCCACCATATAAACAGACTGAGAAAAAAAACCCACATGATCATCTCACTAGATGCCGAAAAAGCCTTTGACAAAATCCAACACCCCTTCATGATAAAGGTCTTGGAGAAATCAGGGATAACAGGAATATACCTCAACATAATAAAAGCAATATACAGCAAACCAACAGCCAACATCAAATTAAATGGAAACTCAATGCAATTCCTCTAAAAAGACAAGGCTGTCCACTCTCTCCATATCTCTTCAATATTGTCCTTGGAGTTCTAGCTAGAGCAATAAGACAACAAAAGGAGATCAAGGGGATACAAATCGGAAAGGAAGAAGTCAAACTCTCACTATTTGCAGATGATATGATAGTCTACATAAGTGACCCAAAAAACTCTACCAGGGAACTTCTACAGCTGATAAACACCTTCGTCAAAGTGGCAGGATACAAGATTAACGCAAAAAAATCTGTAGCCCTACTATATACAGATTGGTGGAGAAAGAAAGCTAGGAGAATGAGAAGGGGAGAAGAGGAGGGATGCAGAGGACATGAGGGAGCAGAAAGGTTGAGTCATGCGAAGAATAGAAGATAACAAGAATGGAAATGTCATAATAGAGGGAGACATTTTAGGTTTACAGAGAAATCAGGCACTAGGGAAATGTCTGGAGATCTACAAAGATGACACCTGCTAACAATCTAAGCAACAAAGGAGAGGCTACCTTAAATGCCCCCCCCATAATGAGATTGATGACTGACTTATATGCCACCCAATAGCCCTCATCCAGCAGCTGGTGGAAGTAGAAGCAGACACTCAGAATTAATCACTGAACTGAACTGGAATCCAGATGCAGAGAAGGATGAGTGAAGAGCAAAGGGGTCCAGACCTGGCTGGTGAAACCCACAGAAACAGCTGACCTGAACATCAGGGAACTCTTGCTCTCCAGACTGGGATACCAGCATGGGACTGATTCAGACCCCAGGAACATGGGTTTCAGTGAGGAAACCTTGGAAATCACTTTGGAAGCCCATCCCACATACAGGAATACTCCCTGAGCCAAGACACACAGGGGTGGGCCTAGGCCCTATCCCAAAGCATACGATAGACTCTGATGACACCCTATGGAAGGCCTCACCATCCAGGGGGAGCATAAAGGATATGTGATAGATAGGGTTTTAGTTGGGGGGGGATGGTAGGGGAGGATGGGAGGGAGAAGGGAACTGGGATTGTCATGTAAAACAATCTTGATTCTAATTCAAATTTAAAAATCTGCAAAAAAAAAAAAAGAAAGAAAGAAAGGTGGGTGGACTTAAGATATATAACACAGTTGGTAGGTAGAGGACTTGGTTTGAACCCTAGCAATGCACAGTTTATGGTGGCATACATCTATAATCCTAGAACATGGGAGATAGAGAAAAGCTGAAGATCATCCTTAGCTACTTAATCAGTGTGAAGTCACCCTGAGATACATAAGATCCTGTCAAAAAAACAAAAAAAAAAAGAAGGAAAGACAATAAAAAAAAAGATTGAGAGAAAACAGTGCTACTACACAAAAGAACAAAAACATCCTACCTGCTTCAACCTCATGAAGAAAGTCTCTGTAAAAGTCTTCCTACTGAAATACCAAAATCTTTCATTTGCAGGGTATACACGAACTACTGTCTCCAGGAGAAAGCGGACTGGCTCCACCACCTCTGTGACTACCATGTCCACTGCCACAGTCATATACACCCTTTTATCTGCAACAGAAAATTTCTGGGTTTTATTATTTCTTGATTAGTAAAGAAAACAAAATCTCCTAGCTTATACAAGAATTTCCATTCTAGAAAAGCACATTGCCTTCTATATATTTACTTTTAAATATTTTCTAACTATTCACTAAATAAGTAATCAAGTATTCCAAGAATGTTTCTCAATCATTGTTTATTCAATCATAATTAAGTAAATATCCTGACAGATGTCTTTTTCCATTTTCTAAATCAAATCCTTAATACAAAAATAAATAAATAAATAAATAAATAAATACCATGGAGAAATTGAGAAATGCACTGGGTTGAATTCCCAGCAACAATAACAATGACGTGTGGTGTGTGTGTGTGTGTGTGTGTGTGTGTGTGTGTGTGTGTGTGTGTGTGTGTAAATAAAATGTTGAAGATAACTTTTACTCTAAAATTATTGGTTTCTTAGACAATCACCAGAAAAATACAAGATGCATTCTTTCAACATAAAACAAAAATGACAGAAACTGATAGGTCTATTTGATGACTGCCAACTAGAGGAGCTGCTTAGGCATCTCATTTTAAACCTGTACAGTACAGCACTGCCTATATAAACATCTCCATGTGATGCGAACTAAGACAAAATAAAACCTCTTTGGAATCCTCAATACTTCCATTTGTGTTCATAATACAAATACATCCTTGAAAAAACAATGAATTGAGCTGGAGTGATGGCTCTGTCGGTAACAACATTTGTACACTTGGGTGCAAGAAAAAAAATCCCCGCCGGGCGTTGGTGGCGCACGCCTTTAATCCCATCACTCAGTAGGCAGAGGCAGGCGGATCACTGTGAGTTTGAGGCCAACCTGGTCTTCAGAGCGAGTGCCAGGACAGGCTCCAAAGCTACACAGAGAAACCCTGTCTTGAAAAAACAAACAAACAAACAAAATGCCCAACAAACAAATAAAAAGCCAGGCACAGTTGGTCATACCCACAGTCCTAGTGGTATGGTAGTGCAGAGACAGGAGGATCACTGGGACTTGCTGGCTGCCAGCTGAGCTCCAAATTCAGTGAGAATCTCTGTCTCAAGGAAATAAGACAGAGTGATAGAAGGACACTGACATCCTCTTCTAGCCTCAACATAGGCACACAGGTATGTGCACCCCCCATTCTCACCTGTACCACGTAGGCAGTTATACAAATGCTCACACAGCAAAAATACCATCATTAAAACTTCAGTGAAATATATAGTTTTCACATATATATATGTACATGAGTTTATACACATATATGTTGCATACATGTATACATATTACTTATCATGTAAAAGCAAAAGTATTAAAAGTATTTTAAGGGAAGATAAAGCATTACCAGCCACATTTCTATTTCCTATTTAAAATATTTAATTTGTCCCAAAATTCATATTTAAATGTAGAATATGTTATGCCAGTACCTATTTTTTCAATCATGATAGTCTAAACTATGAATTCCATTTTTATTTTCTGCTTGATACTTACTAAGAATTCTGGATACAAATCAATAATTTCTCCTTTGTCTCTTAAATCTGTTTGTTTTTTGTTTTAGAATCAGAGTCTCAATATGTAACCGTGGCTGGCCTGAACTCAGAGATCTGCCTGACTCTGCCTCCCAACTGCCAGGCTTTAAGGAATATTCCACTACATGCAGCCTTCTTAAATATCTTTAAAATTTGTTTTGACTATCAGTTTTTAATTCTCAGTTTAAAAAATACAAATAACAAAAGCCATCATTAAGAGAAATTATCTGCTTTAAAATTATATACAATATTCATATTCATTAACTACAGTTATAATGCTAGCTTCAAATTCAACATACTAAATTTTACTAAGTGTAAGTATTTACTAAGGACAAGTATCCTACCAATTCAAGAGAACCTCGGAGTCTATAAACTTTGTGCTTCAACTTGAGTACTATAAATGTACAGTGTAAAGAAGAGTACGTAAGATGTGGAATTTAACACTCAAACCAATTGCAGTACAGTGAAATTAAAAGACATTTCATCTCTATTGCCTAAAATTTTTCCAAAAAATCAAGCCTTCTTTGTCTTGTGAATGCTGAGTAATGTATAATTTCAAAAATGTCTTTTAAAATTTTTTAAAAAGCATGTTAAAATGATTTCAAACAGAAACACCATCTGGATCTAAACAGTATACTATAGTAGTATAAAAAGCTTATTTTAATAAAACAAAGTATAAACATTCTTTTAATTGAGGATAAAATGCATAAAAATAGAAAGAAAAACATGTAATGCTTTAATAATGACATTTTAGTTTCTTTAATTTTTAACAATTGTTAAGTGGCTTATTTTTCTCAACTTTATATTTTCTTTCTCAATGGTTATAAGAAAAAAAGGTTATATAGTGCTGCTACAAGCCTGTCTCTAAAGTAAACTCTATAACAATAATTTGTTACTAAAATGAATAAGACTGAATTTTAAAAATTGTTTCTTATTTTCTTGTGTATGTGTGCATTTTCAAGTGTGTGCATGTTTACATGTGTATAGGGAGGAGGAGTATGAGTGTTCATGTGTGTGCTCATGTTTACAAGTGTGTGGGGATGCAGCATGTTTGTTTATATGTGTAGGACAAAACATGAATGTTTCTGTGTGCATATTTATATAGGGGGAGGGATCATGCATGTTCATGTATGTGTGTTTACATGTGGGGAGAGCACTGTATTCAATATATGTTTTCATTTTTACAGAAAGAGCATATGTGTTCATGTTTACATGTGAGGGGGCAGACAACTTGAGTATGTGAAAGTGTGCATGTATAAATGCATGTATGAAAGGCAGCACGTGTTTATGTGTGTGCATGTATACGTATGGGAGGAAGGAGCTTATGTGTACATGAATGTGCACATTTACATGTGTGTGGGGAAGGAAGCATGTGTGTACATCCGTATGCATATTTACATGGAAGAACAATGAGTATGTGCAGGTGTACATGCGCATTTTCCCTGAACATGGAGACCCAAGTGTTGATACTGGGAATCCTCTTTTTTGTTGTTGTTGGCGGTCTTTGGGTTTTGTTTTGTGGTGGGTTTGTTTTTTTGTTTTCTTGGGTTCTGTTTTTTTTGTTTGTTTTGTTTTGTTTTTGAGGCATAGTCTCTCAATCAGACCTAGATCTTCAACTCAGCAAGTCTAGCTAGCCAGCTTCCTCCAGGGATCCCCTGCCTCCTCCTCCAAGGCTGGAATTATGATAGGTTCCCATGCCCACCAAGCACTTACTTGGTTAGTGAGGATCTGAATTACTGTCCCCTTGCTTGCTTAACAAGTAAATGCTTTAATTGCCTAGATATGTTCCCAATTCTTTTAGATAGCATAGTATGTAATCAAATGCATGTGCTTTATGTAACCAGTGAACACCCATTCTCTTTACAGACAACAGAGAACAGTTATGATTGTAATGTTCTTCATAAGAAGATCATATTTTCCTATGAGTTATCATTGATGCTTCTTGTCTTTAGCCAAAAGTTAAATATGGGCATAAACTTAATAGCGTAAAGTTAAAAATGAAACAAGTTGATGTATTACATTCTGATCATACATATTTAACTGAATGAAAATAACACATTTTCAGTAAAACTATAAATGAAGTAAAACTTTAAATTTAGTTTAAGCAGATCAAGGATCTAAAATCTAGACTGAATAATTAATGAAAATGTAAATAATCTACAATGCTTAGTCAAAATGGTGAACAAAGATATGCAAATTTCAAAAACTTGTTTGCTTACATATTTCATCTTCCTCTATCACTCTCACCCAAATAAAACAACCAGCTTCACAACAATATATAAAGCACAAAGTCAAATGCCTTTCAAATAATCTAATACAACTAAACAACATGGCTTGTAAAGGAATTCTTTTAACTAATGACAGTTTTCCCCAGAAAAGGCATGAAAAAATATAAAAAGGAACTTCATAAATATATACCAGCATTATAAATAAGAATAGCTTCAATTTAAATAAGCATCAGTACTTTCTAAAAGTGTCACAAAACAAGATTACTCACAATAAAATTTTAAAGTTAAAAAAATATTTTAAGAAAAGTCACCTTTTGGGGTTTCTTCATTAAGTGCCAGAAATATTGGTGCATTAGGGTTCCACATGCCTGTGATGACATAAGCTCTGCCATCATAGCTCTTTCCCATGGATTCCTATAAAATGTCAAACAGGAATCATGGATGCTACTATGCACAAGAAAAATTATCACACTTTAAAATTATACCTTTAATCATTTTAATTTATTAAAATGTGTATCTACACTCAAATAGGAGCTTACATTTTACTGCATATTTTCCCCTACCAAAGCATCTCTTTGCGTACTGTTATATTCTAGCTATCTTCAAACACAGGTTCAATATAAACACATATACTTCTTGCATGAAAAGAGGCATACCCATTCATGCTGAGTCACAAAAACTTAAAGTTGTAAAGGTATATTAAATGTGATTCTTTTGCTTGCTGTCAAAATATCTTTATATAAAAGGCCACAATATAAATACCTGCACTAAGTTTAATTCCCACAACTAAAACACACACACACACACACACACACACACACACACACACACACACACACACAATTATCTACAGGAGGACTCAACCACAGATGGGAAAAGTGGTAATGTTACTTTACTTTATGGCGATATCTTCAAACTTCAAACTTTTCTAGTATCTATAATTCAATAAGAAATCACAGTGGAGAGACTGTTTATAATCAACAAATATAGTTCTAGCTCTCTTCATCTTTCCTCTTCTTCTACCACTCTACCCCCTCTTCCTCAACCTGGCTCTCTTCACACCTCTCTTTCCTTCTTCCTGCCTTCCCACAACTTTTTTTCTCTTCTCTCCTTATCCCCTCCAATTTAATGTTTTTATACTTAGCTAGCTCTTGACTACTGAAAGCAAGACCATAAATGAGTTTTGCAAATATGTTTCAGAGAAGGCAAGGCAAAATGGCATCTCATGGAAGAACACCACAGAAGTTTGGTAACATATGCAAATACAAATGAATGCTATCTACAGAACTTTCCATTTTTGTATTTTCTTGTACTATGAACAGTGAAAAAAGAAAGAGATCAGAACAAAGGAAACTTTTTTCCATTCCTCATAGACATTTCTCTGAATTCCTATAAAACTGTGTCAGTCACTTGATTATTATATTCTTCTAGTATAGAACTATCAATTTGATAGTCAAATTTTATAAGGCCAAGAATCCTGCATCCCAGAGATGAAGTAAATGAAAGACATTTGTAAAGAAATTCTCACCCACTAAGCAAGTTCACTCTCCCTCTACCTCTCCTTCATATATCACCCCTCCCTCTCTCTCTCCCTCCCTCCCTCCCTCCCTCCCTCTCTCTCTCTCTCTCTCTCCCTCTCCCTTCCTCCCTCCCTCCTAGTTCTTCACTATCTACACTAACTAGTCCCCATTAAGAATAGGAATGAGCTTCTTGCTTAAAAGATACAATCTATTTGTGTATGCTTGAATATTTGCTGTACTTAAGTATAGAAAAAATGAACCAGATTAATCATAACCTTCCTTTCAACTAACAAATACAGAAATTGGGAAGTTAACCATGGAAGCGTAAAAATTTCAGTAAGAACTGAATCTGTGACAAGCCACATACAAACTAGCAAAAAACTATGAAGTGAAAATATAAAGAACAGCTTTAGGTGTACTAGGAAACTGTTAAAAGAGATGAGAGAAATGAAGAAAATAGACACTAAAAAACACTTTTAAACCAGGTATGCTTGTGCGGAAGTACAACCCCAGCCAGTATTCAGAAACCGAGGAGAGATTCTGAGTTACAGCCAAGCTTAGGGTTACACAGCAAGGTGCTCTTAAAATAACAAAAAACTTTAAAATTATATATCATCCAGACTAAACACAGAGACAGATGAAAGGAAAAGAAGGAGAAAAGGAGAAGCAAATAGAATGAGATCCGCAAAACAAATACGGCATGGAGGGTGGCACGTTATCACACACATACAGATGAACTGCTTCAGGAAACTGTACCTCCATGTTTTCCACACACATACACATTCCAAGTATACTGGATTACAATATGAAATGTGTCTTTTTAATCTAGTCAACATATGATTAATTATAAAGATCCACATACTCTGGAGCATCTCTAATAAATTGTGATCCAACTCCATGGAACCTAGATTTACTGAGTTTTCTGTCTTTTGTGGTATTCGGCAGTTAGGCTTTTCCTGAGTTATCATTAGTTATGGTTAGAACCACTTACTTACTTCCTATCCTATAACTTCTCTGACCAAAGATTCTCATTATCAGCAGAATATTAAGTCTCTGTTACCTATACTCCAGTTCTCAAAAAAAAAAAAGATTTTGTTGAATGTGATTTTATGTGTGTGCATGCATATATATATACACATATATACATAACACACAAATACAAAAGGAACTATTTGTTTATGATCTGATTCTGTTACATTAACAGGATTTAGAATCACCTAGGAGACAAGCCTCTAGATGTATCTGTAAGGATGATTCCAAAGAAAGTGAAGTGAGAAACACCCACCCTGAACATGTCAGACATATTACATGCCCCAGAGGTCAGGACTGGATGGAAGACAGAGGAACAAGCCAGCATATCCTTCCTTTGATTCCTGGTCTTCCCAGGTGTGAGGAATCCTACCTGGATGTTATTTCTACCTAGAACTCTACCTATCATGCCTTTCCCTGCTATGAAAGACTGTACCATCTTCAACTATAAAGTCAATAAATCCTTCTTCCCTTCCATTGCTTTCCATCTTGTTTTCTGTCATAGCAGTGAGTAAACTAACAAATACAGTGTCATTTGTAAGCATGACTTTCCCCTTTGTAAAGATCTTAAACCACAATAATAGGTTTAAAAACTATAAAAGTCTCAATTCACCTTATTAAAAAATATGCATGTGGAAGAAAAGTCATTAATACTTAAAAATTGTTCAATGAACCCAAGAGGTAAGTACCACTATTGCATCATTGGGAGTATCTTGCTGGTTGGGTTATTGCAATAGTTTGTCAGTCAAGCAGCTGGGTAGAACTACGGATTACATTTCTCCTCTGGCATCTTGCATAACTGGACTTAAGGCCCATGTAATGCAAGATAATCCATGCATGGGACCATAAACCTAGCCATGAATGGAGAAGTCACAGATCCTAAAGGATAAAGTTATTACTATCATTTTTAAGTCAATATAATTTCCAGTGGTATTCTAAGCATCTACTGTTATACCTACAGATAAGTGAAACCCTTAATACTCATTAAAGGGGCTTCTTTTTGCAGCAGAAACTATTACAAAAAAATAACCACAACTGGTCAAAATGCAGAGAATGACCATGGGGTGCCCAGTCCCAAATGGGAAATCTACAACACAACCCCAATGCTTAAAGCTCAGAGAAATTCAGGGGAAATGGAGAGAAAAGATTCTAAGAGCCAGAGGACCAATGGGCATGACAAATATGCTACATCCTGGTTGCCTAAAAAAGACTAACAATGACCACACTGCATGCCATTGAAATTGTAGGAAATTTCATAAGGCCCTATCCCTAGATGAAGAGAAATGGGCAGTCAATGTTTGCTACAAGAGAGAAAAATCACTATTTTCTAGGGATGAACTTCCTGAATTGTTATCAAATATCAAGTGATCATCTCTAAACATATGCATATATACCAGCAACACTAATATAACACTAAACAACTCAGGAAGTTGTGACTATATACATGTGTGTTTGTATGTATATAACAGTAACAATTACATAAGAAATCATGAATCCAAGAAAGAGAGAAGGGGAGCAAGGGGGTAGAAATTATGTAAATTTAGCTTACTCAAGTATAAAAATCTAAAAATAAATTTTTAATCATAAAATATTGTTCACTAGGAAAAAAAGGTTTCACAAACTGTTAAATATAAATTTGCATGCCTCTCAAAGCCTGTTAATATAAACGAAGTGGCAGAAAACTTGTTTTCAGTTTCACAAGACATTTGGGTATGTCATAGGAGCAAAAATATTAACATCTTACTCAAAAGAGCAAAGCCGAAAGTATTTAGGCAAAGTTGCAAAAAGTATAACTTGTGCTTATTACAAAGAATAACTTGTCGATAACCAGAACCATCTCCTCAGTTTCAATATAAGGTACTGAGTTCCTTGTTACTTGCCAGAATCTAGCCAAGGGTCCACAACAACTTATTAAGATATTATTAAGATTAATAACACCAGATAACAGTAATTCACCAACTACTGATAATTAAAAATGCAAAGCCTAGGTCTCCCAACTATTTGTTGTGCAGGTCTACTTCTCTTTCCAGGAAAATGAATACTGTAAAGGTCTCTGAGGTGACTAAGGAGCCTCAAAAGTTCAAATCAGTTTTATACAACTCTATAATCTGTTTTTAGGTTTTATGAGGAAAATCTCTAGCAATGATTCATCTTAATCCTTTAGATTCTGAAAAATCATAACTAGAACCTAGTATTTTAAACTTTTTCTAATGCCTCAGTACTCTCAAAATAACCCCATCATGAAATTCTCATGCCTCCAAAATGCTATGGCTTGCTTTAGGAAAACCAACATTCATTACTGATATTTGTAGAGAAGGGTAAAGGAGAGATGGATCAATAACTAATTTATGCTTACACATCCAATGTAATTGGTTGTCCTCGCCTGACCTATCTAGGCAGTACTTCCTCTCTATGTCCACGGCGCATGTGGAAGTTTGAAAGAAAATGGCCCCCAAAGAGAGTGGTTCTATTAGGAAGTGTGACTTTGTTGAAGTAAGGTTTGGTCTTGTTGGAAGAAGTGTGTGGATGTGGAGGTGGGCTTTAAGGCCTCATATATGCTCAATCCATGCCCAGTGAGACAGATCACTTCCTATTGCCTGCAGGATTAAAATTTAGAACCCTCAGCTCCTTCTCCAGCACCATGTCTGCCTGCATGTTGCCTTGCTTCCAGCCATGATAATAGACTAAACCTTCAAACTGTAAGCCACCCAAATTAAATGTTTTTTTTTATAAGAGTTGCAGTGGTCATGGTGTCTCTCCAAAGCAATAGAAATCCTAAGACAGCACACTATACACTTGAGAAAGCTCTTAACCCACTGCTGTAATTACATACCTAAAAAGGTCTAATTCTATCACAAAACTAAGAGCCCACTGCTACTAAGAGCTATATTTTACACAAATCTAAAACCCAATACTTCATGCAATGTTTAGCATACAAACAGAGGCTCAAAATTTTTAACAAAGCATTTAAGTATTGCTAGAAAAATTAATGCTAATATAATTACCATGAAATAATTATAGGAAAAGATTCCCACTGCAATACTTAAATTTATGAGACACAGTTGAAATGAAATATATAAAAAGATATAAAATATATAAAAGTTTGTACTCACAAAGTAAGGAATTTTCTGCTTACTCAGACACATTTCTGTAACATTCTAAATCACAAAGTGAATGTTTTCATTAACAGCAACATCAGAAGGTACTTGGGTTTAAGAGTTAAGATGCCTTGCTGCCTTCACAACAAATACCAATCCCTGATCATGTATCATTAATCTCTTAATGGCATCCCTTAAAGAAATATAGTAAATATTCATTGCTAAGTACAAACTTTGAAAGAAATATGCTTCAAAGAAAACAAGCATCATCACAGCCCGGAGTTGACAGTGCATTAAATAAGTGAAAGATGGGAGGTAAATAATGTAGATGTTTACTATAACCATGTTTGTTATTTTAGGCTCAAGGAAAAGAAATTTTCCTAAGAAGCCAAACAAAGCAGATGGCACTGTCACAATAGGTTCCTTTTATGTACTTTCATCCTACAGAAGATTGTTAGGTAGAAATATTCCTCATCTTCCCTTGGTAAGTAATTTTGAATGTCCAGATTTAATTATTGCTCACACAAAAGTAAACCCTGACAATATGACAAACTTTTAAAATAGAAGATTCTTTTAAATATAAAATAACTATCTTCTATACTTGATTAGGATGCTTAAGGTTGTCATTACCATATCCAGCAAATGCATGTCACTGTTCTTCACGTTTCGACCTGGGCTTAATAACATTCCAAAACATCTGAAAATATTGGGAAAAAGAAAAGGAAAAATAAGGTATCAAGAACACAGAAGGCCAGTGAGCAAAAGCCTTTTCATAATTACTATACAATCTAAATTTTATACTCACAAATAGCTTTGTTTATTTTTGCTAGAACACAATAAATAAGAACTCAATATACATAACAAAGTTATTTATGAATCATAAAAATAAGCTGTCAAAATTTTCAGGTCTTTATTTTATAAATAAAAATAACCAAGATCAGAAATTGCCCTAAAAGTACAATTAATTTATTAAAAGTTAATAAATTATTGATATGGTAGTAAGATATAGTTATTAGAAAAATAAAAGATTTTATTTGCCTTTTAATTATTTCAAAACCAGAGATAATAACAGATTAATCCAGGCAAGTAAAATAAAAGTACTTTTAAGATAAGAAAAACATACTATGCTCTCTCTGCATAAAGCCAGATTAACAAAATAAAATTTATAGTTCCCTGGCCCTCAAGATTCATGTTGAGAGAAAAACCAATTACATAAACCTCATTACTAACTGTCACATACTGGTGACAATATTATCTAATATGTGATAATAATTAATAATTATTACCTACTATCTGTGCTTCCTGGTGCTAACATAGCTTCAGGAATCCTGTCAATACTACTTTATTTGGAAAAAGTTTTCCAAAAGCTCTAAAATTCAGCTTTTTTTCTAATTTCTAGGCTATTAATAACTCCACTAGGTAAGCAATGCCATGCCCAGATCAGTTAAACAATGCACTCAAATATGTATTGCTATTAAATAGGTCTCACAACTCAATAATCACTGTAACCTGTTCAAAGTGTCATTCTGCCAATGTATACTCACACTTAATAGTTACTTTAACCATAGAAATCCTAAAATATAAAAAAATGCTATGCATAATTTTATATAGGGGGTAAAGAATATAACTAAATAAAACAAAAAGGTTTTAAAATTTCAAAATAGTGCCAGAAGTGGGATATATAGCTCAGGAGTAGGGAGGTTGTTTGGAATACATAAGGTCCTAGGTGTGATCCCTAACACATTTAAGAAATAAAGTCTTGATTTTTATACTGGCAGCTGGCCAGTCAACATGTAATCTGCTCCTTCCTGTGACAAAAAGGCTTGCTTTCCTAGCGGCACATTTCTACACAAGCATGATTCCAGTAAGTAGTGATTATACTTGCTGCAAGTGCAGGGAATGCCCTACTCAAGGCTCCCTTTCGGTGTCCAGCAAAGACCATGACTATAGCCAACAGAAAGCAGATAAACAAGCCGGACATTGGTGGCACACGCCTTTAATCCCAGCACTTGGGAGGCAGAGGCAGGTGGATCTCTGTGAGTTCGAGACCAGCCTGGTCTACAAGAGCTAGTTCCAGGACAGCCTCCAAAGCTACAGAGAAGCCCTGTCTCGAAAAACCAAAACCCCCCCAAAAAAAAAAAGAAAATAATTTTCCAAACACATTCTTGTACCATTGGAAGCAAAGTTAAAAGCAATTTGTTCTAATATTCAAAATTTTAAATTACACTATCTCCTTTACATTTAATTCTATCATTTGCTGTATTAGTTCTTCTGCTGTCACCTTATCTCTTGCTAACAATAATTAGTAATGTAATTGTTGTTCATATGTACAGTGTGTGTCCTAAGGTCAATCAGGGTGGTGGGTTTATCTCATACTCTCTTGCCTGTTCTGTTCTCTTCAGCATCTCCTTGGCTATTTTATGAATGAGCTTCTAGATTCTAAGGGTTTTTTTTTTTTTTAAGGTACAAACATGAAAGTACTGTTAAAAAAATTTTTTTAAATCTATTTCTCAGCCAGGTGTTGGTGGCGCACACCTTTAATCCCAGCACTCGGGAGGCAGAGGCAGGTGTATCTCTGTGAGTTCGAGGCCAGCCTGGTCTACAGAGCAAGTTCCAGGGCAGGCTCCAAAACAATATGAAGAAACCCTGTCTTGAAAAACAAAACAAAACAAAACAAATCTATTTCTCAAGGCCCCTGGCTAAACCAATGCCAACAATTTTTAATATATCCTCTCTTCTTTTATTGTTTTGGAAAATATAAAGTATCACACTATTACTTCTCGATCACTTGGACATAAAAGGCAAAACTATAATTTTTATATTATCTTAGCATAATAATCCTATATTCCAGTTTTACATAATAGTCCTGTTTTATAGTTTGTAACAAAAAATAGCCTTGAAAGTTCAGATTTCCTTTAGATAGAAATGCTCATCACATTAGTGATCTTTGGTGCACTTCTCTTATAAACAAAAAAAAAATGTCATCCAGTAGTATGACATTTGAAAATGCTTTACCTAATTAACACCACTGGGTCTCTGCTTTCTCTTCTAGAAAACAACAGAAGTACAACATAGGAACTTTACTTCCTCCAGCAATAAAATTAGACATTTTTTTACCAAAAACTACTAGTCATTTTCAAAATTAAACTTCATTAAAACACATAAGACTTCTTATAGATGCCGCAAAAATACAGGAACTAGGATAGTTATTATTAGTAACATAACACCTAATGTCAATATTAAATGGTTCTTTGGGGATTTCAGAGCATTCAAATTTCTTTAGTTAACTCGGTGAGCAAGGCAGGAAAGGAAACGGCTGTCCCACCTATATTCTCAATGAGAGCACAGTCCAACAGGAGAGAAAAGTGAACAGGCAATTACTATCAAATATGGTAACTTCTATGATCCAGTAATGGCAAAATGGCTGACTGGTTGGTTGGTTTGTTTTAAAGACTAAATTTTATTATCAAATTATAAGTGTTTACGTGTGTGTGTGTGTGTGTGTGTGTGTGTGTGTGTGTGTGTGTAGGGGCTATGTGCTTGTTGTGGTAGATTCTCTTAAACTGGAGTTACAGGTGGTTGTGAGCAACCTGATGTGGGTGCTGAGAACAAAACTTGGGTTCTCTTCAAGAGATGTATACTCTTAATTGCCAGTCAGCTCTCCAACACTGGCTTGCTTGCTCACTTGCTTGCTTACTTGTTTTTGAGACAGGGTCTCCTATATTATAGGCTGACTCAGAAACAACTCACAAGTGCTAGAATTACAGATCTGTAATCTGTAATCTGCATGAACACCCACTTTCCTTATGAAATTTCCTATTGCAAGATATTAATGCAATATTTAATTGTGCCACCATGGCCAGTTTGTATTGGTGCTGGAGTTAGAATTCTGGACTTCAAAAACAGGCTAGTTAGTGTTCTAGCAGTGGAGTGATGTTCCCAGACCATTATAAATTGTCAATAAAGTGAAGAGTAGACACCCATGCATTACCTTTAATATTGCAAAAAGATAGACGAAAATTTGATGTCAAACATCCTGAGAATGAAATGATGTTAACCCATTAACAATAATTATAAACATTATAGTAGCAGCCATTTTTTGCCAGATATACTATACTACTGTTTTTATATTTCCAAACTGATCTCATATACCTAAATAATAAAATTAACTTTCAGGAAGAAGTGATTTGTCCAAAGTCAGACACTGAGTTACAGGATTAGGTGTTAATCTTATGTCTCCCACTACAAAACTCTATGGTCCTTGATTCATAGTCAGTGCCTTGCTAAGTGATCATTAGAAAAGACTATAAATTCCCTTTTATAGGTCCCTGAAAATAAGATAGTTTTGTAACTATCTTACTGTTTTAGATTCTTTAGTTTCAAATACAAACTCAGATTGTGATTTTTTAATGAAAAATTTAATTGTAGTCTTATTACCCTGAAAAATTATGACTGACTTACAGATTTATTATACATATGCTTACCCCTTCTGTTATATTGTCATGTTGTCTGCTCCCTCCCCTTTCCTTTCTTTAATTCCAGGTCCCTGCTATGTATCCCAAATTACCCCCAAACTCATTATCCATTGCCCCAACCTTGAACCTTATCAAGGCACAAACATTAAAAGCTTCATTTTCCACATTTCCAAATACCAAGTCTCAACCTGTGCTCATTATGTTAATATAAGGGTGACATGAAAAACACTTATAGTGCAAGTGAACTGTAAACCATAACACAGTTCAAATTATAAATTACTTTTACAATTACCACTAAGAAAATATCTACCTTTCATAATACTTAGAATTTTTACTTAAAATGACTTTCATCATCTTTATCATTGAGTTATTATCTATAACAAACACCAAAATTCATCATTTCTAGTATTGCCTTAGCATTAATTATAGGAAATGTGGAAAAATTAAATATTGCATTAATATCTTGCAATAGGAAATTTCATAAGGAAAGTAGGTGTTCATGCAAACAGTTGAGGCACATTAGTCACTTCTGTCAATTCTGCAACTGACATAAAAAAAACCTTCTCAAAATCCAAGATTGTACATGCCAATCACGAGCCAGCCTTAAAAGGAGGCCTTTAGGAATACCAATTTCAGACAAGATAACTAATTATTTTCTACATATACCTATTTTTATATTTATATTTTAAATATGGCTAAGTAAATAGATTAATACAAAACAGTATCTTTATATAACATAATATAGGTCCATGGAAGCACAATTCCATTTAAAACAACTGAACCAAGGTATATGAAGTTTTCAACAGTCACCATAAAAAAAAACTGCCTATACTATAGTGTAATTAGTCACCTAAATATAAACCTTAGAGAGAACAGGAAAATAATACTTAGAAAAACAATATCAAAAAAGATAAATAAGTTTAAAATTCACTGAAAATAGAAAAAAATAATTATCTAACGCACAGAAAGTAGGAAAATAATAATTAGAAAAATAACATGAGAAAAAGACAAGTTTAAAATATACTAAAATAGAAATAGAATAGAAATAAAATAGCAAAATAAATATCTAAAGAATAAATGTAATTTTTTACTTACAAAAAAAGATTGACAAGTACCAGAAAGATAGATCAGGGAATAAAGACACTCACTAGTGGCCAAGCTTGACAACCTGAACCTGAGTTAAGTCACCAGCTCACACATGATGGAAGAAGATGGAAGGGGAAAACCAACTCCTGCAAGATTTCATATCTGAACCCAAAAAGGGCACCTTGTTTGCAGTGGTTTGAATACGATGTGCCCCAAATGTCTGGGGCATTTGAATACTTGGTCCCATTTGGTGAAACTCTTTGGGAAGGGTTAGGAGGTATGGCTTTATCAGAGGGGTTTGTCACTGGAGATTTCAAAAGATTCCTGCCATTCCCAGTGAGCTCTCTGCCTTCTACTTAAGGCTGGACATATGAGCTCTCACCTGCCTTCACTCCATCATCATGCAGTCTAACCCTCCATAACCATAAGCCAAATTTAACACTTTTTTTTTGTCTTAGTCATGGTGTTTTATCACAGCAACAGAGAAGTAACTAATACATTGGTATACACACACATGCACAAATTAAAATTCAATTTAGAATTACTTAACGATTCACCTAACTTTGTTAAGTAGTTGTCTTAAACCCCTACCAAATTAAAATAATATTATTATTAAGTTTGTCTCTTTCTTCCCTTCAAAGGTTCCAAAAATCTTTGCAAATTATTTTTCTTTTCCAATGCTTCCATTAAGGTGGCTGAAGACATGGCTCAGCAATTAAGAGCACTGCTGCTCCTTCCAGCCAACCTGAGTTCAGTTCCTAGCACCCACTTCTGATAGCTCACAATCACCTGTAACTCCCAAAGATACTAGCATACATATGACATACACTCACACAGATCATGGGCATACACATAAATAAAGCAAATCCTTTTTAAATGCTTCCATTAAAAATAAAGATAAAATGTTATCAACTAGGTAATACTTCCTTAGAAAAATAAAACAATTTTACACTTACTCTAAGTTATCTGCCTAAAAAGGCCCCAAAGATGTCAAATGGAAAGACAGACTTTGGAAAGAATACCAAGATTCTCTCATTCAGTTTCTCACTGTGCTGCCTCATATTAGCAAGCTATATTTCTTACCAAGGTAAAATACCATACTGTAGCTCCCTGCCCACCCTACCCCCCAAAAAAAAAAAACCTTCATAGTTCTTGCTTTGGTATGAAAAACTCTGTATGTGAGAAACCTGGAATAAGATAAACACATGGATATATATATATATATATATATAATATATATTATATATATATATCACATGGTAGTCATTATCTTATCAGTTATTATCTTATCATGGCAGGGCTATTTAAAATAATTATTTGGGTTTTGTTGGTTCATTTGTTTTGCTTCCCCAGAAAAGTATTAGAAACTTTATCTGTGGGACTGCCTAATGTCATGAGAAACTAGTTCAATTAAACTGTCAATTGAGATCCAATAAGGGGATAGAACACACAATAATTTAACAGGAAACATTTTCTATAAATAAATACTTAGGGGGTTAGAGAGATGGCTAAGCCATTAACAGCACATACTGTTTTTCCAGAGCACCCAAGTTTGACTCCTACCATCCATAACCACCTGGAATACCAACTCCAGGGGAAACCAACTCCTAACTTCGGCAGGCACCTACACTCATATGCACATATCCACACACAGACACAGACATATAGACATAATTTTAAATGATTCAAAAATCAGAAAGAATCGTTTACTGTAATAGGATAATTATAAAGAAAGGTAAAGTATCCCAAGTAAGAGCAAACTTGGAAAGTGTGAGAAATAATCTTTTCTGACATTCAGATCTTCCTATAAAGGCAGAAGTGATTGCAGCCCTTTGGATAGCAAAGTTTTCTGGATTCTCCAGGCAAAGCCAGTAAGCAGGCAGCTAAGTGTGGCAGGCAGAAGAGCAAAGAAAATAAAAATTCCTGCCACCAACACATAAGCAAGGTGGTACAGAGTCTGGAACATACTGTGTCTATATTGAGAGGTTCACACGGGTGCCTCACTGTGCCAAAATCAAAGGTACGAGATCACAGAAAGACTATTTGCATGTGCAGCTAGCATACTACATCATTTCTAGTTCTTTGGGGAAAAAAATGAGAAAAAGAAACAGCAAAATACCTTCTTCCTGAAGTGTCCCTTCAGCACCCTCTACTGTCTCTGTTGAATATTGTGTTTGCTGGAAATGGAGAACTGTCTAAGCTCCATGGATCAGGTATGAGAGATTTGGAGAAAAAAAATAATCTGACAACTGATATTTAGAATATTATAAATACTCTACAACTTATACAAATATTTTAAACCAGCAAACTGTGAATTTGTATTATTAAATAGGAGCATATTATTTACAAAAAAAAAAAAAACTTCTAAAAGAACACCAAAGAGGTCTGAGGTCTGCAGATTTTATTAATAGCAGTTTCCTAACTGTGATACTGAACTATAACTGTGTAAGAGAGTTACTATTGGAGAAAACTGAGGACATGTATATGAAACCCCTCTGTAATACTTACATAATTTTTCTGAGTCTATAGTTTTTCAAACTAAGAATTTTTTTTATTAACTCCACCAGGTGGTGAAGCACATACCTTAAATCCCAGCACTCATAAGGCAGAAGCAGATGGATCTCTTGTCAGTTCACAGCCAACATGGTCTACACTATAAACTACTAGGCAACTAGAGATAAATAGTAAGTCTCTTTTTCAAATGGCAATCCAAAACAAACAAATCAACAACAACAAATATACTGAAATTTTTATGCAGTAGAAAGAGTGGTTGGCAATTTAGAGGAAAGTAAAGAGCACTACTATCTAAAATTGGACTTTCGGAGTTTTTACTTCTCTCCTCTCTACTAATGAGACTCAGAACTTACACAGCCAAATCAGAGTAAAGTCCCAACCAAGCTGCTCAGAGGCCACCCGCTTACTGCAATTCCTTAGTGTAACCTGGAATCTAAAAAAAAATTCCACCTTAAACTTGTGAGGACCCAACTAAGAAAGCCCCTCCTGAACCTTGTTTCTGAAGTAGTAGCCATGACCTTTATTTCCAATGAGTATTGTAGACACTGCCACAAGATCCTAACTTACCTATATCTGAGTATAAGGACCAAAGGGATCCTGATTTAGTCCCAAATCTATAAAGGGAATAATAACCCGAGATCACGGTCCCAATAAACACCTGCATATACTGAAAAGGGTCTAGGGAAGGTCTCATAATACCCCTTAATCTTGGACTGGCAGCTGGTTACTTGACCTTCCTCATAGTGAGTAAGGAAGGGCCTATCCATGCTCTGCAATTCTAGGAATCTAGTTCATAAAATTGGGAACAATGAACATTAAATCAAATGCACAGGTAACAACATAAGGATAGAATAAATAAGAAAGGAAGCAAGGCACCTATAAAGGAAAACAATAATTATGCAGTAATAAACCCTAATCTATAAGAAATTTGAAATGAATGAAAAATAATGTTCCCAAAGAAACTCAGTGAGATGCAAGAGAATTTAGACAAATAACACAAAGAAATTAAAAGGGTACTGCAGGATGTGAATAAGAAACTCACTACACAGAAATTACCTTTAAAAATCAGAAATTTTGAAATTTGAGAACTCAACTATGAAACAAAATTAATCAATAGAAAGCTTCCATAGCAGATCGAGTCAAACAGAATTTCTGTACCTGAAGACAGCTGAGAAAGAGGAGGGGAAAGCAGGAAAAAAGAAGAAAAAAAAAACCCTACAAAATTAATGCAACACACTGCCAGATCATAAAAATGGATTCTGGTGATTCCAGAAGATAAAGAAAAGGGAAAGGGCAATGAAAAAGTTTCACAAAATAATGGATGAAAATTTCCAAATTATCAAATGTGGACATGAACATCCAAGAAGCACAAATAACTTAAGCCAGATGCAACCAAAATAGAAAAATAGAGCTTCACAAAAATATATTATATTCAAATATCAAACAAAGTTACAATCCTAAAAACAAAAGAAAAATATCAAGTTACATGTAATGGAAAGTCCACCAAATTTAATGCACATTTCTTAACAGAAACACAAATTAGATGACGGAAAGATAGAATCAAACTACATAAAGAAAAAAATACTCCATCTAACAAAATTGTCTTTAAAACTAAAGGAAATACTTAGATAAGCAAAACTAGAAGGAATTTATCACCACCAGGACCAGCATTCTAAGAAATACTTTAGTGAATTGAACACTAGAAATGAAATGATGATGAATAATATCATTCAACCCAACAAATGCACAAAATTCACTAGAACAACAGATGGCCTCTAAGAAAGGAAAGTGAATTAAATGGGTATCAGAAAACTACCTAATCACAAAGAAATGCTAAAAGAAATGGAAGGAACAAATTTTTACAAAACAAGCAGAATGTTACCATCATGACAGAAAGTTCATACTTATGAACAACACAGAATAAGAGTAGATTAAATTCACCAACCGGAAGACATAGGCTGAATGAATTTTTAAAAAGAAAAAAAAAAAGAACATGGAAGTACATGCTGCCTACCAGCTGTAGGTAATAATAAGCATAGACTAAGAGTAAAGAGCTAGGAAAAAGAAAAAAGTCATGCTAATGAAAATAGAAAAAAATGAACATGAATAGCAACAACATCATATAAACATTATGGAAATGTTAAGAAATAATTAAAGTCATGATTTATAAATAAAAGGGACAATTCAACAAGATACAACAAGTATAAACACACATTTTCCAAACATGAAACCCTCCAAATGCATAGAGCAAGTACTATTAAAAATAAAGGGAGAGAGATACTCAAGTGTAGCATATGTGCCAGTATTCAGCTCCCACTTTCCTACAGGGCCATATCATCTAAACAGAAAGTCAACAAACAAACATGTAAACTGGGTCACACACAAGGCAAATAGACTTAATGAATATATATGAAAACATTTTGTTCAATAGCTGCTGAATATAACATTTTTATTATCAACACATAGTACATTCTCCTGGATAGACCATATATCAGGTCACCAAACACATCTCAATAATTTTTGTAATTTAAAATATATGATTATTCCAGACAATTAATTAAAATTATAAATCCCCAAGTACAGAAGTTATACAACTCAAAATGGACCAACGGCCTTAATGTAGGGTTTGAAAACTTGAAACTTGTACTGAAAAACACATAGAAAACAAGTAAAAATACAGTCATACATCTGGGCATGGAAGACCATGCCTATAATCCCAGAATTCAGAAGACTGAGACAGGAGAATTGCCATGCCAAGACTATACTATCTACATAATAAGTTCCAAACTAGTTAGCACAGGGAGTGAAATAGTATGTACCAAAGATAAAAACAAAAAGGTGATATAGAGGGAAAATTTCTTGAATATGACTCTAACAGCGCAACACCTAACAGCATGAATTGTACATAAAACTGCATCAAAATTAAATTTAAAAAGTTTCTTCATAGCAAGGGAAATAATTACCAGCATAAAGAAACTGATTACAAGTTATAAAAAGAAAACTTTGTCAGGTATCTGTCTGCCAGGGAATAATATACAGAATGTATGAACAACACCAAAAAAAAAAAACAAGCATCCAAAAATAAAAAATAACCCAATCAATAAATTGGAAAATGAATTGAGCAGTTCAAATAACCAATAATTACATGAAAAGTGTTCAATACACTTAGTTATTATAGAAATGCAAATCAATAATAAATTGTAATTCCATCTCACTCCAGCAGAAATCAAACAACAAATGCTAGGAAGAATGCAGAGGGAGAAATAAATCCCACATTCTGTTGGTGGGAAATAAAATTAGCACAGCCACTATGCAAATCAGTGTGGAGATTACTCAATACACTAAAAATAAAACTACCATATGATCCAACTATACCACTCCTGAGTATATACAGGGGAAAAAAACTAAGTCAGCACACAACAGAGATACCTGCACATTCGAGTCTACTATTCACTATAACCAATTATATAATCAGCATATGTGTCCACTGATGGATGGATGAAGAAAGAAAACACAGGGGAGGTCAGCTGATCAAGATCAGAAATGATCGTTTCTGCTTTGGAAGCAATGGAAGAGTCTGGCCTTATCACTGATGACTGTATTTTAACATGCAGCCCTTTAGTACCTCATATAAGTCAACAATCACCCTTGTTTTTCCCATCCCAGTTGTTACTGTTAGTTTTCTGTTCCATAAATCACTTGGCTTTTCTCTCAGAACATGCATGGTAGATTTGAAGTCACTCAAAGATTATTTGTGTGCCCCAACATTTATGATCTCACTTTCAATTTGTTCTGAAATTCACCAAAGATGACCAATTTATCTTCTCATTTCTTTATTAATGATAAGCCTAGTATGTAATCAAGATCTAATTACATTCCATTCTTAAGAATACAAATACTTAGAAATCAGATGGCATCAGTTAAATCCTAGCTCTAGTGACCCGCATTACTACTGTTAAGCCATTGCTCCATCACGTACACAAATGTGGTAATCTTAATAGCATCTTTCTTCCTCAGGCGCTGTCAACACAACTAAATTGTCTAATGCCTATCAAAAATTTGTGTCCAGTTCTTAAAGCTTTATATGTCACACCTAAGATGGGTAAGTCAGAAAAGGAAAAAAAAAAAAACAGTAGAAATTGTTGAGACAGAGAACAGTTCTCATATCTCTTTTTTAAGTTAAGTATTTTATTATATACAGGGTTAAATAATGTATTTCATATCTCAATAGATTTTAGGGAATAAAAATTTATACACTTAATTCATTTGAATTTGTAAACAGAAGTAGAAAAATAAAAACGTGAATTCTAGTAATAGGCAGACTCAACTCAAAACTATCTGTCTGACCACAAGCAAAGTATTAAATCTCCATGCCTCACTTTCTTCAACTCTGAAACAACACAGTAGTACCAACACTCATAGGTCACAGTGCCTAAAACAGTCCTCAGAGGAGAAAGTGTTAAATAAGTGTCTCAAGCACTGTGTTAGGAGTTGAAATAAACAGTACTTTCTGATAAGGGTAAGAGAGACAACTGAAGTCTATCAGTATCAATATATGAAACAGCAATATATGAGCTGCCCTTGAGTGCAAAGAAATAAAAGAAGTGACTTGTTTCCTATTAAAAAAGTCCTTCTGATGACACCCTATGGAAGTCCTCACCATCCAGAGGGAGCAGAAAGGATATGTGATAGGTAGGGTTTTGGTTGGAGGTGGGAGAGGAGGAAGGGAGGGAGAAGGGAACTGGAATTGTCATGTAAAACAATCTTGTTTCCAATTCAAATTTTAAAAAAAAACTTGCAAATAAATAAATAAATAAATAATGAAGTCTTTCAAAAAAACCTAATAATTAGAATCCAGATGGGTGCTAAGTACACCTAGGGTTCAATATATTATTCTTTCTACTTTGGGGTGTAATGGGAATTTTATATTTTTATTTTTATTTTTCATATATTTATTTTTTAAATAAATTTTATTTTCTCCTTAACAAGACATGCTTAAATTATGTAGTCTGAAATATATACTTTCCACACCAACTGTCTTTCTACTACAAAAGAACTTTGTTAATAGCTGTGTAGTGAAGACTCAAGTGTTAAGAATTTTCTTGATGAGACTGCCACCTACTGGAGCATTAAATCCCACCATTTACAGTTTTTGATTTACAGACATTAAAAAACATTTAGCATAATAAAAGGCAAGGTTTGTTTCTTTTCAAGACAGATTAAACTAAGTATTTGCAAAGTCTCCCATATCCCAGATAATTAACTCTGTCAAAGGAAGAATTGTTTGGGCAAGCCTAAAGCAATCCCAAGTCAATTCCACTTGCATACTACTGAGATCATCAAACAGAAAGAAAGAAAAAAAAAGGACTAAATACTTTAGCATGAATTTATTAACCATTGCTATAGTTGAAAGTATGATATTATCATCAAGATACTGATTCCCTCCTGCTAGAAAAATCAACTCTAAATGGATCAAAGACCTTATAATTTTGAGCTATTAGGGGAAAAAAAAAAAAACATGGAGAAAATACTTCTGGATGTGAGGATAAGCAATGACTTTCTGAGTAGAACTCCTATAGGCCAGAATAAAATAGCAAGAATTAACAACTGAGACTACACACATTTAAAAGCTTCTGCAAAAGTGAAAATCATTGGTGTGAAGAGACACCCACAGAAAGGGACAAAGTTTTACCAGCATCCATCTGTTAAGTGATTAATTTTTTTAAACATATAAAAATTAAAACTTAAAAAACAGAACAAGTAATCCAATCAACAAATGAGCAAATGAATTGAACAGTCCTCAAAGGAAGTACAAATGACTGATAAATTCATGAAAAAATAATAGTTACCAAGTAAATACAAATTAAAAACTACACTGAGATTCCATCTCGATCCAAATAAAATGAATGGCTAACATCAAGAAGACAAGAAGCAAATGCTGGCAAGGATGAGAGGGTTGAGGAGTAAAGTCTTCATTCACATTTGGTGATGCAAATTAGTAGAGCCATTATGGAAATCACTATGGCAGTGCCTCACAAAACTAGAAACAGAACTACCATCTGCTCCTATAGTACTACTCTAATATAGAATTAGAAAGAAATGAAGGACTCAAAGTCAACACACAATAGAGATACCTGCATATCCATGCTTACTGCAGCAGTACTCCTAATAACCACATCATAGAAAAGCCTCGGTGCCTATAATGGATGAATGGATAAAGAAAATATACATAATGGAGTCTTATTCAAACATAAAAAAATGTCATCTATAAGAAAATGTAATCTATAGTGGGAGTGGCATGAAAGTATAAGGGGAACCATTTGGAAAAAGAGGAGAAAAACAAGATGAGAGGGCAGCAGAAAAGGGTGATAGAGAGTGAATATGATAGAAGTGCATTGCATAAATGAATGAAACGTTAGACAGATAATAAAGTTTGTCTAGAATTGAGAAATATTGCTACACTAAAATGAAATAATTTAATCATTCTGTGAATAAATTTGTACAATCTCAAACATACACAATTTCTCTTTTTTCCATATAAGATGAAATAGAGGGCTAGAGATGGCTCAATGGTTAGAAGAATTAACTGCTCTTCCAGAGGATGTGGGTTCAATTCCCAGCACCCACACAGCCACTAACAAGCATATGTACAGGGAGTACCCTAAGAAAGACATGCATGGTACCCGGAGAAGAGGAAGGGGACAGGATCTCCTGAGTAGACTGGGAACATGGGGGGAGGGGAGAGGGAGCTGGGAAAAAGAGAGGAGGAGGAGAGGAGGGGAGAGGAGGAAATGAGGGAGCAGGAAGGTTGAGTTGGGGAAAGAATAGAAGAGAGCAGGATGAGATATATCATAATCGAGGAAGTCATTATAAATTTGAGGAGAGATCTGGCACTAGGGAGAATTCCAGAGATCTACAAGGATGACACCAACTGGCAATCTAGGCAATGGTGGAGAGGCTACCCTAAATGTCCTTCCACGATAATGAGATTGATGACTACCTTATATGCTACCCTAGAGCCTTCATCCAGTGGCTGGTGTAAGCAGAGGCAGACACCCACAGCTAAACACTGAACTGAACTCCTGGAATCCAGTTGCAAAGAGGGAGGAGTGAAGAGCAAAGAGGTCAAGACCAAGCTGGTGAAACCCACAGAAACAGATACCTGAACAAGGGAGAACTCATGGACCCCAGACTAATGGGGACTGATCCAGATGCCCTGAATGTGGGTGCCAGTGAGGAGACCTCAGCAATCTATGGGAACTCTGATAGTAGATCAGTATTTATCCCTGGCATATGAATGGACTTTGGGAGCCCATTCCATGTGGAGGGATGCTCTCTCAGCCTGGACACATGGAGGAGGGCCTAGGCCCTGCCCAGATGATATGACAGACTTTTGTGATCCCCCATGGAGGGCCTCACCCTCCCTGGGTAGCAGGGGGGGATAGGGTGGGGAATAGGTAGGGGGCAGGGGAGGAGGGGAGGGAGAGGGAGCTGGGATTGACATGTGAAGCAGGCTTGTTTCTAATTTAAATAAAAATAAATTTTAAAAAAAGCATTTGTAACTCCAACTCCAAACAGCTCCAACACCCTCTTCTGGCATCCTTGAGCATTGCATGCACAAGGTACAGAGACATACACAGAGTCAAAACACTCATACAAGTAAAAATAAAAGTAAGTAAATCTAATCTAAAAACTAAGGGATGTGGAGACAAGGCTCAGCAGTTAGGAACAATGAATGATCTTCCAAAGTACCTGGGTTCAATTCCCAGACCCACATGACAGCTCACAAGCACCTATAGCTCCAACTGCGAGTGATCTGATACCTTCAGCTGTGGTACCATACACACACGGTACATATACATGCATGCAAGCAAAACACTCACACACAGAACTAAAATAAAAATAAATTTTAATTTAAAAAATAATAAATAGAGAAAGCCTGCTATGGTGCCACCTGCCAGTAATCCTAGCACTTATGAAATGGAGGTAGGAAGATCAGTAAGTTCAAGGTCATGTTTAACTACATACAGAGTTCAAAATCAGTCTGGGTACATGGGATCCTGTCAAATAAATAAATAAATAAATAAATAAATAAATGGAGGGCTGGAGATATAATTCATGGGTAGTACTTGCCTAGCATTTGCAATGTCTGGCTTCTATCTCTATCAAAAAAAGAGAAGGAAGAAAAAACAGAAATAGAATAAAAGTAATATAGTAGGTGGTACTGTATAGAATTACTTTTAAAAACAATTATCCTAACATGGATAAATGTCTTTGGAAAATGTCTAATGATAATAACATAGTAATTTAAAAAGTTTCTCTCAAGTAATTTAAGTGGCAGAAGTTGAGATGATGTGCTCTGGAAAAAAATATTTATGTTCTAAGTAGCCTATGTGATGACAAAGACATTAACATTGAACATTACTGAGGAGAGTAAATAAAATTATTTTATAAATATAAGATAGGCAAAAGTGCTCTCTCTGTCTCTCTCTGTCTTTCTTTCTCCCCTCTCTCATTTATTTCCCATCCCTTAATCCCTTCCCTTCCCCCAAAAAAAAACTTCCCACATTGAAAGAATAGGCAAAAGTAACATCCCTAAATTATTATTTCTATTCTTTTTTCAAATGCATACACAAGTGTTCAACCAAGCTAGTAAAGAAAATATAATTAGGTACTCAATTACCCGACACATATTCATCAAGGTCAATAATATTCCAGCTGACTAAAACAGAAAAGAGTCATATATGAATGCTAAGTCAAAGAAGACAATTCCATGAGTAGCAGTGTTTGGGGTTTTTTTGTTTGTTTTGTTGGGAGGTGTTTTGCAGGGGTTGCTTATTTGTTTTTGTTTTTATTTGGTTTGGGGGTTGTTTTGTTTTAAAGTTTTTTTTTTTATTTTGTCTTGTTTTTTTCTGTTTGTTTCAAAACAAGAGTTTCTTTGCATGGCTCTGGCTGTTCTGGAACTCACTTTGTAGACCAGGCTGGCCTTGAACTTGGAAATCCACCTGCCTCTGACTCTCAAGTGCTGGGATTAAAGGAGTATACCACCACCGCCTGGCTTGGTTTAGTTTTTCTGAGTGTATGCAACACTTGATAATTCCATTAACAATGTATCTTTCTTCTCATATCCCCACCTTTACTTCATTATGTAATTGGAAATCATACGGTTTCTTTAATTTGCATCTTATTTACTTGTAAATTGAGAGTTTAGATGTGTTTGCTAACCATCTGAATAACTTTCCAGGAATTTCTCTATTTGTATTCTTGTCCATTTTTCTCCTTTGTTTTCTGTCAATCACTAAAAATATATCATAGAGGATAACTGCCATCTAAAATCAAATTTTGGAAGGAATGGTTATGTTAGTGACTTTATATACAATTTTTTGGCCCTCTGAAACATTTATTTACTTAAAATGATTCCTATGAATAGATATACACACATTTTTCCATTAAGTCACTGGAATTTCAGAAGTTTTAAAAGACCCAAAATAAAAGTAACTGATTTCCCTCAATGTAAAGAGTGAGAGGGGCTCTGTAGAGGCAGTAGGGGTAAGGGAGGAAGAGGAGTGAGGAGCAAGACGAATAGAAACAAGATACACCCGAAAAGCCACAGCAAGCAGTACAGCTGAGATTCAATACCAAGCATCTGAAACACATTAACAATGGAAATCCCAGTCTGAGCTACGATATAAGAACAAGCTGCTTACCTCTCAATAGCTAATTCTTTGTTAGAAAGTTGCTGAACAGTAATCACAACCTTCTTCTCTACTCCTTGCTTTATTTTGAAGTAAAATTTATCTCTATCCTTAGGCACAGGACTGAAATGTTCAAAAAGAACAAAAATTAGCACCAGAGTAGTAGAATAAAATAACATATTGGAAAATGAGAACAAAACAAAAAAGTATTAAGCCAAGAACACTATATTGTTTTTTATTGTTTGTTTTGCTTATGTCCAGACAGGGTTTCTTTGTGTACCAATGGCTATCCTGAAACTCACTGTATAAACCAAGCTGGCCTTGACCTCAAGAGATCTGCTTGCCTCTGCCTCTGCCTCTGCCTCACAAATGTTGGATTACAGGTGTGCACCACCATCACCCAGCAAAAATACTATATTCTTAAGTCATGCTGACTCTCACGTCACAACAGGCAGAAAACAGTAAATTTTATAGCCAGCAATATAAAACTTCTAGAAACTACAAACATGGATTACAAAAGCCTTATATTTTTATCTCTCAATGAAGGTTAAATGCAATATCTAAAACTATGACAATATGGTATGATTTCAAATTTAGCTTTTAAATTATAACAAGTTTTCCAACACTGCTTATTTAACTGTGAAAGACTGTCACGTTCTGGTTCAGCTGCTGCTGGGTGGTCATGAGCACCTGTACCATAATTAAACCAAGAAAAAAACCAGTAAGGAACACCTTACTCTTTTAAACACCAAGAATTTAAGGGTACTTTTACATATCCAAGTAAATATAAATAAAAAATGGCAAAAAAGACACAGATCATACACAGCAAGTTAATCAAAGTCTACCAAAAGATAAAGTAGATATTCTCATAAATGAACAAATAAAACTTAAAATACAGCTTGTCAGAAAAATAAAAATACTTCTAGTTGTTTATTCAATCTGATATTCACTTTTTATTGATAAAAACACAAATAACTATCTAGCAATTACTGTTAGAATTAAAGACACTTAATTGCAGAATGTGGTAGTGCACATCTTTAATCCCAGCACTTGGGAGGCAGGGGCAGGCCGATCTCTATGAGTTCAAGTTGAATGCCAGCCAAGGGTTATATAGTGAAACTCTGTCTCAAAAAGTAAAAAAATAAAAATTAAAGACTGTTAAGGTATATAGGTGTTTATTACTTAGAACAGCCACTTCCTATTAAGTACTCACCTTTGAACTGAAAAAAAAAAAACATTATAATGCATAATAGAAAGAAGTGGTTAAACAATGATGTAATATGCTAACAGCAACAACTAAAACTAATTTTGGTGAAGAATATTTCAATAAGGGGATAGAGGGTTACATAAGCAGTTAAGAGCACTTGCTCTTGCAGAGGACCTGGGTTCAATTCTGACATGGCAGCTCACAACAATCTGGAATTCCAGTCCCATAGGACCCAATGCCCTCTTCTGACCTCTGCAGGCAACAGGCACATACATTTTCTAAACATACACACAGGCAAAATAATCATACACATAAAATAAATACATTTTTAAAGATTTAATTTAAAAAATAATTTAATGAAAAATTATTTTGAAGGAGACAAATTGTATATAAGAAGCTGTAAATTTTTCTCTACAACAAAAGAAAAAACTGACTAGCTGGGAGTGGGGAATGACACATTTATAATCCCAGCACTCAGGGGGTAGATGCAGGGAAATCAGGAGTTCAAGACTAACTTCAGCTATACAGAGTTCAAGCCTGCCTATGCTACAATGAGACCTCGTCTCAAAAAGGAAATCAAAATAATTAAGTAAATGGGGAACAAATTAACACTTTCAACAAAAAGTGATTCTCCATAGCTGACAAAAGTACACTCTGTGCCCTGTTTTTATGGTTTGAATGTTCTACAATTTCAGATTCTTCTAATCATTAAGAAAATTGTTTGCCTATCTAAGAAGTGTGAGAAGAGTGAAGTATAATCATTCAGCAGCCAAATATTTCTTGACCTATCTAAAGCTTTACACAAACACAATCTAGTGTCTAGAAAGCATGTTAGGGAACAGCGTATTTCAGGCACAATGCTAACTTTCTTTTCAGATTATTCTTTTCAGATATTCTCACCTAAAGTTTCCTTTTCCATCATCTTCTTTTACCTCCAAGGAGACACTAAAGGTAAACACATCACTGTCCGGGGTCGGGATGATAGAATCTTTAACATCAGCCACATGTCTGGAAGAACGTTTGAATGCAGTACAGAAACTATATAAAATTCTGCTTACCTAAGAAGTGAAAATGGAAATGTAATTAGACCAAAGCACTAAATGAACCATGATATCCTTCTCTCCCATTTTGCAAGTCTGTAAACTTCCAAACCCACGATTTTCTTTAGTAGAGAAGGTAAATAAAGTAAGCATCTATCAACCATTTGGATAGTATATAACATTTTCGTCAAGTATGCATTAAAAAGTGGTAGATAAATAACCATATATAGTACAGATCAGCCTAATTCTAAATTATTATACATGAAAACCTCATTAGTATGAAATCCAAGAAAAAAATATTGCTAAAGTATCCCTCAAAAAGGACACTAATTACATAGAATGTGTAAGTATATGAAGTCAACAGTAATGCATCATTTCTGAAACTTAAGTTCAATTATGATGGGTTATTTTTAAACCTACACAGTTAAGATTCACAGTGAACACTATCAGTATAAACCCTAGAGACCAGAAGGGAACTAGTATTAAAGAGCTGTAGCTGGGAACTGGGATCTGAGAATGAAGACCAGCAGCAGGTCCAGGTCCACTCAAGAATGACAGTGAGTCAGCATTGTTAACTGTGATTCAGAACCTCTCTCACTAACAACATGCACAAAATACCTAACCAGAAAAAAAACACCTTGAGAACCAAAAGAGTTTCATTATTAGGTAATATTTTCTTTGAAAGGGTTTTCCCAGATGATATCTAATTATGAAAATGCAACATTCCCTTCAAAGAAACTGTTTAACTTTACTAAACATACCATTTGGTGGGGGGAGAGAGTTGTATCCTATTATTTTATTCTATTATTTTACTATCAAAGCAACTTCTTCCCAATATGAACAGCAGGGGTCTTTTGGGTGACAGATACATGAAAGATTGTTCTGTCCAAGAAAATAGATATTATTTGCTCTCATCAATCAATACAAATCTCTTATATATACAGCTTCAGATACAGTGATTTAGTTGACCGACTTGGTTTGTACATACTACTCCACTTGACAGTTTGAATAACCTTACAAAACAAGCCAACAGGTATTTGCAATGTTTTCTGCAAACCAGTAAAGACTTTGAGCAGAATCTAGAGTTCTGATTTGAGGACTTGTAAAGGAAGTTGCATTGTTTTGATCTGTTCTCTGTTATCAACGACTTGCTCTCAGAGAGTAGTAAAAAAAGAGACTGAGGCTCAACAAATTAATGCCTATGTGTGTACCTAGACTACATAAATATGCCCAAGTGTACTCATATTGAGCAAGACTAGCCTCACTAAGAAATAATTATTTAACTTAATAGATGTCTTTCAAATATTCTTGCTTTGTTTCTTTAAACTCTGATATTTAAAAAGTAATTAAAAAGGAACTTTTAAAACAAAATCCAGGATGGTTCAATAGTTAAGAGCACTTGTTGCTCTTGCCGAGGACTCCTGTCTTGTTCCCAGCACCCACATGGCATCTTACTCTAAATCTGTCTGCAATTCCAGGGGTTCCAAGACCTCTTCTGACATCTGCAGATGCACATATAATCAGATATAAAAGGTGTGTGCCAACACCACCCAGCTTAAGTATTTTTTTAAAGCCAGGTATGGTTGCTCACACCTGTACTCCCAGCATTAGAAGGGCTGAAACAGAAGGATTGTCACCAGTTCAAGACCAGGTATGGCTACAGAAACCTGTGTCAAAAAAAATAAATAAATAAATAAATAAACTAATTTAAGTTCACAAAAGAAACTATATTCTACAAAATATTGCAATGAAAGGAAAAATGAGGGTGGTATCTATATCTTCCCAATGAATATTCACAAACAAGGTTTTAACTAAAATCCTCAGTTTCTCTGTAGAACACCCTCAGGTTCAACAAGCCAGACACTGAGTTACAGCATCGAAGTTACACCTTTTCAGTGTACAGTGTTTTATGGTAACATGATTTGAAAAGCTTTTAGTGTTTTCACTCAGTGTTTTGAAGTATAAAAGATTTCCACGATAATAGTGGAAATATTTGAATCTGTTCTATTAGCATTGGGTCACTCTAGTAACTCTGAAATTATAGCTGTATTTTCATTCTTGCTTATGACTCACAATTTTTCCCAAAGTGGCAAAGAACTACAAATACAACACTTTCCAAAAGCTATTCTCATTCCTGGGTCTGCAATAAGTGTCAGAAGTAACATCCAAACCATGCATCAGAAACACCAAAAAGTTCCAATCTCTCAGTCCATCCACACATAGTTTGAACAATAAAAATATGGTGGGATGAGAGGAGTTAAACAAGGGTCCTATTTTCAATGTCTCACACAAGGAAATGTAAGTAAGATTTTACTGAATATTATTAACAAATTTCTCAATTTGAAAACCAAATTATCAATGAACATATTAATCTAGGAAATACTTTTTTAAATTTTCTTAAAGCAAAAATATTCCTTTCAATAGAAGAAATTGTTGAGCTGCAATTGTAGCTCAGTAGTGCCTTGAGAATAAACAAGGTGCTACAATTGGCCTCAGCACTTTAAAAAAAAAATGGGATTTGGGCCGGGCAGTAGTTGTGCATGCCTTTAATCACAAAATTCGGGAGGCAAAGGCAGGCAGATCTCTGTAAGTTCGAGGCCATCCTGGTCTACAAAACTACACAGAGAAACACTGTCTCGAAATCCTCCCCCCCCAAAAAATGGAATATGCTACCTCATTTCTCTGTTTTTTTGTTTAATTCATATATTCTGTGGAATTAGCTTTTTCCTGAATGTATATGTATATGTATATATGTATGTATGTATGTATGTATCCATCCTACATTTTAAAACAAGTTGTCTTCAAAATCTTATAGTCACACTTTCACCAATTATTCAACTACCCTAAACTTCTTTTCCACTATCAATTCTTAAATCAACTACTTAACACTTTAACACTAACAGCTCTATAGAAATACCCTACAAACATATCCAGTTAATATAAGCAGTAGAGCCATATGTATAATACAATGTTTATAACTATGCAGTATTTCAGTTATCCACTGGTGATCTTGTATAAACAAGTGAGAATAATAAAAGCAGTAAAGAAGTGGTATTAATAGTAAGTACAGACCTCAAGTCTTTTGCAATTAAAACAATAAATTTAGTTATTAAACAAATTTTAAGCATTTTCTATGCACAAAGTAATATTCTAGGTGCTATGAATGCATTAGAGAACATAAAACTTATATTAAAATGAATACAAATAAAATGTGTTTAGTTTAGCCAATGAAGAATCATTAAGCAAGTCAAAATCAGAAATGTTAGCTTAAATTTCAAATTTAGCTATAGTGTAGCCCATTGACTTAAATGTCATGTCTCACAAATTGCTATTTCCACCAAAGAGGTTTAAAATTATGTGTGAATTCTAGAGTCAGTGCACAGAACAAAAGTGATGCAATGATTAATAAGATGGAGTTAAGAAACAGTGATTATCACTGGCGTTGGTGGTTCACGCCTTTAATCCCAGCACTCGGGAGGCATAGGATCTCTGTGAGTTCAAGACCAGCCTGATCTACAAGAGCTAGTTCCAGGACAGTCTCCAAAGCCACAGAGAAACCCTGTCTCGAAAAACCAAAAAAAAAAAAAAAAAAAAAAAAAATTATTAATAAAAAAAAGAAACAGTGATTATCAACACCAGTTCTTAGAGCACTATATAGCAAATTACATAAAGTAAGTTAAAAATACATACCATGGCAAACACTTCAATACAGAGCATATTATTAAAGCATATAACCAAAAAAATAACTTGTAATGGGCACTTTTTTGTGGAAGGCAGACATTTATTGACAAACAGTACAGAAGAACTGTTTCCATAGAAAGTACCTACAGAAAACATCAGACACAAAATTGGGCATCTGACTGCTACTAGTGGGGATAAGAGGGTACACAGATCTGAAACCAGAGATATACAGCAATCTTAACTACTATAGTGTTTTGGTAACTTTATTTTTTTTATTTCAGTATTTTCCAAATTGGTAAATACTACTCAGTTAAAATCCAAATGATGCTATTAAATGACAAAGGTACTTAATTAAAAACAGTTGTTTTTTCAAATATAAAGTTTTTCCATTAATAGTCATGTAACAATCTATTCTTTAGAAATACTATCAAGAAATGTTCATTGGAGTCTGGCAGTGGTGGCACATGCCTTTAATCCCAGCCCTCAAGACAAAGAAGCAGGCAGGTCTTTATAAGTTTGAGGCCAGCCTAGTGCACAGAGTTAGTTCCAGGACAGCCAAGGATCCACAGAGAAACCCTGTCTCAAACACAAAAAAGAAAAGTGCTGGGTGGTGGTGGCGAATGTCTTTAATCCCATCACTTGGGAGGCAGAGGCAGGTGGATCTCTAAGTTCGAGGCCAGTCTGGTCTACAGAGTGAGTTCTGGGACAGCCAAAGCTACACAGAGAAGGAAGGAAGGAAAGAAGGAAGGAAGAAAGGAGGGAAGGAGGGAGGGAGGGAGGGAGACTTGTTAATTCTAGAACTAGGAAAAGTGAGACCTTAGGTGTATCATACCCTCATATATACCTACAAATGAATACTTTACAGGTGCATGTATCATACTCACACACAAATGGTCAGGGAGTGTATCTTAGTGTTAACTAAGCCATTTAAAGAATTCTTTGAAAGCTTTGTGTACCACATCAACAAAGACACAAGAAGCCTGGGTACCACCTTATCTTTTTTTCACTACTTCTGACATTTTGATTTGTCTGCAATATCTCAGCAGAAACCTTACATCATTTTCTCTGTACAAAGATCATAGACATTAAGATTTGTCTGGTTAGACTGTCCAATTATTTTGCCATATGTTTATAAATATCCAGGCCAATAGGGTCCAACAGAAGACTACCCAGGACAAGTCAAATGTATCCTGATATCACAGTGTCCAAGAGAGCTATCATCCTCCCTGGGTTCCCCTTCTCCACTGTTGGTATCTGCTGCCTGAAGAGATTCGAGGTGAAATAAGAGTATCATGGGAACAGCTGATAGCAGCCATGCTGTTATTACTTGAGAAAGCATCCTCTTCTTTAAGTAGAAAAACCTTCAGGTATCACTCAGGAACCTTAGGGAAAAAGAAAGGGAAAAGAAATTAAGTAATGGCATTGTTTCACATCACACATAAATCATCAGACTGTCTGTCCTTCAACCCCTAATCTAATTGTGCCCACCAAAAAAGAACTCAAATAGTATTTGTCCCTTTACTACAAAACAGGGAATTCCTGGAAAATAGATAACTATATGACCATTAAATGTAACTAAAAGATTTCAAATTAACTCAAAGTGTAATTCTATTGTTTTTTGGAGGACGTGAGGATGATGTTGACAGATTCTGTAAAGACGAGCAAATCACAAACTTAACTAAAATGCAAGCTATGCAACTGATAAATCCAATATTAAAACTCAATGAAAAACAAAAATTATTTATTTTTTACAATTTTTAAAATTTTATCTTTTGTTACATTGTGTTGTGCATGTGCACGTGCATGCATGAGTGCATGCGTGTGTGTGTGTGTGTGTGTGTGTGTGTGGTGTGTGTGTGTGTGTGTGTGTGCGCGCACATGTGTGTGGTGCACATGTGAGCAGAAGGAGTATGATGAGTCCACTCTATAGGTGCCAGAGATCAAACTAAAGTTGTCAAACTTGGCAGCAAGCACCCTTATCCATGATATTTAAACAAGAAAGTTGTTGGCTGAAAATAATATAGTTCTTCTGAGCTAAAGACTTCAATTTGAAGCCATCTCTTTTATCCATTCACTTTGTCTTGGGTCAAGCAAAAGGTAAGCACACAAATTATCATCTAAACCAGAACATTTTTTAAAGTAAATATAAGGGTATACCTGGACAATGGGCATAAATTAAGGTTGCCCCAGGTAAATATAAGGTCAGTTGTCTACAAAACTCCTACCCATACCATGGGATGATATAGTATCAATCAAGTAGATGTTTCATACTATGTCTGGCATAAGCTCTCTATATACACTGGGTTACTCAACATTTAGAAATATTCTCTCCCAACAGGGTTTAATGGCCATAGTCCTGTATCTCCTTTTTCAAACAATATATTTTCTTCATCAATCACTGATAATAAAACACTTTCAAAAATGTGTTTTTAAAGAATTAATAGATGAAAATCACTTTCTCACAACCATTAATACACCGTCTAGAAATGTGATAGTATTATCTCCAAAATTATCAAGTCAAGAATTTCCCACTTTTTTCCCATTGACCACCCACTATTAAAGGCTCTTAAATAAAGAACATCTACTACATTCATAAATAAATAGATGCTATAGTCCCAAAAGAGTTCATACCATCAGTTACAGAAATGTTTGCAGCAAGGTTCCCTCTCAGTTTCCTCCTAGGGCAGTATTTCCATCCCTCAAGCAGCAGGTTCTTCAATTCTTCAGAGTTTATCCCCTTGCTGTTCAGCTCCAGTGATCCCGTAACCATACAGGTGTATTAAGTGACAGCTGTCAACATGAAATGCCAGGACTCTACCAATCTGTTTCCCCACCTCTGCAGTGGAGTGTGTAAAGACCACAAATAGTCCTCTCATTCACAAAAATCCATCTATTCTTTCAACATACTTACATTCATGTCTACTACATGCAAGATATACTATCAGCACACTTGGACCCACTCACTCTTGCCAATCACAGCTTTTGAGAAAGAAGTGAGTATACAGTACAGACTTAAACTTTGGGATGAAGGCTTTACCTGAAAAAGCAATACTAACAACTTGAAGTTTGATTAACACATGAATTCTCACAGAGAATTTCTATAGTTACAATATAAATTATGTGTTTCCACATGTTTATTTTAGTGTAAAGCAAAATAATTACCATGGCATAAGAAATAGCATCCCAATCACATTTCATATTAAACTCACAAAGATCTACATTTCTATGAATTCTTGGGTGGTGGTCATAAAAGCATCTATAATTAAAATTATGTGTTCATGATGCATGGTAAATAAAGACTAGAATGATGCTGCTTTTAGTATTTTCTGTTAACAATTTCAATTTTCAAAGGCAAGCATATATGAAAACTTGCCCACACAAACCAACTTTTCAAAGCCTTTGAAATGGCTTCAAGTACTAAACTAAAACAAAGTTCAAAAATATATCCTAATTCAACTCTGTATAAAATTGCTATATTGTATCATACTTACTGCCTCTTTAATTTCACAGGAGAAAACATGTATCTGAAATTCTTCTGAACCATGAGAACTCTCTGTAAATGCAAAGCAATTGCTCTCTGTTGTCCCATCATGCCCACGTGCACAGAATAGCACCTTATAAATTGGGAAAGATGCTCTCTCCACATTGCTTGACTGGTCTATAATTCTGCAATAATAAAAAATGATATTAAAATATCAACTATCAAAGAACAAATCATGCCAATATGACATGACTATCTTAAAATCACAAAATAGTTATTAACACAAGTAAATGAATTACTTCATATAACTGAAAAGCTTTTAGATACTAACACAAAATCATTTCATTTTAATAATTTCTTCATTCTTATTTCCAGTGAGCCAACTCATATACTTTCCAACGTTGTTATATATATAAAACTATAACTATATATCATATATCTATTCTCTATCAAATACATGAATATATATAATATATATTATATATAATATATATATATATATAATTTATTTAAAGGGGGAGAAAGACATCAAAGTAGAAGGATTGTTGGAAAAAAAGGTTTCAGCAGAAGATAGGAAGGGGCTAGGCAAGGATAATGAAGGATGAATGAAAATGTCTGAAACTCAGCACATACATGCATCAAATTGTCAAAGAATTTTTGGTTGAATTTTGTTGTTGGTTTTGGTGTGTGTGTGTGTGTGTGTGTGTGTTGGTTGGTTTTGTAAGATAAGGTCCCTCTATTACATAGCTATGGCTGTCCTAAAACTCATTGTGCAGACCAGGGGGCCTTCAACTCAGAGATACACCTACCTCTGCCTGCCGGGATGTTCACCACCACTATACCCAACAAAAATGTTGTTGTTGTTTTGTTTTGTTTTTCAAGACAGGGTTTCACTGTATAGCTCTGGCTATCCTGGAATTCACTTTGTGGACCAGGCTATCCTCAAACTAACAGAGATCCACCTGCCTCTGCCTCCCCAGTGCTGGGATTAAAGGCATGCACCACCACTGCCCAGCACAAAGAATTTAAAGAAGCATTTTTCAGATCTCTAGAAATAAAGATATGTAAATGGGGGAGAAAAAGAAAGAGAAGGAATAGGACAGATCATTCCTAGAAAGTCTGTTTCTTTTTTATTCCTTTCTTTTTTTTTCTGTGTGTGTTTGTATGCATTTGTCATAGAGGATTTGTATTTGTAGACGTTTCCATGTGCAGGTGTAAGTGTGTGTACAATACTTGAGGAGGTCAAAGGTCAACCTCAGTTATCAATCTTTAAGAGCATTTTTTGTTGTTTTGATCTTTCCCAGCTACAGTGGCAGCCAGCAAGCCCCATCAATCCTGTCCCTCAATATTGGGGTTACAGGCATGTAGCCACACTTGGATATTTTCTTTTAACTTTAATGGTAGTACCCCAAATTCAGGTCCTCTGTTTGTATAATATGTGTTCTTGCTCACCTTTTTTGTTTTTTGAGACAGAATCTCTCACTGGGACCTGTGGCTATACTGGCAAACAGCAACCCCAGGGATCTGCCTATCACTAACTCTCATTTTGAAGCTTGGGAAACAAAGGAAAGTGCTTGCTTTACAAGTAAGAGGACCTGAGTTAGACCTTTGGGACCCAAAGGAAAGAAAAGAATCTAAGTATTGAGTGCAGCAGCTTGTGCTTGGAATGCCAGTGCTAGGAAGGTGGGCAAGGAGCTCCTGAAGCTCCCACAGGCTGGCCAGGAAGCCAGCCTAACAAACTTGGAAAATTCTAGACCAGTAAGAGACTTTGGCTCAAAGGTTTTACTTTAAATTTTTAAAAGATGGGCAGGCAGCATCTACAGAATACCACCAGAGGCTCTCCTCTGTCTCCATACACACCTTCATATTCCTACACACATTCCACATAAGGACCACATTAACACAATGTTTTCCTAAGATGCTAAAGGCATTTTTATCACAACTTTGTAAATTTAAGGGCTGGGGAGATGACTCAGTGGTTAAGAGCGCTGGCTGCTCTTCCAAAGGACCCGGGTTCAATTCCCAGCACCCACATGGCAGCTCACAACTGTCTGTAACTCCAGTTCCAAGGGATCTGGCACTCCAAACAGGCAAACATGCAGGCAAAACACTAATACACTTAAAATAAATCAAATAAATCTTTAAAAAAATTGTAAAATTTCAATGTTATTAGTAAGTACTTAGTACTTAACTAACTTGAACATACCCTCTGCAAACGAGAATGTGTTCTAAGCCCAAATGTACTTTTTAATTTGCATTGTTAGTCTAGAAAGTGCAAGTAAACTCACAGTTCAGTTCTACATTTGATTCATAATATAATATACCCACCCCCACTCAGAATATTTAATCATACCTTAAGAAAAAGAAAAAGAAAGCTTACCTCACAGAACCTTCTGGAACATTGGGCACATACAGTGTAACAGCAAAGGGGTACTGACTGGAAGCTCTCATGGTTGCCATTGCCCGTAAGGCCTCCACTTCACTACGTGGGGAAGAAACTTTCATACATCCTAAGTAAATCAATTTGTTAAATAGAACACTGTCTTCTTCAGGAAGTCCACTTGGAGAAGACGGCCTGGGTTTGGAAATTTCTGAAAAAAAGAAAAAATGAAAACAATCAACTCACTAGTACACATTCCATAAACAACAACAGCCATTTCTTCATTTTTCTTATCACTGACTCACTAGCTTGTGTGACCTATTTATTAAGTATTCTAATAAAGTTGCTTTTCTTACAATCGATTTTGATAATTGCTTCACCCAATTTTCCTTTCTATATAATGAATAGCAAGAGGGGGGTACATATATAATTCTACACACACTTTTTAAAAAATCATTATTGTTAGAGAGTACCTATGTGTAAAAAAGATAACAAAATTCATTTTTTAAAACTATAAATAATTTAAGTCATTGAATTTATTTAGTTAAACTATAAATATTTAAATTATTTTAGTATTATTACATGCACAAATGTTGCTATGCATTTCTGTCACCTTAGACATATGAAGCAATAAACAAGGTCCTGTAGTAAAATCAAGTGTCAATGACTAGCAAACATACATAGGGAAGTTTACTGACATTTCTGTAACTAGATTTCTAAAAATGAGGAGGGAATTTTTTTAAAGAATATAAATATTCTACAAATCTGTGTAACAAATATTCATAACTATACATTCTAAACACAAAACAATGTGGATAAATGGATCTAAAAATTATAGACAACAAAATTAGTAAGCAACACTTAAAAATACAAATATGAATATGGATTTTAACTTTTTAAAAAAGTAAGTAGAAAAATAAAAGGAATAAAATATTCTAAATCTGAGTAAAATGTGATCTAAAAATGAGATATTCTCTGGAAGGGTATTAAGCAGGAGATTTTTTTTTCTATAGAAGAAAAGCTGTTGCAGGAAATTCCTTCAGCTTCAGAAAAATGACATATGAAGGAACTGAAAGGACCCAAGAAAGACTCAACTCAAGCTGCAGACAGTATGCAAATGTCTAACACTTTGTTAAGTAAATTCCAGGAATACAAGAGAATTAATTTGGGGAAGAAAGAGGGTTAACTGCCAAGAGGTTAAATGTATAAATGTCCATATTCAAGAATATCAATGATAAGCCAGGCAGTGGTGGCATATGCCTTTAATCCCTGAACTCAGGAGATAGAGGGAGGTGGATCTCTGTGACCAGCCTGGTCTACAGAGTGAGTTCCAGAACAGTTGGGGATATATAGAGAAATGCTGTCTCAAACACAAAAGTAAAAAGTCTTTCCTTGCCAACACTCCCTGACATTTGTGGTGCACAGGTATGCGGCATGTGTCTGTATTGACACAGGCACATACACACACACAAATCTTTTTGTCTAATATAAAGACAATGTTAAACTAAAATTTTTCTAGTTTTTGTCTCTTTATTCCATTTCCTCATATCATCTTTAAGTATCTAGAACATTACCAGTATTAGCTGGATCCAAAATTAGCTGAAGAGATGGCTTATTTGTTTGGCTGGCTGGAACATCTCCAAATGAGTAGTCTGAAGTCTCACTGGAACCCTGACAGTCAACAAGTAGACTGCTTTGTCCTTTCTCAGAATCTCTCAAAATCTCTTCCATGGCTTTTTCCAACTGTTCATCACCATTGGAAGCTATCTAAAGGCAGAACAAGACAATTATTTTTCAGTCCTCTTAATTATGGGGCTTAATTCATTTAAAATATTGCATTTTGAGAAACTAAGATCTAAAAATTCAAATATATAGTCAGTAAATACTGAGAATATATCTAGTGATACATAATGTCACATAACACACTGAAATTCTGAATAATAAAAATCAGTTGAATGAAAGGGGGCTTATTAGTTCCACAAAAGGATTCTTCATAAAGCATTTCAGGTACTTTCAAACTACAAGATCATACTGATAGAAGACCAGTGAGATGGCTCAGTGGATAAAAGCAATTGCTACCTACAGTCCAGATTCCTTGTGGTAAAAGGAGAGAACCAACTAGAGAAAATTGTCCTTGGACCTCCACACAATACACTGTATCACACACATGCTACACACACACAGAAAATCAGACCGTCTTAATTTTATGTATTTAAGAGGAAAATGAATGTTTAAATATGATACATTCTAAGTATCTTTTAAACAATTTCTTAGCATCATCCTCTAAACATTCTTAGTTTCTTTATAAATTCTTCACTATCTACCAGAGTGTTGCTAAGTTTCTTACTTATATTTTTTTCTGAAAAGTAGATGAGGTACAAGCCTAATATTTTAAGCACAATAATGCAAATACAGTTATCAAAAATAAGGCACTGAGGTTATTTGAATAGAACTATGTACTAGACATAATGTAAGTATTTAATAATCTCTTTTATAATGGCCTTCTGACTCACTGATACATTCTGACATCACACTTAATATTAAGAACAATAATGAATAAAATAGTAGTTGATTATTTCCATTCCTGCTTACAAAGAATGGTTACCAATTCCCATGCACATATGCCTGGGTTTGCTTGCTTTCCATTCTTTGACTTACAAAAGGCAACCCAAAATTTGAGACAGAGAGAGAGACAGAGAGACAGAGAGAGAGACAAAGAGAGAGAAGGTAGTTCAACTGCCAAAAAATAAGATATATGCTTTTAAACTAAGCAGTCACAGATTTAAACTAATCAGTCAACTGCTAAACCATTAATCACACTCTTACCACGTGATTTAAAGCATAAAATCCATAACAGGAAAATCTTTCAAACAACACTGATCAAGTAAATTTATGTAAGATTTAACCAGTAAGTCTAATTCATGCATTACCTTTTCTGTAATTTCTCTTCTATTTCTTCCTCCAAGAATTTCTTATTAGAAGGTAAATAACCAAGAGAGAATTAAAAAAAAAACTTAAAAATGAAACCAAATAATTAGCCCCTGGATGATAAAGCATTAAATATTTTTATTATTATCAAAATCATCTAAAAGAATCAATCCAACACTGATTTTCATTATCCAGATCCATAGTATAAGAAACCCTTCAGTTTCCATCCTCAGATAAGCTCCAAATAGTCGAAAAGGAAAAACCAAATTAATGAAAAAAGTACCATATTAGAAAAAGAAAAAAACAATACCTTCAGCCGTGGCTTTCCATCATCCTTTGTAGAAGTATCATCTGTATGCTGAGGAACCAGAACAAATTCTTCACTGTTCTCGGTGGCCACAGAATCCGATGACCCACTAACCTTCTGTAATGAAGCTCTGACCTCCATTTCAGTTCTACAAACTTCTCTTCCCACATCCACCTGGCAAAACTAGAGAGTGGATAAAAAAAAAAAAGTAAAAATTGATTAAAAACAAACTAGTTTTAAAATGAAGTAAGAAAACTTTATAAAATGGTTCATATGAAAAAGAATCCTGGCATTCAGACTGCCTACAAATTAGGGGGCTGTATTTTTAGACTAGGCCACAAGGTGGAAATGCATTCTCTCCACTCTTAACTTTCAGACTAAAAGTTACTGTTACCCGAAAAACACAAACCAGCCTTACCTCAACCAAAAAACTTTACTTGTACCCAACTATTTTGTTAAGAAATACTGGAGGTTTTATTCACTTGTTTCAACAAATACATAAAGAAAGAAAGAAAGCATGTAACTAGAAAATTCACATGGGGGGGTGCATATGCCTATAGTCTCAGCTACCCAGGTCTGAGATAGAAAAAGCCTTTAAGCCCAGAAGTTCAACACAGTAAGAAAGACAAACATAGCAAAACCCTGTGTTATAAAATACAGATGTAGACATTCAATTACTTTATCAAATCCAAATGCTTTCAAAAAAATAGTTTCCTAAAGACCAAGTACTATACTTTGAAATATTTGGGAGATTACTGAAATTGACTAATATAAAATTCAACATGGGGGGTGTGAGGAAAAAGGATGGGAGAATTTGGTTGGAATTCAAAATGAAATTTAAAAAATAACTATTCTTTAAAAATTCAACACCCTAAAACATGTGTCTTTCTTTTCCAGAGATATTAATATTTTACAACACTCAAAAAAAAGCTTTCATACATAGCATTCCTCTACCAAGTTAAGTCTCAATAATCAAATACAATGAAATTCCATTTTCTTGATAGATCTATAGTCTCACAGAAACTCAGAATTTCTCAACATTCATACATTCATTCACAAAACTAATTTTGACTGAGGATATTATATACCACATAACAGACACTGAACCTAATCCTGGGTTACATGACTGTAGAAGCCTGGGCAGGTAGGCACTGTCCCAAAGCTTAAATACTAGAGAAGGGGAGAAAAAGAACAGAGAGAGGGAGGGAGAGGGGAGAAGGGAGAGGGGAGAGGGGAGAAAGATATGGGAGAATGAGGGAGGAAAAGAGAAAAGAGAGGGAGAGAGAAAACAAGGGGAGTAGAGAGAAAGAGAGAGAGAAGTGAAGAGAGAGAAAGATCATACCCAATCTAAAAGATATAAAGAAAGTAAAACAGCAAATGACAGAGGAAATGTTTCAGAGTATAATAGTAACTTTAAGTTGGTAGAAAAGAGAACTCTTAGAGGGAAATACATGAGCTAAAACCTGAAAGACCCCCCCCCAAAAAAAGCACCTTAAATTAAATGACATGCACTGTGAATAAATGAGTAATGTGACAAGAGCAGAATAGTCAGGCTGACCTGAAGAACACAAGACCCTGCAATCCATGGACAGTCCATCAACAAAAATCCCCAGAAATGGTCTTTTCACTGCATATATAAATGTGGCTGCAATGCTCCACTTTGCCATTGGGTGGCACTAAAACCATTAATCTTGGGAAAAAGAAAAATTCAAGTTCAAATTGCACATTTAAAACTTACTTTTCAACTTTTTCAAAAAATAATAAAATAAAAATTCCCAAGAATATCTAAACAAAAATATTATATTCCTCAACTAACTTTCATTTACTGCTGTTAAGAAAGTAAACCACTTTTCTTTGTAAAACCCTTCATTTATCTTGTAGTTATTTTACCACTTTATATGTTCTGTGTTTATGAAACTCCAGCATGAGTTAGCAAGTCATGTCTTTTCCTCTTTTAAACTGCACTTTGCTTCTTCACTTGCCAAAGCATCATACAATCCAAGTATAGTTCTTCAGGCAATCTTTCTCCAAGCCTCTGTTACATTTTTCTATTTGATTTTCAAATATTGGAAGTTCTTTTCCCTTGCCACACTCACTGTAGGCACCATCTCACTGTGATGAATGAAAAGCTCCTATATGTCTCTATGCTCACAGTCTTCAGGATTTCTATCCCAACACAAATGTTTCCTCTAATTTCCTAACTTGGAATCCAAATCCCTTGTCATTTCTAAAGAAGTTTTATCAGTGTCTTAAGCCAAATGTGACCAAACAGAATTTCTTCCTTTTTTATTTCATGTGCATTGGTGTTTTGCCTGCATGTATGTCTGTGTGAGGGGGTCAGAGCCTCTGGGACTGGAGTTACAGACAGCTGTGAGTTGCCATGTGGTTGCTGAGAATTGAACTAAGGACCTCTGAAAGAGCAGTGCTCTTAACCGCTGAGCCATCTCTCCAGCCCCCAAACAGAATTTCTCATGAACTTTCCATAACTGTTTCTCATCCATATTTCTCGTTTTAGTAACTAAGCCACTTTCTACCAACTTAACCAAAGGAAACTAGATGTCATCTTATCTCACTCCACATCAGCAGATTATGGTCAGTCCCTCCAAAATAAATTCCTCCTCTATCTACTTCCAGAGAAATATTTCCAGCAAAAGAAAGAGTATATGTAAGAGCATACATAAAAATCAGATTCAACTAAAAACTTGAAACTAAAATCATTTTTACTATAATTTAAATGGAACCCAGTTTATTTGCCATGCCTTACTAGACACAATACACTCTCTCATTAGAACACCTTAATCAAAGCAAATTCTTTCCCATGTTACAGACTGGACTCTCGGGACTATGGCACCTTCTAGCATTCATTTCCATTCATACATTCAACACATACTCCATTAGTTCCTACGATGCACCAGAAACTATACTCATTAGTAAAACCATTATTGTCTGTCTTCCTAAGGCTAACATTCTCATTTAAGATACAATCTAGAAAAGAAAAATCAAGATCACACCCTGCTATAAATACTACAAAAGGTGATGGAATGTATGAAAATGCCATAAGGAAATATATTAATTTGTATGCTAATTAGAAATTAATTAATTTTAAAAGGAGGTTTTTTTACATTGTTACATTTCAGTGGTTCCATGTTTTTCATAGCAGCTATGTACTGGTCTCTAAGTCAGTGAAAATAAACTTTCTCCCAATATATCACAATTTTAAGCTGTTTTATCATAATTTTAAACAGTAACAGCTAAAAAAGCCTATCATGAATGAATAATGTATAAATGGATAATAGTCTGTTTTTTATCATTTACTACCATAAAATACAAATAAGCCTATAAAAAGTTAAATTTTAACAAAATACAGGCAAATAGACATTAACAGACCATACACAATATCATTTCAAGAAAAATGTATAAAATGTAAATATTTAGTATCGTAAGTGTGTAAAATGAACCGCCTGAACAATTTCACAACTGCTTCCTATTGGTATCATAATGACTTCTATGAGTGTGAACTAATCATCTTCATGTGAGCCATTTGTCTCTGCAAGAACCTGCATATGCTGTTAAGAAGTGATCTCCCAACTTCTGTGCCAGATGTCAGACCAGAAGCTACCTCCATGTGACCAAATGAAAGAGAAGGATCATAGTAAGAAAAAACACTCTATCCCAAACAGAGAAAGAGATAGGTGTCGGAAACTCACAAAGGTAACCATATGACACCTGAAAAGTTCAGGAAAAACATACAAGTGCTCACAGAAAAGAAGTCAAAATGATCACAGCTCCCTGGAAGGAAGATGGGAAAATAAGAAAACCCTCCAAAAAGTCAACACCATCATAAACAAAGGAAATACAAAAAAAGCCCACAAACTCAACAGATGCTCCTCAGTGCCCCAAGGGCACAGCCACCAAGCCACAGGAAGCTGCTCCACCACCTCATCTTCCCTTTCTTGTCCCCAACTCCACCCCCCTGGTGTTTCCCCTTTTCCTTTTTACTAGATTTTAACGGTAGTTTTGCTTCCGTGTAGTTTTAAAAGTAATTTATTTATATATTTTTCATTACTGGGCCAACCTTTTGCTTTTCTTTCTCTCTACTACACTTCTAGTAATTGCTACTGTTGTTTTTCCAAACAAACAGTAAACTATTTTTATTCCCCTTCTTACATTTATCTAATTGTTTCTAAACATTCTTATTTAAAAAACTTTTTTTTCATTTTCTTTTCTAACCTCTTGCTCTCTTCCACCCTAAAACATCCTTCTCCATTCCTTGTCTAATTTTTGTTTAACTTTGATTCTCTATTTTTCTTTCCCTTCCTTTCTTTATCTCATTCATTTCCTTCTTATACATCTTAAAATAATGTTTAACATCAGAAAATATTTTTCCTAGTACTTGACACAGCCTAGAATCATCTGAAAAGAGCCACCGATTGAGGAGTTACACAGAACTGACTGGCCTGTAGGCATGTGTGTGAGGGGCTGTCTTCACTGTTACTTGATGTAGGAGAGTCCAGCCCACTGTGGGCAGTACTCTGGAGATGATGCTGGGCTGTGTAAGGAAGCTAGCTAAGTATGAACCAATCTATCAGTAAGCCAACAAGCAGATTGTTTTTCAATTTCTTACTTGAGTTACTGTCTTGACTTCCCTCAGTGGTGGGCTATGATCTAGAAATGTAAGCCAAATAAACTCTTTCCTCCCCTAAGTTGCTTTTTGTCAGAATGTGGTTTTTTTGTTGTTGTTGATTTTTTGTTTTTGTTTTTGTTTTTAGATTTTATTTATCTATTACATATACAGTCTATACAGTCTTCAGCCTGCATGCCAGCAGAGGGCACCGGATCATACAATTGTGAGCCACCATGTGGTTGCTGGGAATTGAACTCAGGACCTTTGGAAGAACAGTCAGTGTTCTTAACTGCTGAGCCATCTCTCCAGCCCCAAGAGATTAGTGTGCTTCCCTGACCAGAATGTTTTTAAGCACAGCAACGGGGGGGGGGGGGGGGGGACCAATTAGAACACAAACTATTCTACATTAGTATTCCATGGGGTTGTGGTCACTAATGATATATAAGTGGCTTTAATGGATATTAAGTATATTTCTGTATCTTGTATGTTTTGACACTATTGCTGTTATAATTGTTTATTTCCTTCTCCCTAAGTGGTACTAAAGAACAAGGCCTCAAGCTTCTCGGTAAGAAAGTTCCCAAATAAAGTCGAAAGAGATACCGAAGCCTGCATATATGCAAATCACACAATGGACATACAAAAAAAATCTAAAATAATTGACCTACTGGATTCAAAGATACTAAAATGTATAAAAGGCTAAGTAAAGAGGTCAGAAATTTAATAGTACAAATGATCAGTGACCTCAAAGAAGATAAAGACAAGCAGATGGATATAATTCAGGCCCTGGAAAATAAGCAACATGGGATGGAAGTGGGGAAAACTGAACCAAATGGATGAAGATACAAGCTATATAGATCAAACAACAAGAAACAGTAAAGCAACATCAAAAAAAAATAAGACAAGAAATTGAGATTTAAAAATATTTATGTAAAGAAATGTTAGAAGTGGAAAATTCTCTGTGACTGGGTGGATATTACACATAGAGCAAAGGATTAACAGACTACAATCCATACCTCCAAAGAAACAAGGAAGACAGTAAGAGAGACATACCCAGTCCCCCAGTGAAGCAGAAAAGACAAGAGCCCCTGAACAAATTGGGAGCATGGGGAGAGGGAGGAGAGAAGTAGGAGAAAGAGGAATGGAGAAGAGGAGGAGGGAGGAGAACATGAGGGATCAGGAAGATTGAGTGGGGAAAGGAATAGAGGAGAACAAGAAAAGAGGGAACCACTATAGGTTTAAAGAGATCCACAAGGATGGAACCTAAGCAATAGTAGAGAGGCTGCCTTAAATGCCCTTCCCCTATAATAAAAATGATGACTACCTTATATGCCATCCTAGAGCCTTCATCCAGTAGCTGATGGAAGCAGAAGCATAGATCCACAGCTAAGCATGGAGCCCAACTCCTGGTATCCAGTTTCAGAGAGGGAGGACTGACCAACAAAGGGGTCAAGGCCATGTTGGGAAAACCTGCATAAACAGCTGACCTGAGAAAGTGGGCACTCAAGAATCCCAGTCTGACAGCTGGGGGGCCAACATAGGACCAATCCAGGCCCCCTGAACAGCCTTCTTCCAGTAGCTGTTAGAAGCAGAAGCAGACACCCATAGTTAAGCACTGTGCCATACTCCTGGAATCCAGTTGTAGAGAGGGAGGAGGGAAGAGCAAAGCAGTCAAGACAATGCTGGAGAAACCTATAGAGCCAGCTGACCTGACCTAGTGAGAGCACTTGGACGCCAGGCATAAAGCTGGGGAGCTAGCAATGGACTGAACCAAACCCTTTGAATGTGGGTGCCAGTTAGGAGGCCTGGGCAGGCTATGGAACCTCTAACAGTGGAAACTATTTATCCCTAGTGCACAAATGGACTTTGGGAGCCCACTCCCTATGAAGGAATACTTTTTCAGCCCAGATACACGGAGGAGGACCTAGGCCCTCCCCCAAATGATGTGAAAGACTTTGATGGTGCCCCATGGAAGGCCTCACCATCCTTGGGGAGTGAGTGGGGGGTTGGTTGGGGGATTGGTAGGGGGCATGGGAGGATGGGAGGGAGAGGGGATGGGGGATGTGGATATGTAAAATGATTGCTTCTAAATAAAAAAAGGAAATAAAAAATAAATAAATAATAATAAAAAAGAAGTGGAAAACTCAAAGAATCAAATAAAAAGCACAGAGGAGACTAGCAAGATGATTCAGCAGGAAATGGCAACGGCTGCAGAGCCTGACAACCAGTTAGATCCAAAGCACACACAGCGTAAGGGGGCCAATTTCTGCCTGTTGTGCTCTGACTTCCACACAGACACTGTTCAAGGAAATAATTTAAGAAAGTTAAAAATAATAATAATAATTGCTATCATTATTATTAGAAGAAGATGTTGATGACAATGCTGATGACAATAGTGGAAAGCATAACCAATAAAGTCAACCACGTAGAAAAATAACACCAGGAATAGAGGACAGGATTAAAGAAATCCTACATTCAAGAATCAATGAAGGAAAATGAGAACTTTTAACACCATGGAAGAGATCATAGAGAATTAATATTATCTCTTAAAAGTTTGGTAGAGACCTGGTTTCATGGCATTAGACTAATAGTAAAGCTAGATTACAAGAAAACTTTAGACCAATATATCAAGATTTTTAAAAATCCTCAATACACTAGAAAACCATACCTAACAATGCACAAAAATTATATACGAGGTATACAAGATTGGTTCACCATTCAAAACCCATCAATGGAGGCTGGAGAAAAGTCTCCGTGGATAAATGGTTGTCATGCAAGCATTAGGACTGGAGTCTGGATCCTGATCTACTAAAGTCAGGCACAGCAATGTGTATCTATAATTGGGGTGCTGGAGGTCCAGATACAATCAGATCTCTGTAAGTTCAATGGCCAGCCAGACTAGAAAATTGATAAGCTCCAGGCTCATCAAGAGATTCTATGTCAAAAAATAAGGTGGAAAGTGACTAAGGAAAACATCCAGCATCAACCTCTAGCCTCCACATGCACATGCACCAAAGTGTACATACCCATACCAACATTCACACCACATACACATACACCCACAAAAATACTATCAACATAACCAAATGTAGCAAAAGACTAAAGAAAATCATCGCTAGGTCAGCTAATAAAATATAACTGACAAAAAGCAACACCCCATTTATGAATACAATTCTCACCAAAACAGTAATTGAAGAGAACTTTCTCTATTTGATAAATAATTTTTTAAAGCCTACAACTAGCAAAAGCTTAGATAATACAAAGTTGCCCTCTCTTACATTCTGACTTAACATAAAGGCAGACAGACTGGAAATGAAGAAAGTAAACTGTTTTTACTCAGATATCACCTGAATGCCAAAGCAAAAATCCACAAAAAACCTACCATGAAAGAAGGGAGGGAGGGGGAGGGGAGGGGAGGCAGAGGCAGAGGCAGAGAGAGAGGCAGAGAGAGAGAGAGAGAGAGAGAGAGAGAGAGCAGAGAGAGAGGCAGAGAGAGAGCAGAGAGAGAGCAGAGAGGCAGAGAGAGGCAGAGAGGCAGAGAGAGGCAGAGAGAGGCAGAGAGAGAGAGAGGCAGAGAGAGCAGAGAGGCAGAGAGGCAGAGGCAGAGGCAGGCAGAGGCAGAGGCAGAGGCAGAGGCAGAGGATCTCTGTGAGTTTGAGGCCATGATCTACAGAGCTAGTTCCAGGACAGCCAGGGCTACACAAAGAAACCTTGTCTCGAAAAATAATCAAGAAGAGGAGGAGGAGGAGGGAGAAGAGGAGGAGGAGAGGAGGAGGAGGAGGAGGAGGAGGAGGAGGAGGAGAAGAAGAAGAAGAAGAAGAAGAAGAAGAAGAAGAAGAAGAAGAAGAAGAAGAAGAAGAAGAAACAAACCTCCTTGTAGAACTAATGAGCAAATACAGAAAGACTGCAAAATTCTCATATACAGAAACAAATGTCTTCCCTACACACAATTATAATATGAAATTCATAAGACAACACTGGTTGAGGAGATGTAACAGTCGGTAAAATGCTTGTCCCACAAGCAGCAAGATCTAAATGTGATCTCCACAACCCAGAGAAAAGGGCCAGACGCCATGCCATGCATCTGTACTTCTAACACTGTGGAGGCAGAGACAGAGGGATTCCTGGAGCTCACAGGGCCAGCCAGTCTAGACAAATCAATGAGCTCCAGGTTCAATATCTCAAAAAATTAGGTGGAAGCTAAGCATGGTGGCAAACACCTTTAATCCTAAGATTCAGGAGGCAGAGACAAGATCTCTGAGTTCAAGTTCAGTCTGGTCTACAGAGTGAGTTCCAGGATAGCCAGAGCTACACAGAGAAACACTGTCTCAGAATTAGCACAGTGGTGGTGCACGCCTTTAATCCAAGCACTTGGGAGACAAAGGTAGGCAGCCAGCGTGGTTTATAGAGCTACACAGAGAGAGATCCTGGCTTGAAAGAACCAAAAATATGTAAAGAATTTTAATTAGGTAGAAAGTGATTGAGGAAGATACATAACACTAACCTCTGGCCTCAAAACACAAACACATGTGAGAGAGAGAGAGAGAGAGAGAGAGGGAGGGAGGAGGGAGAGAGAGGGGGAGGAGGAAGAGAGAGGAGGGAGGGAGGGAGGGAGGGAGGGAGGAGGGAGGGAGGGAGGGAGGGAGGGGGAGAGATCTCACAACACTGCTTTCTAAAAATAACACAGGTATAATCTGAAAAAGACATGTACAGGAGCTATATATGGAAACTTAAAAAAACACCAAGAGAAAAAAATTTAACTATTACATTATTTATGTATGGTGTGTACCATGCACATGTAGAAATCAGAGAACAACGTGTAGAAGTTGGTTCTCTCCATCATGTGGGTCCTGAGATCAAACTCAGGTTGCCAAGATTGGTGGTAAGTACCTTCACCTGCTAAGACATCTCACAGACAGGAAAAAAATTTTCAAACATATAAATAAATAACTGATTCTCACTGAACACTAAACTATAAGACAGACCACTCAACTATCTGCAGTAGGGCAGGGACTGTGTCTACTTTACTTTTTTCACCAACACATCTTTAGCACAATGACTAAAAGCAACATTAGCTCAATAAATATTTCTTTAATGGATAAATGAATTGTTTTGAATATAGAAGGATAGACTCCAGAATCAGGTAGAAAGTTGGATTAAATTATTTCTTTTTAATAATTTACTTATTTAACTTTATTTTGTATGCTTTGGTGTGAAGGTATCAGATCCCCTGGAACTGGAGCTACAGACAGTTGTGAGCTGCCATGTGGATGCTGGGAATTGAACCCGGGTCCTCTGAAGTACAGCCAGTGCTCTTAACCACTGAGCTACCTTTCCAGGCCCTGGATTACATTATTTCTAAATTAAATTATTCTTAACATTCTCATTCTATGTAATATGCAGTTATTTATTTCCTGATATACATTCTAGTAAGCCTTCTCAAATATAATTTACTGCCTACTATTTCACAGCAGTTTCTTGAACCAAAATATTAACTTTCTCTTTATTTATGGCAATCTACTTTGGACCAAGACCAGTTGGGAAGTTATTGAAGGTCTTTTAAATAATATGGAGTTCACAGTTTTGTAAAATCAAGATGAATACATCCAATTTCAACATGCATATCCAAGAAATCAGCACATAATAAACAAATCTATTTTAAAAGGAATTTCATAATGCTACAAAAATCAGAATATAAAGTCTACCAAAGGTAGACTTGTCTCTTTAGGGTATGTCTTTAAAAATACAAGATATTATAATCTATACATAAACATTTTCACTTTCTAGGCATCTTAAAGATACACAAAAATAAAGTGATGCAAACAATCTGGTGTGTGGGTGTGTGACAATATACATGAATGTGCAAGTATGCATGAGTGTGTTTCCCTCCCATTCTTCACTATTCTAAGCCTAAAGGAACTCAATAAATATTTTGACTAAAGTGACTCATGTAAAGACACATCTACACCACCCCACTCTCCATACACCAATAGCAATTCTACCAATTCTACTAGGTCAAACAGCTTTCAATTTTTACTTTAATTCAACACTATTTTTGTTAAATGAGCAATAATGATGCCCAAATCCACACCACACATGGATGCTTAGAGCTAAAATTTTCACATACATACTAGAAACAGTATAACAACATTCAACAAAGTCTATTTTCTTCCGAAAATAACTGAGCACTACCAAAATTATGAAATTGTGGTTCACACAACCTAATTTCCTTCTGCGCCAAATGTGGTTAAACTTCTTATGTTGTTAAATTGTGCATTGCACCTATTCATTTTCAAGTGTCTCTTAAACAAAAATAGAAACAAAAAAAATAAGTATGAGTCAAAAATCACATACTGGGAGAACTATTAGGTATAAGCATTAGAATGACTACAGAATACCCCTTACAACTGTGGAAAAGGAAACAGTCTTCATTTATAAGTATGTGGACATAAATAATATAGGACATTTGCCAACCAAAATCCTTGTGTTTTGAAAGCTGAGTCAGTCCAGATAAAAACTACCATGACCCATTTATTAAATAATCCATACACTGCTTTAGAAGTTCCCAGGCAAGAGCTACACCAACTTACATCCAAGTATATCTCTGACCCTGAGAGGGGATCAAAAGAACTTTATTAATTCATTTTACTCTAGTGAGTGTCTGTTTTTATTTGTTCAGTAATACCAAACCTTTCTATCTGAGGATAAGCCTTCGCTCAAATCAAACCACATGGTTTTACTATAATATCAGCACTCAGAAGGCAGGACTCCAAGGCCAGCCAGAGCTACAAGAGACCCTGTCTCAAAAATAAAAAATATAATGATGGCTGAAGAGGTAACTCAGCTAGTAAATGCTTGGCTCATAAGCATGAGGACCTACATTACATCTGATCCACAGAAAACTTGTAAGAATGACAAGCATGATGGTTTGCCCTTACAATCCCAATGCTAGGCAGGCAGAGAAAGGAAGATTCCTTTCCAGCCATGCATCAAAGTGGGTAGGTAGGCAGGCAGTACTCCTGAGGATGACACCCAAGGTAGTACACTGGATTTTACACACACACACACACACACACACACACACACACACACACACACACTAACCTCCCTTTATCTTGTTCTACTTACTCTTGTTTTTAAGCATAGTTTTTCTCTAAGATTTAACCTAATTGCTGCTACATTAAGTTCACTCTTTATTGCCGGTTTCTCTCATAGTATACTACATCGTCAAAGAGAAGTTTGATGATTGGTTTTGTCAACTTGGTAAGACAAAGAGCTACCTAAGATTCTTTGAGCACACCTCTAAGTATGTCTTTGATGGTATTTCTAGAGACAATTCAATCATAAAGGTTCTAGTAATTGATTCATATTATGATAGCATTATTGGAAGATGGTAAAGGGTAGGAAATATGGCCTAGTTAGAAGAAGCAGGTCACTGGGAATATGTCCCTGGCCTCTTCATATATCCCCTTTGCAACACCTCTTGTCAACTAATTAGATGCTCCCACCACATGTTCATACTGCCTTGATGTCTTGTCCAAGTGCATGGGGCTAAACAATGATCCAAACTAATAAACTTTAGCTTCTTTAAGTTGTTTTCTCAGGTACTTTTGTCAGTGCAATAAAAAAGAAAGAAACTGCATTTTTTAAAAAAAGGGAAATACATCAAAGATATTTATTCAATGATGTAACCCAACCACCTAGAGAATATTTGACACATAGCAGTCACTAAAGTATTACTACATAAATAAATGAACATATACCTAAGACTGAGTAAGTTCAGTTTCCAAAAATCTAGGAGCCATCCATAACCTCACAGTCTCATCAGAGTTGTAATATTTTCTTTTATTTTTCTATCAGCTGTGCTGTAATTTCTTCATGTAATCTTCTGTAGAATAGGAGGTGTAAATATAAAGGAACAAAAACTTTCACCATTTGACACCAGGACACATGCACAATATTGAGCTATATCCCTAGCCATTAAAGGATGGTCTGTGCTTTCTCCTTCTCCCCCACTCCACCCCCCCACTGAAAGGTTCAGCATTATGCTGGCCTGCCCCTGTTACCTGGTGGAACAGGCAGTACCCTGGTCAGCCCAGGGTTCCATGGGAACTAAGTCTGCACCCAGGTGCAGAGGACCCCTTTAAAAGACAGACCCCTGCCCATTTACGCTCCTCTCTCCCTACTCTTCTCTCTGCTCTCTGCTCTGCTCTGCTCTTCTCCCACCTATGCTCTCTCTGCCTCTCTATGGCGACTGGCTATGTCGGTCAGCCATTAACCCTGTTTCTCTTCTCTCCTAGTCTCCCTACTCTGCTGGGCCTATAATAAACTGGTTAATATGTCTCATAGTCTCATGTCTCATCTTGTGCTCTTCCTTTTCTTTTATTTCTAATTTAAACAAAAATCTAACACCCACCACTCTGCAAATGTAACATTTATTTTTAAAAAATGATAAATAAATAGTATTTATAAGGGATTATTTTTGAGAGCGTACATGGTATTATTATAAGGGGATCCTTATTTTTAAGGAATGCACACTAAAATATCTATAAAAAATAAAATTGTCTGATGTTTTCTTTGTATAAACTTGAGTAGAACAGAAAGTAAACAAAGGATCAGTCACCATCACCTGTTAAGGGTGGTTAACAGTCATGGGAATACTTCTGTCACTCCCCCTAACTTTTTGTGTGCTTCAAAATTTTCCAGGCAGGTTTCTAAAATATAAAATCAAGGTAATAATAATAAAGAAAATTAATTTAACCACCCACTAACATACATACACAGGTGCACACACCCATAAGGCTAGAGAGACGGCTGAGCAATTAAGAACTGTTTCTCCAGAGGACTAGATTTGATCCTCAGCACCCACAAGGCAGCTCACAACTATCCATAGCGCTAGTCTCTGATGATCTGAGGGACCTGATACATGCTCTAGCCACCACAAGCACAGGACACACATAGTATATGGACACGCATGCAGACAAAACACTCATATACATAAAATAAATTTAAGACTATATATATATATATATATATATATATGTATATACATATAAATATATTCTCTTTAGCCTCTGAACATTATATGGCACCTAAATAAACAATGAAAGGACAAACTACATCTCAGAATTAAAGAATAGTTTCAGGAGTACTGGCGAGATGGATCAGAGGATAAGAGCACTGGCTACTCTTCCAGAGGTCCTGAGTTCAATTCCCAGCAACCACATGGTGGTTCATAACCATCTGTAAATGGGATCTGATGCCCTATTCTGGTCTGCACACATACATGCAGACAGAGCACTCGTAACTAAAAATACATAAATAAAATTTAAAGAACGATTTCTGAATTATCAGAATAATGGGTGGCTATTAAGAAATAAAGACTGAAACAGGTATTTCCTTCTGAGGCAGGCAAAAGTAGTATGTAAAATGATGACCTTCATGTAGCTATAATAGGACAAGAGAAGATATCCAAATAAGCAAAGGCACAGGGAATAAAGCACTTGACATGCAAGCTTGACAACCCAAGTTAGATCCCAGAACCTATGTAAAAGTGGAAGAGAATCAACTCCACAAATCTGACATACACATTCTACCCCCACCTCCCTAATAAAATTTTAGCTTCAGTACAACAGCATTTAAGAGGTGTGGACTTTGAAAGGTGACTTTGAAAAGTTATGAGGTCTTGAGTTCTAATAAATGAGATGAGCACCCATAAGGGAGCACTCTCCACAACTTTCATTCCTTTTACCATATAACCAGACAGTATTCTTCCCCTCTAGAGAATATGCCAACAACATGCCATCATAGAAGCAGGCATCTCATGAAGCACCAAAGGTTGACTTCAGACTTCCCAGCTTCCAAAACAATGAAAAAAACAATTTCCTAGTTTATAAATTATCCAATTTCAGATGTTTTGGTATAATGATACTGTATACTAAGAGAATTTATTCAAAACATCAGTACAAAATGGAAAATAATTTAATTGGCTCCCTACTCAAAACCCTATTTGACACAAATCCTCAAAGAATTCTGGCCAAATGTGGTCTTTGATGACTATAATCCCATCACTTAAGAAGCACAGGCAGAATAATGGATCATAAGCTCAAGGCCAGCCTGGGCTATATGAGACCCTGTTTCCAAAATAATAGTATTTAGCTATTGTTATTATTTTCTTTCTTAGAAAGCCAGGAGGAAATAATGACTATTTCTAATAGCAGCATGAGGAAAAACTACATATAAAGCATTGGAAGACAAAGCATCAAAAAGAGTCTAATAAATTTAACTCCAGAAAAATTTAAAACTTCTGCACATCAAATTGTAAGGAACAAAACTGAACAACAAAAGTACTGAAATATTTATATGTGACAAATTGGTAGTATCCTGATTGTGTAATATACTATTAATAGTGATGGGGGATGTCCTTCTGTATACTGTGAATATATGTTACTCTTATTAATTGATAAGTAAAGCTGTTTTGGCCAATGGACAGGCAGGATGTAGCCAGGCAGGAAGTATAGGTGGGGCTACCAGACTAGGAGAATGCTGGGAACAAAAACAGAAAGAGTAATTAGCAAAGGAGATGCCATGTAGATGATGAGGAAGAAAGAGACCCGGGCTTCACAGTAAGCCAAGACCATGAGGAGATTATAATAGATACGGGTTAATAATTAAGACAGAGCTAGCCAATAAGAAACCTGAGCCATTGGCCAGTTTATAATTAATATAAGTCTCTGTGTGTTCATTTGGGACTAAACGGCTGCAGGACCCATTGGGACAGAAACTTCTGTCCATAAACAGTAAAAAGATTAATAGTCCAATCAAAATGAAATAAAGGATATAAAAGATAAATAACCAATAATGCTGTTTTCTAACAAGCATTATATACTTCCCTCAATTGGGTAGGGAATGGGCTGAAGAGGAGGTCTCTGGATGAACTCTAAGCCAGCTAACCTAACAGTCTTTAGTGTTTAGTTCCAAGACCACAGACTCTTACACCAATTAACATTGTTTACCCAGTAAGAGTCAAGCAAAGAGTAACAGAAATAAGCTTTCATTGGAGAATATGAAGTAGCAGCGCTACCTCTAGACAGCATGACATATTGATGTGAGGCCTACAGGAGGTAAGTATCAGGAAAAAGACTCAAAGAAGAAGACTACATTTCAGAAGATGCTAAAGAACCATAAAAGACAAGCTTTGTAGTTAGTGGGGTAATTACAGATTAATATGAATCAAGATTAATAAATAGTTAACTGGCAAAGAACACAAAATACTAAGATATATGAAGTACAAAGTGCTAAGGTCTATACTTATTATTTATCCTTTGGATATAGGAAGTTATGCCTGTGATATTTTGCTGTCCAAAGAAAGTAAGTGATAATCCTCTACAGACCTTAACAGAAAATATTTAGTTAAATAAAGAAGTCAAATTACCATACAAATGAAGATATTATTTAGGAAATATGTATCAGTGTATAAAATGATTGTACTACTGTGAGCTAGTAAGGAAAATGGCCATCTATAAAAAATGAATAAGTTTTATAATAAAATCTAATAAATCATACAGGAGATAGAGGATTATCAAGAAATATTCCACTGTCTCAAGTATCATCACAAAAGAGGGGTAAGAAAGATTTTATAGTCGTCTGCAGTGGACATCTTTAGCAAAGCAGTATTTACCAGACATGACAACAGCTTTACATACATGACACACAGAGCACCTGTGGTGGCATGCAAAAAAGTTGCACAAAATCAAGCCAGCCAAAATCCCTGAATGGATATACAGGCAAGAGGATTGAGTCCTACTGCTAGCTGAGGAGCTGCTGATAACTCAGGGCAACTGAAAGGAGCTAGAGTTTGTTTTCCCTGATACAGCCACAGAGAGGCTACCAATGTCAGTAGACAGTGGTAGATAGACAGTCCCAGTCACGAATATGGTATGTGGAGGGGGGGCACACATAAAGTTGGAAAAGAAAAGTAGTGGTGGGATAGAAGAACTGGAAGGAAGTGGAGGTGCAGGGGTTAGATTTCATTTTTTAAAAAAAAATTATTAAGAAAAGAAATGTTTCACTGAGCAATATTCATCCTTATGGCAAAATCATATTTTTCTAACTTCTCAAATTCCAAAATAGAATAAAAGTTGAATTTAGAGAGAAATATATGTTTAAGAATTTATTGAAACTGGTAAGGCAGCTTCTCATAAGATCCCACAACTAGAATACATGCCGAACACCAGTAGCTAAAGTAAAATAAATAAATAACTAGATGATCTACCACTGAAAATGAAACTATAGCAAACTCCAAACTTCTAATTAGGAGTCAAAGGAAAACCAAAGACAAAAAAAAAAAAAAAAAACAATTTTCTCAAAGTAGAAAAGAAAATGAAAACTAAGTTAAATAAAATGTATGCCTTTTTGCAAAAAACATACTCTAGAAGCAAGCATGTGGCACAAGACTTTAATCTCAGGATGTGAAAGGTTAAGACAGGAAAGTTACAAGAAGAAGAAAAGAAAAAAGAAAGAAAAACTTCTCTATGGACAATTTTCTGAATATACTAGAAACCAACCAGTTGTACCTTTTCAAATTTTATGGTATGTGAATTAGTAACCAGGGTGGGGGAGATGGCTCAGTGGTTAAGAGCTAAATGGTTACAGTGGCTCACAACCATCTGTAACTCTAGCTCTTCTGACTTTCATGGGCACATGGAATACATATATACATGCAGGCAAAACATTAATACACATAAAATAAAATAAATCTTTAGAAATTAAAAAATATATTAGTAACTAACACATGACCAATCTTCCAAAAGATGAACGAAAGCATAGGTTAAATAAATGGCTACAATTCACCAGAAATGCTGTGGTTAGCAAGAAATATGCTATCAAATCTAAGTTTCAGTGTATACTTAGTTTCTTTCCTCAAAATAAATAAATGTAAGAACACAGAAATACATATTTTGTCTCTGTGACAAACCACAACAGTTGAATATCTGAATGGACACACAAATCCTTTGCTAACACTCTTCATAAACACATCTATACTACATCAGAAAATTTTGTGAGAGCCGACTAAAATTGCAGTTAGAGAACTTATGTTTTTTTCATTGTTCATTTTGTGGTTGTTGTTTGTTTTGTTTTCTTTTATTAATATTGTAGTCACGACTATTTAGTATATTCTAAAAGATGAATTCTCCCTTGAGAGAAAACTGCTCATCTTTTTGCATACCTATACTGGGAGCTGAACAATACGATCCCCATTGACGGCTTGTTCACAGCACACTGTGAAAAGAATAGTTCACTTAATGTTATTATTTCCAGCTACAATCATCCATCCTCCCACAAAGTAACTTCTGTTGTGCATATAGACCATACTTTTTATCCATATCCTCTATGGAAATGTGGATGGTGCTGACAAATGCCACATTCTCTCATTTATGGCTCCTAGATAGTTTACATATCAAGATACATAAAATCATGTGTGTAGAGGTGACATAAAAGAAGCAAATCTGGATGGGGTCTGGCAGACAGTAGGAAGGGGAAGAGGGAGGTTAGGGTGCATGGGAGGGAGTATACATGGCAAATGGTCTTATGGGACAGTCAATAAATTTAAAATATTTGTTAAGTCACTTGCCAATTTTGATTAGGGGTTTTGTGTTCTCAAGGCAAGTTCATTCACCTTAAGAAAGCACATGGCTATCACTGTTCTGTTACACACTAAGGCCTAGAGATAACCTGCCATAAACCAGGACAGAAGACAAACTGAGGAATTAAAACAGCATTTGGTTATCCCAAGAACAAGCTAATGTTGCTTTCAGATGGTTTTATAGAAATAAATAAGAGAACATAAAAGAACACTCTACAGTAAGTTTTACTTTAGGGTCTGTGAGATTACTCAGCTGGCAGTGGCACTTTCCCGCATGTCTGGCAACCTGAGTTTGATCCCTGGATCCCACAAGGTGGCAGGAGAGAACTCCACAAAATTGCCTCTCATCTCCATAAGCCATGTGCCTGACTGTATGCACATATACACTAATTTTTAGATTTTATCTCATATTAACATATTTTAAATAAGTAAATGCTACCAGGTTGGTTTTAGTTTCTCTTGTTTTGTTTTGTTTTGTTTTCAGGCACTAACAATTAAATCCAATTAAACCATGCCTCGTGCATGGTAGACAAGTGCTCTTTTACTGAACTAATAACACCTTTGCCTTTTTCTATTTTGTTGTTCAGGTCTGGACTGGCCTGGTTTAATTTGTTTTGTTTTAAAAACAGGTCTTCTAAGCTGCCTGTCTTAGTTACTTTTCTATTGTTGTGCTAAAACACGTCCAAGGCAACTTACAAAAGTTTATAAGGGAAATACAATTTCAGGAGCTTAGAGTCCATGGCCCTCACAACAGGGTCATGGCAGCAGGTGGGGGGGGGGAGATGGTTTATACCTGATCCACAAGCATGAGACAGTGAGAGCTAATGGCAATATGGACTTTTGAAATCTAAAACCTCACCCTCATTGACACACCTCTTCCGTAAGGCCAATCCTTCCCAAACAGTTCCACCAACTGGGAACCAATCATTCAGACATATCAACTGAGGAGGGCCATCCTTATGTAAGCTACCACAATGTCCAAATTATCCCCAAAGATTGTAATCCTACTGGGTGTGGTAGCACAGGCATTTAATACCATCACTAAAAGAGGCCAGTCTGGTCTACACAGCAAATTCCAGGACAGTCAGGAATACAAAGAGAGACTAGACCCAATCTCAAAAAACAAAAACAAAAAAAAAATAATAATATATACTCCTCTACCCCCAGCCTCTGGAGTAACAGTAATTACAGGTATATGCCACCAGTCCTGGCATAAGCTTTTACTTGTATGGAAAAATTAAACCTGATTAGAGAATAAATATTAAATTCAGTTGACTGGTTGTCAAGTATGAGAAAACCCTAAACAACTTGCTCATATTGCCAAACAAGAAGACATTGTTGACTTGGATTTTAGACATAACACCTATAATAATTACTATTTACAAAGTGCCTATGTATTTAAAATACTCTCCAAAACTCTATAAGATAGCTATTATCCTCATTTTATGGAAACAAAAACAGGAAGAGGATAGTTAAGTAATGTGTCCAGTGTCACATGTAATAAATAGCTGAGACAAGATGCAAAACCAGTGATCACACCAAGGTGAGTGACCCCCTGCTCTTACCCAACTCCTGTCCAAAGCGCCAGTCACCCAGATCTCCCCAGGCTTGTGCCTGCTTGAAGTAGACATGCCCAGGCAGGGAGGAGCTCTCTGAATCTGGGTACAGGCTACTCTTCCCTCCCTTTCCGCCGACCCATCAGCAACTAGGTGAGTGACACCCCTGCTCTTACCCAACTCCTGTCCAAAGCGCCAGTCACCCAGATCTCCCCCGGCTTGTGCATGCTTGAGTAGACAAGCCCAGGCAGGGAGGAGCTCCCTGAATCTGGATACAGGCTACTCTTCCTTCTCTTTCCACCGACCGACCGGCAACGAGGTGAGTAATCCACTGCTCTTACCCAACTCCTTTCCAAAGCCCCATCCACCCTGATCTCCCTGGGCCTGCTCCTGCTTGGGGTAGACCTGCCCAGGCTGTGAGGAACTCCCAGAGGCTGGAAACACCCCACTCTTACTTCCTGTCCCGCCCCCACATACCTGACCCCTACAGAGGCCTAACTCCTTCAGAGTGAGGAGACTACCAGGAGAGGTAAGACCATCCAGAGCTGCGGACATTGAATTCCTGGCCCACACACACTACTGGGTAACAAGAGGAGATAGAGAGACCCCACCTGCACTCACTGGAAAAAGAAATGGGAAGAAGACAGAATAAGAACTCGCTCAACAACAGAAAGACCAATATGACACCACCAGAATCTAGAGACTCCACTCCAGCAAGATCTGAAAAGCCCAACACAGTGCATGAAGAAAAGATGGACCTCAAAAATTATCTCAGCAAGATGATAGAGACCTTTAAAGAGGAAACAAGAAAATCCCTTAAAGAAATAGAAGAAAAAGCAAACAAAAAATTACACGAAATGGAGGAAAAGACAAACCAAAAAAATTCAAGAAATAAACAAATCTCTTAAAGAATGTAAAGAAACCCAAGAAAAAACAACCAAACAAGTGAAGGAAGCAATTGAAACAGTTCAAAGCATGAAAGCTGAATTAGACACAATAAAGAAAACACAGAATGAGGCGATGCTGGAAATGGAAAGACTGGATAAACGATCAGGAACTAAAGACGTGAGTATAACTAATAGAATCCAAGAGACAGAAGAGAGAATCTCAGCTATTGAAGACTCGCTAGAGGATATACATTCATCAACCAAAGAAAACCTCAAGTCCAACAAATCCCTAACACAAAATATCCAGGAAATATGGGACACCGTAAAAAGACCAAACCTAAGAATAATAGGTGTAGAAGAAGGTGAAGAAACACTGCTCAAAGGTACAGAAAACATATTCAACAAAATCATAGAAGAAAACTTCCCCAACCTACAGAAGGATATGCCTATGAAAGTACAAGAAGCTTACAGGACACCAAACAGACTGGACCACAAAAAGAAGTCCCCCCCCCCGACACATAATAATCAAAACACCAAATCTACAGAATAAAGAGAAAATATTAAGAGCAGCAAAGGAAAAAGGCCAAGTAACATATAAAGGCAAACCAATCAGAATCACACCCGACTTCTCAATGGAAACTCTGAAAGCCAGAAGGTCTTGGATAGATAACCTACAAGCACTAAGGGAGCATGGATGTCAACCCAGACTACCGTACCCAGCAAAACTTTCAATCAGTATAGATGGAGAAAACAAGATATTCCACGACAAAAACAGATTTAAACAATACATATCCACTAATCCAGCACTACAGAAGGCTCTGGAAGGAAAACTCCAACCCAACAAACATAACTACACTCACAAAAACACTGGCAATAGATAATCTAATTTTACCAAACACAAAAAGAAACAGGAGGGCAAAATCCACACACAATGACACCACCAACAATAAATCCAAAACAAACAAGAACCAACGAACAATGGACATTAATATCCCTAAAAGTCAATGGTCTTAACTTACCCATAAAAAGATATAGGCTAACAGAATGGATACGAAGACAGAATCCATCCTTCTGCTGTTACAAGAAACACACCTCAACTTCAAAGACAGGCGATACCTCAGAGTAAAAGGATGGGAAAAGATTTTCCAATCAAATGGGCTCAAGAAACAAGTGTAGCAATCCAAATATCTAACAAATTGGACTTTAAACTAAAATCAATCAAAAGAGATGAAGAAGGGCATTTCTTACTCATCACAGGAAAAGTCCATCAAGATGAAGTCTCAATCCTGAACATCTATGCCCCAAATACGAAGGCACCCACATTTGTGAAAGAAACATTACTAAAGCTCAAACCACACATAAAACCACACACACTTATAGTAGGAGACTTCAACACCCCCCTTACGCCACTAGACAGGACCACCAGACAGAAACTTAACAAATTAACAAAGGATCTGAAAGAAGTTATGACCCAACTGGGGTTAACGGATATCTATATTCCATCCAAACTCAAAAGAATATACCTTCTTCTCAGCACCACATGGCACCTTCTCGAAAATTGACCACATAGTAGGCAATAAAAGCAGACCTCAATAGTTACAAAAGAATTGAAATAACCCCCTATATCTTATCAAATCACCATGCATTAAAGCTAGAATTCAGCAACAATACGAATGGCAGAAAACCTGTATACTCTTGGAAAATGAATAACACCCAATTGCACCATTCCTGAGTTGAGGAAGAAATAAAAAACAAATTAAAGACTTCCTAGAATCTAATGAGAATGCAGACACAACATACCCAAACTTATGGGACACTCTGAAAGCAGTGCTAAGAGGGAAGTTCATAGCACTAAGTGCCCACATGAAGAAACTGGAGAAAAGTCACATAAGAGAATTGACAGAACTAAAAGCATTAGAACAAAAAGAAGCAAACTCACCAAGGAGGAGTAGACGCCAGGAAATAATCAACCTGAGAGCTGAAATCAATAAAATAGAAACTAGGAAAACATTACATAGAATCAGTGAAACAAAGAGTTGGTTCTTTGAGAAGAGCAACAAGATAGACAAACCTCTAGCCAAACTAACCAAAAGGCAGAGAGAGAGCATGCTAATTAACAAAATCAGAAACGAAAAGGGGGATATAACAACGGACACTGAGGAAATCCAGAGAATCTTCAGGTCATACTTTGAAAACCTATACTCCACAAAATTCAAAAATCTAATGGAAATGGACAGTTTTCTGGATAAATATCACTTACCAAAATTAAACCAATATCAGATAAACAGTTTAAATCGACTCATAACTCCTAATGAAATAGAAGCAGTCATCAAAAGCCTCCCAACCAAAAAGAGCCTAGGGCCAGATGGCTTCATTGCAGAATTCTACCAGAAATTCAAACAAGAGCTGATACCAGTACTCCTCAAACTGTTCCGCACAATAGAAGCAGATGGGATATTGCCAAACTCTTTCTACGAGGCTACAATCACTTTGATACCCAAGCCACACAAAGATAAGACTAGGAAAGAGAACTACAGACTGATATCCCTCATGAACATCGATGCTAAAATACTCAATAAAATATTGGCAAACCGAATCCAAGAACATATCAGAAAAATCATCCACCACGATCAAGTAGGCTTCATCCCAGGGATGCAAGGATGGTTCAACATAAGAAAATCCATCAATGTAATCCTCCATATAAACAAACTGAAAAAGAAAAACCACATGATCATCTCACTAGACACTGAAAAAGCCTTTGACAAAATCCAACATCCCTTCATGATAAAGATCTTGGAGAGAACAGGAATAACAAGAACATATCTAAACATGATAAACGAATATACACCAAACCAACAGCCAACATCAAACTAAATGGAGAGAAACTCAAAGCATTTCCTCTAAAATCAGGAACAAGACAAGGCTGTCCACTCTCTCCATATCTCTTCAATATTGTACTTGAAGTTCTGACTATAACAATAAGACAAGAAAAGGGGATCAAAGGGATACAAATTGGAAAGGATGAAGTCAAACTTTCACTATTTGCAGACGACATGATAGTCTACATTAGTGACCCGAAAAACTCTACCAGGGAACTCCTACGGCTGATAAACACCTTCAGCAAGGTAGCAGGATACAAAATTAACTCAAAAAAATCAGTAGCCCTACTATATACAGATGATAAATCCAATGAGAAAGAAATCAGGGAAACATCACCTTTCACAATATCCACAAGCAACATAAAATATCTTGGGGTAACACTAACCAAAAAAGTGAAAGACCTGTACAATAAGAACTTTGAGACTTTAAAGAAAGAAATTAAAGAAGATACCAGAAAATGGAAAGATCTCCCATGCTCTTGGATAGGTAGAATTAACATAGTAAAAATGGCAATCCTGCCAAAAGCAATCTACAGATTTAATGCAATCCCCATCAAAATCCCAACAGTTTTTCACAGACATTGAAAGAACAATACTCAACTTTATATGGAAAAATAAAAAAACCCATGATAGCCAAAACAACTCTATACAAGAAAGGATCTTCTGGAGGCATCACCATCCCCGACTTCAAGCTCTACTATAAAGCCATAGTTCTGAAAACAGCTTGGTATTGGCACAAAAATAGATAGACCAATGGAATCGAATTGAAAACCCTGATATTGACCCATGCACCTACAAATACCTTATTTTTTGACAAAGGTAGCTAAATCTATACAATGGAAAAAATATAGCATCTTCAACAAATGGTGCTGGTACAATTGGATTCGGACATGCAGAAAACTGCAGATAGATCCATTCCTGTCACCATGCACAAAACTTAAGTGCAAATGGATCAAAGATCTCAGCATAAATCCAGTCACACTGAATCTTCTAGAAGAGAAAGTGGGAATTACCCTTGAACAAATTGGCACAGGAGACCGCTTCCTGAACATTACACCAGTAGCACAGACATTGAGGTCTGCAATTAATAAACGGTACCTCCTGAAACTGAGAAGCTTCTGCAAGGCAAAGGAAACAGTCAGTAGGACAAAACGACCACCCACAGAATGGGAAAAGATCTTCACTGATCCCACATCTGACAGAGGACTGATTTCCAAAATATATAAGGAGCTCAAGAAGCTAGCCACCAAAACACCAAACAATGAAATTAAAAAGTGGGGTGCAGAACTAAATAGAGAATTCTCAACAGAGGAATCTGAAATGGCTGAAAGACACTTAAGAAAGTGCTCAAAATCATTGGCCATCAGAGAAATGCAACTCAAAACAACTCTGAGATACCACCTCACACCTGTCAGAATGGCTAAAATCAAAAATACCAATGACAATCTATGCTGGAGAGGATGTGGAGGAAAAGGAACACTCCTCCATTGCTGGTGGGAGTGCGAACTTGTAAGACCACTCTGGAAATCAGTATGGTGGTTGCTCAGAAAAATGGGAATCAGTCTACCTCAAGATCCAGCCATTCCTCTCTTGGGTATATACCCAAATAGTGCATGTCCATACAACAAGGACATATGTTCAACCATGTTCATAGCAGCATTGTTTGTAATAGCCAGAACCTGGAAGCAACCTAGATGCCCCTCAACTGAAGAATGGATTGAGAAAATGTGGTACATTTATACAATGGAGTACTACTCAGCAGAAAAAAGCAATGGAATCTTGAAATTCGCAGGCAAATGGATGGAACTAGAAGAAACCATCCTGAGTGAGGTAACCCAGTCACAAAAAGACAAACATGGTATGTACTCACTCATATATGAATTTTAGACATAGAGCAAAGGATTACCAGCCTATAATCCTCTTCACCAAAGAAACTAGGAACATGAAGGACTCTAAGGGATAAATGGTCCCCAGGAATGGAAGTGGCATGAACTCCTGAACTAATTGGGAGCATGAGGGTAGGAGGGAGGGAGCTGCTACAATAAGAGCAAGAGAAGAGGATAGAGGAGAGGAAATGGAGGGGCAGAAATATTGAGTTGGGGGAAGAATAGAGGAGAGAGAGCAGGATGAGAGATACCATATCAGAGGGAGCCACTATAGGTCCGAGAAGAGATCTGGAACCAGGGAGATCTCCAGAGACCTACAAGGATGACATGATCTGACAATCCAGGCAATGGTGGAGAGGATAACCTAAAAGCCCTTCCCCTAAAATGAGATTGATGACTTCTCTTTATGCCATCCTAGAGCCCTCATCCAGTGGCTGATGGAAGCAGAGACAGACATCCACAGATATACACCGAGCTGAAATCGGAAATTTAGTTGAAGAGAGAGAGGAATGAAGAGCGAAGGGGTCTGTACCAGGTTGGAGAAACCTACAGGAACAATTGGCCTGAACAAGGGAGAGCACATCGACCCCAAATGCTGTCGGGGAGGCCAGTACAAGACTGATCCAGACCCCTGAACATGGATGTCAATAAGGAGGCCTCTGCACTCCAGGGAGCCTCTGGTGGTGGATTAGTATTTTTCCCTGGTGCAAGAAGGGACTTTGAGAGCCCATCCCACGTGAAGGGTTACACTCTGGCCCTGGACACATGGGGAAGGGCCCAGGACCAGCACAGGAAGATTTGGTGGACTTTGCAGAGCCCCTGTTGAGGGCCCTACCCTGCCTGGGGAGTGGTGGGTGGATGGGGTGGGGGTAGGCTGGGGTGGGGGAGGAGGGATGGGGGTGAGGGGAGGGAGAGGGAGAAGGGACTTACATCTGAAACAAGCTTGTTCCCTAACTAGAACTAATAAATAAATTTTTTAAAAAATTGATGCAAAATCAATCTACCAGATTCCAAAGAACCTGCTTTTCATCATGGAATCATGGTTCTCAAAGAATTATAGAAATAACAGCTAATACTTATTGAGTGTTTATTTTGAACTAAAAACTTTACATTCTATCTTGTGAAACTCTAGTACAACACAGAAGTAGTATTAATACATTTCTTTAGTTAATAAACAAGAAATTGTTGAATGGCATACTCAAGATCACATGGTTAGTAAGGCAATCAATCTGACCAAACAAGGCAACCTGTGATAACTTTATTTTTATAAAAGATGTAACCAGGCCGGGCGGTGGTGCACGCCTTTAGTCCCAGCACTCAGGAGGCAGAAGCAGGCGGATCTCTGTGAGTTTGAGACCAGCTTGGTCTACAAGAGCTAGTTCCAGGACAGCCTCCAAAGCCACAGAGAAATCCTGTCTCCAAAAACACACAAACAAACAAACAAACAAAAAAAAAAAAAAGATGTAACGGACTGAAGCAACAGAGGAGAGGCTATGCTTATTTTAAACACCATACACCACACACACACACACACACACACACACACACACACACACACACACACACACACACGAGCTGAAGTTTATTTTATAGCAGAGACTATACTTTATATACTTATTTTTCATAAAATCCCTCATAGAATACCTAGATGAACTGTAGATTTTTACATGTCCAATGTTTTTGCAGAAAATACAGCTCTTACCTTAAAGGGAGTAAGAGATAGTTTATTCTAGAGTCATCTTGAGTGATCATTGTCAGGACACAGATTTAGGTTACCCCAAATTCAATGTTCCAATGTGGAAGCAGTTTCATGACATTTTATAGTTTTACAGAACAAAGAAAGTGATGAATCAAACTCAAAATACAATGGTGTGTAAATCAGTGAGACAGTCACAGCAAGATTGGGGAATCTTTTCTATAGGTTTCTGATGCTATTGGATGATATTCTTAGCCTTTGGGTTGATGGATGCTAGTGGTCTACTTAGTCAATAGGTTTTAAAAGGGTTTGTTTTATCTATTTAGTAACAGGGTGTTAGTTGCAGCAAGCTCAAAATACAATGGTGGGCACACTGACAAGGTGGTCACAGCAAAATGTGGGGAGCTTTTCTTTAGGCTTTATATGCTCTGATAACATTCTTAGCTTCTGGGTTGGTAATAGCCTGCTACGTTAACAGATTTCAAAACATTTTTACCTGTTAGTCACAGAATGTTAAGTCCCAACACAGAGGTGAGTAAGAAATTATTCAGGGGGCTAAAGCTAGCCCAAAATAAGGTAATTAGCCCTGAATCTGCAACATCCCAATCTCTCCACATCACTGCAGTTCTAATCAGTCTTTATAGATACAACTTCTTTCCAAGAATTTTCATCAGCAACAGTGTTTTTCAATTAAAGCATATTTCTTGTTTACCATTTCAATAACTTTTTAAGATAGCTAAAGAATAAAGGTAGCCTACCTCCAGAAAACAAGTAGCCTCCAATATCTTAAAATAGAAAATTACTATGCTCCACACTCTTAACAATTATAATCTTCCTTGATCTTTGGGTCAAATATATCATCAACCTTCTTGATTAACTCTGCTTTCCCATTAGTAAACAATCAGCCACTGTATTTGCTATTATTCAAGTTACCATCTTACTATATATCAGGGAGGGAGGGCTGAAAGACAGACTTACCCAAGAACAAGGGAAATCTAGATCTATTACAAAGTGGCACTTTTTGTATCATGTCCTTTTTTCAAATCTACATAATTATTTTGAGATGTTAATAGCCCGAAGGTGAGGAGACAGAACATACTTATATTGAGGTTAAAAGTAGGAATGATCTGGAAATGAGGAAACTAGTCACTTCATCTTTGAAAAATCTGAGTAACCCTTAAACAACTGTTTAAAAAGAAAAAGTGCAAAAATATGGGACACTGGATAAAGTAAAAATTTCTGTAAATCGCTAATTACATCTGTTCAACCTTGAGATAATGGAATAAATAACTATGAGATAATGGAATGAATAACTATGATATATCATGATTCCTAAATGTGATCTCAAAAATGGAAGAAAAATACTGGCCCAAAAGACACCAAAGAATTTTTAATGTATATACCATGAATTCATTCATTCAAATATCTACTGTAAGTCAACTATGTATATACTATTTAATACTGTAAGCTCAGACTATAAACAGGAATCATCCTATAGGCTCTTCAGGTCATAGTACCTACAACAAATCATCATATATACCTTGTGGACTATTTTCTCTTTTTAAAAAATAAAGAAAAACAATTTTGGAACTTCCAAAGCATTCTCCTCCAACTCTCCACAAACATTAAGCCATATAGAGCAAACCCCTTGTCTTGGCTTGTTACTGAGCATAAATATAAAATAAAACTCAGTTCAAGGTCAACGTGGTCTACATAGTATTCAGGACAACCAGGTCAACACACACACACACACACACACAAAAAAAAAAAAAAAAAAAAAAAAAAAAAAAAAAAACACCAGAGGGGATCTCAAAAATAAATAAATATAAATAAAATGATCCTCTCTCTCAAAACAGAACTAAAGATAAAAAATACAGTACATAAAGAAAAGTACCTATCTATGGGAAGTTGAAGAGAACTCTGTAACAATGAGTTCCTTAACTTGCACTACAAGTTATAAATCATGCATCTTCTATATGAGGTTACATAAATTCAAGAATAATTTTCTTATGTACCATTCATCTATAACCACTTTCAAGAGAGGCATGGTAGCACATACCTGTACTCCCAGCACTTCAGAGACAGAGGCAATAGGATCTTGAGTTAGCTCATGCTCAACAACATAGAGATTTTAAGGCTAACCAGAGCAAAAGGAGACTCTGTCTCTTAAAAAAATAAAATAATTTCAAGCTCTCAGGAAAGAACCTTTCTAGTCTGATGAATTTCACACCTGATCAAAATAGGAAAAAATAAGATTATTTTATCTCAAGGCTCTCACAAAAACCATCATAAAAACTTTTATTCTGTACTTACATGGATTTTATAAACTTAAGATGAAAGGAAGACATAAGAAAATCTAGCTCTATTCTTACCTTGAAAATGAATCCCATTATAAGAATTATAAAACATTTAAAATAACGTAAGTAAAGAAATCTAGTTATTTCCCTCTGTAGCTAACATCACACTTCAAGGTCACAGTTATTCAGATGGAAACCAGCTCAGAGGTAGCACTTTTGCCTAGCAAGTACAAGATCCAGGGTTTGAACCCTGGCACCCTGTAAAAATTTTTTTAAAAAGTAAAATAATAAAGCAACAGTTAAAACTGTTAAAATCACTTAAGCCTAAAAGCTTTAAGTTGCAAATCTACAAATCTCATTTAATAAATTCAAGGTTCCTATACATTATTTCATGTTACTGTCATTTATTTATGCCAGAAAGATAAATGCTGGTTTCTTTACAAAACCTTTTTTAGAAGATTTGATATTCAGTTTATCCAAAGACATTTATTTTAGTAGAATTAGTTACAGAGAGATAATACCACAGTAAATAATTATTTCTGCCATTAGAAACATAAAACAGGTTATAAGTACAAAATAAAACAAATGATTCCTCATAGTAGGTAACAGACACCAATAGCAAATGTATAGCCACATAGTAGTGATGCTTCCTAAGTAACACCTTTTCTTGAGTGCATACCTGAGAATTTTACGATAAACCAAAACCTAAACACAAAGTACAAAGGCATTTTCCTACTAAATTTCCTAATTATCTTCCTAACAGACAACAAAATAATTGTCATTTTCTCCTAAAGGTAATAAATAAGGCAGGGATTCTCTTCTGCTCAGTCTCACCAACTTTACCCACAGTGCTAGGGAGGAAACCCAGAGCCTCACAGTGGACACTAGATACACATACATATCCCTGAAAGATGTGTTAGATGTCCTGTACCAGGAGGTCTCTCTCCTGCTCTGAACAAAGGAACTAGAATAAAATTTCATGTATTCTATATGAAAGTTACCATTCTTGTTAAGTAGTTTCCCCCTATTTTCTCTAACACATAAAAATTATACATAGATGTGACATTTTAATATTACAAAATCATCTTTTCTTCAACAGGAAACTGTTCTCAAGATATAAACAGAGAAAGCAGCACAGTAAACTTCTTTTTCTAAATATCAGCAAGTAACTTCCCTCCCTCCAGTCTGTCTCTCTCAACACCTTACTTAAACTGTTTACTTAAATGTGCCATCTTGCAATTTGTGCATAAAATGCTAGATATTATCAACCTTCCATTAGAACCCAAGTGCAGCACTTTAATAACACCTAATGTGGTGAATCAGTAACAGAAAATAAGGTTTTATGAAAAGCAAAAGATGACGCCTTTTCTGCTTTTCATACTCTTGTCAAAACATGTCAAATTTCTATAAGCCAAGAACACATTTCAATTTCCTCCTTTGAGAGAATGATTAACCTAACAGAAGGTTTAATGCAGACAACCTAGGAAACTTGGGAAGCCACACATTAAATTATTTTTATCATGTACTTTTTAGAACATAATCAGTAAATTATAACTATTCCATAAAGAAATCCAGAATTCTTTTCCTAAAGAACAATACATTACAACCTGAAATCAGACCCTTACAATTTCTAGCATCAAACAAACTAGATACAACTAAGTGTGTGTTTTAGACAATCTTTGTTCCTAAGTTAGAGAGACTTTCTATTATGTATACACAACTCTTTTGTGTTATTTCAATACAGGGTTTCTCTGTGTAGTTCTCTGTCCTTGAACTCCCTCTGTAGACTAGGAAGCCTCAAACTCACAAAGATCTGCCTGCCTCTGCCTCCTGAGTACTGGGATTAAAGGCACACACCACCACATATGAAACTCTAAATGGAGCACCACAGGATTTTTGCTAATGTACCTGGGCCAGTAAAGGAGTCAGTAAACAAATATCTTGCAGTAAGTATCTGCAAGATATTTAGAAAGATCAATGTTGGTAATTTTGCTACATCCTGTTATTAATAACCCTTTTTCACAATATCCACAAGCTCAAACAAATGACACCATTCTATTTACTGTATTTGCATATATCAAAACATAATGTTGTTTACCTTAAATATGTGCAATTCTTAAAACTTGTATTTCAAATGGCAAAACAGAACATCTAGACTAATTCATAGTTGTCTCACATACTCTCCTTCTCCAAAACATGAAGAATATTCCCATGATTTTATTCTCACAGGAAAATCAAACCCTACAGTTAGCACTCCATGTCATGTTCATTTTTTCAAATTTGTAACATAAGGGCTTATGTAGCAGCATGACATAAAGGCAATTATAGACTTTTGATTTCATTAAATGAGTAGCTCAATATCAATTTTGAGGAAATAAATGTTTTCCATTTTAATGGCATAATTTAGAAATATAACAACCCCATTTTAAGTTTATGTTAATTTCAGTATAAAATTTGTATTCACTCCAATATTAGCATATGGAAATGAGTATATTCAACTATGCATTATATTTGTATAGTTGAATACACTCATTTCCATAATGAAATATGCTATAGGCTGCCAATAACATGACTAATTTTACTTGAACTTTAATTAATATCCCCATAGTGCCTGATACATTATATGTAGTTAATGAGCATTAATAAACTTGTGCTTTTTTAAAAAGTTATTTGTGTATGTGTGTTAGTATGGGCATCAGATTGTCATGAGATAGTAAACTAGTGCAACCACTCTGGAAATAAATGTGGAAAATCTTCAAAAAGCTTAAAATAAATCCACCATATGACTCATTTATACTACTCCTCAACATATGCCCAAACGATTCAACATTCCATTCCAGAGCTCAGCCATGTTCATTGCTGTTCTATTCAAACAGCAACCTAAAAGTCCTTCAATTAGCAATGGATAATGAAAATGTGGTACATATACACTATGGAATACCATTCACCATTCACCTATTTTTATTCAGCAAAAAATAAAATCATGTAACTTTCAGGTAATTGGATGAAACTCGATAAGATCATGTTTAATGAGAACTCAGAACAAGAAAAACAAACTTCGCATGTCATCTCATATCTGACTTCCTGGCCCCCAATCTTCAGATTGAACATTTAATCTAGAGTAACTGCAGAAATCAGAGAAATAAAAAGGGGCCAGTGCACTTTCGCACACGCTCTAAAACCACGCCTGCGCATTGCGTCTCTTCTCTCCGGGCTTGGGCTTAGGTTCAGGCGACATGGCTAAATGCACCAAGAAGGTCCAGATCGTCAGGAAATACGGACCCGCTATGGTGCCTCCCTCCGGAAAATGGTGAAGAAAAGTGAAATCAGCCAGCACGCCAAGTACACTTGCTCCTTCTGTGACAAGACCAAGATGAAGAGACAAACTGTTGGCATCGGGCACTGTGGTTCCTGCATGAAAACTGGCTGGTGGGGCCTGGACCTACAGCACTACTTCTGCCAACAGAAGACTGAAGGAACTGAAAGACCAGTAGAAATGCTACTGCTTGAGACCTGGCTAGCCTCTAATAATAAATGGATTAATTTACATAAAAAGGGACGGCTGCACAGGTGGTGGGTGTAAGGAGCAACAGAGAGGGGAATAGCAGGGTGCAAGTCATCTGACGAGAAAATAGGAAACGTGAGGGGGTTTTAATTAGGGAGGGGGGAAATAAACACAGGAAGAGGAGGGAGGGGATAATACAACAGTAAAGATGTCTGAAAACTCACAAGGAATCATTAACTATCTAAAAATACCTATAATACATGTAAGTCTGTGTATGCATATACATGCAAAGTTTAAATGAAATGTAGGATGATAATGCTATCCCCAAGAGTCATAGGTTATCTAACAAAAACTCCAATACCAGGCATGAGAAACCCTTTTTTGGGTTGGTGGTCAGGGCTATGAAAGATATTGTAGGCTATTGCCATTCCCTTGGCTGACCCGCCAAGAGGTAGAAGGTGAGTCCCAACTGCTGAAGACACCATGCACTTGAGAGCTGTATCTAACCTGATAGCCTCCTCCCTAAGGACTAGTTTTCATGTTACTGGAAGGTGCAGTAGTAGAACACATACCTAGTTAATAACGAACAGCTCTCTAATTAAACTTAAGACCCACTCAACAAGAGGTAAATCATGCCTGGTACTGGAAATCTCTCTAATTACCAAGCGCTAATGAAGTCACAAATCTTGCAGGATAACCTACAACCAAATGTTACTAAACCCATAAATACATTACAAATATTTATCCTTATACCCATAGATAAATGTAGTTCTCACCTCTCATCAAAAAAACTTCACCATTACAGAATACCATAACCAATCAAAATGCAGATGTGAGCCAGGCATTGGTGGAGCACGCCTTTAGTCCCAGCACTCGGGAGGCAGAGGCAGGCAGATCTCTGTGAGTTCAAGGCCAGCCTGGTCTCCAGAGAAACCCTGTCTCAAAAAAAAAAAAAAAGCAGAGATGTGTAGCCCAGTTCCAAGTTGACACATCTACAACACAACTCTTGCATCTAAAGCTCACCAAACATCTTGAAAGGAGGCAGAAAGACTGTTAAGAGCCAGAGGAACAGGAAGTTTGCTGTGAGGTTGTAGCTCCTAGAAATATCAGAGAAACTACACTTATCAAGTCTTATCAGCATAGCTGTCCAAACATGACCTTCCTGAACAAAGATGATGTCAATAAACGTGCTAATGTGGAGGGGGAAAGTGCACAAGCCCTCAACCCTAAACAAAGAACTACAGGCAATTAGGGATGATGAGAGCAGCAAAAACAGCCTTCCCCAGGGAAGAGCATACCAACTGGCCATACAATATCAAGTAATATTATATGGACTGAGTAAGCTGTACTTAAATATTTAGGAACACATACTCCAAATTAAACAAAAAAAGGCCATGAAATTGAATGAGAATAGCAGGGTTACATGAGAGGAGTTGGAAGGAGGAAAGGGAAAAGGAAAATAATATAATTATAGTTTCAAAAAATACAATCAGAGAAAAAAGGTGAAGCAAGCTAAGCACCAGCATTCATTTTTCTCTGTTTCCTGACAATGTGACCAGCCTCCTCACATTCCTCCTACCACGAATTCCCAGCCATGATGAACTGTGCTCTTATATAAACCTTTGCTTCCTGCCTTATGTCACTTTTGTCAGGTATTTTGTCACAATGAGAAATGTAACTAATATGAGTACATAAGGCCAAAATACAAGATGATAGTAAGCCTTGACCCAATATCAAAGCCTTGATTTTTGAAAGGTACACCTAGATTTCAATGTTTAAAATATACATATACACATATATGTGCACACACATATACAAACATGCATATATGTATATATGTTGCATTTCCTACTTCAAACAAAATTTTAATTAACAAAAATATAAAAAAATGCCTTTCTTACCCTGTACATATCTATATCAGCAGAGGTACAACTGGGCAGTAAAAGGGCCAAATACAAAGAAAAATAACACCGGTAATGACAAATTACAAAGTCAGCCTCTGAATAACCAAGCTGACCAATTATAGTCTAGAGAAAGGATCGAGCAGAAGAGATTGAACTGCTGAAAGTATAATCACATGTATTATTTTTTCACATTTTTAATTACGTTTATTTTAGTGTGTATGTGTATGTATATGTATGGATGCAATGGTGTATGTGTAGAGATCAGAGTACAACTTATGGGAGTCAGCTCTCTTTCAATCATGTTGGTTCCAGGAAATGAACTCAGGTCATCAGACTTGGGGGCAAGCATCTTAGCTGCTGAGCCACCTACCAGCCACAAATGTATTATTTTAAATGATAACACCGATGTCAATGTTTCTCAAAGAAATAAATCTTTTTAATCCCCTTAATGCTCTATAGTTTTTAAGCCAGCTGCCTATAATTTTCTCCATCATTACACTTATTTAGGACACTTACTTACTGAATAGTCTTTAACAGTAGATCCTCAAGATACATCTCAAGACTATAAGGCATCTATCTCCAAGTCTCCTCATATTTCTCAGACATTGTCATGAATAACAAGAAGGCAGGAAGTATTGAAAAATCCCTCCCAGATTTCTCATTCCTAGAAAATCTAGCAGAGGAGTTTATGAGCTCAAAGAAAACAATCATGGAAAAACATAACAAAGAAGAGGAAGCTAAAGACAGAAAGGCTGTTGTCCCTACTTTACCCCAACCCTGAGCTGTGGAATGACTTTCCATGCCTCTGGCTTAACATTTTAAAGCAGACATTTTTGCCATTTGAGTTCCAAAATTTAAAGACAATTATCTTTGGTTACCACAAACTGAAGGGGTAATAAAATAGGTGTTTGTGGTGGTTAATATTAATTACCAACATGATGAGATTTAGAGTATCATGAAACAAACTTCTGTGAGGGGCTACCCAAATTAGGTTCACTGAGCTGGGAAGACCCACCCTAAACATGAGAAGTAGTATTCCATGCACTGGGATACTGGACTGAATAAAAAAACAAGAAAGAGAGCTGAGTCACAAAACTATTCAGTCATGACATTCTGCTTCCTGACTATGAATGCAATGTGACCAAGCTGCCTCCTACACCTGCCACCATACCTTTCCTACCATGATAAACTGTGTGAAGCCAAAATAAACCCTTCCTTCTTTAAGTTGCTTTTGTCAGGTATTTTGTCATAACAATGAGAAAAATAACACAGTGGTAGTTTGGTTATTTGACCTGCTAAATCCTGTGGAAAACACTGTAGTACTGCAGTTCTATGATGCTTCTCTATTAATAAAATAGACTATCCAAGAACTGCTGCCAGGAGACTACTATTTTAAACATGAACCATTCAGCCCCTTCTTCTGGTCCTCAGCATGCCTAGCCTATTTCTGTAGAAGTAAAAATCAGAATAACCTCTCCAGAAACTTGCCTGATGGAATCTACAAATCACACTGGAGTGTAAGCTTTAATTGTTGTCAACAAATACTTTAATACACTCCCCTTCAAAAAGTAAATGCAATGTCTCCATCACCTTGAGTGCCAGCTCATTTAGTGGCTTTTTCTTTTTTAGACTAGGTTTCACTATGTGTCTCTGGCTGGTCTTGAAGTCTCTATGATGGCCAGGTTGGCTTTGAACTCACAGTGATCTGGCTTCCTTCTGCCTCTTAAGTTCTGGGTAGTGGCTCACTGTTAAAGAACAAAGTGTGGAAATGGTAATATGGCTCAGTAGTAGAGTACTTTTCCAGCATGTCTGAGACCCTGGGTTTGATAACTGGTACCACAAAAATAAATAAAAATATGCAATACACAACACAATGTGGAGAAAGCAATGCTGTAATGCTGGTCTGAGTTAAGCAAGCTATCATGTTTAGATTCACTCGAGCCTCATCAGTGGGAGGTCTTCATGGTGAGGACTTGAGGATCCAAGCATGATGCTTTGGGCATCTGCAGTCACACAACTCTAAAACACACTCATATAAAGAGTCTTAGAATATGCCACAAGAGATGTTCACAAAAGCTGATGTTGGTTTTAAACAATATAGGTAACTTTGGTTCATTTCTCTGTTTCTATGTTGTTTTGAGACAAGGTCTCACTATATTGCCCTGACTAGCCTGGAACTGTCTATATATGAGGCTTGAACTCATAGAGATCTACTTGCCTTTGTCTCCTGAGTGCTGAGACTAAAGGTGTATGTCACCATGACCCCTGGTTGCTTTCTTAAAGAAAAAAAAAAGTCTTAAGAAAATGTATGTGGCCATACTGAGAAAGGCCAGTTACAAAAATCAAAACAGAGCTACATAATGAGACCATGTCTTAAAAAAAGAAATACATTTATAAGCAAGACACGTTTTGCCATTTTGATTTTTTTGAAACAACTCCAAAATGTTACCAAAGTGAGGTAAGACAAGCTGAGGCAGGATGTTAGAAAAGAACTTGACTGGAAATATTTAGACTCAGAACTACATCCAGCTTCAAAAGCTTTTTGAAAGTGTTCACTGCCTACACTATAATTTTTTACTTAAGGGTCTTGCTTTTTCATTCATCTACTGACTAAAACCTCAAACCAGCCATCTTCCCCTGAGAGTCAGTGCTGAATAGTCTTTACAGTTAGAAATCTCTCTCTCTCTCTCTCTCTCTCTCTCTCTCTCTCTCTCTCTCTCTCTCTCTCTCTCTCTCTCTCTCAAAAATCATATTGTCATCTCAATTTCCTTTCCTGGGATTTCTGGAAGGAACACACTCACACTCGTTTTTAGAGGCTGGAGGGCTACTATTTATTAAGATCACTTATTGACTGTCTCTTTACAAACATGAGTGAAGAGACACCTATCCATTCCACTCCAGCTCCTCACTCCCATCTATCCTTTCCCTGTCCTTTTCTTAGTCTTCTCAACTTCCCATGTCCTTGAAATTGTACAACAGCAAAACTGAGTTATATGCACCTAATTAAGATAAGCCAAAGGATTATTTATCAGCATATTACTTTATCTAAATTTTACAGTATGTTCTGCATTACTCCCTCAGTCATCAATACCCAACTATCTCATCACTGTTACTCTCAAGTCTCTATAGGCAGGGCATTTGTCCTTCCCTGAAGTTTATTACAATTTATACTTATTCCTCATTTATTCTCATCTTTTTATTTAAAGGTATTTTCTTAAATTAGAGAGGTAACATAATATATGCTGGTTAACAGTCATAAAGTTAGAGGCAGCAGATACTCTTTTTTTCCTGTGTAATAAATCATTCTAATCTATATCTTCCTTTACATCTGCAGAGTTCTTCGATAATTTAAGTAAATTAGAGTAAGCCTCCCTTACTTTCATGTGCTTATGAACGGTGATGCCGTCTCTCCTCTCTTGTCACAGCCCAGGTAGTTGTTTTGTTTGTTTGGTTGTTTTGTTTTTTTTGTTTTTTGTTTTTTGTTTTTTGTTTTTTTACCTTGGTCAGTAAATAGTTTCAACTAGGAGGTGATCTAATTCTGGTCACTATAACTTAAGAAGTCCACTGTGAGATTCCTTTAAAAGAAAAAGAAATCCTTGCTTAGTAAATAGATGCTTTGAGAAGGCATTTATTTTCTAATTTCCTGACATCATGGTGTCTTGTTGTAGCCTTCCTAATTAATGAAGGGAGATATCAATATACTGAAAGTGACAAGTCAAAATTATAGAAAGCACTTGAGAATTTATTTTCCTAAGCTGCTGAATTAACCAACTGGACACTATTTTACTATTGATATAATTAGGAGACCTTTACAGGTAATTCCTACAAGAGAAAGTGTGTGTGTGTGTGTGTGTGTGTGTGTGTGTGTGTGTGTGTGTGTTCTCGAGCAAGTGTGTTTTCACTAAACCATTCTATCACTTACAGATTTGAATTGGAAGACACTTCTACAGAGAATCCATTTCTTAAACCTTGAATAGCAAACAAAGGCATCCCTGTCAAACTCAAACTAACTCCTCATCCCTTTTTAAGAGTTCTCAAGAATATAAATTCTGAAACAAGATTCAATAGTTATGTATACAAAAATATTCACTCAAGCAAGCATAGCGGCACACATCTTTAATCCCAGCACTCTGGAGACAGATGCAAATGGATCTCTGTGAGTTCAAGGCCAGCCTGGTCTACAAAGTGAGTTTCAGGACTATCAGGGCTGTTACATAGAGAAACCCTGTCCCAGCAGGGGAAAATGTTTGCTCCAGCATACTCTTTTAAGACAGGGTCTCACTGTGGAGGTCTAGATGGCCATAAGTTACTTACTATGTAGACCAGACCAGATCCACTGCCTCTGCCTTCTTCTGTGTGTTACCATTAAGGGTGCATACTACCACACTAGGCCAATACTACTTTTTGAAAATTACATATTTTTTATTTCTGTGTATGCATATTTGCATGTGTTTACCTATGGAGGCCAGAAGAATGAGTGAACCCCCTAGAGCTGGAGTCACAGGAGTTTGTGACCTGCTCTACATGGGTGCTTCAAACTGAATTCTGATCCTCTAAAAGAGCAACAAGCACTCTTAACCACCCAGCCATCTCTCCAGCCCTGATCTAGCCTACTCTTTTTTTTTTTTTGCGGGGGTGGGGGGGGTGTCGAGACAGGGTTTATCTGTGGCTTTGGAGGCTGTCCTGGAACTAGGTTTTGTAAACCAGTCTGGTCTTGAACTCAGGAAGATCTGCCTGCTTCTGCCTCCCAATTGCTGGGATTAAAGGCATGTGCCACCCCTGAGAGGCTTAGCCTACTCTTAACAACCCCAAGAAATATATTCTGAGACATTAAATACTCACATTTTTAATACCATTAATATATATTTTCTCTATAAAATACATAAGAAAAGCAAGAACTTTGTTAAGCAATAAATGCTAGGCTCATACAAGGTTTATGCTATACCAAATATACCTACTTTTTTTCAGTGCCTTGAGCCTTGAGCATGCCAGGCAAATGCTCTACCATGGAGTTACTCCTCGACTTTCAAAGTTTAGACCATACATACCCTATAACTTCTCAACACCCTTTCAGAGATCCTACATAATCAAAGCTGTTTTGACAATAATGTTAATAATTAACAACAATTAATGATATTAAAACATCATTTGTCTATTTTACCATAATGATATTATTATACAAAAGCAACAGTAAGTAAAACAGCTGGTGTCTTAGCACAGTGAAGCAGCAATACTAAAGTACACTAGCAGTCACTGTACTCATCTCCATGGTGCTCCACTAATCACACACATCGGCACATGCCTGCAATCCTACCACTTAAGAGACAGAACAGAAAGGTGAACAATCTAAGGTCATACCTGGACATACATGGAATTCAAGGCCAGTGTGGGCTACATAAGATGTTGTATCAGAAAAGAAATTAGCAGACAGTATAGGTGTATTTCACTTAACAATCTCTAATGAAGCAGTGAAAGTAATTAATTTAAGTAAGTCTTAACATTCTCTGACTTTTTTTTTTTTTTTTTTTAGACAGGATCTCTCTACATAGCCCTAGCTGTCCAGGAACTCACTCTATAGACCAGGCTGGTCTCCAACTCACAGAGATCCACCTGTCTTTGCCTCCCAAGTGCTGAAATTAAAAGTGTGCACCACCACACCCCATTTCTGTTTCACACTGAAGTACAATATTTTCAAAAGGAATTCTCCAAGTGTTTAAAAGTTGAACTAACCACCTTCTTCAAAGAACAACTAACAAACTATAGATATAAGGACAATAATACTTGAAAGATTTTGTTGTTGTTGTTGTTGTTGTTGTTGTTGTTGTTGTTGTTGTCTTGTTTTTCGAGACAGGGTTTCTCTGTATAGTTTTGGAGCCTATCCTGGCACTCGCTTTGGAGACCAGGCTGGCCTAGAACCCACAGAGATCCACCTGCCTCTGCCTCCCAAAAGTGCTGGGATTAAAGGCATGCGCCATCAACGCCCGGCTGAAAGATTTTCATTGTCTATGTGTGCACATGGTTGTATATATGAGGTCAATCAAAAGTATCAGTTTGAGGCAGGGGATCTTCTGGAATACTGTCTCTACCCCTTCAGGAGTGCTTATATAACAGACCCAAGGAGGAGGAGGAGGAGGAGGAGGAGGAGGAGGAGGAGGAGGAGGAGGAGGACGAGGAGGACGAGGAGGACGAGGAGGACGAGGAGGACGAGGAGGACGAGGACTACTGTGTCCAACTTTGAGATGAGCTCTGAGGATTTGCATAGGACCAAACCAGACCCTTCATCCAGTAGCTGATAGAAGCAGAAGCAGGCACCCACAGCTAAGCACTGAGCCATACTCCTGGAATCCATTGTAGAGAGGGAGGAAGAATGAGCAAAACAGTGAAGACCATGCTGGAGAAACCTACAGAACCAGCTGACCTGTCCTAGTAAGAGCACTGGAGAACCAGCATTGACTGAACCAAACCCTCTGAATGTGGGTGCCAGTTAGGAGGCCTGGCAGGCTATGGAACCTCTAACAGTGGAACCAGTATTTATGCCTCGTGCACAAATGGACTTTGGGAGCCCATTCCCTACGGAGGTATACTATTTCAGCCCAGATACACGGAGGAGGGCCTAGGCCCTCCCCCAAATGATGTGACAGACTTTGGAGGATCCACCCGTGGAAGGCCTCACCATCCTTGGGGAGTGGGTGGGTTGGGGGGTTGGTAGGGAGCATGGGAGGGTGGGAGGGAGAGGGAATGGGGGATTGGTATGTAAAATGATTGCTTCTAATTTTTTAAAAAAAGGAAAAAAATCCTGGTTGCAAAAAAAAGTTCAATAAAATGATTCCTAATTATATTCTGCTACATTCATAGATCCAGTCATCCTTAGAGAATCTTCCTCTAGCCGTAGATGGGAACAGATGCAGAGACCCACAACCAGACATAATTTAGAGACAAAGTAAATCGGAGGTCTCCATCAAATCCCTTCTCTCAATGTTCATGGAATCCTGCAGAAGAGGAGGCAGAAAGACAGTAAGAGCCAGGTGTGATGGAGGACAAGAAAAGAACAAGGCCCTCTGAATCAACTAAACACATATGAGCTCATAGAGGGCCTACATGGGTCTACATCAAGTCCTCTGCATATTTATTATATGATTATTTATTATATGATTATTTATTATAGCTATAAGCTTTTTTATGTGCATTTGTATTTTCTCTGCATGTATGTCTGTGTGAGGGTATCAGATTTTGCCTGCATGTATATCTGTGTAAGAGTGTCAGATTCCCTGGCACTAGAATTACAGGCAATTGTGAGCTATCATGTGGTTGCTGGGAATCGAAGCCAGGTCCTCTGGAAGAACAGCCAGTGCTCTTAACCACTAAGGCATTTCTCCAGTCCCCCTAGTATTTTTATGGGACTCCTTACTGTGAGAATAAGTGGGCCTTGAGCCTTCCCATGGGACCCTTTTCCTCCTGTTGAGTTGCCATGTCCTACTTTGATCTGAAAGTTTTTGTTTTACCTTATTAAGTTTCATTTTTGTTGTGTTTGCTTGTTGTCTCTTAGAAGCCTGTTCTTCTCTTATGAGAGGCAGAAAGAGAGTGGCTCCAGAACAGAAAAGAGGTGGGAAAGAACTGGGAGCATTAAAAGGAGGGGGCTATAATCAGGATATATTATATGAGAAAAGAATCTACTTTCAATTAAAAAAGAATGAATAGACCAATATGATTGCAAAATTAAAGAGGTCCTTAAAATCATCCCTCCAGAGGCTAGTGAGATGGCTTAAAGGGTAAAGGCATCTGCCACCAAGCCTGACACATGTAGAATCAGAGAAATGACTACTGCAAATTGTCCTCTGAACTCCACATGTGTATCATGGTACATGCACACAGAAAAAAAATAATTATGATATAATAAAAATTAAATAATCCCTCTAAAGTGAGTTCCTCCATCAGAGTTCTTTGTTATTTAGAAAAACTATAAACATTTTTTAAATCACCAGAAAAGCAAGGAACCAGAATCATAAAGGCCATATAGGCAAGAACATGCCCAAAAGCACACTTCAACCTGCCCAGTTATAACACTACAACTTCTGTATTGCTGTTGCACTGACCCAGATGCCATGGTCTACACCACCCACATCATCAATAGTCTAGATGGAAGACATAAAATCACTGCTTCTGTCACTCCAGAAATGAAATAAAATTGTGCTACTAGTACCCTTCACAAGAATGGACATTATGAAATCTTTTGTTGTTGTTGTTTTTCGAGGCAAGGTTTCTCTAAATAACAGTCCTGGCTGTCCTAGAACCTGCTCTGTATACCAGGCTGGCCTAAACTCACAGAGATCTGCCTGCCTCTGCCTCCGCCTCCTGAGTGCTGGGATTAAAGTTGTGCACCACCACCATCCAGCAATTTTGTGCAATCTTTAAGGCAACACCCCACTGCTTCTAAATTATCCTTCTTTCTAACTTACTACCTTAAAAACAACAAACATCATACATAATATAAAAATAAACAGAGTGTCAGGGAAAACCCTAATGATTTCCTTTATATCCGTTTCTGAAATACGTTTTGAAGCTTTTGCACTGTTTCTGAAAGGTGAAGAGCTGCCACCGGGTCTAGATGAACAGATATACTACTTCAAATTTCCATATAACTACCAAAGTAATTCCTCCTGCCGTCTTTAAACTCAACTCCAGTACTACAAGAAGCCTTAACAGGCACTCAGCTGAGGACACATGCTCCTCTGAAGTTTTACTGAAAGATGCTTCATCCTTGTTACACTGCAGTTTCCCCAACATGACTGTCGGCTTGTCGTCAATCTTTCACCTCTGCTTCCCTACCACAAAATCCATACACAGCCTTATTAATAAATGTTTATGGAATAAAACAATGACAGAAATCAACACACAGAAAACCATAAAGCTCTAACACTCCATAAAATTAAAATGTCCTTTCAAATTCATAATATTAACTTTCTCCTAAAAATGCCTACTCAGGAAATTCTAACTTAAAGGGGAGCTCATAAGAAAATTATTAAGTACCAAACATATAGCAACATATTATTAAGCTATTTTACCCACATGCACCCAAGAACATATTTTATCTTGCCTTATTTATTTATTCATTTATTTATTTTACATGTGTTGGTATTTTGTCTACACGTGCCTAATGTCTGCAGAGGCCAGAAAAGGGCACTGGCTCTCCTATGGAAGGAATTAGACAGTTGTAAGCCACCATGTAGGTGCTGGGAGTCAAACCTTGTTGTCTAGAAAAGTAACTGGTGCTCTTAACCACTGAGCCATCTGTACAGCTCTCAAAATACATTTTTAAGTAAAGGTTGGGGAAAGAAAAAGGCATGTATTTTACTTAGGCAACTATATATTTTTATTCAGTATAAGTGCAAGAAAACTGGTATTTAAAGAATGATAACTGTTAAAATAGATTAAAGAACTAAAAATATGCACTATAACTGTAAAATCCCTTGGAAGGAAAAAGCACAAGGGAAAATCTTCTTCTGTCGTAGACAAAAATGATGATGAATACCACAGCCAAAGCTCAGGCAACAAAGATGAAAAGTAAACAAGGTGCTACATCAAACTAAAAAGCTTCTACCACAACAAATAAAAAGGCAGCCTATGGAATGGAAGGAAATATTTGTAAACCAAATATCATATAAGAGTTAATATCTAAAATATTTATAACCACACAAGTAACTTAAAAGAAAAAAAGTCAATTTAAAAAACAGATGAAAACTCTAAATAGACATTTTCTAAAGAACACATACAAATAGACAACAGGTATGTACAAAGTTGCTAAATAGCACTAATCATTTGGGAAATGTAAATCAAAACCACAATGAGGTATTACCTCACCCCATTAGGACAGCTGTATTATCAAAACAGCACTGGTAACGGTATAAAAGAAAATGGATCTTTGAGTACTATGGGTAGACTATAAATTGGTACAGACAATATGGAAAACAAATACAGAAAGATAAAACAGAACCATCATCTGACCCAGGAATCCTTCTTCTGGTATACAGCCAAGTAAAATGAAATCAGAACATCCTAAAGAGAGATCTGCATTCACACTGCAGCATTATTCTCAAAGTAGAAACAACCTAAAGGCATCTATCAATAGATACGTGAATAAAGGATTGAGAAATCAATCTCAAACTGACCAGGAAACTTCCTGCTGGCTGGCTTTCACACTGTTAGAAGGTGCTATAGAGGTTGCTAGGGAAGAAAAGACATCAATGGACTCTGCATCCTATGATACTGACCTCCCAAGCAAGATGTACGTACTGTTGCAATAATGGCATGACTGCTACAGATACCTAACTGACTTCTGATTGGATCTGAGGCCCACAGCATAAAAAGTAATTTCATCTCTGGTACTGAAATTCTACTCAAAAGCCCATGGCTGAGTAGGTCATAGGTCCTATGGTAAAGCCTGTTTTTGTTTTTCCTAAATGGTCATGTTATCAAATCTACTTATTTATGTTTATAATCACTAATAGACCTTTGTTGCTTTAATCATTGGTTAGAGAAGTTTTTTCTTTGCAGTGGTCAGCAACCAATGCAGAGATGTTGTGCTGACTGGTTTTTATGTCAACTTGACACAAAGCTACAGTCACCCAAGAGGAGGGAACCTCAACTGAGAAAATGCCTCCCTAAGATCTGGCTATAGATAAACCTGTAAAGCATTTTCTTAGTGGTTATGTTTGAGGACCCAGCCCATTGAGGGTGGTACCACCCTGGGCTGGTGGTCTTGGATTCTATAAGAAGACTGAGCAAGCCATGGGTAGCAAGCCAGTAAGCAGCATTCCTCCATGGCCTCTGCATCAGTTCCTGCCTCTGTTTGAGTTCCTGCTATACCTGCTTTGTATGTATTGTAATGAACTGGGTTCTGGCTAGTTTTATGTCAACTTGACACAAACTACTGTCATCTAAGAGAAGAGAACCTCAATGCTTCTGTAAGACAGGGCTGAAGGCAAGCCTACAGGGCATTTTTTAAATTAGTAATTGATGTGGGAAGACCCAAAGAAAGCAGGCTAAACAAGCCATGGAGAGCAAGCCAGTAAGCAGCACTCCCTCAAGGCCTCTGAATCAGCTCCTGCTTCCAAGTTCCTGCCCTGTTTGAGTTCCTGTCCTGACTTCCTTCAATGTTGAACAGTAATGTGTAAGCCAAATAAACCCTTTCCTCTCCAACTTGCTTTTGCTCATGGCATTTCATCACAGAAATACTAGCTATGTCTATGACAAACTGCTATGTTGAAGGGTGAATTAAATAAAACCTTTCCTCCCCAAGTTACTTTTATTCACAGTGTTTCATTTCAGCAATAGAAATCCTAACTAAAACATATACATAATTAGTCAAAGTACTGGGAAAAAGAGACTGAGGGCTCAGCCCTAAATGGTAACATATCTGTAACACCTCCTTCTACTCCAACACACAAAGGCTTAAAGAACAGCAGGGGATCTGCAGAGATGGCTCAGAAGTTAAGAGCACTGGGTGCTCTTCCAGAGGTCCTGAGTTCAACTCCCAGCAACCATCTGTAATGAGATCTGGTACCCTCTTCTAGCCTGTAGGGATACAGAACACTGTATACATGGAGGAGGAGGAAGAGGAGAGCATAGAGGAGGAAGAGGTGGAGAGCATGGAAAAGGAGGTAGAAAGACTCTAAGTGCCTGAGGAGAAATGCAGTGAAATGCTGTCTTTTGAAGAACATACGCCTATTACACTCATAAACTCCAACATCTGTAGTTTACATGCACAAAATCAAGCCAGGTTAAATTCTAGCATGAATGGGGAAGGTATTCTGCAGGCCCCAACCCTTAATGAAGTGCTATCAGTAGCTGATTAGCTGTTGTAGGAGAGAGACTCATTCTTTTTTGAGGATATTCCCATTGGCAGGTCTCCCATGCTCTAGTGGATGAACTCATACCCATGCACATATTTATTGGCAACAGTAATTGAACTTAGTGAGTTATCAAAAAGTGGTAGAAAGATATAAAGTTGGGAGGGGTCATGTTGGAAGGATAGAGAGAGAGCTGGAAAGGGGAAATGACAGTAAGTATATTTCATTGTATACATGTATGAAATTCTCAAGAATAAAGAAAAATTATGTTTTAAAAAAATAATAGATACTAAAACTGTTGCTGAACACATCACATACAGAAATTCAACTGAGCTGGAAAGCTTGCTCCCTACCTATGTGGGCTGCTGGAGAACAAAGTCCATCAATGTCTTAACCCATCTGTGAACCCTATGAATTACAATATCAACCTGCCAAGAAAAATAGACCCACTTTTGTAATAGTGGCATGAAAGTCTTAGAGATAACCAATCACCCTTTGACTGGATTTGAGGCTTGCTCCAAAGGAGGGAACTCATGCCTGATACTGTAAACCCCAGTCAAAATCCCATGGTGAGGGAGGTCATAGATAGACCCTATCATGTAACTTAATACTGTTACTTAGTGTCTTAGTCACTGTGCTATTGCTGTGAAGAGACACCATGACCACAGGAAGTCTTATTTAAAAAAAATTTTAAGTGCATTTAATTAGAGGCTTGCTTACAGTTTCAGAGGCTTAATCCATTATCATTTTGACAGGGAACATGGCAGCAGGGAGTATGGTGGCAAGGCAGGCATGATGCTGGAGAAGTAACTAAGAGAGATTCTGTCCACAAACAAAGAGAGACACTAGAATTGGCATAAGCTTTTGAAACCTCAAAGCCTACCCCCAATGACAATCCTCCAACAAAGCCACACCTCCTAATCCTTCTAAGCCTTTCAAATAGTGCCACTCCCTGGTGACTAAGCATTCAAGCATATGAGCCTATTCAAAACACCACATTTAAAAATATTGACATAGCATCAAATCACGTTCTACTACATATTTATGATTATCCAAAAAAAACCAAGATGCTGAGATTAAGAAAAGATTGAGGACTTAGCCCTAGCCATGACAGTTACATCTCGCCTCTAAGGCTGATGAACATTCTGGAAGAGGGGTGCTCTGGTTTGCTTTCCACTGTTGTGATAAAACACTGACCAAAAGCAACTTCTGGAGGAAAGAGTTTATTTGGAGTAAGTCAGGGCAGGAACTCAAGGCAGAAACCTGGAGGCAAAAACTGAAGCAGAACAATGTAGGAATACTATTTACTAGCTTGTTTTTCATGCTGGCTCAGCCTGCTTTCTCATATAACCCAGAATCACCTGCCCAGAGAACAGCACCACCCACCAGTAAGCTGGGTAGTCCCAATGCCCCACGGATGTGCACACGGGCCAATCTGGTGAAGGAGATTCATCAATTGAGGTTCCTTCTCAGTTGAGTCTAGTTTGTGTGAAATTGACAAAAACTATTCAGCAAAAGGAACATAAGATCAAGAACACAAGGACAAGAGGCAGTTTCTAAGCACAACACAATCATTACAGTCATGAATTCCTAACAACTATGGATTGCTACACTATATCTGTACATGAATGGGCCTATCATCAGCCAGCCATGGATAGAGAAAAGGATCAGGGTACCCTACCCCTCACTGATGAACTATTTACTACTGATAGATTTGGGAAGAAGGGGAACCATTGTGTTCTATTGTGTATCTCTGGTGATCCCACCAAACTCCAATAGGCCAAACCCAAGTCACACAGATGTCTTTGGCTAAACTAAATGGGTCAAAAACAAAATCAAAAGTCATAAATCTGAAAGGGGGGCTTGTAGGAGGTGAGGATGATAGAAATATGAGGAAGAAAAGAGACAGCAGTGGAGAAAATAACTGCAATGTATTATAGACATGTATGAAACTGCCAAAGAATCAAATTAATATATAACACTAAACACTAAAAGGAGCCCTTTCCTCCTCGCCTTTCCCGTCCCATCCCCCAGACATGCTCAGGATGCATTAGGCACCTTTAAGCTCTGAGGTGCTGCCAAATTAGTGTTGCTGTCACCCAGACACAATCAGGATTATCTACCTAGGCCTCATCAAACACAGTCAGATGGCCTCTGAAATAAGAACCTAGAAATGGCTGAAAGCATATGCCTGGAGGTAGAGAAGACAATCTCTAGGAAGAAGGCACCACTGATGGCTGTCACTAGTAGAAATGCCTTCGCTGAAGGCCCTGGGGCCCAAAGTACAATAATCACTGGCACTGATAGTATCATGAACTTATGAAACCAGTTTTACAAAAGAAGCCTGTGAGATAATTATCAAAGATTACATGAAGCCAATCAAAGACAAACTTGAGCAACAGAGACAAGAAAAAGCACTCTTTTATGCCAGGAATTGAAGAACAAATCAAGTACTTGTCTACTAATCTCAAAAGCTACCAGTTCTTTGTTGGTGAAAACACAAATCCATTTAAATGGTATAGCTGTTCTGCTGGGCTACCATGAGGCACCCTCATATGTGATTTTCTTTGAGGGTGGCTTAAAAATGGAAAAACATTAGCAAATTTTACAATTGCTTTCAATCTAACACTTGTCATAACTAGTGGCTGCTGCTTGTCAATTGACACAATATAACATTGAAGACTAATATGACTGACACCATCTTGACTCTTCATTTATTCTGACTTTGTTTATCTGGAATATAAGGATTGTTTTTAAGAAAACAAAAGTTGTCCGGTACACACCTTTGATCCCAGTACTCCAGAGGCAGAGGCAGAGGCAGAGGCCAGCCTAGTCTACAGGACAGCTGGGGCTACTACAGTACAGATGGGGCTACACAGAGAAACCCCGTCTTGAAGAAAACAAAACGTCACAGTGGTTGTCTAATAATAACAAATATAATTAGACATTTATACAAAGAAGAGAATAAGAAGGTAGAAACAGGCTCATAAATATTTTTTATTTGTATTTTCTCTTTTTTGAATCATAAACTATGTCTTTTTGCCTCATAAACTAGAAATCTTATAAGCCACCTAATATCACTTAAATATAATACTCTTTGTTGTAGAAAATAAGGAACTCAAAATATTACAAATCATATAATTCATGTTTGTCTGATACACCCTTATATTTCTGTCTTGCTCTGCATTTCATTCACTGGTCTTATGCACCAACAGAAAATATGTTTCTACTTCTTAGATAACAGTCCATTCGAATTCTCATTTGTTATTCTGTGGTACTACTAATTACAAACTACAATTTAACACAATGTAAGATTTCAGATAAGAGCTAATAAAATGAATATGGCCACCCTTACAAAATAGGTAAGACAGTGTCTTAGTTAGGGTTTCTATTGTTATGAAGAGACACTATGACCATGATAACTCTTCTAAAGGAAAGACATTAATTGGGGTGGCTTACATGTTCAGAGGTTTACTCCATTATCATCATAGTGTGACATGTGGTATACATGCAGACATGGAGCTAGAAAAGGAGCTCAAACTTCTACATCTTGAACCACAGGCAACAGAAGTGGTCTGATTGTCACACTAAGCCAAGCTTGAGCAAAGGACAAGCCCACTCCTACAGTGACACGTTTCTTCCAACAAAGCCACACCTACTCCAAAAAAGCCATACCTCCTAATAATGCCACTCCCTATGAGCTTATGGGGGCCAATTACATTCAAACTACCACATCAAGTATTATCAAGATTGTTTACAAATAATTAATACAGAGAAGTTGTTGAGAGTCAATATGGGACAAATTTAAGATTAAGAAAGCTCTATAATGGCCTATGTGGTCTTAGGTACATTGTTAAGATTTCTATAAGACCACTTTCTCATTTGCAAACTAGGAATACATAATATTTCCTACTTCATACACTTCCTTATAGGATGGCTCAGAGGTTAAGATCACTTATTGCTCTTGCAGAGAGAGGACTTGGGTTTGATTCCCAGCGCCTACTCGGAAGCTCATAACCATCTGTAATTCCAAATCCAGGGTATCTGGCACCCTCTTCTGACTTCTGTTGTCACCAGGCACACACATGGTATACATACATACATGCAGGAAAAACACTCATAAAATAAATTTAAGAAAAAAAAGATTAACTATATAATGTATATTATTTTATATAATAACTACCCTGATATAAATAATATTGACTTGCTATTTTCATACACGGAACAAAAAAACAAACTTTAACCTAAAACTTACTCTGTCTGAATCTCACAGCAGCACTAGACGAAGAATTAAGATCCTGAATTCTGTTTACATCGTCTTCCACAAAACCAAGAACGCTCTTAGCTATTTCTATCTTAACAACTATTCCTCTCCCTCACACTGAACAATTTCTCCTTCTCTTTCTGAAGTTTTTGTTTTGTTTTGTTTGCTTTTTTCTCTTTTGGCACATGGTCTTACTATGTGGCCCTTGCTAGCCCAGAACTCATTTGATACCATGCTGTCCTCAAACTTGAAGCAATTCTCTTGCTTCTGCCTCCCCAGTGATATGTTTAAAATCATCTGCCATGACACCTGTCAGTAAAAGGTGCTATTTTTATCTTTGTCAAAGCAAAATACCAAAAAAAAGAAAAAAGAAAAACTGCTAAAGTTAAAAAAAAAAACACTCAATGGAACAAACAAAGCACAAAAATGTAATGGAATTCATATCCAAAAAGGGAATTTGACAGAATAATAAACTTGTTTCTGTAGTCTATTGCTAGATTATTTCTTTTATCTTCAAATGGTAAAGATGATAAATTTATTGCTCAAAATGCCAAATACAATAGGCAAAACCTGTTTCATCTATCAAAACTAATGACAATGTTGACAAGAAATATACAGGTCAGAACTTTAAATGAAAACTAAGGCTGGGCGTTGGTGGCGCACACCTTTAATCCCAGCACTCGAGAGGCAGAGGCAGGCGGATCTCTGAGAGTTCGAGGCCAGCCTGGTCTCCAGAGCAAGTGCCAGGATAGGCTCCAAAGTTACACAGAGAAACTCTGTCTCAAAAAATCAAAAAAAAAAAAAAAGGAGAAGAAAGAAAGAAAGAAAGAAAGAAAGAAAGAAAGAAAGAAAGAAAGAAAGAAAGAAAGAAAGAAAGAAAACAAGAAAACTAAGATGCCTAGAGTCAATGAAAACTAAGTGGTATAACTCATGCAGAAAGTTTCTTTGGAATCACTAGTTATTAGCAAATATTCTAGTTACTTTTCTGTGACCAAAAGCAATGTGGGGAGAAAGGAATTTATTTCATCTTAGAAATTACAGCTCATCATGGAGGGAAGCCCAGGCAGGAAATCAAAGGAAGATCCTAAACAAGAAACCATGGAGGAAAGTTGCTTACTGGCTTGCTCTCTCACTTATACTCAACCAGCTTCCTTACACAACCCAAGACCACATGCACAGGGACTGCACTGCCCACAGTAGGCTGGAACCTCCAACATCAATTATTAAAAATCAAGAAAATGGCCCACAGACATGCTCCAGGACAATTTCATGGAGGTAACTCCTCAATTGGAGGTTTTCTCTTCTCAGATGACTAATTTCCGTCTATTTGACAATAAAACTAACCAGTATAGCAAATAAATGAACCTAAGATTTAAATAATAATGATATCCAATTCTATTTTTCCAGTAGCCATGTTAGGATGGTAATGCTAGCCTTAGTTATTGTTAAAGTAGACTCAATATGAAGGTGGATTGCTTCTCAGCCTTTTAGCTGAGATCAAGGGAAGTGTTGAGGAATGGCAGTGTAAACGGTTGGACAAAAACAAGACATTTGACTAAATAACTCTTCACTGTGACTTGATAATGTTTCTTTAAAATAGATCAAAAGCAAAGGAAAATATAATTCCGAACACAACTAGTGATAGTGAGTCAATATAAGACAAGGATTTAAAATGATAGACTAGGGGCTGGAGATATGGCTCAGGGGTTAAGAGCACTGACTGCTCTTCCAGAGGGCCTGAGTTCAATTCCCAGCAACCACATGGTGGCTCACAACCATCTGTAACATGATCTGGTGTCCTCTTCTGGCACGCACTATATACATGATAGATAAAATAAACAAATAAATAAATCTTTAAAAAAAATAAAATGATAGACTATCTCCCAGCACTCGGGAGACAGAGGCAGGTGGATCTCTGTGAGTTCAAGACCAGCCTGGTCTCCAGAGCGAGTGCCAGGATAGACTCCAAAGCTACACAGAGAAAGCCTGTCTGCGGGGGGGGGGGGGGGGGGGGAATGATAGACTATCTTTTCATGAGAAAAGATTGATGAAGTCTGTTGGCAAATATCTGCTAAGTCACTAAATAATGCTAAAGCAGCAGCTCTCAACCTGTCGGTGGCAACCCCTTTGGCAAACCTCTATCTCCAAAAATATTAACATTACTATTCATAACAAAAGCAAAATTACAGTAATAACATAAAAACAGAAGTATTTTTATGGTTGGGGTCACCACAATATGAGGAACTGTATTACAGGACCACAACATCTGGAAGGTTGAGAGCCAATGCTCTAAAATAACCTCAGAAAGCATACTGTCCGCCAACATATGTATAGGCTCTAAATGGTAACTGATTTTTCATTAATTTATGAATATCATCTTATTACAGTATACCAAGAAAAATAAACTACTCAATTACAAAGACAAACTCAATTTAAAGTAACACAGAGCCAAGAGTCATGGTATCTACCTGTAATCCCAAAACACAAGAAGTTGAGGCAGAAAGGTTAAAGACTCTGAGACCAATCTGGGTTACATAGTACAATGCTGTCTCTAAACATTACACACACACAACTAGAAACCACTTTCAGAACCATTTACATTTTTTTAAGTTCTTAAGAAATGCATATATAAAATAAAGACTCTACAACACAGCTTACCAAAAGTTGAGGTTTTATGCCTCTTAAACCGTAAAACTGGGGGCTGGAGAGATGGCTCAGAGGTTAAGAGCACCAACTGCTCTTCCAGAGGTCCTAAGTTCAATTCCCAGCAACCACATGGTGGCTTACAACCATCCGTTATGAGATCTGGTGCCCTCTTCTGGTGTGCAGATATACATGGAAGCAGAATGTTGTATACATAATAAATAAATAAAATATTAAAAAAAAAAAACCTTAAAACTGAAAACCACAGATCTGAATTTTTTATAAAACTTCAGAGCCAGGTTATGGTGGAACACGAATTTAATCCCAGCACTTGGGAGGCAGAGGCAGGCGATTCTCTGAGTTCAAGGCCAGCCTAATCTACAGATTGAGTTCCAGGACAGCCAGAGCTGTTACACAGAGAAACCTTGTCTCAAAAAAAAAAAAAATTGTTTGTTGTTTGTGCAATGTGTAAAAATAAGTCTGTTTGCCTCAGTGAGGACCCATTAAAGGTGGTATAGCAGAACCCAGAGACCTTGAGCCAAACCAAAGACTCGTGGCAATGAACACTTGCAAGTAAAGATGAATAAACTGAAGGGTAAACTGTGTGACTCAATGGGTCACACTACAGCTTCAACAAGATTCTTTTTGTTTCTTTGTTTTTTTTGTTTCTTTGGTTTGTTTGGTTTTTGGTTTTTCTTCTAAATTTGGTTTTGTTTTGTGGAGAGGTTGACAATGGCTGAGGGCAGATGCCAGGGGAGGGAGAGGTAAGTAGGATTGGAATGCATGATATGAAACCCACAAAGAATCAATGAAAGTTTTTTAAAAGTACTTTTGTATAATGTGCAAAAATAAGTATGAATTGGGAGAATAATAATAAACGTAGGTGTGCATGTGAGATAACACTGGGAAATTTTTCACTGACACATGAATGAATTCTACACTTGCCTTGTAAAACGTGTTTCTTCCCCAGGAATTTGGCACACAAAAACCCCATTTGGGTTTTACCTTACTTTCATATAGCAGTCTTCAAGGAGTCAAACTGCATGCATATTTTCAGTCACTTATCAAGCAGACCATTATTTTCACCACAAATTCCAACAACTAATATCATGGGCATAACCTTAGAACTGATTGCACTGTTTAAAGAGATAAACATCCCATTTTATTTTTAAAATGATAGCAAATTTGAAAGCATTTTAAGAATCTCAATTGATAAAACCTAATATGTCTCAAAAAGAAAGGGAAAAAAAAACTGAGGTGACTTAAAGAGCTACTCAATTTACATAAAGTATGGTGGCATGCTGCATCTAAACTCGAACTATGTTTTCTTAGGTGTGCTGTCTGTCTTGTAGGACAGTTCAGGAGAATGCTGCTACTGTCTAAAATGACATGACAAAATAGTTACCAGATCAGAAGCTTAAATAAATGAGAAAAACAGTTGCAATGACACAATTCATATTTATTTTGGAAACAAGGCTCATCCCCAAAACTCTGTTTTACCAACCAAGAGGTTATTTACTATAGCAACTTCATTACCAAGATTTCCAAAATTTCCACACACTTCAGTGATGAGCTATCAAAGCTTGTTTGTGTGCTGTTACCTGGGCAACCTGAAAGAGAGCTTTTACCTTTACAGAACTAGAAGGTCAAAGAGAAGCAGCCCTCCTTCAAGCTGTGCATGGTTTTAGTTAGAAGCAGTAAGTGTGAAACCAGCAGACAGAAAAGCTGGAGAAGTGCCTTCAGTGATTCAGTCTGATAAACAAACAGAACTTACTGCCATTTATTTTCATTTCTAGACACCTAGTGCCTTGCAGAACAAGGTAAACTTCATACAAGACTTTAAAGCTAGCTGTCAATAATTAATACTGAAATCCAAGAAATCCTTTGGAATTAAAAATCAATCCCCCAGGAATAAGAAGATGACTCAGTGGGTAATATATTTGCTACAAAAACATGAGGTCCCCAGAACCCAAGTAAATGTCAAGCCCATCTGTAACCCCAGAGGTCAGATATGGAGGAAAGGAATCCTGGAACAAGCTTGATAGCTAGACTAGCACAATCAACAAGTTCTGGGTTCAAGAGACCCTGCCTCAATACATAAGGTGGAAAGCAAGCCATTAGGGAAGACACCAGACATCAACCTCTGACCTCTACACACACATACCCATCAATATGAACACATGAAAGACATACACACACATGCATACATACACACACACACACACACACACACACACACACACACACACACACACACACACTCTCACTCACTCACTTAATCTCTCCCATCTAGATTTGGTATGAAATGTCTACCTTGCTGCCATAATCTAAAGCCACCTAAATTCTAAGTTCAAAAACTATCTGTCTCAACCAGAAACCACCTCAAAAATGTAAGACTCAGTCATTTAGAAACCACATTCTAGAAGATCTTTTGAAAACACAATTATTTCCTGCTCTGGTACAGCCAATTTGATGCTGTCTACTGCATGAAACAAAATGAAAGAAAAACACTAATTAATATCTTCAAAAAGATTCTCTTTCCAACACAGTGAGAACCAGTGAACACCAGGATTTTTCTCTAACAGAATTTTTCTCGTCATCTTTTACTGTAAATATACCTAACCACTCTCAAGGTCATGTTTTAATCAAGAGCACACCATAGAAAGCTTGTTTAATGCTAAGAAGTACTAGATGACTCAAGATATAAAATAAAAGATAATCCTAAAGCAGAAGAAAAACATATTCTAGGCTCTTAAGCATCTGAGGGTGACTGACTTTCTCCCCTAACTTTTTACTACTCTGCCCTGCCCACGCCTCTAAGCCTCTGGTCACCCAAGCTCATGGCCCAGGAAGGCTTTCCCTCCAAACTAGTCATCTTGGAAACAAGTTCAAAATTCTACCCACTCTTCTAAGCATAGTTAAAATGTCTTCTTCCCCATCCCTACAACTATGGTAATCTTTCCCATCTCTCTAAATTCTTGTATCTCTGTACTGGTCCATTACTTTCTGACTTACATTATACCTGTATTCCCATATTTAATTCCCCACAAAAGCATGAAGGCTTCAAGGTCGAGGACCATGCCTTAGTCATCTCTATTTCAACTGCTTACTGCTTAACAGAGTACTGGAACTGAATTAAATGAATGGCTTGGGTTGGGAAAGGACAGAGTCTCACTAGCTGATGCTTGTCTGTAATCTCACACTTGAGAGACGGGAATAGGAGGATTGGGAGTTCAAGATCATCTCAAAGGGAATTTGAGGTAATCTTGGGCTAAGTGAAAGTCTGTCTCTTTGAGGCAGGCAAAAACAGAGATACTGAGATCCAATCCATAACCCTGACTTTGCCAATAACCACCCATATAATCTTCGACTTTACATTTTATTATTGTTGTTGTTGTTGGTTTTTAAACAAGACCTTTATTATTATTGTTGTGTGAATTTTTGGTTTTTTTTAAGATTTTATTTATTATGTATACAACATTCTGCTTCCATGTATATCTGCACACCAGAAAAGGGCACCAGATCTCATTACAGATGGTTGTGAGCCACCATGTGGTTTCTGGGAATTGAACTCAGGACCTCTGGAAGAGCAGTCGGTGCTCTTAACCTCTGAGCCATCTCTCCAGCCCAAATATGGTATGTATTTTTAATGTTTTTTAAGACAGGGTTTCTCTATATAGATTTGGAACCTATCCTGACACTCGCTCTGCGGACCAGGATGGCCTCGAACTCACAGAGACCCGCTTGCCTCTGCCTCCTGAGTACTGGAATTAAAGGCGTGTGCCACCTATCTCCCTGGACTTTACGTTTTTGTATGCTCATCTTCAAATTTAAAAAGTATGCCAATCTAATTTGTATGTCTGTTTGTCTGTCCATTGTTCATTTGTTTTGGATGTTCATGGGGGTGTTGCCTTTATTTTAAATGAGGCTGGTAATCCCCGCTTGAGTGTAAAATTAATTGTAAAGTTAAATCCTAGCATCATTTCATGAATGCCATGAAAAGAATATATCAGGTATTTTACAGCCAGTAATGTGCTTTACATTTAACAATTAGCTACAGCAGGGAGTCCAAATTATACTATTTGCTGGCTGTCAGTGGTATAAATAAAATAATCCCACTATGACCAGTCAAGCAAGACTATAACAATATCACACTGAACACAAAGCTAGGTAGAAAGAGATATGCACAATTTCTGTTCCAAGTCAGCAGTCAATCAGCACAGCCCTGAAAAAAAAAAAAAAGTATTTCACCAAACTGTTCTTTCAAGTGGATAGGGGTGTGTGTGTGTGTGTGTGTGTGTGTGTGTGTGTGTGTGTGTCTGTATACACATGTGTATATGCACATGCAGAAGCAAGATATTCAACATTTCATCCTGTGGAGTATAGTGAAAACAGTTCAATAAATGCTCAGCACAACAATTTCTCCAGTATCCTTCATGTATATAAATCAATAAACCTTATTCATAATTAACATGTCTCTTCATCACAATTCATATCTCTCTTCAAAAAGAAAAGTAGCAGACACCTATTGATATCACTGTAAGGCAAATAAGTTATAGGAAGTAGGCATGTGATTTAGAAACTATCAGCTAAGGTCAAAGATCTTTGCCTTTGTTCAGATACACATGCCTGAAGGACACAATACCTTAACACAGTACCACTACTAATACCAATGATTCCCTTTGCCAAGTGATTCTGCTGTTAGTGCCAATGCCCCCAACCACTTGAGAAGACTGCAGAGAAAAACCAGTGCAGAAAAAAAAAAAAAGCAAGTTTTTTATTCGTAATTTTCCCCAAATTCTCAACACAAGCTTGCATCTTCCTATGGGACTTCTATTATTAAGAATCCTCTATTAGATTTAGGATTTTACTTAATTTACTCTTAAAAACAAGTAGTACTTGTTGAGCTTAAAACAGGCAGGTGAAATCATAACTCACAAACTACTGTTTAGACTCCATACTCTGAGAGAAACAAGTTTTGTTGAAATACTTTTCTGACTTCACTTAGCCATACTAAACTGGATAAGAAGCAAAGAAGTTTCCTAAATATATTTTTGGCTGTACTATGTCTATTACAACAACACTGCCTGTAGCCAGATTTTTCATGAGTATTTATAAAATATGTTTTCTATTTTTAAGACTATTTAGAAAATAAGAAGGCTCAAAATTTGGAGCATACTAATAATCTTAGCCCAAATCTAACTCTAAACCAAGTAAAAAAATATGCCTGCAGACTTCCTAGGAAAATCCCCCAAATTTATGGGTTTTTTTAATCCAAAAATGAGTCAACATGAGTATGAACTTGCTATATTAAAACAATTGTGATATTTTGTTGACTGAATAAAAACAATGTGGGAAGTAAATACAATAAAAAAAAGAAAATGTTGAAATGTAAATTTGCTTAATTCCATTAACTGTTACTTACTAGGATCCACTAATGTCCACATACTTGTACCACATAATTCAAATATTAAAGTCAAAACTACTGCATACTCTGAAAAGACACCAGTCAAGGAAAAAAAAAAAAAAAAGACATATCAGGCTGGAGAGATGGCTCAGGGGTTAAAAGCACTTGTCCTTGCAGAGAACCCAGCTGTGATCCCCCAGCACCATGTGGTAGCTCACAACCATCCATAACTCCAATTCCAAGGAATCTAGCACCCTCTTCTGAACTCCAAGGGCACCAGGCACACATGTGGTACACAGACATGTGAGCAAACCACTCATAAATATAAATAGATCTTTTTAAATAAATTTTTAACAAGCATATCTTCATTACTCAGGTTCAACTCCATGTTTTTGTTTCCATTTGTCATGGCAAATGATGATAAGACTATCAACGGAGAAACCCCTGGGTTGGCCAGGCATCTTGGTGAAATCCCAGGGCTCAAGAAGCAAAGAGGATCACAAGCTCAAAGTCAGACTAGATTACAGAGTAAACTGGAGCCCTGGGTGGGTTATACAGCAAGACCCTGTCTCAAAAAAGACTAGAAAAAAAGGAAAAAACGTCCTATATCAGTCTTTGGCTGACGATCATCCTCAAACCCCCAGGTTGAATGTTTATATAAGACAAGAAGTTATACTTTGTGTCTGATTAATCTCAATGTCTGATATTTTTGTTTGGTTTTGGTTTTGGCAATACATTTTATAATAAAGTTTAAAATAATGGTTTGGGTTTTGTTTTGTTTTTTATTTAAATTCTTTAATTACTATTCATATTTACATATCTATCCCCCCATTCCCTCGCCCTCCCACCTCCCATGTCCCCCACCAACCCCCCCAATCTGTCCTCCAACTCCTCCCCAGGGATAGTGAAGGTCCCCACAGGGGACCTTCAAAGTCTGTCATATCATTTGGGAGAGGGCCTAGGCCCTCCTTGCTGTATCTGGGCTGCAATAGGGAATGGGCTCCCAAAGTCCATTTGTTCTCTAGAGATAAATACTGGCTCCACTGTTAAAGGTCCCAAAGACTGCCCTGGCCTCCTAGCTGGCACCCACATTCAGAGGGCTTGGTTCTGTCCAATGCTGTTTCCCCAGCTTTATGACTAGGGTCTCCATGCTCTCACTATGTCAGGTCAACTGTTTCTGTCGGTTTCTCTAGCACCATCTTGGCTCCTTTGCTCATCCCTCCTCCCTCTCCACAACTGGATTCCAGGAGTAGGGTCCAGTGCTTAGCTGTGGGTGCCTGTTTCTGATTCTATCAGCTAATGGATGAAGGCTCTAGGAATGGTAACCAAGGTAGATATCAATCTCATTATAGGGGAAGGGCATCAATGGTATCCTCTCAACCACTGCCTAGATTCTTAGTTGGCATTATCCCTGTGAATCCCTTAACATTTTCCCTGTGCCAGACCTCTCTCCAAACCTGTACTGTCTCCCTCTATCAAGGCATCTCCTTTCTTGCCCTCCTCTATTCCTCCCATTCTCAGTCCTCTTGTTCTCCTCTCCCTACCCCTTCTCCCTTCCCACCTCCTTCCTCTCCCCACCATGCTCCCACTTTGCTCAGGGGTTCTTGTCCCTCTCCCCTTCTTTGAGGGACTATGCAATCTTCTCTTGGTGTTCTCCTTGTTTCCTAGCTCCTCTGGCAGTGTGGATTGTAGATTGGTAATCCTTTGTTCTATGTCTAAAAATCATATATGAGTGAGTAAATACCATGTTTATCGTTTTGTGACTGGGTTACCTCAGTCAGGATGGTTTCTTCTAGTTCCATCCATTTGCCTGCGAATTTCAAGATTCCATTGCTTTTTTCCGCTGAGTAGTACTCCATTGTGTAAACATACCGCATTTTTTCTATCCATTCTTCAGTTGAGGGACATCTAGGTTGCTTCCAGGTTCTGGCTATTACAAATAATGCCACTATGAACATAGTTGAACATATGTCCTTGTTGTATGAATGTGCTTCTTTTGGGTATATGCCCAAGAGAGGAATTGCTGGATCTTGAGGTAGACTGATTCCCATTTTCCTGAGAAACTGCCATACTGATTTCAAAGCGGTTCTAAGTTTGCACTCCCACCAGCGGAGGAGTGTTCCTCTTTCTCCACATCCTCTCCAGCATAGACTGTCATTGGTGTTACTGATTTTAGCCATTCTGACAGGAGTAAGATGGTATCTCAGAGTGGTTTTGAGCTGCATTTCCCTGATGGCTAAGGATGTTGAGCACTTTCTCAAGTGTCTTTCAGCCATTTTAAATTCCTCTCTTGAGAATTCTCTATTTAGTTCTGCACCCCATTTTTTAATTGGATTGTTTGGTGTTATGGAGAATAGCTTCTTGAGTTCATTGTATATTTTGGTGATCAGCCCTCTGTCAGATGTGGGGTTGGCGAATATCTTTTCCCATTCTGTGGGCTGGTGTTTTGTCGTGCTGACTATGTCCTTTGCCTTACAGAAGCTTCTCAGTTTCAGGAGGTCCCATTTATTAATTGTCTATCTCAATGTTTGTGCTACTGGTGTTATGTTCAGAAAGCGGTATCCTATACCAATTTGTTCAAGGGTACAACCTACCTTCTCTTCTAGGAGGTTCAGTGTGGCTGGATTTATGTTGGCAATAGATATGTATCTATCTGCAATCTTCTACATGTCCAAATCCAGTTATGCCAACACCATTTGCTGAAGATGCTTTCTTCCTTCCATTGTATAATTTTTAGCTTCTCTGTCAAAAATCAGGTGTTCATAGGTGTGTGGGTTAATATCAGGGTTTTCAATTCAATTCCATTGGTCAACCTGTCTATTTTTGTGCCAATATCAAGCTGTTTTCAGGACTATGGCTCTATAATAAAGCTTGAAGTCAGGGATGGTGATGCCTCAAAGTTCCTTTATTATACAGGGTTGTTTTGGCTATCCTGGGTTCTCAAAAGCAATCTACAGATTCAATGCAATTCCCATCAACATCCCAACACAATTCTTGACATACCTTGAAAGAACAGTACTCAACTTCATATGGAAAAACAAATTAAAATAATGTTTAAAAGGTGTTATAAACATGCAAAAACTGATTGAAACATAAGACATAAGGGTGGGGTGCTCTGTTTTGGGACTCCAAAAGGCTACAGTATTGACCTCAATCTCCTAACATCCTCATCTCCATACCACTTAAAGAACGGTGGCTGAGGGCTAGAAGGCTGGCTCAACATTAAGAGCACATGTTGCTCTTGCAGAGGTCCCACAACCTAACTAACCTACATGGCAGCTCACAACCATTTTAACTACAGATACAGGGGATGTGGTGCCTCTTCTGACCTCCAGGGGCACCAGGTACACACACACACACACACACACACACACACACACACACACACACACACACACACGGTGTACACAAATGCAAGCAAAGCACTCATACAAACAAATAAACAGACCGCCAATGAATTTTCAAAAAGAAAATGTTGGGCTGAAGTCCCAGTTCTATACCTCAAGCACAAGAGATTTTTGATACCTAACTGCTCCTCTCTTCAAAGTCAGTATATAGAAGGCTGTTAATCTCTCCCACATAATATCTGTACTTGGAACAACAGAATTTCCTCTTTTTGCTACTCCCCCAGACCTAGGACTTTCAGCTTCACTCCAGTATCTAAGATTTAAAATAAATATCATTTCAAGTTTTGGGTGAGGCAAAGAAAAGTTTTCAGAAGTAACAAATTCAGAACTGATGAGCTGATAGAAATGAAAACTCTTGTTTATCATGCTAAATATTTTGTCAGTCAAAGATAAATCTAGTTAGGCTTGGTGGTCTGTGTCCATATTCCCAACATTTAGGAGGCTGAGGCAGTACTGCTTGAGTTTAAGGTCAGGGTGGGTTACATATCGAGTTTCAGGCCAGTCAGAGCTACCATATAAGATACTCTGTCTCAAGAAATAAGTAAATAAGGCTGGAGAGACAGGTCAGCAGTTTAAGAGCACTAGCTGCTCCTCCAGAGGACCTGGCTTCAATTCTAGGACCCACATGGTGCTAACAACTGTCTGTAACTCCGGGAATCTGATGCCCTCTTCTGGCCTCCTCTGGCACCAGGCGCAGAAAGGGTACATACATAGACATACATGGAGACAAACACTCATACACACAAAAGTAAATCTTTTAAAAAATAATAAATATCCCAACAAAAACAGCATAAGCTCTCAAATAATAAAAAAATGTTATAAATCATGAGGCAATGATCTAACAACCAAAAATTCTCACAACAGCATAAACATAACATATAAAGCTTTTCATCACATGTTTAAAAAGAGAAAGAAAGAAACTGATTTCCAGACATATCTTTTGCATGTATGTATGTTTACTATCTGCCTCAACAGCTTAACAGTACTTTTACTTACTACCTTGTCTGCAGCTTCTCAGAGCACAAATTAAGCTTTACAATATCTCACAGATAAGCCATGCACAACCACATCTATTTCTCCCCCAGATGATTTAGTGATATTAGAGTACATCTTGAACTAATTTAGTGTGGGCATCAATCTAACTCAAAGTCTTAGCTAGCTTCCCAAGCAGTACAATTTTGTAATAATGTATACATTAAATTAATTCACCCTTTCTTCTTTGCAACCTCAGTGTCAGTTTCTATAGAGTACTGAACCAAAGATAATTAATCACAGGCCAATTTCCCTTTGCTAGCAGCTTATTAACTAATATTTTCCATGAGCAAAACCCACTTTCAATTTGACCACAAACTTCATGTCTCGACTTTCTGATCATAACTACTGGATATTCTACAGAAGTGCAGCACATGTCAAATGTAAACACCACTGGAAGAAAAGTATTAAGTTTTCATGAAATGTGTTCTCTGGATTGTAACAATCAACTACCAACCTCTTCTCATACACAAGAAAATTTAAATGCATTAACATTATCTAAATCTTCCAGTAACAAAAACGCAGGCTTCGAAACCAGTTTTCAAACAGCACTAAACATGTCAAGCAAGTCCTTACCATCAACGAAAGGTAAACGGTTCACTGTATTTGCATAATACCACCAATTCTGAAAAAATGATCGCCTAATTTGAGTCTTTTTCTGGCACAACTAACTCTGAGAAGTCCAAAGAGAATACACAAGCACCTGAACGAAACTGTCTTGCGATCAGAAATGAACTCTTGTCAACTCAGCCCCCTTGCTCCTGGCCACCTCCCCGCGATGGCCAGTGGCCCCTTCCACATGCTGACGCACTGCCCAGCCCTGCACCGTTGGCGAGCTGAGCAAAGTACTAGCCCAGTCTCAGAAACTTTGACTCGGTTATCAAGACACCGAGCACCCACAACATGCGCGGGGGTGTGGATGGGTGTCTGTCACGGCCCACGCGGTCAACTTTGAAGCAGGGCATTTCTTGCAGGTAGAGATCAGCCCCCCAAAACAAAAAACAAAAAACAAAACAGTCTACCCCAGACAGTAAAATAAAAGCACAAGCATCGCCAGCAGGAACGGAGCAAAGTGCGCGGGGCGGAGGAAGGGGAAGAGCCAGAGGAGGACACGGGATCCAACAGACGCTTTCAAGGGGGTAAGAAAATAACCCTGTCCACACGCCCCCCGGACCCGGGGTCGCTGGGACTGAGAGCCCGGCAGCAGTCACATCCCGGCAGCCGGCGGCGGGGGCGGCAGTACTGTCAGGAGGGCACAGTTGGAGGCGGCGGCCGCCCAAGCCACCACCCCGCCCCAGGTGAGGGGCGCCAACCCCGCCTCCCGCCCGGCGGCCCCGCCGCGACGAGCAGCCACCCGGAGAAGCCGGGTGTCCGGGGGGCGGCCGACGGCGCTGAGCCCGCCCGCCCGCCGATGCCTTCCGCCCTGGTCCTCCAGCATCCCGGTCCAGGGCCGGGCCTCGTACCCGGACCCTCTCTAGACCAGCCCGGAACCCCCAGACCCACCGGACGGCGGCTCCGGGCCGTCAGGCCGCCCTCGGGCCCCTCGAAGGCCGCCTTCCCCTCACCTCACGTCTCCGCGGCCGCTGCCGGAACAACAACTCTGTCAGACGTCCGAGTCCCACCCGCCGCCCAGAGCTCTGCGGCCGGGCCCGTCCCGTTCACTCCGCCACCGCCGAAGCCCAGGGAGGGCGGGGGGAGCGGGGCGGAGGGAGCGGGCTGAGGAGGGGAGAGGACCGCCCGGCAGGAAGAGGCGAGGGAGGGGGCGGACTGAGGAGGAGGCGGGCGGGAGCGCGCGCGCCCGTCCCCCTCGGCGCGGCGTGCGCGCTCCCGAGGGCGGAGGCGCCTTCTCTGCCCGAGGCGGCGGCGCGCACGCGCGTACACAGCCCCGCCTGACCCGGCTTGGCCCCGAGAGCGCCGAGTACAAACCTGACCCAGGGCGAGCAAAAAGAGCAGAGGCGCGCGAGGCCCTCGTGCTGGCGCCTGCCAATCAGCCCCAGCAGTGACTGAGTTCTAAGATAACTCCCTTTGGAGGAGACTCTTTCCTTACAAACCTGTTTTACATACTTCCAGTCGGTGCAGCCAGTAAGTCACCTCGGACTAACTTTTCCACGGGACTCTTTCTCTTCGCCCTTTGAAGGTGTCTCGGTGCTGCGGAGCATCCCCGTTGATTGGTTCCTCCAGACTCAGGCGAGCACACAGGAAAGCGCTGAACTCCTCTGTGAAGGCAACAGGGTCTCACCTTTTATCCTTTAGTAGTGTCTACTTTCTGCCACAAATGGTGTGCTGATCTTTGAACTGTGTATATCTTCCTTTCTAGATCAAGCAGCCAGAAATGACCTGTCCATTCCCTGAATCTCCTAAGACATTTTTTCCTCAGGTTTGTGACCTATATATAACCTTAATCTGTGAAATATTTTAGAGACTCCAGAAGGACCTAATTCGTTCATTTCTGTGTCTTTTAGGAAGCCAGAATCTACCTGGTTTATAGGAAGTACTCCGAAAATGTTACTGTTTGAGTTAAATGTATCCAGCGATTTGAGCTCTAGAATGGTTTCTTGAGTTGAAAATTCTCTTTTGTTAATAAACTTCAATTGCCCTGGCCTTATTGCCCACCCAGATCCAAAAGCTACTTAGAAATGTAACATTTATCTAAGGGCTTTCAAACCCAAGTTTCTTTTCTGGTTTTTCTTAATGTTAAATGCCTACAGATGCTGGTTCATAGCAAGAGTGTTCCAGCTATTTTGGGTTTCCCCTCCCTGCTGGGTCCTTTCCAGAAGGTACTTTTGTTAAGTTCTGTACCCTGAGAGCCTTCCTAGCCCTGAACTTGACTCAATGGATGCCTTAAGTTTTGGTACCTAATAAAGGTAGGGTTTAAGTAACACAAATCATCTGCTGATTTCCAAGTTTTCGGGGTCTCTGTAAATGTGCAAGAAGCAGGTACTGAACCAGGCTCTTTGAGAAAGTCAACACACAAGAAAGCCACAGTTTCTGCCTTCTAAATGAAGCAGTTATTTGACAAAGGGGACAATGAATGCTAGTGCTTCGCTCACTTTCTCCTTTTTAATCAGTCACCCTCTCCTTTTTAATCAGTCCAAGACCCGAGGCCATAGAAGGGTGCCACTTCACAGTTAAAGTCACTTCAGTTAACCTAATCTAGATCATCCCTCACAGGCACACCCAGAGTCTTGTCTCCCAGATAATTCTGTATCTTGTCAAACTGACAATATTAGCTGCTGAAGAAGGCCTGGCACATCTTGTGTTTGGAGGAGAGTGAAATAAGTCTTTCTCACTCTAGCTGCTGTGATGATGGCTGGATAGAGTTATTGAAACCACTCTGCTGCCATGAAGGAAGCTGGCCTGACAGTGAAGCTGACACATTGTGAAAGAGTTCCAGCTAAACCTGAAGCCTTCTAGATTTAGTCATTTCTCTGAGTCAAGATGTTTTCTTAGCCACTTAAAATTTTTAAAATAAGTTTATCTTTTTATTGCTTGCAGTCAGGGCTAAACTTTTCAATACATATTATGGAAGGAGGCGTCACGTATTATGTATTATGTCTTTTCCAAGGATATTTTTCCCAATGGAATGGATATACTTATTTGATAAGACTTTAGATGGTCCTCAAAGGAACTTGTCCACCCCCCAAAACCCTTCCCAGACTAGGTTATGTTCGAGAACACATCACTGCAGTTTTCAAAAACTTTTATTTGAGTTATGTGCTCTATTTAAATCAACTTGACGTAATAAAAGCACTTTGTGACTCTAATTAGTAACCATGTATGTGTGTTTGATATATGAGGTTTTTTTATATTTTTGTTTTGTCGTGTGTGTGTGTGTGTGTGTGTGTGTGTGTGTGTGTTTTATGCTTAGTTATACACTAAGAAGTCAAAGAAGATGCTGAATATCTTCTTCTAATGGTTTCTACCTTATTCTCATGAAACAGAGTCTTTTCCTGAACCAACAGCTTTTGGTTTTTTGGCTAGACTGGCAGCCAGCAGGCTCCAGCAAACTTCCCATCTATATCTCTGACCAGCATTGGAGTTACAAGCATGCATGGCCACATCTGGATCTTTTGTTTTATTGCTTTTCTTTGATACTGGAAAGATTAGAAAAATGACACTGGTGAGCCGGGCAGTGATTGCTCATGCCTTTAATCCCAGCACTTGGGAGGCAGAGGAAGATGAATCTCTGAGTTCAAGGCCAGCCTGGTCTGCAGAGTGAGTTCCAGGACAGCTAGGGCTACACAGAGAAACCCTGTCTCAAAAAAAAATTAGAAAAAAAGAGAAAAAGAGAGAAAGAAAAATGATACCGGTTACCTGAAGAAAGGAGAGATAGCAAAAGATACAATATAGGAAGAAAAACTTTCCTCCTTCCATTTTATTTAGAACTGATGATGGAGGGTGTCCTTCTGTATATATGTTTCTCTTATTGGTTGATGAATAAAACACTTTCTGACCAATGAGGACTAGGATGAGGAAAATTCTGGGAAAGGTAGGCAGAGAGGGCCCCACCAGAACAGTTGCCATGCAGGCCGCCAAAGGAGTAACAGGTCGACTCTTTTCCGGTAAGATAAGACCACATGGAAATACAGAGATTAGTAATTATGGAATAATTAAGAAAGAGCTAGCCAATAAGAAGCCCTAACCACTGGTCAACAGTTTAACAATTAATATAGCACCTGTGTGCTTATTTGGGGCTCAAGGGTTGAGGGACCAGAAGTGAAACATCCTCCACAAACTGAAATTCAAAGAAATCTAGACAAATCATACTAAGTCTATATTAAAGTCATCCTTTAAGACTGAATAAGGACACATTCAGCCAGCCAGGCATGGTGCTCTGCCTGTAATCCCAATACTTGGAAGGTAAAGGCAGAAAGATGACCACAAGTTTATGACCAGCCTAAGGTACAAAGTGAGCTCCAGGACAGCTTGGGCTACAATGTGAGAACCTATCTTGAAGAAGAAGAAGAAGAAGAAGAAGAAGAAGAAGAAGAAGAAGAGGAGGAGGAGGAGGAGGAGGAGGAGGAGGAGGAGGAGGAGGAGGAGGAGGAGGAGGAGGAGGAGGAAGGACAAGAGGAAGAGGAAGAGGAAGAGAAGGAGGAGGAGGAAGACATTGACCACCACCATCAACAACTTGGGCCAAGCAATATGTTTATGGGAATTGGAAAATGTTCTCAGTCATTAGAGAGACAAGCAGATTGTAAATGTCTCCTGAAGAACAGCTGACTGACTACTTACATAATTTAGAAAGAAATAAAAATGACGCCAATACCTGGTAGAGATGCCTGAAATTCATCTCACTGTTGGGGCTCTGACCCTCTTTAATGGATCACAAGACTACCTTGGGAGGAAGGGGGGTTGTATGTCTACTCAGCCCCGAAGAGATGGCCCATCCTTGAGGTAGTGCCCAGGGCTTCATTTGTATCATAAAAATGTTTCGGTATATAAAAAGTAGAAAAAACAGTATGGTAAGTGTTGTGGGATATTTGTATACTGTGTGAAGATTTGTTGTTGTGATTGGTGTAATAAAAGGCTGAATAGCCAAGAGCTAGGCAGGAGAGATAGGCAGGACTTCCTGGCGGAGAGAAGAAGTGGAGATGCCATCAAGACTCGGAATGAGTCCAACAAAGAATTGGGAGAAATGTGAAAGCCACATGGTAGAATGTAGATTAATAAAATTATGGGTTAATTTAACTTATAAGACCTAGTGGGCAACCCTAAGCTAATGGCCAAGCTTTCATAATTAATGAGACTGTGTTGTTATTTGTGGGCTGGCAGTCCCAGCAAGAAAGCATTCTACAGATAAGCTCTCTTGTGCCCATTACTCACCTTGAACAATTACCAAAATATGGCTAATTTCCCACCCCTATCCCACACAAATTTCACTAGCAAACATTTCCATGTAGAGCCCTAAAAGCTAAAGAATCTTTTATTGTCATCAATAAAACCTACAATTTGCAGGACAGATAAGCAAGTTCCTTCAAAAACTAGACTATATAAAGTAGGAAGAAGGAGATGTTACGTTCACTTGGATATTGATATTGCTTTTTTATATATTTTGTCATTTCTTTTTAGCAGGTTTATAAGGTATAATTGACATACAATTAGCTATACATTTCTGAAATGTAAAACTTGACAAATCTTGGCATTTATACACATAAAAAAACATGACCACAATCAAGACAATGAGCATAGCTACCATCCCAAAGAGGTTGTTCGGATCCATTCAGCCTCATCTCCCATATCCTTAGGCAACCATTGATATGTGTTACTATAGATTAGTTTGCATTTAATGTTTTCTAGGGCTGGGGAACTAACAGTTGCTAGAGCATTTGCCTAGTATGCACAAAGCCCTTGTCTGCTCTCCAGCACCACGTAAACCAGATATAGTAGTTTACACCAACACATCCAGCACCTGCATGGAGTTCAAGGCTGAAGGCTCTAATGAGAGTTCGAAATCACCCTGGGATGAAATCCTATCTCAAAAATAAGAAAACTTCATAAATGGAATTATAAAATATATTTCTTTATGTTGCTTTTTCTACTCATAAATATTGTGCTTATTGTAATTTAGAAATTTATCTGTGTTGCTGTTATGTATCTCCTTTTAGTCTCTCAGTCTCACAGCATGTGTTTAATTCCTTTTCATGGGAGCCATTCATCTTTAGCTTGCACTGAAGTTCCCTGTCATTCTCTGCTTCCGTTTTCTCTTATCTACAATGTAGAAATAACCTTTGTTGTTGTTGCTGTTGTTCAAGCTTGGAAAAATATTTTTTCAACTTTTTGTTTGTTTGGTTGTTTTGGTTTTTTCAAGACAGGGTTTCTCTTTGTAGCTCACTCTGTAGACCAGGCTGGCCTCAAACTCAGAGATCTACCTGCCTCTGCCTTCCAAGTCCTGGTATTAAAGACATGGGCCACCATTGACTGTCTCTTCAACTTTTAAAGTATCTAGCATGTATATAATTTTGGAAAAGTATAGAGTCTTCCCTTGTCAGCCTAGTTTAATATGTTTCTGACTTCGATCAGTTTTTAACAATGTAAAGGAATTCTATTGAAAAGGAATATGTTTTAGCAAAATAAATATAAGATAAAAACAAAAACCATCAATTGAAGTTAGACAACGTAACCCAATAGCAGGAAAAGAGTCCCAAGAGAAAGCACAAGAATATGAAACCAATTCACTCACACACTTGGGAGTCTCGTAAAATTACTAAACTGAAAGCTGTAATATATACACAGAGGACCTGGTGCAGACCTGGGTAGGTCTGGTACTTGCTGCTTCAGTCCCTATGAGTTCATATAGCTTTGCCTATTTGATTTAGAGGGCCTTGTTCTCCTGGTGTCCTCCAGCCCCTCTGACATTCTTTCTGCCTCCTCTTCTGCAGGATTCCCTGAGCTCTGAGGGAAAGGATTTGATGGACACATCCCATTTAGAGCTGTGTGCTCCAAGGTCTCGAATGCAGATGTCTGTAGTTGTTCCCATCTGCTGCAGGAGGAAGCTTCTCTGACTATGGCTGAGGAAGGAAATGATCTATGAGAACAGCAGAATGTCATTAGGGGCCATTCTATCAGTACTTTTTTTTTAAGACCAGTATTATTTAGATTTACCCTAAGTCCCTAGCCTATCTAGTCTTAGGTTCTTGATCACTCAAGCAGTATTGGATATGGGTTCCATCTGGTGAAGTGGGCCTTAGCCAAATCAGGCATTGGTTGGTTACTCCCATAAGCTTTATGCCACCATTGCACTAGCATATTTTGCAGGTAGGACAGTATTGTAGATCAAAGGATTTATGGATGGATTGGTGTTTACATTTCTCTTTCAGTAGCCTCAAAGTACCTTTCCATACTAAAGACACTAGAATATAGGACTGAAGGAGAAATGGGGTTGAAGGAGGGAATGTGGGAGAGATAGCTAGATTTGAGGGGCAGTGTGGAAACCTAGAGCAATGGAAACTTCCTAAAATATATGAAGGTGATCCTAATGAAGGTTCCAGAGAATGAGAGAGAGGTAGTTCCAACTGGCCATCTCTTGTCACTAAATGAAGCTTCCAGTACCGGGACTGGGTTACATCCAATTGAGTTGCTGGCCAAAAGGATCCCTAGGAAATCCCAAAACAACCCAGGCTGTCCCCAAGACTATAGGTTGCTCCACAAACTGACAGCAAGGTCACAATACCCACAGAACTCATTGAAAGTGGAGAGGCTGAGTTGGTGCCTACATAGAAAAGGAATCTTTTAAAGCACTTTTCTTAATTAGCATACTTAGTAATAGGTTTCCTTATGGCATGCCTTCTTTTTTGGACTTCCTCCCCAATGCCACTGCCCCTTCCCCTACCAGCTTCCTGCTGGTCCCTCCCCCACAATAGACCCTAATCTGCTTTCATGTAACTTAAATTCTATTCCTATCTCCCCCTCTTCCTTAAGACTTCTTTTTCCTTTCTATGCTTTGCAAGGCCTCAGGGACTGACCTAATTGGGGCAGCAAAGGAATGAGGAAAGCACAAACACACAGAGATGGACACAGAAAATCTGGGATGAGGTGGTCTGGGCTCTCTGATGGAGAAGCTATAGCCCTCCCAACTGTCCCCACCCCAGAGTTATTATATACAGCTAAACAAGGACTTATGGTTATTAAATACAACTAAACAAAAATTTAGAGATTACCATTACGAACAGTCTCTGTAGGGGAACAGCCTTCAGGCTGTAAACATCTGGGGGAAGGAAGCTACAGTGGACATTGTATGCACACACTATCAGCCTTCACACTTGGACCCAAGGAAGGCTTTGCCATCCCTCTGAGCCTCCCCTGGGGAAGGTTTTGCCACTTCTATTGGAGCCAAGGCATTGGAATCCTTAAGAAGACCATGCCCATGTTAACAGTACACATAATCTCAGGACTTCATTTACTCCATACAGTCCCCTTTCTAGATTCATGACCTATACCAGAACACACACATAAATACCCACATTTAAAAAATGAAACTAGAATTTATATATGAAAAAATGCAACGTTTGTCTTTTGAGTCTGGGTTATTTCACTTAGTGATGTCCAGTTTTGCCCACTTTTCTGCAAATGTCATGATTTCATTTCCTTTACAGCTCAATTAAATTACTCTGTGTGTGTGTGTGTGTGTGTGTGTGTGTGTGTGTGTTACATTTTATCCATTCCTAGTTATATTTCCCTGGCTAATATGAACAGTGCATAAACATGGATATGAAGTATCTCTGTGGTAGGACTTAATATCCTTTGGGTAACTGCCCAGGAATGACATAGCTGGGTCATATGGTAGTTTTATTTTTAGTTTTTTTTAAGAAACCTCCATACTGATCTCCATAGTGGCTGCATCAGTTTACACTCCCACCAGCACTGAATACGGAGTAGCTCTCTGTTTCATTGTGAGAAGAAGCTCTATAGTCACAGAGGTGGCCTTCGGCTGTGTGGATGTGGTGTCAGCCGTTTCAGCAGGGCAATTCCTCTGGTGGTTTCCCTACATCAGTTTGTCCAAACACTGCTTTGGCAGTAAAATCTAAAATCCCTTGAAGTGTTTGTAACAGACCTAGTAAATTCTAGGGTTTGAACATTTAAAAATAGATATGTTCCTTAACTACATATGTTTTGGGGGAAAAAAAGGAACTTCAAAAATTATGGATGTTTTTACAGTAAAAAAAAAAAAAAATGGCCATTTTCCTTTTCTACATCAAGGGAAATCTGCCTCCTCCCCATTCCTCTCTGACCTCTCCCCCAAGACATTTCTTAAATCTTTCACCTTTGACACACTAAAAATAAATTATAAATTTATTAAAAGCTTTATCAGTCTTATGATAGTATACCTAATATAAAAGCAAATGACAATCTGACACATTAAAAATAAATTATAAATTCATGAAAAGATTTTTAAGTCCTGTGTTAGTATATCTAATATAAAGGCAAATGACAATCTGTCTACATATAGAGAGACTCTGTCTATAAATAAGTAAATAAATGTTTTGATAATTAAACAACAAATGCTTTAGAATGTCTTAAAAGATTCTTAACACTTGTTCTAATATTTCTCCAATTTTAGGAAGATTCTTACTACTCTTTAATTATCTGATTTGTTGGCAGTAAACTCTATAGAAAACAGTTTATAGTAATAGCTGTCAAACTTCATATGAAAATCCGGATTTTAGAATTCTTATTAACCAGGACCGTCTGGTATAATTATAGTGGAAATTTATTACACTATCAAACTCATGACAAATAAATGGGGGTGCTTTACTAGGTTATTCTCTATGATACTTTTGTTGTTTGATTTTGAAACAGCACCTTGAGTATCCCAGGCTATCTTTAAACTCCCTATGTAGTAGCCAAGAATGAACTTGAACTTCTGATCCCTCTGCCACCATGCCTGGTTTATATAGCACTGGCAATAGAACCCAAAGCTTTATGCATGCTAGGCAAGCATTCTACCAACTGAGCTACATTCCCTATTCTTTATACCTTTTGGCATATTTTAAACTATGTAATGGTATTTAATTGAATTCTATCACTGGTTTGTGCCTCACTTTGAATACACACCCTTCACCCACACCCCAAGTATAACTGATGTTTGTCTTCTGTGTCCCACAAGAACTAAGACATCCAGTTTTGTCTACCTAATATCCTTTTGTTGTTATTGGATGATGATGATGATGATGATGATGATGATGATGATGATGTTGTTGATGATGATGATGTGATGATGTTGATGATGATGATGATGATGATGTTGATGATGATGATGATGATGTTGATGATGATGATGATGATGATGATAATGACTGTTTTTCTCCCCTAGATGATGACCTTACTGGAAAAATAAAAATCGTGTCTTTTTTCTAAGCACTCCTATAAATATTAGTGTGTGAATGATAGAATGAGGAAACACATCCTCAAATCTATGCTAAAAATTTCTAATCTATTTTCTCTTCTCAGTGAGTCAGAGCTTAAATAAGATAATAAGTTATTGAATTTCCTTACATGTGACTAAACATTTGTCTTTCTTTTGTTTCAAGTGACTCCCAAATACTTGCCTCAATATCTGTGTTCTCTTTCCACTTAAGTAACAGAAATCCAGATTTATTCAAGATTAAAGGAACAAAAAATAAATGATTATAGTCCTTGGCCTCCTTGCAGTCATGAAATGAGCAAATGGGGGAACTTTGCTCCAAAGAGAGGAACTGGGCTCTTCTTTCTCTCTTTCTTCCCTCCTACTGCCTAGAAAACAGGTGTAATGGTATAATCTAACAACCTTCTCAAACTAGAGAACAGGGGCCACCCTAGGAGTTAAAAGAGCTTCATAATAATGCAATTCCTTTACAATTGAAATTCTCCGTTTAGATGCAGCCCATCTAGAATAATAGCGAATATAAGAACTTTGAATGAAAGGCTGAAAAGATGGCTCAGCAACTAAGTGGTATACTGCTCTTGCAGAAAACCTAGATTCAGCTCCCAGTGCCTCCAGGGTAGCTCATCATTTATAACTCCAATTCCAGAGGCTCCAATGTCATCTTCTTACCTCCTCAGGTTCCTGCACACACACACGTGGTGCACACAAATTCATGTGTACATAAAATAAAAATAAATCTTTTGTCTAAAAAATGTAAGTAAAAAGTAAGTTTGGCCTACAAAGATGGCTGAGGGGATAAGAGCGCTTACTGCTCTTCTAGAGGATTTGGGTAGGGTTCCCAGCACCTACACAGTAGCTTACACCCACTTCTGGCCTCCTTGGCCACCAAACATGTACATGGTACACAAATACATAGACAAATGCTCATACATAAGTAGAACAAATGTTTGAAAAATAAATTTGCAGCCAGAAAGTGGCGGCACCACCTTTAATCCCAGCACTGGCAAGGCAGAGGCAGGTGGATCTCTGTGAGTTTGAGGCTACCCTGGTCTACAAAGCAAGTTCCAGGACAGGCTCCAAAGCTACACAGAGAAACTCTGTTTCTAAAAACAAACAAACAATAAATTAATTAATTAAATTTTATGAGAATTTCAGTAATCTTTTTTATCTCAATAACCATGATTGGGCCAATGAGATTTCCCATCAAGTGAAGTGCTTGTTGCATAAGCCTGCTGACCTAGATTCAATCCCAGGAACAGACAGTGAAAGAAGAGACTGCCAAAGCTGTCCTCTGATCATCATGCCATGGCACACAAGCATGCACACACACACACACACACACACACACACTAAATAAATAAATAAATTTTTAAAATAAATAAAATATGGGGTGATATATTGTTTATGATCTAATAAAGCTTGCCTGGAGATCAGAATGCAAATCTAGCTGCAGCCACAGAGGCCAGGCAGTAGTGGTAACACCTTTAATCCCAGTAGCCACACTAGTTAGCCATTGAGGCTGAGCCGTGGTGGTGTATTCCTTTAATCCCAGCACTAGAGAGGTATATACAACAGGAGAGTTTAGGGTCTCATGCAGCATTCAGTCTTCAGCCACGCTGAGGACAGGATCACCCCAGCCTTGGTAGAGGAAAGAATTCTCTAGTGATTGGCTGCTTTGCTTTTCTGATCTCCATCTTGAACTACAGTAATGTACTAAATTTAAAAAAAAAAATGGCTGGTTTGATACTCCTTTTATTACAAGTGTTAATCCCAAGATGGTAGGAGAAAGAACACAAACCCAAATCTTCATAGATTAATTAAAACAAGCTTTTTTTATTTGTGTACAAGGGATGCCCACCCACCAAGGCAGGTTTTGAGGGATCAGCATTGGATGTGAAGAAGGCAAGGCTTTTATAGTTCAGGGTAGGGGATGTCCAAATGGGGAATTGATGGGCAAAATAGGTAGGGCTATAGGAGCAAAACATAAGCATAACAAGATAGTCCTAACAACCTCCTACAACAAAGACAGGGTTGCAAGGTGGGCATAACAACAGATATCCATGACAATCCTTTTGAAACAAAGGTAGGATTGCAAAATAGTTATTAACTTTTTGAAACAAAAACATGTTTGCCATTCCTGGAACCGGCAGTACAGAAACATCTGTTGTTAGGGTTACAGGTGGGGCTTAGCCCAACCCTTGAGAAATCATAAGCAGGATTGAACTTAGTTTGCCTTTCCTTTAAGATATCGTTTAAGTCTAGGTTGGAGGCAGGCTAGTTATTCACAAGTGCTTGCATTTTCCATGCCATTTGATTGAACTTTCTCATCACAATCTTTATTTTCCTTTTTGTCAGCGTATATTAATTGTGAAGATTAATGGATTTTCATTATGACTTTTTCATGTAAAATGTAAGATTTAATTTTTGTTTAGAGAGATTTTCTGTTTGTTTTTATAATGCTGGGGATACTATTCCATGAATATTGAGTGCTTTGCATTTCATTTATTTCAGGAGTCTACTGTAGTTGTTGGTGAATAGACCTAGTACAGGAAGTGTAAGGCTTTGGGGTTTTCTGTTTGTGTGGTTGGTTGGCTTTTGATTTTTTTCAAGACAGTTTCTCTGTATATCCCTGACTATCCTGGAACTCACACTGTAGACCAGTCTGTCATCAGAACTCAGAGGTCCACCTGCCTCTGCCTCTGCCTCTGCCTCCTGAGTGCTGGGATTAAAGGTGTGGGCCACCACTGCCTGATGTAAGGCTTTTGTTTTATAAATGTGGAGTTAGTATGCTTTGAAGGTTCTGGAAGGTCTCCACCTTTCAAACAGGCCAGTGTGAGCTGGGTGACTAGTCAAAACATAACTGTATTCTTGAATTATCTCAGTGGGTGAGGATTTCCCCCCAGCCCTCTGGTCCAAATTCCAGCAAATCTCATGACTTTTCTGTTTGCTTGTAGAAAATAGAAAGTCTTGAATTTTTAAATCACAAGAATTCAACCTCAGTTGACACTTAGAAGGGAAAGTTTTAGAGGAAAGGAATGTAAGCAGTTTTCTTTTTCTTTCTCTTTTCTCCTCGAGGTCTTCCCTTCTCAGCTGCTGATGTTAGAGATTTGGGGTTGGAGCTCAAAAATAGGGGAAAAGAAAAGGAAGCAGATGGGTGCTGCAGAAGATTATTTTAACTAGGCAAAGGTGTGTTACATTTGTCTATGTGATACATTTATTACTTTGTGTAAAGGTGTGTTACATTTGTTTATGCTAGGGAATATTTAACTGTGTAAAGGTGTGTTACTTTTGTTTATGCTGTGGAATATTTAGCTGTGTAAAGGTGTGTTACTTTTGTTTATGCTGTGGAATATTTAGCTATGTAAAGGTGTGTTACTTTTGTTTATGCTGTGGAATATTTAACTGTGTAAAGGTGTGTTACTTTTGTTTATGCTGTGGAATATTTAACTGTGTAAAGGTGTGTTACTTTTGTTTATGCTGTGAAATATTACTTTAAGTGTGTGAAGGTGTGCTACTTTTGTTTATGCAGTGTAATATTTGATTGTGTAAAGGTGTGTTACATTTGTTTATACTATGGAATATTTAACTGTGTAAAGGTGTGTTTCTTTCATTTATGTTGTGAAATATTTAACTGTGTAAAGGTGTGTTACATTTGTTTATGCTGTGGAATATTTAATTGTGTAAAGGTGTGTTTCTTTCATTTATGTTGTGGAATATTTAACTGTTTCATTCATTTACACAGTTACAAATAACTGTGTAAAGGTGTGTAACTTTTGTTTATGCCATCAAATTACTTTAACTGTGAAAGGGCATGTTACTTTTCTTTATGCTGCATTTGTTTAATGATGTGAGGATGTGTCTTTAACCATGTAAAGATGTGTTGCATCTCTTTCACTTTGCCTGCCTCAGTACCTGATTGGTCTAATAAAGAGCTGAACAGGTCAATAGCTAAGCAGAGAAAGGATAGTAAGACCTGGCAAGAAGAAACAATTAAACAGGAGGAGAAATCTAGGCTCAATAGAAGAAGGAGAGAAACCAGAGACATGTCCAGAACAAGAAGCCAGGCAGCCACCAAATAGAAACAGAGAAGCAATGAAAGTAAGCTATATAGAAGTAAGAAAGGTAATAAGCACTGTGGCAAAGGTAGATAAAAAGAAACAGGTTAATTTAAGTTAAAAGAAATAGCCAAACCATGCCTATGCTAGGCCGAGCATTCAAAACTAATTAAGTCTCTGTGTCATGATTTGAGAGCTGGTTGGTGGCCCAAAAGAAAAGCCCTGGTACAGATGGGTCCTAACTGGGTGGACTGCAATGACATGGCTTTGTGTTCTCTGGGACTGACCGGTGTTTGATGCTGACTCTTTCTTGTGGGCATTCATGTGAGTTTCTCAGGGCTTGATCACTGAACAGTACAACTCCTTTACTTTCCGTGATATGGGCCATATATACTTTATTTCTCTGCCTGCTACTTCTCCATTACCATGATGGCTTTGTTTTGTCTAGAGGGGATGTTTGATTGCTTTCTTGTTTTTCATCTATGCCATATTGTTTCTTTACAACCCAACTGACATCCCAGGCAGTTTTCTTGGGCAAGAATATAAAGGATCTCCATATTGGCTTTCCCTCCTGTGTAACTTATTATCTGGCCCATCACATGCATTAGGCATCCTTTCTCTTGACCAATGGAAGGGGCTGGCTGATCCTAATATAATTGGGTAGGTCCTCCCAGTAAGAAAAAGGCAACCGGGCAGTGGTGGTGCACGCCTTTAATCCCAGCACTTGGGAGGCAGAGGCAGGTGGATCTCTGTGAGTTCAAGGCCAGCCCGGTCTACAGAACAAGTACCAAGCTGCTAGGCATGCTCTTTCTGGCCCTCAAAATTCTCCCAAGAAGACTTGAAACGATAGTTCTCTAAGATTCAGTGAGAAGGCCTACACTGAAGGGCAAACACCTGCTCTTCATCCTCCTGAGGGGGCCAAGGGATGCATAGTCAAACTCTCTGAAGAGCACCTGCCACATATGCACTCTCTGTTTCCACTGACTGACCTTTGTGGCTTTTAAGAACCACCTAGCCAATGGAAACTCGTTTTGAATTTCTGCTTGGTGGTCTGGCACTCCACTTTGAATATCACACCTTCTACTGCCTGCTTAGGTCAACATTTCCTACTCAGGGTTCTGTTACGCTCCTTACAGTTTTAAGGTTCAACTAGGCAGGCTTTCTTACAGAGAAATGTTTAACCTAGCACAATTTCAAAATAACAAAAAACAAACCCCACACATTTTAATCAGAGGCTATTCTTGGAACAAGAGGACTGCAAAATTATCATAAACAATAACAGAGCATTGCTTAATATACAAAGTAAATGTAGGTATTTTCCTCTGATCCACTGATGTGATCAACTGTTTAATTCATTCCTACATCCTTTTTCTGACTTGACTTCAAATTCCTGCAGCTATAAGAAACCTTCGTCTAATTGACTTGGAAGTCTCCATCTCAAAACAAAGCCTATTTTTTCAGAATATATATATATATATATATATATATATATATATATATATATGACTATCCCCTTTAAAAATCAAACACTTGGTTAAAATCAGATGCCCCTCTAGATAAATGACTACCTCCTTCAATTTGTAGAATAATGTCATTGAATATTTCATTCAGCTTGTTACTGAGTTCAACTTTTGAATACTTTCTTTCTCCAAATGCTTTGGTTCCTTCAAAATAGCTAAGCAGAGAAAAGGAACAGGAAATACACCTATAGCATACACTCCCACCCCTGCAATGATGCCCTTCTGACTTCCCCTCCCATCAGAATAAACAACCTTAAACCTGGAGAGATGGCTCCTCCGTTAAAGAGCTTGCTACATAAATAATGTAAGTTCTGATTGCCAGCACCCAAAGGCAAAGCCTACCATGCCAGTGCACATTTGTAATCCCAGAGTTAGGGGGCAGAGATAGGCAGATCCCTGAGCTTGCTGGCCAGCCCATCTAGCCAGACAAGTGAGCTCCAGGTTCAGTGAGAGACCTTTTCTCAAAATAGAAGATGGAGGGTCTGGAGAGATGGCTCAGCAGATGAAGTTTTCTGTGCAAGCCTGATGATGAGCTTCCTGGAAACCACATGAAGCTGGTACCCATGTGGCTGCTCACAACCATTTGTAACTCCAGTTCCAGGGAATCGATGCCCTCTCTGGTCTCTCTCAGTGGGTACTAGCTGTAACTGTGGTGCACACATACATGGAGACAAAACATCCACACGCATAAAAATAAATAATTTAAAAATAATAAAAACAATAACCAAGGTCAACCCAATAATATAATAAAAAGGTTGACTCTAGTGTTCATGCAGCAAATAAGGAAGGGCATTTTCCTTTAGAAACACATACACATACACGGGCATACATCCACTCATGTGCTCCCCTTCAAAATCCAGGATTTTAGGGCCTGAAAATCTACCTCAGTTGGCAAAGTGCTTGCCTAGTACATGAGCCTTTAATTCCAGCACTTGAGAGGCAAGGCCATCCTCAGCCTTCTAAAAGGCAAGGCAGGGGTGGGAGGGGGCATTGCTCCTCTGTACAAGATGGACATGATATATAAGGATCAAGGGGCACCCACCCCACTCCGGGTGATTCCAAGCTGCATCTTTGGCAGTGGGTCATGTGGTGAGGGTGTGTTTGAGGGGGCTTCTCTTAGCCTGTTCTGAATGTATGCCTGCTCTGTAGATGCTTGCAGGGATCAAGCCCGGGTATATGGCCATAACTCAGGAACCATCTGTGGGTGGGGATAACCAGAAGTCCTCCCAGCTCTTGGCCCCAGGTAAGGGTGTCCCCTGATCAGAGAAGAGCTACCTCTCAAAATGAGCCAATGTCTCATATTGGTTTAAGTACCTATGGGATTGTATACAAGGCCCATGATACACATGGTGGCCATATTGTGGCCCTCAAAGGCGTGTGATTTCCCCATGGAAGAGGAGTTAGGGGCGGCCTTCCATCAGCACAACTGGTGAGGTGGCCATAATGAGGCTTTTGAGCATCCCAATGTTGTCTGGCTAGAGATTGTCTGTTCCACCTCTTAAACCAATGAAAGATCAAGGTGACCCTAGTATTTTAGCATAACAACACCTAAAGATAAATCTAGACAGGGCAGCCAAGGCCATCAAGGATCTGATGCCCCAGTTTCTAAGAAGCCTAAGCTTCCTTTCATGTGCATCACATTGCTCCTTGACACCAGAGATTAAAGCACACTCTGGTTACTAGAGGTGGGCAGTAAAGCCGTCCGGTTCTGACCACTTAAGAAAAACCTTCCATCTGCTCCAGATGCCTGCAGAAAACTGCCTGGGTGAAAATGTACCCCAAGGATTGTTTTCCCCCAGAGGAATTCAGCCAGTGCAGTCCATGGTGCTGGAGGTAGAAGAGGGTAGAGCACAGACAGACATGCTGACTCTTAGCCTCCTTCTGAGTCCTGCAGCCAGCGCTCTTGCCTAAACAAGGAAGGAGCAGTAGAGTGGCTCCCTGTACCCTTTCTGCACACTTCAGTGCTGAGAATCCTGCTGAGAAAACCTCTCTCTTCCTCTGGAGCTGTGAAGGTTTCTCCAACTTTCTACCGAGAATATTTTAAACCTCAAATGAAATTCCCCACCCCTCCTTTTAAGGCTTATTCTGTTGGCTTTTTTTTTTTTCTTACACTCTTTTGCCTCTCCCTATATAGTTAGATCTCATTTCAACATTTTTTTAAATACAAGAAAACAAAGCTAGACAGGAGAAAAAAAAAAAAAAAGACTGATATATTACCACCGTGCAATCCTAGGGCTTTGTTGAAGTCAGAGTGTCCTTTATGTGTAAATGATTCAGTTAGGAATCGTGTATTGCATTCAGTCATTACATCTCTTTAGTCTCCTTCTCCCAGGAACAGTTTCTTACACAGTCTCTGATTTTCATTACCTTGACTCTCGGGACACCCACAAGCCTTTTATCTTAAGATACAGCTCACAATTTGTACTTTTGAAAGTTTCACTATACTTAAATTCAGATTAAGAACTTTTGTTGAGGCAGGGCAAAATAGTGGCTCACGTTTTTAATCCCAGCACTTGGGAGGTAGAGGCAGGTAGATCTCTGTGAGTTTGAAGCCAGACTGGTCTACAGAGCTAAAGAAACCCTGTCTTGAAAGAACAAAAATTCTGTTGGGTATATCTGACACAGATCCTGTACTCCTTAGGCTATATCCTATCAGCAAGTAGAAGGACAATTTCAATCATTTCAAATTTTTGCTGATATTTATTTGAACCCTTTGATTAAAACAATACCTTACAAGCTTTTCCACTTTGAAGTTTTCCTCTTCCCTCTTTGTCATAAGTATTTTATGTAAGGACCCTTTAAAACTATACAGATTATTCATCAACTCAAAATTATATCATAGTCTTTTATTAGCTTTTGTCTGCATTGAGTCTTGATTGATTATTTTACTTAATGGTTTCCAATCTGGTTTTGTTGTCATTGTTTTTTCTTGTTTTGAAATAAGATCTTACTATGGATCCTGGGTTGGCCTCAACCTCCTTCCTCAGCCTCCCCACAGGGATGTGTGCACTGTGCCTGGCTCTAACCTGCTTCTACACTTATTTAATTGAATGCTCTGATTGTCCAAAGATTTCAGCCACTAGAAACTCCTGTATTCTGACTTTTGGGGATTTTGTTTGTTTTTATACCACTATTCTCATGCTCTTTTCTTTTTTTTATATTCTAGGCTTACGCTTTTGCTGCCCCAGCACTGGGACCAACTGTCTCTCTAAGAGCCAGGTCTGTTGTTTATATGAAGGATTACACTGATAAGTCCAAATGTGATACATTCATTTGTCAACAAGATGTTGCTGATCCTAGCGTCTCTCAGTGGACAAGGCCAAGGAATATCAAGGTGGAATACAAGATGCACACATTTAATATATCAGCATCACTTGTTGTGTCTGTATGGTGTTAAACATGAATTTACACAAATAATTTAGCATCTCAAGGACTATTCTAGTTGTCTTCTTTCCCATCTAATCACGGGGGGACATGGCTCCAAATTTTTAATACAATTATGTTTGTAATTAACTCCTTTTTAAGCAATGAGTTTTTTGTTGTCACTACTACTACTCCCCTCCCTGAACTGATGGCTTCCTCACCAACTCAGTCTCGGACCCCAGTCCTGCCCTATCCCTCCTATGTGAATGCCCTCCTCTGTCTATTTAATCTGTCTGTGTGTATGTTTTGAGACAAGGTCCCACTGTGTATCACAGACTAGTCTCAAAATCATGCTGAGATTACAAGCATTTGCCACCCCTGCCCTGGGCTTTGTACTTCACACACAGCAACTTTTCTCTGTGGCTTTGCTAGGTTGCCCTCTGCTCAGGCTATGGCTATATGCTAGGCAGACATCTTTTTTAAATGCTGTCTTTCCCACAATAGGTTTAAAAATCCTACTCTGAGCTTCTGTGACAGTCCCCAAGTCAGGCCCAATACTAACATCAGCTTGGTCTACATGATGTCTGCCAGATCAAATCCTAGAAATGGGATTTGGGGATAGAAGAAAGATAAAGAGAAACATAAGGGTGTGTGTGTGTGTGTGTGTGTGTGTGTGTGTGTGTGTGTGTGTGTGTGTGTTGAGAAAATCTGTGTGTGCAGGGCCATACTGATCTAGGTGGCCTATGTTACTACCCAGGACCATGGTGATGTCTTAGCCCAAGCTGCTGTCTAGACCCATGTCTGGGTCCATGGCCCTGCAGCAGCCAGGGTCTGAGTTAATGTCTATGGCTCCTATTACCACCAAGGATTGTGCAGGTGTCTGGGGTCTGTTCAGGCACCTGAGACTATGTTAGTGTCTGAAGGTCATGCTGCTACTGGGCCATACTGATCTGGGTGGCCTGCCCTTTCACCAGGGCCTTAGTTGCTGCTAAAGGCCATGTCTGGATCCATGTTCCTGCTATCGCTGGGGTCGGTGTTGATGGCCATGGCCTATGTTACAAGGAGGCCATAGGAACCATGCCTGTTGAAATTCGAGGGCCTTGCCCCACCCTTCACTGGTCCTGAGATAGCTGGCCTTGCCCCTTGCTGGACAATGCAGGGGAGAGCTAGTCTCACCTCTCATCACCCTCATGGGAGAGCTGGCTCCGATGACATAGACCTAGGAGAGATGGCTCTGCACTTTGCCTGAGTGGGGCGGTCCCAGTAGCTGGGAATGACCAGCTCAGCTACCACCCAGACCCACATCCTGGGCCTTGGTTTGGCTCACCCTAACATCTACCCCATTCATGACCTTCTGGGGTTCGTGAAGGGACTAATTCCGAATGACCTCCATGACTCAAAGAAACGGCAGGATATCTGAGAAGGGTTTTGGTGAGGGTCCAGTGACGATGGTGTTCCAGAGGCCTGATGCCTTGAACCAAATCAATGACTTACTGCAGTGAACATTTGCAGGTGGGGCCAATTGGACAAAAGAGTATACTGTGTGATATACCTTGGCTCCCTGTGCGACTAGGACAAATGAAGAGGTGTTGGAGAAACGGAAAATTCAGAGAAGTGAGGTAGATATTTGTTTCGTTTTGTTTTTAATTAATTTTAGGGAGTTTTCTTTTGGTGGATAACACTGCAGGAATGGGCAGCAGATATGGAGGAACTGGGAAGTAAGCGGGATTGTGGTGCATGATGTGAAATTATCAAAGAACCAATAAAGAACTGGTATATATGAAAAGAAAAAGAAAATCTCTGTGTGTGTGTGTGTGTGTGTGTGTGTGTGTGTGTGTGCTGTGAATTTGGCTGGGAGCTCCTGGGGGATAAAGAGAAAAGAGAACTGAATACTGAGTCTCAGGACACTCCAAGCTTTGATATTTCTCAGAGTCGTAAGGAGGAACCAACAAAGTAAACTGTGAAGTGGCCAAAAGCGTAGTGGGGAAAACCAAAGGAAGTTTCTTGGAAACCAATGTGTTCCAAGATCATTTTGCATTAGCTATTCCTATGAAGTCAAGCATGATAAAGACAGATCAGTCCTGGATTTAGTAATATGAAGGTAAATGGTATGCTTGCTGCATCACTAGTGGAACAATGAATCCCAATAGCTTTACTGGAGCAGACATTAGATGGCATTAGAAATGCTGGCATGGGGATGTGAAATACAGATAATTCTTGTGACTTTTCCTACTAAAGGAAGTGAAGAAATGAAGTGGTAGCTAAAGAGAGATGTGCGCTTAAAAGATTTCTTTATTAAATAAGTGATATTTGTTTTATTTTTCTATTAATTACCCCATAAAAAGAAACGAATTGGTCAATGAAAGGTAATTTTAAGAGCAAAAGAGAACTAAGGCCCGGAGTACAGGAAGAGGGTTATGGCTATGTCACATACAAAACAGGAACAGTTGCGCTTTCATAACATAAGGGCAGATAAGATGTAAGCAGGTAGAGAAGCCGTAAGAGGATGGAATTTTTCTTTCTCATTGAAATAAGAAGCAAGGTCATCAGCTGAGACAGACAATTGAAAAAAGAGATTTGAAGGTTAATAGTGTTATCTGGAAGACTTAAGGGTATGCAAAGACTACTGGGCAACACTGAGTATGAAGCTGAGGCTTGAAGTCATAATTTAAAACTTAGTTCAATCAGCATGAGAATTTGTTTTCTCTAGATGTTTAGGCACTGAAGAGAGGGGAAGCTGTGTTTCACCAGCTAGGGATTTCACCAATCAAATGCCAAAAGAGAAAAAGGCAAGTGTATTGAGGGCCTTACTGCTCATAATACAAACCATTTCATGGAAGAGTTTGTAAGTGTCAACCTTATAAAGCTAATGCATTTAAACAAAATTTTGCCAGGTCTGCTATCAACACTTGATAGCAGAAGCAGTGAGATTGCTATGATTTTGAGACCAGTCTTGGCGATTATAGAGAGTTCAGGCTTGCCAGGGCTATGTAATGAGATTCTGTCTCAAAAAAAAAAAAATAATTGTAGATTCGCTGGCGTTGGTGGCTCATGCCTTTAATCCCAGCACTCAGGAAGCAGAGGCAGGCGGATCTCTGTGAGTTGAAGACCAGCCTGGTCTACAAGAGCTAGTTCCAGGACAGCCTCCAAAGCCACAGAGAAACCCTGTCTTGAAAAACCAAAAAAAAAAAAAATAATAATAATAATAATTGTAGATTGATCATTATGATACGCATATATCCAAAGATATATAAAATCATGAAAATACACAAATATCTGCTTAACTACAATTTCCAATCACATTCAGAAATAATATTGTTTGTATTAAACAAATACTAGTTGTTTGGAAGTCAAAATCACCATCACCATCTTCATTATGCCATTAATATATAATATAATTCTGAGCTCTTCGAAAAATGCTGTAGTTTTTGTTTTGGTTTGGTTTGGTTTTTTGTTTGTTTTTTGTGTTTTGGGGGGTTTGTTTGGTTGTTTGGTTGTTTTTTGTTTTTCGAGACAGGGTTTCTCTTGTAGCTTTGCAGACCAGGCTGGCATCGAACTCACAGAGATCCACCTACCTCTACCTCCTAAGTACTGGGATTAAAGGTGTGTGACACCACTGCCCAGCTATGCTGTAGTTCTTATTGTGAACTGAATGCAGTTTAGGACTTTCTGGGCTGAATTTTTTTTCCCTTTGCATCTGGAGTCCATTAACTTAAATTTTTCTGCTCAACCTTCTGTTCCATTCTTAGATACCATTCATTCATCAATTTTATTATCTCACTACAAGACAGTATAACCAAGACAATAGGGGAATACATAAATACTGACTATGATAGAACAGCTATAAGTATATCACAGATGACTCCGCTTTTGACATCTAGGTGTTCTTAAGGCCTCCGTCTATTCACCAGGCTGACCAAGGCTTTCATGTGTTCATTCATTCTGTCACAAGTACCCCCAAAAATGCCATGTGTTGTCTACAGTGGGAAGACATGAAAATCAGTATGCTATGCTTTCTATTCTCATTAGTTTCTAAACAGTTGGCCAGAAGAGGCATGCATTCAAATAGCTCTATAATGAAATATATGTAAAAATTATTGTTGATACAAATGAATGCTATAGTTGAGCAAAATGGAATTCTGTTATACATAGAAGGCATTGGGATTTGAAATGGCAGAATTTTGAAGGATAAGATTTAGAATAAAATATACTTGACAAAAGGAGCAACAGCCAAAGCAATGGAGGCAAAAGAGGGGAAAGATGACAGGAACATCATGCTTTAAAAATCACTTGGTGACAATAGCAAAAAATAATGCATTCAGTCAAGTGTAGATAAAACATTGTTTGTTTGTTTGTTTGTTTCAATCCTGGATGTTAAATCCAGGATATGGTAAGCAAGCATTCTACCACTAGTGACTCCCCAAGTCCTTCTGTTATGTGTGTGCATATGTGTATATTTGTATTTGGAGCCTTGGATGTCCAGGTCCTAACAAATCATCAGAATCTCTCTGATCTGTTTCAAAACACCTGAATGGGAGAGTCTGTCACATTTTGGTTAAAATATTGACAGTCAAATTGGCTATTATCTAATATAAGTATTCCTGTGGAAACCAGGCCCATTGTATTAGGAGATCTGGGAGTGATGTGTGGTTCATTAAGAAGATAAACAGAGAGTGTGTGAGAAGAGCGTCTATACTCAGGAGAAAGACTCCAGCTTTTTAGTAAACACGCAGGACCCTAAGAGACATGGTCCCCCAGAGAAGGGGAACGGGACAAGATCTCCTGAGCAAATTTGGGAGCATAGGGGGAGGGAGAGGGAACTAGGAGAATGAGAAGGGGAGAAGAAAAAGGGTGAGGAAGACATGATGGGACAGGAGGTTGAGTTGGGGGAAGAACAGAAGAGAGCAAGATAAGAGATACTATAATAGAAGGAGACATTATAGGTTTAAAGAGAAATCAGTTACTAGGGAAATGTCTGGAGATCTACAAAGATGACACCAACTAACAATCTAAGCAACAGAGGAGAGGCTACCTTAAATGCCTGCTCCTGATAATGAGATTGATGACTAACTTATATGCCATTGTATAGCCTTCACCCAGCAGCTGGTGGAAGTAGAAGCAGACACCCACAGCTAAACCTTGAATTGAAATGAAATCCAGTTGCAGAGAAGGAGGACAGATGAGCATAGGGGTCCATGCCAGGCTGATGAAACCCACATAAACAGCTGACCTGAACAAGGGGGAGCTCTTGGTCCCCAGACTGATCGCTGGGAAACAAGCATGGGACTGATCCAGACCCCCTCAATGTGGATGTCAGTGAGGAGACCTTGGAAATCTATGGGGCCCCTTGTAGTGGATCAGTACTCATCCCTAGCATAGGATGGACTTTGGGAGCCCATCCCACATGGAGGGCTCCCTGAGCTTAGACACAAGGGGGTTGGCCTAGGCCCTTGTGTCCCAAAGGGCAGACTTTGAAGACCCCCTACGGAAGGCCTAACCCTCCCTGGGGAGCAGAAAGGGTATGGGATAGGTGGGGTGTTAGTTGGGGGGGGGGCAGGGGAGGAGGGAAGGGAGAGGGACCTGGGATTAACATGTGAAATAATCTTCTTTCTAATAAAATAAATAAATAAAAATAAAAGACTCTAGCTTTTCCTACATGACTTTCCTTGGAGACACTTCCTCACC